>NC_060212.1:51293333-52575000 GCF_021130785.1 Homalodisca vitripennis
TAAGTCCTACATACATTCTGCGGGAACATGCAATAAAACTTACAGTAACAATGCGCCAGATCAGCACAGCTGGTTAATATTAATGGGAATAAACATCATGTATAAAACAACGCAATTCATTAGTCATTGTAGTCATTCTGCGAGAACGTTCATTTAACCTAGCGTCATCATTACGTCAGGTTAATGCGTTTAACCATTGTTGGTTCATTTCGTTGTGTACATATCATTATCATCCAAAGGACCAAATAATTCATCGGCCCTTTCCACAGCTGCGAGAAATTGCACTTTACGTAGCGGCATCATTCTGTCGGTATAGTGCGTACTTGTAACTCCTATATATCTGCATTATTCATCTGTTCTTTGCACATACCGAGATATCATGCATAGCGTTATCATTCATTCGGTATAGTGCGTAAATATATCTCCTATAGATCTACATTATTCGTCTGTTCTTTGCTCATACCAGGAGATTATGCCTAGCGACATCATAATGTCGGCTTAGTAGGTTCAACCTTTGCTTTCATAATTAACTTCATGAATATATCCATAATCCACATTAACAGTAAGTTGTAAATTTTATATTATATATATATAAATATATATATAATTTATATATAATATATTTATATTTTGTATATTATTCCCTGTACCATTTTAAAAGAATTCATTTCATTAATCTATTTAATATTTAAACTATAAGAATGTTTAAAAAAGGGAACAGCAATATATTAAATTTTGTATGAACATATAATAATAAATATCCGGTTTTGTTTTAACTAATTCTTTAAATTATTTATTATATTACTCAATATATTAATGTAATGAAAATAACTAAAACCCTTTAAATTAAAACTTTTTATTACATACACGTGTTTCGGTTTTTAACCATCTTCAGTGTACATTAACCTCTAAATAATTAAATAAATAATAAACAATGAGATATACACATATATATATATATATATATGCATTTATAAATTCTACCTTTATTGTTTTTGTTTTTAACCTATAAACAATATAATGTTTTTATTTGGTTAATACATTGTTTAACTTGATCTAGAGTATAATATTGAAGATGTATGTTTTAATTTTCTTTAAAAATGTATGATATTAATAAAATAATGCCACACCACACAAATAACTCACGTGTTGACACAGCTAATGATAAAGTTAACCTATCGAGTGATTCGTAGAAACTATTTTATCGAGCCAATAACGTTAAAACTATTGGAAAGTCATTGACGACTTGTATAGGGAGAGGCCACTCAGCCACCCACCCCACCCACTCACTGATCTTCCTCTCCTCACCCATGGCTTGATTGAAATGGATACTACTTGTGGCGTCGTCCTTCTGACGAGCGCGTTGTCGTCATAAGTTTTTTGTCTCATTAAATAGCTAATACCGTCGCGAATTTGTTTTAGGCGAGCCCACGTATTATTTGAGTATATGGCTACCACTTTAATAACTTCTACTCCTCTTCTAGTAATCACCAACTAGAAATAACCCTTCTTAGACTACAGCTTCAATGTCTCGTGCCAAGACGTCGACGCCCGCGTTGTGAGTCTATATATTGCGAAGGGAAGTAAAATCTTAAAGTGTTATAAAGTAAAATTTTGTTGGCATAATTCCATAGAACATTGGATATTTTAGGCCCACCTATCAGATATACATTTTTTGTTCTTGTACTCTAATTGGCTGCAACGTGGAAAGGCATACATTTAATTTACCAACTAAAAGTGGTGCTTGTAAGTTACTTTAATTAAATTGAACTTATAAGTAAACTTTGAAATTCGAGTATTTATTACTACGACCTCAGAAGTCACCACCCCCTTATGTTATCGTCATTCGGTACAAGGTAGTAGTCTGGTTCACCGTGACTTTTCCGGACCCTCCTTGCAAAATCTGGCATCAACATTCTTGTCCCAGCTCCTTTCTGGGTGTTGGTCCATTGGTCTTGCCAGCGAGCATGCATCATTTGCGTTGCGTGTCCCTTCTCCATGCCAGCATAGCGGTCTGACGCTCTCTGACCGCTAGCAGATCCAGGGGTGGAACACCAGCAACGATGAAGGCGGCTTTGCCTGATATTTTGCGGTACCCACTGCATATCCAAAACGGCAAAATCGTGAAATTGTTTTATAAATGATCACTTGTTAGTAAGACCACTGGCTGGTTATATTATGTTCGGCATTACGGCAATATATTAGTAAAAACTAATCATGTACCTATTGTTTTTAACCCATATTCCTTTCCAAAATTTATCATGTTTATTTAATCTATACTGTTGAATATAATAATTAATTAACATGCATCAATACTGGCTCGTAAAATTACTAGGTAATTAGTACTGTAATTTAATAAAATTTCTGCCCTTTGATTCATAATGTAATATAAGTGCTGGAACCATGAAATGTGTAGTTTAATATACTGACCCTAGCAACCAGGCTGCAGACACAATTAATTTGCAGGTTGGAACTGATTTAACTTTTTATGTCTCCCTTGACAATATACTCAAGCTTGTGCTACTTTGTACCAATGATGCATGATATGTATGGACTATACAACTGATACAAAATATCAGGCTGCAGTCACAATTAACTGTTGCTTGTACTCATTTAAATATTGTATATCTCCCTTGATAGTATACTTAATACTGCACTATTTTATATCAATGATGCATCATACATGTGGCCTAGTTCACTGACCCGAGACATCAGCCTTCCAAAACAATTTACTGCGCTTGGAACTTACGTAACTTGTTTATATCTCCCTTGAGAATTTACTTAACATTACATTATTTTTTTTGATCGATTATGAAATATCTGCATCACTATCCTTTTTTAAATTACTCCCGGTCATTTAACATTAGTCGATTTATATCATAAAATAATTGTGTAACATTTTTGTCATGTACAAAATACACATTGTAACAAACTTTTTAATAAAAACTCAACATATTTTTAAGATTTATGCATTAATATAAACACCGTAAATACATTTACGTCTGATAATTGGATTACGATAACCCTGTATACGTTAATATACAAATATATTGTCGTAGGGGAAGCCGCCCAGCTACTATTAGTCTAATACTCTCCCATTGGGTCGAGGATACTTCTACAAAAGACCGTGTTACCGTCAAAGTGGAAGCTGCTATGTTTGTATGTGGTTTTTGGCTTAACTTCTCTCTTTCATAGCGGAGAGTGTTAAGATATAACAATCCCAGGTTTCCTGTTTCAAATAATTTTTGCTAGATCTTATATCGTATTCTTATGATTTATAACGACTTTTTATTTTTAATTGTTTGAAATTTGTTACAGGTTAGTATTTGGAAGAATAGATAAATGGGTTCATTTGTAAGTACACTAATGATATTTAAATCTTGAGTTAAAGCATTTATAATTCTGAAAGATATTGGATAAATTTGTTTTCATTTTTATAGCTTGTGAGTGTGGCCTAGAATCTCGTACTCAGTATTATAAGTTGTTAAATAGTAACACGAGTTAAAAATAAATTACGAGGACAAACATAAAGGTGATGTTTTTAAGGTGCGTTTATGTGTCCATAAGGGTTTAGACTCTGCTTATGTTTTTAATATTTCAACCTAATTATTATGTAAAATACTACATATCGTACTACTAATATAGTCATCAGAAAAGTGAAATATATATTCTTGCCGCATAGAAAGAAAAAATACGTGTAAAATAAATAAAATTTTTTATACAAGAATAAGCTAGCCCGTCAGTACATCTTACGTTCTGTTAAATGAAATGTAATAGTATAAAATGCGTAGTAATAAATTGACATGTTAATATAATTTATTTTCTAAATAAAGAAGATATTGAGCTTGGAATTACATACAGGGGTGTTGTAAAACCAAATAGGAACCTGATATTAGATCTAAGAGAGAGATTTTGTGAAAATACATGAGTGAAAATGTACAACAGCATGAGTATATTTTAAAGGCCAAATGTAGTAAGGGATGGCCAAGAAATATGGTCCAGTAAAATAAAGCAATGAATGAAAACTTTAAGGGATCTAGATCCTGAGGGTGGTGGTGCTATCCTGATAGTAGTCCACTAGATATTTTGTGGACTAGAACAAAAATCTTATCTACTTAGTTTTTTAGTTCTCTTTATATTGAGAACTGATCTTTCCTTCTGTATAAGTGCAAGTATCACAGGAAGCGTTGTAGTGGACTTCGTCAATTACAGGAATTCTGCTTCGAAATATTTGTGCATACAAAATTTGATGGTATATATAACAATTTGCCTTGATCTAAAAGTAAAGTTATATCGTTTCACATCCAATAATACATAATATTTTGACTCTATTTTGCAGAGTACACACAAATGAACGCTTGCATCGTTAGTTCTTGATTTATAAGTACCGAAAGTGAGGTTTCAATATTTATATAGTTACTAACGGAAATAAAGTATCCGCTTTGGCCAAACAGAGAGCTGAAAGACCAGAAAATTAATAACTGCAGGTAGTGTAAATCATATAAGACGGCATATTTATGGTCGTGACGTGCAGTTGTGTTCTTTACTTTGTTTTGATAACACAGTAGCTCTTCTGCTCAGCACAAATTTGTAATACACTTTATTTCGTACGTATATAACATATAATGTCTATTTCACCTATTAATCATTCATATCGGAAGTTCACCAATATACGACCTACGTGTTCAAACTTCTATATTATATCGTGAGATATTATCAAGTTGTTTATGGTCATAGTACTAGGGTGTTATGGACTACGTGCGTATTATTGAAATTACCACACGATGCACTCTCCGCGCATAAAGTTTTAAAGTGTATAAAAATATGAAAAAGTGGTATCATAATATTTTAAGTTATTCAACTCAAGTGTCTTATTCAATTTTTCACGTAAAAAAATATTTTGTGCTCAAATCATTAAAACCTGCATATAGTTCATTAAATAATAAATCACTAATATTTTGTTCTTAATATTTTATGTATTATACGGTTTTATTGAAGAAAAAGACATAATTTAAAGAAAATAGTTCTTTGCGTTATCCAAAATGTTCCTATATAGACAATATATATGGAAAACTACTGACTATTAGATATGACTCCACGATCTGGTGTATAATCCTGGAAAACCATTAGTAGTTTAGAAGAAGTTTCTGCAGACAATTAGTTCTATTTATTTTATTTATCAGTTAGTAATTTTGACTCGTATAAAATTGACCGCAATGACTTTAATGTTAAAGTTTTTTTACACCAACAAATTATTGATACTCGCCTAACACTGTGTTTTATGAATTAAGGTTTCATAACATGCCAAAACGTAATATTAGGTACATAATTGTTAATTTATACTTTAATCTAATATATAGATGTGTATTACTTAAAAGTAAAAGTCTATGGCTTAATACGCTCGGTTCTGCCCGCCACCTGAACTTAAATTTTAGTATCTGTAATGTTTCTATAATAGGGCTTTCATGACCGCTTGAATTCTGTTGCTAGTATAGTTGGGTACTTGATATATAACGTATCGTTCATTGTTAAAAGACAAAGTAGTAAGATGAAACTCAGGGGCATATTACTAATTATTCGTTAGTTAGGTTGTTTCATTGTTATACTTATTGTTATAATAGTTGAACTAAAGAGACAGCTCAAGATTTCTTGTTCTAACCCTAAAACTTAGGTTATTTTCGATGTTATTTTAATATGATAACCAACCATTATTTTAGTCAATACAATTTAAATGAATACACTATATTTCTCAAGACTGTTAGAACAGTATATGATCAATTATGCCGATTTAATTAAACGTTTTCAGAGAGAAACAAAAAGAAAACACTAAACCTTTTGCGGTGTATCTCTAAGCATAAACTGTATATTTCCAAAATTGTGTTTGATTTAATTAATGTGCGTCTAAAATTATTACTTTGTGGAAACGAAAAAAAACAAATGCACTATGATATTTTAAAACAATACATCCATGTCGTGATTTATAAAATAAAAATACAACTTTTATTATAGATAAAATTTTAAAACTATGCATGTAAATATAACGTAGATTGATATTGTCGAATTTCATATATATATATATATATATATATATATATATATATATATATATATAATATTTAATAAAATGTAATTTACATTAGAGTTTAAATGAATATACATTAAAACACTATTTAACGTAAGTATTTGATGCTCTCATTTAAAATATTGCTATAAAATAAATAATAATTCGAGAGAAAATTCTATAAAAATTACCCTTTTCCTGAACAAAAAACACAATAGGAGTAAATATGTTAATTATTTAGCGTAAACTCTGAACTTGTGTCTAATTAAATATCAGATATTGTATCAATTGATATTCTAGTACTAATTTTGTATTACAAGGTTCCATTATGTCTGATTTTTTATATTTGCAATTACTTTCTTATCATTATATTGCTCGGATATGGTACAATTGCTCAACGATCGGTTTTAGGTGTTACGTTGTTTATATTTTCCTCAAGTGAATTATCAATCTATTTTTCAATTATGATTCAAATTTTGTGTTCTTTGAAGACACAAATTTTATTCTAAAAATACTTCAACTGATCAGCGTAGTATAAACACTGTTATAGCCCGAAACATCGCGCACTAATATTTCTAAATGAAATACCTGAAAAATAATGTTTTACAAAACCAACACTTGATTTATAATCAAATCATTGGCAATATTTAAAGAGTAGGTTGTGTGATATTCTTATTTATAGTTATATAAAAATACATTTAAAGTATATTTATTTAATTAGTTTCAAAAGTAACAAAATGCATTGTCAAACCGCTTTTAGTTTATTTTGAAATTAAATAATAATGGATACAATCGTTATACATATGTTACATAGCCTATTTCCCTTTCCCTACAGCCTGATAGTGAATTATTGCAGAGCGGTAAATTCCGTCTTTAAGAATACGTCTCAGAGGATATTTTGAAATATCTCTACTACACTGAGATATTTCACTGCAGTGAACGTTCCATGAAATCACGATTCCAAACTTGTTGAGCATCACATGTGTTGTAGTCTCTCAAGTGCTGTTCGGCAGTGAACCTGAGAGACAATATTTCAGACACATTTCCAATATTATTTTGTATTGCATTATCACAATAATTTGCTAGTACATTGATTTAAAAAAGTTATACTTTGAAAGTACAGAGCTCAATATATATTACTCAAGAAAACTTATTGATATTTTGGCACAATCATTCAATAATTGAAATTACAATTGATATAAGCAAAATCTGAGAATATTATTTCAAAGAGCTAACAATTGTATTATTTTAAATTTGGAACACAGGAACATACATAATAAATAAGTAAATAATATATATATATATATATATATATATATATATATATACATATATATATATATATTACATATATATGTATGTATATTAATATATATATATATATATATATATATATATATATATATATATATGTATATGTATAAAAGGTTTTATGTGTATCTTAAACAGAGTTACTGTTTTACGTACACAATTTCTTTACTTTACCTTTACCTATATCATTGCCTTATATGCACATACGCTATACTTATAAAATAAATGTTTCCTTCAAGGAGTACATAACAAACCAAAACCAATTACATCATAGGGAACTGCACACCAGTCAGATATAAGACACTAGCTTAACAGTTACAGGTAAGTTAAAATAAAAAAAAAACAATATCAGGATTATAAAAACATGATTGTGCATAACAATATACTGCGTTTGAGTATAAAAATTAAAGAAATATATGTCAAATTTTAAAATCACGAACTGAGAAAATGTGAGGTAAAATGCTGGTAATTAAATATAAATAAGTGGATATGATAAAACAATTTTTTAAATTATACAAATCGTTAGAAAGTGCATTTTACTTACTTTAACGTAACATTTTTCCTAAAATCCTATAACATATTAAAGGGTGTAAAATACATTAAATTTAAGCAAGAAATTGGTTCACCATAAAGTTTATTTAAACTGAATGAATAAATGGTTCATATGCAAAATGAATATTGTAATTCATGCAATAAATATATAATAACATGAAAACTTTTAGGATTTAATATTATTTAAATTCTAAATTTAATATAATTAATGTATGCGTTTTTAAATGTTTATAATAAATTAAAACTGTTAATGATAAACTTCGAACTACAGTATGCATGTGTAAAAATACCCTTTTCTCTTTTTGATGAATTTTAAGTACAAGGAAGTATCGTCAAGTAAATTTTAGTGGTCAAAAAAGTTCACACATTCAGCAGAAGAGATGCTGCAAAATATTCAATTAAATATCTGAATAAAAAAACAATTTTAAATCAATATAAATTTAAAATATATTTTTTAATTTAGAATAAAGGAGACAGGATATGTTTACTATACAAAATATATAAAGAATTATTAACCAAATTTTGATGCTAGTTGTACCTATATTCAATTATCATAAAACTTGCAAAAGAATATAATAAACATAATATGTAGAACTCGGGTCACTAGGGACGCTGATCAATAAGCAATACTTACTATTACAAGTTCCATAATTAATCATCCACATTGAAACATCGAAATCTATCAGAATTTCTAAAAGGCTTATAACGTTTTTTTGATTTAAAATCAAATATATTTAATTACGAGGGCAGTATAAGCACTTTAAATTATAATTAATTTAACTTTTTTCCTATAAGACATATAAATGCCATCGGTCCTTTTTATTTAGGTATGGAAACAACTTTATTTTAAATATTATAATAGGCAAAGTACTTCAATTCGTATAAAATATATAGTTATCACACCCAAAAATATATAAAATGAATTTAATATCAGGTATGGTATTGTACAGATATCGGATATAAGGCAAAAGGCAATCAAATATAAAATATGTAAGAGGGAATTGACTTGGCTTTTGTAGATATTGGCACATCGTCCTGTATGAATATTGTATACTCCATTATAACAAGCGGAACTTGTGTTTGTTTATTTTTTATGAACGCATTCAATCAAATAACTTTAACTGGAACCCGTAAACTTAAGCACCGAATTATTCTACATACATCTTTCGTAGTGTTTTCAATTAAATATTAATATACAGGTATAATTATTATGACATATTGGTAAAAATACAGGATGTAGGTAGAAACCACAGGATACAGCTAAGCCAGAGGGTACACCAGAAGCCACGAGGTAAAGGAAACCACAATATACTTATAAAAGCCATTGTAGGAAATAGAAACTACTAAGTACATTTATAAAACACAGGGTACATAAAAACACTAGGTACAGTTAGACGCTTTAGGGTACATTTACTAACTTCAAGGTAAAGCATAAGCCGCGGAATACAGCTAAAACCTCAGAATGAATCTAAAAACCCATAGGGAATATACAGGAAGCACATGGTACTGCTAAAAGACTCAGTGTGCAGATATAAACTACTGGGTAGATCTAGAACCCACAGGGTACATCTTAATGCCAAAAGATACAACTAGAAACTACAGAGTAAAATTTGAAATTTATATATTTAAAGATTAGCTCTAACCATTTTGGTGTTTCTGAGTCACAAGGAGTATAAGTATTTTTTATTACTTTCCTAAAGAGAGAAACAACTGTTGTCAGCCTCTTAATTCCTGTTTCTCACTACGTGAAATGAGTATGATATAAATAGTATATTAGAGACACTAAAACTGACTGGGTCTCAGAATTACTTCATGGGAAATTTGAATGCAGTGTCATGTGGAGTCAGAATCACTATGTTTTAGGCAGTACTTTGTCGAGAGACTAGCTATATTAAGCTCAAATCTATGACTTTAATCCTTTTACTTACTATTATTTTAACAAAAGTGTTAACCTAAACATATATTTAATACAGAACACCTCGTTAGCCGCAAACTATCCTCTCATGGCAGAGAATTCAATATTCCATCCTTAAACCCAGAACAATATAAATGTATATCCATTAAGTACAATTTTACTATCGTACAGAGCAACCAAATTAATTTTCGATTATCCATGCTGAATAAATATAATATGGCAACTTAATTGCAGTATACTACTTACAAAACTATATATCGGCTGGTATACAGGATTTTTGTCAATACGGAGAAGATGAGAGTATTCCAGTATCACTGCAGCCAACAGCGGTACTGAATTGACAGACCGGTGAAATACTATCGTAACGCCGTATCTTAATGGTTCATTAGTGGTTAACTAAGTGATAGCAAGTGTTATTTGCGACGCTCTGGGAATGATATGAGATATAGAATTGTTATTTGGAAAACCATAAAAGCCAATATGAAAAGTTGTTTAGTGCTTTTAGTTATTCACAACACAATATATGGATCTCTTAATGGAATAAAGGTAAATTTTAAGTGCAACTGTTATTAATAATTTAGCAAGCATTTACATTGCATATATACTGCAATGCTAATTATAGCTCAAATAATCAAATGGATTGCTAAAGGACATGTTATATTTAAATCCTGTTGATTATTGCATAAAAGACAACTGTCATGTTGTCTCCTAATGTATTTTATTTGTATCAAATATTTTAATTATAAAATATATTTTCATTTTATAACATAATAAAATTGATTCATACATGTTTACATTTAAAATCAGTTAGATAAGGTTTGTAAATATATAACGGTAAAGTATTCGTAAAAATCATTTTACAATAATATATCCATTTGATACGGTTTTTACTATTCTGATGTGGCCCATTTTTCACAAGCGTACTTTTGCAAAATTCCTAATTTTTTGGACGTCTGGTTTTGATAATTATATTAGGCGAAGCAATGTTTCTCTCTGAAATGGGCTGTAAATATAATTTTATTACTGCTTTTATATATGCATACTGTACTCTTGTGCTAATTATAAACATCAGAAGGTTTAAATGTAGAAATTATAAAAAAAAAAAACAAAGCTTAAGATGACAAAGACCTTAATTGCATTTATATATTGTTTAAATTGTTGTATAGTAAATTATCTATTTGTTAATAGTTTAATTTTTAACGAGATAAGACAAAATTATAATTACTCAGTAACTGCTAATGTAATTATTACACTCTATTATGATATACTATACGTATAGGATTAAATTATATTAAACGTTTTGGTAATACATACATAAATTTGCAGGTAGATGCTCTTATAAATAAAATAAATCAAGTGAAGAACCCGAATAAAAATTCAAAGTTTGAGGACGTTATAAAGTCTGCAGTTTTTATAGACAACACGTTTTTAATCAAAGACTTACTCGTTACAAATGGTTCTGTAAAGCTAATAACGGCACCTAGGATGTTTGGAAAATCAACGAATTTGGACATGGTTAAACGATTTTTGGAAATAACAGTGGACGAAAGTGGGGACCGATTAGAGATCTCGGACACTGCGAACTACAATCTGTTTCAAAACAAATGGATTAAACATATGTAAAGATAAAACATTTTTCAAGGAACATTTTGGAAACTATCCAGTTATCTATATTGACTACAATCCACTTAGAGCAGTCAGTAGTTTTATAGAGTTGCTAAAAAGTCTTAGAACGGTAATAAGTCAGACATTTTCTTACCATACTTATCTAACTGAAAATAAGAAGTTATGGATGGACGAAGAGGAAATTACTCATTTCCAAAACCATATAACGCAAGGCGAAAATCGTACTTTGGATAAATTCGACATATCTTTCAGTTTTCAATATTTAGCACTCCTTTTAAAAAAGCATTTCAGGAAAAAAGTTTTCGTTTTAATCGACAATAGTGACGCGTTTGTGTACAATATGATTTTTAAAGAGTCTCCAGACATGGAAGCAATATGCAGCTTCATGGAAGAAACTGATGGAGCCCTTTTGACAGCCGAGAACCTCGTAAGTGGAGGACTTCTGACTGGAGTGTTACGTGTGTTCAGGGGATCCTGGGGTATCAACGTCTGGACCGCCCAGTACTTACAGGAGGTCGAGTTCAGCAAATACTATGGACTCACGGAACCGGATCTCATACAAACATTAAATAAACTATTCCTTGACAAGAAGAAGCGAGTAGAAGTGAAATCTTACTTAGATGAGAATTACGGTGGATACCGGCTTTACACGGACGGTTCGGACTATGTAAACATGTACAGTATTTCGTCTGTGGTGAGATATTTGACAAATGGGTCTAACGTAGGGAACTACTTGTGTTATCCAGAGTATCTGGACGGGTGGAAATCATTGTTAAGAATCAAAGATGTTTATGAAGCTGTTACTGATCTCCTAGCAGGTAGAGAAGTAGTTGTTGACCTTTACGAAGCATTTTATAAAGAACACTTTTTGGCCATACACAATATGATAAAGCACAAGAAACTATTATCGCAGTATGGAGTTGAGTGGTTCCTCAGATATCTTAACCGTTTTGGGTATTTGACACCTAGTGAAGAAAACGAGAGTGGTACAAATGGTACATTTAAATTACCAAACCAAGAAACTAGGCAATATTTGCTCAATTTGTTGTAATGTGATCTGAAAAGCATTTAATCTGTAAGTCTATGTATTTGTTTGATTGATGAAAATGAATCATATTAGTGGCGTACTAAAAATATTTTTTTTTAATCTGAGTAACACAAATATCTTGTTTTGCAGATTTATTGATAATCTAGTAATATGACAACGAACTATTAAATACTTTCGAAGGCAATCTAAATAAAATGTTATTCCTTTTAATAAGTTAAACTTAAGTAAGTATTAAATAATGAGTAGTAAGTATTCATAAGTGTTAACCTAAAATGTATTATAAAGTTCTGTAACATTTTTGTACTTCCAATTTTTTATAATATATCAGGTTACAAAAAGCTAAAATTAATATGAATTAAAATAACGCAATGACATACGTTAGTGAAATTGAGTTGTTTATAATATAAAACTAGGAATAACCTACTGATGGTGCTGAACTGTAAAATTAGATCTACATGAATAACTTTATATTTTACGAAGTTGCGAGATGTGTTATTATTAAGAATTTTAAATCCAGACAAGAATCCAATACAGGATAATCTGTCTGTGGGAAGTAGAGGAGGGAGGGCTTAGAAATCTACTTAATCATATAGTGCGCACAATGCTGACTAAAAAAATATGAGTCAGCTTGTTCCTCTGTTCTATTGCAGTAGAGCGCAGCCTATCCAACATTTAAATGTGTACAAAGTACTTACATTATTTAAAAACAAAAGAAAACGTTAACAAAAAACATTAAAGAACGTACAAACTTCATTCCTTAAGGATCAAAGAGCGTAAATATAAAAATTATTAGGTTATATTAGGTAAGAAATGCATTACTCTTTGAAGAAAGGTAAAATGTGTTTAATAAATTACCATTCATCTGTTATTCAAGAAGTAAAGTTACATTGTTTTGCAATAATGTATTTAATTAATTTGTTAAAACAATTTATGTTGGTTTTTTTAGAGTCATTAGTTAAAGTCAAATAACATTCGTTTGCTTTGCGTATAGAATTCATTTGGTTTAAAACTCTGATTTTACAATGATTATATCGTAGTCCAATGCAACTAATGTTTTGTGATTGTTTATAATATTAAGTGAGAGTGACCTAAGATTGAATTTAAAGTTACATTTTATACAATAAATATTATATATAGTAAGGATATGTGTAATAATTGTGTTCATACTCAGTTTGTTTGAAAATTAATAGTTTTAATTGAACAATAAATAGATAAATTATGTTTATAGTGTAGCTTTTGTTCATAAAAGCTAATTATGACTATAACGATGTAATTACAGACATATCGGATTGTGGCCAGAATCATTTTAGTATGCCCTGGGCTAAAAAAGACTTTATTTCGTTTTTATCATTTTGTGTACCTAAGCAACTAGATACGTAAGTAGAGTATTATTGAGAATTTACCGATGTAAAATAGTACTTTTATTCATATGAAAGAATACCTTTTTATTCTATATTATAGAAGGATTAAGAAACACTTTTTTCAGTATAAAATATTTGTCCCTACTTGTCAAAAATAAAGATCAGAAGTCAAAACGTTATAAGAACAAAGACAGTAGCTGAGTTATATAATGTGGACAATCAGATTTTCTTTCACGCCCAATAAAAACTAAAAATTCAATGAAGCAAAATACAATACCTATAATCATCAATAGAGAAAACAATTTGTTTTCTATGACCGCCTATAATCATTTGCAGTAAAGCACCTAATCTGAAAAATCTTAAAATACATTTATTAATCGATGAATGTAATAAGATCAAATATAATATTTAGATACCAGTAAATATATTTAGGGTGTCTTTCGTGACCACATAACATAACCATGGTGTGACGAGAACAACTATCATCGTGTCTATAACATCATACCTCACTCTATTATTCACTTGATGAAACACTAAAACGTCCTTATCGGCATTACACTGGATGGTTGAGATTGAAAGGAGCTCCTTGTTCGCATAAGTTTAAGCGACGTTAAAATAATTGAAGGAACATCAAATCAAAACAATTTAAACCTACTCGAAATACAGCATGCCCACAATTGTTTTTCACAGCGTGCTAATAAAAATTAAAAACATTGTACTGTGATGGATTTGCTATGAGCTATTAGCTGAACTTCTTAAAACAATACTGTGACTACGCATTAGTTTATAAAAAATATCTAATCTTTTTGATATTTTCGGTTTTCTTTTTAGTTAATTTTTTAGAATTGGTAACCAAAGCCTACGAAAATATCAGCCAACGAACTATTCGCTCAATGGTGGTCTTGCCAGATTGCAGCGCCTTGGGAACGAAATTTGCTCAAGAATAGATTTTTTCAGTGAATCTTTGCTGTCCTAAAGGAAGAAATTATTTTATTTGATCTTTGAGAAACACTGAACTAATATAGATGCTTAGTCTTAGGTAATATATTTGTTTTTCTGGTTAATCATAGTTGTACTGCCAATTGTTCCTGTTTTCTTAGTTTATCCCTGTTAATGCTTTCTCTTAGTAAGCTCTCACCACTGTTGGTGTCTTTGCTGTTGTTTTGTTTGTTATTTATTGTTGTTACTGTTATTTATTATTATTGTATTGTTGAATTATTTAGCCACTAGTAGAATATTGTATGTAGTATAGTATTTTCCATCTCGGAAATGGTCCTTTAATTTATATTATTATTGTAAATGGTGTATCCGTTGGATGAAGAAATAAATAAATAAAGCAGCCTAATCTCGACTGATTGTTGACTATTTAGTTGGTCTGCCAATTTAATGTATGTTTCCTATATTAATTTCGTTTTAATGAAATGTAATTCCCGATATATTATGTTGGCTTTATCCAAATTCATATGATGGTCTTCGAACCAACAATGATGTGCCATTTTAGACTTTTCTGTGAGACCCTTTCTCGTGTTTTCTTTGCGTTCTCTTATCCTTACGTATGATTTAACATGATTCTTTTATCGTTCAACAAACGTATAAAATGGGAAAATTTTCAAGTGTCCTTGATTTAAAATGTAACGTTAGTTTAATATTTTACAGTTTATTATTATATTTTTTACATACACGGTACAATTTCAAAACCTCATATCATGAAGATTAAAATATTTCTTTTTGTGTGGGGTTAAAAATAAAAGCAGCAATAAAAGCAAAATGTCCACTATTATCAATCCTATTTTGCGCATAATTTTAAATCGAATAGATAAAGCAAAAACTAATTCTTTCTCCTCCAAAGTGTTTAATATGCATGCTTTCATAAAAATAATTGAAGAGATTTGATCATGTGACCTTTTTTAACCTGAAATCGTTACAAATCTAAAAATTACTTTAGCAAACTTTTTCGGTTTACAATGGGGAATTCGTCTAATTTAAACCACTGAAGGTAGCTTTTGCAAATATACATTTGAGAACGGTAGTCTGAAATACCCTGTATGTCTCCGATAATTATATATATATATATATATATATATATATATATATATATATATATATATATAGATATATATATATAATTGATAAGTTAGATTTGTAGCGATTATAATAATATCTATACTAAAGTAATTATGTCTAAAATAATTAAATTTTTATGTATCTATACAGTTGTAATTTAAGTTTTAATTAAAAAATTAAACCAATGTAGCTTTAAAAACGCTACAACAACGTATGATATATGTGCGCGATGTGGAAGCTGCCGACCGTACTAAGCGGTGTTTGATTCACCACAGAATTTACAGAACCGCCGGGCAGCGCTGCTTTGGTAGCGTGAATAATGCAACTTGCCATTAGGCCTTTCACTGTGAAATAGTGCGTGGTTGACCTCCAAACATTACTTGTAAGATGAATATATTTGTTACAGCAACGTCAACAATGTTTTTCTCTTTTCTATAAAATTTACTATTAACTACTAGTAGAGAATATCATCCGCATATAATAATTAGATACACACATTGCTGCCCTTCTCTTTGTGTACAAGTGAGAGTAGCCGTATTATACTGAAACGGTGAACAAATTATTAACAAGAAATATTAAACCTCTATATTGGTATAAAGGTAACTGTGTATGTATGGCAATATTGGTTTCAAAAAGTCGAAAAGTCAAGTTTTGATACAACCTAATATTTACAAAGTATACAAACTTCGTATCAATAATTATGTTCACGTATATTTCTGTATGTTTTCTCAAGAATCAATATTATTGTATGCAGTTTATATAGGGTAGAATTATGCTACGCCACTTAAGGCATATCAGGCGTTTTTTTTAATGTAGAGCTTACTTCATTCTTGAGATATAATAGTCATTTCATGTCCTGCAAATGACAGAAAATGAGAGAGAAAAGAAATATTAACAGTCTCTAGGCATGAAGGAAGGAAAGTCAGCCGTCCTAGTAAACAATAGAATTAAAATCCCGTAGATACACACGGACCTTAATTGAACTAATAATTGTATATGTATATATGTTGTCTAAATTGAAGTTGTTCTCGAGATGTCCTGCCAATATTTCTTTAGTGTAAAGGCTCAGCTGCACGTTCATAATCAAACGTGACGTTGTACATGTAGAAATTACGATAGGCAAAATTTAAAGTTCAAATATTTTTTATGATACCGAAAGAAAACAAACACACGTCGAGATAGGCAGACATAAGATGTATTTTTCCAAAACCTTAGGTGTAATCTAAATATTCAAAATCTAATAGTTCTATACATAACCCTAAGTTATAGGCTTTACTAACACTCAGCCAAATCCCATAGGCAGACGTGGACCATCTCCATACTCTATCTGGTGCATAATATAAACTAATAAATAAACATAACATAAACATAATATAAACTGGAGGAAGAAAGGACCCGATATAAAAGTCTTGCCAATAAACCTGTCATAAGATTGAGCTCAGTGTCTTTACAAATATATTTATACTGTTGCCATTACCAAGAGCAATGGGGAAACATTCATCAATGCTCAGCCAAACTCCATGGGCAGGCATTTACCCTCATAAGACATGATATTTCTTATATAGTTTACAATAAAATTAATCTTCGAGATATCAAGCCAGAGATTTGAATACTACATTTTTAAGCTCCCTGAGTGAAATACTCGCTAACCCTCTGCTATTTGTATAGTTAAGGGGATTACCTACTGAAATATGACAAATGTTTACAAAAAAAATTGAAATTAACTTTTATATTTATTTCAAGTCTATGGCTTAAAGAAACCATAAAAACATAAATTTACTATAATATAACTTTTCATCACTGTGAAAAAATATTTGAAGAGGAGCACGCACACCTACTTTTGGTCTAGTCAGTTAGTGCCAGAACCAGACTCCAGCAATCCCTTTTTTAGTAATAATATAGCAAATATAAGCTTTTCTTTCTTGTTAGTGGTTTATTAGGCCTACATATATCTTCAATGTATAAATATACCATTCACCGACTACAAGTACCAGTATGGTAAGTTTCAGTACTTTCATCTATAGCTACTAAATAGCTTGTGTAAACTGCAAACGCTGATTCCCGCAGATTTAAAATTTTATATTTTTCACACAAAAGTTCTTATAACTTTTTAGCTATTAAAGCTAAAGCAGTGAAACCTTTACTACATATTATATATAATGTTGTAAAACTTTTTGTGCATGGATATTATTATATGTTAAACAAAAGTTTAAATAAAAAAGTAATTAAAAATACTATTTATAAAAAATTTTTTAAAATGCATTTGTCAAACCATAAATTTAAAACTATTTGAGAAATAAACTTGAGCATGCACAAAAACTTAGTACTTGTCATGTTCTTAAAAATGAGATAATAAACAATAATATTGGTTCATTAGTTACAAAGTTATAAGGCATTCAAATCCCATGTAATTTTCTAAAAAAAAAAACTCCAAACTCCAAAAGAGAGGTAAATATATGTATACTTTAAAAATATAACAGTGGCAATCATTATTTTAGGACGAAAGGAACCCAAATATATACATATTATAATCATTAAACATGTGTTAATGAAAATCACTAGTTTCAGTAGGGAATCCCCTTAATTCTGCGAGCTATAAAAAAACTTTGATATAAGAATAATGCAATAACAACACGTAATAAACTAATTAATCTTTATCTACAAGTGGAATACACATCTACAGCCATCGTGACAAATTGTGCCGGTACTACGTGACTTTTCACTGTAATGACTAATGACAGCTGTTCACTGAAGCGCATTTACATACCCGCAACTGAATGCGTATACCACCTCCACAGCGACTCTTGTTATAAATCACCAAATGTATCATTCGAATCTAATGGATCCCTTGGTACCCAATCGTTGTGGATACATCATTTGTAACAATGTGGCTTCGCGAGGGTATGAAGTGGTTTTGTTGAATAGTAGATAATTCTCCATATATCATATTTTAAGTTATTTTGTTTTCCACTACAAAGCCGTTTAGTTCAATGTATTCACCAGATTCACCATATACATGCTTGTACACACTAATTTTAATTCTATAGCTATGGATAATATATTATTTATAGTATGTGACACACTGTCATTTAAGAACTTGGAAATATTTCTCACCATGATTCATATCCACTACAAACCTGTACAATTCACTACCGCTTTGACTGGTTATACACAGTATATAATATGATAACTGTAGATAATACATTATCAAAGTTTTTTAGTTTGCAATATATATTTAGAAAAGTTATATGAAGTAACGAGATTTATTTAATTTTTCTTTAATAATAAAGTTATATACAACTATTAATGACTTTAACGCTCTTTAAACTGAAAGTTTTTTTTATAATTAACTTCAATGTATGAACAACAGCAATGCTACAAGTAACAAAATTTTAAAGTTATGTGTTACTAAGCTTTTCATGCAATATAAAGGATATATTTTGAGAAGGATAAACTTAGAGGGCCACAGTTATGCATGTTATCGGTAGTGCTATCAGTTCTAGCATTACATGAAGAGGTTTATTTAGAGACACGTACTAATTAGTTTTGAGTGACTTTGAAGTATTGTTGCAGAGTTTTTATTCGATATTATTGCCATGTAGTGTATAATTGATAATTAATAATTTACTAGTTTATTTTTATTCAAAACACAGTAATTCAAACAAGGTGAAGACAAGATTTTGTAAACCTATTGTTCAATTAATAAATTAAATGTAATAAAATTGTATTATCATATCAAATTCCACTATATGCTAGTTTCACATTCATTAAACAGTTACCGAATTTCTAGTCCTTACTAACTCATGGACAAAAATGGAAGATTATCACACCCTATACGGAATACATAGAACTAAAGTTCCCTCCCAATAATTTAGCAATTTCTATCAACAATCTACAATAATATATTTTATTAATGCCAAATCTTTTTTGTTTAGTGTGTTATTAAGTGGTCATTAGGCAAAATTTTGAAAATTATAACGTTGTTACCTTTCACGGGACATTTATATTGCTTACCAATTTATTATTCTGTTTAGTTTTTTCTTCTTCACAAATACATATATTAATGCATTAACTCAAATTATTTATAGGATTATTCTTATTTAAATTTTCCAATACCCGATGAGTTAGGAAGAAGGCAGACTAAGTTTTGACATATTTCATTGACTTATTCTTTTTTTATACATAATTTATAAAATGTTTCAAAGAAATAACCCTACTTTAAAAGAAATATCAAACCTCATTCTTACAAATATTACGGTTATTGAAATTTGGATTAAAAAAGTTTTACTTGTTCTTATTTACATAAAGAACGATAAAAATAATAAACATTTATCGGGATGATTAGATTTATAATGTATATCAAAATGCAAAGGAATTACAATTTAAAATCTGAATGCATTACTTTTATTTAAAAAATATAACAAATTGTATTATTAAAATAAGTCTTTAAGATATACGGTACCTTTTACTGTAAAAAAATAAAAGAAACAAAAATCGTCTCATTGTGTTTGTTTTTTAAATAGTTATGAATCATTTGGCGGAAAATTTAAAAGTTCTAAAACAGTGCTTGCAACTGGAAGAGGTGACCTGTCACAGATCCTTGGCATTGACAGCGCCAACCACTCAAAAGCGCTTTGGATCTGACAGAGAAGAAAGCGAAGTAATAAAAACGTGTTAAATTAATCCATTTTATAGGAACACTTTTTACGTCCAACCCTTATTGGAAGAGTAAACGTGCAACGATTAAAAATTAAATCCCGCCCATAAAAGTTACTAGATGTAATTAAGCGTGACGTCAGGCATAACTAATTAGTCACGAGCGTAATTTTAGAACAAATGCTACCATTACAATCTTTTCTGGTTTATCAGGCAACATGTGTTTTATCTGATGGGTGTTATGGTCAACGCCATTTGTGCCACAAAGAAACCCTCATGTCATTTGAATAATGTGGCTTTTACTCATGTTTTATGTAATACAACTGTGGCACTTTTGCGGAGTTTTTTCGTCACATTTCTAAAAGTATTAAATGACCACGTTGTATCTTTGTGAGAGTAATAGCTGTCCAGTTAATCTCATTTTACAGAAAAGTTTGAACTAAATTCCAACGTAGTGGTAAACTGACCCCTGGGTGTAAAGAATATAATAAACTGTGTTAAAGAACTTGGTGAAACAACAAATTATATTCCTTTCCGTTACGTGGCACCCGAGTAAACGGGAACAAGAATAATGGAAAATCTTACATAAAAATTTTAAATAGTACACTTTTTGGACGTGAATAATTTGATGCAATGTACATAGATTCTCCTTATATATTGTGCGACATAATGAAAGAAACCTTTCTCGTTTTATTATATCTCTCCGTTATTTTTATTTGTAAAATTTTGCGTTTTACCTGTAAATATTAAAGTGGTATTGTACTGTTTTAACGACGAAGTAGTTACGCTTTACCGGGTCCAAAGAACACTAGGATCACTAATGTACTCTTGTAACAGCTTCGTTACATATAAGCAGAGATATATTGGTATATGTTTTAATTTATAAAGAAACTGCAGTGTTTTCACCATTTGTCATCCAAAATTAAAAGCATTAGATTAAGGATGCAAAATATTTTAAACTACTTATATGCATATGGCGTTGTACAAGTCATTATTAACAGGACAACTCATACGTTTAATAAATCTCAAACAGATCCGTAAGGCCTCACAGTGATTAAAATAGCTTTAAAAATCTCACTGCACTGAACAAAACATCCGCATACCGGAGAAGACGAAAGTTTGAGGAAAATCAATATGTGAAATCCATGTTATAGTACGTCACTCATTTGAAACAAAAATTAATAAGAATTGCGTAGGTTGGAAGTGTAAAAGGTAAAAAAAGATCCGATCCAAAGGTTTATGTTTTTTTTTATCTCAAAGTTACATTGTATGTTCTACTTTTATTGCCTGAAATTTCTTTGAATAATGAAGTATTTTTATAATCCATAATTAGTTTTATTTTTCTCATCAAGAAGCTAAGTAGCCTAAAGGTTTATGGACTTAGTGGTTGTCTAAGTAATTTTATATATAACAGCTCAATCTAGTTAGGTTGTTTATTGTATCTTTATCCACTTTATGTGAGAATTTTCAGACTAGAATTAATCTGTAGTTTTATATTTTTAACTTCATTGTCTTTTCTTTAACTCTAATATTGGCTAGTCTTACTTATCAAACCAGCATATTATACTGTGATTATGCTTTTAGTTCTGCATATCATTTACAGGTTTTGCAACTACAATACTATGGTTAAAAGTTTTGTAACTTATATAAAGTATAAGAATGACTAGCATCTTGCACAGCTATATCCAGATTGCGATCACAATTAACGTACCTATTTTTGGCTCTTAAATATTCATTTTTGTATTGAAGGTTTTAACTTATACAAGAACAGAATTATTTCATTACTACACAAATTGTCAACACAATTTGATAACTAACAACACCTCTAGCAACTATAATATAATCAGGTTACATCCTTTTTATGTTGATGTAAAAAGGCCACGATATTGTGTATGTGCGTGTATTTGTGCGCGCGCGGACGCTCGTGATATAACCGTATTACTAGCCAAGATAAACTCAACTAAAATAGTAATGGTAAACATTAGACTGGGACTTGCAATTCTCCCCAATGGTACCACACACTGTACAAAGCATGCGCTGTCGCTAAACAATTCGGTGACATGATTCCGTACGTCTTCGTGTTCTAGATTGATCAAATTAGGTCCAAAAGTTTTAAAGTTTCTTGAGTTGTAATCTCAACGTAACAGGAAAGTCGGGGTTTAATTATTTTCTTTGACTCTAAAATGAGAATCTCGGCTTATTCATCGTTTGTTCCCGGTGCGTCAAGTTCCTGGCTATTTTCCCGGTTTTTCCAGTTGAGAAACATTCTGTTGCAATGCTACTGAATACGAGGAGGTCACTTAAAATCCCCTCCCCCTCAATATTCGCCTTTTGAATAATATTTTTCACGATATATCTTGCTAAATGATGCTCATTTTATTTCACACTAGATTTCAATATAACTGTAATAATAAAATGATGCACAGCTAGATACCATAAAGTTTTGTTGTGTGGATAGTTAGGCTAATGTTTAAATACTTTGCATGTTTAAACCTCTTACTAGTTTAATAAGTTTGTAAACCCTTTTATTTCTTTAGATATTTTCTTATTGCACCTGTTGTTAGGCATGAGACCAATGTATTCAAAGAGCTCAGCCGAATTTCATGGAGTAAAATAAAACAAAATCGACTTGAATGTTCCTTTTATAGAAATTGAGCTTCATACACAATTAGGCTCAGTTTAATGAGCTTAGTTAAACACGATTATATATATATATATATATATATATATATATATATATATATATAGTAAATAGTATAGTAACTAAAAAAAATAACAAAACTAAGCACACAAACTTTTAAAATGTTTTAAACAGAATTTTGCCTAAACCGTTTGCAATAAATAAAATTGTGTAGAAATACCATCATTTCATGAATACTGTTATAAATTAAATTCTAAGAACCGTATACTAAGGAGCAGTATAATAATTCTTAGTATTTGATTCACTAAAACAGTTTTAAGTTATGTTTTGATTACATTTATCATAATTTTATATAACCATGTTACGAGAAACTAACGCGAAATTATTACTTTTCATGACAAAGTTTAACAAGGTTTTATGAAACAATATTACAAATAATAATTGTTGTTTCTAGGTATAGTTAAATTTAAATTAGAGCATACAATGTGCAGAAATTTCGTTTATTAAATATAACAAAAATTAAGTTACATTTACGCTTATTTACTGCCAGGGGTTAGCCTCGGTGTTATAAAATTTTAACCAGGAGACGCAGTACTTCATCAACTAATTCCATTACAGAGACGAAATAAAACACTCCTCAGGCCACCCGTTGTACCATGATGTTGTATTGTTTACAATTATTTACCTCGCAAACCACAATTTCCTTTCTATGAACTTATGAATGAACCATTGTTCACTTTCGTTTCAGACAATTACACTTAAAAATTTTCACAAGCTTACAGCTGTACTTACTTGTTTTGGTTTATACTTTATAGTAATGAGGGCCTCTTTAATTATAGTTATAAATAATTTTCGTAATTTCTTTATTCATTTTCTATTAAAACATTTCGCATTTTTAGTTTCTTGATGCGATTGTAAGAACCGATTAATTTATTTATAGACACTTTATATGTGAATGTATGATTTTATAAAATTTAATAGTTTTAAACTTTTTAATACACGAAGAATACGAACAAAGATGATAACATTACACTATCTACAATTTTAATAAAGGTGTGGAAAATAACCATTACCGTTATGATTAAATAAATACCTAAATAAATAGGTATTATCGTAATTACTGACAAAAAATCTAATTGATTGCTATTTTTTATGATACGTTTGATGTATTTTGTTTATTTGTAACTTATATACTTAGCAAGATTTTTATAACTTTAAAGTCGTTTCTTGCCTACTCACTGTAAATAAAACCGCCATTATTTACGTTATATTTATAAGAGTAGACCTCTCCTGTTATTGTGAAGAAGTTTAATATACAGATTGCAACAGAGGCCCTAGTGCACTTGCTGTGTCATTAGACTACTGAGATGACATAGGGTAGGGCCATAGTGACCACGTTAAATACGATTATATAGCAAAACAGTTATTTCCAGTATGTGTCATTAGACTACTACGATCGGGATCACTTAGAATAGAGCCGTATTGTTTAAGTTACGACAAGTATATAACTATCCTGTTTGTAGACGAGTTTTGAACAATAGTTTTATTTAATGTTCAGTAATTTGACCTGCCCTGTTTTTAGAAAACTTATTATAAGTTAAAATTCATAACCTTCGACCACAATTATTCGTTGTATTTACTGTGACAGACGCTATAGTGCGTTTGCTGTTTTTTAAATGACCTGAAATCACTCAAGTTAGAGTCGCTGAGAAGACGTCAATTGACTCTAAACTCCTGTTATTTCTATCAGGGGGATTTCGTGGATAAGCTGAAATATTCCCTTAGAATAAATAGTTTTAAACTTTTTGGAATTTTAATTTATATTAGCGAAGTTTAAGTTAATCTAACCTTTGCTTAAGATCATTGTAATTATGCATTTTCAGAATGTAGTTCTTTGCTATTTACTATTTAAACATTGTTATAAGAACTGCGTCCAAGATTAAAGTTTTAAACGCGTTTGAAATACGTTGGCTGTCTAGAAATTATAAAATGGCATTTTTATAGAGCGATTAAAACAGAGGACTCGTCAATAACACACCTTAATGAGTCCTTTCTCCAAAAATACATTTTAAAAATCAGAACTTACATCACGCATATCCTCTTCTTATATCTGAATTAGGGTACATTGATAATTAATTCTAACAATAATTTCAATTGTTACAAGTTAATTAACCTTAAGTGTATGTTGCTAATGTAAAACATAATTTAATAGTTATATTTTTTATTTTTTTTTTAACGAAAAGAGCTTAGAAATTTAAATTACAACATTACAATAAACGAGTTTTACTTTAAATATAAGCTCAATTGTACTTAAAGTAGATCTCAGTGCTATTGAGTTATTTGTTGTTTGCTTATCTATTATTGCCAAAACAGTACATAATGTAAAGCAATCCATGTAATTAATTTTTGTAAATATCCTTACTTCTACAGGCTAATTCACTCTGAATTGGTAGTATAGGTGTGTTTATTTGGGATTTGTTTTCTTCGTCATCGTTAACAATATTTCGTATTAATCGTTTCCCAAAAACGAAACTACATTGATTGAATCATCTCTACGTGTTGACATATATTTCTAGAATGTTCCTGATTTTCCTAAAATTATTAAATGCAAATCATGATTTCCAAAACCGACCAAACTTGATTTTTTTTAAATATGGAATTATTAACCGGTATTATTGGTCTAAAATGTGTTTATTAAAATCATTTGTTGCATTTTTATTAATTCGATAACCCTTAATTTTAATTATTTAGATTCTTATGTAACAAGATCCTACTTGTTCTTATCATATTATTCAATTTGATATTAAAAGTAAGTTGCTAAATATCGTTCCTAAAAAATAATTAAGTAAAAGCTATAGAAACGTACGATCAGCTTAGTGCTTTATTAAATTTTGACTTATGATCATAGAAGTCTACTTATGTTTACGTCGGTTCTGACTTGTGAAAAAAGAAGCATCATTATCTTCAACAATTACAGGTTCCATTGTTGCTTCTGATTCCTTTTGAGCCCTTCCATGTACGGTTCCGATTGCTCTTTACTATACGGTCTGTAATATTGAGAATAATAGCTTAAACCTGCTCCCACGTTAAGTCTTCACTTATTTTCTATTCCATACATTTTTGTAGACGATTTTTGAACAATAATTTCATTTAATTTTCAGTAATTTTACCTGCCCTTTTTTAGAAAAACTTATTATAACTTTGTTAAAAATCATAACCTTCGACCACAATATTCCTTCGACCATTATATGAACACCAAGCGTATTCAAACTTTTAGGGTATTTATATTCAAAGTACTGAACTTTGAGGACCTCTGTGAAAAACGATGTCGAAAGCCTGAATATATGATAATATCTATTCTGCATTGTACTTATGTGGAAATAAAAAAAACAGAATGATTGAGTTTATCCACATATACTTTTCTATAATTATATGCTGTATAATAACCAACACACCAGGCAGAACACATGCCTCTGCACTGTCGTTAATTAATTAGTCTGTGGTAATTTAAACTATGCATTTGTGTTTTAATTTTTATTTAATCACAATTATATAATTGTAATTAAACTTTTTTATTGAGACTTGTGTTCAATTACCCCCAATCTGTTGCATTTTACTTTTAGAAAGTAAGATTTTTAGAGGGGCCATATATTTTTAGTAGGCTACTATTAAATTAATGGTTTCACTTACAAACCTGAATGGTCCATAGGTTGTATGGACACTCAAACTTCCACGTTCAAAAATCTTTTTCTCTTCGGATATATATAAAAAGTTAATCAACTATATTTAAATGTATTTTAAACAATTACCATTTTCAATTTTAGTTTCTCTACGCTAGTACAAAATATGAGCAGTAATATTTTGTAGATATTTTATTTGCAAATCATTAACAATGAGAACTACGAATACAAAGCGTACTTTTAATTATACAGTACTTCTATACTGAACAAGGAGATATTTTATAAATCAACCAAGTAGTGAAAAAAACAATCATTTTTTGCACACAAAATAAATTCATTAAATTTTACTGGTCGGGCTATTATAAACTTCACCGAATTTTTATCTATTTGTGGCATGTAAACAACACGATCATTCTTCTCAGCATCAGCAGCTGAATGTAAACACATTAATCATAATAATGCACTACTAATTAATACAAAACTAAATAACAAGTTTTTGATGGTGTTCAAGAGAATGTACCTGACTTTATTAATGTGTTATCACATTATGTGCAATGCAAAGTCACTACCCCATTTACATTTACAGAATTACATTTACATTACAGAATATATTAACATGTGTATATTGGCCAAATTACTTTTAACTGAGATACTTATAATCAATAATTACTCATTTTTTATAAGTAAAATAGTTTGTGTCACCATTGTTGGATCGACGGCCAACATGGTAGGAAGCCTCATTATATAAACACCTCTCATTATATTGTTTTGAGCCTCCATAGCTTCGGTATCAGAAATATTTATCTTTGACTTATCATACACTTTCCTGTCAATAAAAACAGTGTTTTGGGGGTTTGTGAGCAGTGAAAAGTATACACACACCTTGTTATCTCTCCATGTCATGGCCCAGACCCTTATTTTGATGTAAACGTAAATTCACCTTTGGTTTAGATGAGGTCTTTTGTCTTTCAAAACAACTAGGCAGCACCAAAACTGTTCCCTCGAACTGGACTACAACACAACAGACAATTCTGCGGATATTTCTCTTACTAAAATTGAAGGTGTTGAAAAATAATTGTTTGCAATAATTAATCTGTTTGTTCCATAAAATGGCTCACACACCTTTAATAAAACATTTTCACACGCAAAAAAAAAGGGAAATTGGTTGTTCACACAAGAACTCCACAGAATGCAAACATCAAAAACTGTTAATATAATATGTCTCACCATCCGCAAGGCACCATACTTTATAACTCTTTTGATTAGACTCTAATGGCTGGTATTGCTCTAGAGATGAACGTCCATTGGAAGCGACGATTGCCTCATCTACCACAAGGTTTCCACGCGGATTGTAAGCGTCAATACATTTCTAAATCTAAATCTAAAAATTTGTAATTGGAATATGCTTTTTCTTTTACTTGTCTGTAGTACTTTTCCTCGTAATTATCATCAAACTCTTCCCATCCAGCAACCATGAGTTAGCTTCACAATTTATTTATATATTCAGTTCTATTCTTCTTGTTTTTATTTGATTAGTTTTTATGTTACTTAGATTTATATAGATTTTTTGAGGTTTTTTCGATATCAGGGGGCAGTATTGTTTTGCATTTGTATTGATTATGACATAATGACGCTTTTAAATTATTCTGGGTTCATGAAGGATACCTATCAATTCAGTTTCATTTTGAAATTGCGGCCCTCAGGAAGGATTTCAAAATCAATTTGTTTACACAATTCAATATTATCAATGTTTTTAAGGAAGGAGTTTATATACTTCATAGGTTCTATAGTCCTCCCATTCTATTCAATTTAATTTACAGTATGTGAGTCAGGTAGAATTTCATGGCCAGTTTGTATAGGCACTGCAACATAATCAAGGTTTTCAGAGGAGACATTTCTATAATTCATAGTTTGTATATTTTCACCAGTCAATTCGATTTCAGTTAGGTGTTGAGGCTCAGGCTTTACTTCTTAGTGAACTCGTGGAGGATATGAGGTGGAATTTACTTTTTAAAGTGTCGCAGTAATAAAATTGGTACTTACAGTTTCCTCACATGGAACATGTTAGCCCCACCAGTCCAGCTGAGGTAAATGGTAGAGTACTTATAAAATTCCTCCAAATCGTTGTTTTATATATCTAAAGTTGTAGATCTAGGTGTTGCGATGCAAGAATATTCCAAATAAGTGCCTTAATTAAAATCACATTGTACACAATCTCCATCGCTGCCACCATCAACTTCTGATGTCGCTGGATCATCAGGTATCCCTTGAATGAAACTGGGTAATATCATCATCGTAAAGAAACTGTAACAAAGAAAACTTTAAAACCCTGTTAAAACCCGTGATTATGTACAATTTTGTTGTAACTTTTACGCGAAACTTTTGTTTTTTGGGGTCGATAGCGGCGAAAACCATTGGTCGGAGATCAAAATAAGACCAACGTTTTATTTAGGAAATAAGATGACCTACAAAAAAAGGTCCAGTGACTTTTTACTATATTTCCCTTAGTTTGACCGCAAAACGCGATTAAGTGAAAAATATTGGAACATTTTCGCCTAAAAATTTACATTCCGGGCTTGATAGCGGCTCTAAACGGTTGGTCGTAACTCAAAACAAATTTTAAACGGGATTTAGGAAATCACGTGATCTACAGGAAAAGGTTCAGTGACTTCGGGAGTTGGCTGAGCGTTAGCTAAGCGTCAATAGTAGATAGGGACAGAGGAATATTTCTTATGTTCACAGACACAATACCCTCTAAAAAAGGCCCAAGTGTGTCATTAACCCCCGGTAATATTAACCCCCCCCCGGGGATTTCCTGGTATGACCTGATAACCTCCTGTACATTCAACCCCCTGATGTGTTAACCCCCCTGGTAACATTAAACCCCCCCAGGGAATTTCCTCTGCCATGACCTCATGTCCGAATTGTTTACCAGTCACCAAATCTCTTAACCCCCCCCCCCCCTGGGAAGATCCTGGTATGACCAGATAAACCCCCTGGAGACTTATCCCCCGGTAACGTTAACCCCCCCTGGGAAGTTGTTCATATGACCAGACAATATCCTGACGAAATTAAACCCCCTCTTGTCTTAACCTCCTTAACATTAATCACCCACCCAGGGAATTTCTCGCCTTGACTAGATAGTCTCCTGGTGATATTAAACCCCCTGTTCGACTTAAAATACTGCCTTGAGGTCGGTTTTTTATTATGTTTATACTAAACAATTCAAGATAGCTGACCCGTGCAGACTTTTCTCCCGAGCTCATTTCTGGCTAAACCATAGGTCGTAGATCAGATCTGAGGGCACAATCGAAAGACAAAATTAAATTTCCAACAAGAAAGGTCCAGTCACTTTTTGTCGTATCTCTAACGGTTTAACCGCAAAATGCCCTCAAAGTCAAAAGTTTTTTACGAATCCGGAAAAAAATCTATGAAAAAGGTCAATTTTTAATCCCTTGTCATTTACTTAATGTCCGGACTTAACCAGTCACCGAATTCCGCTTATCCCCGAATTTGCAAGCGTTTTACTTTGGGGGCCTGGGGGCGTAGCCCCCAGCGAGCCGAAGGCGAGTTTTATATATAACAGCTCAATCTAGTTAGGTTGTTTATTGTATCTTTATCCACTTTATGTGAGAATTTTCAGACTAGAATTAATCTGTAGTTTTATATTTTTAACTTCATTGTCTTTTCTTTAAACTCTAATATTGGCTAGTCTTACTTATCAAACCAGCATATTATACTGTGATTATGCTTTTAGTTCTGCATATCATTTACAGGTTTTGCAACTACAATACTATGGTAAAAGTTTTGTAACTTATATAAAGTATAAGAATGACTAGCATCTTGCACAGCTATATCCAGATTGCGATCACAATTAACGTACCTATTTTTGGCTCTTAAATATTCATTTTTGTATTGAAGGTTTTAACTTATACAAGAACAGAATTATTTCATTACTACACAAATTGTCAACACAATTTGATAACTAACAACACCTCTAGCAACTATAATATAATCAGGTTACATCCTTTTTATGTTGATGTAAAAAGGCCACGATATTGTGTATGTGCGTGTATTTGTGCGCGCGCGGACGCTCGTGATATAACCGTATTACTAGCCAGATAAACTCAACTAAAATAGTAATGGTAAACATTAGACTGGGACTTGCAATTCTCCCCAATGGTACCACACACTGTACAAAGCATGCGCTGTCGCTAAACAATTCGGTGACATGATTCCGTACGTCTTCGTGTTCTAGATTGATCAAATTAGGTCCAAAAGTTTTAAAGTTTCTTGAGTTGTAATCTCAACGTAACAGGAAAGTCGGGGTTTAATTATTTTCTTTGACTCTAAAATGAGAATCTCGGCTTATTCATCGTTTGTTCCCGGTTGCGTCAAGTTCCTGGCTATTTTCCCGGTTTTTCCAGTTGAGAAACATTCTGTTGCAATGCTACTGAATACGAGGAGGTCACTTAAAATCCCCTCCCCCTCAATATTCGCCTTTTGAATAATATTTTTCACGATATATCTTGCTAAATGATGCTCATTTTATTTCACACTAGATTTCAATTATAACTGTAATTAATAAAATGATGCACAGCTAGATACCATAAAGTTTTGTTGTGTGGATAGTTAGGCTAATGTTTAAAATACTTTGCATGTTTAAACCTCTTACTAGTTTAATAAGTTTGTAAACCCTTTTATTTCTTTAGATATTTTCTTATTGCACCTGTTGTTAGGCATGAGACCAATGTATTCAAAAGAGCTCAGCCGAATTTCATGGAGTAAAATAAAACAAATCGACTTGAATGTTCCTTTTATAGAAATTGAGCTTTCATACACAATTAGGCTCAGTTTAATGAGCTTAGTTAAACACGATTATATATATATATATATATATATATATATATATATATATATATAGTAAATAGTATAGTAACTAAAAAAATAACAAAACTAAGCACACAAACTTTTAAAAATGTTTTTAAACAGAATTTTGCCTAAACCGTTTTGCAATAAATAAAATTGTGTAGAAATACCATCATTTCATGAATTACTGTTATAAATTAAATTCTAAGAAACCGTATACTAAGGAGCAGTATAATAATTCTTAGTATTTGATTCACTAAAACAGTTTTAAGTTATGTTTTGATTACATTTATCATAATTTTATATAACCATGTTACGAGAAACTAACGCGAAATTATTACTTTTCATGACAAAGTTTAAAACAAGGTTTTATGAAACAATATTACAAATAATAATTGTTGTTTCTAGGTATAGTTAAATTTAAATTAGAGCATACAATGTGCAGAAATTTCGTTTTATTAAATATAAACAAAAATTAAGTTACATTTACGCTTATTTTACTGCCAGGGGTTAGCCTCGGTGTTATAAAATTTTAACCAGGAGACGCAGTACTTCATCAAACTAATTCCATTACAGAGACGAAATAAAACACTCCTCAGGCCACCCGTTGTACCATGATGTTGTATTGTTTACAATTATTTACCTCGCAAACCACAATTTCCTTTCTATGAACTTATGAATGAACCATTGTTCACTTTCGTTTCAGACAATTACACTTAAAATTTTTCACAAGCTTACAGCTGTACTTACTTACTTGTTTTGGTTTATACTTTATAGTAATGAGGGCCTCTTTAATTATAGTTATAAATAATTTTCGTAATTTCTTTATTCATTTTCTATTAAAAACATTTCGCATTTTTAGTTTCTTGATGCGATTGTAAGAACCGATTAATTTATTTATAGACACTTTATATGTGAATGTATGATTTATAAAAATTTAATAGTTTTAAAACTTTTTAATACACGAAGAATACGAACAAAGATGATAACATTACAACTATCTACAATTTTAATAAAGGTGTGGAAAAAATAACCATTACCGTTATGATTAAATAAATACCTAAATAAATAGGTATTATCGTAATTACTGACAAAAAATCTATTGATTGCTATTTTTTATGATACGTTTGATGGTATTTTGTTTATTTGTAACTTATATACTTAGCAAGATTTTTATAACTTTAAAGTCGTTTCTTGCCTACTCACTGTAAATAAAAACCGCCATTATTTACGTTATATTTATAAGAGTAGACCTCTCCTGTTATTGTGAAGAAGTTTAATATACAGATTGCAACAGAGGCCCTAGTGCACTTGCTGTGTCATTAGACTACTGAGATGACATAGGGGTAGGGCCATAGTGACCACGTTAAATACGATTATATAGCAAAACAGTTATTTCCAGTATGTGTCATTAGACTACTACGATCGGGATCACTTAGAATAGAGCCGTATTGTTTAAGTTACGACAAGTATATAACTATCCTGTTTGTAGACGAGTTTTTGAACAATAGTTTTATTTAATGTTCAGTTTAATTTGACCTGCCCTGTTTTTAGAGAAAACTTATTATAAGTTAAAATTCATAACCTTCGACCACAATTATTCGTTTGTATTTACTGTGACAGACGCTATAGTGCGTTTGCTGTTTTTTAAATGACCTGAAATCACTCAAGTTAGAGTCGCTGAGAAGACGTCAATTGACTCTAAACTCCTGTTATTTCTATCAGGGGGATTTCGTGGATAAGCTGAAATATTCCCTTAGAATAAATAGTTTTAAACTTTTTGGAATTTTAATTTATATTAGCGAAGTTTAAGTTAATCTAACCTTTGCTTAAGATCATTGTAATTATGCATTTTCAGAATGTAGTTCTTTGCTATTTACTATTTAAACATTGTTATAAGAACTGCGTCCAAGATTAAAGTTTTTAAACGCGTTTGAAATACGTTGGCTGTCTAGAAATTATAAAATGGCATTTATTTTTATAGAGCGATTAAAACAGAGGACTCGTCAATAACACACCTTAATGAGTCCTTTCTCCAAAAATACATTTTAAAATCAGAACTTACATTCACGCATATCCTCTTCTTATATCTGAATTAGGGTACATTGATAATTAATTCTAACAATAATTTCAATTGTTACAAGTTAATTAACCTTAAGTGTATGTTGCTAATGTAAAACATAATTTAATAGTTATATTTTTTATTTTTTTTTTAACGAAAAGAGCTTAGAAATTTAAATTACAACATTACAATAAACGAGTTTTACTTTAAATATAAGCTCAATTGTACTTAAAGTAGATCTCAGTGCTATTGAGTTATTTGTTGTTTGCTTATCTATTATTGCCAAAACAGTACATAATGTAAAGCAAATCCATGTAATTAATTTTTGTAAATATCCTTACTTCTACAGGCTAATTCACTCTGAATTGGTAGTATAGGTGTGTTTATTTTGGGATTTGTTTTCTTCGTCATCGTTAACAATATTTCGTATTAATCGTTTCCCAAAACGAAACTACATTGATTGAATCATCTCTACGTGTTGACATATATTTCTAGAATGTTCCTGATTTTCCTAAAATTATTAAATGCAAATCATGATTTCCAAACCGACCAAACTTGATTTTTTTTAAATATGGAATTATTAACCGGTATATTGGTCTAAAATGTGTTTATTAAAATCATTTGTTGCATTTTTATTAATTCGATAACCCTTAATTTTAATTATTTAGATTCTTATGTAACAAGATCCTACTTGTTCTTATCATATTATTCAATTTGATATTAAAAGTAAGTTGCTAAATATATCGTTCCTAAAAATAATTAAGTAAAAGCTATAGAACGTACGATCAGCTTAGTGCTTTATTAAATTTTGACTTATGATCATAGAAGTCTACTTATGTTTACGTCGGTTCTGACTTGTGAAAAGAAGCATCATTATCTTCAACAATACAGGTTCCATTGTTGCTTCTGATTCCTTTTGAGCCCTTCCATGTACGGTTCCGATTGCTCTTTACTATACGGTCTGTAATATTGAGAATAATAGCTTAAACCTGCTCCCACGTTAAGTCTTCACTTATTTTCTATTCCATACATTTTTGTAGACGATTTTTGAACAATAATTTCATTTAATTTTCAGTAATTTTACCTGCCCTTTTTTAGAAAACTTATTATAACTTTGTTAAAAATCATAACCTTCGACCACAATATTCCTTCGACCATTATATGAACACCAAGCGTATTCAACTTTTAGGGTATTTATATTCAAAGTACTGAACTTTGAGGACCTCTGTGAAAAACGATGTCGAAAGCCTGAATATATGATAATATCTATTCTGCATTGTACTTATGTGGAAATAAAAAAACAGAATGATTGAGTTTATCCACATATACTTTTCTATAATTATATGCTGTATAATAACCAACACACCAGGCAGAACACATGCCTCTGCACTGTCGTTAATTAATTAGTCTGTGGTAATTTAAACTATGCATTTGTGTTTAATTTTTATTTAATCACAATTATATAATTGTAATTAAACTTTTTTATTGAGACTTGTGTTCAAATTACCCCAATCTGTTGCATTTTACTTTTAGAAAGTAAGATTTTTAGAGGGCCATATATTTTTAGTAGGCTACTATTAAATTAATGGTTTCACTTACAAACCTGAATGGTCCATAGGTTGTATGACACTCAAACTTCCACGTTCAAAAATCTTTTCTCTTCGGATATATATAAAAAGTTAATCAACTATATTTAAATGTATTTTAAACAATTACCATTTTCAATTTTAGTTTCTCTACGCTAGTACAAATATGAGCAGTAATATTTTGTAGATATATTTATTTGCAAATCATTAACAATGAGAACTACGAATACAAACGCGTACTTTTAATTATACAGTACTTCTATACTGAACAAGGAGATATTTTATAAATCAACCAAGTAGTGAAAAACAATCATTTTTTGCACACAAAATAAATTCATTAAATTTACTGGTCGGGCTATTATAAACTTCACCGAATTTTTATCTATTTGTGGCATGTAAACAACACGATCATTCTTCTCAGATCAGCAGCTGAATGTAAACACATTAATCATAATAATGCACTACTAATTAATACAAACTAAATAACAAGTTTTTGATGGTGTTCAAGAGAATGTACCTGACTTTATTAATGTGTTATCACATTATGTGCAATGCAAAGTCACTACCCCATTTACATTTACAGAATTACATTTACATTACAGAATATATTAACATGTGTATATTGGCCAAATACTTTTAACTGAGATACTTATAATCAATAATTACTCATTTTTATAAGTAAAATAGTTTGTGTCACCATTGTTGGATCGACGGCCAACATGGTAGGAAGCCTCATTATATAAACACCTCTCATTATATTGTTTTGAGCCTCCATAGCTTCGGTATCAGAAATATTTATCTTTGACTTATCATACACTTTCCTGTCAATAAAAACAGTGTTTTGGGGGTTGTGAGCAGTGAAAAGTATACACACACCCTTGTTATCTCTCCATGTCATGGCCCAGACCCTTATTTTGATGTAAACGTAAATTCACCTTTGGTTAGATGAGGTCTTTTGTCTTTCAAAACACTAGGCAGCACCAAACTGTTCCCTCGAACTGGACTACAACACAACAGACAATTCTGCGGATATTTCTCTACTAAATTGAAGGTGTTGAAATAATTGTTTGCAATAATTAATCTGTTTGTTCCATAAAATGGCTCACACACCTTTAATAAAACATTTTCACACGCAAAAAAAGGGAAATTGGTTGTTCACACAAGAACTCCACAGAATGCAAACATCAAAACTGTTAATATAATATGTCTCACCATCCGCAAGGCACCATACTTTATAACTCTTTTGATAGACTCTAATGGCTGGTATTGCTCTAGAGATGAACGTCCATTGGAAGCGACGATTGCCTCATCTACCACAAGGTTTCCACGCGGATTGTAAGCGTCAATACATTTCTAAATCTAAATCTAAAAATTTGTAATTGGAATATGCTTTTCTTTTACTTGTCTGTAGTACTTTTCCTCGTAATTATCATCAAACTCTTCCCATCCAGCAACCATGAGTTAGCTTCACAATTTATTTATATATTCAGTTCTATTCTTCTTGTTTTTATTTGATTAGTTTTTATGTTACTTAGATTTATATAGATTTTTTGAGGTTTTTCGATATCAGGGGGCAGTATTGTTTTGCATTTGTATTGATTATGACATAATGACGCTTTTAAATTATTCTGGGTTCATGAAGGATACCTATCAATTCAGTTTCATTTTGAAATTGCGGCTCAGGAAGGATTTCAAAATCAATTTGTTTACACAATTCAATATTATCAATGTTTTTAAGGAAGGAGTTTATATACTTCATAGGTTCTATAGTCCTCCCATTCTATTCAATTTAATTTACAGTATGTGAGTCAGGTAGAATTTCATGGCCAGTTTGTATAGGCACTGCAACATAATCAAGGTTTTCAGAGGAGACATTTCTATAATTCATAGTTTGTATATTTTCACCAGTCAATTCGATTTCAGTTAGGTGTTGAGGCTCAGGCTTTACTTCTTAGTGAACTCGTGGAGGATATGAGGTGGAATTTACTTTTTAAAGTGTCGCAGTAATAAAATTGGTACTTACAGTTTCCTCACATGGAACATGTAGCCCCACCAGTCCAGCTGAGGTAAATGGAGTACTTATAAATTCCTCCAAATCGTTGTTTTATATATCTAAAGTTGTAGATCTAGGTGTTGCGATGCAAGAATATTCCAAATAAGTGCCTTAATTAAAATCACATTGTACACAATCTCCATCGCTGCCACCATCAACTTCTGATGTCGCTGGATCATCAGGTATCCCTTGAATGAACTGGGTAATATCATCATCGTAAAGAAACTGTAACAAAGAAAACTTTAAAACCCTGTTAAAACTTGTTTCCTCTTCCAAGCAAAAGCACAGCTAAAAAGAGAGTAAAAGATACAATCCATTTACTATAGGCTTGTAATACATAAAGTAATAGTAGTTGTTTGACACTACTATATAGTGGTGTTTTGTACTTAAACATATTTTTCAAACAATAACCGCAATATTGAAAACATTACCTAGAAGAAAAAAATGTAACAGTTTGGTATGACAATGACAAGAAAAAAAACCGGGCATTTATGTCCCACTTTAAAATGCATTGTGTAATAGTAATAAAATCAACAAATTAAACTAATCTTAACAATATGTTAGCAGTGGAAGTATTCTGTAGCAAATAAAAGAAAGTTGACGTCCTTCATCCTTCATCCGTCGTAGTTAATTTATGATCTTAACAACGAAAAACACGTGATCAGAGCTACATATACAGAAGCCAAACAGAAAGTGAGGTTATGTAAGTTGCAGAAGTGTTTATGGAAATGCCTGGAATCACTGTAAGCTTACTATTTCTTCCCACAGGTAACGGCACCAGTCAGCCCTGTCTCACAAAATTCCAACATAAAAAATAAAACTGGTGGGATATAGGTGTTTAGCAAAAGGTTTAAGCAATATTTTAAATTATAGAAAGGTTAGTTGTTTTTTTCAGTTACAGTTTCACCATGCTTAGTAGACGTTATATGTAAAGCAATTAAAGTGTAACTATATTACTGTAAATAATATATTTATTCATATTATAATATATTTATTAACAAAGTAACAAATTGCATGTTTTAGTGTAGCATATTCGCTACAGTTTGTATTTTTTACTTGAAATTATGCTTTACCATTTAGTTGATTGAAATGTGTTCCCTTCAAAATATATTCCGTTACAAATTTCAGTTGTGAAAGTACTTTGTTTTTTCCTTAAGTATCATAAAGTGCTGTTTGTTCAAATATTCTTTCAAGATTTTAATAAAAGGAAAATTGCGTTTCTAACGAACACTTTGACGCACAAAAGAAAGAAATATAACAAGCAACTAAATCTTTCATCACCTTATAAAAACACGGTGTTCTACTAAAAGGCCTTTTCGCTTAACGGGACTTTTCATTGTAATAAAATAATAGGTTACATTAGAAGTTACGGCCTCCAAGATTCGTTTTTATTACGGTGTTTCAAAACTCTTCTCCGAATTTTGGTGGATCGTTCCTTACTTAATTTAAATATATTGGGACTTTTAAGTATTATTTTGTTCTTTCCAGATATTTCTATGGTTTTTTAATAAAACATTTCATACTGATGCACTAATCAAATAGCTGTATTAAATATAACACTAATAATGATTATGTAAACATGAATAGTAAAGATGTTAGGTCCATCCATTTTAAGACGGTTGCCCTTGAAACTTTTTGAAATAAAATAACATAAGCACACACATTTGCAAATTATTAATAATTATTAGAGAGTTATTAGAAATACAATGACAAGTGAAAAACCATGAAAACATTTCAACATTAATGAACTTAGCGTACTTCATAGTTACTCAGTCCTACAACAAAATAATTGAAATATTTAAAAAAATTAGAAAATACACTTATAACCTAACAAATATAGGCTAGTGGTTGTAGTAAAAACTGTGAAAGGAATAGTTGAGTGTTTAGAACCCACTTAATAGTATTTATTGTCATAAAATATATTTTGAATTCGTCCTTAGCATTACTAAATACTGTGATATTTGTTTGTGTCAGTACAATTACTTTGTCTTATGATTATAAACCAACATAATGCACAGCAAAAGTACATACATTTAGTTCATCAATTGAAGGCAGATGTGTTCTTGTGATCAACGATTTTTTTTCTATTCCTTGTAACCGTATTAATAAATTCTATGGACGCGGCCAACTATTGTGATGCTCACTTTGTTAAAATATTTTATCAAGTGTTTGTAGTTTTATCAGGGAAATTTAGGGTTAATAAGGCCCCTCACACTCTTAACTTGAGAACCAAAGACTTTTATACGACTTTCGAACCACTACCTATGGTGAGCAGGCGGGCTGCTTGCAAGGGGAGCATCACTCAGCGGCCACCCATCCAAACAGTAGTCACACTCGTCGTTTCTTGATTCAGGTATATTATGGTAACCGCAGTACCTTCTACACTGCGCCATTGTTCATGGGCTAGCTGAAGAAAATGGCACTGAAGCAAGGTTGATCGTTATCCTGCCCACTGAGTTCCTTCAAATAAGTTGATCACCAGGGGGATTAAACGGCTTAACGTATTCGTATTAATCGCAGTGAGTATGAGAGTTACTGGACGTCCAGCGCCAGTTCGTAATGTTGACTGTCATGAACATGCAAGTGCACATGTTTGAGAATGATCCCAATACGAGCATAAGTGTCTCAGCAAACCTATTCTAGTGTTAGTGCTGTGTGTCAGATACTAGATGGCCAGTTACATATCGTAGTGTTGACAGCTATCAAAAAATACTGTACGTGTATACGGTAATACGTAATACAGTAATACGTAATACAGTAATCCAGTGATGTTTGGCGGGCGTATAATTAGAACAAACGTCATTCATTCCATACTCTAAAGAGTCATACCCTTGGAACGATGACTAATTCAATGTATTTAGTATGACAATGAATAGGTTCCATTAGTTTATAACACACGTTTATTTATTTTTCCATATTAATACGATTAGCGGATTATAGTTTAGTGGAGGTAGAATATTGTTAAAACTAAATGTGGCTTTATATAGAAGCCACAGGAACGTATGATGGGCTGATACTTGCAATGTGACTAGCAACGAAATATACGAAATCTTTATTATATTTATTTGAAACAACTTCAGCAAAAGGTATCATGTACCTTCGTTACGGTGCTTCGTGATGACTTTTACAGTGATCAAAACAAAGATGGGTGAACACAGTGCGATTAATTATTCACATAAATATATCTTGTAGTAATTATTAACATTAACATGATTTACATACATTTTGAAATTAATTTTGTAATAACCTAATTACATTTATTCGGGCATGTTTTAGGTTTTTACAAATTTTAATTCTAAAATAATCGGTTCAATAAAATTTATTTATTGTACTGATAAAGGAATTAGTTATTATTTAAAATACATTAGATACTTATAATATTATACAAATTAACGTCCAACTTACATAAGAAGCGTTTAATAAAACTGTGCGCATGTATTGGAATTAATCAATACCGTTCATTACCATCAGGATTCCCAGTTTCCAAACATTGATGACGTCATTATGAGCTGATTAGTAATAATTATACTAGCCTCCGATAAACTCTGTAAAACTTTTACATAAGTTGTAGTAATTATTAAATTAGATAAACAAAATGGAGAATTTCGTACTTACGTGTTCCGCATACGGCTCTAAGGGGAGCGCTGGAGTGGGGAGGGAGTCCCGCGCCTGTCCCGCGCCTCTCCCGCGTACTTCGCGCTGTCAGTCTGGTGCGCGCTACCGTACGTTGCGGGACATGTATAACCGTGTGACGTCAACAGTCTTAGTGATGTAGAGTTAGACGACGTCCCCATGGTCGATCCTCTGAAAGTCTTATGGGTGTTGACCAACAGCACGTATTTAGGTAAATCTCGGAGAATTTGTTTCACCTTCTTTGATTCAATAACTTTACACTTTAGGCCTCTTGTTAACATAAGTTACATGTTTCACTCGCAATGTTTATGGTATTTATATATTTTATTAAACTCTTCCCTACATCAAACTTTGTGTTAAAATATATTTACATCATTATTCATTTTTATAGGCTATTGTATTTTACATACTAGTTCAGTGTAAATTAAAATCAGCAATATAATGAATGGTTGACGTTTATACATACGCAATTAGTTTTAAATTACTAGCTGTTTCAAATACACTTAAAGCTGAATAGGAGTACTTGTGACTTACAAATTTAACATGTAATTAGGTCTATTATGTAAAATACGAATTAGGCTCTAATTATCTATGGATTAGTTTTTTATTATTATCTCCTTTATAAGCTACAAAATAGTAGTATGACAGTAATAATGAACAGTATAGTTTTCTATACTTTCTTAATTGTATAGAAGTATATAATAATGATTATTTTTTATTTAAAACACAAAATTATATTGCGGATACTAACCACTCAAAAGACATATATTTATTCCACTTTAAAATAACTAAAAAATGTTAAGTGTATCGTAACTGAGCCTATAAAGCTATAAAGTGCTGTTTATTTATAATTATCCGTAGAACTTTAATCTCCTGGACTAAATTCTTTCCTATTACAATTATGTTTATATGACTGTGGGTGGATATCCAAATGTAGATTCACTACTGGAATGATATTCTTCACAAATATAAAAAGTACTGCAAGATTAATTGTCATTATTGTTATTACTATTTATATATCTAAAATCTCTAATTTTTAGATTAAAATAAAACTCACGTGTATAAATTTTGACATCTCAACATTTAAGATACTAAATAAATATGTAAACCACACTCAAAACATTCCTTGTCTAGATCCCATCTATACTGAAATCAAACTCTTTCGTCAATACGTGTAAATCTGTATTTTATTTAATCACGGTGTTAAATCATAAACACACTTTTGAATGAATATAAAAGCCTAATGTTTTTAAACAATTAAATTAATTCATCTACAAGCATTCATCAAATGTCGATCTATACTAATGAAGATAACTCTGTTTAATGAATTATTTTCCATGCAAAAGAAGCATATCAAGTTACTTTCTTACATTTTTCTTATTTGTAAGAAACTTATAGCTAACTAGTAGGTATTGGTGAAATTAGTAAACTTGATATATTACAAAATTCATAAAGCAACATAGTTGAATAAATTTGTGCACATTAAAATACACTACTCACTGCAGAACGCAAATTGGGCTAAAATCAATAGAGTAGACGTGTCCCTTTTACAAACTACGCGATAAACACCTGGCACACATATTACTTGCTTCATTAGAATAAGTACTCTTATTAGTGGAATGTTAATATTTAGAGCTTGTAGTAGTTTCAAGTAGTAAATTTATATAATTTACAAATTTGGAGTTTCAGTGTATCTAAATACACAGAGAATGCATTTATTGTTTGAATTAAAGTACCTTTTCTTCATGGGAAGCACACTTCTTTTTCTAAGGACACTTTTTGAACAAGTTATAGAATACTTTAAAGGTGGGTAAAAAATTTGTAAAGCCGAACATTTTTGAGTTTTTGGATTGGAGGAAGGTTTTCGTTGTCACAATTCAGTATTTAAGTGTGTGTATTGTGAACTCTCTTCTCACATTTCCATAAAATTAGTGATTTCTTATGTCGGCCATTTTCTTATATTTTTGTAAGAAAATTAATAGCAAGGTAACCCTCTAACATTTTCAAGCGTGGTTTGTGTTATACATATTACGTCTGAGATACATTTCGAAGACCAATTATTTGTTCGCAGTAGAATAATAAAACTGTAATATCAATTACAGCGTAAATTCAATTTTACTTTTCCATCTTCCGAGACCTGGACTATATTGACTGAACTTTATAGATCCTTTTTTCTGAATAGGAGTTTTGCCTACGATACGAAAAAGGAGGGAATATAAGAAATTTTAAATATAAAAGTATGCATAATAATGCATGTTTACCCAGACTAGTTTCAAAGGAAATAGTTATTTTCACCTCTTAATATATGTAGGTTAGTGTCAGTTATTTTATATGAAAATGGAATAAGGCATTTTGTTTAGGCATGTGTTTATCGAAAGTTATGATTCACCCATGGGAAAAGTATCTTTATTTTGTAGCTCGGTGAACATCAAAATTAAGTCACGTAGGATGTACACAGAGTCTCTCTTGGGGTCAGGTGTGACTAACAGCGTCCGGTTCTTTTGGGAGCAACCGGCCAATGCCCTGTTTACTGGGAACCGAAATAGGAATTATATTTTAGTAAGATTCTGGTACGTATATTATAGAAATAAAATTATCTAGATTATATAAACTTTAGTAATTCATATTTTTTATATTTTCATGGCATAAAGTTTACTTTAAAACATAAAGTACACTAAATTGGCTTCTATTATTTTTAAATAAATACGTTATTGTTGTGAATTTTATATTATATATTCAAGCAACGTTACTGTAATGAATCTTTTGTATGAGTAGATGCGATGATGGCACCGTAATATGTTATGTTTCACGTCTTAACCTGACGAAGTATGATTACTGGAATATTTTTTTGTCATTTATTTTTTCTATACCTACAACTAAACATATTTAAATGACCTATTCTAATAAAACATAAATATTCTTTTAAATCATTAACTCATTTTAAATCATTGTAATATATATTTGATAGTGTTTAAAATAAATTCGATATTTTACGACTAACCGAATGTATCGCTAATTACAAAAAGAAAAATTTCAAATTGTTTTCCAAGTGTGTGCTGTTTCCTACTACACTGACACAGATTAGTATCTGAATTATACTGGTACTTACTGAGATTTTGAGTCCTATTTACGTTAAAATATATTTTAGTTTCGTCGATACTTTTTTTTTACAAAAAACTGCTTCCTCATTAGATCTTAGTTGAATTCATGATGAATATTTCCTTTAGCCTGATTTTAAACGTAACTTCTAGTATTTCCTGTCTTGTAACAGAATTTTCTCTACACTTGTAGAGTGTTAGCAAAATGAGAAACACAATTTAAATACGTTACCTCATATGAGATATTTCCATAATATCTATTCGGCTATACTAGTCTTCCATTAAAGAAGCAAACAACTCTATCAACGTAAAGGTTATAAAACTGCTCAAATAATTCAGTTAACTTTTTCTCTATAGCTAATCATTTTATACATTTAGTGTCCAAAAACAGGGTTATATTTTCCTCTGTGATGAAAACTAAAATTAATATGCTGAAGAGAAAAACGGGAAACTAAAACTCCAAAAATATTATAATATATCATTCCATAATGTAATTTCACCAATCCAATAATTTATATAGAAATATGCTCATGCACAAAGGCAATTAGTTATATGTAGAATTATTGCTTTTGGACTACGATTTGTAAACCATTCATGTTTGAGGGCAAAGGTTAGACCTACAATAACAGTAATTGCACTAGCTTTGTTCTCAATGGGAATTTGATAATAACAATAGGACAATTTAATCATACAAAACCTACACTCTATAACTATTAGGTTATTGTTTTAAGATTTCTTATTTAATTACTTTTAATATTATTTTATATCAATTCAGTTTATTTATTAGTAAAAGAGAATAAAAGTAGCTGTAACTACCCTTGTGATATAGTACGATAGGGTGCTATGATATTTTAAAACTTGAATTAGTCATATATCATTATAATAAGTCAAGGTACCAATTTTTAAGCGTTCTTCATTGACCCATGAGAAAAGTATCTTTATTTTGTAGGTCTGTGAACATAAAAATTAAGTCACGTAGGAAGTAACAGTGTCCCTCTTGGGGCCTGGTGTGACTAACAGCGGCCGGTTCTTTTGGGAGTAACTGGCCTATGCCCTGTTTACCAAAACAGGCTCAGAGGTTATTCAAAATGCAGTAATCCTTATTTTCTGCTTTCTTCCTCGAATTATAGTCATGGAGGAAAGGGTTTGTTTAATGATCCTAATTCAAATTCTCTCCGTTTTTGTTTCTTCACCATTTAATCCTACAATTTCTAAAGAAACCAAATCCAATATGTTACATGTACATTTGGACGTGCTGTTATGTTAAAATGTTAACACACAACTGTAATTAGATTTAACAGGCTTTTTCAATTAATATTTCGCTACTCTAGAGTCCAATACCGGGTTTTGAACGGCTTTAGAGACCAGTGAGGCTTAGCCCGGAGTGATTTCCGAAACATAAATAGATCACCATTCTTCCAAGGTATTCTATGAATGTTCATGTAAAGTTTCAGTACAATCGGTTAAATAGTTTATGCGGTTATGCTTAAACAAGGCACTTTTGAATTTATAATATTCTGAGTTGTACGTATTATATTTTCTTTAGTATTCTTACAATGAAAAAAGTTTTAAATTTAAACATTTTGGCTACTAAGCAGCCTATAGTAATGTATTGGGAGTGTGACGAATCACTGTCGCTGTAACCTCTGCTATTGGTATGTATCAGTGCAAGCCAATCAGTAAACAAATTATAGCCGTTTAAATAATTGAACACGAATGTGAATAACTTCATGTAAAAAACTTTTAATCTCTGTATTTAATTTAATTTGGTGATTCGTGCTCCTACTTTTGTAACTATGGTCCGAAAATGGTACTAATTACTGTTCATAAAGAAAAAGCCAAATTTTAAATATTTATCGAACAAGAAAATCTTAAAATAAAAAGATATGTTCTTATAGAGACAAAAATGAATTTATGATTAGCGTTATTGGAAAATTATTACATTAAAAACTCTTTACAGACCAGAAGATGTACCTTAATCTGAAGACATATAACAATTTCAAGAAAATAATTCAACAGTTACAGAAACCATTTTAAGAGAGTAAAGTATAGTAGTTATATGTATAGGATAATGCATTTTTAAACGTAGCAATTGTTTTTCAAAAATATCTTATGATTCAATAATTTTACATCTGTATGATCTAATAGAACAATTAGTAGCAACTTTACAAAAAAACCAACATATAAAATACTAATGTCCAAAAATCCATCATCTAAGGCTCATATTTGTATCAGTACAAAGTGATATTTTAATTACTTATTATTATATTTATTTATATAAATAAAATAAATATTCTCAAGAAATTAATGACACTTTTTCTAACTTGGGTTGCAATTTTTAACCCTCTAAGCAGGCTGTTCCGCAGTTTAAAAGAATATATAAAACTACTACATACATTTGAGTACTACTACTACAAATCATTCTTAAAATGTTTTTGTGGTACACCAAAGATTTACCTTAAGTCCGTTTTTTATAGTTATATTATGGGATATAACAAAGTACGGGCCTTAATATTCGATTTCTACGTAAATTTTAATCTCCAAATTGTAACTTCCCTGTAGTTTTCACCTTTATGCGGGACGGGATAAGTTACTACTCCTTTGAATCAGTGAATTAGATCTTGCTCATTCTCCTCATCAATAGTTATTACCAAATCTAGTTATAAAATTCTACTAAATAGATTCAACTTTGCTGCGCAACTGCATAATTTACTACTACTTAGAATTAACTATTGTTCATTCACTTCACCCATAGTTATTCCTACATCGAAGGTCAAGGTTCTAAGGAGTAGATTCTACTTTTGCTCTGGAATTTATAAGTTACTATTACTTAGAATTAAGTCTAATTCTTTTAACTCATCAATAGTTTATTGTCAAAACTGAACACAAGATTTAACTTTTCATTGATTTCGCTCAATATCTAAATAGTTCTAGATAAAACTAACTTTTGCTTTAATGATATATGAGATCCACTTTTCGCTCAAAACATAGTATAAAAGTGGAATTTATGTTTACATTCAAACTATTATTGTAAAAGTCCTTTCCCTGTAAAAGTTATTTTTTTTCTATTTTCGTTATATCATGCAGTATTCAGTACTTCCTATTTGTCTTTTAAATTACTAAACATCCTTTTTATTAACTGAAAATGAAAACACACATTCCAAAATAATTAAGAACAATTATTTTACAAGACTAAGCAGAATCTAATACAAATATACAATTTATAATAAATAAATAGAACTCCTATTTATAATTAAAATCAGATAATAATAATATTGTCGTAGTATTATGTGCATCTCACAACGAAAACTTATTTTTATTCATGAAATTACAAAATACTGTTATGCTGAGTGCCATATTGCGTTCTGTCACTCGTTTTACACATTTTTTAAAATAATTAAGAGGCTATTTGTAGGCGGGATTTCACACTAAAAGTAATCTTATAATATAGCTGAGTAATAATGTGTATCTCGTATAAATCTGTCTACTAGGTTTAGCATTGTTTATTATTGCACATCCACACATCTTCAAAACTTTTCCTTTTAGGCTACATAGTTTACTATTCAAGCGGTTAAATACATCATATTTTAATAATGTAGGCGTTAAATAAAAAATTAAATAAATACTAAGCAAAAAAAACTGCCCAATGACGATCGTTTAGTGCAAATAACTGCAAATACTGAATAGCTTAGCTCAGTTGTAAAACAACTCAGGTCTTTTACGTATGTGTCAAAAAAAGGAGAAGTATGTAAAGAAGGAATTCATATATTTTTCATATATGTTTGCTACCAATTACTTATTATCCCTGACAAAATTAATGATTAGTGTCATCTAAACTGACTAAAACAATAAGATAACGACCTGTACCAAATAACAACACTCTAGTCTCGTTGTTAACAAACAATGACCTAGTGTACTCTTGATAAGCTCTCTCTACCGTCGCTGTTAGAAATCAATAACCGAGTGTCCCCTGAGTTGTCTCATAAAATAAGAGAATGGCCAGTACCAAAAAAGCTGCCTTTATCGTCGTTATTAGCAATCAATGACCGAGTTTTCCCTGAGATATCTCAAACAATAATAACAGAATAGTCTTTACCAAATAATTTCTCTCTAAGGTCTTTAATAGCAATCAATGACCTAATGTCCTCTGAGTTGCCACAAATAATAAGAGAATTACCTGTACTAAATAAGATCCCTCTACCGTCGTTGTTACTAATCAATTACCGAGTATCATCTGAGCTATCTCAAACAAAAGAGAATGGCCTGTAATAAATAAGCCCTCTATACGCCAGCTTGTTAGCAATTAATAGTCCACTGTCCTCTGAAGTATCTCAAATAAAAAAAAGAATGACCTATACCAAGTAAGCACTATCTATCTTTGTTGTAGATAATCAATGGCCTAGTGTCCTCTAGACTATCACAAACAATAAGAAAATGGTCTTTACAAAATAATCTCTCTACCGTCGTCGTAAGAAATCAATGACCAAGTGTACTCTTGAGTTGTCTCTAACACTAAGACAATGACCTGTACCAAATAAGCTCTCTCTACTGTCTTTGTTACCAATCAATGACCTAGTGTGCTCTGAGTTGTCTCAAACAATAAGAGAATGACCTGTACTAAATAAGCTCTCTCTACCATCGTTGTTAGAAATCAATGACCTAGTTTACTCTTGAGTTGTCCCAAACACTAAAAGAATTACCTGTACCAAATAAGCTCTCTCTACTGCCATTGTTACCAATCAATGACCTAGTGTACTCTTGAGTTGTCCCAAACACTAAGAGAATTACCTGTACCAAATAAGCTCTCTCTACTGCCATTGTTACCAATCAATGACCTAGTGTACTCTTGAGTTGTCCCAAACACTAAGAGAATTACCTGTACCAAATAAGCTCTCTCTACCGTCGCTGTTAGAAATCAATAACCGAGTGTCCCCTGAGTTGTCTCATAAAATAAGAGAATGGCCAGTACCAAACAAGCTGCCTTTATCGTCGTTATTAGCAATCAATGACCGAGTTTTCCCTGAGATATCTCAAACAATAACAGAATAGTCTTTACCAAATAATTTCTCTCTAAGGTCTTTAATAGCAATCAATGACCTAGTGTCCTCTGAGTTGCCACAAATAATAAGAGAATTACCTGTACTAAATAAGGTCCCTCTACCGTCGTTGTTACTAATCAATTACCGAGTGTCATCTGAGCTATCTCAAAGAAAAGAGAATGGCCTGTAAGAAATAAGACCTCTATATGCCAGCTTGTTAGCAATCAATAGCCCACTGTCCTCTGAAGTATCTCAAATAATAAAAGAATGACCTATACCAAGTAAGCACTATCTATCTTTGTTGTAAATAATCAATGGCCTAGTCTCCTCTGGGCTATCACAAACAATAAGAAAATGGTCTTTACAAAATAATCTCTCTACCGTCGTCGTAAGCAATCAATGACCAAGTGTACTCTTGAGTTGTCTCTAGCACTAAGACAATGACCTGTACCAAATAAGCTCTCTCTATTGTCTTTGTTACCAATCAATGACCTAGTGTGCTCTGAGTTGTCTCAAACAATAAGAGAATGACCTGTACTAAATAAGCTCTCTCTACCGTCGTTGTTAACAGTCAAAGACCTAGTGGCCTCTGAACTATCTCAATGGACTGTACCAAATAATTTTTCTCTACCGTCGTTGTTAGCAATCAATCACCGAGTGTCTTATAAGCTATTTCAAGTAGTAAAGGAATGATCTCTACCAACTAACCTCTATATATCTTTGTTATAAGAAATCAATTACCTAGAGTCCCCTGAGCTATTAAAACAATAAAAGAATGGTCTTTACTAAATAATCTGTCTCTAATGTAGTTGTTAGTAATCAATGCCCCTAGTTTTCTCTAAGCTATTTAAAAAAAGAGAATAATCTGTAACAAATAGGCACTCTCTACACTAGCTTGTTAGAAATCAATGACCCAGTGTCCTCTGAGCTATCTTATAGAATAAAAGAATTACCTATACCAAGTAAGCTCTATCTATCTTTGTTATGGGAAATCAATGACCTAGTGTCCTCTGAGCTATCACAAACAATAAAAGAAAGGTCTGTACCAAATATTCTCTCCCTACTGTTGTTTTTAACATTCAATGATCTAGTGTACTCTGAGCAATCTCAATGGCCTGGCTACCGTCTTTTTTAGCAATCAATGACCGAGTTTCCTCTGAGATATCTGAAACAATAAGAGAATGGCCTCTTACAATAAATAAGCCCTCTCTACGCTAGCTTGATAGCAATCAATAACCCAGAGTCCTCTAAGCTATATCATAAAAATTAAGTAAAGACCTCTACCAAGTGAGCTCTATCTAGTTTCGGTGTAAGAAATCAATGACCTAGAGTCCTCTGAGCTATCACAAATAATAAGACAATGGTCTTTACTAAATAATCTCTCTCTACCGTCGTTGTTAGCAATAAATGACTTAGTGTCCTCTGAGCTGTCTCAAACAATAACAAAATGACCTGTACGAAATAAGCTTTCTATACCGTCAATATTAGCAATCAATGACCTAATGTCCTGTAAGATATTTTAAGCAATAAGAGAATGTTCTGTACCAAATAAGCTCTCTCCACCATTGTTTTAGGCAATCAAAATGACCTGTACCATATAAGCTCCTCTTCCATTGTTGTAAGCAGTCAATCTCCCACTGCCCTCTGAATTGTCTCAAACAATAAGAGAATGGCATGTTCCAAACAAGCCCACTCTATCGTCTTTGTTAGTATTCCATCCTCTCTGATTTAATTAACGTTTGTAAATGACAGTGTATGTTTTAAAAGATTAGCTGGTACACGGAAATTTGCTATTGGTTGCTGCGATACAAACACTATGTTATCTGCTCTATTATCCCGAAGTTAATTGCTATCGAAATAATATCGTTGTGCACCTGATGAGACTATGAAAACACGTCTTGTCTCATCTAAATTTCATATGTTTTTGTAATTGAAATGTGTATGACGTTGTTACAATGAAAAAATTTATTTGATGTTCTTCACCGCAGACTTCCATTTTCTCTCTACAGGAGTATATCTGGATTACGCGGACTTCAGTTGTCAGGACTCAAGGATGTGACATCGCCAGATGTCTGTCAAATGCGGCCTAAAATCGATAGGTGAAATGGAGCTGAATTGAAAATTCGCATTCAATTAACCCTACCTACCCTGGCTTGGTTCATCTACCTTGTTATGTTCTGTCTCGTTGGTATATTGATAAAATATTTTAATCCCTCAACTTTACATTTAATACTTTTATAAGATTTCTCAGATTTTGGCACTTAACTTGTAAACATACACCAAAACATACATTATATAGTTCTAAATATGATGGGGATAACAGATTTAAACTCATGTAGCGATACATTATAACTTTACGCTCATTGAATAAGTACTTTGAGTTCGAGTCATATTGGAAAAAACGCTATTGCGACATCCAAATGCACAAGAGGGAAACATTGATTTATGATTAATCACCGAGTCAAGTGTTTGTTGGCATGTCTGTCATAATTGTGTTCGAAGCAATTAATGAGCGATGACCTCATTAGTATGAGGCAGCGGAACAGGTGATCGATAACCCATTCAGTTTCGTCGAGCTGTCGCCCATCAACCTGTACATGCAATACAGTGCAGTTAGCCACTTCATACTTAAGTGGTTCAAACTCTGGATACGTCATCTATTCAGTGTGTTTATCGTTGATCTAGCAACTTCAGAACATCATTTTCTGAGCAGTGTCTACAATACATACCATTGGAATTTTGTACAAATATTGTGTTAGTGTGTGTTTCTTCTTCTCAACAAGGTAAAACAGTTATATACCGGGTGTGTTAAAAGCCCACATGCTCTCCTATTAATTCTTATATTAATAAAGACAAAGCGATTTACTTTGGGGATTGTTAATATGTCCAACTGATAGTTTTATTATGCATAATCACATTTAGTTCAGTTGCTGTGTAAAAGTAGACTTAAAATGTCTCACATGCTGACTGGTAACAAATAAGAGATCACATTAAAAAAACAGCTATTCGTGTTCCCAGGAGATCCTACTGAACTTCGGTCAGACAAAAAACCCCTAATAGATGCTATGTTATTCATGGTTTTGATTCTTGTAATAACTTTTTATGATATGGTATCATATTTTCTCAAAATAACAAACGAGTTAATGTTTTATCAACGATGATATAACTATACATCTAAGTTTAACTGTGGGGGTATTAAAAAATTGCAAAGTAAAATTGGCCTGTTATTATTTTTCATTTTTTACATACCTTATTTTGGGGTATAAAACGATTTGCATGATTTGCATATATCAACTAAACTCCCTGTAAATATAAAACATTTATATTTTAGTTGAGACCAACAGGTATATAAAATAGACAATATTGTACCACAGTTATAAGGTACATTATTTTTATTCTTACGAGTAGACTTGCTGGCCCACTCATGGTCTAATGTTTGTTTGGTAATATGGATAAAATTTGATCGGTTATCTACCTACAACATCGTTTCTAACTAAGGGAGGGCTGTATGAACTTCTTAAAATTAACATTAGACAACTTTAGTAAGTAAGAAGTGGCTAAGTTTATAGTAACTTCTCAGACAGTAACTGGAAATATTCCTTATAGACCATGGTTAAATTCTGCACTAGTTACGGATACATGATAAACCAACATGGATACAAGCTAGAATAACCAAGGGTACATGCTAGACTAACGAAGGACAAATGATAAAACAACTAGATACTAGATTAACGATTCACTTGGAATACGAATCAGTAGTGCATTCCTCACACATAGTGGCTGCTGAAGAAGAAAAATCATTCAATCTCAGCCAAGCTATATAAATGAGGGTAAGTTTACATATTTTTACGTAACGAAACAGGTATGTATGATTATATTATTTTAAAGTAGTACAATTAAAGGCAAATTGTATAGCAACCACTTTATTGGTGATTAATTTCTGAAAATAGTCATGCATTATATCAGAATTAGATATTTAAAATATATTTTTTTGAAAATGAGTGAAATATAAACAGGTTTTGTAAATTCTACATGAAGAAATATGGCGATTTAATTTAATAATTTGGGACAGTTTACACTTATTCCTCAGAAAAATGTTTAAAGATAAAAAACACGGTAGCTTCTCAGGCTTTGATATACCCAGGACAGTTTTATAGGCTTCCGGCCTCTGGTTCCTTTTATGCTTTGAGAGCTCTGAGCCTCTACTATCGCAGTCTGAGCCTGCAGGAGTAGAGTATTAATCCTGATATACTAATGAGATGAGATAACGCTAAGTCTGATTAAATCTCCCCATCTGATCTTAACCGAACAGTGTGTCCCATAACACAAGAGCTTACTGCATAATATATTATGTTCCGAAAGCCATATTGATTAGATGTAACAATGTTTGTAGTTTATCATTATGTCTTAGACTATGTTACTGGATTGCTCATTATGTTTCTAAATAATTGTCGGGTACTACAGTTCAAATTACAGCGTTGTAAACGTTACTTTCTTTCTACTTCAAATTATGACACATATAGATGTATTCTATAAAACCAAACCTATAAAATCGGTTTCAGTTTTTATATATTAACTATATTAACTAGTTTCAACAGTAGATTACAACACAAATATTGAATATATTAAGATTGATTTAGTTTTAAATATAGAAACATTTTTAGGTAAAACTTTTGAAACGTTAGAGAATAGTTTGACTTTATATTTTGGTAATCTCAAAGATATGGTATGTTTTTTCGGGCAACGACTGATTATTCATGTATTAAAAATTATTTATATTTTGTAGATTTAATTGTAATACATGTTTATAAAGAGCGTAACCCTATGTAATGCTATATGAACTTCAATTTCAAAATTTATAAAAAATGCTGTTAGTTGGTTTACTAAAATGTAAGCAATACAATGTTGTCGATTCTGTACGTTTTATGGTTGGCGAAATCCTAGATATTGCTATCAGAGTAACTTTAATTTCAAATTCCAGAGTCATCCCTAAAATACCAGTATATTGACGATTTTTCCCAATAAATTTCTGCGAATCCAGACTAAATTAAAAGGTTATAACAGCTGGACAGTATAATTTATTACGTTGAAAAGAATTTCTTTAAAGAATACTTGGAAAGTCTGTAGAAATATCAAAGCGGGTATGCCTAGCATGAGGAGGACACTCATCTATAAAAGAAATCCATGAAAGACTTTATAGTGTCGCCAGGTATGTGATAACGTTAATGAAGAAACGTTCAAGATCCTCCGTCACGAGGACGGCTCTGCGATCAATACTAAACGTCTAGGATAATTTATTACTTTCTCACTGCATTTTAAAGTGACAGCACGAAATCTGAAATATCGTTTAACACTCTACCGGCTATTCTTTGTTATTCATTTGACTACTTTTCAGAACAGTTGCTTTAATAATCTCAACTAAGAATATTCACATGAAACCGCTTTATTTTTGAAAAGAATTGGCGTATTGTTTACGTCATAAACCTATTGGACACAGAATGAGGATTAACGTACGTCTTATATACTCTCCCGACAAAGCCAACTGTAACAATAATTAGATTTGAAAAACCTAACATACATACTGGCTAAAAAAATGACTGAACATCTTCAATATAATTTCAATTTCTATTGGACTTTTGCTTATTTATTGTTTATAATATAATTAATGGATTTAAAGCCTTAATCTAACATAATAATTGAAAAATATATCAGTGAGAATAGATGGTAATATTCTGTTAATATTAAGTGTCCCAAATTGTAATTCTCAATGGGTAGGTGATGAGCCAACAAGTTGACTTTATTACAAAGTGTTCACATATACTGTGTAAAAAAGTAATGCTTATTTTATCTTTTAAATATATTTCAGACGTCAGTATTTGACAATATGTTATACAAAATTGGCAGAAAAAATATCTTATAAAATAATGATGAAAATATGCTCCATTTTGAGAATACACTATACCTTGAAAGCACTTCATCAAGAATCTAAAAAATATATTTTTAATGCTATAATACTAATGATAATTATACAGACGAATTATTGACTCAATTATTAATATTAAATTTCCTAATCATCTTAGAGCATTTCAAGGTTAACAAATAAATATTTACTGTCGCCATGAAATTAAAAACATAGATAATGAAAACTTAACAAGAATTTTCTTAGCTAAAACTCACATACGGTATTGAACTAAAAGATTTCTTCTAGTTTATATTTAAAACCAATTGAATACATGTAGGGAAGTGTGGCTGGGAAGGGATCTCATTGGGATTGTGTGGTCCTTGGATTTAACATGGACTAATTGAATGGTAGGCCTCACTCCATAGGTGTTTAGTCTATATTAATCAACAATTTCAAATAAAATCCAGTCTTTTAATACAAATAGCAGTTATCCATATCTTCACACGCAATATTTTATACATAAATAAGCCACTGAATACAATAACTTTTTAAATGTAATTAAAAACTCCTCTAATATGTTACTGTAAAATATTCCTTTCTCTTTATCTGTTATTAAATATTCTTACTATTATTTCTTTAAATGATCATTTTGAGGCTGAAAAGAAGAATATTAATGCATTTGTTGTTAAATGAAATGAAATGAAAAATGTCTTTATTTAATACAACGTAAAACATATTCAATTGGCGAGGTTGGGACTATTAAGTCCTCTCTTACACCTAACCATAAATTAATAAACTCTACTATTACTGTAAAACAAGAACCACAATACAGTTTACATTACTATTTTACAATCGAAAATTAAAATATCTATTTATATAAAGTAATAAAATGAAACAAAGGTTTTCTATGAAACTAAAAATAAATACATAGAATAAAACTTACAAGGAAGTTAACAGACATTCATCCATCACCATTCATACAAAGCCATCGTCCCATACCCTATGCCACGATATCGTCAAGCCGACGAGGTCCAAAACAGATGGTCCCTAAGCACCCCCCGAAACCGTTCCCGACTACGAATACCTCTAATATGATCCGGGAGATTATTCCAAAGTCGACAAGCAGAGACTGTGAATGATTTACTGTAAATAGAGGATCTATGAACAGGAATAGATAACAGAGAGGCTCCACGTCGAGTATTCCAATTACTTGTTTCAGAAATGAAAGAAAAGCGTTCAGACAGATAGGAAAGGGGAATAATCGTTATACAAAATAGAATGTAACATGCTGAGAATGTGGAACTGACGGAGTAGATTCAACTTTAACAGATGTAACTGATTGATGAAGGGATATGGTCATATCGTCTGAGGTTGAAGATAAAGCGAACACAATAATTTTGAGCACGTTGTAATCTGTCCGAAAGCTCAACCGTCATGTCATTTATAACTTTGCCACAGTAAAATTTGTTAGTACCAGTAAAATAAATCGAATTTCTCCACAACATTCAATGATACTTAGTAGACTAGCTTTAATAATTGCAGTACTAAAAGAAATATTTTATGCGAGTTTGGAAGAGTAATAAGTACAAAGTCTGGAATTGAAAAAAAATAAAAACACTTATAATGTAGTACGATAGGGCCTTATGATGATTATAAAACGTAGGTAGTATTTTATTAGGTAAATACTATTGAAGTGTTAGGAATTAAAAGGTCAAACCGTTAAGCAAAATTGTATTTTGCTATTATTTCAGGTTTTGTATATCTAGGTCGACTGGTTTGAAGTAATTTCTGTTGCGTCGCGTCGACAAAGTTGAGCTGCTTCTAAGCAGTTGGATTTACCTATTTTGTGGGACCCAACCCACTGCCTTGCTTGTATCCTGGGTATTAGTTCTCAATGAGACCCACTGTCCTCTCGTGCTTTTCTACCAGAAATGTAGAACTTTGTGTCTGGTGCATTGCTTTTTGATTCATTTTTAAATGGTTACTGGCACACTGCCGACGATTTTCTCCTTAAAATTTTAGTCACGAAGCGAATGATTCATTGCAGAAATTTAGTTTACGCCCCTTAGATTTTTTTTTTCATTTAGCTACTGTACATAATCCGTCCCACAAAGTCAATGGGAAATAATTTTGTGTTTAATTAAAATTAACAAAATGACTGGAATTCGTCACTTTTGTTGTCTATTGTGACAGTTAAATAATACTACTGCCGTACCTATTTGCAATACACTAATAGAAATGGTATTTTGATCATGTGAATGTAAGGTTGTGGAATATGTATGGTATAATAAGTATTATTTTGCAACAAAAATTAATTATTTTCATATCCAAGGAAGGCACTAGCAGATTTTTTTTAAATCTGTCTACTATATTTTTCTGTTTTTTGATTGTTTAAAAAGAATCCTAAGATCAAAATATAACATATAGCTAAATATTCAGAGGACAATTCTTCAGTCGCACTCACATAGACGCACTACATCAAAATAAAACCTGAAATCATTAAAACATGTTAGTACACTAAGATATTTAAATGCATGGGAATTCTAAAACACTATTCAAGGAAACACAGAATATTCAATAAAACAAGAAGTTGGTTCAATAAAAAATAACTTTCAAAGTGACATAGCATAATTTCAAGTAATTATTTATCTTCATTTTACAAAATATGCCACACAGAACAAATTAATATTTAAAATTACACATGTATAAATGTTATTAAATATAAACAAATTTAATTTCTCTATTTGCTTTTGTCATGTGTCCGTAAAAAGATAGCATTGCTATCGAAAGGCCTCACAAAATAAGACGTTATAAATATTGTTTCTATTTTTTTTTTCATGTAGTAATTGAAAGGTTCAAACGAAATTCTTCATAAACTGTCCTACGACGTTTCAACGAAATGCCTAATAGTCCAATGAGCTACATTACTAAGTACTATGCGGAGTGTTCATTAAAGGGTGGCAAAAACTTCATTTAAGCAAAACATGGTTTATAATAGGTCGGAAATTGTGCCTTTTAGCCGCTGGCCGCTAATTTTATTTTTATACGAAAATTAATATCTCTCGAGCTATACAAGCTAAGAAAACCAAATTTTCCTCTTAGTTTTGAATATATAAGAGGAAAATAAAAAAAAAGGAACTGTATTATTTTCATTTACATTAACAAAACGACGTCTATCTAAAATATTTAGTACCATATCAGTTATTATAAAACATAAAAAAATGTTTCACCGTAATATTTTCACACAAGGAATTTCATTTGCAAGTGTTATGTATCCGGATGACTGTATAAAACAAATGTATCGAATGACCTAAACACTTAAATGCTGATAATGATATTAACTAAGGACTTCCATAATTCATTCCCTGTCTGTACCTGATAGTGAACGTATCGTGATCCGTGAGTTAAATTTACGTACTTGTGGTTACCTGCAATTAATTTTTGTTTGTGCATGTTGGTCCATGTTGTAACATATCCAATATGTAAGACAAATTATTTAATAAGTTTAATTGTGCAATACACCCAATAATAATCTTTTCTTTTTATACTCTATAATATTAGTATTAGTAATAACTAGGTAGATATATAAATTTACGTACATACACAAGATCGTTAGGCTGGACCGGACGCCATGGCGGAAGGTCTAGCCAAAATAGGCTTGTGTAACATGGAAACAGAAATAGCTGTTGCCAGCATTCTTGAAATTAATACAACAGACAATGATACAAGCAAAATAGAACAATCTAAAACTCCAAGCATGGAGGATAATAGTTCTAATGAAAGAAAGAGGAAAATTAGTGATAATGGTAATCACAATGTGCAATCACATGTATATGACAATTTGACTACTAAAAAGCAAAAAACCATTAGATACTATAAGGCCCAATCTAGTGGACCTTATGATGTAGTAATTCAGAGTAGAGATAAAAAGAAAATAAATCCTTTTATGGTAGGAAAAATAATGAAAAATCATTGTGAGGATATCGATCATATATTAAGGGTGGGTAAAAATCTTAAAGTGGTTTGCAAAACATATTGTGCAGCCAACGGTTTGGTTGACTCCCAATATCTTAAGCAGTATCTGGTTTTTATACCAGCCAACAAAGTTGAGTGTACAGGTGTGGTTTACGTAGAACCTGAAGTTACCGAGGAGGAAATGGTACAAGAGAGTTATTGTACATATCCAATAATTAGTGCGCAGAGAATAAAAAAATTTATTAACAGAGAATTGGTAAGTACACATTTTATGAAAATTACTTTTGATTCCCAAAAATTACCAGATTTTATTACCCTAAACTATGTAAGAATGCAAGTAGACTATTACATGATTCCTGTTAGACAATGTTACAGGTGTTTTAGCTATGGCCATGTTGCTAACACTCCATGTGACAAAAATAGACTTTGTAGAGTTTGCGGTTTAGAATACCATTCTAATGAATGCACTGAAAGGCCTAAATGCGTTAACTGTAAGGGAGATCACCCTAGTAATAGCAAAATGTGCCCGGAATATGTGAGACAAAAAAATATCCTGGAAAGAATGAGTACTCTCAACGAATCTTACCAGGAAGCCAGTAAATATTACCCCCCGAAACAAAATTTTAGGTATAACCGTAATACCAGATTCAACCACATCAGTTATGCACAAATGACAAAAGAAAAATTAAATGATCAAAGTTCCTTCCCCACAATTAGGAATTCACAAAACCAATTTACTAACAAAAACCGGTTTGCCCCACTTATGACACAGGAAACAACCGAAGAAGACAAAAATAGTTATTATGCAGATACAATTTTTAATAGACCTAATAATAGTAACAGTACTAATTATAATGCTAGTAAATTACAAAAAAAATACATACACTAAAATTTATAAATCTAACCTTAGCCTAGGTAAAATGGAATCTGATTCATACCAATCAAGCATCAGTTCAGAGAGTAAATGTTCATTATCAGATCAAACCCCAATAAGTGACAAAGATCCGCACAAAATTATGTTGCGTAATAAGATCACTGATTTGCTTGCAAAAATCCATGATGAAAAAATTATTAACAAAAAAAAAGTGGAGGAAATAATTAAAGAGTGCTTTAAAACCACCCTGGAAACTGGCAAACAACCGACAGGGACATTATATAAAAATAATAATAAATCTAATAATCGACCTATGCAATCCACAGCTAAAAACAAGCCTTAATTAATAAATATATGACAGATAACTTAAACCAACTCAATATTGTTCAATGGAACACAAGATCACTCAAATTTAAATGGCCGGAGTTAATTAACACACTAACACAAAAACATATACATATTGCACTTGTGCAAGAAACATGGCTGAATAATGATGACAATCTAACCGATGTAAATTTTAAGTTAATTAGATTAGATAGGAGTGACTCGTATGGAGGAGTTGCTTTTATTGTACATAATAGTATAAAGTGTAATGTGATAAAGGAGTACAATAATAATATATTACAATTATTAGCAATAAGAATTAACAATATAAGTCAACCTATCAATTTATATAACATATATTGTACTAATAAGCAAATAAATCCATCTTTCTGGTATAATGAATTATTTGCAAATGATAAGGGGCATACACTAATTGGGGGTGATTTTAATGCACACCACCCTTACTGGAATTGTTATAAAGCTGACAGTAGGGGTAATGCTATTTTTAAGGAATATAGTAACTCCAATTTTATTTTGATTAATAATCACAATCACACAACTGTACCAAAATTATTTAGTAAACCAACTACAATAGATTTAACCTTCATAACTCCGGAATTATACGCTCAACTTTTACTATGGGAAGTGGGAAAAGATCCTATGGGAAGTGACCATTTTCCAATTTATATTAAATTTAAAGTACAGTCTAAAAACAGCCCTACTAGGCTTCCTATGTCTAATGTTAAAAATCAACATATTAAATTCATTAACAAAAGAAATTATAAAAAAGCTAATTGGAAAGGATATACTAAAAGTATTAAAGGAAATCTAACCAAATTAGAAACATATGGAACACAACCTACTATCGATAAACTGTATGATATAATATACCAAGCTGCGGAGGAAAATATTCTCTATATAAAACCAGTAATGAATGCATCATTTACACCTAAAGCATGGTGGACACAGGAATGCTCACATGCAGTAGCAAAAAGAAGATTGGCCTTTAAAAAAATTTAGGCTAGCTATGACTCCTAGTAACTATAAAATATTTCAAAACGCACAGTTAGAAGCTAGGGAGGTTATTAGAATAGCAAAAAAAGAGAGGATGGGAGGAATTGTGTCATAAGATGGCATCTTCCAATTCTACCACACATGCATGGAATATTATAAATAAATTAAAAAACAAAAACAATTCATTTAATGGATCGGACAGTTGTATTCAAACAAATGAAATACTTGGAGAAAAATTTCTTAAAAATATAATCCCAGATTATGTTCCACATGTAACAGAGCTAAATTCACCAGTAATTTTAGAAACTAATCATTTTCTTGAAAATAATTTTACCGAAAAAGAATTACATCTAGCTATACTGACAAAAAAGAAAGATAAAACTCCTGGAGTGGATAATATTACTTATAACCTAATTAAACACCTCCCTGTAAATGGTAAGACAATGTTATTAAACATATATAATGACATCTGGAATGGAAAATTAAATATTCCTTCTACATGGAAAAATTTTAAAATCATAGTCCTATTGAAACCTGGTAAAAACAAAGAAGAGGAATCAGCATATAGGCCAATATCACTGATCCCATGTTTCATCAAGGTAATGAATACAATGATTAAAAATAGATTAGAATGGCTGGTTGAGAAACACAAGATCATCCCAACATCACAATATGGCTTTAGGAGAAAGCGAGGTTGCGCAGACTATTTAATTGGTTTTGTTTCGGAACTTTACAATGCACTGACATTTAATGAAGTTATAGTAACTGCATCCCTCGATATTGCAAGCGCATACGACCATGTACATTTACCAACTCTATATAACAAAATGTATATTCTTGGGATCCCTGCTAAATTCATATCGCATTGTAGTAGATGGTTATCGGATAGAGTAGTGACACTCTCATATGCTGACTACACAATAACCAGGAGGACTAGTAGAGGCTTGCCCCAAGGAAGTGTACTGAGCCCAATCCTATTTTCCATATACATCAGTGGTATAAGCAAAAACCTACCTAATGCAGTCTATTCATTGCAATATGCAGATGACGTTATTCTTTATACATCTAATAAAAATTATGATATTACACATGATAGAATGCAAAATGCACTGGAAATTATAGAAAGTACCTGTTCGAAATTAAACCTCAATTTAAACCTGTCAAAATCCAAAATTATAATATTTACAAGAAAGAGATCCCTTGATGTAAACAATAGGCAATATTGTCTTAATGGTAAAGAAATACCGATAGTAAAAGAATTTAGGCTGTTAGGAATATTAATTGATAATAAACTCACCTTCAAACCACATATAAACAACCTGCTAACTCAATGCCAAAAGGACCTAAATTTATTAAAAATTATCTCTTGCTGGAGAAAAGGGGCCCACCCAAAGATAGTTTTACAAGTGTACAGAGGATTGATCAGATCAAAAATTGAGTATGGTTGCCATTTGTTTGGTCATGTAACGCAAAACATGTTAAAAAAATTAGACATAATACAGAATCAGGCTCTGAGAATTAGCACTGGAGCACACAAAACCGCACCAATACTAGCACTACAGATGGAAACTGCCACATTACCATTAAACCTTAGACGCCACATTATTACATAACGATTAATACACAAAATTGTTTCGGACACAAATCATCCTGCATATGAGAGTATAATGTACATGAATATGATGTGTAGTATAAACCCATACTGGCAAAAGAAGAGAATCCCAATTTTTATAACCGCACTTAATACCCTGGAAGAGGTTAACCCAAACCTTGCGCAAGGGAAAACAGCTTTAATAAATCACTGGGAATTTACGAGACCCCTATATTTGAGTCAAATAACGGTTAAATGCAATAGCACTATAAATGATGAAATGCTTAAAAAAACACAACACAAATCGTTGCTGAAACAATCATTTATAAGGTGTCTGAACATAACCTATAAAAATCACATGATTATTTACACAGATGGATCCAAAGATACCAGAGGCACAGGAGCTGCCTTCTTTATACCACAGTTGAACATCAAGAAAAAATACTTACTGAACAAACATATTTCCAACTATTCAGCCGAACTATATGCTATATATAAAGCTACTCAATACATTAATACCCTCAATTTTGAAAAGTATGTAGTATGTTCTGACTCGCAAGCAGCAATAGTGGCTTTTGAAAATGCAACTAAAGGTAACAATCTAGATGGACTAATCATGAACATTTTAAAAATTATTGTCGATGGGAACATAAATATAACGTTTCAGTGGGTACCAGGTCACACAAATATAGAAGGTAATGAAATGGCAGACAAACTGGCCAAAGAAGCTATAGAAGATGGAGACAGAGAAGATGAATTTTTTGTTGATATGCAGGAGTTGAAAGCTATCCAAAGGAAAACCTATATTGCCAAATTCATCAAAGAAGCACAGGATTCGCCCAAAGCAAAATGGTATAAAAGAATTAATAATAAATACACTAATCAACCCTGGTTCAATGCAACAAACATGAGTAGATGTGACATTATTAACATTATAAGGTTACGGATAGGTCATGCAAATGTCAATTACAATTTACATAGACTTAAAAAGTATTTCTCACCTTTGTGTCTGAAATGCACATCAGGACAAATAGAAACAATAAAACACTTCCTACTACAATGCCCCAGTAATTTCCATATAAGACAGCAGTGTTTTAAGAAAATAAATAGACTAATCAGGCAAAAAAATTACACATTAAGAGATATTTTGGCCTTAGAGGATATAGAGATTTATAAGGAAATCAATTTATTTATTTCACATTGTTACAGAAAACTATAACAAGACACACACAAACAAATCTTAGAGAAAATTGAATGTATCCTGGTCATGGGTTCTGTCTCCCGTGGTCCACACCTTTTCGGGATAGGCCTAAGCCTGACGGGCCCCTGGCAGGAAGATTAACCCTAAACCTAACCTTCCAATTGATATCCCATGTTAATTAGAAAATCCTAAACTATTACTAACAAACACGGTTAGGTACACAAGAAAAAAAAAAAAAACTATTTACATGGGATCCCTTAAAGAAATGCAATCCTAACAATTGTGTATGTGTTATATGTAACCACTAAGATGTATATTGACAAATCTGTACAGATGTGACTAATGAACCAAGGTAACCACAAGAGATTATGATAATAAAAACGAAAATTCCGTATGCAAGATAAAAATAATCAGTGTTACAAGAGGCTTATTGGGTCAAACCTAGCCTGTGCCAAGTGGCACCAACAAGATAATAAAAAAAAAAAAAAAAAAAGACTTCCATAATTCGAGGAAGGCGTCTTTGAACTGGACATCAAGTCCCCCCCCACCCCCCCCCCCCCCCACCCCCCCCCCCCCCCACCCCCCCCCCCCCCCACCCCCCCCCCCCCCCACCCCCCCCCCCCCCCACCCCCCCCCCATTACTTCTGTACCGTTTCGATGTGTAATTCTCCGTACATGAATACATATTCCCACCCACTCCAGTTATTTCAGTCAACAATCATCGCGTCGGCCAGAAGAGCTAAACATAAAATTAAACCGGAGTAGACTTTTCGGAAAAGGGAAATTGTTTGCTAAATCAGATAACTTAAGTGGAGACAATAATGAAAATCGTAATTTACTTGGGGCCTATTCTTTGTTTATGATTATAAACTTTTAATATGTAAATATTTATTTAATAAAAAATTGATTTTTACCTAGATTTTTTTTTTCCATATATTTTCCCCTAGATCCTACCCACTGTTTTTATGATAAATTTGCAGTATTAGCCTGCAAATGTCTTACCTAAAACGTTAGCCTAATACGGGCACAAGCGGAGACAAAAATAAACAGTGTTTAGTAATTCTTTCAGGCATATTTTCCTTGTCTCTTTCCATGTAGCAAAAAGTCTTTTGGGTTTTTTTAGTAAACATTTTTTCTATTGACATTGGCGTTTACTTCACAACATTACAGGTTATATTCACCTGCCACACAAGGGTATTAAATAATGCATATAGAATATACTTTAAAAAGAGTTTCTAATGTGGCCTTACAATGGAATCTATTTGAAAAAGCAAAACAATTCAGCACAATACTCAATTAAAAAGTAATATTTACAGTGAAATATTTAGTTTTACGTTTGTTCATAAAGTCATACACTAATAATTTTGTAGCAAACAATATTTGTTTTAGTTTTTTAAGCGATTGTCATTACGGTCTCACATTAAGCCTTTTTGTCGATGAATATTAAAGAAGACTTTTATATTATCTATTATTATTATATTATTAGATAATATAACATCGATGTTGGTGTCTAACTTACCAAAAATGTGATAATATTTATTACTTTTAACAATATTTACGCTATGTGTTCTTATTTGTTTTATATTCGTTTTTATTACTCTTTCCCCCCCCTGATCTAGCTTAGGTAAAAAAAAAACAACTTTGAATTTGTACGCGATAATTTCAATAAATCATTTCCAAAACTAATAGTTTTCTGGAGTCAGCAATCACGCAACTCGGTTTTTTTTTTTACCTAAAACGTATTATTGTTAAAAGTCACGCAAATTCTGCCGCTTGGTGATTGTATTGAACATCATCTCTAAACATTTCCCTGTCAGTCCGCTTATAATATCACTAAAAATCTATATTTTTTACAGTTGCAGCGTACTATCTGTTTTAGTTATTAACTCGGATAGTCGTGCGTGAACATAATATAAGTGGAACAACTCATAAATTATATATACATATAACATGAGAATAATATTATGTTACTGAGAAAAGTGAGTATGCTGCACCGTGTCTTTCATCTTGTTTCTTAAATCTAATTGGGTTGTTCCGAGTATGCTCCTCGTTGGTCTAGAGGTTTGACGACCCCTGAGAGAGACCGCGGTACCATCAGGGGTCCGAACCATATCAAACTTGTCCGCTCCGTTACCGCTTCCTTCAAACCACCTGAAAACACAAAAACACCAACCCTAAAACATGTAATATTATAATAAATAGACGATTATTAAAATAAAAATATTTCAATTTCGTATTATTTTATAAATTAAAAACTTATTATTTCTATAACACATAAATATAAAACAACTAAAATATTAGTTTAAGTAATTACATTTTTAAATTATTCGTAATTGAACAATAATTTTAAGTATAGCAGCCAGTTTTCCGATATGTAGCTCTGTTACGTATAACATTAGGCAGTGATACGCTTTATGTTGTAATATATAAAATTTTATGGGAATTAAACGTAATAAATAAGGTTTTTTACCGATGACGGGCCATCACAGAAATTTTAAAACTGGAATAATATCAATTTACCAAATGACAAAGTAATTATTTTCTTATTTTACAATTAAAACCTTTCCATTGCAGTTTTTTCCTTTAAATATGCAGTTAAAAAGTATTGAAAAACATTTTCCGTAATCTATCAGGACACAATATAATTTTATTTTATTTCGAAACTATGATTATATTGGACTTCCATTACTTCTTTGTATCACCGTGGCTGTAAATATTAATCAAGGATCCATTGAAAAATACAGGCTATTGACTGACCCTTTTAGAAACTCAATGTAAAAAATTTTCTCCTAAGTCTCATGCACAGTTATAAAAAACGCTGAACCCCTCCGTTATGATCCCGAACTCTGTAGTAGAAGTCGTTTCTCCTCGTCATCATCGTGAACAGTGACTGTGAGGATGGCGGAGTCAGGCACCTTTGTCGCTCGTCCGTATCGTTCACCTCCGTCTGCCACTCGTCCTTCCACGAAAAACGGCAGGCGACATGTCGTTCACATCCGCCACTTTTATAGACGCAGTACCCGTCCCTACCACAACATGTTAGACAATGCTAAACAATCTAAACGAATACAATTTTCGCGTTAAGTAATATCAGGTACTGAAATTTAAAATTAATCCTATCGACTTATTAAGTCAAATGAATGTCTTATTTTACCAGGGCGAAAGTCAGGGCTAAGACGCTCGCTCTTACACTTAACATGGAGACAAACGGCTTAAAGACTACTTTCGAACCACCACCTAATGGCAGGGCAGGCTGCTTGCAAGAACAGTATCGTGGCAGCCATAACCCATCCAGGCAACAGTCACCACTCGACGTTGCTTGATTCGGTTATCTTGCGATAATTGCCGTACACGCTACTCTGCGCCATTAGCATTTTAAAAGAAATTCCCGTTGAAATAAATACTTAAAGAAGCAAGTACAAAACCTTTTATATTATATAAAACATAATAAATAAAAATTACATTCAATCCAATAAATTCAATTCTTCTCAAATAATAAATGATTATTTTACTAGGATATACACAAGGGACTGGAGTCGAACCTGCGCTATGTCTAACTCAGACTGAAAATTCCAACTGCTAGACCACTCGGCAATCGGGCACTCCCTTAAAAATTATTATTCCCTTATGTAGATTGTATGACTATATAAGTATTTCATCATTCCTTTTTTGATTGTCTTAAGGACTTTTAATTAGGAGATAAACAAAAATTATGTCTAGTTAACAGAGATTTAAAAGTTAATAAGTAGATGCATTTTAAAAAGCATATGAATATATAAAGTGTATAATCTAAATCACAAACATTTGATCATTTTATGACATTTGCAATAGATACTGTAAGATCTAATTATTGTTTAGTTAATAAACTAAAAACATGTGAGTTTCTTTATATTATCATCATTACTATTACGATATTTAGTGACTTTACAATTATTTCAAATAAATTAATGTATTAAAATAAAACGTTCTTGCATAGCTCGGTAACTGTTTGGTAAATGTTATTATAATAAAATTAATGCGCTTTAAGTAAATATTGTATTTTCTACTAAGTTAAAACTATTCTGAAACATTAGTAAAAGGCGGGACTAAACATCGTAAGAACGTGTAGCAGAAGGATTGTGTGCTCTCTGAAAAGAAACCTTATATAATAGGATTATTAATCAAATTGGTCCCTTTGGCACTAGAAGGGTTCTCTGCCAGAATTCTGCTCAATCAGGGCAATAAGGGCTGAGAATGCTGACCCGTGATTAACTTTTGGTACTTTACCAGCATAAAAAGACATTAGCCTTTTGCTCTTTGATTACTGTACCAGAGGGAAAATAGAACTTGACTTCTAAAAGATTCACCCAGTAGCATCATTCTTTGAACTTGCTTACCTCGCCGATAGTCAATTTATCAGTTATATTAATTCTAATACTCATAATTTTGATCGAACTATAATATTCCACCCTTCCACTACATACAAAAAGAGGCAATACATATATTTTGATAGTTAGGGATAGTGTATTTCCCTTGTTTTCTCTAACTGGGTACCAAACGGTGATTGTTGTTGTTGTTCGAGAAATATGTTATACTAATCTCATATTAAGCCATTACAGGCGGTACCTCTAGTTTATCACTGAATCCAATAAATCTTGATTGCGCTCATTTTACCCTTCTACATATGTGCAAATAACGAACTTTTCAAGGGCAGTAGGTGAGATGAATAAGGGAGCGCCATGAGGCATCAAAAAAATTCCACGGTCATAAATGCTATTTCGGGTTGCATATCATGGAGGATACCCTGTTCTGCCACAATTTAGAGTATTCATGACAAAAATACTGCTTCATGATTTCAAATAATTAAAATGAGTTAAATTTTAAAAAAAATGTGAGTAAAACTGTGCGGCTAGAGTGGGACCAAAATTTAAAATGAGACCCATCAAATCAAATCAAATCTGATTTTTATTGCCGGAGGATTCTAAAAACGCATGGCCAAAAGTCAACTTTTTACTTGCTAGAATTGTGTCATACACCCACCACAATAGTTCTAATTCAAACTTTCAATTTAAAGTTTTAAATTACTTCCATTTTGTCTCGAATCGAAATGATTCCCTCTTCCGGCGACGGGATGCAGTGTGTCTTTTCAATTGGTTGTCTCCCAATCATATGATAAAAACTTGTCTACTATATATAAAATGTTTGTGACACTAATAAGCGTGTGAAAGGAGTTACTTAACATCTTATGTGATGTAAGGTTTTTTTTATTGAATTTGGTTATTTGTTGACGAAAATAACACCTGCCTGTGGAAAGGCAAAGCGTTCATAAAACCACCGTTCTGTGTCTTACTTTACTTTGAGTAATTGTCATCTGCCTCTAGTCTCATATGCATGTATGTCTCGGCAATTTCGTCATGGAACAATTATACATACTAAACGGAGTTGTTTCTCAAGACTGGAGGAGGGCCAGGCAACGTCAACAGTTGTAAATTTTTGAAGGCTTCCTTGCACGACTCTCTAAATTCTCAACTGAGCGATAATGGGGGTTTTGCTTGTTTTTGCAGCTTGAACACTCTTTATAAATTGATTGTTTGGAACAAGTGGAGATTTGGGTTAAATCAAGCCACTAATACGCCATCAATCAGAACCTGAATAGGCCTGTATTTGGCTAGAGACTTTCAAGAACATAAATGCCTGAGGCCAATTTGGAGCTTGCTAAAGTGATTGATGTGGATTATTCCAAGTCAAACCTCGATCTAGTGTATATTCCCAGGAATTTCAGAGCAGTAGTCTTATTTCAGAATTGTTTCAGCCAACATATAAGCTGGCTCACGGTCATCTCCTGTCTACCGATCACAAAGCCTGGGACTGAGAATTGAGCCCTGTGGGAGAATTGAACCATTTCAACGTCAAAAATCAAATAACCCCTATAATCATACTTGACATGACTTGATAGTATTGATTTGAACGGGAAAAGGGTGAGACCTTTACATTGGCAGGCGTGTCTACATTACATGTCTTAAATGATCAATTTAAACATTCAGCTATAGCACGCTTCAAGATATTTCACGTATGTGTGGCTGTTATAAAACGGATTTTAAGAAGCTGCATAAGAGACGGGACGGTTACCTTCTTTATATAATTTTAGATTTATTATTTATCATCGTTTTTAATTATTATATTATATATATAATTAATTTTTTTTAAATATGTTTATATTATTTTTAAGAATTATTGAGCGACCGCCACAATTCCCATCAGCTCCGCAACCTCCTTTAAAAGGAGGACGGTGACATCTATAGATATTTAAAGTTTATAGAGTGTGATCATTACTGAAATTCCTCTTTCCTGTTAATTTGAGTATGGAGAAGTAAAAAAATATTTTAACATAACGCTATTGATATAATGTTAATCTTTAAGGGGTTACCTTTCCAGGCCTCCACCGTCGACCGCTAACCACGACCGCCTGAATGACGTAATCAGGAGTCCTCTCGTCCGGTTCCAGGCAGCAGACTGCGGTCCTGATGGCTCCTGTGCTGGAGTCTATCTCGAAGATAGGCAGTCCTGTCTCCTCCTCCACTACGTTCTTCTCTATGGGAGTGGAGGTAAACTATATCCGCATTTCCGCCTTCTTAAGGGTCGTCATAGTCTACCGCTGACATTGTCATCACATATTCGCCTAACAAATGTTAAAATTATTAAGCACTAACTATTAATATTAGTATAAGAGAAGTTGGGGCAGAAGAGCAAAAAACATGCATTTTTTCCGTTATATTTTATAGAACGTATTCCTCGCTTTTCACATTAATCAAGTCTTTTAACAAGTAATAACACTAAGAACTAACAGAAATTATATACTTATTTTAGAATCCTCAATAATTGCAAACTATTTTTTAATACCGCAAAACTACTTACAAGGACTATAATGTGAACAAACTTATCTATGTTTCTATAATATATATGCATTTGTTCCAATATTATGTTAAGTATACTGACAGATGAGTAGCACTTAATGAAGCAGAGTAACTTTAGAAAGTTTTATGCATTCTCAAATTCTAATACAATTATTGAAATTAATACTTTCCATTCATTACATGTCGTACAAGAGCTGTTATCTCACTCGTAGAATAGTTGTTTACCGATAATGAATAGAGTTAATGGAACGAACCTGCAGTATAGAGTTCTCTGTGACCTCGAGCGTTATATACACCTCCCCACCCCCCCCCCCCCCCACCCCCCCCCCCCCCCACCCCCCCCCCCCCCCACCCCCCCCCCCCCCCACCCCCCCCCCCCCCCACCCCCCCCCCCCCCATGCGTTATAATGTTTTCCCATATGACTTTTTGCAATGACCATTTTCTCAGTTTCTATGCATTTAATATTTGTATTGTTAAGTAATAGTATTAATACATTTATAACATCTTCTCCAAGTCTCATCTGTTTGAAAATATTCACGCAAAAATATAGAAATCGTTAAATATTCTAATGCGAAGTAATCTACATGATAGCTGTTATACTAATAGAAACGTCAATTGTGTGTGTATCTCCCCCTAAGAATGTATACCATAGAAAATAATCCGAGATACAATTTTTTATTTGAATCATCCCTAGCTTTTCTTCAGAGTAGAACCCCGTTACATTTATAACTGCTCCTGATGTAAAAATATTAAATATTTAATAATTCTTGCAATCGTTATTAAGACATATCCTGTAAGACACCACAAGACATGATTCTGAATTTCACGTCTCCTACCTCACTCTTTTCTACCACGTAATATTGAATGATGATTGTTCGTAGAACACACAGTTCACCAAGATCCCCCTTCCATACCACAAGTCAGAGTTCTCAAGCTGTGAATATAATGAAGGGAACACATATAAGTCGCTATCAATTCTATGTGTGTAGTCTCCATAAGTTTTACAATGTGTTCGTTTTATTGTTGTAGAGTCGGATACTTCGCAACAGTTCGACCAATTAAACATGTGGGGACCCAAGTTCACCAAGCTCTCCCTTCTTTACCAGAGGTCGGAGTCTTCGAACTGTGAAGAGGATGAAGGGAACACTTAACAGTCGCTTTCACCTCAATGTCTATAATCTACAAACTCTTTCCAAACAAATTGTGATATTATGTGTACAGCTCGCATCAGGATTTTAGTAAAACATTTTTAGTGTTTGCAATACATGCGAATCTTAACTTTTGTGTATAATAATAAAAATGGTTCAAATATTTGTATTACTACAATTATGGTTTAATTTATATAAAAATTTACCTAATGATGTTAAAATGTTCCTACGAGATAAAGGAATTAAATGCCCCCTGTTATAGCTCACCAGATTAAAGCAAAATAATGTAACATTTTACTTTAAACGGTAATAATTTTAAATTGCATTTTTTAAATTTTTCACTTGTATCGTCATAAGTGATTTATAACTAATTTATATTATTTATGAAATGTGTAAACTATTTGTAGATATAAATATTTATAAAAGAACTTGTAAATAGGATAATCTCAATGTGCTTAATAGTTTGAGAGTATATGTATATATTTTAACGTACTACTAACTGTTCAATTATGGAAATGTTACTGTATATACTTTAAACATTTGAGTATTTTTTGTAATAAACTTCCTATTTGTCTTATATGCTGTTGTATTTCTCTTCGATATCCTCGTTTATCTTTCTTATTTAGATAAGGCCGTATATAAATTATAAAGTAATGATGGGGCGTTGAAGGAACAGAAACATTCAGAGATAGTTTGACCATGATTCTAAAATAGTTGATTTCATATTTTTTCCAAGAAGGAATTATTTAATATTGAACTCATTTAGCAAAAGTATGACGTATTTCCACAGTATAGATTCATTGTCTTTTTAAAACCATACTTAGTCACGAAATCCATACTTCTTTTTTTAATAAATACTATGAATCCAAATACATTAAAATAATGTATTTAAATGTCGTTGTCTGAAAGCCCGAGGTTTTATTAATAATACGCATATAAAATGGACGTTTTTTTGCGTCAGAGATAAGTTTTCCCTCATGCGAAAGTATTACAGTGAGTTTGTGTAACAACCCCTATAGCGTTCTGTAAGGTCTTTCGATACTCCTTTGTATTTGTTTATTGATTGAGCTTTCCATACCAACCATTGAAAAGAAGATTTTACACCAACATGCCCATAGAAATTATTTACCGTATGGAACTTTTACGAGTTAGTGTTAAAAAGGTAAAACAATGAAGTATTAGTTTAAATTTTATAAGCTCTACTCATATATTTATGTACATAATTTTTGTTATTTCTACAAATGAATTAAACAAATGACAGGATTATGGAAATCAATTTGTTGTCATTATTTCTGTAAAAACAGAACACCTAATGTTATAAGAAGAGAAATATTCTGACTTTGTATTGATTTTACATTAAGTTAAGAGTGACAAAAGTTTTATAAATTGGAATAAACCTTTCCTGACAAAAACGCCCTGTCGTCAAGTGCCATCCGTATAAACATTGGTGATACACGGTCCTTATTCGGTTAATGCTCAGTGTGTTATTCTGACATTGTACATAAAATACATTTAAGGTTATTAAATTGGTTTACAACTATTAGTTGGTAAATTAATATGATAGAAAATTTCGTTTTAAAGACATAAAACTTAAAATCTGATTTATTCTTTTTGTATAAAGAACACAAATACCACGAGCCACAATTAATAATATCCACCCTTTAGAATTATTTAAGTTCCATAAAATATATAAATCTTTACTTTTTGAGTTGTCTGGACTAAATTCATAACAAATATCATATAAACTATAGTAATATTTTGCTGACTGAACCATGGGGAAGTCTACACTGACCATCCGTGCAACATGATGGTTTCACCGAACAACTTAAGAGATTGACAAACCCATTTTCTTTTTGTGGGTGCGTCATAGACGGCCTATAAGGCCTACCTGTAAGCTAGACCTGTAATGTCAATTGTTTTAGCTTTTATAGTCAAAGTAAGTGATCAACTATATTTAAAGCGTTAAACCCCACATGGTAGTCTTTCCTGACGAAAGCAAGGACTATTATATTTACAGAGGAAAAGTTTGAATTCAATGTACTTTTATGCCTCGGGAAACTGAAATATATCAAGAAATACAAGAAAGAAATAGAAATCCATCACTAATAACGTTCTCGTAAACTTGATGTTAAAATTTAATATAAAAAATTATATTATGACTTTGAATGTTGAGCTTTCTCCAGTTCACATTCGAATAAGTGTAGCATCTAAAATCTGACGCACTTAATGACATGACTTTTGGAATCAGGATTCAAGATCGTCTGAAGAGTTTAGAAAAAAATTCGGCAACGAAGAAGCTCAAAACACACTCTATCTAGTTAATCATTGTTTTGACTTCAGAGATACTTTGAATACAAAATATAGTGTAATCTAAGTAAAAAGGTATTCTTATTGTCTCATCAGATGTTCATGTGTGATGATTTAGAAATACCATCTATATACGTTGGAGCAATCGAGTTTTCAGCACATAACCTAGCTACCTAGGTAGGTACGGTTGTTTGACTTGTAAATTAAGAGTTTGCTTATATTACCACGTTAAATTGTGCTGTATGGACTATTTAAAAAAATATAAATTTCTGTTACAAAGTATTTAATATATTGGCAAGGTATTTCACACTGTTTGTTACCCGCAGTTGTGCATACACTTTTTGTTATTTAACACAGAAATCATGTACTTTTCCTTTTAATTAAAATACCTGTATATAAGTGAATAAAGAAATAAAAAATGTTCATTATACACTTTCCCTTCTTCTGATCCCATATTCATTCCCATTTTAGAATAAGGCTATAAAATTATATTTAGCATTTTGGGAAAGGCCCAAGATCGGAAGGTGAAATTTTATCCAAATACCAATGAAATAACTTTGATGATTTTAACTCAGCCTGCATTTCCTTAGATTAAAAGCTTCTAAGATTTCACTAGGACAGATTTCCTAGTTTAGTGGTGAGGAATATTAATAATGGAGCCGGTAGCTTTCTTTGGGATAGGACTTGTATGTAATATGATGCAACCCTATTAAAGTTTAAAGCGGCATATTTGAAGTAGTTATAATACTAGAATTCATGCAAAATATAAAATTTAATCGTACAGCACAATATATTATCTTTAGTATAATTTAAGCATCATGTAATATAAGTGTCTCATGTCCTTTAATAGTGTAAAAATAGTTGTCTACACGATGGGTTTCTGTGCCTTCGGGTTAAAGCCGGATCCCTCTTACTTTTATTCCTCCGACTATTATAAATATTCCGTGTTGCAATGTAAAAAGATACAAACTACAGGATTAGTCATAATGAGTACCTTACGTCCATGTATTAACAAAGTGGTACATGGAATTTAATTTAGTAATAATTTAAGTAATGCTCAAATTACACAAAACGGTTTCAATTTGTTGCTGTAGACAACTAAGGTAAAATTTAGTTAATAATACTGGCATTGCTGCTCCTATACATATTGAGTTTCCCTTCCCTGAAAGACACTTGAATATATTTAAATTTATTCCTAAGAAATAAAATTATGATTTATGTGAACAATAAAACAAGTCGACCAGTTTAACCTCTGTTGGCAACAAATTACTTTTTTTATTTATATTTTTATTAATTTGTAATACAGTAATCAAATCTAACCTAACATAGCGCAATGTAACATAACCTAAAGAGGTCTAACCTTACCTAATATAACGTAGCGTAACCTGAACTAACTTGAGCATACATAACCTAACCTAACCGTATCTAACCTACCTCAAACGATCATGACCTACGATACTAACTTAACCTAGCTCAACATAACCTAACCGAACAAACCCAAGCGTAACCTAAAAGAACATAACTTACCATATCCTAGTTAGGCTAACTTAAGCTAACTTAACGTAGCATGTGCTAACTAAAAACTAACTTCTCCGATCTTCAACGAAACATTAACAAAATAAACCAAGTCTAACCTGAAAACCAAACGTAAAATGACTAATCTTAACGTAACCTAACCTAATCAATAATAATGAAATAACCTTAAAAAACCAAAACTATCATAACCTATCCTAATCTAGCATAGAATAAACTAGCCTAATCGAACGTAAATGTACCTAACATAACGTAAAAAACCTAACAAAACTTGACATAACCTAATCTAACCTAGCCTAATAAAATCAAATGTAACCTAACCTAATCTAACTTATCATAACCTAATCAAACTTAAACAGTTTATCCAAAACGACCTAACCTAACATAATCTAATCTAATCCACTATACCCTATCCCAATGCAACGTAACATAACTGAACTCAACCTAACTTAAACTAAACTAAGCTAAGTTGTTGTATATAACGTGGAATATGATCCTTGCTATCCCAATTATTAAAGTAGTTTTTGGTCATATTGCATACACATATTTCAATTAGTTCGCTTCCTTCACGCTTTTGAACCTTCACTTGCAGCATTGGTGTAAGATAATGAGATTTCGCAAAACTGAAGCTCTTTCTTCAAGGAGAGCACGTCTAGAGACCTACAGAGACCTTTTGAATAAGTCCCATTAGGCATAATCTGAACTAGATTCCCTTTATTCGCGTTACTACGAGTTAAACTCGTAATGAATAATAGGGAATACTAAATTATGTATACATGTTTACAGTAAAATAACTAATAGTAATAACATTTAGACTCATTACATGAAAGACTATTTTTAAGCACAGATAATGTCCAATACAATCGTTCATCTATGTTTTCAATTTAGATTTATTTGTAGAAAGCATAAAGCAGGTAGTACTGAATTCGAGTGAAAGCTTTTTTGAGTTTTTGAAGAGCGTTGTAAACTGCTGAAGCATTTCCTGGGCAATCAATCACATTATTTTATCCTCGTCTCCCAGCCTTATCTTCACCATCCGGTGCATTTTACTCTAGAAAATGTACAAGCCTTAAATTTTATTTGTAAATATAATATAGTTTGTGTCTGTAAAAGAAAAATACCTAAATAAGCACTATACGGAGTTTATAATATTATAGAGATATATGTAGATATATGTGTATATGTATCCTATTTTATTTTATAAAATAAAAGGACTAAAATGTCTGACAACATAATATTTCTCTTAATATAAACTACAATGACACAGTTTAAATTTGCAATGCGATTAATCTTCATTGGCATGTTTAAATAAGTTAAGAATCGCAATTTTTTTATTTATTTCAATAAGAAAAATGGCTTGATAGTTATGATTTTATTTATAATTATCCAGACAAGATGTGTTTTACTAATTTATATACATGTTAGACAATATACGTATAGCAAAGCTTCAAAATTACTTGAGCTAAACTTGTAAGTTCATTCTAGCTTGTTAAAAGTAATTTACAGTATGTTAATCGACAAATGGTTTTTTACATTATTTAGCGAACACGATTGGTATTATAAAATGTAAATAAGACGAAATAAATCTGGATCCAAGCGATTTTTAGAAAAGAAGAAAGATTAATTCTGGGACTCATTTAACTTGAAAGGGAAATGATCATTTGATTTGTGATGAATTATGCCATTACGTAATCGTACTTATCAATTGCCAAATTGTCTGTTAAATGTTAAAAAATTATTTAAACTTTACAGTTTATGATATCATATATGTTGAAATCCATCTCGGCGGCCATCGAGTCTTTGTATGGAGTCCTTAAGGAATCACTGCTTTGCTTATTGCAGGAGATAACGTGTGCTTTAATCCGTGGAGTGCTGGCAGCCAGATCCCCAGTCCCGACCCTTGATTGGCACCTATGCCTTCCTCTGTACCGTCCTTATCAACTCACGAGACAGGTCTCGATTACAGTACTCCAATAGTCGGCGAGAAACTCCACACCATGATTATCTCCATTTGACATCTATAGAAACGTGGCCTGCAACACTTCCGTGTAAACATTCCTTGAATGCTGCTTTAATGTAAGAGTGTTAAGGAAATGTTGCTGTGATTTTCCTGTTGCAGATGTATATATAGCGTATTACATTTATAATACGTGTAAGTTCCAAATAATAACGTTAAAAATGATCCTTAATTCCTACGGATTACAAAGTTAATTTTTTAATAATTAATACAAGTATACAAGGGCCACAATGAAAAAATATAATGTTTTATGGTTTACTATAAGCTTTAAGGCATAGCTTGTACATTTAAAGCCTTTAAATCGCTATATTAATTTAAATTTCAAGGATTTAAAATGGTTGGATAGCAAATAAAAGATAAAATTAAAAATCTTTACAACTAAATTTTTATTTTAACCAATATAGAAGAAAACTCATTATTGTTCACTGGAAACTTAAAAACTGAAAACTGTGGAAACTTATTTATATCTTATTCAATGCAAAACTTTGTTAATTATCAGTGTTTGTTGTATTGGTTTGTTTTCAAAGTTAAATATTTTCTATTGTTCTTTTATTAACATGTATGAACTAGTATCTAATATTTTTGTCAGTCCTCCTTTAAACGAGTTTTATAAATGCCTATAATATATTAAATTCAGAAAGAGGCCTTAGTTAGGTGTATTTTAAAATATCATTTTAACGAATCGATATTACGTTCATGGACACAATATTTTAATTGTTATAGCGAATGAAATGGACAACGTATATGGGTGAATATAGCGTAGGATTATTAAATAAAGCTTTCATTATCTTATTTTCGAATACATAAAAATGAATGGCGAAATGTGTTTGTAAGTGCTAATCTCCATAACGGCTGGACCAATGCGGTTAATCCTTTTTGTCAAATGTCCATTGAAATCCGAGGAAGGTTTTTATGAAGAAAAAGTTAAGAAAATTTAACTGGAATATTTTGGAATTCAGAAAAAGTTTTAGTTTTTACGTTTCATAATTCAAATTATACTGGCACTTAACAGATATTGACAGCTATAGTTCTACAAACTTTCTGAAACATCTTTTTACGTTTGAATTTTATCAAAAAAATAGTAAATAGTGCTTGATCGGTAGTGTAATGCAGATATTAAATAAAACATTAATATATAAATTTTACTCCTGATTAGGCCAGTGACGAATAAATATCATATAATGCATTAAATACTGTTATAAAACTAACCTTCATGAACAAAAAACAGTCCAAAAACAAGTGTAATGCAAAACTTTAATAACGATTATTTTGGAATGTTGCATAACCCTAATAAGGATTTCCCCCTTATAGCGAAAGTACATAAGAAGTAGGTAGGACTTCCCTGTAGGTCGTAATAGGCTTTTCAGTCCTACATATGTGTGTATGTTCTTCATCAGGACAAGCCAAACTCCAACAAGATTATGGATTATGGATCTTGTTATGTCAACAAGATTTTGACCAAACTAGATTTCCTGAGAACTAGATAATCGAACGTATATAGTATTTTGATCAAGGCAATATGGCAAGCTAAACTGTGAATTAGTAGGTAGGGGAATTTAAACGGTTTTTAGTAGGCACTTTTTAACCGAAGTAGGCATCTCGTTCCTACGTAAGTATATATTTTTTCTTTGCCACAGCAACAAGGCAAACTCTACTATGGCACTGGAAATATTTTAGACCTGAAATATATGACAAGGACTGGAAATATACGCTTTTTGACCGATTTAAGTTTCCGAGTCCTGTGTGATCCGTGATTTGTGTATTCTTGATCGGGATGACAAGGCAGATTCAGCTGTGAGGTTATGTATATCATTAATTAGGACCAGCAATTCTCCTACACGTGCCAAACATGATATAATAAGTAAGTTAAATTCTGATACTATTTACTACTAACTTAAATGATATCTGCCTGATGTATGCCTACTTACGTTTGGAAATGTTTAAAGGACTCCCATCATAATTGCTTTTACTAAGTAATATAAGGACCTCAGTTCTAAAGATTGTGTGAGAAGTCGCGGGTAACATCTATTATTTCTATATATAAATATATTGATGTATAATAATATCAATTTATTTATAAATTAGTAATTATAAAATTACAATATTATTATTCTATATATTTTATTTTCTATTTATTTATTTTTTATTATTTTATTTATTGATAAAAATACAGGATTCAAAATTAAATATTGATCGACTAGATGCCGCTATCAATCCAAAATAAACAGGACATACATTTATACGTACATTTATAAACTGGAAATGAAAACATACATTCCACACTAATTAACAACGTCTATTTTTCAAGCTTTAGTATATTGTAATACTGGAAGTTATACAGTTTGTAATTAATGAATAGTACTCCTATTTATAATTAAATTTAGGCAATAATAATATTGTCATAATATTATGTGCATCTCACAACGACAGCTTATTTTTATTTATGGAAATACTAAATAACAGTTTCTCATTATAATTTTCCTTTGTACAAGACTCTACGGTTTCTTAATTTAAACAAATTAAACTTTGATATTTTTAATGATAATTTGGAAAATATTTTAAAGATATGCAGCAACCTTTTATTTTGATTTAATTTATTGTTCATTGTAGAAGTGTATGTGTACAATGTAGCAAGTTGTTATTTTTATTTAAATTGTATAGAGTTCAGTTCATTTATCTATGTTGTGTAAAGAAATTTAAATATTAATTTGTGTAACTGCCTGCAGTTTAGTTTGTTATGTAAAGTTCATATTATGAGTACATTAATTTTAGTTAGAATGGCTGTTTTGGGAATAATTGAAGGTTTTGTACTTTGTTTGTGCTATATCATGTCCTGTAGCTGTCATGTAAAATTAAAAAAAAAATAAATAAAAAATAAATAAATACTGTTATACTGATTGCCACAGTGCGTTCTGTCTGTCGATTACATTTAACAATATGGCATATCTTTACGGTATATCATTATTTCATTATTTCAAAACTATTGGAAGGCGATATTTCACGCTAAAAAGATTCTTATAATACAGTATAGCTAATAAATGCTAATCTCATCAACATTTTTTCACTATATTTAGCACTGTAAGTACTATTTTCATTTTAACTTAATTTTCTATTTAATCAGTTACATTAATTATATTTCAATATAATGTATTACAATATTGAAGTCAAATATCAATAAATAAAAATTTTAAATAAATATAAAGCAAAATAAATGCAACAAATTTTATAGCATATTAAATAATTTAGTTCAGTTGTTAAATAACTCAGGTAGAAGCGCCTTTTACGTATGTGCGAAAAAGTTAAGTATGTAAAGTAGAAAATTATATGTATTCACATCTTATTGTGGTTACCAATTATATATCACCCCTGATACCAATAATGATCAGTGTCGTATTAACTGTCTGAAGCAATATGAGAATGGCCTGTACCAAATAACACCACTCTACCCTTGTTGTTAGCAAACAATTATCCAGTGTCCTCTAAGCTTAATGAAACAATAAGAGAATGGCCTGTGCCAAATAACACTACTGTACTGTCGTTGTTAGCAAACAATGATCCAGTGTCCTCCGAGCTGACTAAAACAATAATAAATAAAGGCTCCATCTACTGTCGTTATTAGCAAATCAATGACCTAGTGCCCTCTGATCTATCTTAAACAATAAGAGAACATCCTGTACAAAAAGCCTCTCTCTACCATCAGTGTAGGTAATCAAAATGTCCTGCACTAAATAAGCCCCTCTTCTATTTTTGTAAGCAATCAATCTCCCACTGCCCTCTGAATTGTCTCAAACAATAAGAGAATGGCATGTTCCAAACAAGTCCGCTCTATCGTCTTTGTTAGTATTCCTCCCTCTCGGATTTAATTAACGTTTGTTATTGACAGTGTATGTTTTGAAATATTATTTGGTACACGAAAATTTCCCATTTGTTGCTGCGATTCAAAACTACGATATCTGCTCTATTAAATCGATGTTAACTCCTATCTTATATTGTCAAATATATCGTAGGGTTGGGACACTGGAAATACCTTTTTTTCTCATCTATATTTCAAATGATTCTGTAATCCATGTATGTATAATGTTGTAACGATGATAAAAATCTTATTTAAGGTCCATCACCGCAGACTTCCATTATCTCTCTACAGGAGTATATCTGCATATCCGAATGACGTGGAATCCAGTTTGCAGGACAAAAGGATGTGACATCGCCAGATGTCAAACGCAGCCTAAAAACGGAAGGTGAAATAAAACTAAATTGAACATTTGCATTCAATCAACCCTTCCTACCCTGGCTTGGTTCATCTACTATGTTCTATCTCGTTGGTACTTTGATAAATCTTGTAATCTCTCAATTTTTTATTAGTTAATTATATAGGGTTTAATAGTTTTGGCACATAAATATGTCGTGGATAAAATATTTAAACCTTTTTTGCAATACATTATAACTTTACTCTCATTGAATAAGTACTTTGAGTTCGAGGAATATTGGAAAAACGTTATTGCGACATCCAAATGCACAAGAGGGAAACATTGATTTGTGATTAATCATCGAGTCAAATGTTTGTTGGCATGTCTGTCATAATTGTGTTCGAAGCAATTAATGAGCGATGACCTCATTAGTATGAGGCAGCGGAACAGGTGATCGATAACCCATTCAGTTTCGTCGAGCTGTCACCCATCAACCTGTATATGCAATACAGTGCAGTTAGCCACTTCAGCCTGGAGTGGCTCAAACTCTGGATACGGCATCTATTCAGTATGTTTATCGTTGATCTAGCAACTTCAGAACATCATTTTATGAGCAGTGTCTACAATTCATACCGTGGATATTTTGTTCTTATGTATCAATATGTGTTTCTTCATCTCAACATAGTATTTAATCACTTATATACCGGATGTCTTAAAAATCCCACATCCTATTAACTCTTATAATAATAGAGATAACGTTATTAACTTTGGGGTATGTTGATATGACCAACCAATGACTCTTTTATATATGTGAACCCATTTAGTTTGAATACTGTGTCAAAATGGATTGAAAGTGTATTGAACGGGTATAACATACTAACTGGTAATCAATAACAAATAAGATAACCAGCCATATTCGTATTCCTACGACATCCGTATTGTCTTTGGTCAGACAAATCAAAAAGTGATAAATGCTATGTTATTCATGGTTTTTTATTCTTGTAATAAATGGTTTTATTATTTCCTGTCATATGTTCTTAAAATAACTAGTGAGAGAATGTTTTATCTGCTTTGCTATAAATTTAAATGTAACTTTATGTAAAGCGGTATTTAAAATATTATATTCATATTGTGGTTACTATTTAACATTTATGACATACCCCACTTTGGGGAGAGATTAAAAAGTTTTATATATATATATATATATATATATATATATATATATATATATATATATACAATTAAATGTATAGCAAGGCAGATAAAACATTCACTTAATATATTATCTGCCATATATAATATAATATATATATATATATATATATATATATATATATATATATATATATATATATATATATATATATATTTATATAATGTCCTCAGTTGGTCGTATAAACATTCCTCAAAGCAAATCATTATGACTCTTTTCATAAGAAAATGAATAGTGGTTAGGGGTGTAGGACTTAATACATAACATCGATAATTTGGCTTATTTTCTATTATTTTAAATTCCAATATGGCTCAGATCATGGTGAGCAAATATTTAATGACTTACTTTGTGTACCTAAAGTGTTTACAATAGTTTGTAAACAAAATTAGCATAAAACGCTTTAGGATTTACAAACAAGCAGTAGGAGGAAATAATATAGAATGGAATTCGACAAAAAGGTACTTTCAGCAAATCTATATCACTATAAGAGAATGACAAGAAAATATTATCCATTTCGACACCTACAGATCGAAAATTTGTGCCATTCTGTGGTAAAGAACTCATATCATATGTGTTTCGCTAATTGGTAACATTTATTGATGAGGTTATTGGTCAAGTTACGCAATTCATTAATTAACCTTCGCCCCCTTTGGTCACGAGGCAATGTGCGGTAATTGTCCTGCTATGGCTCTCCACAATTAGGCAGAAATATCTCAAAATCATTAACTGTTCATATTCACAAAACGTTAATAATATTTCTGATACTTTTAATGTTGATATTTTGTATTATTCCCTGTGTTATTGTAAGTACCCACGGGCGCACATATGTTACTTTGAAACTGTAAGCTAGTATGTTACTTTCAAAATTGAACGAGATGTTGGTGAACCCTAGTTTGCGTCACATAGTACAGAGTTTCACGCAGTTCATCCAGTGAACTCTTTACTCTATTGTTCTGACCGCTAAGATAATGTAGTCAGAATACTATTTTGGTTAAAGATAATCGTTTGGATATCCGACCTAATTTTTGCTACCAACTAACAGTACTGCAGCAATATTGTTTTTTTCCAGTCCCTTTGCAAAATTTCTGATATTATTAGCTTATAAAGTTACTGAATTTGCTGGTTGGTGGAACCTTTAGACTGTAGATTTGCTATTCTCCATGCCTAAATCTGTGACAATATACAGGGTGTTATCTTTACAGTCAATTACCTTAGTATCATGCAAGGCAAGTCCAGTATAATTTATATTTTAGGAAAATCAAGTTTATTGTGTGACGGGATCGGTTTTGTCCCCTACGCTCATAATCAGTCTGAAAATATATGTTATTATGTTTCAGTCAATGCATTATTTTGCAACCATAAACACAAATTTTATTTCGAGCACTTGATGAGAAAATTAATATTACTTCTTCATCTACACAAAACATACTGGACTGAATAGGGATACATGCTAGACTAACGAAGGATACATGATAAACCAACCAGATATTACATTCATGGTTTACTCGGCATATAAATCAGTAGTACTTTCGTCACACGTAGTGTCTGCTGGAGTAGAAAAAACGGACAATCTTAGCTATGCAATACAAAAAAGTGTACGTTTACGTATATGTTACGTAAGTAAACAAGCATCTAAGATTATATTATTGCAAATTGCAATAGTTAAAGGTAAATTCTATGGCAACCACTTTATTGATGATTAATTTCTTAATATAGCCATGCATTATATCAGTATTAAATAATTAATATATATTTTCTGAAAATAAGACAAATCTTAAAAGATTTTTTGTAAACAAACCCGCAAAGAAATATGTCCTTTTAATTTAGTAATTTTTATGTTAGTCCTCAGAAAAACTTTCAATGATTTTACATACTATTAAAAGTTTAGCTCCTCAGGCATATCCTGGACACTTTTAGCTCCTGACCTCTGGCAATTTCTGGTACCTCTTGGCCTTGGGGAGTTCTGAGCCTCTACTATCGCAGCCAGAGCCTGCAGGAGTAGAGTATTAATCCTGATATACTAATGAGATAAGATAATGCTAATTCTGATTAAATCTTCCCATGACCTTAATCGAACAATGTGCTCCATAACACAAGAGCTTACTGCATAATATATTGTGTTCCGAAAGCCATATTGATTAGATGTAACACTGTTCGTAGTTTATAATGAAGGCTTAGACTATGTAAATTGTTTGCTAATTAGGTTCTTAAATAATAATAATATTAAATTTTCAGATACTACAGTTGGTTTAAAATTACGTCGTTGTGAACATTACTTTTCTTCTACTTTGAATTATGACTTATATAGAGTATTCTATGTATCCAAACATATAAAATTGGTCTGTCGTTTTAAATGGTTTCAACAATAGGTTATAAACATAAATATAAAATATATTAAGATTGATTCAGTTTAAAATATTGTGACTTTTAGGTAAAAGTTTTGAAACGTTAAAACGAGTTATTTTAATGATGAAAAAATAGTATAAATATTTTTGGATTCAATTTTTATTTATTTTTAAGTATTAATATTTTACTGAATTAATTGTAATGCTCGTTTAAAAAGAGTGCTACCTTACATTATCCGATATGACATTTTTCAATTTTAAAATGTATAAAAAGCTTTTAGTTGAATAGCTAAAATTTAAACATTGCGATGTTGGCCATTCTGTACGTTTTATGGTTAAAGACCTCCTGGATATTGCTACCAGGGGTCGTCACTTTAATTTCACATTCCAGAGTCAACCCTAAAATACCAGTATATTGACGATTTTTCCAATACATTTCTGCGAATCCAGACTAAATTGCATTGACATAACAGCTGGACAGTATATTTTATCACGATGAAACATTATCTCTATAGGAATATAACGAGTACTTTGACAGTCTATAGAAATATCAAAGCGGATATGCCTAGCATGAGGAGGACACTCATCTATAAAAGAAACCCATGACAGACTAAAGTGTTCCCAAGTATGTAATAACGTTAATAAAGAAATTTTCAAGATCCTCTGTCACGAGGACGGCTCTGTGATCAATACTAAACGTCGAGGATAATTTATTACTTTCTCAATGTATTTTAAAGTGACAGCACGAAATTTAAAATATCGTTTTTTTACGCTTTACAGGATATTCTTTCTTATTCACTGAACTACTTTTTTAGAACAGTTGCTTCAATATTCCCAAACAATACTATTCACATAGACTGTTTTTAACAGAATTTTCGTTTCATTTACGTGATAGGCTATTAGTCACTAATGGACACATCATAAGGATTAACGGATGTGACCTATTATCTTTCGACACAGCCGACTGTTACAATAATTTTTATTATAAAACGAACATACACACTGGCTAAACACTGATTGAAAATAGTATTTATAATTTCAATTTCTGTTAACCTTTTGCTCTTCTAACTCTTATAGTAATATTTCTAGTCAAATTATTAAATATTTTAACTTATACTTAAATCTAAGTAACTTCTTAAATCTTTCATTTACTTTATGTGTTTAGTTAATGCAGGTGCACCTGCATACAAAAATTAGAAACGCCATAATTTGAAACAAGAAATGCCAATTCCACCCGGTATCCTTCGGCTAAGGGCGGGCTCCTAATTAAATCCAAGAAATAACTAAATAATATCTAAAAACTAACTTAAAATTAAATAACAAAATATAAACTATATAAATGGCAACAATAACAATAACAAATAAATAAAGAATATGAGCAGAGTATCACAGATGTTGACTAGAAGAAATGTCCATCATGGTGGCCGTCCTTCAGCAGAGCGCAAAAGCGAAGGTTCTCTGCGACCACGCATGATGGAGAGATGACAGGAGGAAATCAACTCATCTCTTGGACCTCATCAGTGAGGGGCCGTAAACTTAGCCGCACATGTCAGAAGGAAAACAGCTCAGCAAAACTAACAAAACACTTAATTAAACAAAAATTTTTAAACTGGAGCTACTCCTAACTTGTACACCACGGCTCGGAGTCTTGACGCCACTCTACCGGAAAGGCCAAACGCCTTCAGATGGTCAGTGGCCTCTGCAGCCAATAAACCACACACACATACACTATATAAAACACACATGAGCCGGGGAGATATAGGTATTGAACTGGCTCAGACTCCCCCCCCCCCAAAAGGAGGAACTCCCCTCTGTTAATTTCTTCAAAATGAAGAACCAACCGAAATGCCTCTCCCCCCAATGGTTGAAGAATTATAAACCGGAAACCCTGAAGTCTGCAGAAGGGAAAACCAAGAAAATCCAGTTGGAGGCAAGAAATCCCTCCAAGAGTTGCGTGGGTACAAAGAAGAAAACAGGAACCTTGATCAGGAAGAAGGAGCAGAGGTGATAGGCCTCTGGACCTAAAACCCTCCCGCACAGACTAAAGAGAAATCACGGATGACTCCGGCAAGGCTTCAGATGGGATATGTGCGCCTTCCTGAAAATCTTCCCGGACTGAGGATCTCCCAGTCGGGCAGTCACCGGAGTCAGAAACTTCAAGATGCGGTGGGGACCAGTCCACCTGTAGCAAAGTTTAGCAGCTCTTTTATCCACAGCCGAACTGACTGGGTGAGCCTTGCAGTAAACTAGATCCTCCACCTGGAAGGGATTGGCAATACGACCTCGGTTGTACTTCCTCCTTACTAACTCCCTAGCCCGAATGAGATTCCGCCTGGCTGCCTCCCAAGTGGCTTTCACATTGGGAGTACCAGGAGGTGGCAGAAGATCGCTAATTTTCCAAAGGTTCGACAAAGGGTTGTTTGGCGGAAAGCCAAATAATAACTCGAAAGGTACCGCCTTGTGACTTTCATGCTGGGCCGTATTAAAGGCAAATTGGATCCAAGGTAGTTGTTGATCCCAGGTGGTCTGATTTTCCGCATGAAAGGCAATGAGAGCAGATCGAAGATTGCGATTAAACCGTTCGGCGTGAGAAGGCTGAGGATAGAAAGGGGAAGTAGTCACATGGCGGATTCCGTGCCCAAAGCACATTCTTTTAAAGATATTGGAGACAAACTGTGAACCATTATCGGAAACTAAGGTGGCGGGGATTCCAAAGTGTTGAAAAAAATGGTTACGAAGTGCTTGCACCGTGAGCTGCGCGGTAGCACTCCGCAATGGGAACAACCAAACAAACTTGGAGAAGGCATCCACACAAACAAGTAGGAACTTATTTCCGGACTTGCTACGCGGGAGAGGCCCAACATAGTCAATGAAAATCTTCTCCAAAGGTTTTTCCGCCACCTCAGATGACAAAAGACCCAACTTGGTATTTTGAGCGGGTTTGCTTAGCGAGCACAGTTCACAAGAACGTACTCGAGCTGCAATATCCCGGTCCATACCTTTCCAGATGAACTGATCCCTAATCTTCGCGATGGTCTTATGAATTCCTAGATGTCCGCCCACAGGAGAAGAATGAAAATACTGAAAGACCATCGGTACAAGAAAGCTTGGCAGCACTAACTTAGGTTTTCTCCGCTGCTTGTCACGGCAGCATAGAGCACCTCGGTATAGAAAATAAGGAGGGTGGGCACCTCCATTTTTAAGCTCATTGATGATAGCAGTCAGCTCGGGATCCTTAAGTTGGTGTGGAACAATGTCCGAAAATGCCAGAGGAAAGTCTAGGTGCACGCCACAACATGGCGGCTCTGATAAATTCTGGTGGTCGTTGGGTAAGTGATACATGCGTGACAGAGTGTCCGCTATGATATTTTGGGTGCCTCGCACGTGCTGCACTGTGAACTTAAGGGCAGAAATTTGGACTACCCAGCGACCAATCTTCCCGAGCTGACGGGGGTGGGCAAGGAGCCAAGAAAGTGCCTGGTTGTCGGTTTCCAACAAAAATTCTTTATGTTCTAGGTAACGCCTGAACTTGTTAATTCCAAAACACGACAGCCAAACATTCCAGCTCATAAACAGAACAACTCTTCTTCTCACAAGGGGTTAACGTGCGTGAAGCATAAGCTATGGGCTGCAGGATACCATCTACTTCTTGCGATAAAACAGCAGCAACGGCCAAGGAGGAAGCATCAGTTTGCAAGACGAACTTACGACCGAAATCAGGCATAGCCAAGCCTGGAGGCTGCATCACTGCCTCTTTCAGCTGCTCAAAAGCAGTCTGTTGCGCTTCACCCCACTCAAACTTGGCACCCTTTTTCCTAAGAGAGTTCAGAGGGGCCGCCACTTCAGCAACATTGGGGATGAAACGACGATAAAAATTTATCATTCCCACAAAACGGGCAATCCCCTTGGCATCCTTAGGAGGAGGAAACTCCCTGATTGCCTGGGTTCTCTCTGGATCAATACAAACACCTCGAGAAGAGACAAGATGACCCAGAAACGATATTTCAGGCTGAGCAAAACTCACCTTTTCAGGATTGTCGGTAAGGCCAGACTCTCGCAGCCTAGTTACAACTTCCTCTAGATGAGTCAAGTGCTCCTCATAACTCTCACTGTACACAAGCAGGTCATCCAGATAGTTGAACACGAACTTAAATTTGACATCATGAAAGATAGAATCCAGGAGTCTGGTGAGTGTTTGGGCCCCCACAGCCAACCCCATTGGCACTCGGGTGAACTGGTACAAGTTCCAAGGCACACAAAAGGCAGTGAGAGGTCGAGACTCGTGTTTTAGAGGAATCTGATGGTATGCCTGATTAAGATCAAAAATGGAGAAATACTTGGCCTTACCAAACCAGTCGAAAGCAGAATGCAAATCGGGGAGAGGCACGGAGTCAATTTCTATCTGAGCATTGAGCTTTCGATAATCCAGGACCAATCTGGACTTCCCATTAGGTTTCGGCACTAGAAACGCTGGACTGGAAAATTTTGAGCAAGACGGCTCGATTACCCCACTCTTAAGTAAATCATCAATCATATTTGTCAGAATTTCCATCTTGGGCGGAGCAAGCTTATATGGATGGGAACGTACAGGACGGGTGTCTGTAAGACGAATCTCGTATTCCAAGAGATTGGTCGTGCCCAGTTTGTCAGTTAGGACTTCAGGAAAACTGGAACAAATCTGCCTTATGTCCTCAGCCACTTTCGGCGTAAGATGTCCTAGTTGGTCAGGAGGAGTCAAGCTCTTATCTTCCATCTCTAAGGCAGCAGTCCCACGAGACTCGACATCTGAAAAGGGAACGAGCACCCGCCTGGCGAAAGCAAAGAAAACATGACTGGAGGCCAAATCCAAAATCATGCCAGTTTTTCCGACAAAATCTGCTCCCAAGATGAAAGGAAAAGTCAGGTCCTTAGCCACCAAAAAGCTCCAATCCCAAGAGAAATAATTAATTTTGATGTGAATCTGGGCACTACAGATAATAGGTAAAGGTGTGCGTGAAGCAGTCCAGCAGATAAGTGAACTAGGCTCAACCTGCCGTATTAGCCGAGAGGATTTTAGATCTTCAAAAACGACAAAGAAATCAGGCTGCGTGCTGACCCAGAATCAACCAGGGCCTTCTGCACCACATTCCCCACAAGCACATCCAGTTGTGGGCAGGTTGAGCGGGCAGCCCTTACTCCCTGCGCAGCCAGAGCAGCAACCTCACCTCTCGGCCAATGATGATAACTGTCCCCAAGTCTATTTCTTTCTGTTTTCTTTCTGTTCTGTATTAAACCAGCTACCTTTTTACCATCAAAATTAGGTACATATTTGCCCTCAAAATTACCTTTACGGCACGATTCGGGCTTACTCGTCCGCAAGCTTACTAGTTTTTTTTTATTAAGTGGACAAAACGGTCTAATATGTCCCACTTGCTTGCAGCCATAACAGGTAGGAGGCTGCCTACGGGAAGGAGCAGCTGCTGGCTCAGACTGCACCGGAGCATGGACCGGCCCCGGAGGCAAGTGAGGAAGATGCCTCGACATGGCCTCCCTTTGATCATCCGCATCCTGAACCCCTCTAGAGATGATGGAGAGGCGGTCCAAATCCGCAAAAGATGCGGGACGGCTACAAAAAATCAAACGGGAGCGTTCTTCAGGTTTAATGCCCTCCAAAATAAGGCTCACCAACTCCGTTTCGCTCAAGCTCAAGCGCAACACCCGGGCTACATCCCGTATCTCCCCGACAAAATGGCTCAACGTCTCGTCTGGTGCCTGAGGACGGTAAACGCGTTCCACCCGCAAGCGCTCCCTAACCCGAGCAGGTACAAAGAACTCCAAGATCTCGGCGTGGAACTGGTCAAAGGTGGCACCTCTCTTAAGGCAGTCTAGAAGGCGATCAAAAAGCGGCCTTAAGGAAAACTGCGCTAAAATCTGCATAAGCATGGCATCTGTCATACCAGGAAATTCTCTTAGCTTAAAAACTTCCAGAAGGAAATGGATAAGTAAATTAGTGTCAAGCCCATCAACTCTGGGGAAGTGTTGTAAAACACTCCCCAAAGGATGGGGCAGTTTGCCAAAGCTAGAAAAGGAAGGCACAACTATAGATGATGCCTCACCAGCCGCTTCAGGAGGGCCACTACCCATCGGAGACATAGTAACTCTGGGAGGCTCGAAAGAAAGAGCCGGTGGATGGTTAGCAAAAGTAATGGTAGTGGGAACCTCCGTTGGAGTGACAGCGGTAAATAGTACCCCCTTCTCTTTCACCGAGCGCACCTCACTCAAACCATCTAAGGCTTGTTTTAATTTGTTACTGGCCGAAAAAGCCCAACTTTTAATATCAAAGTCTAAACTAGGAGCTGACATAAGTAAAACTATTCTGTCACGCCAATGTAAAAGCTGAGATGCCAATCTAGCCTTTGCTGACCCGGACATGGGAAGTGACTCAAAATTAATATCGTCTTCTAATTCCTCCATTCGGGTTTTACAAAACTCAAATTCTGTATTAATTTGGAACTCTGCATTCCAGCTGCGGTCCAACGCTATACAAGCCCGTAATTGAGCTCTTAATGCCCTCACATCTCCCTCGGGCTTCTGTCCTCTCGCCAGGACCTCAAAAACCAGCTCGGGCTTGCGTAGATGTTCAGGCACCAGGGAAAACGCCATACCAAACAATTAAGACAAAATAAACACAACAATAAAACAACAAAGCGTACGCAACAATTACTTAGTAACCTAAGTGGACTCAACTCACAAAGGGCTTACACTGACGAGGTCCAAGTGAAGAACTTAATACCGGCTACCTAATAGAAGGATACCCTGCAAATATACACTAACCACAACCTCCAACCACAGAAGCAATAAATATAACAAAACAACACATTGATAGGGGAGAAGTAGAGTACAGTTAGATAAATTTAGCGGTTAAGCAATTTAGAGTCCCTTGCTCCCTGCAAAGGGTAAGTCTGCAGGAAGCAAGACACTAAACCAATTCCACCCGATATCCTGTGCTAGGGCGAGCTCCTAATGAAAAAAAAATTGTGTACTCTAACCTCCCCCTACCTAACACTAACCTACACCAACAAACAAAACCAGAACTGAGAGACAGCTGAGAGAGCAGCTAACCACGCTCTGCTACCATTGAAACCTTACATCGCCGCTCGCACACCCACAGCAAACCAACAGGGAAGCGCGCGCCCATGGTGGCGAACGGGATGCCGGATCAAAACTAAACTAGGTAAAAAAGAACACCGTGGTCAGTATACTCAGGTTCATTTAATAAGACATAACATAGGCCTATCCAGTCAATATAAATATATATATATATATATATATATATATATACTATAAATAAAAAAAAATAAAAAAAATAAAAAGTGCCTGCAGTAGTATATACCTCAAACAATCCTTGTCAGGTGCACCTGCATACAAAAATTAGAAACGCCATAATTTGAAACATGAAATGCCAATTCCACCCGGTATCCTTCGGCTAAGGGCGGGCTCCTAATGAAATCCAAGAAATAACTAAATAATATCTAAAACTAACTTAAAATTAAATAACAAAATATAAACTATATAAATGGCAACAATAACAATAACAAATAAATAAAGAATATGAGCAGGGTATCACAGATGTTGACTAGAAGAAATGTCCATCATGATGGCCGTCCTTCAGCAGAGCGCAAAAGCGAAGGTTCTCTGCGACCACGCATGATGGAGAGATGACAGGAGGAAATCAACATCTCTTGGACCTCATCAGTGAGGGGCCGTAAACTTAGCCGTACATGTCAGAAGGAAAACAGCTCAGCAAAACTAACAAAACACTTAATTAAACAAAAATTTTAAACTGGAGCTACTCCTAACTTGTACACCACGGCTCGGAGTCTTGACGCCACTCTACCGGAAAGGCCAAACGCCTTCAAATGGTCAGTGGCCTCTGCAACCAATAAACCACACACACATACACTATATAAAACACACATGAGCCGGGGAGATATATGTATTGAACCGGCTCAATATATATATATATATATACACAATATATCTGGGTTGTTTAGTATACCTACACTAAAAGAGAAATATTCCACCTAATGCGTACCCTCAGTTTACTTAATTTGTATTGTATAGTTTACAGTCCAGGTTAAAATTACTTATTATTATAAATACTTATGGCATAGCATAATATAATAACCTACAGCCTTGGATATAGTAATCATAACCTAACCTACAGCATAGGATACAATAAAAGAGTTTACTCGAGTATATTAAAAGACCTTCATTCTATTTCCAGTATTAATCAGCTAAAGCTGAGAAGCATGAAAAGCAAATAAATGACTCCAAATCACATGCTGGGTTTAAAACCATACAGAAACATTCTTGCAGTCCCTGAACCGAGACGAGCCCCTGGCAAGACCACAGTGAATGTTTATGGTGTTCGCGAAGGACGAGGGTAGAGAGGGGTTGGTGGGTTACGCCGATGTACATACAAGTCAACCTGAAAGACATCAATGACAACGCCCCAGCCTTCCTTCAAGGAGTACATAACGCTCGAGTTACAGAGAGTTCTACTGCAGGTGCGTTCCATTAACTCTATTCATTATCGATACACAACAGTTGTTACTAATCTACGAGTAGATACCAGCTTGTGTGAGTAAAGGTCAGGAATGGGAAAATGATTGGAAAGATGTTGTTCTATAGAGAAGCATTACTTTTTAAATTACTCTTTTTAATCGATAAAATGTTCCCCTCACACAAGTCCACGTTGGTATAACATGGTACCACGCTTATAGATCACAGATTAAATTTATACTAACTATAATCTTGTACGTAGGTTTACGTTAAAAAAAAAACGTTACAATAATGAGAATTTCAATATAAAGGTATTACTTATGTAGTTTTAGCTATTAATTTTCTTTCTAAATCGGTAAATATTGAAAACGAGAAATCCGCTCTCTGCAACTTTTAAAGATACATGCTTTGCTCTTCTGTCTGATCTTGTCTAACTAATAGTTTTGATTAAAGCTTAATAATGTAACGTTTATCAGGCGAATATGTGATGACAATATCGGAGGTAGACTATGACGGCCCTGAAGAAGGTGGCAACGAGGATATTGTTTTACTCCATAGAGAAGAACGTAGTGGAGGAGGAGACTGCTTATCTTCGACATAGACTCCAGCAGAGGAGCCATCAGGACGGCAGTATGTTGCCTAGACCGCGAGAGGACTCCCGATTACGTCATTCAGGTCGTGGCGGTGGACGGTGGAGGGCTAAAAGGTACCTTAAAGATTAACATTGTAATTAGAGTTATTTATAATAGTATTTTTATTTAATAGTATTAATTCTTATACTCAAATTAACAGGGATAGGAATTTCAATAATATAACACTAGAAATTTAACATAGGTATTACAATGTCATCGTCCTTCTTTTAAATAGGTATTACCTTTTGTAGCTTCTTAGAGTATTGTAAGTTTGACAGAATAATGTAGAGTTATGTGAATTTTTAAATATATTTATTTCACGGATATACTACATGATGGTGAATTCAAGGATAATTATACGAATTCAAAGAATATGGTGAATTCAAAAATATAAAATATTTACATTTCGATAGAATCAGCGTTTGGACCAAACTAAGGAAAGTAAGGGAATAACAATATTTGATAAAAAAATTATTTTCTTTATGTATGTGTGTTAGGAAAAATTAAAGTTCATCAAAAATATAAGTAATATAAATAATGTATTTACAATTTGGCTATCGTGAGGAGTTACCGAGTGATCTTTTAAAGTCAAGGATTAACAGGAATAGGAATTTCAATAATGTAACACTACAAATGTAACATACTACAATGGCAATCGGTAGGTAAGTTCAAAGAATGGAGAGACCAGGTGATCTTTTAAAGTAAAGCTATTCCCTCGGTACAAGAATCAAAGAGCAAAAGGCTAATGTCCTTTTTTGTTGGAAAAGTACCATAAGTTAATCACGGGTCAGCATTCTCAGCCCTTATTGCCCTGATTGAGCAGAAATCTGGCAAAGAACCCTCCTCTAGCCGAACGACCAATTGATTAATAATCCTTTTATATAAGGTTCTTTTCAAACAGCACTCAGTCCTTCTGCTAGTGATCTTGCAATGTTTGGTCACCCGTTTACTAAACCTTTACTAAAGTTACCCATTTTTACTTAAAACGTAATTCATTATAGTCTAGTAACCCAAAAGGTACAGAGTAATGCGACGTTGTTTTAATCGTTTAATTCATTTCAATAATCTTAAATGTAACATACATAAGAGTATAAGGCTGTTATAAGTAAACTTCAATCCTTAATTAACTCTATAAAAACTTTTAAACATTAATATTTTGTTACAATAAACATTGCAAATTTAAAAAGAGTTCAAATGTTTGCGATTTAGATTGAATACTATATATCATATAACTTTTACTTAATCTACTTATTACCTTTTAAAGGTCTGTTACGAGAATTGATTTTTTAAATGATTACATTACTACAGGTCTTAATACAATCATAAATAAATGATTAACTTATATTGTTATACAATACATAGTTAAATACTCGGAAATATCCTATTGTCTTTCTTGTAACACTGCCCGTATAGACAAAATGGAATAATAACATACCTGGCATAATATATTACATTTTTACGTATATTGTAATATGATCAATGACCATTTATTAGGAATAACAGTATTGAAATGATTGGATTAAGTGAATTTTTAGATACTATCAACGGCTTTTTACTTGTTCGTTTTTCCATTTTAATAACTCACCTTTAAAATACTAATGGCAAAGTGTATTGGGTACAGTGAATATCGCTAAATAACCGAATTAAGCAACGTTGAGCGTAGCTGCTGCTTGGATGGGGGACCCCCGCACCATCCTTTCCTTTGCAAACAGCCCGCTTGTCCGGCCATCGGTAGTGGTTTGAAAGTCGTCTTTGCCTTGGTCCCCGGTTTGTGTTAGAGAGGGCTTTTTTCAACTTCGCATGGTAAAATAACTCCATGTCTTATAAGGTTAAAGGATTGGTTTAAGTTTTCAGTACTTGAAATGAGTTAACGCATTGAGGTCGGGCCACACATAACAGCACCGCGCCCGACACGTGAGTCGGCCGAGTGTAGGTGTGGGCCCGGCTCGGTTGCTGTGAGGCCACACATGTCCGTATGCTGTCCGAGCGCAACAATTCACTGTTTGTGTAAAGCATGTTTCTTTTGGATTTCGAAGTGACAGATACATAAAAAATGTTAAGAACATTAAATAATGCTTAAGATGAAAAACTTTAATTTCATTGTTGCTATTTTTATTAAACGCTGTGGTGAACGAAACATCGCAATGCTGCAGTAAAGGTTGGTACAATCAGTTAGTATGTCACACTTGTAAATTACATTATCTTGGTTGTATGTTTTATCTCTATTCTTCTTCTTCATTGTGTTTTCATTGCAATGAATTTCTGTCAAATACACCATAAACTTAAAAACTAAAAACACTATAAATATTTGGTATTGTTTGTATTAATCCCAGGAGCTTGTAGTGTGAGGCAAGAGAGTTTGCCATTTTGTAAACATTTTTATAATAATTTGTAAAACACAGTAATTATTTGTAAATTATATACTGGAGATATGGGTTTTTCTTGTTAGCAAATCTTATTGTAAATAAAATATTTATATTTTTACTTTACTATAGTGAAAAGAATTAAAAATATAAATTTCATTGAAACATTCTAAATATGATCCATACAAAATAGCGGAATAAATTTATCAAGTAACTTCAATACATCAAAGATAAATAGAATTTTGCGCAAATAAATACATGCTTGTTATTTCTTAATTTATTGGGCTAGTGTTTAGTGTTTCTTGTAAAAATATTCCCTGAGAAATAAAAAAAAACGCGGACAAAATGGAGAGGGGAATTTACAAAAAACTTGGCCAAAACATATTAATTTAGGACAAATATAGTCATTTACACATTAAAAGTTGTATAGTTACAAATAAAGGCATTTAAAATTAATAACAATTTTCATTAGTAACAACGATACAATAAAACAATTCCTAACAAGCTATTCGATAAAAGGTGTGCTCACTATTCTAAATGACGATTGTTGACTGATTAACTGTAGTGGTAGGAATATGTGTTCATGTACGGAAGATACACGCCGAAAAATTGGACATAGTCATTTGGAAGTATAGCTGTGGCAGGAGATGTAGCATATAACTTTAGAACTCCCAAGGTAAGAAAAGGTTTTAGCCCCATACAGAATTGAGGTAAACGCACCCGATGACTATTAAGTATTCACTACAAAATGAAACCAGATTGACTAAGCAATATTTCATGAATAAAAAGTACACCAGTTTGTAGTTAATATTGTATAGATAAAATTATAAAGAAAATGGAAATGAGATTGGACGAGCTTTTCCTATGAGTGGTGAGTATTAACTGCAAATCGAGTACAGAGTGAAAAAAATATATAGTTTTCACAGCACACTAGTTTTTAGTTAATATTAAATAGTTATTGATATAAAAATTTTTTTAAAAAACATGTTAGTTAGTAATAAACAAAAAGGTACAGAAGTAAACATTGAAAGTATTCATAAGAGTAATAACATTTTTGTAAAATTATTATTAAATTATATACTACGTGAACTCAGTTTGTTACTATAACGAAACACAAGTTCAGTGTTAGCCACATGTATAATGAGTAATAATTATAATAAGATTAATAATATGTAAGTACTCTTGTTTTTAACTTAGCAAAGTGATAGCAATAATTGCTAGCAGTAAGTGATATAGAGATATAATAGTGATAAGTGATACAACAAGTAATAGCAGTAATTATTATAGGTCAATCTAAACCAAAGTAAGCATGAAATATGCTAATTATAAGTATTGAAATCCCAGTAGTAATATTGATAATTTTAATTAGGCTATCAGTCAGCGCCAGAACTCACCCTGTACTTTGTATTTAAAATAATTGTTCTACATTTAGTTTTCATTGCATTAATTATTGCTCAATTATTCTTTGTTAATATCTAGCGTACTGTTAATTTTAACTTCCATACCTAAATATTTTTGTCCATTAAATTTTAATATCTCTATTTCGTGATCGGGTCTGCCACAAAATAGTTAACATTTGTATTAATACCAAACAACCCCTAGAAATCCTTGTGCCTGTGTGTGCGTTCGTGTGTTTAATAAAGACAATTATATATGAAGTAGTGGAAAAAGTGAAAGAGAATAATAATTTATATATTAATCTAGACATATGGTAAAGTGAAGGTAGATGGATACTTGAAAGTATTAGGATGATGAGATTGCGGGATAATAATTAACTATAAATATAGAAAAAGATTTTTATAAAATGTGGCTAATTCTTAGTCAGAATCTTGGCCAGTCCAGTTGACATTAATAAAAATGTCAATAATACAAATATTATTAAAACTAAAAATATGTCTGCAAAATTTCTAAAGTATTTTGTTATTTATTCGATATCTGACAAAACACTGTCCATATTAATTAATAGTTCCTTACGTTGTTGTTCGAATCCATTTTTTCGATGACTTGTGATATTTCAAATCAATTCTCTGTTCACTTTTTACAAATTTCGTCAAAATTCAATGTCGGAAATGCAAATGTAAGCTGACTTTTAAACACAAGTGTTGAAAAATTAATCTAAAAAGTTTATTTTGATCCATGTAAACAAAATTATACAGGGGGAGTATATCCATTGTAATTTCCATCACTTTAAAACTATATAAACTTGTGTAATCTAAAATACAATATGTGACATAATGCAGTAGATGTCACCTTGCATAACTTTGGGATAAAGAAGTGACATTAAAACATTGTAATAATAAAAACCTAAAATATAAATATATTTTGTAGCAATTTGAAGATGTTCAAAATTATGTTTGCAAGCGGTAATAAACGTGTGAAGATAAATACAATCAGTCATAACAAAAGTTGTAAATTATAATTGTATTAATCGCTCTCTCATTTATCCCTATACTTAAACACAACTGCCAAGCACTCAACCAAATCTTGAGGTTATTCATCTGGTTAGAATTAGTTAATAAGGTCTTTGAAAAATTATGGAAAAAATCTGTTAATTGGTTAATTTGTTGTTCTCAGCGGTTTAGCTAGATCTTCCTAACAGAATTAAAGGGCGAAGATTATGGAAGGTATTTCATCGAGGCTTCAAATTATTCTTACTTGCTAATTGCGCCTGTAAATGCACTCAGGGAAAGTTCAGCATTGATTAGCTTGAAACTCACGTAAGATGAAAGTTACTCAATAGCAGTTTTGTTAGATTAAGTGCTGATGTTGTTCCTTTCCTTAATATCGATTTAATTTACGCTACTACCCTGAGTTGTAACACATTTGTATCGAGATTACTTGACCACTTCCAGGGTTATTCCAGTAATCCCAAACGCCTAATGGCCCCAGTACACGCATCTATGAAATTTAGTTTGTCAATGATTCAGACTGCCTGTTTTAGAGCATAAAGTCTCTATAAATTTTCTATTTTGCAAATCCAACCCCAAAAGCATGTTATTCCCAAAATTGCTATATATTTCGATAACATAGTCCACTTTTAAGAAATTCAAGTGCAAAACTATGTCATTTAATAAGATATGCAACGCAAATTAAACGTAGCCGAGACATTAACATACTTTACCACTCCAGGTCAGTCTTCCATCAATATTCATTTGCAATACTGTGATGGAATTGGATTTCTCAAGTAGAGAGTCGTCCAAAACCTCTTTCTGCTTTTACTTTCTTCTTGTTGGAAAAAAAATTATTAATTAATTATGATTGGATGCAATATCCACCAGCAAAGAACTATGTGTATGAGTGATTTACCAATGAGTTTGATCACCAGGTTAAGGTTTCTGGGCGGTCTTTGGGGTTTGGTTGTACTCAGAAGGTCGTTTCGTTTGGATAATGCACAATACATCCACTTTGAATATAACGGCTCAGGGGGGTATAAACAAAAAACAAAACAAAACAAAACTGGGCCGACGACTGAACCTAAAGGGACTAGAGTTAAAACTTTTAGATTTATTCCCACTTTTATCAAGGTTTAGATATACAACTAGATAATTGTATACCTGTATTAGAATGACTTATTCTACTTCCATGGAAGCCACCGAACATCGCAACGTAGCGGGGACAGCGTTTTGGAAAGGTTTCTGATTCAAAAAGTGCGTTTACAAGTATTTGAAGGATACAAAGTGAAATTTGAACAGTATTACGTTCCTAGATAATCTTTACCATGACTACCACTTCTCTGATATGTTTCATATATGTTTTAAATACGTGTAATTCTGGTCCGTAGAATTAATCGCATGTAATGATAATACTGCAATATGTGGAGAATAGTAGAGGCGAGACTTTGTAATTCTGCCAAATAGAGGGATTTGTATAGTGGAACGGCGTTACAGATGCACCTATTATGTTTAACGAAGGTCAGTGGAACAGTGAAAAATAAAAAAAGAAAGAGATGTAATGAGAAGACTTGTATATTAAAATAACACGGTTAGAAGATACTGCGGAGTACGGAATAAAGATATATACCTTTCAATTACTCAAATTACAGTAGGGATTAAAAACAGGATATTACCGGTGAAAAGCAGGACTATATCAATACACTAATGAGTGTGTTAAATATGTGATTCAATGATGATTACTATAAAAACCTTTCCATACTATCGCCTTTTAGAAATCCATTTTAGAAAACATATACAATGTTGGAATTATGCATTATTTCTGACTAAAATGTATTTCTAATCATCTTAAATAATTCTGAAGAAAAACATTACGATCTTCGATATGTATCTCTCCCAAATTTTAGAGCGTACTACAATACACCAATGTATTGTCTGAAGGTTAAGAAGTATATATTTTGTTAGATCTAATCTGTTGCCAGTTGACTAAAATTTTATTTATAAAATATTTTAAAATATTATTATAAAATTAATTAATCATATTTGCAATCGTACCAACGCTATGAAAATCCAGATATTTCCCATGTAATGGGATTCCACTGGGGATATCATTTTGTAGATTGTAATATTATACAAAGATGTTCTCTTTGTAGTTGCTTTATTGATGGAATACATCCAGACAAAATCCACAAAGAGAAGAGATATGCTGAAACAGTTACCACATCTTTTGATGTAAATAACGAATGTAGGTTTTCCGTTTGATATTACGATTCACTTCTGATACATGAAAATATTGGAAATACTCTCTAGCTTTTCAAAATTACATGAAGTTCTTACCATTTAATTTGTTTATTTTTCAAAATCTTATGTAACATAGTTCTGTAAATTACGTACTTTATTAAACGTCAAAATACTAAAAAAATATTCAGGCATAAATTAGATGACAACGTAAGACGAGTTCTGTTATTTATTGCCAACTCATATTAACGAATCGGTTATAAACCTTACTAATCATTGATCAAAATAGTGTTTTAATAGAAAATAACAAATATTGGTTGTAATCCGTAATTTTTTATGTTTTTCCTTGATAATTTTTTAAGTTTCAAATTCTCTTTTTCAAGAGTTATTATTAGTTTTGTTGAATTAAATGTTCTATTTAGTTTTATAACTATACTATAAATTATTTCATCTTATACAGTAATGTAAGAAGTCTTATCATTATTTTGTGTGTGTACCAATCGTATTTACGAATTATTGGTTATATACAAAGCGTAATTACTTAATTTATGAGTAACAACCAAAATAAATTTTATAGAATCCAAGCGTACACACAACAGTCGTAATGACTCCAACGGAATTTAATTTCATAACTGGCATGAATACAATTTGAAAAATATGTCTTCATATTTTAACTACATTGTCTTTTGATCCTAAGGATTTGGACGCACATTTCTGACAATTAACTTTCCAGTGAACCAACGCAGATTCACGGCATGGCGAGAATAATACATATATTAAATCTGACATCATTCATAGAATATTGGACGTAGGGAATAAGCCAGGATAGGGAAAAGCATGAAAGGAAGCTCGAGTTTCATATTACTTGTTACCATAGACAAAACAGTTTTAAAAGTACTTTATCAGAAACCTACTTCTAAAATAATAGTAAACGAATAATTTATAATTATGAACATATTTTAGTAGGTACGTGGAAGTAATGGACTGTAAATTTCAACTTAAGACACATAATAGAAGGTTACATAGACATTTTTAGAATCTAATTTATATTTTACCTTACGGTAGTAAAATCATACTACATGCGGTACAGGTAGTTTCAAGATGAATACAGTCCTGATCTAAAACTATAACAGTTAATAAACTTAAAGATACGTTTCACATATTCTCAATACACATCTATGTATGTGTGATACAATACATAGATACATACGATACAATATGTGTGATACAATATGTGTACGATCAATACATCCTTAACTTGAACTGCAAGAAGTTGTTGTTAAAGTGACATTTACCCATCATATATTCCATATAGAACTTGTATTGCTGGATTCTACATGGACGGACGACTTATAAGTCTCTATCTCACGGTATACGTACCAATAGGGCGAATAATATGTTTACTATAGTTTTACCGCAAAACTAAGGTAGTAGGATAATGTGTGGCATCTTTAAATGCTATTATGTATTTGCAAGTAAAAGAAATTATAAAAGGTCTCTAAAAAGAGTGCCGGGAATTTTAAACAGCTGTTACCTAAGTCAAAATGAAGCGAAAATAACTAATTATTGTTGTAGCATAGAGACAATTTTGACCTTGGTATTGAGGTTCGCAATGGCAGTTCACTATTGTGACTGTCACACCTGGTAGAAACAATACTATAATGGTTGCGGCGATGTAGATTCGTCTGAGAATAGTACTTTTTTAATAAGATTTAGATTTTCATTTATCTTATTTAGTATAAAATTGGCAAAGTATTTACGCTTAAGGCGATCAGCGGGTTTGATCATAAAATATGAATTTTATAGGCTTGAATTCTCAATCCTTTATGAAAAAATATACTCGACAGTCGGTTTTTTCGGACTGTAATTGTTCTTGTTTTCTGATGCAAGATTTTCAGATTTATTTCGATTGGTTAAGCAAGTGACGAATTCTTTTTCCATTCGTACAATTTTGATACGTAACGTGAAATTGACGTTGCACAGTAACAATCCAGTTCATTTCTGAATACCACAAAAAACAGAGTGTCTTGTGTTGCGCCGTAAACATCCTACCCTTGACTAGTGCCAGGCGTATCAGTCACATAAACGGACTGCCTCTGCGCAACTGCTCTGCGCATCTCAAGTTCATTGTTTCATCTCACTCTTCACGGAAAAGAAAACGAAGTTACTAAAGTTGACGTTTAAATTGTTGTTTTCTTAAATAATTTTTAAGTAACGACCATTAAAAATCCCGTATTCTTTTTCGGAGACACTGTAAGACTAATTTATTATTACTTAATGTATACGTTCATAATTTATTTGAATATTAAAATTTAAATCCATTAGTTTTTCAAACAAATACAAACAATAAATAGTATTGTATATTACAGGGAAAGGATTCGCCTGATGACCCGTATTACATGGCTAGCGCGTGTATCACTGTTAAGCTGATAGATATCAATGATAATGCCCCGCCGATAGACAGGGTCCCGGAGTCCGTGCTGGTCGAGGAAGTCGCCAGAATCTGCACAATCTTAGAGACGGTCAGAGCAAGGGATCTAGACCAGCGGGGGATGAGAAAAGTGTCCTTCAATATCGACAGGGCGTCGGACACTCACCGCCAATTCACCATTAGTCAGGATCGTGTAGTCACAATTCAGCGACCGTTGGACAGGGAGTTCACACCTTGCCATGTGGTGAGATAATTTCACATAGTTATCCCTTGATATAAATTCCTTGTTAAACATTCTCCAGTAATTTGCCAATTTTTTCAAATACCTTTAGTCACAATTCAGTGATTTCACTCCATAGCATGTGTTAATATAACTGTCATAGTTTATTCTTTGGCTGCTCTTTGACATTCAGGGTGATACCATTATCGTCCATTTATGGTTAAACTATAAAATTAATCTCTGCACTTTCATTACATTGCTATCAGAAGTAGTGTAAAAATTAATATCTTGAAAACGGTAGTAAATAAGATTAAAATGAGTCTACTATGATATTTAATTGGAAACATTTGTTCATTCCCCTGCTCCTCTTTTCTTTCTGAACAAATAAACTCTGATCATGACAGATGTTCCAAAGAGCACCTATTTTCTGATTTATAAACTTCTCTTCTGAAATATCGAGATTGTTTATGAAAATCCTTTAATAATCAGATTGTAAATATACTTGTCATGATTTACATTGGAACATGTTCAATCATATTTATATGCCAGCGTATGTTTCACACTAAACTGTAGAGCATAGTTCTTAAGATTTTATATTTGGTTTATGTTTTAGGGTAGCCTAACAAGATATGATGCCAAATTAGAGTGAAGGAAAGTAAAGTTTTAGAAAAGTTTGCTGGTTATAAACCTTCAAGGTTAAATAGTGTGAAATTTATCCAAGCTTGTAGCAATTTTAAATTTTAAAAGAGCACTGTGTTGTCAAATGATTACTAGGTAAAATTATTTAGGTTTTATCACGAAGGGATTGGTGGCCAGTTATTAACTTAGCAAAACAACAAGAAGGAGACAAGACGAAAAGTAAGCATTGCTAAACAATGGCAAAACTAACTACATACTTAGTTGTAAACTTACATGAACTGATGGTACTCCCAAATCTTCTTGATACACCTAAAGCGATAAAATAAAGAACACGGCTAATCTAATCTCTTACAAGAGGAAATGGAATTCACAAAACTGGAAGTCAACAAATCAGTCAACGACAAATATAATACAAAATCACCGACTACTGGACTAATCGTTGATATATCTTCAATACATAGCAGTGATGTATATATATATATATATACATATATATATATATATATATATATATATACATATTTCTGAGGATCTTGAAATAAGAGTTTTCCATTTAAATATAAGGTCAATAAAAAAAAACTTTGATGCCTTGAACATTCAGTTGCAAAAATTCATTCATAGATTGGATGTCATAGTTCTGTCATAGATAGCTTGCTCATGTGACGAAATTGTTGGGTACAATTTATATGGATTCTCGAAAGTTGTTTCATGTAGGGAAGGTAGAAGAGGAGGAGGCTTAGTACTATTTTATAAGTCAGAAATGTTTACTTTCAGTCAGTTGAAGCTAAGGGTAGATTCATTTGAATGCATAGCTGGTAAACTAGAATATTTACTACTTAAACAAAAATGTATAATACATATTATAGCTATTTATAGGCCTCCTCCTACAAGTACAGGGTTTTCAACTAGATATTTCGTGACAGAAATTGATGATATTTTGAGACAGTATTTTTCTGTAGGAAGTGTGGTATTTTTGGGAGATACTAATATCAACATTATTGAAAATACCGAATTATAGCTCAAGATTATGAAACAATGTTAGTATCTAAAGGTCTTGTTAGAGTTATTGATGATTTTACTAGAGAGGAAATCAAGGCAGGTAGGGTGACCAGATCTTGCATTGATCACTTGTACATGAGAGACGTTTTTAATTTTAATGAAATTCTTGGTTGTGTGCTGAAAACTAAAATTTCTGATCACTATCCTATTGGTGTTAAGCTGTCCCTTAATATGAAATCAGATATCCAGTTCTTAGATTTAAATGAAGGTAAAATAACATATGACGAGTCTAAGTTAAAAATAATAGCACTACAGAATATTAATTGGAATCATATGCCTGTAGATAATACCAATAGAGCATTTGAATTTATAGTTAACCAATTTAAAAAAACATATGAAAATTGTAAATTTAACAAGTATAATAATAAAAAAGTACAAGAACACAATACACGTAGAAGGATTGAAAAAGAGTGGATGACGGATTATTTGAGGGATTTGACCAAAGAAAGGGATAGATTGTTTAAAACATGGAAATCGGATCCGACAAATGCTAGGCATAGAAATAATTATACACTGTTTAGAAATAGGGTTACATATGAAATTAGAAACAGAAAAAATGTATACTACAAAACTTACTTCTCAAATGTAAGGAATGATATAAGAAAAATGTGGAAAGGCATAAATAATTTATTAGGAAGAACGAAAGACAAAAATACCGATTTGCTGATTATTAATTCGATGAAACAAGCAATTGGTAATATTACAAATGAATTTGCTACTCATTTTGAAGTGGGAGTTACACAGGCTGTTCATAGATGCAATACAGTTAAAGAACTAATAAGAGAAAATAATCTAAGAGAAAACCTTTATATCCCTAAGGCTACAGCTAGAGAAATCATAAATCTTATACAATCAGTGAATGAAAATAAGCCTCCAGGTATAGATTTAATAAGACAAAAGGATTTAAAAATACTCTCACATTCACTTGGACCTGCATTGGCGAGAGCAATAAATTTGTCTTTGAGTGAAGGAATATTCCCTGAGTGTCTTAAGACTTCAATAGTGAGACCTATATATAAAAAGGGCTCTAGAGAAATTTATGAGAATTATAGGCCAGTGTCATTGCTTCCCAGTATAGAAAAGATATATGAACAATTTGTTGTGAATAAGTTGAATGGGTTCTTGAATCAATGTCACATTATTAATGAGAATCAATATGCTTTTCAAAAGGGTAAGGGAACTGAACTTCTTTTGAAGGACTTTACTAACTATGTAAATGAACAGTTAGAAAAAGGGTGTTATGTATTGGCTTTATTTTTGGATCTATCAAAGGCATTTGATACCATCAATCATAATAAGATGTTAGTAGTCCTGGAGAACATTGGTGTTGTTGGAGTAAACTTAAACTGGTTCAAATCATATTTACAAAACAGAGGTTACAGAGTAAAAATAGTAAACACTTATAGTGAATATAAGCTAAGCAACTGTGGTGTACCACAAGGTAGTAACCTTGGTCCATTACTGTTCAATATCTATATAAATAATATTTTTAATGTAACTAATTATGTAAAGGTGTGGGCATATGCAGATGACATCCTTCTGGTAGCATCTCATATGGATCTGGTAACTGCCCAAGCAATGCTTCAAAACGATTTTAATGAAATAAATAAATGGTTGCATAATATATAAATCCAAAAAAGACTGTTATGATGAATATTCACTTAAGAAATAAAAAAGTAGGAAATGAGCCTGTTTTAAAATACCACACATGTATGTGTGAGCAACTACACACAAGTTTATACCTCACTTCATGTGATTGTGACATAATAAAATTAGTATGTACCTATGATTATCTTGGGATAACAATAGATAATGGTTTAACATGGAAATACCACATTGAGAAAATCCAGAAAAAGATTTGCTCGTGTGTTGCTGTATTTTATAGATTAAAAAATATATTGAATATTGAAAGCAAGACTTCAGTATACAAGGCGTTAGTGGAGTCAATTGTTAGATATGGAATAATTGCATATGGAACAGCTGCAGATAACCACCTCAATAAGATACAAAGCCTTCAAAAGAAATGTCTGGATATGATGTTGAATGGCAGAGCTAATGGTATTACAGAAAAACAGTTGTATATACAAGCCAATAGCTTGACACCAAAGGGTTATTACAAGTATAGCATCCTTGTATATTATTTTGCAGACAATAAATATAAAATTTCAAACAGCAAGAACACTTCTATAGCTTTAAGAAATATTGAAAAATTCAAAGTTTATAGAATAACAAATACTTTTGGTAAAAGATTGGCAAAATATATTGTTCCTTGCCTATTTAACAGTCTACCAAATTATATTTTTAATGAACATAATTATTGTAAGTTTAAAAAACTTGTTTACAGGTGGTTAATGGAAGAGTTATAAATTTAGAATATAGATCTGTATAAACATTTCTAGATATTATTAACTTATTATGTTTATTAGTAAAGAAGAATTTGTGAGTATATAGGGTATGTATGTATGTTATTATTTTAATGTTATTGTGGAAATTTACTGTTGTTTAATGATTGTTGCTGTGATAAATATATAGCCTATATTAACTTGTTGTTAACTTATACCATAATATTGTTATTTTTTATAGTTTAGTTTTGTTATTGCAATGTTGTTGTTTGGGGTCTGTTGTTGATTTTGGTTATTGCTGTGATAAACATAGTGTATATTAATCTGTTATTGTGGTCCATGTTATATTTTTTATAGTTTTGTTATGCTTTTGAATATTATGAATAAACATTATTAGAATGTGTTATATGTGATAAACATATAGGCCTAGTATATATAGTTATTATAATATGTTATTTATTGTGTTATAGTTTAGCTTAATAGTTTTTGATTATTTATGTAACCTGATTAAGCTTCATGAATCTATGGTGGATCTGGTTGCCCTATTATAGATAAAATCAGATACAGAGTAAACTGTATATTTTTGTTGCAAATTCTGACATAATGTTGTCAGTTGTTTGTGTTTAAAATGTTTTGATGTGATGATGGGATTGTTGTTAAGAAAATTTTACAGATATATTTATAAAGCATAGCCTATAGTTTTTGTTGTTGTTGTTGATATATAAGTTGGTTTTGTTAAAGTTTATTAGTTTAAATTACTTATTATTATTTATTTATTTATTGCTTTTTTTTAATACAAACACATGCCAAATATAACACATGAATTTTATCTATACAATAATAAACCGTTTGCTAGGGTTTGCCATTGGTATGAAAGCCTAGACTAAAGAGGGGAGGAGCTGCAGGTTGTTGTGGTGGCCGCGTACTGTACTGCAGTAAGAGAGTTTAGGGAATGGAAATTCGTTAGATATGACTAAACAATATGCAATATGAAATAACTTACATTTTGGAAGGAGTAGGAAAATGAATTATTATCAATATATAAATGCGTCAAAACACAATGAAATAACACATACACAATAACACAATACCAAAACACAATTAGGTTAGCACAGGGATAACACAAACACATATCGCAGACTGAATAGGCAAACAGACACATTGACATATATTTTGAATGCTGTAAATGCTACACATGGGTGAAATAAATTAACACAGTTATTTATTTATTGATAATCATCTAAAATGAACTTTAATAATTAGAGCAAAATTCATCCTAGATTTTGCACGTGCATTGCAGTTGCAGAAATAAACACTGGTAGTAGCGGAACAAGGAACAAGGAACGCCTGATGGGAGGGGGTATTTATTCTTGTCTCATACCGATTGGAATTGGGTAAGGACATCGACTGCTTCTGAATATAGATCATACAATCCAATCACACTATATGACCAGTGAAAATTTGTTAGTTAGGAACATGAACTTAATTTAATTTTAAGAGTTAAGAGACCGGTTTTATCAGTGGTAATAATTTGAAATGTAAAGATAAAATAAAACAAACCTGTATGCTGTTACTCTTGCTTGTAAACTTTAACAAAGTAATGAATGCCAATTTTGATACGTAATTTAATAAATACATTGTATGGTTTAGTTAAGATAGTTTAATTTGGACCCCGCTGATAAGTGTTGTACTTAGCGGGGCCATTGAAATGTAAGCTTTTGGAAATAAACCAATTCAATTCAATTCAATTCAATATATATCTTATATATACATATCACGGTTGTAGAGCTAAGAAACCACCAAATGTATATAATAGAAGTATAACTATGTATAATTACATGTAGAGCAACAGCTCGGACAAATACTATCAGAGAAGATAGGGACAGACTTGAATAGCGTAAATGTAAAGCCCCTATCACAATCTTATATTAACATTTTTTCGTCAATCGCATTATAAGAGGGATAGATGCAATTTATTTAAAGAAATAAGTTACCACAAAAGTTGATGCACTAGGCCTAGGCCTAAATTTGTTTTCCAATTTGAAAAGTACTCAATTAAATTTTATAAACATTTTTAAAATGCAATTTATACATATTTTTAAATAATTTCAATAACTAAAAATTCACTGATTTATTCCAGTTATTTCGAAAAGTAAATAGTACAATGTAAGCAAAGATCATTTTAATATATCTTAGAGCTCTTTAGAAAAAGGGACAAACGTTCACATTGCATCTTAATCAGCTAAGTGCTCTTTTAAAAGAATGGTAGAGATACATGAAACACCCTGTATGTACATTATAAATAAAGTATAATTGTTAATTTTATCAGTCACATCAATATTTAATTATTCTTTTTTTTCTTATTAGTTTTAATAACATTTTTTAGCCATATTTTTCAAGTAGGGAAAACCAAAAATAATTTTTAATCCTAAGATTTATAAAATGGATTCATGCAACAAGCGAATATGGAGATATCTATATTATTTGAGGGTGGTAAACGTACTTCTTTGTATATTCATTTTACACTGTATATAATATTTTCTGCTACAAAAAAGCATATTTAGTAGTAACATACATTGTAAGATATATCTTAGTTTTTTGCAATAGTGTGTACATAGTTCCATGCGAACAGTTTTGGCAGGGTTCCATCGCGAACCAACTATTAAAACGAACCCTATTATTTGATAATTAAGCATTATTATTACATTACTTTGTCTATATAGCATAGAAAGTAGTATTATAACACAGTATAGTGTAAAAAACATATATTTGAGAACATACCCTTTAAAAATACCCTTTATCTCGTTTTTTAAATAATAGGTATAAAGAGAAAAATGGACGATTTCTCCGTTTAATCATTTACAGTATGTGTTTCAATGTATTAGTTTTAATGGCAATGATTCTGACAGTAGCTAGATAGTTGTGTTGATTGAAAGATAAGAATATTAGAGGTGGATAAAAGAGTAACTCTTTCACTGTCACGATTCTAGATCTGAATAAATACTATTCTGAAAGAATCTACATAATTGTATTATTTACAGAAAAGGATATTTGCGGGGAATGACGGAGTAATGGTTAATACATCGATAGAAACTTTAACTGTTGACAGATCTGATTGACATTTATTATGAGAAAATCTACGTATTAATTGACAGGTAAGGATATTGGCAGTGGATGACGGAGAGTACCGGCCTGAGTCCTGCCGAGACAAACCTTGCTATAACGTAGGTCGATGTCGGGAGAACAAGTACGGAGTCAAGTAAGTGATATTATTGCTAAACTGGCGAGGTCGTTAGTTATAGAAATAAACATACTTAAATTAGCTAGAATATTTAGTTACCAAATCAAGTTTAGAACAATAACCAGTCAATCATAACTGACAAAAACAATGTTTTATATGTTGTGGACAAATAGAAAAGCATGCCTAGATTTCACTAATATAAACAGGCCGTAGATCTGTATAGTAAACTATTGACTAGGTAATACAAACTTTATCCAATAGACCAGAAAGCAAACCACATTATTCATTGACCGTGCACTCGATTCGGAGGCCTTGGATATAATTAAATTGTAAATGGCATAACATCTTTAAACTAGTATTCTCAATGATGCTCACAATAGATATGGGTTCTTCTTACCTCAAACATTCTTTAGACCCATGGGTTTGTGGTAAATGTGCTATAAGTATTGTATTTAAACGTACATTCAGTAGTGTTTTGAATAAAGTACAATCATCAATTAATTAGATATTTTATTTACTTATATCAACTTGGACTTCACCTGTAGTATAAATTTGCACCAAAGAAAAAAATAAAAAAAAAACAACTTATTAGCAGCTGTCTGTAGTATACCTTGTCCACATGCCAGTGGTTTTGATAGTTTCTGTTGAATATTATAATCAATATTAATACTGGAAGTTGTACTAGTAAGGGACATAATTAAGGGAATTTTATAGCTTATTGTTACGGTAAAGGATTTTATGTATTCATTTATAGTTACATCAGAATAATTGCCCTATAGGTGCAATAGTTATCCATATGGCGTAAAAACGAAGGAAAAAAAAATATAATTGTTCATGTTCAAAAATTTACTTCGACCTTAAAAAACATTAATTTTATACTGAAATGGTCTGAAGATGTGCGTGTGAGAGATCGTACACGGGACCGCGGTGTTAACAAAGGGCTCGTAGCTTCCGTGGGGGAGGCTGGGCCTGGTTCCCCTCTCTACAGCCTTGTCAACGATCACACCTCAGCCTGGAGTTCGTCACGAGAAAGTCCGAAGGTACTTTACAACGGCCCAGTCGTACCAACCAAACCTGGTGAACAGAAGATATCAGGTACGATTATTCTATGATCGATGTACATAAGTTTGAGGAATAGCATAGAAATGTTTTGTAAAGCATAGGAGGAATCATTGAATTTGGCATGCGCTGAACAGCTTCATAGTAGCAGTTCGTTATAAAAATTTACATTTTACACGAATATTGATGCTAATTGTCACAACATGAGGTTCACAATGTAAATGTTATCATCAGTTGCTTATGGGAGGTCAATGAATGTCCTTTCAACTCGCTCTCTGTGCCACGAAACTAAGAAAATCAAAGACAAATTACTTTACACCTGGAGAATTTTGACCTCGATACGTATTTCTGTGTACGACAGAACGCACTGTGCGACGTAAAACTCGCATTCGCGACTGACGACAGACGTGTCAGTCACAATAGTGAACTGCCACAGCGCAGATCTTCTGCGCATGCCAAGGTAAACATTTCCTACCATGTCACATGAAAAAGACTTGTTTATTTAACATTGATTTAAAGTTTAAATCGTTTAGTTAACCTGAATTGATTTTGAATAACTGAAATTCAAAACCCAGGCATCCTCTCTATTTTAGTTTGGTTAAACCATTTATTTTTTATTAGTAGTTGAGGCTTTACTTATATCACTCATGGTAAATAGTAGCCTACAGTCTTCAGTTGCGACTCATTTATACTGTAATGACAATAATCCATTAACATAACGGCATAAGCGATAGAATTGTTCTTCTAATCATAGTAAGTTTTGTTTCAGATTATGTTTCCCTCTAGTTAACCTGAGGATACCCACGTCTGCTAATAGACTTTAGCTCTGGAACGCTGGAACTGAATGTTAAGACGAAGAAAGGCTCAGTGATGGAGAGTGGCACAGGATAGATGTGATGTGGAAGAAGCAGGTAAATTAACTTTTTCGATAATAACTGACGTGTCACGACGAATATACCTACACTGGCTTACCAAGATTGTTAATATCTGAGAATGTTCTCGATTCTGAAATAAGACATAGTTCAATATAAACAATAAAGATACTTATTAGAGTCGACGTACATCGTCTCACTGACGTGGCACGAGAAATATACTTTTGGTTACCAAGTTTGCTAAGGTCTGAAAATGTTGTTTTCTGAAATAAGAAATAGTTCTCTACAAAGCAATAAAGGTATTTCTTACAAAACTTTCCCTGTCAAAGTTAAAGTTTTTAGTTTTATTGCAAACGGTAGAGTTATTGCACTAGTTATTAAAAACTAAAGTAACATTTCTAAGTTACTTGCTGTTATTAGTATTATACCGATAATAAAGGTTGAGAAAGTGTAAATAAGAAATTTAATACCAAGATCTAATTAAATAGGTTGTTTAAATTTAAACTCGAACTAAATAAATGCCTTTATGATCGATTTGCATAGTTTTAGTGCAATGTATTTGTATAAGTATAGAAATCATAGATGTGCCTATTAATGATTAATTATTACTATATAAAAACAAACAAAATAATATTTACGTAAAATATTTATCAGTAATAATGTGTATTTCCTCAAATAATTTTCATAGTTTTTCTTTTGTATGACCGTTATTTTATATTTTAAACTGAAATAAACAGTAATTTAAAACAAAATACATTACGAATTAATCAGATCATAATTTAGTTAAACATTAAGTTCATGGAATAAATAATATTATATGTAATGTCATTAAAAAGTAGACAACCAAATTGTTTTTGTATAATCAATGACTAGTGTTAAGTAGTAACTGTACACTCACCAACAAATCACAACGGTTGACTTATCAAGGCTCCGTGTTGTTGCCCACCTTGCAAGCGACGGCACGCTTGACCAGTACACTAAAAATCCCGCACTGGGGCACGTACACTCTCAGTCTCGCCTGATTATACTTACTCAACACGTGCCTTTATGCCCCATGTGTTACTCTCTCATTTAAATATTAGTTTATCTCTATTTGTTTGTACATTTACATTAACATTAAAGTCAGTGCTCTGGATTGGCAATCTCTACCAGAACGTCTCTGCTCCCGGACACCCGCGTCTACCGTGCTCTACAGGACTGGCCACAGTGTTATGAACTATTCGTTTGCGGTCGTATTGTGCGTGAGTGAATCCGTGAAGGACATCTTCCGTCTTCACGCCTGCCTACAAGACAGCAGCCTCTTTCCACACTTCCTGGTCACAACCTGGACCTCAACAACAGCAGACTACGGTTACTTCTCATGCAAAGGTAACTGTTTATTTTCTGCACTTTATTTGAATATGCACTGTTCATAAACTCATTATGTGTAACCTAGTGAACTCTTGTTAAAATCAGTGTGTTCGGCGTCTTTACTGCCTAGTGAAAATTGGTCCTTCTTAATCGAGCCTCTAAAATCTTATTTCACGGTTTTCATAACACAAAATTCATTATTTTCATGGTCCTTAGCGAGCCGGATAATAAGAACTTTAGTCCATTGGTGAATATCAGTGCAATCTCAACTCTTATAAGCTCTATACAGTGCATATTTCAAAGCGTGGTTTCAGGTTCTTTCACGATTGCAAAGTCCGTGCATATCGATTTTCCGGTACCCTCTCCACTCATAACACCTGTGACGTCGTGATCATATCAGCTGTGGTGCTTCGCTCTGTCGACTGCATTGTTTTGTTGACAAACAAGCTTTCAGACTGTCACAATACAGGTGAACTGATTACTGTTTAATGGTTACCGCTTCTCAATACTTGTTGGTTATCAGCCCTACTTGTAATGCTCATTATTCTAAGCAGGTTACGCTTCTTAAAAATAAACAATCTTGGTTATTGACACTTTACCTTGAGCAGGACTCTATATGTACGAGCAACCTTATTGCAAAATTAAATGTATATTTTGTCAACACTATATTCTAGTCTCAGCTTAAAAAGAAAAAAAAAAACTACTTACTGCTCACAACTGTTTATTATAATTTCTATTTGAACATTGCTCACGCATATGTATGCATAGTTCATGGTTACTGTCGACACTACCATACTTTTCCACTGACAGTTTACATGTAGTACGTGCGCATACTGTTTCCAGAGCGTCTGCTACATTATAGCTGAATTTAGCTCAACAGTAACCTTAATTATTGTTTATTATTTAATAACAACTTGTCTTGTTCACGTTTTGCCATAATAACAGTTTATTTTATTTTCTCAAAACAAAACTTTACTATAGGCTTATACGAGCCTACTCTATTTATTGCATTATTTTTACCTCAAAAAACTAAACAATATTTATTAAATTGTTTTTCATTGTATTATATTGTTTAGATACTTCTTATTTCTTGGGGAAAATATTTCAGAGGAAAATAATTTAGTTTCAATTTTTATCACTGTCTCAATTCAAGAGGACAATATTTTGTTTACTTTTCACATTTGAAGTTTTACTGAAATTGATTAATTTTCTACAAATACTTTCAACGTGGCGATGTCTCTTAAAGTGGCCAACGCAAAGCGAGAACACCTCTTTTCTCAGATACAAAGTATCTATGATTTAACTAAGAAGACTTCCGATCCAAATATACTTCAGCAGTTGCTTGTCAGAGCTAAATCTATTCAGAGATTTAGACAGGAATTTTCAGCAATATTAGACTTGTGCCACGAGTTGGAATTAAAAGTAGATGCCGACTATACACCTAACTATTCCGCATTAGCGAGCGTGGACGAGTTAGTTGATTACGTTGCTGCTAACGTGCTTATGATTGAGACCAAGAGACAAGCTAAAGCTAATAAAAGCGAAACTATTCCGCCTGCCTCCCCCTCAAGTCAACGTCCGGCTACCGAAATTGGAATTAAATACTTTTGACGGAGCTGCCTTACTTCTGTACATTCATCAACGTTTATGAACAAGCCGTACACAACAATGCGCACTTAAGCGATGTAATGAAATTTCAATATCTCTTGAGCGTGCTTTCAGGCAAACCACTCTCTCTGATAAAGTCGCTAAATATAACTAAGCAAAATTATGCAATCGCTTATCAGCTGCTGAAGGATCGCTACCATAATACTAGGTGTCTACTCACACTACCTTTAAATCAAATACTAGACCTTCCTGTCATCTCCAGCACATCTGTGAAGAAAATCCGTGCTTTCCTTAATCATTTTCATGAACATACGCAATCACTTAAAGCATTAAACAATGACATCTCTAGTAACAACCCACTTCTCTCAGCCTTGTTATTACGCAAGATTGATAATCGGATGGTCACCCGCCTAGAACAGTTTCAAAAAAAGGAAGAGCTTCATACTTTGCCCTCGGTTGAACAAATAATTGAGTTTCTCAACCAGGAATGCAGCCACATTGAGGACAGTAGTCTACATGACAATATTGTGGACCCCAAGAACGCTTCAAGTTCTTATTTTGGGTCAAAACCCAGATTTGACAAGCCCAAATCGTCTCTCAAAAACGCGAGCTTGTTAGCGGCTTCCTCTCTCTACCCTCCTCGGCCTATAAACAAGGCCCATCATGTTTTTATTGCCATCAGAGCGGTCATAAAATTTATGGCTGTCCCAGCTTCGGCCAAAAGACACCTCAAGAACGGCACGGGATTATTAAACAGCAAAACCACTGTTCTTCTTGTTTTGGGACGCACAGATTAAGTGAATGTCAGTCTAAATTCATGTGTCGAACATTTCGTGGTCGTCATCATACCTTGCTACACTTAACTGATCGGCCAACGCGGTCCAGTGTTAGTACGTCAGACCGAGTTCGTCCCGTTGTGGAGAACGGCCGTAACGGCGGCCGGCCTGCGCAGAGCAGTGCAACACCGACATCTGCTGTCCGCCCCCCGCCTGCGACCACAGCGCTCTCACCTCCTAGCCCGGCCGAACACACCACACTACACGGTCATGGCACACTGCATCAAGACCTCGCCCCTAGTAACCACGGTTCTTCTGGGTACTTCTCTTGTCAAGCTCACCGCCTCTAACGGACAAGCTTATGCCTTTCTTGCCTTAATTTATTCAGGAAGCATGCTAAATTTTATTAGCGACAAAGCCTCCCAACTGTTGGGTAGACAGCGCCGTCCGGCCACTATTAATGTCGCCGGCCTTTCTCAAACCTCTACTCACACACGCGGATTTTTAACTCTGGGCGTGGAAACTCTTGCTGGCAACCCAGTTGCCGCCCCGCACTCGTTCCAAATATTGCCACAAATCACTGTAGACCTCCCACGAGTGCAAAATATCTCAGGAGGTCATGAATAAGGTTAAAAATATTACACTGGGTGATCCAACCTTCCACCTCCCTGGTGGCATTGACGTGCTTATTGTTGGAGCGCTATTTCCACATATTCTTACTCACGAGACCTACTCTTTTGGTCTCAGTTTACCTCACACCCTGGGCACCTGTTTTGGTTTCGTGCTGATGGGGACGGCTCCCTGCACACCACTGAAGCAGTCTGTCTCTACTATGGCTGTCTCTCTTCTCTCGACTGCTGAGGTGGACCTCCACGCCTCTCTGCAGCCTTTCTGGACACAAGAGGAACTGCCTGCTCCCAGTAAAAGGTCTGCAGAGGAAACTCAGTGCGATGAATATTTTTCTACCACGCACTCCTGGGACCGTGAGGGTTGATATATGGTCCGCCTCCCTTTCAAGGACACCAGTACTCATCTGGGAAGTTCCATAGTTCATGCTGAAAGTAGACTCTATTCACTCGAGCGCAAGCTCCACGCTCCCAATAATGTGGAGTATTATAATTTATATTCTGATTTTATACCTGACTATCTCTCTCTAGGCCATATGCAGGGCTGCCTTACTCCTGACTTAAGCACTCCCCACTACTTTCTGCCACACCACGGTGTTTTTAAGGCACAAAGTTGCACCACCAAACTACGCGTCGTTTTTGACGCCAGTGCCAAAACCAGTTCCGGACTCTCTCTCAACGACACTCTGTTGACCGGACCTAAACTGCAAAATAATATTTGTGACATTCTTCTGCGCTTCCGCCTTCAGAACGTAGTGTTCTATTGTGACATCAGACAGATGCACCGCCAAATCAAGGTGCATCCTGACGATCAACATTTCCAACTGATCTTATGGCGTGATCACCCCACCGACTTGATGTCCACGTTCAAGCTCACGACAGTTACCTACGGCCTGAACTGTTCACCCTACTTGGCCATCAAAACGCTACATCAATTGACAGAAGACGTAGGTCACCGCTACCCACATGCTGCTGAGATTCTCAAGCACCAGAGCTACGACGACGACCTGATCTGCGGAGCTGAGACTGAAGAACTCGCCGCTGAACTTCAAGATCAACTCATCAAACTCCTCCGGCTCAATGGCTTTGAGCTCCGGAAGTGGGTCTCGAACTCGCCGAGACTTCTGCAATACCTTCCTGAAGATCATCGGGAAATCCCAGTTTTTCTGCAACCCTCTCAAGAGCCTCATTTCTCTATTTTGGGCCTAAAAAGGACCCCTCTGACTGACACTTTTACGTTTAATTTTAATTTTTCTTGTGAAAACCCCACTAAGCGTAAAGTGTCAAGTCTCATTTCTCAAGTCTATGACCCCTGTGGTTTTTTTGCGCCTTGTATAATGCTCGCAAAAAATATCATGCAACTCGTATGGATTTCTGGCATAGATTGGGATGATCCGCTCCCTTAATAAATATACCAAAAATGGCACGCCTTTTTATTTGAACTTAAGCACGTTGCTACTATTACAATTCCTCGTGCTATCCCCTACTCTGCAGCTACTCACTGGGACTTGCACGGTTTTCTCTGACGCCTCAGAACTGGGCTATGCTGCTGTAGCCTACATCCGCTCTACCTCGAATGACACGGTGCACGTAAGCTAAGTTATGGCTAAATCTCGCGTCGCTCCTCTCAAAAGAGTGACGCTGCCCCGACTGGAGCTATGCGCAGCTCATCTCCTGGCCCAACTTATGAAATATTGTGTTACTCAATTAGCTCCCACCCGCAAGTTTGGTTCTATTGTTTGCTGGTGCGACTCTACTGTGACCCTCGCGTGGATCAAAACACCTTCTTATCGCCTCAAAACCTATGTGGCTAATCGTGTGGCGCAAACTCAAGAGCTTGAGGCTGTGAATTGCTGACGCTACATACCCAGTGCTTCCAATCCTGCTGACTGCGCCTTCCGTGGTATCCTTCCATCTCAATTGGTGGATCATCCATTTTGGTGGCATGGACCCGACTGGTTGCGTCTCCCCTCCTCGGCCTGGCCAGATACTGATTCCAGCCTGGACTCGGTCTCTCTGGAGGAGCTAGAGGAGCTGAAGCATTCCACTCCTGTCATTGCCTTGGCCACAGCACCGCCTACGTGGGACCTCCTCATCCAATACTCTTCCTGGAGGAAATTGTTGCACGTGATGGCCTACGTCTTGCGTTTTATCCACAACTGTCGTTCACCAAACCGCCACTTCGGAACTCTCTCCAAGACAGAACGGGACTCCGCCCAGCTGCGAATTTTCAAGACCGTGCAAGAGGAAGCTTTCACTGAAGATCTGGCTCTACTGCGGGACCGAAAGATGTGTTCTACCAGACTTCAACGCCTCGCCCCATTCCAGGGTCCGGATGGAATTCTCCGCGTCGGCGGCAGACTGCGCCACGCTGACCTCCCGCCGAACATGTCTCACCCGTGCATCCTGCCCAAAAAGCACCCTGTCGTGGACCTCCTCATTAACCATGTCCATGTTAAAGATCTCCACGCTGGCGCGCAGCTTACTCTCTCTCTGCTCTCCCAGCAAGTCTGGATCCTCTCTGCATGCAGCGTGGTGAGATCTCGCATTTTTAGATGCCTCACATGTTTTAAGAATCGGCCTAAAAATAACGTCCCTCTCATGGACGACCTCCCCAAAGCTCGCATTACTCCAGCCCGAGCTTTTCTCTCCACCGGCATGGACTATGGTGGCCCCTTTTCGCTCAAGGTCCATAATTTACGCTCTGTCCGCATTATTAAGTCCTATACTTGTATTTTTGTTTGTATGGTTACGAAGGCCGTTCACAATGAGGTAGTGACGGACCTGTCCACTGAAGCTTTCCTTGGTGCTCTCACTCGCTTCGTTTCTCGTCGTGGCCTGTGCACAGACCTTTATAGTGACTGTGGCACAAACTTCGTAGGTGCTAAAAATGCCCTACACAAAACCCTCACGGCTGACCAGCGCAAAGTTCAAGACTTTGCTGCTGACAGTTCAATTCGATTCCACTTCAACTCTCCTGCTGCTCCCTATCAAGGTGGTATTTGGGAAAGTGCCATCAAGAGTGCTAAACACCATTTAAAACGTGTCATGGGACTCCAAATACTAACTTTGTCTCAATTCATGACGCTCACAAGTCAGGTTGAAGCGATGCTCAACTCCCGCCCGCTCACCGCTCTCTCCAGTGATCCCAGCGACCTTCTCCCACTGACGCCTGGACACTTCTTGATCGGCTCTCCTCTGGTTTTCCGTGCCTGAAGAGAACTTGCTGGACATACCCACGAACCGCCTTTCTCACTGGCAGCTGGTTCAAGCTCTGCACCAACGTATCTGGAAGCGTTGGCAGCGAGAATATCTCCAGACTCTTGGGCAGCGCCTCAAGTGGAGCACTCCTTCCCGCAACCTCCAACCTGGAGACCTCGTCCTGGTGCATCAGGATACTCCCGTTCTCTCTTGGCCCCTTGCACGGGTCACTGATGTCACTCCAGGACAAGATGGTACAGTTCGAGTGGTACATCTCAAGACCTCAAGTGGAACTCTCACTCGTCCAGCAGTGAAGGTGTTTCATTTACCTCACCTCTACAATTAATTAACTGTCTCTCTACCACCGCCTATTACCTTTGTAATTTGAGCCTATGTTGCTCTCTCTCTCTCATTGAATCCAAAGGTGATTCAAGGCGGCCGGTATGTTAAGTATTATTGCCTCAAATAACTTGTTTTTTATTGCCTAATATAAAAAGGCTACTTTTATTGAACAATAATTATGTATATATTTTTTGTGCAATTTATACTCTATATCCGCCTTTATTTTACTAAACTGTATATACTGTATTAATTCTATATCTCTTTCTGCGGCCTAGTGCCTACAATACCATTCCTTACTGGATTAAAATATTCACGTACAGTGACAGACCAATGAACCATTGTTTCACGAATCAGCTGTTTACTGTACACTCACCAACCAATCACAACGGTTGACTTATCAAGGCTCCGTGTTGTTGCCCACCTTGCAAGCGACGGCACGCTTGACCAGTACACTAAAAATCCCGCACTGGGGCACGTACACTCTCAGTCTCGCCTGATTATACTTACTCAACACGTGCCTTTATGCCCCATGTGTTACTCTCTCATTTAAATATTAGTTTATCTCTATTTGTTGTACATTTACATTAACATTAAAGTCAGTGCTCTGGATTGGCAATCGCTACTAGAACGTCTCTGCTCCTGGACACCCGCGTCTACCGTGCTCTACAGGACTGGCCACAGTGTTATGAACTATTCGTTTGCGGTCGTATTGTGCGTGAGTGAATCCGTGAAGGACATATTCCGTCTTCACGCCTGCCTGCAAGACAGCAGCCTCTTTCCACACTTCCTGGTCACAACCTGGCCCTCAACAACAGCAGACTGCGGTTACCTCTCATGCAAAGGTAACTGTTTATTTTCTGCACTTTATTTGAATATGCACTGTTCATAAACTCATTATGTGTAACCTAGTGAACTCTTGTTATAATCAGTGTGTTCGGCGTCTTTACTGCCTAGTGTAAAGTGGTCCTTCTTAATCGAGCCTCTAAAATCTTATTTCACAGTTCTCATAACCCAAAATTTATTCTTTTCAACAAGATTAACCTTTTTAAAAGAAGTAATATTAACGTATATCGCAAGAATATTTATACAATTCATCTAAAACGTAGTTATCTTATCAGAGAATATCGAATATAAATATATAACCAACTAAATCCTGCTTTTATATATTCATTAAATTTTAAAGTGACAATAGTCTAATTTTATTTTATTTCAATAAACATTGAATCAGAACAAGTACTTGCCCCGCCGAGACTCGAACCCGGATCTCTCACTTTCCGGGTAAATGTGCTACCATTACACTACTGAGCCCTTATTTTTTACGATAAAATTATTTTGTATTTGGCAAAATATGTGTTTAAATAAGCAAACTAACATATGATGGGAAAACCAAATACCTGTCAAATGACTTTTTATTTATATTCATAAAATTTGTATAAGTGGTAAGAGCCTAATTTTATTGAAATTATATATATGATGAATATTCGTTTTTAACATTTATAGCAAACTAGAGGGCAAAATTAACTAGCTTTGCGGGATGGATAGTGTTAATTAAAATTTCATTTTCTAAAATGAAATAGAGGATTAATATTCTGTAGAAGTAATTTATATTTATATTCCAGTTCTTTAAATGTAAATTGACCTTCCTTGGCATTATAGTCTGATATGGAACTGAAATGAAATGAAATGAAATGAAATATGCCTTTATTTAAGAGGCGGAGTTAGGGCTATTTAGCCCTCTCTACCACTCAACCTCACATAATATACAGATATATGTACAGTGAAAGATCTTAACTAATAACAAATTTAAATTAAAATAAATGCTTAAAAATTAACCAAAAATATATACATACTATTTAATAATTAAAAATAAAATTTATCAGCTTAATATGTAGAAAAATTCAAACAAAGTTAAATTAAAACTTAAATTAACACTCTGTTTAGAATAAAGAAAATGACAAAGTAAAGAGATTGACGCAGTAAATTTGCAGGATGTGACTTTGACGGTTGACTTCTGTAAGACCGCAGTGGCCAACGAGACAGGGGATGGATCTTCCGCTTCCTAGACGACACGAGTTCTCGAGCGTCACCCCCAACCTCAACGAGTTCCTGAACCTCAACACTCCCCTACAGCTAGGGGGCCGACAAGTCCGCCAACTGGATCTCACCCTTTTCTAATTGAAAGCAGTGCCTTGTAAGACCAACTTTGACGGCTGTATCAGGAATGTCTTCCATAATAGGAAGGTGAGGAATATTCTTTTCATTCAACATTAAAATTAGACAAATATCGTTTAAGGAGTTTAATTTACTAAACAAGAGAACTGGAATAAGATTCAATAATAAAAAATGTATCTCTGCCAACATAACTAATTTTAAAAACGCTGTGGCTAGAAACGTTACTAAAGTAATGGGGCTGTTGTGTATTTATAATGTTTATAAAACGATTCTGTGTTAGAAGCCTGTAAATAGTTACAGTCCAACTGTGAGACGATTTGCATTGCATAACCCAGAAGCTTTGTGAAATCTGTAATGTAATTTCCTCTAAGAAAGAAAAGGATTGTCATTCACAATGTTTTAGATGGATATCGAAATGGAATATTGTCAGAGGAATTAAAATATGATACTATATTTCACGTAATATTTTTTTAACTTCAAACCGACCGTCAATGACGTAATTAATTCCAGATCAGAGTTAGTTATGTAAAATGCATGTATTCATAATTAATTTGTAGGTTTCTATCTATTTTTGTTTTTAAATATTTCCTACTTGAAACATTTATAATGCTTCATGCAGTACCCAGATACAAGTTAAAAGGGACAATGAACAGTTTAACAGTAATTTATTTATTAAAAATCCTACAAATGGTACCTATAAGAGTACTGGTTTAAGTTCTATATGTTTCTTGTGTAACAAAAAGACTAAGGTGATCAGTACAGAGAGCTTGCTATCATAAAACGTTACCTAGGTCAAAAATTTCATATTGTTCTACAGCCAGAAACACCTCATGTACGTGACTAGTATTAATGTTTCGTTTATTAACTGTAGATCGGCAACTACACACGAGACCAGAAACAATGTACGGAACAGGAATGTAACATTCAATTAACAAGTTGAATTTTTTTACAGACTGATACTTTGACTGTGGTGATTACTATCTACATCAAACTGGCGAAACAAAAATGTTACAAGCAGTTAATAAGCTGAGATGGTTATAAACTGATACATTAATTGTGATGATTATCACCTATATCAAACAGGAGAAAGAGAAATGTACACGCAGTTAACAAGCTGAGCTCGGTTTACGATGATACATTGACCGTGATGATGATTATCTATATCAAACAGGAAAAACAGAAATGTAACATAAAGTTACCCAGTTGAGGTGGTTATAGAATAATTCACTATGAGTATTATTACCAAACAAAAGAAACATTTGGTTAGTTATTTTACGACCACAAGTTCGTAACAAAATGATTTTCCAAATACATTTCCGCAATAAACAATTAATGTAAATAGTTCTATCAAGAACCTGAGCGCAACCAAATATGTAAATATAAATATATAGTGTATTAATAGAAAGAAGGTTAAATCACAGTCTGTTCGATTTCAGCTAAACTTATCCTATAAAAACAGTTGCAAGATTAGGATTTAATATACTCATCCTATAATACTCAAGTAGGCGCTGCCTAATTGTTTTTATATGTTTTTTCATAAGTTTATTGACCCATCAAAGGGATACATTCAGCCTTTATAATTTGCCAATATTATTGCTCGATATCCTTGAATGCACCAGCATTATTACAACCTGAGATTAGGGGGCAAAACGTACATTATATTTTGAATTGCTGTAGAAAAACAATCTATATATTTGTTGCATTAGTTTTATGAGAGCTCTTAAACATGCAAGGGCTCTTAACCTTTGCCATTCCTTTAAAAAATTTATATATAATGTAATTATTATTCCAGTGTTCTAATAAAACGTTGTCACCTCCAGTTGTATGACCTGAACAGTCCCGGTCTGTCGCGAGGTTCTGTGCCAGGTTGTCCTCAGACCGAGCATCACTGTAGTCACCTCCAGTGCGGAGCCCAGGGCCTGTGCGAGGCTAGGCTGTCCGAGGCCCGTAGCCAGTGCCTCCCTGGCTACAACGGGCCCTCCTGCTCCACCCAGACGGTCCCGGCTACCTTCAAGTCTCAGGGGTACGTCAAGTATGCTCTTAGCTTCGAGCCAGACCGGTTATCTTCGCAAATCCAGCTCAGATTCCGGACCAGGTAGTCCAACGGGAAATTGCTGCGCACCACGGAGCAGCAAAACTTATACGGCTTCGTCCCATTGGGACTTAGTAACCGTTACCGCATTTTAACACTGTTATGAAACCCAACTTCATAAATACGAAATTCAATGTTTCACGTGGCAAACTATATCGTGAAAAAAATTCATCTGTTGTGGTTAAGGTTCTATTCTAAATAAATATATTATCAATTATTATTGTCCATGTCAATCCGTGGGATTAATCTAAGCCACCATAAATGATACCACTTAGCAGGGTCAAGGAATCTTTGTTTTGTCAGCTACGATGTTTTAAACTTCTTTTCTGTATAATGTGTCATGTCTCTCTGTGACAGTGACATTATCTAGATACTTCAAATCTTGCATGCATCCTTAGTGAAGGCTATTACATGACACATGGTGTGGCGTACTCTTACCTTCGCCCCAATTACAAAGAACTACTTGCGTTGCCATTTTAAGTCGTTTGTTTACACAGAATTTACTTTATCAAGAAACCACTACAAATCGTACGTTTAACACCTTTTAAATTTAAGCTATTTGCAAACTATGTTTCTATCAAACGTTTTGTATTTTCAAGTGTTACAATGGGCAACGTACAATGTAAATTACGTAATAACGAGGTAATATTGAATACGTGACTGCTGTTTTTCAATCAAATGCCAATGTTAATTTTTGCTGATTTTATTCATTGAATATATTTGCATTTATTACTAAACTGGAAAATTAACCGAATACATTTTGGAATCGTAACGTAAAAACTCTATGTAACATTTCTACAAATAACAATGTAAATATCACTTTCCACTGTTAATAATTATGTTGGAATTTAGATTCGTAACTAGAAATACATAATTTATAACTTATATTATTTAATTCCGATACTGTATTTTACTCATTAGCATTTCCATAGTTGTATAATGAATGTACGCAGATGCGGTGAGGGGGAGACTTTCCACGGAAGACGTGCGGGACTGTATGGACGAGAACGAGTGCATGGACAACCCGTGTAGGAATGGAGGCGTGTGTATCAACCAGGAGCCTAGGATCCGATATCGCTGCGTGTGTCCTGTCGGCTTCCTGGGCAAGAACTGTGACGTGGCGCAGGAGAGACAGACTGTCTCTCAGCGGAAGCTGGTAGCAGTGTACTTTGTCAGCGGCAGCATATTTTTATCACTATCATATCTGGTATCAGGTAAATATTCAATTGTCATTATCCTAATATTGGTCCGGTGTACGGAACCACTCATGATATACAGTTTAATATATCTTGATGTTAATAATTTAAAAATTGTAATATATTAAGTTGAGAGAAATTATTTACATTTTCACATTTCAGTAAGTAGCCTATACCTGAAAGATGAAGAACTTTAAACATAAGAACAGACCTTTCTTAAAATTAATTAAAACCCAGTAATATATTGTATCTTCACTGAAAAAAAGGTTAGTGGAAGGAAAACCAGGCATTGCAAGAACACCTTCAGATAAACAACTTTTAATTAAAACTCTGGCCTATGGCCCGTGATTGGTAACTGGTGTTTATAACAAGGAACATCTGCCATCAAACCACCTCCGGATATTCACTTGGTTACTCTCAGTTATTCTTTGCGTTAAAACGTTTACCCATCTTACTCTTTTTCAGTTATTACTGTTTTAGCTTGCATAATTTTAATATTTATTAATTTTAATGTTAAGGTGAAGTAAGAATATATTTTTAAACTTCTTCCCAAAATTAAATTTCTCAATAGGAGGTATTTTGCATGATGCTTGTCTTACATATGGTAACTAAAATTGTGTATGTACCTCCCCCCAATAGCGTATGCCATTTAAATAAATAACTAAGGTACAATTATTTTATGTCAACCATCCCTAGGTCCTCTTCTAGTTAAAGCCGTGTTAAATTAATAACAGTTCCTTCTGTAAAAACAATAAATAATTATTAATTCTTGCAATAGTTATTAAGATATATCGTTCGAATCTTAACGTTTTTGTTTAATAATAAAATGATTAATATATTTGTATTTAAAAAATTATGGTTTTATTTATATAATAAATCCCCTAATGATATTAAAACGTTTTTAAGACATGGAGGAGTTAAATGCATTCTATTATAGCTATCCCAATCACAAAAAAATTAGATAAAATTTTAATTTAAATAGTAATAATTTTAATTGTTTTTGTTATTATTTTTCACTTCTATTGTCATAAGTGATTTATAAATAATTTATATTATTTATAAAATGTGCAAACTAAATGTGGATATAAATATTTATAAAAGAACTTGTAAATATGATAATCTCAATGTGCTTAATAGTTTGAGAGTATGTGTATATATTTTAATGTACTACTGTTCAATTATGGAAATTTACTCTATATACATTAAACATTTCAGTATTTTTTGTAATATACTTCCTATTTGTCATATATTCTGTTGTCTTTCTCTTTGATATTCCCGTTTATCTTTATAATTTAAAGAGGATCGGATATAAAGAAGAAAAAATATTAGGTATGAGATAACAGAAACATTTAGAGAGGGTCTGGTACATGATTATGAAATAGCCGATTTGATCTTCTAATCCAAGAGGGAATTATTTAATACTTAACGCATTTTTAGTGCAGCAAAAATTGTGAATTTTATTTCAGAATAGAGATTCGTTAACTTTCCAAAACAACCTCTAGTGACCAAATTCATACATATTTTTTATTCATACATAGTTTGAATCCATATACTTGACAGATTAAGTAACGTGACGTGGTCTGACCGTATGACGAATTATTACTAAAACGCACATAAAATATAAATTTTGGGCATTTATTATAAATTTTCTTCTAATGTGAAAATGTTGCAGTAAGTTTGGTAACGACCCTCAAAGTATTATGCCAAGTCCTTCGATAGTCTAATTTTGTGTATTATATTAATTCAATTATTCATATCAACTATTGAAATTAAGACTTACCATAACATGCTAACATAAAGTATTTATTTTATGGTACTTTAATGAGTTAGGTTTGACAAGGAAAACAAGTGAAGGCGTCGGTTTTAAAATTTAAAAATTCTACTAATATATTTCTGAAAAGATATTTCTTTGTTATAACAAATATTTTAACGAAATGTCTTAATTACGGAAATTAACGTGTTTTTATTATGATTGTAAAAACAGAATAAATAATATTTGTAGAAGGAAAATATTCTGACCTCCTTATGATTTTAAATTAGGTTAAAGGTAGAAAAAGTTTGAGAAATTGAGATAAATCTGTCCTGTTAAGGCGCCCTTGTCTAGAGCGTCAGAATGTGATCTACGACTTATGATCTACGGTCCCTATTGGGTGAACGCTCAGTGTAATATTCTGACAGCGTAAAGAAACAAATTAAGGTCAGTAAATTGATTTAAAACTATTAATATGTAATATGTACCAGTATGCTGGTAAATCAATATGTAAATCATCGAAAATTCCATTTCTTTAAACATAGTCCTGCCTCCATCGAATTGCCCCAGCCACCATCTAGCTTATAAATGTTGTCAAACAGCTACCCTTGTATCATAGTCCAGCCTCCATCGTATTGCCCCAGCCATCGTCTAGCTTATAAATGTCGTCAAACGGCTACTCTTGTATTATAGTCCTGCCTCCATCGTATTGTCCCAGCCATCGTCTAGCTTATAAATGTCGTCAAACGGCTACTCTTGTATCATAGTCCTGCCTCCATCGTATTGCCCCAGCCACCATCTAGCTTATAAATGTTGTCAAACAGCTACCCTTGTATCATAGTCCAGCCTCCATCGTATTGCCCCAGCCACCGTCTAGCTTATAAATGCAATCGAACAGCTACTCTTGTATCATAGTCCAGCCTCCAGCGTATTGCCCCAGCCACCGTCTAGCTTATAAATGCAATCAACCAGCTACTCTTGTATCATAGTCCAGCCTCCATCGTATTGCCCCAGCCACCGTCTAGCTTATAAATGCAATCAACCAGCTACTCTTGTATCATAGTCCAGCCTCCATCGTATTGCCTTAACCACAGTCTAGCTTATAAATGCAATCAACCAGCTACTCTTGTATCATAGTCCAGCCTCCATCGTTTTGCCCCAGCCACCGTCTAGCTTATAAATGTAATCAACCAGCTACTCTTGTATCATAGTCCAGCCTCCATCGTATTGCCCCAGCCACCGTCTAGTTATAAATGCAATCAAACAGCTGCTCTTTAATCGTAGTCCAGTATACACCGTATTGTACCTGCCATTATCTACCTTACAGATATGTTTCGAAAACGTATAGGGGTTGATGGTGTAGGACTTAACATAACATTGATAATTTGGGTTTGTATTTTCTATTATTTTAAATTCAAATATGGCTCAGCTCATGGTGGGCAAATATTTAATGACTTACTTTATGTACCTAAAGTGTTTACAAGACTTTTGTCTGAAAACTAAATTAGCATACAACACTCTAAAATTTAACAAAAAAAGCAGTAGCAGATAATATTGTAGAATGGAATTCGACAAAGAGGTACTTGCAGCAATTCCATATCCCTATAAGAGAATGAAACAAAATATAAGTAAATATTATCAATTGCTACACCTACAGATCGAAACTTTGTGCCATTCTGTGTTAAAGAATTCATGTCGTATGTGTTTCGCTAATTGATAACATTGATTGATGAAGTTATTGTTCAAGTTTCGCCATTCATTAATTAACCTTCGCCCCCTTCGGTCACGAGGCAATGTGCGTTAACTGTCCTGCTATGGTTCTCCACAATTAGGCAGAAATATCTCAAAATCTTTAACTTTTCATATTCACAAAACTTTAATGATGTTTCTAATACTTTTCATAATTATATTCTTTATAATTCGCTGTGTTATTGTAAGTACCGGGCGCATATATGTTAATTTAAAACTGTAAGCTAGTAAGTTACTTTTAAAATTGAACAAGATGTTGGTGAACCTAGTTCGCGTGACATATCGTAAAGACAGTTTAACGCAGTTTATCCCGTGAACTCTTTACTCTTTTGTTCTGACCGTTAAGATAATGTGTCAGAATACTATTTTGATGACAGATAATCGTTTGCAAATCCGACCTAATTTTTTGCTATCTACTAACAATATTGCATCAATATTGTTTGTTCCAGTCCCTTTGAAAAAGTTCAGATATTATTATCTTTTAAAGTTACTGAATTTGCTGGTTGGTGGAACTGCCAGACTGTGCACCTGCTATTCACCATGCTTAAATGTGTGACGATATACAAGGTGTTATCTTTACAGTCAGTTACCTTAGTATCTTGCTAGGCTAGTTTAGTAGAATTTATATTTTAGGAAAATCCAAGTTTATTGTATCACAGAAACGGTTTTGTCCCCTACGCTGGTAATCAGTCTGAAAATAGCTATTATTATATTTCGGTTAATGCATTATTTTGCAACCATAAACACAAATTTTATTTCGAGTACTTGATGAGAAAATTAATATTACTTCTTCATCTACACAAAACATACTGGACTGACTAGGGATACATGCTAGACTAACGAAGGATACATGATAAACCAACCAGATATTACATTCATGGTTTACTCGGCATATAAATCAGTAATACTTTCGTCACACGTAGTGTCTGCTGGAGTAGAAAAAAAACGGACAATCTTAGCTATGCAATACAAAAAAGTGTACGTTTACGTATATGTTACGTAAGTAAACAAGCATCTAAGATTATATTATTGCAAATTGCAATAGTTAAAGGTAAATTCTATGGCAACCACTTTATTGATGATTAATTTCTTAATATAGCCATACATTATATCAGTATTAAATAATTAATATATATTTTCTGAAAATAAGACAAATCTTAAAAGATTTTTTGTAAACAAACACGCAAAGAAATATGTCCTTTTAATTTAGTAATTTTTATGTTAGTCCTCAGAAAAACTGTCAATGATTTAACATACCGTTAAAAGTTTAGCTCCTCAGGCATATCCTGGACACTTTTAGCTCCTGACCTCTGGCAATTAATGGTACATCTTGGCCTTGGGGATTTCTGAGCCTCTACTATCGCAGCCAGAGCCTGCAGGAGTAGAATATTAATCCTGATATACTAATGAGATAAGATAATGCTAATTCTGATTAAATCTTTCCATGACCATAATCGAACAATGTGCTCCATAACACAAGAGCTTACTGCATAATATATTGTGTTCCGAAAGCCATATTGATTAGATGTAACACTGTTCGTAGTTTATAATTAAGGCTTCGACTATGTAAATTGATTGCTAATTAGGTTCTTAAATAATAATAATATTAAATTTTCAGATACTACAGTTGGTTTAAAATTACGTCGTTGTGAACATTACTTTCCTTCTACTTTGAATTATGACTTATATAGAGTATCCTATATAGCCAAACATATACAATTGGCCTAAGTAGTTTTAAATGGTTTCAACAATAGGTTGTAAACATAAATATAAAATATATTAAGATTGATTCAGGTTAAAATATAGTGACTTTTATGTAAAAGTTTTGAAACGTTAAAACGAGTTTAAGTTTATATTTTAATGATGAAAAACTATTATAAATATTTTTAGATTTAATTTTTATTTATTTATAAGTATTACTATTTTACTGAATTAATTGTAATGCTCGTTTAAAAAGAGTGCTACCTTACATTATCCGATATGAAGTTTTTCAATTTTAAAATGTATAAAAACTTTTAGTTGAATAGCTAAAATTTAAACATTGCGATGTTGGCCATTCTGTACGTTTTATGGTTAAAGACCTCCTGGATATTGCTACCAGGGGTCGTCACTTTAATTTCACATTCCAGAGTCAACCCTAATATACCAGTATATGGACGATTTTTCCAATACATTTCTGCGAATCCTGTCTAAATTACATTGACATAACAGCTGGACAGTATATTTTATCACGATGAAACATTATCTCTATAGGAATATAACAAGTACTTGGACAGTCTATAGAAATATCAAAGCGGGTATGCCTAGCATGAGGAGGACACTCATCTATAAAAGAAACCCATGAAAGACTAAAGTGTTCCCAAGTATGTAATAACCTTAATGAAGAAATTTTCAAGATCCTCTGTCACGAGGACGGCTCTCCGATCAATACTAAACGTCGAGGATAATTTATTACTTTCTCAATGTATTTTAAAGTGACAGGACGAAATTTGAAATATCGTTTCACGCTTTACAGGCTATTCTTTCTTATTCACTGAACTACATTTTTAGAACAGTTGCTTCAATATTCTCAAACAATACTATTTACATGGACTGTTTTTTAACAGAATTTTCGTTTAATCTACGTGATAGGCTATTAGTCACTAATGGACACATCATAAGGATTAACGGATGTGACCTATTATCTTTCGACAAGGCCGACTGTTACAATAATTTTTATTATAAAACGAACATACACACTGGCTAAACACTGATTGAAAATCGTATTTATAATTTCAATTTCTGTTAACCTTTTGCTCTTCTAACTGTTATAGTAATATTTCTAGTCAAATGATTAAATATTTTTAACTTATACTTAAATCTAAGTAACTTCTTAATCTTTCATTTACTTTATGTGTTTAGTAAATGCATTAGTTGAAAATTAAACACATCTTACTATGTTAAAACGTATTAATAATGAGTGAAATTTAAATTAAATTCTCAACGAAGAGTTTTTGAGTTAAAAAAACTGACACTATTACAAAGTGTCCGTGTAATCTGTGTAAAATAACAATGGGTATTTTATTTCCTAAATGTATATAAAAACGTCAGAATTTACCAAAATATTATAAAAAAACTGGCAGTGAAAATATTTTATGAAATAATTTTTTAAATTATGCTATTTTTAAGAATACAATATATCAGGAAAGCACTATACTAAGAACCTCAAAAATATATGTTTAATGCTTTAAAACTAATTATAACGGAATAGAAGAATTAAGAACTCAATTCTAATTATTTATTTTCCGAATCGTCCATTAGAGCGTTTAAAAAGGTTAACAAATAAAAATTTACTGTCACCAGGAAATAATAAGCATTAGTAAATAAGACTCAACAAGAAGTTTATTACCTAAAACTCACATAGGGTATAAGACATTGGGAGTGCCGATGCCTGACCGGTCTAAGGCGTTGGACTTTAAGTCTGAGTTAGACATAGTGCAGGTTCAAGTCCTGTCTGTGACCGTTGTAATTTTTATCAGTACAATCAACCTCGTACTGTATCGAATCTCCCCTTTATTCTGTTTTATAAAATCCTCGCACAGGCCAGTGGCCCCTTAGGGCGGACAGAATAAGACTTAAAAGGGGGCTGGCCTCTCCTAAAAAAACTAAAAGTTTTCTTCTACTTTATTTTCAAAACCAATACAATTATCTTGTTTTCTAAATTTAAAATAGTACAGTAGATTAACAATTTTTTTAGTAGAAGTGGTGAAGTTATTATTCCTTTCTACAATACCGTAACTTGCCGAGTGAGTAATATAAGGTTAAGTTTAAAGAGGGAGGCAAAGAGAGTTGTAGAATAAATAGCCCACGTGCCTCATTCAATCAAAGTTATTATAGTGAGTAAGAAAGACGGAGCTGAATTCACGTAGGGAAGTAGGAGGATAAGGGATCATAGGGTTTGTGTATTCCTGGGATTCAATATGGACTAATTAAGCGGAGTGCCTCACTACAAAGATGAAAGCTCTAGTACATGTAGTAGGGGAGTGTGGAGGGAAGGGGTCTCATTGGGTTTGTGTGGTCCTTGGATTAAACATGGACTAATTGAATGGTTCGCCTCACTCCATTAATCGCAAGTCATACAAGTCATAATCATACAATTTCAAATTAAATCCAGTCTTATAATACAAATAACAGATATTCATGCATTGACACGCGATATTCGCTAAAAATTAAGCCGCTAATGGTAATCCCTTTTTAAATGGCAAAAAACAACAAAAAAACTCCTCCCATATAAGTAATGGTTACTAGAAGATATCCCATTCCTCTAATCGATTGTTGAATAATCTAACTATTATCTTTAAAGATGATAATGTTCAAGTAAAATTAACAGAATTTCTCTATAGAATATAGAACCTTCGATGATGTCAGTACCACCAGAAATATGCCAGTATAAAAAATTAATAAGTTAAAATTTTTTAATGGAAACAGATTTAATTTAGTACGATTGGGCTCTATGATGATTATAAAACATAAGTAGTATTTTATTAAGAAACTCTACACCATAAGCGTTAATGGTTAAATGGATAAACTGATGAGAAAAATTGTATTTTGCTGTTAATTCATTTGTTGTATGTCTAGGAGGAATTCTGGTTTGAAGTAATTTCTATTCCGTCCCCAAAAGTACGCAGCTTCCATGAAGCTGGATTTAACTAATTTGCGGAACCCAATCCACTGTCTTTGTTTAAATCCTGTATATTAGTTCTCTAACCAACCCACTGTCCTCACGTGAAAAAGTTGCATTTTATGTCTGGAGCATTCCTTTGTATTTCCATTTTGCAATAGTTTTGAGTTCGCTGCAAACTATTTTCCTTTCAAATTTTAGTCACGGACCGAAAGGTTCGTTACAGAAATGTAAAGTGTACCGCCCTTCCATTTTTATTCATTCAGCTACTGTAAGTATTCTGTCCCACAACGTCAATGGGAACTAATTTTGTTTTTACCCAAAATTAACAAAATGGCATAATTAACAAAAGTTATTATAGTGAGTAAGAAAGACGGAGCTGAATTCACGTAGGGAAGTAGGAGGATAAGGGATCATAGGGTTTGTGTATTCCTGGGATTCAATATGGACTAATTAAGCGGAGTGCCTCACTACAAAGATGAAAGCTCTAGTACATGTAGTAGGGGAGTGTGGAGGGAAGGGGTCTCATTGGGTTTGTGTGGTCCTTGGATTAAACATGGACTAATTGAATGGTTCGCCTCACTCCATTAATCGCAAGTCATACAAGTCATAATCATACAATTTCAAATTAAATCCAGTCTTATAATACAAATAACAGATATTCATGCATTGACACGCGATATTCGCTAAAAATTAAGCCGCTAATGGTAATCCCTTTTTAAATGGCAAAAAACAACAAAAAAACTCCTCCCATATATGTAATGGTTACTAGAAGATATCCCATTCCTCTAATCGATTGTTGAATAATCTAACTATTATCTTTAAAGATGATAATGTTCAAGTAAAATTAACAGAATTTCTCTATAGAATATAGAAGCTTCGATGATGTCAGTACCACCAGAAATATGCCAGTATAAAAAATTAATAAGTTAAAAATTTTTAATGGAAACAGTTTTAATGTAGTACGATTGGGCTCTATGATGATTATAAAACATAAGTAGTATTTTATTAAGAAACTCTACACCATAAGCGTTAATGGTTAAATGGATAAACTGATGAGAAAAATTGTATTTTGCTGTTAATTCATTTGTTGTATGTCTAGGAGGAATTCTGGTTTGAAGTAATTTCTATTCCGTCCTCAAAATAGAGCAGCTTCCATGAAGCTGGATTTAACTAATTTGCGGAACCCAATCCACTGTCTTTGTTTAAATCCTGTATATTAGTTCTCTAACCAACCCACTGTCCTCACGTGAAAAAGTTGCATTTTATGTCTGGAGCATTCCGTTGTAATTCCATTTTGCAATAGTTTTGAGTTCGCTGCAAACTATTTTCCTTTCAAAGTTTAGTCACGGACCGAAAGGTTCGTTACAGAAATGTAAAGTGTACCGCCCTTCGATTTTTATTCATTCAGCTACTGTAAGTATTCTGTCCCACAATGTCAATGGGAACTAATTTAGTTTTTACCCAAAATTAACAAAATGGCTAGAATTCGTCACTTTTGTCTCCTATTATGACAGGTAAATAACCATAGCTTTTTGCAGTAAACTAAGCGAAATGGTGTTTAGATTTGATGAGTGTAAAGTTGTGTAATACTAATCGTGTAATAATTATTATTGTACAAGAATAAGTATATAAGTATCAGTATTATTTTGAAATTAAAATGCCGTATTATCCAAGGAAGGCATGTGATGAAGGCAGATTTCTTCTAAATCTGTCCACTATATTTTTATATTTGTACAATTCAAAATCCATACATCCAATGTAACATATAGACAAACATGGAGAGGAAAAATCTTCAGTCAGAGAACATGCCACCCCTCCTCGCGGGTTAGCAATATTGTCGGCCTCGCTCAGTGGAGAAGGGCGTGAGTATTGGTAGAGCGCCCATACAACCAAGTTCTTGCGCAGTGACAGAGGACTACTAAGATTGACGGATACCCAGATGGTTACGGTTTGCTCGGTAATAAGGGCGCCACCTTGTTGATGGGGTGTGATAGTCGCAGGTCTCCAACAAGGAACAGTTTCCTGCCCTCAGGTATGCTCAATCGAGACCACTACCATGCACGCAAGAACTATTAGGTTTACGACACTAAGCCTTAGGTACTTAAATTAGCCACAGATTTCGGTTGATTATTTTCTAATAGTAAGTTGCAAGGTCTCTAATTAAATATCAGGCAATTAGAAATTGAAACCAATATTTCACATATTTCATTCTGTATTGCCTATTTCTCTCACAGTGCTAAGGTCTTAAACTAAATAAACAAATATTTATTTAAACTTAACTTAAACTTAACTCGTTGGCCAATTGAAATAAAAATACTAAAAATTATTACGGTAGGAGCGCTCCGATTACTAATACAAAATTACAGTGGCCAAAATCATGATGACCATATTCCTGAACTACAAAATTACAAAACAATAATTCACATGAATACAAAATGGCTAGACATTAAATTAAAGTTGAGTCCCATTTGTCAAAGTTCGAAACTGGATCCACCCTGATGCAGTTATTCAGGCCTAGTCCGATAGGTAGAGGCTCCACAATGACATTGACGGAGTTAGTCCGACCTCCCAGGGGAGCACGATGGAATAAGTAGTGTAAAGTCTACTCACCAACTGGGCGGACCCAAAACACACACACGAGCCGTCGATTGTATCGTCCGTGCAATCCAATATTGAAACTTTAATTTCATAAAGTCAGTTTTATTCATTTTCTGCGGCTCATTGAAATCAGTAAACACTACTTATATTCAATCATGAAAACAATGTCAAACTTAACTAAAAAGAAAACCAGCTGACTTAAAACAGCAACATCTGTCACTATTGTTGGTGTGTCTAACATACTCGTATTTAGCTTACAGCGGCCAGTAAAATGTAAAGGAACGTTTAATGTATAAACATAAGTACATTAAAAAAGCGCAGAATCTGCCAATTACAATGATATACAATATTGGTCTTAAACACAAAGCATAATTATTCTGACACAGAAAAAATTAATTACGTTTGTTCTTACTTAAACTAATTAATTACAATAATTATAGTAAAGTGTATTGAAGTATTAACATAATGCATTAATGTATGCACTTTCACGGCAATGGTAGGTATAAATTTCATGACAACTGCCTTTACATTATTCTGAGTAAAACTAAATAATATACAAACATTAGGACATAAAGTTACCGATTCAATTATTTATAGAACAGTTAACAAGTTTAGTAAGGAAATTTATGAGAGACGGTGCAATTGTTACGAGATAATATCTCGGCCTAATTATGTACAATTTACAGAAACAATTTGTGGTTACAGTATTTGACACTATGAACACGTATTTACAACTATTTATCTCCGTGAACTATTAAAAGACTATATTAGTATTAATTTATTACAGATAACGTATTAATTTCCTACGTTTATCGACAGGACTTGACAATCTTACTACGAGGCCCAAGGCTTAGTTTACCGTAGATATTTAATTCTGTAAAGACAAAATTATTATACTGAAATTTTACTAACTGACATATTACGCAAGCGACAAAATATCAATGGCATGGTAATGGCTCACCTTAGCCTAACTCCTTTATTTGAACAGCTGATTGGCGTCTAATCAGTGACCGTTCTGTTATTGCAGCAACAATGAATGCGCGCTTCTTCATTTGGATGTAAAATTTCGTATGTAGAGTGATCAGTTCTACATAACAATTGCTCAGGTAAAACAGAAAAGTACACGTCACAAACACCCCCCATCCGGCAGAAAATTTCCCAAATTTTCTTCACTGCCGAAATTTCTTAAAGTCCGACACATGCCACTGGCCTATCTTCTTGCCGTCCATGTCCGCCAGCTTATAGATCAGAGGAGATACCTGTTCAACTATTACGTAGGGTCCAACATAGCGTGGTGCTAGTTTGGCTGCAAAGTAGTTAGTAGCATCAGACTGTACAAAGTTTCTTTTCAAGACGACGTCTCCCACTCTATAAGTCACAGGTCGTCTGCGCAGGTTATAGCGTTTAGCATTTCTTTCATGGGCTGTTTTCAGTCTCTCTGAAACCTCTTGGAATATGTCCTTAAGCTCTCGTAGTTTCTCACTAAAGGGACCACAATCCTCAGTAGAGGGTACACCCGAACCATCGTTAAGAACTTCATATCCGTCTCCCGACGTAGCGAGTTCTCGCCCAAAGTTCAAAAACGCGGGTGAATGCTGTGTCACCTCATGATGCGCGGTGCGGAGTGCAAAACCTATTTTTGGAATGAATTTGTCCCATTCCCGGTGGTTGTCTGTTACATAAGCTCGCAACATAGCAACGATATCCCGATTAACCCTCTCTGCCGGGTTCGCCTGTGGGTGTCGACTTGCGTTCAGTAGTATCTTGACATTGTACTGTTTGGCAAGGTCCTTCACTGGTTTCCGATGAACTCAGACCCGTTATCACATATGAAGTACCGTGGTACTCCGTAAACCATAAAGATGTCCTCTTCCAGGTGTTGAGACACGAGCCTTGCCGTAGCAGCTCGGAGAGGTCGTAGGACTGAGTACTTAGTAAACGTGTCAGTAATAACCAACAGGTACTTAAAGCCTCTTACTGATCGTGGCAGAGGGCCAATCAGGTCTGCAGCGATCATCTGCCATGGAGAATCAACTGCACGTCTGCTGCCCATAACGCCCGCAGGGAGTTGTTGGTCGTACTTAGTCCGTTGACATACAGCACATTTTGAAACATAAGTGGCTACATCCTTCCGCATTTTTGGCCAATAGTACAGCTGTTGGATACGTTTATAGGTCTTTGACACACCTTGATGTCCAGCAGTTGGAGTATCGTGGCATTCGAACAAGGCCTGGGATCTGAGATCTTTTGGAAGTACCAATCTCCAGTTATCTTGGTGAAGCGAGGGTTCCAGTGTGTTCACATTCTTCCACAGTTTCTCCTCCTGAGTTCGCCACTGACAATATTTTTGAGGGCCCATTTTAACTTTTCCAACATTCCTTTGTACCACTGGTCCTGTATTGTAGCTGGTATCTCAATCAAGTCACAATGAATCACGTCTGGATGAGAGGGTTCAGTCGATATCGGTGGAGTGGTCCGAGAGAGAAGATCTGGCACAACGTTCTCTTGCCCCTTACGGTGTACTAGGTGAAAATCATAGGGCTGCAATCGCAAAGCCCAACGAGCCAGACGTCCTGTCGGGTCCTTCAAGTTACTTAGCCAAAGCAAACTATAGTGGTCTGTCACGACCGTGAACCTGGTTCCTTCCACGTAAGGCCGGAATTTCTCCACAGCAAAGATCACCGCAAGGCACTCCCTTTCAGTGGCCGAGAAGTTCTGCTCTTGCCGAGTTAATGTGCGGCTGGCATAGGCAACAACACTTTCTCCTTGCTCACTGTCTTGGCTAAGAACAGCGCCGATCCCCACGCCTGAGGCGTCACAGGAGATTGTGAAAGGCTTCGAAAAGTCTGGACAGGATAATATTGGAGCGCTAATCAGGCAGGATTTTACGTCCTGGAAGGCCATCTCGGCTTCTGGAGTCCATTCGAACTGATTTTCTCCGTTTCAGTAAGGAAGTCAAAGGAGTCATACGTGACGCGAAGTTGGGAATGAAGCGTCTGTACCACGAGGCCATTCCAGTAAATTGACGAACCTCCTTTTGGTTCCGGGGGATTGGGATATCCACAATCGCCTTTACCTTTTCAGGGTCGACTCGCAAACCCTCCCCACTGACAATATAGCCCAGGTACTTCAGTTCTCTCCTGCAAAACTTGCACTTTTCTCTATTGAGGGTGAGCTTTGCTTCACGAACTCTTCTAAATATCTCTTTCAAGGTTTTCAGATGGGACTCAAATGTAGATGTCACAACTATAATGTCGTCTAGATAGACGAAGACATTCGGCTCCAGCTCTGGTCCCAAGACTGTGTCAACGAAGCGCTGCCATGTTGCGGGAGCTCCGCACAGACCAAAAGGCATCGTGACGAAACTGGTATAAGCCACGACCCGGTATTGCAAATGCGGTCTTCTCCTTACTTGCCTCGTCTAGTTCAATTTGCCAATAGGCGCTCTTAATGTCCAGGCTAGATAAGAATCGAGCGTCCCTCAGTCTATCCAGGATAGCGGTCACTTGTGGTAGAGGGTAGGCGTCCTTTCGGCTCACTGCATTCACCGCCCTGAAGTCCACAAACAAACCTTTTACTGCCATCAGGTTTATCCAGTAACATAATTGGCGAGGACCAGGCGCTTTGTGAAGGCTCTACAACCCCTAACTGCAACATGCGGTCTAGCTCCTCATTGATGAGTTTTTGACGAGCAGGGGATACATTGTAGTACCGCTGTTTGATTGGTGGCACACCCCCAGTGTCGATGACGTGCTTCACACGGTCTGTTCTACCCAATGTTGATGGCTCATCCTCGAAATGCTCCTCGAGAAGATCTTGTAGCCGTTTTCTCTCTGCTAGAGTTAGATTGTCTTCCGATGTGATTCCCTCAACATAACCACAAAATAAATCCACACTCTTCGTTGCAAAGTCCCACTTCCGATTGCGCATATCCGCAACAATGTGCATTATTTCCCAGAAGTCGATGCCTAGGATTAAGGTATGCTGCAGTGATGGTACAACGCAAACCTTTAGACTTTTAGTACGGCCCTGTAAAGTTATGGGTAGATTGACAAAGCCCTGGACCTCATGGCGTGTTGAGTCGGCTGTTTCTACAAAACGTCCACTGGCACTCTGAAAGCGAGCGGGAAACTGATTCAAAATCCACATTCCATATCCACCTAAAAACGTTTGGGAAGCTCCCGAGTCTAAGAGGGCGGTAACTTCACGGCCAAACACCCTCACTTTCAAATAAGGCCTATGGTCTTCTTGTTGGCTATGAATGACATAGTTTATGGCCGGGATGGTCTCAGTATCCAAGGAGCCAGAACCACCTACTTCCTTTCTGACCCCTTGCCTTGCCCGTTTTATTGAGCAGCATTTTACACAGTCTCGTTTAAATACGTCCTCCTTTCCACAACCAAAACAAAACCTTCGTTTTGGTTTACTACAAAACCTGAAGCGGTGGCCCTTATCTCCACAATTCCAGCAGACAGGGTCCTGGCGGTCTGAATTTGCAGACTGTACGCTGGCCACACGTCCGGATAAAGGTTTTCGTGGGTGGTTCTGATCGTGATAAGCAAGGTCCGGTTCAAGGGTATTTTCCCTTGTAGTTGCGGGCCTTATTCTAACCATACTTAGTCGGCCCGCTTCGGCTCTACGTCCCATGGATCTCAACTGTTCAAGAGTTTGAATGCTGCAAAGTGCCAATCGATCTTGCAGCTGAGGGTGCAGGTTATTATAGATCTGTGCTAAGCGAGTAGGTTCAGGAACAGCTACTGCTAATCTTCCATATAAACCCTCCATAGCGGCTATATACAGATCTATCGGCTCATTATCTCCCTGCAGCCGATTAAAGATTTCCTGATGAAGTCTTATGTCATAATCCGCAGGCTGAAAGACTTCTTTGAGCTCCCTCGTCAACTGATGCCATGACTGAATCCGAATAGACGCAGCACGGTACCAGACAAGCGCTGATCCGGCAAATAAATCAACCGCAGACTCATATAGCTCTTGATGTGTGACTCCTCTTGCCCGACGAAGTTCTTCTACTCTCTCAAGAAATGCAGCGATACTTGGTCCGGAGTTGTCAAACTTTAGCCCCCACTTGTAGACTGGGACATATCTGGGCCGGGAACTAGCGCCTGTGTCGTTTCGAGTTAGTGAAAATCTGGGAAGGTAGTCGTCCTCTGGAGGTCCTCTTCTTTCTTGACCTCTCAAATCCTCTTGCGGGATTCTTTCTTCTGTTCTCTGCTGAGGTCCTCGAAGTCGCAGTTGTTCTAACTTCCATTTCTCTTCTTGCTGTCTTCGGGCTTCTTGCAGTCGTCCTTCTTCTTGTTTCCATCTTGCCTCCTGTTTTCTTCTTTCTTCTTGTAGTTTTCTCTCTTCCCTATTCCGCCATTCCTCTAGAAGTTTCCTTTCTGTCGCCAGGTTCTTGTCGTCTTCAGTGGTTTTATTTGGTTTAAATGCCAACTCTAAAGTTTTGGGCAGTTCAAAATTAGTTTCTTGCGCTCCATCCTCTGGTCGTTGAAGCTGTTGAAAACCACTTGCCGATGTCCTGGGATCCGGTTGGTTCTTCGAATCAGAAGTCCCTCTAAAAGAATCCAATAGTTCCTTACTTCTACTCAGCAACTTTTCCTTACTTTCCGATTGCTCACTATCAGAAGATGCCCCAATCGGAATTCTCTCCACTCGGAGATACAGATGCCAAAGACGAGCCACAATACGAGAAAACTCGTTGTCATTATTCGTGCCTTCGTAATCACTCACTAGCGAAGATAAGTCCTGGTACTTCCCTTCGCATTCCTCCAATTCCGCATCGGCATCCAAAGAGTTTACAACGGTTTCATCAACCTGGGTATCAGCCGAAAAACATTGAGTCAGACGCTTCCTCAGTTCATTAGCGTTGCCATCGGTATCAACATTCCTAATTTTAAGTTCGTAGATAACCTCAGTCTTACGAAGATGATACGCATTCATCGTGAGGTAGGATACTAAAAATTCACCAGATAACCAGAACAATTCATACAGCCCACATGGAAATATCACCTCGCACTAATTTTAGCCAATCCTAAAAATGCAGTTCTTTCCAACCAAATAACAACACTAGAATGCAACCAACAATTATGTAAGTTCACATCATCCTCAGTTTGTCATACCGGGGAAAGTTCAAATCCAAAACAAAATTATTTATTTTATGTTTCGCATTGAGGTATTTTTTCCAATATTTAACTTAAGATCATGAACACTAGCAAAATTTAACTCATAACCATTGACAAGACATTAACAGTGTTTCCCAATACTAACAAACAACAAAAATACTAAATACTATCTTTCAAAAATATTTACACCATTTTATAATACATTTTTATATTCTGTGAAAGTCAGGTGCTAACACAAGGGGCCCCGCGTTGGGCGCCAGTTTGCCACCCCTCCTCGCGGGTTAGCAATATTGTCGGCCTCGCTCAGTGGAGAAGGGCGTGAGTATTGGTAGAGCGCCCATACAACCAAGTTCTTGCGCAGTGACAGAGGACTACTAAGATTGACGGATACCCAGATGGTTACGGTTTGCTCGGTAATAAGGGCGCCACCTTGTTGATGGGGTGTGATAGTCGCAGGTCTCCAACAAGGAACAGTTTCCTGCCCTCAGGTATGCTCAATCGAGACCACTACCATGCACGCAAGAACTATTAGGTTTACGACACTAAGCCTTAGGTACTTAAATTAGCCACAGATTTCGGTTGATTATTTTCTAATAGTAAGTTGCAAGGTCTCTAATTAAATATCAGGCAATTAGAAATTGAAACCAATATTTCACATATTTCATTCTGTATTGCCTATTTCTCTCACAGTGCTAAGGTCTTAAACTAAATAAACAAATATTTATTTAACTTAACTTAAACTTAACTCGTTGGCCAATTGAAATAAAAATACTAAAAATTATTACGGTAGGAGCGCTCCGATTACTAATACAAAATTACAGTGGCCAAAATCATGATGACCATATTCCTGAACTACAAAATTACAAAACAATAATTCACATGAATACAAAATGGCTAGACATTAAATTAAAGTTGAGTCCCATTTGTCAAAGTTCGAAACTGGATCCACCCTGATGCAGTTATTCAGGCCTAGTCCGATAGGTAGAGGCTCCACAATGACATTGACGGAGTTAGTCCGACCTCCCAGGGGAGCACGATGGAATAAGTAGTGTAAAGTCTACTCACCAACTGGGCGGACCCAAAACACACACACGAGCCGTCGATTGTATCGTCCGTGCAATCCAATATTGAAACTTTAATTTCATAAAGTCAGTTTTATTCATTTTCTGCGGCTCATTGAAATCAGTAAACACTACTTATATTCAATCATGAAAACAATGTCAAACTTAACTAAAAAGAAAACCAGCTGACTAAAACAGCAACATCTGTCACTATTGTTGGTGTGTCTAACATACTCGTATTTAGCTTACAGCGGCCAGTAAAATGTAAAGGAACGTTTAATGTATAAACATAAGTACATTAAAAAAGCGCAGAATCTGCCAATTACAATGATATACAATATTGGTCTTAAACACAAAGCATAATTATTCTGACACAGAAAAAATTAATTACGTTTGTTCTTACTTAAACTAATTAATTACAATAATTATAGTAAAGTGTATTGAAGTATTAACATAATGCATTAATGTATGCACTTTCACGGCAATGGTAGGTATAAATTTCATGACAACTGCCTTTACATTATTCTGAGTAAAACTAAATAATATACAAACATTAGGACATAAAGTTACCGATTCAATTATTTATAGAACAGTTAACAAGTTTAGTAAGGAAATTTATGAGAGACGGTGCAATTGTTACGAGATAATATCTCGGCCTAATTATGTACAATTTACAGAAACAATTTGTGGTTACAGTATTTGACACTATGAACACGTATTTACAACTATTTATCTCCGTGAACTATTAAAAGACTATATTAGTATTAATTTATTACAGATAACGTATTAATTTCCTACGTTTATCGACAGGACTTGACAATCTTACTACGAGGCCCAAGGCTTAGTTTACCGTAGATATTTAATTCTGTAAAGACAAAATTATTATACTGAAATTTTACTAACTGACATATTACGCAAGCGACAAAATATCAATGGCATGGTAATGGCTCACCTTAGCCTAACTCCTTTATTTGAACAGCTGATTGGCGTCTAATCAGTGACCGTTCTGTTATTGCAGCAACAATGAATGCGCGCTTCTTCATTTGGATGTAAAATTTTCGTATGTAGAGTGATCAGTTCTACATAACAATTGCTCAGGTAAAACAGAAAAGTACACGTCACAAACATGAACTATACTGGACATGCCACATTTAAAACAAAAACCTAAAATCAATAAAACATGTTAATACATTAAGATATTTGAATGCATGTTAATTCTAATAAGTTAATCAAGCAAACACAGAAGATTTAATAAATCAAGAAGTTTGGTCAATACGTTCAAGAATGTTATAGAATAAATAAAAAAATTACATTACATTAATTTAGGTAATTATTTATTTTAATTTTATATACTATACCTCACAGGAAAAACTTACATTACAAAACATGTCTAACTGTAGTTAAAAATACACAAATTTCATATCGCTATTTAAGTTTGTCATTTATCCGAAGAATATAGCATTGCTATCGAAATTTCTCAAATAATAAAACGTTATAAATATTGTTTCTACTGTTTTTTAATGTATTGATTGAAATGTCGAAACATAATCCTTCACAAACTGTCATAAACGTTTGAAGGAAATGCCTAGTGGTACAGTGAGCTACATTACTATGTACTATACAGAGTGTTAATTAAAGGGTGGCACAAACTTCATTTAAGAAAAATATGGAATATAAATGTAGGACGAAACTGTGACTTTTAGACGCTGGCCGCTATTTTGTATTTGTATACAAAAATTATTATCTCTCGAACTATATAATAAGCTAAGAAAACCTAACTTGGCTATTAGGTTTGAATAGATAAGAAGGTAATAAAAAACAAATCGAGTTATTGTCTTTTATATTAACAAAATGACGTCTAATTATAATATTTAGTACCATATCAATTATTATAAACATTGAAGAGTTTGTCACCGTAATTTTATCACATAAGGAATTTCATTTGCAAGTGCTAGGTATCCGGATGACACTTTAAAAGAAATTTATTGAATGTCCTAATGACTTAAATGCTGATAACAGTTAACTAATGACTTCCATACTTCGAAAAATGTGTCTTTGAACTGTACATCGAGGAGAATGAAGAAGTCACACCCAATACTCACAGTCATCGCCAAAAACTTTATATTTACATGAGTATTTTTCATTCCTGTTACACTTTAAATAATATTAGGAGTTCAACTCCTATCAGCCCAGATAATAAATTAAGATGATCAAACTCTGTTATAACAATTCGTACTACTGTCACCACATTGCCGAAGCAGGCTGAAAATGATTATATTTGCTAGTTTAAATCAATTAGTTTACACATTTATCAGTGCATACAACCTATACGTACAAGAAAAGGAATTGCACAAGTACTCTGTCAGAAGACTTTTAATTGGTATTGGAAATGGGCCAAACGTAAAAAGGGAATCGGAAAATATGAATTTCAATATAGAACACACAAACGACCGCTTCTCTTTGTTTGGTATCCATAGCTTAAAGTATTAGGCTTAGGGTTGGTATATCCCTGTTTTATATTGCATCGTAATAAACAGTAACGACAGATTTCTTTCTTGCATGTTCAATGAAATATATTAATTAAAACTGTCGACTTCTTCAGTGATAGTATGCAGAATTAATTTTGTATAGTTAAATCTGATTTAAACAAGTACTCGTGTAATTTATAGATCTGTATTCTCTTAAAATAAAGTTTCCCATTGTGATGGAGTATGTTTTATGCTCACAGTAATTTAGAATGTAGTTTCTTTTCAATTACTCAGTAAAAAATTTAAATTAGTATAAAAAAGCAGTATCTTAACTTAGTTCTTTGCTTCTTAGATTTTGTAGGAGATCTGCTTATATTGGGATGTTTATTTTTTACCTGGTAAATAAATATTTTAGTTTCCCTACAAGATTATTTTACATCACAATAACAAATTATTATACATGCGAATTAAAAGAAAAATGTAACTTTAACTTAAAATTAAAATAACTATTTACACTTTTAAAACTTAAAAACATGTAATTTTCATAACGAGTATTAAGGTGAGGTTAGTTGCTACTGATGTGATATGGATATCCAAACAGAATTGCTTATCACTTATGGTTATATCAAAAATGTGTGATGCTTCCTAGATTGTACACATATCAATGTTGAAAGTTGACAGGATCGAGTTACCGAAGACAAAGTGGTTTAATGACTAATCAAGTACTTCTTGGATTATTTACTACCGCACGTATCCAATTGCGAGACCTTTCAGACAATTGTTTTCCATGTGAAGTCAGTGGCACAGTAGTATCTTATATTGTAGAAGACATAAAATTATATTTATTTAAAAATGATAGTAAATAATCATAGAGTGGTTCTAGTGCAACTGAACAGTGCAAAATACAGTTGGGTTTTGTATTTTATTTCACTTCAAAGAAATGCTGAAGCTGACTGATATGAACCACCCAGATATCTCTTGTATATATATATATATATATATATATATATATATATATATATATAATTTCAATAAACATTGAATCACAAAAAGTACTTGCTCCGCCGGGAGTCGAACCCGGATCTCTCACTTGCCGGGTGAATGTGCTACCATTACACCACAGAGCGCTCACTTTTTCCGATTCAATTATTTTGTATTTGGCCGTATCTGTCACATATGCGTTTAAATAAGCAAACAAACATATGATCGGAAGACCAAACACCTGTCAAACGACTTTTATTTACGTTAAATTGTATAAATGGCAATAGCCTTATTTAATTTCAATAAACATTGAATCACAAAAAGTACTTGCTCCGCCGGGAGTCGAACCCGGATCTCTCACTTGCCGGTATATATATACACAATATACCTGTGTTGTTTAGTATACATATACTAAAAAAGAAATATTCCACCTAATGTATACCCTCAGTTTACTTAATGTTTATTATACAGTTTACAGTCCAGATTAACATAAGTTATTATTACAAATACTTATAGCCTAGCATGTTTTAATAACCTAAAGCCTTGCATATAGTAATCATAAACTAATGTACATCATAGGATACAATAAAAGAGTTTACTACAGTATATTAAATTACCTTCATTCCATTTACAGTATAAGTCAGTTAAGATGTCTAATAAAAACATTAGAAAGCTGAGAAGCATGACGAGCAAATAAATTACTCTAAATCACGTACTGGGTGAAAAATTGCATCCAATTGACGAACGAAATTGTCATGGTATACGTTAAAGTATTAAAATATTTAATCTCAAACCAAGAATTCCTTTTTGGCACATGTTGCTCTTAAAATGGGATGGAAATATTTTTAAAAGATACATCGTGCTTGTTTTAAGGGGTTAAAGGGCTTGATTTTTTTCTTAGCCCACATTAGCTGACTCACGATGCATAATAACACCTTTCTCCTACGGTGTAATAACGTCAGATCAGTGTATAGTAAGAAAAATTAGCCCATTACATATAACTAAACCATTTAGCTAGTGTAATAAAATTTTTTCAGCATATAATATAATATCATATAAATATAAAATTTGGACCAATTCAAAAAATGTTTATACTAATCACATTTATTTCTTACACACACACACACACACACACACACACACACACACACACACACACACACACACACACACACACACACACACACACACACACACACACACACACACACACACACACACACACACACACACACAAACACACACACACACACACACACATATTTTATATATATAATATTTAAGAAAACAGAGTTTATCATACTCGGTTATTATAACTCTCAGTTATTGCATCCAGAATTTGAATTACTGCATATACGTTGCTTATTTTTTTTAAGTGGAGATTTCGAAGTTATTACCAAATTAAATAAATAAATTTGTGAAAAAGCAATTTTTGTGGGAGCTCAACATTACATTTTTATATAAGTTTAAAAACATTATTTAATTTAGTAACATTCAGTCAATTTATTTACCAAACTTCAAGTAAATAGCTTTAAAATCTGCGTATGACTTGCTGTAAATAACCTAAATACGTTCATTATAGAGACAATTCAATATTATAGATTCAAATAAATTTAGGACACGATATATCCGGCTTTTTTGAGGATAGTAAAAATGTAAAATGTAGTCAAATAGTAAAAATGGAATTTTCTACAATTTAACTCTAGTGAAACTTTAGTGAACGGGTAACGAAACATCGCAAGATCAGTAGCAGAAGGACTGTGTGCTGTTTGAAAATAACCTTATATAAAAGGATTATTAATCAATTGGTCGTTCGACTGGAGAAGGGTTCTTTGCCAGATTTCTGCTCAATCAGGGCAATAAGGGCTGAGAATGCTGACCCGTGATAAACTTTTGGTACTTTTCCAACAATAAAGGACATTAGCCTTTTGCTCTTTGATTACTGTACCGAGGGAATAGCTTGACTTTAAAAGATCACCCGGTCTCTCCATTCTTCGAACTTACCTACCGATTGCCATTGTAGTATGTTACATTTGTAGTGTTACATTATTGAAATTCCTATTCCTGTTAATTTTAGTATAAGAATTAATACTATTAAATAAAAAAAAACTATTTTAAATACCTCTAATTATAGTGTTATTCTTTAAGGTACCTTTTAGCCCTCCACCGTCCACAGCCACGACCTGAATGACGTAATCAAGAGTTCTGTCGCGGTCTAGGCAGCAGTCCTGACGGCTCCTGTGCTGGAGTCTATCTCGAAGATAAGCAGTCCTGTCTCCTCCTTCATTTCGTTCTTCTCTATAGTGTAAACAATATCCGCATTGCCACCTTCTTCAGGATCGTCGTAGTCTTCCGCCGACATTGTCATCACGTAATCGCCTGATAAACGTTACATTGTTAAGCTTTAATCAAAACTATTAGTTAGAAAAGATGAGACAGAAGAGCAAAACATGTATCCTTAAAACGTTATAGGGAGGGTACTCCTCGTTTTGAACATTTACCGATTTAAAAAGAAAAGTAATAACTAAAGCTACATAAGTAATAAATTTGTTTTAGAATACTCAATATACTCAGGTATCTTTATTACTGTGTTCTTAAAATTTTGTATATACTCGTATATAAAAGAGATGTCGTAGACTATATACATTCATCCTGAGAAAATAGGCTCAAATAAATGTTTTTAATAAAAGAATACTTCATTTATATATTAATTTGAAAGTGTCGTACAGAAAAATACGGTGTTAGGGAAAAGTTTGAACTTTAAGAAAATAGGCTGAAATAATTGTTTTTAATGTTGGATTCTAGTCACAATTCAATGATGTCACTCCATACCATGTGTTAAGATAACTGTCATAGTTGATTCTTTGGTAGCTCGTTGAAATTCAGGATGATACCATTATCATCCATTTATGGTTAAACTATAAAATTAATCTTTGCACTTTCATTACATAGTTATGAGAAGTAGTGTACAATTTACTATCTTAAAAACGGTAGTAAATAAGATTAAAGTGATTCTATTATAATATTTCATTGGACACATATGTTCATTCCCCTGCTCCTCTTTTCTTTCTGAACAAAATAAACTCTGATCATGACAGATGTTCCAAAGAGCACCTATTTTCTGAATTATAAACCTCTCTTCTTAAATATCGAGATTGTTTATGAAAACCCTTAGGATTACTCAGATTGTAAATGTACTTGTCACGATTTACATTGGTAACATGTTTAAATCATATTGATATGCCAGCGCATGTTTCACACTAAACTGCAGAATGTAGTTCTTAAGATTTTATATTCGGTTAATGTTTTAGGGTAGCCTAAAATATGATGCCAAATCAGGGTGAAGCCAAGTGTAGAAAAGTTTGCAGGTTACAAACCCACAAGGGTAAAGATTGTGAAATTTATCCAAGCTTCAAAAAATGTTAAATTTGAAGGGCACTGTGTTTTCAAATGAATACTAGGTCAAATTATTTTGTTTTTATCACGTAGGGATTGGCGGCCAGTTATTAACTTAGCAAAACAACAAGAAGACGAAAAATAAGGATTGCTAAACAAGGGCAAAACTTACTACATACTTAGTTGACATGAACTGCTGGTATTCCAAAATCTTTTTGATGCATCTAAAGCGATAAAATAAAGTACATGGCTAATCTAATCTCTTACAAATGGAAATAGAATTCACAAAACTGGAAGTCAACAAATCAGTCAACAGCAAACATACTACAAAATCACCGACTACTGGACTAATCATTGAAATAAACTCGATAAATAGCAGGGAAGATCACGTTTTTAGAGCTAAGAAACCACCAAATGTATATAATAGAAGTATAAGTATGTATAATTAAATGTAGAGTAACAGCTCAAACAATTATTATCAGAAATTATGGGGACGGACTTGAATAGCGTAAATATGAAGCCCCTATCACAATCTTATATTCAAATTTTTTCATCAATCGCATTATTAGAGGGATGGATACAATATTAATTTAAAGAAAAAAATAACCACAAAATTTGATGCACTAGGTCTATGCTCAAATTTGTTTTCCAAATTGAAAAGTACTCATTTAAAAATTTATTGTCTTATATTTAATAAACATTTTTAAAATGCAATTTATACATATTTTTTAAATAATTTCAATAACTAAAAATTAACTGATTTATTCCAGTTATTTCTAAAAGTAAATAGTACAATGTAAGCAAAGATCATTTTAATATATCTTAGAGCTCTTTAGAAAAAGGAACAAACGTTCACATTGCATCTTAATCAGCTAAGTGCTCTTTTAAAAGAATGGTAGAGATACATGAAACACCCTGTATGTACATTATAAACATAGTATAATTGTTAATTTTATCAGTCACATCAATATTTAATTATTCTTTTTTTCTTATTAGTTTTAATAAAATTTTTCAGCCATATTTTTCAATTAGGGAAAACCTAAAATAATTTTTCATCCTAAGATTTATAAAACGGATTCATGCAACAAGCGAATATGGAGATATCTATATTATGAGGGTGGTAAACGTACTTCTTTGTATATTCATTTTACACTGTATATAATATTTTCTGCTATAAAAAAGCATATTTTGTAGTAACATACATTGTAAGATATATCTTAGTTTTGCAATTGTGTGTACATTGTTCCATGCGAACAGTTTTGGCAGGGTTCCATCGCGAACCAACTATTAAAACGAACCCTATTATTTGATAATTAAGCATTATTATTACATTACTTTGTCTATATAGCGTAGAAAGTAGTATTATAACACATTATATTGTTAAAAAACATATATTTGAGAACATACCCTTTAAAAATACCCTTTATCTCGTTTTTTAAATAATAGGTTATAAAGAGAAAAATGGACGATTTCTCCGTTTAATCATTTACAGTATGTCTTTCAATGTATTAGTTTTTAATGGCAATGATTCTGACAGTAGCTAGATAGTTGTGTTGATTGAAAGATAAGAATATTAGAGGTGGATAAAAGAGTAACTCTTTCACTGTCACGATTCTAGATCTGAATAAATACTATTCTGAAAGAATCTACATAATTGTATTATTTACAGAAAAGGATATTTGCGGGGAATGACATAGTAATGGTTAATACATCGATAGAAACTTTAACTGTTGACAGATCTGATTGACATTTATTATGAGAAAATCTACGTATTAATTGACAGGTAAGGATATTGGCAGTGGATGACGGAGTACCGGCCTGAGTCCTGCCGAGACAAACCTTGCTATAACGTAGGTCGGTGTCGGGAGAACAAGTACGGAGTCAAGTAAGTGATATTATTGCTAAACTGGCGAGGTCTAAAAGTTTTGCTTCGTTAGTTATAGAAATAAACATATTTAAATTAGCTAGAATATTTAGTTACCAAATCAAGTTTAGAACAATAACCAGTCAATCATAACTGACAAAAACAATGTTTTATATGTTGTGGACAAATAGAAAGCAAGCATGCCTAGTTTTCACTAATATAAACAGGCCGCATATCTGTATAGTAAACTATTGACTAGGTAATACAAACTTTATCCAATAGACCATAAAGCAAACCACATTATTCATTGACCGTGCACTCGATTCGGAGGCCTTGGGTATAATTAAATTGTCAATGGCATAACATCTTTAAACTAGTATTCTCAATGATGCTCACAATAGATATGGGTTCTTCTTACCTCAAACATTCTTTAAACTCATGGGTTTGTGGTAAATGTGCTATAAGTATTGTATTTAAACATACATTCAGTAGTGTTTTGAATAAAGTACAATCATAAAATTAATCAGATATTTTATTTACTTATATCAACTTGGACTTCACCTGTAGTATAAATTTGCACCAAATAAAAAAATTAAAAAAAAAAAACAACTTATTAGCAGCTGTCTGTAGTATACCTTGTCCACATGCCAGTGGTTTTGATAGTTTGTGTTGAATATTATACTCATTATATAATACTGGTAGTTGTACTAGTAAGGGACATAATTAAGGGAATTTTTATAGCTTATTGTTACGGTAAAGGATTTTAAGTATCAATTTATAGTTACATCAGAATAATTGCCCTATAGGTGCAATAGTTATCCATATGGCGTAAAACGAAGAAAAAAATAAATAATTGTTCATGTTCAAAATTTACTTCGACCTTAAAAAACATTAATTTGATACTGAAATGGTCTGAAGATGTGCGTGTGAGAGATCGTACACGGGACCGCGGTGTCAACAAAGGGCTCGTAGCTTCCGTGGGGGAGGCTGGGCCTGGTTCCCCTCTCTACAGCCTTGTCAATGATCGCATCCGAGCCTGGATTTTGTCACGAGAAAGTCCGAAGGTCAACTACTTTACAACGGCCCAGTCGTACCGACCAAACCTGGTGAACAGAAGATATCAGGTACGATTATTCTATGATCGATGTACATAAGTTTGAGGAATAGCAGAGAAATGTTTTGTAAAGCATAGGAGGATTCATTGAATTTGGCATGCGCTGAACAGCTTCATAGTAGCAGTTCGTTATAAAAATTTACATTTTACACGAATATTGATGCTAATTGTCACAACATGAGGTTCACAATGTAAGTTTTATCATCAGTTGCTTATGGGAGGCCAAATGAATGTCCTTTCAACTCGCTCTCTGTGCCACGAAACTAGTTAAATCAAAGACAAATTACTTTACACCTGGAGAATTTTGACCTCAATACGTATTTCTGTGTACGACAGAACGCACTGTGCGACGTAAAAATCGCATTCGCGACTGACGACACACGTGTCAGTCACAATAGTGAACTGCCACCGCGCAGATCTTCTGCGCATGGCAAGGTAAACATTTTCTACCATGTCACATGAAAAAAAAACATTTGGTTATTTAACATTGATTTAAAGTTTAAATCGTTTTAATTAACCTAAATTGATTTTGAATAACTGAACTTCAAAATTCAGGCATTCTCTTTCTTTTAGTTTGGTTAGGCCGTTTATTTTTTATTAGTAGTTGAGGCTTTACTTATATCATTCATGGTAAATAGTAGCCTATATTCTTCAATTGTGACTCATCTACACTGTAATGACAGTAATCCATGTACATATCGGCATAAGCGATAAAATTTTTCTTCTAATCATAATAAGTTTTGTTTCAGATTTTGTTTCCCTCTAGTTAACCCGAGGATACCCACGTCTGCTAATAGACTTTAGCTCTGGAACGCTGGAACTGAATGTTAAGACGAAGAAAGGACTCAGTGATGGAGAGTGGCACAGGATAGATGTGATGTGGGATAAGCAGGTAAATTAACTTTTTCGATAATAACTGACGTGTCACGACAAATATACTTACATTGGCTTCCCAAGATTGTTAATATCTGAGAATGTTCTCGATTCTGAAATAAGACATAGTTCTCTATAAAACAATAAAGATACTTATTAGAGTCGACGTATATCGTCTCACTGACGTGGCACGAGAGATATACTTACACTGGGTTACCAAGTTTGCTAAGGTCTGAAAATGTTGTTTTCTGAAATAAGAAATAGTTCTATACAAAGCAATAAAGGTATTTCTTACAAAACTTTCCCTGTCAAAGTTAAAGTTTTCAGTTTTATTGCAAACGGTAGCGTTATTGCACTAATTATTAAAAACTAAAGTAACGTTTCTAAGTTGCTTGTTGTTATTAGTATTATACCGATAATAAAGGTTGAGAAAGTGTAAATAAGAAATTTAATACCAAGATCTAATTACATAGGTTGTTTAAATTTAAACTAGAACTAAATAAATACCTTTATGATCAATTTGCATAGTTTTTGTGCAATGTATTTGTATAAGTATAGAAATCATAGATGTGCCTAGCAATGATTAATTATTACTATATAAAAACAAGCAAAATAATATTTACGTAAAATATTTCTCAGTAATAATGTGTATTTCCTCAAATCATTTTCATAGTTTTTCTTTTGTATGACCGTTATTATTTTATTTTAAACTGAAATAAACAGTAATTTAAAACAAAATACATTACGAATTAATCAGATCATAATTTAGTTAAAAATTAAGTTCATGGATTAAATAATATTATATGTATTGTCATTAAAATGTAGACAACCAAATTGTTTTTGTATAATCATTGACTAGTGTTAAGAACTAACTGTACACTCACCAACCAATCACAACGGTTGACTTATCAAGGCTCCGTGTTGTTGCCCACCTTGCAAGCGACGGCACGCTTGACCAGTACACTAAAAATCCCGCACTGGGGCACGTACACTCTCAGTCCCGCCTGACCATACTTACTCAACACGTGCCTTTATGCCCCATGTGTTACTCTCACATTTAAATATTAGTTTATCTCTATTTGTTGTACATTTACATTAACATTAAAGTTAGTGCTCTGGATTGGCAATCTCTACCAGAACGTCTCTGCTCCCGGACACCCGCGTCTACCGTGCTCTACAGGACTGGCCACAGTGTTATGAACTATTCGTTTGCGGTCGTATTGTGCGTGAGTGAATCCGTGAAGGACATCTTCTGTCTTCACGCCTGCCTACAAGACAGCAGCCTCTTTCCACACTTCCTGGTCACAACCTGGACCTCAACAACAGCAGACTACGGTTACCTCTCATGCAAAGGTAACTGTTTATTTTCTGCACTTTATTTGAATATGCACTGTTCATAAACTCATTATGTGTAACCTGGTGAACTCTTGTTAAAATCAGTGTGTTCGGCGTCTTTACTGCCTAGTGTAAATTGGTCCTTCTTAATCGAGCCTCTAAAATCTTATTTCACGGTTTTCATAACACAAAATTCATTCTTTTCATGGTACTTAGCGAGCCGGATAATAAGAACTTTAGTCCATTGGTGAATATTAGTGCAATCTCAACTATTATAAGCTCTATACATTGCATATTTCAAAGCGAGGTTTCAGGTTCTTTCACGATTGCAAAGTCCGTGCATATCTATTTTCCTGTACCCTCTCCACTCGTATCAGCTGTGACGTCGTGAACATATCAGCTGTGGTGCTTCGCTCTGTCGACTGCATTGTTTTGTTGACAAACAAGCTTTCAGACTGTCACAATACAGGTGAACTGATTACTGTTTAATGGTTACCGCTTCTCAATACTTGTTGGTTATCAGCCCTACTTGAAATACGAATTATTTAAGCAGGTTACGCTTCTTAAATATAAACAATCTTGGTTATTGACACTTTATCTTGAGCAGGACTCTATATGTACGAGCACCCTTATTGCAAAATTAAATGTATATTTTGTCAACACTATATTCTAGTCTCAGCTTAAATGAAAAAAAAAAACTACTTACTGCTCACAATTGTTTATTATAATTTCTATTTGAACATTGCTCACGCATATGTATGCATAGTTTATGGTTACTGTCAACACTACCATACTTTTCCACTGCCAGTTTACATGTAGTACGTGCGCATACTGTTTCCAGAGCGTCTGCTACATTATAGCTGAATTTAGCTCAACAGTAACCTTAATTATTGTTTATTATTTAATAACAACTTGTCTTGTTTACGTTTTGCCATAATAACAGTTTATTTTATTTTCTCAAAACAAAACTTTACTATAGGCCTATACGAGCCTACTCTACTTATTGCATTATTTTTACCTCAAAAAACTAAACAATATTTTTAAATGGTTTTTCATTGTATTATATTGTTTAGATACTTCTTATTTCTTGGGGAAAATATTTCAGAGTAAAATAATTTAGTTTCTATTTTTATCACTGTCTCAATTCAAGAGGACAATTTTTTGTTTACTTTTCACTTTTGAAGTTTTACTGAAATTGATTAATTTTCTACAAACACTTTCAACGTGGAGATGTCTCTTAAAGTGGCCAATGCAAAGCGAGAACACCTCTTTTCTCAGATACAAAGTATCTATGATTTAACTAAGAAGACTTCCGATCCAAATATACTTCAGCAGTTGCTTGTCAGAGCTAAATCTATTCAGAGACTTAGACAGGAATTTTCAGCAATATTAGACTTGTGCCACGAGTTGAAATTAAAAGTAGATGCCGACTATACACCTAACTATTCCGCATTAGCGAGCGTGGACGAGTTAGTTGATTACGTTGCTGCTAACGTGCTTATGATTGAGACCAAGAGACAAGCTAAAGCTAATAAAAGCGAAACTATTCCGCCTGCCTCCCTCAAGTCAACGTCCGGCTACCGAAATTGGAATTAAAAACTTTTGACGGAGCTGCCTTGGACTTCTGTACGTTCATCAACGTTTATGAACAAGCCGTACACAACAATGCGCACTTAAGCGATGTAATGAAATTTCAATATCTCTTGAGCGTGCTTTCAGGCAAACCACTCTCTCTGATAAAGTCGCTAAATATAACTAAGCAAAATTATGCAATCGCTTATCAGCTGCTGAAGGATCGCTACCATAATACTAGCCGTCTACTCACACTACATTTAAATCAAATACTAGACTTTCCTGTCATCTCCAGCACATCAGTGAAGAAAATCCGTGCTTTCCTTAATCGTTTTCATGAACATACGCAATCACTTAAAGCATTAAACAATGACATCTCTAGTAACAACCCACTTCTCTCAGCTTTGTTATTACGCAAGACTGATAATCGGATGGTCACCCGCCTAGAACAGTTTCGAAAAAAGGAAGAACTTCATACTTTGCCCTCGGTTGAACAAATAATTGAGTTTCTCAACCAGGAATGCAGCCACATTGAGGACAGTAGTCTACATGACAATATTGTGGACCCCAAAAACGCTTCAAGTTCTTATTTTGGGTCAAAACCCAGATTTGACAAGCCCAAATCGTCTCTTAAAAACGCGAGCTTGTTAGCGGCTTCCTCTCCACACTCCTCGGCCTATAAAAAAGGCCCATCATGTTTTTATTGCCATCAGAGCGGTCATAAAATTTATGGCTGTCCCAGCTTCGGCCAAAAGACACCTCAAGAACGGCACGGGATTATTAAACAGCAAAACCACTGTTCTTCTTGTTTGGGGACACACAGATTAAGTGAATGTCAGTCTAAATTCACGTGTCGAACATGTCGTGGTCGTCATCATACCTTGCTACACTTCACTGATCGGCCAACGCGGTCCAGTGTTAGTACGTCAGACCGAGTTCGTCCCGTTGTGGAGAACGGCCGTGACGGCGGCCGGCCTGCGCAGAGCAGTGCAACACCGACACCTGCTGTCCGTCCCCCGCTTGCGACCACAGCGCTCTCACCTCCTAGCCCGGCCACACACGTCACACTACACGGTCATCGCACACTGCATCAAGACCTCGCCCCTAGTACCACGGTTGTTCTGGGTACTTCTCTTGTCATGCTCACCGCCTCTAACGGACAAGCTTATGCCTTTCGTGCCTTAATTGATTCAGGAAGCATGCTAAATTTTATTAGCGAGAAAGCCTCCCAACTGTTGGGTACACAGCGCCGTCCGGCCACTATTAATGTCGCCGGCCTTTCTCAAACCTCTACTCACACACGCGGATTTTTAACTCTGGGCGTGGAAACTCTTGCTGGCAACCCAGTTGCCGCCCCGCACTCGTTCCACATATTGCCACAAATCACTGTAGACCTCCCACGAGTGCAAATATCTCAGGAGGTCATGAATAAGGTTAAAAATATTACACTGGCTGATCCAACCTTCCACCTCCCTGGTGGCATTGACGTGCTTATTGTTGGAGCGCTATTTTCACATATTCTTACTCACGAGACCTACTCTTTTGGTCTCAATTAACCTCACACCCTGGGCACCTGTTTTGGTTTCGTGCTGATGGGGACGGCTCCCTGCACACCACTGACGCAGTCTGTCTCTACTATGGCTGTCTCTCTTCTCTCGACTGCTGAGGTGGACCTCCACGCCTCTCTGCAGCGTTTCTGGACACAAGAGGAACTGCCTGCTCCCAGTAAAAGGTCTGCAGAGGAAACTCAGTGCGATGAATATTTTTCTACCACGCACTCCAGGGACCGTGAGGGTCGATATATGGTCCGACTCCCTTTCAAGGACACCAGTACTCATCTGGGAAGTTCCATAGTTCATGCTGAAAGTAGACTCTATTCACTCGAGCGCAAGCTCCACGCTTCCACTAATGTGGAGTATTATAATTTATATTCTGATTTTATACATGACTATCTCTCTCTAGGCCATACGCAGGGCTGCCCTACTCCTGACTTAAGCACTCCCCACTACTTTCTGCCACACCACGGTGTTTTTTAAGGCACAAAGTAGCACCACCAAACTACGCGTCGTTTTTGACGCCAGTGCCAAAACCAGTTCCGGACTCTCTCTCAACGACACTCTGTTGACCGGACCTAAAACTGCAAAATAATATTTGTGACATTCTTCTGCGCTTCCGCCTTCAGAACGTAGTGTTCTATTGTGACATCAGACAGATGTACCGCCAAATCAAGGTGCATCCTGACGATCAACATTTCCAACTGATCTTATGGCGTGATCACCCCACCGACTTGATGTCCACGTTCAAGCTCACGACAGTTACCTACGGCCTGAACTGTTCACCCTACTTGGCCATCAAAACGCTACATCAATTGGCAGAAGACGAAGGTCACCGCTACCCCCATGCTGCTGAGATTCTCAAGCACCAGAGCTACGTCGACGACCTGATCTGCGGAGCTGAGACTGAAGAAACTCGCCGCTGAACTTCAAGATCAACTCATCAAACTCCTCCCGCTCGGTGGCTTTGAGCTCCGGAAGTGGGTCTCCAACTCGCCGAGACTTCTGCAACACCTTCCTGAAGATCATCGGGAAATCCCATTTTTTCTGCAACCCTCTCAAGAGCCTCAATTCTCTATTATGGGCCTAAAAAGACCCCTCTGACTGACACTTTTACGTTTAATTTTAATTTTTCTTGTGAAAACCCCACTAAGAGTAAAGTGTTAAGTCTCATTTCTCAAGTCTATGACCCCTGTGGTATTTTGGCGCCTTGTATAATGCTCGCAAAAAATATCATGCAACTCGTATGGATTTCTGGCATAGATTGGGATGATCCGCTCCCTCAAGAAATATACAAAAATGAGGACACCCGCCTTTTTATTTGAACTTAAGCACGTTGCTACTATTACAATTCCTCGTGCTATCCCCTACTCTGCAGCTACTCACTGGGACTTGCACGGTTTCTCTGACGCCTCAGAACTAGTCTATGCTGCTGTAGTCTACATCCGCTCTACCTCGAATGACACGGTGCACGTAAGCTAAGTTATGGCTAAATCTCGCGTCGCTCCTCTCAAAAGGGTGACACTGCCCCGACTGGAGCTATGCGCAGCTCATCTCCTGGTCCAACTTGTCAAATATTGTGTTTACTCAATTAGCTCCCACCCGCAAGTTTGGTTCTATTGTCTGCTGGTGCGACTCTACTGTGACCCTCGCGTGGATCAAAACACCTTCTTATCGCCTCAAAACCTATGTGGCTAATCGTGTGGCGCAAACTCAAGAGCTTGTGGCTGTGGATTGCTGACGCTACATACCCAGTGCTTCCAATCCTGCTGACTGCGCCTTCCCGTGGGATCCTTCCATCTCAATTGGTGGATCATCCATTTAGGTGGCGTGGACCCGACTGGTTCCAGCCTGGACTCGGTCTATCTGGAGGAGCTAGAGGAGCTGAAGCATTCCACTCCTGTCATTGCCTTGGCCACAGCACCGCCTACGTGGGACCTCCTCATCCAATACTCTTCCTGGAGGAAATTGTTGCACGTGATGGCCTACGTCTTGCGTTTTATCCACAACTGTCGTTCACCAAACCGCCCACTTCGGACCACTCTCCAAGACAGAACGGGACTCCGCCCAGCTGCGAATTTTCAAGACCGTGCAAGAGGAAGCTTTCACTGAAGATCTGGCTCTACTGCGGGACCGAAAGACGTGTTCTACCAGACTTCAACGCCTCGCCCCATTCCAGGGTCCGGATGGACTTCTCCGCGTCGGCGGCAGACTGCGCCACGCTGACCTCCCGCCGAACATGTCTCACCCGTGCATCCTGCCCAAGAAGAACCCTGTCGTGGACCTCCTCATTGACCATGTCCATGTTAAAGATCTCCACGCTGGCGCGCAGCTTACTCTCTCTCTGCTCTTCCAGCAAGTCTGGATCCTCTCTGCACGAAGCGTGGTGAGATCTCGAATTTTTAGATGCCTCACATGTTTTAAGAATCGGCCTAAAAATAACGCCCCTCTTATGGGCAACCTCCCCAAAGCTCGCATTACTCCAGCCCGAGCTTTTTCTCTCCACCGGCATGGACTATGGTGGCGCCTTTTCGCTCAAGGTCCATAATTTACGCTCTGTCCGCGTTATTAAGTCCTATATTTGTATTTTTGTTTGTATGGTTACGAAGGCCGTTCACAATGAGGTGGTGACGGACTTGTCCACTGAAGCTTTCCTTGGTGCTCTCATTTGCTTCGTTTCTCGTCGTGGCCTGTGCACAGACCTTTATAGTGACTGTGGCACAAACTTCGTAGGTGCTAAAAATGCCCTACACAAAATCCTCACGGCTGACCAGCGCAAAGTTCAAGACTTTGCTGCTGACAGTTCAATTCGATTCAACTTCAACCCTCCTGCTGCTCCCTATCAAGGTGGAATTTGGGAAAGTGCCATCAAGAGTGCTAAACACCATTTAAAACGTGTCATGGGACTCCACATACAAACTTTGTCTCAATTCATGACGCTCACAAGTCAGGTTGAAGCGATGCTCAACTCTCGCCCGCTCACCGCTCTCTCCAGTGATCCCAGCGACCTTCTCCCACTGACGCCTGGACACTTCTTAATCGGCTCTCCTCTGGTTTCCGTGCCAGAAGAGAACTTGCTGGACATACCCACGAACCGCCTTTCTCACTGGCAGCTGGTTCAAGCGCTGCACCAACGTATCTGGAAGCGTTGGCAGCGAGAATATCTCCAGACTCATAAGCAGCGCCTCAAGTGGAGCACTCCTTCCCGCAACCTGCAACCTGGAGACCTCGTCCTGGTGCATCAGGATACTCCCGTTCTCTCTTGGCCCCTTGCACGGGTCACTGATGTCACTCCAGGACAAGATGGTACAGTTCGATTAGTACATCTCAAGACCTCAAGTGGAACTCTCTCGTCCAGCAGGCGGTATGTTAAGTATTATTGCAATAAATAACTTGTTTTTTATTGCCTAATATGAAAAGGCTACTTTTATTGAACAATAATTATGTATACATTTTTTGTGCAATTTTATACTCTATATTCGCCTTTATTTTACTAAACTGTATATACTGCATTAATTCTATATCTCTTTCTGCGGCCTAGTGCCTACAATACCATTCCTTACTGGATTAAAATAGTCACGTACAGTGACAGAAAAATGAACCACTGTTTCAAGAATCAGCTGTTTACTGTACACTCACCAACCAATCACAACGGTTGACTTATCAAGGCTCCGTGTTGTTGCCCACCTTGCAAGCGACGGCACGCTTGACCAGTACACTAAAAATCCCGCCTGGGGCACGTACACTCTCAGTACCGCCTGACCATACTTACTCAACACGTGCCTTTATGCCCCATGTGTTACTCTCTCATTTAAATATTAGTTTATCTCTATTTGTTGTACATTTACATTAACATTAAAGTCAGTGCTCTGGATTGGCAATCTCTACTAGAACGTCTCTGCTCCTGGACACCCGCGTCTACCGTGCTCTACAGGACTGGCCACAGTGTTATGAACTATTCGTTTGCGGTCGTATTGTGCGTGAGTGAATCCGTGAAGGACATCTTCCGTCTTCACGCCTGCCTACAAGACAGCAGCCTCACTTCCACACTTCCTGGTCACAACCTGGACCTCAATAACAGCAGACTACGGTTACCTCTCATGCAAAGGTAACTGTTTATTTTCTGCACTTTATTTGAATATGCACTGTTCATAAACTCATTATGTGTAACCTGGTGAACTCTTGTTAAAATCAGTGTGTTCGGCGTCTTTACTGCCTAGTGTAAATTGGTCCTTCTTAATCGAGCCTCTAAAATCTTAATTTCACGGTTCTCATAACACAAAATTTATTCTTTTCAACTAGATTAACCTTTTTAAAAGAAGTAATATTAACGTATATCACAAGAATATTTATTCTATTCATCTAAAACGTAGTTATCCTATCAGAGAATATCGAATATAAATATATAACCAACTAAATCCTGTTTTTATATATTCATTAAATTTTAAAGTGACAATAGCCTAATTTTATTTAATTTCAATAAACTTTGAATCAGAACAAGTACTTGCCTCGCCGATACTCGAACCCGGATCTCTCACTTTCCGGGTAAATATGCTACCATTAGACTACTGAGCCATTTTTTTTTTACGATCCAATTATTTTGTATTTGGCATTTTCTTTAACATATGTGTTTAAATAAGCAAACTAACATATGATGGGAAAACCAAATACCTGTCAAATGACTTTTTATTTATATTCATTAAATTTGCATAAGTGGCAAGAGCCTAAAAGCTTGCTAACACGAAACACTACCTAGGACAAAAGTTTCATATTGTTCTACAATCAGAACACCTCATGTACGTGACTGGTATTGATGACCGGGATAACAAAAACAACTACGGCGCTCTATTACCGGATATTGTTGCTTTCTCATCTCCGTTTGTGAGGACGTGTAATTGAATTATTCGCTTTCTGTACTCGTATATTGGAATGTGTCGTTTATTAACTGTACATGGTCAACTACACACGAGACCAGAAACAATTTACGGAACAGGAATGTAACATTCAATTAACAAGTTGAGTTTTTTTACAGACTGATACGTTGACTGTGGTGATTACTATCTACATCAAACTGGCGGAACAAAAATGTTACAAGCAGTTAATAAGCTGAGATGGTTATAAACTGATACATTGATTGTGATGATTATCATCTATATCATACAGGAGAAAGAGAAATGTACACGCAGTTAACAAGCTGAGCTTGGTTTACGCTGATACATTGACCGTGATGATGATTATCTATATCAAACAGGAAAAAACAGAAATGTAACATAAAGTTACCCAGTTGAGTTTGTTATAGAATAATTCACTATGAGTATTATTACCAAACAAAAGAAACATTTAGTTAGTTATTTTACGACCACAAGTTTGTAACAAAATGATTTTCCAAATACTTTTCCGCAATAAACAATTAACGTAAATAGTTCTATCATGAACCTGAGCGCAACAAAATATGTAAATATAAATATATAGTGTATTAATAGAAAGAAGGTTAAATCACAGTTTGTTCGATTTCAGCTAAAATTATCCTATAAAAAACAGTTGCAAGATTAGGATTTAATATACTCATCCTATAATACTCAAGTAGGCGCTGCCTAATTGTTTTTTATATGTTTTTCATAAGTTTATTGACCCATAAAAGGGATACATTCAGCCTTTATAATTTGCCAATATTATTGCTCGATATCCTTGAATGAACCTGAGATTAGGGGGCAAAACGTACATTATATTTTGAATTGCTGTAGAAAAACAATCTATATAGTTCTTGCATTAGTTTTATGAGGGCTCTTAACCATTTAAGGGCTCTTAACCTTTGCCATTCCTTTACAAAATGTATATATAATGTAATTATTATTCCGGTGTTCTAATAAAACGTTGTCACCTCCAGTTGTATGCCCTGAACAGTCCCGGTCTGTCGCGAGGTTCTGTGCCTGTGCCGCGAGGTTGTCCTCAGACCGAGCATCTCTGTAGTCACCTCCAGTGCGGAGCCCAGGGCCTGTGCGAGGCTAGGCTGTCCGAGGCCCGTATCCAGTGCCTCCTTGGCTACACTGGGCCCTCCTGTTCCACCCAGACGGTCCCGGCTACCTTCAAGTCTCAGAGGTACGTCAAGTATGCTCTTAGCTTCAAGCCGGACCGGTTATCTTCGTAAATCCAGCTCAGATTCCGGACCAGGTAGTCCAGCGGGAAATTGTTGCGCACGACGGAGCAGCAAAACCTATACGGCTTCGTCCCCTTGGGACTTAGTAACCGTTACCGCATTTTAACACTGTTATGAAACCCAACTTCATAAATACGAAATTCAATGTTTTACGTGGCAAACTATATCGTGAAAAAATTCATCTGTAGTGATTAAGGTTATATTCTAAATAAATATATTATCAATTATTATTGTCCATGTCAATCCGTGGGATTTAGCTAAGCCACCATAAATGATACCACTTAGCAGGGTGAAGGAATATTTGTTTTGTCTGCTACGATGTTTTAAACTTCTTTTTTGTATAATGTGTCATGTCTCTCTGTGACAGTGACATGATCTAGAGACTTCAAATCTTGCATGCATCCTTAGTGAAGGCTGTTACGTGACACATGGTGTGGCGTACTCTTACCTTCGCCCTAATTACAAAGAACTACTTGCGTTGCCATTTTAAGTCGTTTTGTTTACACAGAATTTACTTTATCAAGAAACCACTACAAATCGTACGTTTAACACCTTTTAAATTTAAGCTATTTTAAAACTATGTTTCTTTTTTACATATATCGTAGCGTATTATGCAAAATAATTACTACAACTTAATACGGCTTTATCCCCTTGGGACTTAGTAACCGTTACCGCATTTTAAAATATTGTTTGAAACCCAACTTAATAAATATGAAATTCAATGTTTCACGTGGCAAATTATATCGAGGAAAAATTCATCTGTAGTGGTTAAGGTTCTATTCTAAATTAAAATATGATCAATTATGGTCCATGTCAATCCGTGGGATTTAGCTGAGCTACCATAAATGATACCACTTAGGAGGGTCAAGTAATCTCTGTTTTGTCTGCCACGATGTTTTTAAACTTCTTTTCTGTATAATGTATCATTACTATCTGTGACAGTGTCATGATCTGGAGACTTTAAATCTTTCATACATCCTTAATGCCTTAGTGAAGGCTGTTACGTGACACATGGTGTGACTTAAGTCGTTTGTTTAAACAAAATTTACGATATCAAGAACCCACTACAAATTGTAAGTTTAACACCTTTTAAATTTAAGCTATTTTAAAACTATGTTTCCATAAAACGATTTGTATTTTCAAGTGTTACAATGGGCAACGTACAATGTAAATTACGTAATAACGAGGTAATATTGAATACATGACTGCTGTTTTTCAATCAAATGCAAATGTTAATTTTTGCTGATTTATTCATTGTATATATTTGCATTTATTACTAAACTGGAAAATTAACCGAATACATTTTGGAATCGTAACGTAAAAACTCTCCGTATAAAAAATTTTACACTCAATAATGTGTGCACCGTAGTCTATGTAACATTTCTACAAATAAAAATGCAAATATCCCTTTCCACTGTTAATAATTATGTTGGAAGTTAGGTTCACAACTAGAAATACATTTATTATTATTTATATTATTTAATTGCTATACTGTATTTCACTCATTAGCATTTCCATTGTTGTATAAGGAATGTACACAGATGCGGTGAGGGGAGACTTCCCACGGCAGACGGGCGGGACTGTGTGGACGAGAACGAGTGCATGGACAACCCGTGTAGGAATGGAGGAGTGTGTATCTACCAGGAAACCAGGATCCGGTATCGACTGCGTGTGTCCTGCCGGCTTCCTGGGCAAGAACTGTGACGTGGCGCAGGAGAGACAGACTGTCTCTCAGCGGAAGCATATTTTTTTTATCACTATCATCTCTGGTTTTAGGTATGCGTTTTAGTTTTACTGACCACAATACTGGTAGCAGTGTACTTTGTCAGCGGCAGCATATTTTTATCACTATCATATCTGGTATCAGGTAAATATTCAATTTTCATTATCCTAATATTGGTCCGGTGTACGGAACCACTCATGATATACAGTTTAATATATCTTGATGTTAATAATTTAAAAATTGTAATATATTAAGTTGAGAGAAATTATTTAGATTTTCATATTTCAGTAAGTAGCATATACCTGAAAGATGAAGAACTTTAAACATAAGAACAGACCTTTCTTAAAATTAATTAAAACCCAGTAATATATTGTATCTTCACTGAAAAAAAAGGTTAGTGGAAGGAAAAACAGACATTGCAAGAACACCTTCAGATAAACAACTTTTAATTAAAACTCTGGCCTCTGGCCCGTGATTGGTAACTGGTGTTTATAACAAGGAACTTCTGCCATCAAACCACCTCCGGATATTCACTTGCTTACTCTCAGTTATTCTTTCGCGTTAAAACGTTTACCCATCTTACTCTTTTTCAGTTATTACTGTTTTAGCTTGCATAATTTTAATATTTATTAATTTTAATGTTAAGGTGAAGTAAGAATATATTTTTAAACTTCTTCCCAAAATTACAAATCTAGTCTTTTTGAAAAAAATTTACGCAACATTAAATTTCTCAATAGGAGGTATTTTGCATGATGCTTGTCTTACATATGGTAACTAAAATTGTGTATGTACCTCCCCCCAGTAGCGTATGCCATTTAAATAAATAACTAAGGTACAATTATTTTATGTCAACCATCCCTAGGTCCTCTTCTAGTTAAAGCCGTGTTAAATTAATAACAGTTCCTTCTGTAAAAACAATAAATAATTATTAATTCTTGCAATAGTTATTAAGATATATCGTTCGAATCTTAACTTTTTTGTTTAATAATAAAATGATTAATATATTTGTATTTTAAAAATTATGGTTTTATTTATATAATAAATCCCCTAATGATATTAAAACGTTTTTCAGACATGGAGGAGTTAAATGCACTCTATTATAGCTCTCCCAATCACAAAAAATTACGTAGATAAAATTTTAATTTAAATAGTAATAATTTTAATTGTTTTTGTTATTATTTTTCACTTCTATTGTCATAAGTGATTTATAAATAATTTATATTATTTATAAAATGTGCAAACTAAATGTAGATATAAATATTTATAAAAGAACTTGTAAATATGATAATCTCAATGTGCTTAATAGTTTGAGAGTATGTGTATATATTTTAACGTACTACTGTTCAATTATGGAAATTTACTCTATATACATTAAACATTTCAGTATTTTTTGTAATATACTTCCTATTTGTCATATATGCTGTTGTCTTTCTCTTTGATATTCCCGTTTATCTTTATAATTTAAAGAAGATCGGATATAAAGAAGAAAAAATATTAGGTATGAGATAACAGAAACATTTAGAGAGGGTCTGGTACATGATTCTGAAATAGCCGATTTGATCTTCTAATCCAAGAGGGAATTATTTAATACTTAACGCATTTTTAGTGCAGCAAAAATTGTGAAGTTATTTCAGAATAGAGATTCGTTAACTTTCCAAAACAACCTCTAGTGACCAAATTCATACATATTTTTTATTCATATATAGTTTGAATCCATATACTTGACAGATTAAGTAACGTGACGTGGTCTGGACGGTATGACGAATTATTACTAAAACGCACATAAAATATAAATTTTGGGCATAATATAAATTTTTTTCTAATGTGAAAATGTTGCAGTAAGTTTGGTAACGACCCTCAAAGTATTATGCCAAGTCCTTCGATAGTCTAATTTTGTGTATTATATTAATTCATTTATTCATATCAATTATTGACATTAAGACTTACCATAACATGCTAACATAAAGTATTTATTTTATGGTACTTTAGTGAGTTAGGTTTGACAAGGAAAACAAGTGAGGCGTCGGTTTAAAATTTAAAAATTCTACTAATATATTTCTGAAAAGATATTTCTTTGTTATAACAAATATTTTAACGAAATGTCTTAATTACGGAAATTAACGTGTTTGTATTATGATTGTAAAAACAGAATAAATAATATTTGTAGAAGGAAAATATTCTGACCTCCTTATGATTTTAAATTAGGTTAAAGGTAGAAAAAGTGTGAGAAATTGAGATAAATCTGGCCTTTTAAGGCGCCATTGTCAAGAGCGTCAGAATAAACACTGATGATCTACGGTCCCTATTGGGTGAACGCTCAGTGTATTATTCTGACCGTGTAAAGAAACAAATTAAGGTCAGTAAATTGGTTTAAAACTATTAATATGTAATATGTACCAGTATGCTGGTAAATCAATATGTAAATCATCGAAAATTCCATTTCTTTAAACATAAAATTGAATCTTTTAAAATATTCTAAAATGAATTATTTCTACGTCTAATCTGCAAACTAAAATTCGTCCCATTTATAAACTATTATTTTATTTTATTGTATTTCTCTCCAATATGACAAAACAATTTGTAGAATCTTAATATCATTTCCATTAGCCTAAAATGTCAAGATAATATTGTGATTATATAAATTGTATTTGTAAAATTGATGATTTAAAGTCGTCAATATATCATTCTGTTATATGCATTTAATCATTGTATGTAAAAATAAGATTGACTACAGATAAAATTGATTAAGTTGTACTCTTATCGACGTTAATTTATTTTTCTTTTAAGGTAATTTTAGTTAAATATAGTGGGAAACTTTCAATATTACTGCAGTGATCTGCACATCAAGTACTTTTCAGAGAAGACCGGACTGTTGTCAGACCTTTCCTTGTCTATTTTTTAGTTTTATTTGTCACGCACACAATTTGTTAATGTGGTTAGATAATATTCGATAATAATCTTATTTGTAAAGTCTACATTCTTTCGGAATAAATCTCATTATCTCATCTCTTATCTTACGTATTTGTAAATGGAACATATATCTCTAGCTACAATTAATAATGTCTACGTTTTAGCATTATTTATGTTCAAAAAAAAAATCTTCACTTTTTGAGATATCAGGACCAAATACATAATAATTATCATATAAATTATAGTCATATTTTGCTAAGTGACTATCAGTGTATCATGATGGATTCCCCAAACAACTTGAGAGATTGACAAACCCATTTCGCTTTTAAGTATGCGTCATATACGACTCTATGGAAACCGCTTGAGCTAGACGTCTGATGCCCATATTTTAGGCGTTTACAAACAAAGTACTCTTTCGTAAACCGTAAACTTAATTGTATAATTTAGTTTAAAAAAGGATAATTTTAAATGTTAAGCTTTCTCCAGTTCACCTACCTCTAAATGTAGTGTCTAAAATCTTACGCGGTCACAGACTTGACTTCTGGAATCTGGAGTCAAGTTTGTCTGAACAATTTGGAAAAAAGATGGCAACGAAGAATCTTCAAATAAACTCTATCTAGTTATGCATAGTTTTTGACTTCAAAGATACTTTGAATACAAAATATAGTTGTAATATAAGTAAAGACGTATTTTCATTGTATCATCAGGTATACATGTGTGATGTTTAGACAAAATCTCTATGCATGTTGAAACAACCGAGTTTTAAAGCACATAAGTTAGCTACTTAGGTAGGTAGGGTTGTTTGACTTGTGAATGTAGAGTTTTCTTAGGTTACCACGTTAAATTGTGCTGTATGAACTAAATTATTCTAAAAAATATAAACTTATGTTACAAAGTATGTAATATTTTGGTACTAATTACACCAATAATTTGAACTATTATTGAAAGAAATGAGCAATGTATTGCACATTGGCTGTTACCTGCTGTTGTGCTTCACATTTTTGTTATGTTACACGGACATCATGGACGTGTCCTATTTAAATTACATACCTGTAAAAGTATAATTATTTAAGATATGTTCATTAAAAATTTGTCCTATCCTCTGATACCATTTTCATTCCCATTTTAGAATAAATAAGACTATAATGTATAATTAGCATTTTGGCAAAGGCCTAAGGTAGGAAGGTGAAATTTTATCTAAATACCAATGGAAAACTTGGATTTTACTAGTTCAACTTACCATGTTGTTTTGATCTAGAGCTCCAAAGATTTCACTAGGACATAAACATTATCTTACTATAGTGATGAGGAATTTTAATGATGGAGCCGTCAGCTTTCCTTGTGAGAGGTCTTGTTTGTAATATGATGTAACCCTATTAAAGCTTAAAGCGGCATATTTGAAGTAGTTATAATAATAGACTTAATGCTAAATCTTAAATTTAAACGTACAGTAAATATCATCTTTAGTATAATTTAAGTATCATATAAAGTGTCTCATGTTCCATAATAGTATAACAATAGTTGTCTACAGGATGGGCTTCTGTGCTTTCGGGTTAAAGCCCCTGTGCCTTTGAGAATGTCAAGTTCAAAATGGTTTGAATGTGTCACTGTAGACCACAAAGGGAAATTTTAGTTAATACTACCTTCATTACTGTTCCTATACACATTGAGTTTCCTCTTTCTGAAAGAAATTTTTATATATTTAAAATATTTTCTTTAAAAATATTATTATGATTTATATGAACATTAAAATAAGTCAATCAGTTTAGACATTCTTGGCAACAAAATAATTTTTTTAACTTATACTTTTTATTAGTTTCTGATAATGTAACCAAACCCAACCTATCACAGCGTATCGTAACATAACCTAAAAGAGATCTAACCTTATCTAATATAACGTAGCGTAACCTGAACTAACTTGACCAAACGTAAAATAACCTAACCATATCTAAACTACCTCAAACGATCATGACCTACTTTACTAACTTAATCTAACTCAATATAACGACTTGGATTTTAGATAATAATATTCCAGAGTATTAGAAATAAATTTTTAAATCAGACATCCAAGACGATATAAAACACTTTTTTATTAGTAAGCTCCAAGTGAATATTCAATTACATTTGTTACTAAATTTGTAATGATTAAATATTATCTGGTTTGTTTAAAATAAAAATCACAGTTGTAAATAAAAATAATACACTTCAATGTTTCAGAATTTCATAAATCTCTATTTTCCAGAAAGGAATTTACAAACCGTTTTAGTAATATAAAAAGGTCCTTTGGAAAGAAATAAAATATCAGTCAAATATATCAAACTTAAAAATCAGAGCTCTCTTCTGAAATAAAATAATACAGTTTAAAATAAAAATTAAATACCACTTGGAAATAACTAAAATAAAAATGTTTACTTCTAACTAAATTCACTTCAATCAAAAATTAAAAATAAAACTTCTCTTTCCACTAGTTGTACCTTGACTTTCAAGTCTTTGCAATTCAGATACAACTCTGTCAAACAATTATTAAAGTTCAATTAATTTCCAATTAAAAATTCACAAGAAAACAGTTCAAATTAAATATTAATAAATTATTAAAGTTCCAAAATTCAATCAAAGATATTAACAAAGCAATTTTAATTCACTTTTTTCCAAGTTTGAAGCAAATGTAACTTGTTTGATTCTATTACTCATCAATACAAGGCAGTGAACCGCCTTCCTATTAATTTAAATTTACCAGCCCTAACTTGCCAAAAGATTACATATTCGTATTTATCCTAACTTTTCACAATCTAATTAAAACTAAATCTCAATATTTTCTTTCCCAAAATTTCATTTAATTTAAGTTTTAATGAAAAAAATATCAACCAATGTAGATTTAAAAATGCTACAATCAACATAAACTGACCAAACAAATCCTAATGTAAACTAAACATAAACTACCCAAACAAAACCTACCGTAACCTAAAATAACATAGCTTAGGATATCGTAGTTGGCCTAATTTAAGCTAGCTTGACGTAGCATGTGCTAACTAAAACTAACTTCACCGAACTTCAACAAAACATTAATAAAATAAAAACCGGACATATAAACAGAACATGACCTGAATAATCTTAACGTAACCTAATCTAACCCAAAATAATAATAACCAAAACTATCATAACCTATCCTACTCTAAAATTACCTACATAGCCAAATCTACCGTAAATGTACCTACCCTACCGTACAAAAACCTAACATAACTTACCATAATCTAGTCTAAACCAACATAACAAAATCAAATGTAACATAAGCTTCCTTAACTTTTCATAACCTAACCTAACTTATGAAAATCTAATCAAACTTAAACAATCCTATCAAATACAACCTAACCTAATATAATCAAATCTAATCTACTATACCATGTCATAATGGAAAGTTACGTAACTGACCTCAACTAACCTATGCTAAGTATTGTCCAATTACTAGTAGATCCAATATAACGTGGAATATGATACTTGTTTTCCCAATTATTACAGTAGTTATTGTTCATATTGCCTATACATACTTCCATGAGTCCCCTTCCTTTACGCTTTTGCTCCTTCACTTGCACTATTTGTGTAAGCCAATGCCCGTTCGCAAAACTGAAGCTCTTTCTTCAAGAACAGCAAAGCTAGATACCTACAGTAACATATTGATTAAGGTCCAATACTCCTAATCTGAACTAGAATCCCTCTATTAGCGTTACTACTGAATTAAATTCGTGATGATTGAGGGGGAATAGGATTTTATGTATACATGTTTACAGTAAAATAACTAATAGTTATAACATTTAGGTTCATTACATGAAACTCTCACTATTTTTAAGCACAGATAATGTCTAATCGAATCGTTCTTCTATGTATTCTGACTTGTTTTATTTCAATATAGCATACAACAGGTATTATAACAATCAAGTGAAAGCTTCTTTGAGTGTTTCGCGAGCGTTGTAATCTGCTGACGCATTTCCTGGTCAATCAATCACATTATTGTATCCTGCTCTCCCAGCTTTATCTTCACCATCCGGTGCATTTTACACTAGTAAATGTACAAGGCTTCAATTTTATTTGTAATTTATAATATTATAGAGATTAATATATTGTATTACACGTTCTATTTTATTTTATAAAATAAAAAGAATAAAATTCCTTACAACATAATATTTGTCTTAATATAAACTTCAATCACACACTTTAAATTTTAAATATGATTAACCTTCTTTGGCATGTGTAAATAACTTATGAATCGCACATCGTACCTATTTATTAAAAATAATTTTGGAACTTATTGTTTTTATTTCAATAACAAAAATGGCTTGATAGCTTTGATTTGATTTATCTTTACTCATACAAAATGTATTTCACTAATTTATATACATGTTAGAAAATAAACGTATAGCAAAGCTTCAAAATATTTAAGCTAAACTTGTAAGTTCATTCTAGATTGCCAAAAGTAATTTAAAGTATGTAAATCGGCAATAAATATATTTTTTGTTCATTTCAAAAACATAATTGCTCTAATGAAATTAAAAGAAGAGATATTTTACTTAACAAATCTCAATCTACTCAATTTTTAGATAATAATAAAGATTAATTTACGCCCTCGTATGACCTAAAAGACAAAATTACTTTACTTTAAAATTATTTAGACCATAACATATTTATTTTTATCAACTATCAAATTGCCTTTTAGATATTAAAAAAAAATATTTTAACTAGACAGTTTCCACATATGTTCTGATCTATTTCGGCGTCCGTAGAGTCTTTGTCAGGAGTCCTTAAGTAATCGCTGCTTTACTTGTTGCAGGTGATAGCCTGTGCTTTGCTCCTTGGAGTGCTGGCAGCCAGAGCCCCAGTCCCTTACTCTTGATTGGCACCTGTGCCTTCCTCTGTTCCGTCCTTATCAACTCACGAGATAGGTCTCAATTACAGTACTCTAATAGTCGTTCGAGGAACTCATCAGCCTCTTTCATCGTGACTATCTCCTCTTGACATCTATAGGAATATTCCACTGCCTTTTACTGTGAGCCTTAATTTATTTCAGCAGAAACACAATCTGGAGTCAGTCAGCCAATCAGTTTTGTGTCACTTAATACAGTACCATAAGATCACCACTATCGTAAAATCCGAAGGTCTACTATAGATCCGCTATAAATTAGAAATTTACTCGAAATATTTGTAAATCCCCGAGTGAACTTCTGGTATTACAAGATCTACCTTTGAAAATAATAGAGTACGTATGATGCATGGTACATTTAGTATGCATGGAATGACTTGATGATGAAGATAAATAATACCAAGATTTAAAAAGTTATTATAACCTGTTTCCGTTTATGTCCTGGATAAGTAATATGCTATTCATGATATAGTTAAGGTTTTAAATACGAACTGCAGCCTTTCCGTGTAAACATTCCTTGATTGCTGCTTTAATGTAAGAGTATTAAGAAATTGTTGCAGTGATTTTCCTGCTGCTATATATGGTGTTTTAACACAATCATAAATTTATAATACTTGTGAGTTTTAGTTACTAACATTTAAAATGATCCTTAATTACTAATGATAACAAAGTTAATTTTTATTTATTTAAAAAAAAAACAAGGGCTACGATTAAAACTATATGCTGCGTGGTTTACTATACGACTTAAAACATATATTGTAAATTTAAATCCTTTATATTGCTTTATTATTTTAAATTTCAATGATTTTAAATTGTTGGATAGCAAATAAAAGATAATTTGAAAAATCTTTACAAGTACGTTTTATTCCAATCACTATAACAGAAAACTCATTATTGTTCGCTGGAAACTTCTAAACTGAAAACTGTAGAAAGTTTATTCAGATCTTATTCAATGCAAAACTTTGTTAATTAACTTTACTATTGGTTTGAGTTATAGGTTAAATATGTTCTGTACAATTGTATCTTTGTCAGTCCCCTGAAAACGAGTTTTATGAGTGCCTATAACAGATTAAATCCAGAAATATGCCTCAGTGATATGCATTTTAATACTTTATTTTAACGAAACCAATAATGAGTTTGGAATGCAAAATTTAATATTTTATGGTGAATACAAGCAACAAAAGAAATTTAACATATACATAGCTTGGATGTTATTAAATTAAGCTATGATAATGTAATATTTATTAATAGAAGTACATTTATATATAATAATATCAATTTTATTATAAATAAATTAATATTTAAATTATAATATCGTGATTGACAGTATTCTGCTATCAAATCCTAAAAAGAAACCAATATAGTGGAATATTTTTTTCCGTTACCTAGCTTGATCTTCGCACTATATAGCCTACTCACATTAAAAGGTTTTAATAGCGTTTGTCTGTATGCATTACAATGCTAAAAACCACTATCAAATATGGATTTAAATAGGAAAAAGGAACAATAGGATCCACGTTTTTTACCTGAGATCTTGTAGCAAAAGTGAACTAGTTATCTGAACTCATATTTTTATTGAGCGACTGATATTCCAAGCACTAAAGTTCATTTAGATACCTCTAAGCTTAAAACATAATATTGTTATTAAGGAACCTAAAGGACCTTATTATAATAACGTGATTGTCTGAATGCAGAAAGAAAAAAAAAATCAGGTTTAATTCCTAGGGCAAATTTAAGACTTACGCCTCACTTGAAGCAAGATGTAACCTTTTACATATCTAGGCCAAACACAATCAATAATAACGAATGCCACTTCTTACGATTTTGGCCACTCTGTAGTAGCTCTCATGCTTCTGGAAACCTTTGAACTAGCATCGGAAATAGAAGACTTATAACCATCAGAACATCGCTATAGCAAAATTATTAAAATATACAGTAGTATTCAGGTATTGGGAAAATTGGTGATCAATTCACCAAAATATTTTGAACGTTTTAAGTCAGATATAAATCCACTTAAAGAAGATTGGTTTGTGTCATATACATATTATAATATCCATATTTTTGGCTTGAATAAACTTACGTTATATAGAATGTTCTCGGGTTCGTTTAACAGAAAAAAACACCCACTTTATTTTGATATGTATGATAAATTAAAAACTCTGCCTTGTTTGACAGAATAAAACAATATAATTTATTTCATTAACAATTACAAGTTTAAAGCTTTTAAATTTAGAACGGGATAGAAAGCGATATTACGCGAGCTTAACGCGTTGAAAACCCCGACACCATACCTGTGAGAACAAAGAGATTCCTCCCAGAGTGGCGTTATCCCAGATGTTAAATAATGTATATTCTATTCCCGCATTGCTTAACCTAATGCGACTTGCTGTATTATACTTATGACTCATTATTTACAATTAAATTTTATGTTGCATACAATATTTTAATTAACGATTTTTTTTTTAACGATAAATTTAATTTTTGAAGGGATGATTGAGATCGAATAAAATGTTACCAGTCTTCCTTACAAGTATATGCTGGTATCACCACAATATATTCCTATTACTGGTTAACTTTATGTATTAGCTAAAATCTTCCGAACAGTGTTTGACTTTGATTTATTTCAGACCTTCACTTACCCTAATGTGAACAAATGTGTGTTTAATAACCATTATCGTGAAAACAAAAACACACACACACACACATGTCTACTATGCAGAGGAAACATAACCGTTAATTGGCTACCATTGTGTTGCCACCATAAATTTGTTTAGGGCAACAGTCAATGAACAGTGTTTGACCTTATAGTCAGTAAATTCCAGTACGTGTAATGATAAAGTAGGATTTTAGTCTAAGGCTTTTCCTTAAACATATCAATCTTGAATATCCAGCTGATATTATCAAGAAAGATTTGTGATGCTAGGACTTACACTGAATTGATATGTGATTTCCACACTAATTCGGTCCTTTAGATAGTCTTGCAAGATGAACAAGTCTGTTTCCGATATAATATTCCCATATTTTATGAAAAGCGCTTAGTTGCGCCTTATGTTAGGAAGAGACATAATAGATAGTACAGGAAGCCAAAGTAGTGCAGCCGGCTTTAGATAACCATAGATAATTGTTCTCATAATACTATGTAGTTTAAAATTAATTCCTCTCACTTGAGCATTATTCAAACGTGGTGCAGTGCTTTGCAGTGAAGTGTACTAAGGACAAAAGAGTTATGCGTAATGCCTTTTAATTAGCATCCTAAGCTTCATTATGATGTTTTGCGATAGTTCTTAGTTTAGTTACTGTATTGTACGTGAAGGTTTTTAATTTGAAATATCTTTCAAGTGACACTCATAAAATACTGTGGGTTGTCATTGAATTTAGAACACCAATAATGTATACTTTTAGTTTGTATTTAACCATTGTATTATCAAATAAATCTTATAAATTAAGTTTTATGACATTTAAGTTTTAGTTTTGAATTATTAAAAAGTTTTTTTCGAGAATATCAAGATCCATTGTAATTTTACTTTCTTTTTTGCTGGATTGTGTTAGGAAATTTTATCTGTACGAAATACAGTTATTTGTAACCAAAATCGAATACAATTAAAATGAAAAAAATAGCTTCGACACCTTCTAGGGATTTTGACAAATTCGAAATATGTGAAAAATTTTATTCGTTTTTATTCCTAGGAATTTTTTTATTTCGTTTTTGCTAATCATAGTGTAATAATCACGGGGTAAAATTATGAGAAACTTTAGAAATAATCAATGAAGAATCCAATTCCAATAATGAAGATACTGTAAAAAGCTTAAAAACATGGAAATTATTGGTAGAGAAACCATACAGATCATAGATAACTCGTCGGTTATAGGCTAATCTTCAGCCAATCACGAGAAAACTTTGCCCTAAAACTCCCCTGTACAGACAGCTGCAGAGTATTGGCAGTTTCATGTTATCATCTGTTGACTGAAGACGGCCCTCCATAAAGAGGCCGAAACATCTCAATAAATTATTGTGTGAGCAATGTGATATTTGACGCGGTATAGACCAAAAGGCCTTCACGTTAGCAACGCTACCTAATGTTTAACTTATTGCCAACTATTGTAACTATTTTGAGTTGAATGCCTTTATATTGTCAACGATACAAAAGAGCAGAGTTCTAAAATTTGTTTGAATGAAATAAGAATGGATGTTAATGAATAGGAATATAAGGCTTTGCTATACAGAGACTACGTTTGAAACCTTAATGAGGAAACCTTGTTTTTGTTTTATACAAATGAAAAACTCATCACTTCAAACCTCCTAAGCTGTTGAAGTTATTTTTTGCACCATATTCCTTCTCTTACTCTTTTTGTCAGTAGTATGTATTTGGATATATATTTTACTATACCAAGCATGAAAACATGACAAATGCATACAATTTTTCCAATAACTGTACAATCAGAAAAATCCAGACATATTGAATTATGCTTTAAACCGATTTCAGTATACAATACTGAAAGCTTGAGTGTCACATATTGGCTTCATTTTAAGTTTAGTGTTTCTTGTAAGTTAGTGTACACGTTAGATATAACCAAATGACCATACTCTCAGGAAAAAATATAATAAGAAAAAGCAGTTATAAGTTATCTCAGTAGAACTATAAAATTAAAAGTGCAATGTACATTTAAATTTCAAACATGAACACGAAATTAATGGAAATAAAAATATGTACTCAAAAAACTATTAGTTTAAATAATCAAATAGCTACTTGCTTGGTAGATCGCTGCGATGTATATATTTATTTTAGACAGGAGTTTGATGGGATCCTTGTGTGGTGATTCACAATTAATCTCAATATTTTACATATGTTAGTATGTGTAATGCAACAGTTTCGTGCAAATTTCATTTGGCATTACATAGTAGACCTTACTAGTTGCAGGGTTTCAGATGTACGAAAATAAATAAACTTCAACGTAACATTAATTATTAATACTAATGTAATACTGTTTGTATGTAATACTTATACAAACTGTTTGAAAACCGGGAGGTCAACTTTAATTAATCTTTGATATGCAACACGGTCTTACTGAAACGTAATGATTATGTAGTGGCAAACATTAACAGTTTTTTTGTGGAACATTGTATATTTTCAGCTATTTGAATGTTAAAATCACGTTTAAATAATCGTTTTCTTTGACGTTTTCTTCTTAGCTCGCTTGTTTATGTTGCTGTCTACTATTGTTAATGTAATATTGTTTTAAACCATAGAAAACATAATAAAAAGTGAATAACAGTATAGTTAATAACAACAATTGCAATATCCAAGTTCAATAATGAAATCTTAGCGTACATTAATAAAGTTACAACATAAATATGTTGCACTACAAAAATATAAAAAAATTATAGCAGATCATTTAGTATGAGCACGGCTTTATACAGGGTGGAGTGCGGTAATTTGCTGATTTGGAAATGAACTAAAAAAAATTATGAACCTTAGAAAAAATTATTTTTTATTTTAATTATATTTAACACTAAGGGAATTTTTTTAATTACATGGTTTTAAATAATGTATCTGGCAAATGTCGACCTTCGGCATCCACACACTGCTGCTTACGTTTTCTGGCGCTTTTATTCACTCTAACAAGCATGTAGACTGGTATTCTGCCAATTCCATCCTCAATATTGTTCCTAAGGTCTTCCAAGGTGTTGGGACGGTTGATATACACCTACGAATTCAGGTAACCCCAAAGGAAAAAATCGCATGGGGCGTGCCGGCCAGTTCACATCACCCCTCAAAGAGATAAGCCGTCCAGGAAACATTTGCCTCAAACAATTCATGGAAACCCTCGCTGTGTGTGCAGTGGCACCATCCTGTTGGAACCATGTATCCTCTAATTGCATTGCCTCAAGAGCTGGCTGAAAAAATCCTGTATCATAGTTAAGTACCGTTCGGAGTTCACAGTTATGGCACGACAGTTATCCTGAAAAAAAGTAAGGGCCAACGATGCCTACTCGTGATATGGCGCACCACACAGTGACGCGGTCCGAATGCACATGTCTCTGGTGGACTTCTCTGGGGTTTGTTTCACTCCAGTAGCGCATTTTTTGCTTCTTGACACACCCACTGTGGTGAAAATGTGCCTCATCAGAAAAGAACACAATTGCGTCACGCGGTATAGTTTGCAAGCATATCTTCACAAGAAGTAAGCCGTGTCAAATAGTCCAGTGCTGACAATTGATGGCTCACGCACATTTTATACGGGTGAAATCTCAGTTCATTATGAAGAATCCGGTGGAGAGAACGTCTTGAAATGCCAAGAGCAAATGATTGCTTCCGAGCAGAGCGTTTTGGAGATTGCAGAACTGCTGCTTTAACTGTATCGATGTTTTTTGGTGTTTTTAATCCTTCTCTGAGGTCCCCTTCATACACATGACACATTCCCTGCTGTTCTAAATGCAATTACACAATTTACAATTGATTGCCGACCAGGAACACGTCCGCGTGGGGGAACAGCGAATCGTAAACGAAAAGCACGCTGCACTGCAATGATCGAGTGGGCATTTGAAAAATACGCTTCAACACAAAACGACCTCTCCTCTCGTGTACACTGCACGATGGCAACTGGAACGCGGAGGAATACAAATCTCCCGTCAGCCACTATAAGCCACGCCCACTTTCCCCTCTCTTCGACCAACAGTGCCCCCACAGCCTGCAGTGCAAAAAAGCAAATTACCGCTCTCCACCCTGTATTATTTTAACAATAGTAGATAAAGCATTAAAACTTTAAGCTGTATACTCGTATAACATACATGACTATAAAGGTTTTAATAGGAATATTTTATGTTTCAGTATACCATTTAAGGGCCCAAAAAAAATACATTGACAATTTGAAATAAGACCATAAGTTTAAAAGTACATCAGTGACACTACTATGTGTTTAACATCTATTAATGGAGCAAAGTGAAATTAGCTGTTCAAAGAACTAATTTAACATAAAATTTTGTGATACTTGTACTATTATTTCAAATGAGATTAATTTAGCATTCCATTCGATGTCACTCAACAGTAACAGATGTGAATGCATGATGAATGAATCCCTAGTTTGAGTAGACTTGCCCTTTGAACTAAACTCTCCAAAATATTTATGTATTTAATAATAATTACTAATTCTAAGTATATTGGCCTTAAAAGAGCAGTTGTTAATTGTCTCGTAACTACCAATTACATTTTGTTTATGCAGTGGTTAGTATTCCTTGAGTAATATTCACTGTTTCTATTTGTCTTCATTTGAGTTAGGACTATTTTATTATAAACAATAGGTAAGTAGCTTTTATTGTATTACAGGTTAATCCAGTATTATAACTCACAGCAATCTTTGTGTTAAAGAGAATAAGAAAAATTTGAAAACCTAAATTATCTCAAATATGAAGTTTTCTATACATGGCAATATCAATATAAATCATGCCTCTAACTATCGTTGACACAATGTTTGAGACAATTTTCCAGTAAGATAAAAAAATATTTTTTAACGGTAGGAGGTTACTCACTGGTCTTCGTTTCCTCTTTTCTATTTTTGCCGTCTTCACGTTTTATTTAGCTGAAGATAAAGGTCGAGAACTATTTCGTACATGGAACTCATGTATTTACAAATATTTTTGAGATCCAACATATTTTTAATGGTATAATTCTTGTACAGTCTTTAGGTAAAGTTGTAACCTTCAAAATTGCGAGGTGAGTTTGCAAAATTTGTTATTCAAGACTTCAAATTTAAAATAGAGGGTGGTAAGAATTTCGCTAAAATCCTCATATTCCAAAAAGATGCAACGGCATGCGTGATTACAAAAAGAGATTCTTGGTAGCATAGAAACGAAGTATTCATTTACTGTTTGGCTTGATTTTGATACTTTTGAGGTAGCTATTATAGTCTTATCTTAAATTAACATAAAACTACTGCATATTAGAATTTAGTATAAATAGATTGATGAACTAACATATGCAAAATATACATATAGAATCCTTATTCTTCTTAGGTGTTACACTATCATCTTATACATAACCTCTTACTTAGTGAACTGAAGTTGGGTCTGCTGCCGAACACACGTGTACTTCACGCTAATGAAGGTTGATATTTTTGAATTTTGACGTGTCTTGTAGGATGATAATAATTGTTGGCCAACACGTTTATTGTTGTATAATTTACCACAGTCTTAGTGTTATGTTAGAATAAAAAGTTTAACAAAAAAAATAACAAAAATATGCATGTACCGGTAGCCGTTATTTGTTTTAATCACGTGAATATGGATAAATAAACATAACGATTATAGAAAGGAATCACCACAAACACACAAAATTTCAGTGTGTTTAACTTCAAATAACATGTAATATTTTTCAAAATATATTGACAGCTATTTATTTAGAGAAAAAAGGAATTAGGTTGGAGACACCACTGACTTACCGCATCGTATATAGTGAGGCTTTAAGAATTACCGTTGGCCTCTACTTTGGTTTCTCAGAAACATAATATGCTATCGGCAGCTCTGTTTCTGTAATTAATCTTAAAATCGGATTTGTAGGGATTCAGTGGAGCTCTTTGTTCCTCTTACATACTTTGTCTTTATACAGTATGTTTATCAGGATATAACATTTATAGTTTAGAGGTGAAAATAACATGATGACTCTCAATCTGATACAGATCAGAGATATGAGTAATTGAAAAGCCTTTCATTGCTGATAAAACAGATTGTACCGTCCTTTTTCTTTTATGGATTGTCCATAAAATATTGAATAAAGGATTGGGGATAATTGTATTCAAAATGGTTATTTAATGTTCAAGCAAAAATCTCTCTCCGTGTGATTTAAATGACAAAATTTCTCCAACAACAATCACAACTATTTCAGATCCTAAATCCTACAAATGCACTGTAGCGTTATAAGCGTTTATGAATTATAAAGATAGTTTTATTATTATAAAACAGTTTTTTGTAGGGTATTATTTTTGTGGAACACACTATATTATGATCTCCACTATGAAGTATAAAAATAGGATCTTTAACCATATCCAGGACATATATATTTTCTTAGACATATAAAAAACCGTTACGAATGATTCTTTGTCTAGCAAACTTATGATTTGTGACACCATAAATTGTTTTGGGGTGGAATGGAAATATATAAGTACATTATGAACAGTAAGAAACAAACATTTTATTTATATACAGCCCCTAAAGTTATAAATGTCAATATATTTTAAATTAAAAAAATCATTTTTAAATAACAAATTTAATAAAACCGTGTACAGCCTTGGATATGTAATATCAGTTATTTGTAAAATGTAACGAAATGTTATATAATGTTAATCTTATTTTATAACCATAACTATAAGTTGCGTATTAAAAAACATGTATATGCTAATGGTTTCTTCAAATCAAAAAAGAATATAACGAAATAAGATATACATTTAAGTAAACGGATGAAGGAGTGAGAAAGGGAAGAACACAATTTAGCGAATGTTAGAACACAGTATTTAAAAGGAAAGAACGGATTTATAACTTTTACAAGTTTTATTTTAGGGTAAAACGTAATTGTGAGGTTCAAAAACAATTATTTAAGTTAAAAATGACGTATATGAATTTTTGCATTTGCGGATCATTGCCATTTTTTACTTCTTTCTCGTTTGTCTTGATTTACCTTTTATTTCTGCTTCCTTACCATTTTTTCATTAAAATTTTGTTCTCATTGAGGCTGATATCAAGAATATTAATTAAATTAGCAAGTGTTGTACAATTGCGGAAGGAGACTGCAAAAGAAACATCCGTAAAGAAGGGTGATAATTAGTAAACTGGGTAGGTATCCAAGTTACACAATTAGCTTTGAGAATATGGATGGTTATCGTCAGTAGAAATCATATTTATGAGATGAGTAATTTAATTGCAGTTTTATTTTTATATAAGCAGAAGGTCATCATAAAAAGGTATACCATATTATTGCTATTCGATCATTAATATGGTTTATCTGTATTTTAGCTATATATGTAGTAAAACCAATGATAAGTTATCACCTGAATATAACTATTTAGGCCAAATATTAATATACAGGATAATGATTTTTTTTTCATTAATACTGAAAAATTATTTTTATTTTATCTTCTGAGAGCACTAGTATCTAATAAGTATGTTATTTCGTTTTTGATTACAAGTAATATTATGTCTGTACTAATTATGTGTACGTTTATTACTTTTAATACAAAATTTTAGTAGAAAACATTGTAAGTTAAATTATTGGTCATTCGGTAAGTGTAAAATAGTTTGAACCAACTAAAACCTCATTAAATCAGTAGGAACAAAGGCAAATATGTTGTAGGTAAAAAGCTATTTATATGAAAAATATAGAGATAAAAATACTAAAATCCCTTCAAAGAGAAAATTTGGCTTTAACGTATTAAAGTTTTGCTGATTAAAGAGATCTAAAAGTATTTATAGTTGGATTATGGATATTTGTTCGCCAATGTAATTAATAACAAAGTGATTAGTTTTGATTGATACCACATTGCTTTTACAGACGCATATAGCTTTATAATTGGATGTGGAGAAATGTGTACTGTATCTTTTTGTTGATACGAAACACAATTTATAATCATAAATTGTTGCAGTTATGAAAAAACATGATAAAATTATTTTTTACTGAGAGACAATTTATTTATTGTTTATAATATTCATAAAAATATGTTTCCACAAAGTTTAAAAGTTTATTTTAAATTTTATTTATATCATTATGAAAATAAATATACTATGTAATAATAATATTTAGGGTTCTTTTCCGTCAATTCACTACCATTAGTTTTATGGTCTGGAATTCCGTTAATTCACTACCAATGATGTTTGTACTTAAATTAGATTAAATTTAGGTTTTTCTTTAGCCAATTGTGTTAGTTAATAATAGTAAATACCTGGAATGAAGTGATTTAAATAGCATCCAAAAAACATTTTACACGCCGTCATAAGTTTTATTTATAATTCAATAGGATAACCAATATACAATTGTTATTGTTGTAAATAGTACTGATTACTGTGGTCGCATGAAGATTGAAGGTTAATTTCGAACAAAGATCGTCCGATTAAATCGGTTAATTCATTGTCTATTGAAAAGCGGGAAATCCTTAAAATCTGGTTGGTCACTTTAAACCGACGAATCACGAGTTTGGCTACCTCCTACCTATATAAGCGTGTTAACAGTTCACCCTATATATTCTATCTCCACGCACATGCGCAGTGAGGAAATTTCTACGGATGGACCAATCGGAATACAGAATACGGAAGCGATAGGATTTATCTTTTTTTTTTATTGATAAACGCGCGCCGCTTGATCTGGGCTTGGAGTTTGTGAGTTAATTTTTTTTCTAAAAGAGCAAGCAGCGCAAAGCGCTGCGCAGCGGGCAAGCATCGCGTGATCTGACCTTTGAATAGGCAATATTGGATTGGTAGTGAATTAACGAAAAAGAACCATATTTAGCTAATAACAATAATTTTTCATTTTCTCCTTCACGTATAAAACATTAATTATTTATATATGAATTCTTATTAATTATTAATATTTAGCATACACTTGCACTAATAAATTGAATAAAAAAGATTAAAAAGAAACAATATTAGAACGATTGAGAATCATCTTAAAATAATAATATTATGGTAAAGGCACTTTGCCTCCTTTATAGCATTTAAGTTATATTGCACTACGTTACTCTTACGTAAAAAAGGGAATTCTTCGTGACAAGATGAAGATTTATAAAGGTAATCGCCACAACAATGATGTTAAAAATTGGAAATTTTCAGAGGCCGAAAACAAAATTTTTTATAAGCAATATATCCTATTTAATACGGGCTCTAAGTTGCCGACTGATTCAAGGCACTGAAAACGGCTGCTTCTTGACTGGGCAAGAACTATTAGGTTGTAGTTGATTACAGGCTCGTGACATAGTTTTTTGATATTTTTGCTCAGGTTGAAATGATTTAAATTAATTATTATGTGCTTGAGCAATTCTGTACCATTCTGGGCTTTGCTGTGTAAGTACGATTATACTACTTTTGAAAAAACTTAGATTGTAATGAGTAATACAAGTATTATAAATTTATTGCAAATTTTTAATACATCAAAAACATAATTTTAGCATTTTAGTAAAATTACTGACAAATGTGAAACATTTTTTACAGAGGACTGCTTGGTATTAGTTTTTAAAATCTAAGTTTTTTGGACAATACAGTATTATAGAGGCAGTCCTGAAAGTTACAAATTCCGGTACAAATTAAATAGCCTAAGTAAAAACAAAACTTCTATTGTTGTAAATTCATTGAAAATAAACTATATAATATACAGAAATATTCACTAAATGTGTATAAAAAATCAATAGCTACCATCTTAATTTATCTTACAAGTACCTCGTAACAATTAAAATGTACTTAAAAATATAATAGTTACCATACTGTGCAAGAAACACATTCTTGTAATTTTAAGCGGAAAACTGTTAAAAAAGTTAAGTAAGAGATATAAAAAATGTTTTTCATTTGTTTATAATTCAGTCAAAGACAATTTATTGGCCTTTCTTTTCACTTAATTAATTAATTAATATACGACGTATTGTTGTGTGCCTAATATAATATCAATAATATATGTTTAATATTATAGTTATACATATGTTATAACATTCAAAAGTACAATGTATTATAAACCACTTTACAGAATTTATATTAAATTATATAAGATAACTGTTAAGCAAAATACTTAACTTTATTTTATAGCTATTTAGAAATCAAATTGTAACAGAAATAGTTGATTGATAAACATGATGTAAAAGACTATGCTAAAACGATCTAACAAACTTAGCTAGAAGCATGTTGAAGCCAATAATTTGCAAATTAGTTATATTCAGTAGATAAAATATATTTTTATTGGTTACGATTAAGTACAAGTACAATATAGTAAAAAAGAAACACTTCAGAAAATAAGTTGTTGAATAAGTTTTAATCATTAAAACATAGTTATATATTATATAAACACAGTACTACATACAAATGTTATATTACAGCTAACCATAGCAGAGTAAACTTTCACATTTAAAACTATTTTAAATATACGTAATATTAGTTAAAGAGTACTATTTTAGACAGACATCATATACGTTTATTTTAATAACGTATTAGTTAATATTGCGTTGTCTATTAAGTATTGATAATGATGCAACACGTCCTACACTGAATAATGTTCAGTTTTCATATTTGAAACTCGTGTCTATTGAGGATTTTAACCTTTTTTTAAATAACAACATCGGTTACACCATACCTGTCTCCCTTCCCTGTCACGTAAAGAAATGAAAGTATTTTATTTAAATGTGGAAATTCCTTAAAATTATATCTCACAAGCAAAATACTTCAATCCGGATTGCATAATTACAAAAAAAATAACATTAATTATCAATGATTATAACTGTTATTCTTTTTCAAACACTACACACTTTAAGGTATATCTTTAATACTAAAACTAAAATGTTAATACAATAAATTCATCCAAGCCTCGGGTAACAACAAAATTCCTTTTATATCACTCACCGTCTATAATAAACTGTAACCAAACATAAGATAACATAAAATACTAATATTACAGGTGGTGTGATATTAAATATTTTGCGTTTTAAACACGTTATGAGTATTTTAGTTACGTTTGGTAGCACAGATAGCATACAAAGCACTTCATAATGAAACTTCCAGTTTTAAAACCAACCCCAAAACATAAAATTGAATTTTTGTGTTTCACAAGATACCGAAAAAATTAAAAAAAAATATCTTGATCAAGGATAACATTTTAATAGTCAAAAGTATAACTTTAGAAAGCTGGTTTCAGAGTTATTACGTTTCAATAAAGCCATTAATGAACGACAAAGTGTGTCTTGTTTAATCCTACAAACTCATGTAAAGTGCTTCAATAACAAAGTTTTCTTAATGCCACCGAAGCTTTTAGGATACAAAGGGGTGGATGTTCTGAGATTACTTTTGTCCTTGGGTATAGTAGATATACAATTGATGTGGTGATTTTTTTATTAAACTTATGTGTGTATAAGTATTGGACTACAATATGGAGGTCGTTACTACAAATTTCAAAGGAGGTCGTTACAGATTAATAATGATCATAATATTTTATCTTTACCATACAGGAAATATGGGGTATTTTTTAACCTCCGAAATCTTTTATATTTGAATACGACATTCTGAAAATTGAAATTAACTAATTATAAAAATCACCATTTTCATAATAAGAATGTAGCTAGTATTTATTTATTTTTATTTGTTTACTAATATCTTATAGCAATAGTTTTACCCATGTTTTAATGGTAGAATTCGTCTTAAGGGTCCTCACTCATGACTTTTGGTAAAATGATTCATTATTTAAATATTTCAATTATTGGTTTTATTCCATGTATCTTATTCACGTAAATCACCTTTGATCATTATCAGACAATTATCAAAAAACGTAAGCACTATAAGTATGTAAATATTTATGTTTCAACCTTCATAGTAGAATGGCATTTTCATGGATGTGACAAGTCCCTCGCTGTATATTAAATAGGAAAAAATCAGGACAAAATAGAAAACTGTTGAGTATTAAAAGGCATTGATAATGGTAGATTGCATACTAATGAAAATATAAATGTCTTTAATTTGAGAAGGAGCAAAAGTGCTCTTTAAACATTTATTAATTTCTTAAAATTGGTGGATTACTTTTTGGTATTTATAATGAAACATCAGCTGTGAGGTATTTGTCTCTATTTATTACGCAATTACAGTTATATTTTCTTGTTCATATTTATAGTTAGTTTAGCATTTAAATTTTTCAAATATTTGTACAATGTTTAGTGTTACGTCTGAAGAAGTACGCTGAGACGTGCGAAAATTCATAAAGCGTTTACCAATATTTGGTTTTTATTGTTGTATGAAGAGACCATGTGTGTATATATATATATATATATATATATATATATATATATATATATATATATATATATATATATATATATATATATATATATATATATATATATATATATATATATAATTTCAATAAACATTGAATCGCAAAAAGTACTTGCTCCGCCGGGAGTCGAACCCGGATCTCTCACTTGCCGGGTGAATGTGCTACCATTACACATGAGTGAGTGCCATCGCTAGTGAGTGATTACGAAGGCACGAATAATGACAACGAGTTTTCTCGTATTGTGGCTCGCCTTTGGCATCTGTATCTACGAGTGGAGAGAATTCCGATTGGGGCATCTTCCGATAGTGAGCAATCGGAAAGTAAGGAAAAGTTGCTGAGTAGAAGTAAGGAGCTATTGGATTCTTTTAGAGGGACTTCTGATTCGAAGAACCAACCGGATCCCAGGACATCGGCAAGTGGTTTTCAACAGCTTCAACGACCAGAGGATGGAGCGCAAGAAACTAATTTTGAACTGCCCAAAACTTTAGAGTTGGCATTTAAACCAAATAAAACCACTGAAGACGACGAGAACGTGGCGACAGAAAGGAAACTTCTAGAGGAATGGCGGAATAGGGAAGAAAGAAAACTACAACAGGAAAGGCGTCACCAAGAGGAATGGCTCCAAAAGGAAGAGAGAAAACTACAAGAAGAAAGAAGAAAACAGGAGGCAAGATGGAAACAAGAAGAATACTATTTAACGTAAATAAAAGTCGTTTGACAGGTATTTGGTCTTCCGATCATATGTTAGTTTGCTTATTTAAACACATATGTGACAGATACGGCCAAATACAAAATAATTGAATCGGAAAAAGTAAGCGCTCTGTAGTGTAATGGTAGCACATTCACCCGGCAAGTGAGAGATCCGGGTTCGACTCCCGGCGGAGCAAGTACTTTTTTGCGATTCAATGTTTATTGAAATTAAATAAGGCTATTGCCATTTATACTATTTAACATATATATATATATATATATATATATATATATATATATATATATATATATATATATGAATGAATGTATGTATGAATTTAATTAACATAATTTTGCTATTGGTAAGAAGACTATTGTATATATAATGAATATCTAACTCGTATTAAATACTCAACACAGATCTACCGTCTGCTCGCCAGTCTTATTTTTAATACAGGTCTACCTCGTTGTTTAGTAATATTCCTTGTTATCTGACCTAAGTGTACTTTACAACACCCTTACTTTTGGTTTTATATATTAACACAAGTACGATGACACCATTTTTATTGTGTAACTAAACATAAACAGGTCCTCATAATGTTAATGGAATTAAAGATGTAAAGTAGAATCCTTTAAGTACAATGGTTATACTTATTGAGCGTGGTACTTAAAGTAGAGTTTCCTTGGACTATCATAGTTTGTTTAAATGTGTTAGAGGAGATGCATGTATCTGGTAATCTATAGAGTCACGAAGATAAACATTGGGCTGACACAAAAGTGAGACAATGTATTACTTCCACTCTATTCTCACTAACCATAGGTATGGAACTAGGATTTCGGTTCAGTAAATATTCTAACAGATAGATTAACTAAACGCTTTACATTAACTAATTCTCATTATATAATGCAAATTTTGATTAGAAATTTACCGAGATCATTAACTGATTTTTATGATATAAAAATTGGAATATTTAAGAAGCTACTGGTTAGTTGGCTTACGGATTAGGGAGGGGAGGCAACGGAGAACGCTATTGCATCCAATTACAGATAGGAATTTTCTTTACTTAAAGTCCTTGTTTGTTATCAGCCTATGCTCGTTACTTTTTTCAGTTCTATTACACTGGGAGCTAGTTTTATGTATTTATGTATGTACATGAGTGTGTTAAGTATGCTATATATCTGAGGTATATATGATTAAAACTTATCGGCAATGTGGGTCGACCTATATTTTTAACGACTCGTGCCCACGCACTGGCTTGCCTATGTGGGTAATTCTTTCCTACATTTTAAGTAATGATTATGTATTAATCATACTTAGAAATTACTATTGTATATATAATCTTTATGGAGTTGTAATTTCTTTATTTGGAAGTAAATAAGGTTTTGAATTGAATTGAATTGAGATGTCAATTTTGGGGGACGATCCGTTGGAGTATAGAGAAAATATTTAATGACAACCCAAGTGGGATTTTACATTACTTTAAAAATTATGGTTGCCTGTAAAGTCGGTTTTACGGGCGAAGATTTTACGTGACAACGTCTTTTTCTCGGTAGAATATTTATTGATATGAATATTATTAAATTGCACAATAGGAACAAGGAATTGAATGAAAATAGGAATTGCACAAATTTTAACTATAGAAATATATTTTGTTTACTAAAACATTGTACATAATTTGAAATTAATTAAAATTTGTTATTGTAAATGGTAAAGTTGAATAAAACATTTACTAAAATTGGAATTTGAAATTCTTGCTAAACACAGTTAAATTCTAACTCCGCGCGTGGTGTTTGGTCGGTTTAGTTCGTTTGTTTGGTCGCACTGTTATGACAGGTTAGAGGTTATAATTTGTTATTTTAAATGTTTGACTTGCAATACGCGCTGTTTCTTCTCAATCGACTGAATTACGATTGATTGCAGAGTGATTTAAACTAATAATTTACTTAACACTATCAACATTTGTCAATAGTATGACATAACCTATAAACTCAGTTTCTCAACTTTTGTGTCAATCTAACAATTAATCAATCAATCATAGTTTACGATAATGAAATATCAGTGTACAGTTATTTACCTTTATTGTTGTAGTTGTTGTAAATGACGAATCTAAGCACTCCACATTTTCACGAATAAACATAGTTATCTGCTTTATCTCGTGCGGCGGACCCACAGTTATCTGCTTTATCCCGTGTGGATCCCGTGCGGCGGACCCACTGGACGGGCATCGTAACGTTACCGGGCGTTACACTTTTTCATGAGTGACTCCGAGCCGCAACCTAATTTAAGACGTTGTCACGTCAAAAATGCAGCTAAAATGAAAATAATGCCGCAAACTGAACTTCTAAATGTTGATCCGACGAATAAATTGCTGTTTAAAAAGTTTATGAAGGCTTAATACAAAGTACTTATTCAAAATGTTCCCTTTAATTAAAGGATTATTTTTCATTGATAAAAATTCCATACTAAAAAGTATCAATATATGTTTAAAATGTGGTATATCTTGTCGTATCAACATATTAAGTCGTCCTAAAACTAATTTGTCACCCTGTATATTCTGAATGCCAACTCGACGTAAAAAAAATGAGTTTTGTTATGTTTTACTAAATAACACATCTTTTAATACATTGATATCATTTATCTGTGGCTTTACAACGATTTTATGCTAAATATTTTTCGTAATAGTTGAATACCAAACGCTCAAGCATATATCAATCCCAACACAGATTAATTTGAAATGATTGGACTTAAAATTTTATAGTAAAAAAACTTGTTGCTCAATATTTAAAATAGAAATAGTAATGGAAAAAATAAAATATTTACCTCTGTGGAACATCCTATATTTTTAAAATACCTCCCACAATTTCAATAATACCTTAAGTATATGTATTATATATTATATATATATATATATATATATATATATATATATATATATATATATATATATATATATATATATGTATGTATGTATGCATTAGTGTCTATTCATTTGTAAATATATTACCAATCCACTAAATATTACGCAAGTCTTAAATAAGCCTGCTGTCAATTAATACTGGTTATAAAATTTAATAAATGACTCTAAAATTTATTATGATAATAATATAGATCATTTTTAGTTATAATCTATTATATCAGAATGTAATAATTGTAACTTTAGTTGAATAAAAGAATAAAAAATGGGTATAGGCTACAATAATCCTCACATTTCTTGTCGTATTCTTCAGAAGATACGCCTCCATTTCACATCCTTACATCGGTAAAGCTGTAGTGGAGTTGTATGTCTTGTTATGTGGATTGTCAAGATTTGTTACTGTATCAAATTGCTGCTCCAGTTGTCTCATTAGTGTTTATTTTCTACCACGTTGTTTATTTTTCAATATTTTTCATAAAAATTTATAGAGATTTAGTTTATGGTATTTCTTTTCTTAAAAGTTGTTTTTTCTACCATTACAGTGTATGTAGTTACATTGTATATCCAGGTGCAGGGTAGAGTGGATTTGGTTTACTGCAATATTAAACTAATGGGAGGAACGGTAGTTTAGACACAAAGTTTATCCCTATTATTGCATTATCTATCCGGCTGGAGGGTGTGCATGACACAAAGTGGCTATAACCTAACAAGGTTGCGTAAACGAAAACACTAATTTTACGCTGCTGTATCACATACGTTTCAAAATAAACTATTCTCACACCCGTTATATTCCTCACTTCACGTTTTGTTACTAATTATGATGACGACAACCTCAAACGTAATAACGTATCTAGAAAGTGTTAGTGTTTTATGTATATCTATCATACGCGATGCTATAAACAATTATTAGTTGTTTATTATATCATACCTAAAATACAAAAGATTATCAATTTTGTTCGCTTAATATATCAAATTTTTAAATCTATTGCGAATAATAAATTGCGAATAAATATTTTTTACGATAGGTAAAATCATATTTACGTAACAGATAGTTCTTTAGATTCCTCTACATATTATCTTGGGAAATACTGTTATCGCTATAAATATACCTAAGCAAGTTTTTACATTTACTCCATTAAATTACTCGCCTTTATATATCTAAGCTGAAAATACATTTACAATTCTTTCTATGGTAAGCCGGCAGAGTATTAGTGAAAAATCCGAGCAAACAGGTTAAGGGATGAAATACTTCCAGCTTAATGGAAATGGTCCCATAAATTATCTTAAGTTTACTAATACTGAAGTTTATAACCACCAGAGCTAAGTCGAGGATAGCTTCACAAATACTGATAAATGTTCTACACTTATCGAAGTCAGTAAATCATCCGATAATATCTGATAACAAGTAGGGCTATTAGCTCGCGTCTTATGTAAACTCGTTTCCTCATCATGTTTCAAACCAAGGGCATTACCAAATACATTGGTAATTATTTATATAACGGTAGATAAGTAAATAATTTTTCATTATCTACCTCAATTTCCAACGTGTATATATAGCTTAGAAAGGAGATTTTGATCTTACGGCTACGTAATTTTCTAATTAAGTACAAAAATAATCAACAGAACATTATGACATTAAAATCCATTACCCGAAAACAGCATGTTAGAAGATATGTTTTGTTAATTAGGTATAGGTTGGTAAAAAGTAACACTTACACATATATTCACTATTACTTGGTTTAATTGTCCAAAGCGCGTTAGGAAGATATATCTCACCAAGCTTTATTGCACGTTATTGGTTTTGTGCAAAGAACAATTATTGTATAAGAAATCTTTTGTTTGCGATTTTTGTGTAGTTGTTATTTTTTGTGGTTAGTACAGGATTATTTTAAAGACTAAAAAATAAAAGGTTTTATCCTATTGTCAATTCAATCTAAATTCATGTAATTTTGATTGAAGTGAATGCAGAATATAACCTATTATTTATATTTATTCATCTTTATTGTCTAATTTTGACGGATTCTGCCTTCATTCAAAAATTTTATAAGAATAAGTTACAATAACTAAAATAGACTATACAAAAAACGAAGCTAATACAAAAGTAACTGGTTACATTCAATTTTTACCAGAATAATTACAATTACCATCAGCTTACAGGAAAATATGATGGTTTTGCAACAGCTGTACTCTGTTACTTAAGGAATGTATTGCTTTCATGAAGCGTACTTTTTACATAATATATATTTAAATATGATAAAGCCTACTCAACTAAAGTTTTGAAATATGGTGCTGAACCAATTAAACAATTGAATATAATTTATTTGCATTTCTTAAGTGTTTCTTAGTAATAATAACTTGCTTCACAGTCAGGTGTTATTTGGTATTATAACGAAAAACTAAATATAATATAAATATAAAATACATAAAAACTATTAAACTTGGATTTATTCCATATATTATCATCTTATGATAAACAATATGACACTTAACGTACAACTCATACATGACTAATGTAAGACATACGTAATTAATTATTAGTATAACAACATTTAAAGAATCAATGTACATATAGTTGCTGGAGAGGAAGTCTTGTATTAAAATTCGATACAAACATCCTCCGGATGTAAGTGGATACGCGCATCCGCCCAGACACCGATGATGAACAAACAGGAAATGATTGATTAAGTAGCGGAAATGCTTATTTCTAAAAATCATGTGACGATGTAAGGGACAGCCGTGCTGATATGAAAAAATTAGTACTCACCAATTATGATGGAGAGATTTGGCAGAGGCGTGGTCATGAGCTGGCGGGAGAACAAAAAAATGAGGAACTAGGAGGAGAGGAGGAAGTCGAGGACGGGATTCGAAAAGCGACGTTCGGGAGTGCCAGTGCTTGTGTTCGTGTGCGGGGAAAAGTCTCTTAGTCGTAATAAGTGTCAAGTGCAAAGAAATGTAAGTTAAGGTAATCATGTATTTAATTTTTGGAACGTAGTATTTTTATATCAGGGTTCATTAATCATTTTAATACCTCTCATTCACAATTGCAAGGTACCTGTACCTAAAATAATAAAAAGAAAAGATTATAATATGTAGAAATAAAATGAATAGTTTAATATTGAAATTCATATTTTCTTATTTCATATATTTTATTTAAATGTTCTCAATTTGGAAAAGTCACTCATTTGTTTTAATCATGTAAATTTATGTAAATGTTTAGATATTTTAAAAGAAAATTTTCTCAGGTCAGTTCATGAACAAATATTTATTGCAACACTGCAAAAATTACTAATAAATGTTATAGTAAAATAAATTAAACATAAATTGTAATGAATAATTTAATATTAAACAAAACTGGTATTAAAGTTTGTGTTCAATATATCGGTTGATGATATCCATTGTTATTTAAAAGTTTGATCATTATAATGTGATGCTGTCACAAATAAAATATGTGTTGGTTCATTTGAGGGTGTTGTCATCTACCTATTATTAAATCCTCTCACAGCAGCCCTTGCTCACAATACATTATAATATTTCACAATCCTCATCTTCACAAAACCAACCTTAAAAACCTTACACTAGTATGATTCAAGTTATTGAATATACAGAAAAAGGGAACGCCTCAAGAACAGTTCCGCTCTATTGTTTGAAACGTAAGCAATCTTCAAGTGCTTTCACTCCGGGTGACTTCTTCTGTTTAACTTTTCTAACAAGCCTGACAAAAGTTTCTTTGTAAACACTTTAGATAATGAACGTTTGTTTAAATTAAATTATTGTTATATCATTGGTAACTGAATCATTACATCTTGTTGAATTTATTAAATTTTCAACTACTACTGTGTGTACGAATGTTAATTTTAATTCTATTTTTAAACTCTTAATTATAAGCTTCATTTCATAAATAGTATTCCGTTCTTTATATAAAACATAGCCATCGATAAGAAAAATACTCGCACATTGGCCAGGATCATGTAAATAAACCTTAGCTGAAACTGCACTGAAGTGTAATATAATATAAATTCGTTATTGTTAACGAAAAACTTGTAATCTAAAAATTACTTGAAGTGTTGTAACATGATTATTATTTTAGTAACTATTCATCGATCCACTATTTCTTAAATATAATAATTGATATGAAAGAAATAAATTCACTACAAAAAAATTATAGTAACAAAATGTATAGTAACAAAAAAATAACACTGCACGATAATGTTTTAAGTAATCCGTAATAGTTTGAGGAAAAAATAAGAAATATAACTTCAGAATAGATTAAAATAAATAGCATAAACAAAACCGTTCAAATTACTCAAACATGACGTGATTATTTTTAAACTAAGTAAATAAAATATCGTGTATATGCAAATATAAAAGTGCGCCTTAAATATTAAATAAATATTATCATCCATCAATTTTCGACATTTATTTCTAGCATATTAGAAAAGTAAAAAAATATAAGATACATTCGTACGATTATGATCATGCCCACAGTTAGCCCATATCAATAACACCAAACGCTTGAAACCCGTAGGATGATAGCGTATAGATTGGTGATACGTCAAACTAATCAAGTTACTACAGCAACATAGATTTATATTTATTGGTTTAAAAAAAACAATAAATTATTTTCAATGTAATTAAAATAACTTAAAACATTTTCTTCGATACTCATTTGTATCGGTTTTGTTTAGTAAAAAATTGAGTTTAATAAAGGTGTTCACTGATAGGAATTAGTTGAGTTTTTTATAAAACAAAAAATCAAAGTTTTCAAAAATTGACTTTTGTTTACCTTACTGAGGGCTCTGGTAATATTTCTCCTGCAACTGCTTTCCGCCTGATATCTCAAGAACCAAGCGAGCTAAGGACCCTATCATGTAGTTATAGTATTCTTACATTTGTTATATGCTGTAAACTTTATAACCTTTATTATTAACCTACTTGTTATTGTAATATACCACGCAAATAAAAATATAAAATTAAAGCAGAATATCAACATTATTATATAACATTTACTTTAAGGATGAAAAAGGACATCATTCATACTGATGTATTGGTACGTTAGCAAGTGATTTGTTGAAATAATTTATGTTTCCCAAACTAATTTGATTATTTTATTTCATAATCTAATAAAGTGTGAAAAACTTAATTTGATATAAAATTACTTACTTCTTCTATATTGTATCTATGCTATATTGTATCACTTAAATGCTGATCTCTATGATTGGGTGTAGCAGAATAAATTGGTATAATAATCAGGTTATGTATTCAAATTGTGTACTCGTGCAGAGCTAAACAATGGATCCACCGGGACGTGACGTCATATCCCGCTGGTCTATCGCTGATTGGTTGCCACAATCATGGGATACGTTCACACTCAATACTGTCCTTAATTGGTTAAAGTGAAATGAAACAATATTCGTTCTTAATCATTAACACCGCTCAAAAATTTAGAAAATGTATTAAAGACATATCGGGTAAGTGTTTTTAAAATTATCTCATACAATAATAATATTGACGTTTTAAAACTTACAGTTGGCATATTACAGACTTTTATTAAAATTATCATTCTGATATTGTAAATGATTTAGTTAAATGATTATTATATTGAATTATAATCGTGATGTCATGTAAATATCAATTTTAATTTTTTTTAAGCTCACGTAACATATATTTAATACATAATTACATAATAATCAACAATAGAAATTTATGTAAAGTGTTGTTAAACCACAAGACAACAAACTACCAGAAATTGAAACATGTGCTATGAAGTAAGTGGTATCATCATAGCAATGGTTTTATTGGTACAGTATTATGTCACTGACTCGTGATTTGTACGCATTAGAGAACTACAAAAATAGGACAGTTTAATGTACTGGTATAGACAATGTAAAATACTATAAAATTATAACCTTAAAATAAATCTGGCTGTTTTTTTTTATATCCCTAATAAGTTACACAGACCCAGATGTGTAACTTATTACTTTAAGTAACTCCCTAATAAGTTACTTAAATATTATGTGTGCCTAAGTGCACCGCCTAACTTACACTACATGAGTTGGATTATAAGTGCGTTGATTAGCCTGATTTATATGTATATCTATTATATACATATTTATATATTTACACACACACACACACACACACACACACACACACACACCACACACACACACAACACACACCACACACACATATATATATATATATATATATATATCTTACATATAATATATATATATATAATATATATATATATATATATATATATATATATATATTATATGTAAGATATTGTAGTTCTTAAGATATTATAGTTCTTGTAGTCCCTAATATTTCTCAGCTTTTAGTCCATTCTTGTTTTAGAATACTTATAAGTGTAAATAGATAGCTGTATCTGTTAGTCATATATCCCGATCTCACTTACCTCTCTCTGTATATTAAATCTAAATCAATATTTCATATATATTTTAAAGGCGTACGCACTCCACCAACAAATCAAATGTACACTTATAGGATCTAATATACCTGGAAAATATATTTTGATTAGTATTATGTAATTCAATTTTTATATTTTGTATTTGGGGTCACCTAATACCTTAATCGAACTACATACATCTATATGTATTTCCATGAATTTATTTATGCTATTCTATTTATTTAATTCATCTGGTCTTCTCGATATACATAATCAATCCTGTTGTATCTGCACCTCTAAAGAACAGGAAGAATAAAAATCACATTGTAATTGAATAATTATATACTATTCATTTTATAAAATATTAAAAATAATATTTTATCTGAAAGTAAACTTAATTTGTAGGTTGAAATTTGCAGAGTAAAACTTACTGTACAAAACTATAAAAGCATTTGTGATATATGTATTTATTTGGCTCAATTATATTGAAATAACGTAACAAGTGGTTGTGTAAATTATTAGAACAAAAAGATTAAATATAGCATCCCCGATGGGAGCATTTCTATAATTACAAGACCTTTGACATTTGTTTTAACTGCACCAAACTCGGAGACCTGTAAATAACGTGACGCGAGAGACAGAAACAAAAACATTTAAATCTGTCACAGCGAAATGGCTTGTGATATTTGTAGTCCCTGTGGGCGGTAATATCCGCATTTTACAACTGTCTGCGTCCCACCGCCATCGTAATAGAGAGGCATTCAAAGCATAACAACTCAACGTTGTAACGTTCAAAATTAATATAATGCAAGAACCCATATTGTACTAGTATATACTGGAACATCTTTCATGGGCTTTCTAATGGGATTAACTCCAATCTGAAACTTTATTTGGTATATCATTATGTTATGAAAGAATAATCTAAATTTTTATCAATGAAAACAATACAAATTTTGAATTTGACTATGATTTATTTCATGGGCAATTATATCTATCAAATAACGAAAAGTTGTGGATGTGTGTTTATTTACTGTTGGAGACGAAAAACATATACCACTGTAACTGTGGTCGCAATTTAATAATAAGGACAATTGATTTAGATCATCTTAAAACGACATCTATGTACTGAAAAACATGGTTTGTATTGATGGATTGTTTGCTCTTCAGTTATCGTATGTATTCATTAATACCTAAGATGGTACCAACCAATAATAACGTGTAAAGCGACAATTTATATATTCACAAAAAATATATTAATTAATGCATTAATTGCCTAGATGTGTCGTCAAGTTTAAAATAGTTAAACATGAGGAGGAAGACTTCACAGTACGGCCAAGTTGAGCTTCCAGCTCGGACTGATTGGGTTTTTCCTGGTCAAGGCGTCTTCCTAGATATGAGTTTCACCTCGCTTGTACAATGGCTTCACTTGTACACCTACTAGTGTTTTTACTTGTAAAATGACCTTCATATACAATACCAAAGTGCATATGGGTGCAGCAAGACTCTCTACACAAACTGTGAGATCTTTAAAACTAAATGCAAAAATAGCTATGTTTATTTAATTGTTTCCGTTTGCCTGCATTTGTGTGTTTTAGGTTTTATGTCAAAATTCAGTATAGATCTAAAATTAAAGTTTGGTATAACTAGTAGTTTTCTGTCTAAAATCATGAGAAGAATTATTATTATATCATTATTTTAAGTTGAACGTTTTGAAGCTTAATACAATAACGTATAAAGGATTAAAATACTGTTTTAAGAATAATAAATATTCTAAACCTAATTATAAATATTTTGACGACTAGATCATAACAATCGTTCAGTATATAATATGGATATAAGCTTATAAAAATGCCAATGCAGGGTTAACTATGCCGTAAAAGTGTTTATAATGAAAACTTTGCCGTGCATTACAGCAGTTGTGTTTTATACTTTTACTCGCTCCTAAAATAAAATATAACAACATAAATATAGATGGAGACAGCAGGTAAACGAAAAAGATACACTATAGGTTGCATTTAAGTTTAACTCCGCCTGTTCCATAGAACAATATCCTACAGTTTGTTTAGAGAATATTATTTATGTCTTGTAATATTTTAAAATTTTTCTCCAGGTTGGTAACAGTTTTGTCAAATTCAATTTCTCGCGTGAATTGTATTTTGGGGTGAAATTTACATGTTCTTAGATAATTTGCATTTGTCTTGTATTACTGATCATTAGAGCGGTTACATTCTTAGAATGCCTGAGGCAATAAACCATTTTCTTTGTGTGTGTTTTTGCAAGATTTAAGAACAGTTTTCCAAGTGATTTAACTATATGTCTGTTATAGTGCCGGATTAGAGACAGCCCATTGCCAGACCATATTCTCGGCCGTAACTATATATATCTTTCAGAAATATACTTCTTATTGTTGTATTTATGTAACTGATATTGTAAATATTAGTTTAGTATTTACTTGCGGATTGTTTTCTTTCCAGGAGCAACAGGAGGAGTTAAATAGCAATTATATATATATAGAAATATTTTAAAACCTTGTAGCTTATCTCATAGTAGCTCTGACAATTAAACCGAATAATAGGCTGCTAGGCCGCTTGTGTATGCAAGCCAGATACTGCTGGGGTGGATATAGCGTGTAACAGTAATATAACCGAGTTTATCCAGATGTAGGTGATTGATTTAATTTATCTCTAATGAGACATATGTACAACTAACTCTTCCACGAGTGACACATTTCATTCTGAAATCCAATCAAAACATGGATAAAACTATTTTACATGGGGTCTTTTTCACCACTGACTAAAAGGTACCCTAGCAGGCATTTTTTTCTGGATGTAACGGTTCCGTAATCATCCTGTAAGGCATAAATACATGCAGGTGCACGTTTATCGGCTGTCTTTCTTAACATACAGTAAGACATGTGTCTGATATAGGGGGTTCACTGCCAGCACATACGTCATTATATAGTTGTCAATTATTGTAGTGAATTATGAGTGGTATATATTATTTTATACTGTTCTTTCTTTCAGATTGGCTGAAGAGTGAGATATGGTAGTAATGTATAAGTACTTGTAATGTACTTTAGAATGTTAGCCCTAGGTTTATAAAGGGAAGCTATGCGGCAGGGAAGATAATTTGCCGCACATAAGGTAAATTCAGTAGATGATCGCTTAAGAAATTTAAACAATCAAAGTGTTTCAAAGACTTTTGTTAAAAAGTTTTTACCCTGCAAAATCATGGATAGTGAACTGTTATTTGCTGTCTCTAAAATAAATGTAAGTATAATTTAGAAAGATTAAATTAGGTTAAACTAAACAGACACTTCCTGACTACCTTCACTTTTCTGTAAAACAAGCTAATGAATGTATTGCCTTAGAGATTAAAACTACCTATAACATGTAGGTTTATTGTTATTTCAATATAAAAAGTTATAGAAAAAAAAACAATGTTAATTTCAGCTCGAGTTCACATTCCACTTAGTGATGTCTAAAGCTGTTGTAGCTTTGACTCCTGGAATCTAGAATAAACAATCATATAAAGACATTCAAAGAAATTCAGCGACTAAGAAACATAAAATAAACTCTCTAAATTGTTTCAACATCAAAAACTCGTTGACTTACAAACAAATGTAAACAAGATGAAGTGGTGTTCACAGTTTCTCACCAGATACACAATTAAGTGTACTGTTTTTGTTGAGTGCAAATCGGTCCCGATGTTAGACTTCAAATGCTGCACTAAGTGGAAAGTGAACTGGAGCTGAACTTAACATTCTTATTGAATCAACTATGTCTAGTATTTCTCTTTGTGTGCAAGAAACTCGGTTGCTCCACCGTGATTTTAGATCGTCTTAGAAACATCGTAGAAAGATTTATATTGTTTATATCGACAAAATCTAACAGAAAGTGTCATAACGTGAGTGATTGTAATAGGTAGGTAGGTGTTCAATAATTATACCTAAAATTGGTGTTAGTTAATTTAATGAAGATTAGCTATATAACGAAAGAAAATTAAATAAAGCTTTTCAAAAGAGCTGTTACGTTTGGAAATAATTATAACAGTTTGCATGCCGTATTACTTTCTAAAGTAAGTTCAACTCTTAGCTTGAACTACCCGTGAAATAAAATGAAAACCTTGCTTCATGGAACAATAGAATTATAAAAACTATATTTTATAACAGGTGTTTCAATATTGTTTGTAAATTCATGAAAAAAATTCAGTCATGTAACAATTTTAACGGCACAGTAAAAGCCTGGTACAACAGCCGGCTTTGGCGACGAACTTCCAGGCGACTACAATTCGATCTTTACCTCATACATTTTTGAACCGAAAGTGGATTAAAATGCTCGACATGTTATTCTCCGACTACGAAAATTAGTAGTAGTTGCAGTCTATCCAGTTTGCAAAGACAAAGTTACTATGTAACTCATATGCATTGAAAATAATACATAACGGTGTACTAAACCCACATTGATTAACAAAGCTGTGAATGTTTTGCACATAATGTCTTTTTTCTCCCTTATTAATTTTAGCGTAATTAATAGAAGCAGACAGAAACAGAATACAAGCAAGGAATGTTAATGCATCTTGACTGAAGTAGTATTTTGAAGCTAACATATGCACACATTTTTTGATCGGGATAAAGCCAATATTACTTGTAGCGTCAAAAACAAAGCAGACAACAAACAACCGCTTTTAGATCTAAGTTGGATTCTAAAACCTACATATGTGTTTATGTTTTTATTAAGTGCAAAAAAATGAACTCAACTGTGTAAATGTAAATAATTTACAGTGAAAGTGACTCTTTTGGACCACAATACATTTTCAGTCATAACTAAGTTATATATTTTTTATCGCGTAAAAAACTAAGCATCATTATAGAACTTGAGAAATCTTAAGCAAAAACTAATATAAAATAGGTAAAATTAGATACTGATAGTCGATGTTTTATTGCTCAATTATGGAACTTAAAATATACAATATAAAATTAATCCTAAGGGGCGGAATTTGAAATTGTTAACCAAATTATACTTTTGAGACTGTATATATTAGTTCATACAACAAAACATAAAACTAAACTGCTCAAAATTATGTTTATATTTGAAATCTCTCAACCATGGATACTGAATTGATACATAAATAACAGGACTAATTGTTTTTAAAAACTGTTGAAGCTACATCATCATGTTAGATTGTACTGCAAATGCTTTCACTATGAAAGCTATTAACATCAATTTTTAAAATTGCCTGTGTAGCCGCTGGTAACTTCTATTTTTTATAATTATCGTACAAATAATTAAATTTGTTATTCTCTTAAACTAGTTCTTTATTATAGTTATAACAAACATTAATAATACATTATTAACTTTATATGCACCTGAATTCTTCTACACTTTTATATTTCATCCAGTAATGTAAGTGGTGCGGTAGTGGCAGACTGAGGTTAACATGCTCTTTTCGGACAATGTTCTTTGTACTAAATTGATATATTTCATGAAACGTGAGTAGATGTTGATGCCTGTCAGATGAGAGTTGGATATTTTTGCCCATGTCAAAACCACACACACACAAAGTACATTTATTCTGACACAGTAAATCAAAAGCTTGACGGGTTAACAATTATTTGTGTTGTTTCGACTAGGTTAATCCCTCAGATAACCTGTGAATTGTTTGTGGTCACGAATACGATGAATCTCCACAGAAATGACAGACAGCCTCCACTGTAGCAGTGAATTGGATTAAATTCTTTGACTTAAGAAATTTTGTTTATTTCATTTTACTGGACGACCAATATATACTTTATGTTTATATCACTCTATAAAGTTGTGTTTAAAACTATCTAAAGTCAATTGAAATATTTGAATGGACCTGTTATTGATTGATGTCAATTTATTGGTGCTGTATATTCAATCCCAAATGCCAAACTTATAATTATCTATTTAGAATAAGTGTTTTGTTAAAATATTAAATTTAAAACTAATGAAACAGCTTCCTACAAAATAAATTAATAACATGATATTGTAGTGTATTTAGTGTGAGAAGTACTAAGTTGGTAGGTATCCCATAGTGATATTTAATGTCTGCACCAGTGATGTTGGCAGTAGTATGTATTGTCCATGGCGATGTAACATACGATGTGGTCTAAAAGAATAAAGAATGCTCATAGGCTGCTCTCCTGTGACCGTCACAATCACGCCACTACCCTACAACCAACGGTCCAAGCTGGCCAGCCAGCAGTCCACCCCAGAGTCCACCACCAGACACCGTCAATGTTAACCTCCGCGTCCCGTCCGTTCCTTTACGAGCGGTCCTAGAGCAATGTTACTCTAAATGTGTAGTTTAATTATTCTTCCCGACCCATAGAGAGTACAGTGTCGACCCGCATACATTACAGTGGCGACGAGGAAAAACAACTGCACCAGTGGAACGTCGCTTACAGTGGCGACGAGGAAAACAACTGCAACAGTGGAAACGTCGCTTACAGTGCGACGACGAGGAAAAACAAACTGCAACAGTGAATTACAGTGATTTAGTGCGGAAGGGCAACAAGCGTAATGAACACGTGCAAATAACAACGAATGTGCAGGGACATTCGGGACATTGAAACAGTGAATTACAGTGATATAGTGCGGAAGGGCAACTATCGTAATGAACACGTGCAAATAACCGCGAATGTGCAAGGACATTCCGGAACATTCCAACGGTCGGGAGTAGTAAGGTACGCCGATCGATATAAACTATTCTTGGTGTAAGCAGCGCACAAGCTGATTTTAATCGTTGCAATTAATGCCGTTAGACGATTATTTTTACGGGGACATTTTAAACAGTTATTACGGAGTGTACAAGAAAACAAAATGGCAACTATCGGGTCTATGGGTTATTTTGATAGTGGCGGAAGAAATCGTGGCAGTCTTATATAGAGAGATTTGAGTTTTTTTTATTGATTGTAATGATATCGATAATTCAAAGAAACTAAGCACTTTGTTTGACAGTTATGGGTGTAAGGACCTATACGTTACTGAAAGACTTAATTACACCAGACAAACCGTCCTGACAAGTCGTACAAGGAAATTGTGGACACTATAGCGAATCATCTGCATCCCAAGCCTTCTTTTATCACGGAAAGATTTAAATTTAGTAGGCGGAATCAATTGGATCATGAAACGGTTAGCGATTATATTGTGCATTTAAAACAGTTATCTAAGTATTGTTGAATTTGGTGATAAATTGCCAGACTACTTAAGGGACAGATTAGTCGCGGGTCTGCGAGACCAACAGATACAGAAAAGACTTCTCGGGGAGGAGAACCTCACTTATGAAAAAGCCGTGCAACTAGCTACTGCAATGGAATTTGCTGAGAAGGGGGCGGCCCAGATGACAACTGCAGGAGGACGTATTTCACCGGATGCAGAGCAGCGGGTCGAGATACCGAAAAGGACACAGGCGGCGAGCATCGCAGCGAGAGACGGTCATCGGACGGCGGGAAGGCGCTGGGAGACATCACCTGCTATTGTTGCGGCAAGCGAGGATCCACACACAGCATCGCAATGTCGGTTTTCGTGAGTACACGTGTAATCATTGTAAAAAGAAGGGACACCTTGAAAGAGTTTGTAGATCGAAAAATTATGTTAACAAACCTAATGAGAACAAACCAAATGTCTTTTACAAATAGGTCTAAGGAGGCCTTCAGCTAAAGGGAAAACAGTTTTAACAGCAATAAAAAGCAAATATGTTTATAAAAGGTAGGCTAGCAGCACTATGTAGAGGAAAGTAAAGAATCAGCAGAGTCCGGTTCAGATAATCACTGGAAACATAAAGACAATGACGATGTGTATGACAATTTCCAATCTATTTACGGTTAAAGAAATAGAAACTAAGATTAATAAAATTGAGCCAATAACGGTACAGTTATTAGTGGAAAGTAAGGAAATTGGTATTTGAAGTCGATAGTGGAGAGCTTGTGTTTCAGTTATGTCAGAAAAAGATTGTAAGACTAAGTTAGGAAATATAAACATGTATCCAACTAGCTTAGTATTAAGTTCATATACACATGAAAAGATCAGGCCTTTAGGTAAGGTTATGGTCAATGTACAACATAAAGGTAAAGAGAAACAATTAGCTTTATACATCGTAGCTAATGGGGCTAATCCCTTGTTAGGGCTTCCTTAAGGCGTGATTGGATGCAAGCATTAGATTTTAACAGTTAGAGTGCCTAGTAATGTAAACAATGTACAGTCAGCTGATCGCACGAGCATGGTGGGGGTTGTGCCAACTGCAGGCGGCAGCGCGGCAGACGCATGCACGCCTGTCAGTGGAAAGCCACAACACACCTGTAGAGGTAAACAAACAAACAACTGTCAATCCGTCAGTTTGTCACAATAACAACAAACAAGTAGAATTACTGTACAATGAGTTTCCAAATAATGTATTTTACGGATAAGTTGGGATGTTCTCAAGGGTGCACCAGTTAAATTAAAGTTAAAAGAAAATGTAGTACCCAAAATACTTTAAACCTAGGACGTTACCTTTTACACTTAAAGAAAAAGTAGAAGCCGAGCTGACTAGACTAGAACAAGAGAACGTTATTTCACCAGTAGATACCAGTGAATGGGGGACTCCCATTGTACCAAATTATTAAGGCTAATGGGGAAAATAAGAATTTGTGGGGATTATAAAATAACTGTAAATCCTTTCTTGGAGGTAGACCGACACCCGTTACCGAAAAAAATTGAAGATAATATTTGCCAGCCTACAAAACGGAGAAAAAATTTCTAAAATAGATTTATCTTCAGCTTATCAGCAGCTTAAACTAGATGTAGATAGTCAAACGTATTGTACAATTAGCACACACAAAGGATTGTATGCTTACAATCGCCTATGTTTTGGTATCAGTTCAGCACCGGGAATATTCCAGAGAATATAGAACGAACATTACAAGGTATCCCGGGGGTAACTGTATTTTTAGATGACATTCTAGTAACAGGTAAAAACAATGAGGAACACATGCGCATAGACTTAGACTAGTGTGTCAAAGACTTGAAGACAATGGGTTCACAGTGAGCAAGAACAAATGTAAATTTTTCTGTGACAGTTTAGAATATTTAGGTTTTGTTATCAGTAAACAAGGGTTGCATACCGCACCTAGTAAGGGTTGAAGCAATTGTCAAGGCACCTGAACCTCAAAATGTGACACAGCTTAAAGCCTTCCTTGGTCTTGTTAATTACTATTCCACGTTTCATTCCTAGGATATCCACTATTTTAACCCAATGTATCAGTTGTTAAGAAAGGATAACCGATTTTGTATTTAATTTAGCATGTAAGAAGGCACTACAAGAGATTAAGCAAAAGTTAATCTCTGCTGAAGTTTTAGCGCATTATGATCCTGCATTACCACTTAGTGGTAGCCAGTTGATGCTAGTCCATATGGCAATTGCATCAGTTTTGAGTCAGATTCAATACGACGGTACAGAAAGACCTATATCATTCGCAAGTAGAGTGTTAAATAGCGCTGAGAAAAACTATTCACAAATAGATAAGGAAGCATTAAGCATTGTAATTTGGTGTTAAGAAATTTAGTCAATATTTATATGGTACACAGTTTTTGTTAAAGACTGATCATAAGCCTTTAGTGGCTATTTTTGGACCAAAGAAAGGGTTACCTGCTTTCGCAGCCAGTAGGTTACAACGATACGCTTTGTTTTTAAGTGGTTTCCCAATATGAGATTGTGTATGTTAAGTCCCCAAAAACCCATGGCAATGCCGAGGTTTATCTAGATTACCTGTAAATAGTGAGATTAAAGATGAAATCTCGGATGATGACCTTAATATTAATGTCATAGGTACCTATTTGCAGTGTTTAGCTGAAAATGACATACCATTAAGCTATGTAGACATAAAAAGAGAATCAATGGTAGATAGTGAAATCAAAAAGGTAATATCCATATGTAGAATTAGGTTGGCCTATTGTAACTGAACCAGATCTAAAGCCATTTGAAATTGAGACAGTCGGAATTAACCTTGGAGCAAGGAATCCTAATGTGGGGGTACAGGGTGGTAATACCTAAAAGGTTCAGAATAAACATTCTGAACGAATTGCATACTTCACACATAGGTATTGTTCGCATGAAGGCATTAGCCCGTGCATATGTATGGTGGCCTAATATCGACCGGGACATAGAACAACTAGCTAACAGCTGTGCAGCCTGTTTGGAGGAACGAGCAAAACCGCCCAAGGCTTTCCTGCATCATTGGAATGTTCCGGAACGAGTTTGGTCTCGAATTCATATTGATTTTTTTGGACCTTTTCAGTCCAAGTTATTTTTGGTGGTAAAAGATGCGTACTCTAAGTTGGCCAGAGGTGTTGCCCGTTGCTTCAACGGCAGCTGTTCACACGATTGTGAAATTAAGAGAATTATTTAGTAGGTATGGTATTGTAGACCACATAGTGTCCCGACAACGGACCACCTTTTACCAAGTCAAGAGTTTAAAGAATTTTTGATGTCAAATGGTATCAAACACACGTTTTTCACCACCATACCACCCAGAAACCAATGGTTTGGCAGAACGGTCAGTCAGAACAACTATTAAAAATAAATTGAAAACAGCTCTTCATAATTCCAAGGATTTTAGAATTAGCTTTGAGTAACTTCCTGTTCACTTATAGAAAATACAGTGCATTCTACTACCAATCTATCGCCAGCTCAATTAATGTTGGGCAGATCGCTAAAGTCTAGGTTAGATTTAATTCGCCCAAATGTTAAAGCAATAATGTCAGATAATCAAGAAAAACAACGATTGTACTATAGGGGTAGTAAAACTAGACAGTTAGCTATTGGACAACCAATCATAGCCAGAGATTACAGAGGTTAGAAATAAGTGGGATACCAGGTGTGGTAGTTTCACGATTAGGACCAGTCCACGTATTTAGTTGAACTGAATACGGGCATGAGGTGGAAACGACATATCGACCAGTTGGTAGGTTTACAGTGTAGTCCGGAAATGTCTGAGTTGACAACAATTGCCTAGACTCCCAGACGCAAGCGTGGCAACAGAGCACACGCAGGAAACGATCGATATACAGTCGCGGGACAGAGCGAGCGCAAGGTCGCCAGCTACTTTTAGCAACGACCTTGCCCCCCTCCTCCGCAAAACCATAACAATAACAGAAACGCTCAGGGGCAAAGCCCCAGCCCACGTACAAATGTAAACAATAACAGTTCCAGCGTTTCACCCAAACAAATGACACCTGTTAGACGATACCCACTAAGGGATCGTAAACCTTTAGTCAAAATGGACTTGTAAATACAACCCAATTGTGACTTGTAAATAATTAATATTGTTTAAGCATTATTATTATCGATTTGTTAATTGTGTTCATTCAATGTGTTATTAATTGCTATATTCTGATTTATTGGTTTTGATTGAAGTGTTTGTGATTTGTGTTAAAATGATTATATTGAGTTTGTATTTTGTTCTCTATAATCTATACTTACAAAAATAAAAGAGTATAATGTCAATTTTCTTATTCATTGTAATTGATTTAAAATTGGAGAATTGTAAAACAAATTGTAATTGATAAATTTCTAAAATTGTAGGGGACTTATGTATTTTAAGGGGGAGGATTGTAGTGTATTTAAGTGTTGAGAAGTACTAAGTTGGTAGGTATCCATAGTAGTGATATTTAATGTCTGCACCAGTGATGTTGGCAGTATGTATTGTCAGGCGATGTAACATACGATTGTGGTCTAAAAGAATAAAGAATGCTGCTCATAGGCTGCTCTCCTGTGACGTCACATCACGCCACTACCCTACAACCAACGGTCCAAGCTGGCCAGCCAGCAGTCCACCCAGAGTCCACCACCAGACACCGTCATGTAACCTCCGCGTCCCGTCCGTTCCTTTTACGAGCGGTCCTAGAGCAATGTTACTCTAAATGTGTAGTTTAATTATTCTTCCCGACCCAGTAGAGAGTACAGTGTCCGACCCGCATACATTACAGATATGTAAATATTGCTCATGTATTGAAAATAAATAAAATTCATTAAACTAATTATCCAAGTCTATCGCAAAATAAAGTAAAAAGATTGTTGAAATTTTTGAATCTTCACATTACGCAAACACCAACTTAAAAAAAAAATATTACAACTCTTGCAATAAATGAACAACACATTAAGGTGTCGTCTCTAAATTTTTAAATTAAATAAGGGCTTTTCAAAATTCTGAGCCATTTCGCCAAGCTGTTTGGGAACCACGCTAACTTGTGTCAACAAGTATATTTTCCTCAGTACTCATTAAATCGACAGCTAATAGTGGTGAAGCCGTTTAAAATTTAAAATTCATTAAATATCTCAAAGTACAATATACCCACGCTAAAGTGTACGCGAAAGCCATAGGGAGGCAAAAGGAACGTAAAGTTCCTCTAAATAAAATTTAAAAAAATAATATGACTTAAATAAAAAAACATTTAATTGTATTGATTTAAAACAAAACCCAACAGAGTCGTGTACCAAATAAAATGTTTGCATAAACTTCTTCCTTGATGAACGTGTAATTAATGATCTTTTCACGCAGTTGACTAACTATACAGATAATTAATATTTGTAAAAACTCGTATTAATGCCTTGTCGAAAACATTATTAACTTTATTCCTTTATAGCTAACAGCAAAGCCAATATATACACTATGTACAATTATATGATATATAATTAATGTTAGTTTTTAATAAATACAGTAGAGAGTAACAAATAACATGTTAGATAGTTTGATACAAATTAACAATAATTATATATGCTATATAAAACGGTTATGAATTGACAAATAGATTGCTGCTATCACCTTCCCTAATGAAGTGATAACAGAAAAACAATGAATATTACTAACAATACAACAACTAAATATAACAAAGTTTAGTAAATAATAATATAACAACATAACACAATTTCGTTATATAATATAACATTCGAACTCGTTACATATTGATGGCAGACAACATCTAATGGAGCTAGAGATAAGGACAGAAATAGTCCAAACTCATCAAGTCACTCGTTGTGAAATGTCAACGTGATGTACTCACTCACACGTTCGATGATTAATCACCGTATCAGATCGTTATCTCATGTAAACACATAACTCTCATGCAGTCATTTTATTCTCTCATCAAATATACACAAGCCATGATCTCGTCTAAAGGTGAGTTATAAATATAATATAAGTGTGACGGTTTAATAAATATTACATAAATATCGGTAAATCTTTGAGTGGTGCCCTTAGACGTAAAATCTTTTTAATACGAAAAATTCTAAGATATATTAGTCATCACATGATGCAATTATAATTTCCTAAATTGAAAATTGATTACTTCTGAAATGCAATAACATTTTTTTCAAAAACAATTTTCTGTTTATTGATTATTTAAATTAAGCGTAGGAAATAAATTATTCTGCCTAACCATTTCATTTCAATTTAATAGTTCGTAAATGTTCGGCTTAGAGTTAAAATTATAAAAGATTACGATGGTGTTCATTCTTAAATAGACGTAAATTTGAAGAGTTTCAATCAATAGAAACTTATGTTTTTAATTACTGCTAGTAACTACATACAAGTATTAGTTATTCTGTAATTTGAGTTTTTTCCAGTTGTGATTCGAGCGGCTGCTCTGTGTTTCCTGACGGTTCTACTGATTACCGTTCAAGGAAGGCCGGATGGTGCCCCCTCAGACGCCTGTGAGACAATGGACCCCAGCCATGGGGGTTCACCCCAGACCGGTCCCATGCCCTACACTCTGCAGCTGGACAGCCACAAGATCAACAGTGGGGGTAGAGTTCACTTCACCATTAGAGCCCAGCCCCCTAACACGTTTGCCGGGTTCATGGTGCAGGCGAGGAACGACAAGGGTAGGCCGGTGGGAGTGTTCACTCAGAGTGACAATGTCAAGCCTACGGAGTGTTTTGGTGTGCCCGCTGTAAGTATATATAATGTTTGGTATGTAATACAGGAGGCAGAGTAAATGATCATAGTACTTTTAACTAATAGTCTATTCACATATATAGATACTTATGAGGAAAATCTAGATCAAAAGATCATAACATTGACCGTAAAAAGAATATACATAAGAATGTTCCGTAATATGTAAATCATGCTCTTGAGAGGGGTGTTCTGTAACTCACATCCCTTATTTGTGATACTTCACTGAAAAGAAAAGAAATACTGAATAATGTGAACATTGAATGAACTATGATGTCAGCTTGTTCATCACCGAAACAATAGTAACATTTGTAGATTGTAGATGTAGAATTCTCTTGTCGATAATTAACATTATATTTCGAACTGACGGTGGTATTAAATTAACAGATGCGTATCTTTAATTAAACTAATACGAAAATTAAAATCTGGTAATGTTTAATAATTGTACCACTAATTTTTGATAATTTGTCTACATTATGTTACATTATAAACCATGTATCCAGAAGAGCCAAGGTGTACAAAAAAAAAAAAAAAAAAAAAAAAAAAAAAAAAAAAAAAAAAAAAAAAAAAAAAAAAAAATGCAAAGGTACAGTATTTACAAAAAGAGGTTTACATTTTTGTTGTAATATGTTAGTATGACTTGTAGCAGTTTTGTTATCTCAAAATTAATAATATTAAATTCATTAATGTTTAAGAACATTTGGTTAAAATTTATATACAAAAAGATACAGTAAATGTATCTTACAATATTTCCCACGTTATGTCTATAACTGGGATCAATTATATCTTCATTTATAGTTTTTACCCGCGGCAAACGTAAACAAGTTTGAAAATCGAAAGGCGTGGCCTTCTTAGCAAAAGTATCTATGATGTATTATGATTTAGGTCTATGAGATGTATCAACCAGAAAAACTTAAGATTATAATATCCTATCAATATATATATAACTCAGAAAGTGTCAGTTTCGTGAAGTTGTTTGCCCGTCCCTGCAACAACTCTTAATACAAAGGTCCTAAAGACTAAGAAACTTACTCTTGGTTCATTGATTACTCTTAGTACAAGGAAAGAAACTAACTCAATTTTAGATGAAAAGGTCAAAGGTCAGTCCATATATCTATTGTTTGTCCATCTGCCCGTCTTCATAATAACTGTTAGTAGAATTTCGATGAGACGTTATTGGTTTTGGTATTAAAATAAGAAAACAACAGTCTGTATGTCTCCTTGACCACCTGTATTGAGACTAGTAACACAGGTTCGTTTTGGTTTAAGGATGAAACCTATTGCTTTAGTGTCAAACATAAGGCTAGTCTGTCGGTGTCTATCTAAACTCTACTTTATCTGTTACATTCTGTCGGGGCCTTCGATACTACATTGTCTCGGTTTATTGTTTGAACATGAATTATTTAGGGAATACTGTGCGTATGAGATCGCTGAGTGAGCTTCACATTATTATTATACTCAATAATTAAGAAACAACAACACGTTAATTTTCTATTTTATTAAAATGAGAGTTGACCCAATCGGAATTAATGATATACTTATCAATCGTAAAATACTCGTATTTCAGTTTTCAGTATTCTAAAACATTATAATGTGAGTAGAAAATAAAATTACAAACATAACATATATTAGGTTGAACAGTACTATTGGTACAAGAAGATTGGAATCCTATAAATCCTTAATTATCTTTTGCAAGATGTACAAATGTCACTATTGTTTCTGTGATCAACAAGCTGACATCATAGTAGGCTGAACATTACCTAAAGTACTTGTATCTTCATTCATTGTCCAAGATATTCAAGGCAGTAGGCAGATATTGGACTGTTCGTCGTATTAATTTATGAAGGACCTTACTTCAGTATATTTGTACTGGTGTAGGATTAAAATTTTTACGTTTTGTTTAACTAATAAACTTTGTATTTATTAGTAAAATTTTAACTATTTTTTATAAATATAATATAAATCGTAGTTTTTATAATATTTTTATTAAGGGGACCCGGCCGAACGGTTTTCTCCATATAACTCAATAGTAACATAAGGAACATTTTCTCAGTCATCTTTAAAGTTACATTGTTTATAATTTTTACCATAGTTTCTATGCTTACTTACACACCTTTTAACATGGGCTTTTTTATTAATTTTAATTTTAAGTGGAATTATAAATTTTTTTGTATATTTTCAAATAAAATTTCATTTTTTACATTTAAGCTATAACAACTAAAAATATATTGGTCATATTGAAAATTCCCCGTGTCTAAATGTGTATTGGGACCTAATAAACAAGTTCCGAAAGTTTAATAAGGATATCTCAAGTAGATCCTGAGAAAACGTTCCTTATATGTAAAAAAAATGCAAGTTTCGGTAAATCGGAAAAAACTATAATAAACTTACATTTGTGATGTTTAAGACTTACTTCTAAAACATTCCAGCTTCGTATTGCTGCTTATCTTCATACTGGTCTTCTAATTTCTTAGTCTGCAACCTCTTCATCCTCCTAGCTTTCCTTTCATAGTCGGTTATAGCTTTATCAGCCGCATAAACTCTCGCCGCATCCAAGGCCTTCATAGTTGAGATCATATGACAACCAGGTCTTATCTTCATACAGTCCAAAAAACTTGACACTCTGTTACTAGTCCTAGGTTGAATGAGGCTATGGCATCATAAACCCCAAGTTCCAATGTGTCAATAACTACAAAACTTTTTTTTTTGGAATACGGCTCCAGATCACGTTGTTTTAGGCTCTCGTTTACGTTCTGCGTATTTCCGTGAGTACACTTTTTTAACAAATTCTCATCTGAGAGATCTCTAAAAATTGGTTTAATTTCTGTCATAATTGCAGATGGTAAGCTATTTGTATGATCATATTTTTCATTTGTAATGAGGGATCTATTATATTTGCACCAGGTTGTCTCTTCTTTTGGACATAGCCCATGCTGAGGCGTCTCATTAGTTGATAGTTTATGGAAAAAAATTGCCCATATGGCTCTTTCTTCATCTCTGTGACAGATGATACATTCTTTCTAATGGCCTGGCCATAATAGGATTGTAACACATCAATAACTGAGTCTGTTAGTCTATTTTTACCACCAATTGGTTTTCCGTCTGATAATTTTTGTTTGCCCAGTTTACTTTACAGTTTTCGCAGTCTGGACCCTATCCGCTTTTGAATTTGGCCTACACATTCAAGTTTGGTAATCTCTATACCATTGTATGGGTCTAATCTAACCACTGAACCAAAAGCTGCACTATCTCCATCGCCAAGAAATTTAGTGTATTGTATATTGTATTTTTCTTTGGAGCGGCCAAAAAGAGTTTGTACTCCTGCGACTTCCATTCCCCCACTGCTTCCACTGTAGTTAGCCTTACAGTTGACGTTGTGGCTGTTTTTATCTAAGCACAAGCAATGTTTTGACAAAATCGCAACGTCTAACACCTTACCCGTGTCAAACAGAAGTGCAAGTGACAACGCCATTGAGTGACTGATGACCTCTCTTCTGCCACGTTTCCATCAAATGCTGCGGTCAAATCGCGATTTTCATTTTCCCAATTCTGCACTGTTTTCCTCTACAGCTTCTGCTGCTACGGCTAACTTCATGCTTTTTTCAGCTATTTCTTTCACTGCAGTTTTTTAGTATTTTTATAGTTTTACTATTTTTTACTGAAGGATTGGGTAAGTTCATGACCCCACATAGCATACGCGCAGATGCAGGCCCCTTTAACCAATAGAGCGTAAGCCATAGGCTAACCTCAAGTTTATTTCAAATGCCTGCTCTCTAGTTCCCCAGCAAAATCAACAGTACACTTATTTGAATTATAAAAAAAAAGCTTCGTACTCACATCTGTTACACATTAAGTGACATTTTAGAAGCGAGGCCAAATTGTCTACCAACTTTCCGTATACTCATAGATCCTTGAGTACAATGTTTTACACAATGTATTTTCCAATAATGCTGAAGATAGCAATGATAGATCTACTACTTCATTTCCATAATCAGAACTGTCTTCAAATATAGTAAAATCAGAGTCTGACAGTTTCTTTTTTGATGCACTAATCTTAGGACTAGGCCTAGAACTACAACTTGGGGTTTCACTTACTTTTTGCTTTTTACCATTCTGAACATCATTACTGTCACTAGCTGAATCAAACTGCCTTTCGTTTACCAACAGGCCCTCTTCTTTTTAAATACTTTATTAGAAAACCTCGGCATTTTCAATACAAACACTATTTACTAATCACAATTTCACTTCACAAAACTCAAGCAAACATAACCAACAACACTAAACAGTAACATAAACAAAACACAAGTCACAATAAAATGCATTTAGCAGAATGCAGCATCTGTAAAAGCTGCCACAGCCATTACAATAATAAGCTTCAGATCACAATAGGTGTACTATAACAAAGACAATAAGTTTACAATAACAAACTTCAAAGCAGTAGCCTGCGAGTCAAAGGAAAAATTATACTAAAAGTTGCATGTCGAGAATTTTTTTTAGTTCATGATACATAAATAAACTAATAGAGGTATCATATAACATGTATATATTTTTGAAATCAGAATTAACTGAAGATTAATAAAAAAAATATTATTAAAAAAACCGATTTTTTGATATTTTTTTGACACTGTCCCCCTTAATATGTTTTTAAAAATTTACCATATAAATATTTCTTTTTCAGAATTATAGTGATTGTATAATAAGTAAATGTACATAGATTAATTACTATTTAGATTATTTACAACCAAGCAAACAGATGAAAATATTATCAGATTTATTGATATGACTATGGGCTGGGCATTGACATGACACATTTTTATATATTTTAAAATTATTACATTTATTGGTTTTTAAGCTCTAAGATTATATAAAACGAGGAAGCAATTTAAAATACATTTTTGGAAAAAGCGCCTATAGTTGCTACGCATTTGCTGTAAAGTAAAACGTGTAACTTTTACACGTAAACGATTGTTATAGTACATTGAGATAATGCTGAACTTAACAATCCATTAAAATGCACACAGTTATTCCAGTGAAAGCGTTTATGATAAGTAATATCTCGGTCGTTTAACTGTTGAGCAGCGAACTATATTAAACAGATAATGCAACAGGGTAATGTGTTTTGAGATTACAGTAAATCACTACATTTAACACGGTTTATCACAATAAATTGTACAAACACAAGTCCAATAGTTCTGTCTGAATTCTAGAACACCGCTACACACGTGAACCACCAGCCGAAGACTGAGGTAACCATGAGCTGGAGTGCGGATCCAGGATACACAGGAGACGTCATATTCCAGTAAGTAGTTCACGTGCAGATACATTCGAATGTTGTGAATAAAAGAATCAATTTCACCTGCACTTAACTGATAACCTTTTTATGATTTCTAGTACCTGTATAATCATTAAAGAATTATTTTCAAATTGTGTTCAGCAAAAATTATATAAATCAAGTTTTAAAATTCCACACTGTCAATAATATAAATAACAAAAAAAAAAAAACAAGTATAGTTAAAACTTTAGATACTTAACAGCTGAATTTAAGTACACTAAACTAATGGTTTATATTGTTTTTATGCAACATGCTTTAGGTCATAGCTTAACTGATTTCAGAATTGTTGACAACTTGCTGTACTATACAAATCTAGCAGTATTTCTATTGTAGACCGAAATAACACAAGTTTTTGTTCCCTAACTACTATTAAAAACACCTTGTTTAAATGAATTGTTAGGAGAACATATTCTCTACTCCATACATGTTCTATACAATATGTGACAACTAAAACCGAAATCAGAGTTGTTCATTTAGAAAATCAGCAACCTAAATGTAAATCGATCCTTAATATATTTTCTTTTCAAAAATTATGCAAGTGATACAACTTAATTTAAAGTTATTTTTGTCCATTGTTTCAGCCTTACCATGTGGTATTTCAGCTTTGCAGATCGGACTAGTTAAAAAAAACATTTTGAATTGGGTTTAATAACAAATGTCAAATAAAATATACCGACTTCTGTGTTGCAGCGCTACGGTCGCCAAGTCAATGAAAGAATACTGGGTAAGACAGAGGGCAAGACCTCTAGCAGTCGTCAGAACATAGACCTTCATGTTGTTATGTTCTGTCTGATATTCTCGGTCAACACATTCACTGGAGCTTGGTCAAACTTCATGATGTATAACTATTATCGCTACTTTGAATTATACATGAACCATTAAAAGAGTACATTTTTGTTTTATTTCATATAATACTCGGTATCTTGACATGAAAGAAAAAATAAGGCATAATAATAGGAAGAAAATATCTGCCATTGGAACCATTATATCTTACAAAACAGTGTTTCTCTCACTCTTATCAGTATCAGTTGTTTGGTTATTCCCTGATTTTTAACCAGATTTATATTTTGTAGTTGTAGCAAGCCAAATGTTTTGTTCCACCTCATTAATATTTTAAACGTTTTCAATTTTTTTAAAATTTTATTGTCAATTCTTTTTACTAGTAAATACGACAAGTACAGTTCTTAGAACGCTAACAGTGTTCCAGTAACTTAATACCAAGAAACTACTGCTGGTGTTGTTCCAGTTCGATGGCATAGAATTAGTATGTCTAGAATTATACTTGCAGTAAAGAAGTAATTATGTTTATATGTTAAAAGATAAATTTTATTGCAACAAATTTAAAACTTTAATATAATATGATTCAAAGCTTCAGGCACAGTATTGTTCATAAGTAATATTTAAAAAATAAATTTTGTTATATGAACAAACTATGTATGAATTTGATTTGTAACCTCGTTTTTGTATAATTTTAGGAGTTACCATTGTTTGTTGCATAAGCCAGCAAATGGCTAACGAATTACGTTAGCTGAACCCACATCGTATAATTACTTTGATGGATGATATGATTTGGATCGCCTTTAATTTTAGTTGTTTTAAATATCTTACGCAACTCCTAAATTGACCATTTTTATATATAGTTTGGCAAATAACATTAACTTTTCAAACAGCTTTATTATACTACAACTTAAATAGGCTGATTATGAACATGATTCTAAATGAGTTATAATAAATTTAATGCATTTAGACCATTACAAATATATTTTTCAAAATTCCCTTATATTATATTTATACTGATAATACTTGCTATGTGGAATTCTCATTAACCACAAGTGAGTGACAGAACTAAATTGTGCTGTCAAGGCAATCAGGAGATACAACTACTCAGCTACTGCTACTGTTTATGGTTTGTTTCTTTAGATAAAAATACTTTTCTTATTAGTACTAACGGTACTAACGGTAGTATTAATGGTTTTAATTTCTTCTCGCCAAATACACATAATTTAAATATATTTAATAATGAAACTGTATTACAAACTATGAAGGTGTTGTCGAATAGAACATTTGACTTTCTAACTCATACGAACAATTATAATTTTAAAATCTTTGGATTTTAATTGAAATTGTTAGTCTCTTAGTCTGTAAAATATGATATTCTTAGTGTGCAGTAATATATAACTATGTTTATTTAAAGTATTTTAAACATAAATCTCTATATCGTCATTGAATTTCATTCCAGGTAAAACATAAAATAGTATATTCACTATGATTTACAAAATTATTATTAATAAGTTTAATGTTATAGTGTTTTAGATTACTTCACAAGTTCCTGATATAAGATAATATATTATATTACCTTAGCCTTTCCTTATAATGATAAGCATTCAGATAACTGTTAATACACAGTAAAGTTGTTTACTTTAAATTCTTAAATTTATAGAATAAACTAGGCTTCGCGATTGGAGAGATTATTGAAGAAAATTGGAACTTTATTAACTTTCTGTTGACAAATATTATAAAGCACTAAATAATAACAAGTGTTTATTAACTTCGGAACGTAATTATATTGTTATTTGTGACTTTAAATTGCTGATTGTAGGAAACTCAATATTACAAAGTAGATTTTTCCGTCAAGTAAATCTGGGCAGTAAATCTTCTTACAATATCACATTTTTAAAGGAAGAGATTTTAAATATAAATTTTAAAATGTATTCAATACATAAATTTTCTTTTTGGTTATAAAACACTTTTGGCTCTATTAAACATACAACAGTACAACAGTATTTAACATAGCTTTAAAAATAATAAAAAAATCTATAAAATAGTAAAAAATAAAAATTTAGTATTTAAAATATTCACTTATTAAATATACAATTTAATACAAGTTGATATTAAATCTGTAAATGCTTCCATTGAATAAAATCCAATGAGCAAATGGTTTAACAGTATCTGTACTAATTAGTGAATAAATAATAAACTGTCTTAAGCAATTTAGATACATTACAATACAAGCAGTGGCTGTGTGGGGTTTCAATTACCGGACCGATATAAAGGAAACAATACACAATTTTGAAATTGTATCATTCTAGTGAATGAACACTGTGTAGAACAGTGAGAGTTATTATTTAGCCCCTTCCAGCATTTATAACAAAGGCTGTAACACTGTTCTAGTATATATAAAGTCTACTTCTTAACTGAGTGTGCCTTTCAACATTCGTGTACTATTTCTTAAGAAATAAATATCATTTTACCTGTTTATTTACAAAATTTACTTAAACTCTCAAATGTTTTGTATTTTATGGCTGGAACCTCTAGAAGAACTATACTTTTATATTTTAACTTTCCTATAACCTACAACAAGAACACTTTACACACGCTCCTCATGCTCTCAGCAGACAAAAATATGTATGAAAAGATATTAACCGACTATAGCTATTAAAACTGTAGAATAAATATATTTTTCAATTTCCCGCTGTCATTTACTTGAGAGATGAAACTTACATACACACGCGTCTTATACGTTACGTTTAAGATATAAAAAACCTTTTTCGTGAATAAAAGTTACCCATAAGGATTTTAAAAGAGTTGGAATCCCTATAGTAATTATATTTTGTAATTCACATTTCTGATTACCTGGTGTGATGGAATTTGAAAACACATACCATATAGTCTGAAAAATATAAAAACTTATTTTTCAAGAAGATCAAGCAGCCACAGGAGCTGAAATAGGGTTAAAAATCCTAGCATTAATATATTTAGTTTTTCCACCTCTCGCTGTCCTAGATAGATAGCATTCAACAAAAAGTAAAGTCTCGTGTAACTGCTTGTAAATTATATATTAGTTTTATAAAGGGTGTTACAATAATCTCTACACAAACTTTAGTATTTTGTTCCAGTGACAAAGAGTTACTCATCCTGTGTCCATTTAGGATTACCGTCTGTCCGTATGTATGAGTTTTAGAGTTTTAATTTTATTACAGAAACCGGAAAAGATAAATACTTTAAATTTTGTATTTTCTGAAGTTATTGGTCAACATAATAAAATTAAAAAATGTTTGTAGTCAGATCTAGTAATTTCAATTGGCCTTAAACATTTATCATTTATGGATGGCATTTTTTTAAGGAACTTATATTTCATATTCCTTTTAGCTACCTTCGGTTCAGATTGTGTTACATTTTATATTTTACTAAAATGTTAAACAAGGGAATAGGAGTAATAGATCATAAACCCTTTAGCTGATGGCTTTGTATTCAATTATCAAATTAATTTAAAGCGAGTTGTATTTATATGTCAAACGATAAGTAAAAGTCGTTACTTGTTAAGCTATGTATCATAAGTAAATGATCACATAAAGTTCCATCTTTTATTTTTACGTAATTTTGTTTTATTTACATACATTAGTTTCATCCTTTATACTTCTAACGAATTTTAACTTAAATTAGGTATCCCTGCAGTAAATTGATTTTAATAAATATTTTATCAAATGAAATGAAAAAACGATATTACTGTGCTCAATGAAGCAAATATTGCTGCACAGGTTTGCTGAATTCAATTTCTTCATCTTTTGTTCAATGTAGTTAATTTGCATACATACCTGTACTATATTTTGTATAGACGTCGATTCATTTTTATGGTAGGAGAGTGGATGAGATGCATTGTCATAAATATGAAGATACCTCGCGTAATATTTACGACATGGTCTCTTGGAGGTGTAAAGTGCTACACCTCAAATCTTTTGGGGACGACAAAAACTTTCATTCCCGGACAATGGTTCAAAGCTACTTTCATGTTGGAATCCTCATCCTGTTTCCCACTAGATATACTTCATCCACAACCAAAGCTTAACACTAGGGACATAATATCTTAAATTACTTCTATGTTAATATATACATCCTGTACCGTTCTAGAATTACTTTGCCACGACGAGATATCAACTTTAGGCACGTAATATCACAATGTTTAACTCTAACGCACCTTTAGCGCTTATTTAACCAACTCTACAGACCCAAAACCAACAAAAGTTGCTCCTTCGGTGAGGTCATATACTACTATATTATTCGCAGCCTGACAGGATGACATATTTTCAATATTTGTTTCAAATAATATGACTATATGCAAAGGAAACATGTGATGGTACATGTCTGGCACATCTAAATAATCATAAGGGTCCTCATTTTACTGGATAAATCCAAAAGTTTCTTTTAGCCTTTTGAAAATTCGCCCTGGTATAAGGAAACTTATAAGCAAGTACTTATGAATATAATAAAATTATTATCAACTTTCGAATATTTAGGTTACCAAATCTGGACTGCTTGGATGATATTTATTGCCAAGTATATGTATTTATCACTCGATTCATCAAGGATATTTGAAACTCTTAGACTTAGCAGTACGATAAACACTACTTTTTACTAGTAAGTTTAGTTTATCAAAATGTTATAATGTATAGTTTAAAACATAAGAATGGACATTTGTTGTACTTTTTTCCTATAAAATAAGAGACGTTTCGAAGTTATATTTATGAAAATAGAAGTTTGGACACTGACTATTCATCTATCATGGGTAAGAAAATGCTAGGCAATAACGAGGTTTACACTCAAAGCTCCGAGAGTACAACGTTTAAAGAGCACTTCTTCGCCCCTGATAACAAGTACACTTTAAACTCTGTTTCTCCAAAAAGTGTTTTAAATGATGTAAAACACCCTGCACTACATCGTGAGCACAGTGTCTGTACACACCGCATAACAATGGATTTGTAAGTATGAGAATTTAGTCTTCTATATGAAATACTCGTTGTTTTACATTGCCATAAACACTTCCCTACTTAAAATATGTTTATGGATATTTACAATTGTCTGGTAATATAATTTGAATTTCACTGGAGCAATGCTACAACAGGAATAATCTTGCAACACCGAATTAATAGTTATCCAGAATTTTATTTAGATTATGGCACTTGGAAAATTAGTTGTTGTAGATTAAGATAAAGATGACTTCATCTAAAGTAATGTTTCTTTACATTTTATTATTTAAATTCAATTAGATAGGATAAAATATTTCTGAACTTAAAATTACAACTATATGTAAACTGCTGTGTCGCTGAAATTCAATTAGATAAGATAAAATAATTCTTAATATAATATAATATCAAACATGAATAGGTACTAATAATACAACCCTAGTAATATTTTCGATCTGTAAATGATTGTAGCGTTTCCTTGTACACCTCATACACATAAAAAACACAAAACAAATAGACCTGCAACAAAACCAAAAAATATATATAATAAAAAGTGTATATAGAATTAATTACAAACGTAAATAGATTTAAATGTTGTAAAATATTTTAAGAAAACTATGTTATTTATATGCCTACAATCATTTAGGTATATACGTGTGTATTAGAGAACTGTTATCTGGTTCTGAAAAAATTTTCCACAGTTCACAAAATTTGAAATTAACAGAAAGTGTGCTAATTGAAACTTTATATCCACAAAAACCCATGTTTTATAAACACTCCGTAATTCTGGAAAAAACTTTACATTGTCAATAGTAACAAATTCTCTTTTGTATTATTTTCACAACATTCAGTGCAGAGACACCGGTTCGTTCGTTTTCGAAATTTGACCTGTACGTTACAGTATGTGTTTCCTAAAATATTTATCGTGTATGTCTTAAATATTGAATTGTACGAATTAATGTTTATTTTACTGTATATATATATACAGGGTGATTCATGAAGTTCTCCCCCCACTTCTACAGCACATTTTACTAGTAAAAATAATGAAAAAATTACATATAAACATAGGTCCGGAAAACGCTTCCTTAGCGTGTTACAGCTAGCGAAAGATTTAGCCTGAATTCCTGGGTAAAGAGTAAAATAAAGCCATACTGAACTTTTGGAAAGGTTAATTAAGTAAAGAAATATCGTGGATTCTTATGTATTTTTACCTGATAAAGCTGAATAAAATAGGTTTCAGAACTGTACCTGTAGTAGTTTTTGAGGGATTCGGGGTTAAATGCAAAAAATTGGGGCACGAAACAATGTTTTTTTAAGTTTGATGTACAATAACTTTGATAAATTGGTAATAAATACATAAAATCAACAAACATTAATTATAGAGAATTTAATTTTGAGAAAATTGATATAATCAAAGTCTAAAATAAAAACAGAAATAAGTACAAAAAAATCGATTTTATTCAGTATAATACATTACTAGGTTTAAGCAAAATTAATCAGGTTGGGCCAACCGTACTCACCTTTTTATAATAGATGTTCGAAAATGAGGCCATCATTATCAATAAATTTTGCAGCACGTTTGTGTATTGCTTTTGTTGCGTTTCTTAATTTTTTCAGGACTTTCCCTGTATCTGCACAGCCGAATCCATAATACGGGCAATTAATTCATCACGAGAATTCACTTTTGTCTTGTATACAATGTCTTTCATCCATCCCCAGATGCAATAATCCAATGGAGATAGATCTGGTGATCTTTGGTGGCCAAGGGTGAGGCCCTTCACGACCAATCCAATGTCCAGGAAATTGATGATTTAAGTAAGCAGAAACGGCACGTGAAAAAGTGGGGGAGGTGCTCCGTCATGCTGGAAGTACAAATTTTGTCTGAGATGTAAAGGAACATTCTCTAAAAGCTGCGGCAACTCTTCTTGAAGGAAATGCAAATAGAACTCAGCATTTAGGCGTCCAGGTAATATGAAAGGTCTAATCAGCCGATTGTGCAAAAGGCCACGCCCACACCAGACATTGACGCTAAATCGGTGTTGAAAGTTATGTTCCACTACCTCATGTGGATTTTCTTCTGCCCATGAGTGTTCATTGTGCAAGTTATTGACACCATCCCGAGTGAATTGTGCCTCATCCGTAAACAAAATACGCTTTTAGAGTTGATTATTAATATTCAAAAAGTTGCAAAACTCCAAGCGAAGCGGACCATCCCCTAGCTGTAGATGTTGAACCTTTTGTTTATGAAACGGATAAAACTTTGTTTCGATTAAGTGACCTCCACACCGTTGACTGCGAAACTCCTATTCGCCTAGAAATACGTCGTTGTACTTACTCCTGGACTGCGATGAACAGAATTTATAACAATATCATCATCAAGTTGGACAGCTTCGTTCATAATTGCTTCTAGTACTTGGTAGTTGATCCTGTTTCCCGAAGAGTACGAAAAGTTCCTGAAAATTGTTTTGGTATCTGGAATCCTCCTATTAGGGTAATGTAGTTCATATTCTTCTACAGCAGCTCTAGCATTACCATTACAGTAAACCCAAAATAAAAACCATATCAGCGTATTCCTCTGATGTAAATAAGTAAGGCATTTTTTCGCTGAATAAACAATCGAATTATAACTCACAAAAAAATTGCATTTAATAACACAATTCACAGAACCCGATCTCCTGCTGTAGCTTGCAAAAACACTACTAATACACAGTTCTAACGTACAGAACAGAATACCATTGTTGATCAGCTGTTATTCGTGCGTTACCAACTTAGAAATTAATAAAACAAAAAACTGTATTTCGATGATTAGTAAACAATAATGGGAAAATGTTTGATTCATTTATTTTCGAACATTTGATGTAAATTTTTATTAAAAAAAAATACAACGTAATTAAAACATGATATTTTTATTTACAAAGAAATTTATTTAACAGTTAATCTTGTTTTCTCAATTTATCTCATCATTAAGGAACAAACATTTTGTTTTTGTTTTATTTTAACTAAATACCGTACGGTATTTCTTTACAGCTAGTAATGTATTATACTGAATAAAATAGATTTTTTGGTACTTATTTCTGTTTTATTTTTAAACTTTGATTATATCAATTTTCTCAGAATTAAATTCTCTACAATTAATGTTTTGTTGATTTTATGTATTTATTACCAATTTAACAAAGTTATTGTACATCAAACTTAAAAAAAACATTGTTTCGTGCCCCAATTTTTTGCATTTAACCCTGAATCCTCAAAACCTACTACAGGTACAGTTCTGAAACCTATTTTATTAGCTTTATCAGGTTAAAAATACATAAGAATGAACGATATTTCTTACTTAATTAACCTTTCCAAAAGTTCAGTATGGCTTTATTTTTACTCTGTACCCAGGAATTCATGCGAAATCTTTCGCTAGCTGTAACTCGCTAACGAAGCGTTTTAGGACCTATGTTTATATAACATTTTTTCATTATTTTTACTAGTAAAATGTGCTGAAGAAGTGGGGGGAGAAACTTCACGAATCACCCTGTATATATATATATATATATATATATTAAATATATTATTTTATGAATTATATATATATTTTACGTATATATAATTATATATATATATATTATATATATATATATATAAGTAGATATGAATATGCCGGTTCTGGACCACTTTTGGGACACACAGAAAATCAAGGGAAAAATACTGTTTAAAGGACAATAAACGAATCTGTAAAATCAAACAGTAAGGGGTTCCTAGACCACTTTTGGGACAGACAGAAAATCAATGTAAAATACTGTCCATTGAACCATAAACAAATCTAATAAAAATCTAACAGGAAAAGCACGAATGTTAAAATAACCGAATCTTTAGCTGTTTTACTGTTCAATGTTTGCTCTTACATTTATAAGCTGTTTTAATTGAAAAAAATCAAAACATCTTAATAAAAAATCTTTATTCTACAAAGTTAATTGTAACACAGTCTTTATCTTTTAATAGTCTTCTTTCCAGTAACAATCAAGTGTAATTTTTCATTTTTGTTTTAATTCTTTAATCTTTTTCTCATCCAAAACAGTCAAAAATCTGTTCGGCAAGTGTACTTTACAATCTTCCAACTCGGCAATTATTGATAAACCTGAATTTATCCTTCATTTTCTCCAAATTCAAAATTTTGTATTTCTTATTTTCTTCCAATTCATTTAACTTCTTTATACTCTTTAAACGTACATTCTCCAATATCATTTAACTCTTTCAAGAACTCCATTTAAATAGAAAAAAATTTTTAAAGACGGAAAAAAAATGAAATTTGCTAACAATCACTCGAGAAAGTCGGGGAGAATGTGAGTAAAACCGCATTCTTTTCACGAGGTTCTTCGTTTAATTTCTCCAAATGTACTATAAAATCATCGAGGATTTCTGGTTCAAAATCATAAACAAATTCTACATCTAGATAATAAAAAAATTACAGGTAATATCTTTTCATAATAAACGTGTGTATCGATACCTACAAACCTAATGTATTCTTTGAAAAGGAAAATAATTTTGTCAATGGTTTCCAAGAGATAAGTAAAAATTTTTATTCTGTTTTCTAAATTCTGTAACAAATTTTGTTTGCTCTTGTCTCCATATTGCAATTTTGTAAGCAGGTTATTCAAATGTGTTAATTTATTTCGAAATTTCTTAGGTTTAGGTCTTTCATACAAAATTAAATTACAATCTCTACAAACGAATCTTTTTTATCAACAATTTCTCCTCTATTATAACACTTGTAACAGTTGGCATTATACTCTTCCATTTAAACAAAAAAAAGATTTTTTTTATAAATGGAGATTATGGAACTAAGTCTACCGAGATATAAAATTTTTCAGCGCAAATGTTTATGTTTATATTTCAACTACCGAGATAAAGAGAAATGATTTTATTTTATTATTCAACTATTTAGGATATTTTGTCTATGATTACAAAAGATTATTCCGGAAGAAAATCGAGATTTTTCATCAGCGAAAAGAGTATATTTTTTGAAGTTTTAGAAGGAATGAAAGAGAATAATATGAACATCATCAATTATTTGTTAAAGACATACAAAATGAGTGTTGTTAGTGTGCGTGTTTTTGCGATATCTACTTAACTTCTAGGAAATTGGGAATGGGAGAAGAAGAAAGGTATCATATGTTTTATTTCAATCAACTCTAGATTTGTGACGTCTGCTGTGAGCGTTTTGTACCACACTAACGCTTGAACCTCGAATCTCATTTTATTGAAACATGTGAGAGGCGTTTGTGTCACTAACGCTTGACCTTGCTTTGCACACGCCGTGTGTGTGGTACAAGGACAGTAGTGACACCAAACAATGACCTTGCTTTTCTCACGCCGTGTGAGACAATGAAATCACTGTGTAAAAACACTTAATTCTGTATTACAAATGAACACTTTTACATCACTATTTTCACACAATGTTTTATCACAGTTTTAGAATGTCTACACAAATTCACAATCTTCTTGTGTAACGTCTTTCTTCGAGTCCCAAATATAAAAAGTAACTTATAAAATATAATAACACTATGAATGGCAACGCCCAGTGGAACACTTCACTTCACTTTTAACAAGAAACACAGAACATCACACAATCTTCTTACTTCATATAAAGTCTATATCTTCTTTCTTCAACTTGCAAATACATTAAGAATCTTCTAATTGATGATATATCTTGTTAAATTTCGTTAAAATAGAGGAGGATCAAGCATGACTGACTATACGTGGCCAACGCCCATGATGAAAATTTTTTTCCGTGCGATAAACGATTATGAATATCGAAGTTTTTAATCGATAATAAAAATCGATGGTTACAATCGATATTAGAACTGGTTATAGTTTCCAATGTATATTAAAATAAGTGAATATCAATATTTATTTATTTCAAAACCTTGTTGTTAAAAAAACCACTCAACCGATTTTAATGAAATTTGGTACACATATAGTAAAATACCTTTCGACTTAACTTATCCATAAGGGTGAAATCATCCCCTATTTCTTAATATTCAAAATAAAAAAAAAAAATTTTATCGGAAAAATCTGAAATTTCAAAAACAAGAGAGTTCAACTTAAAATTTCATGAAAATAACAAAAATTTTCAAAATCTAACCCCAATCATCCCTTATCTTTAAACTCTTATATCTCGAGAACTATTGGAGCTTTTTTTGATGAAATTTGGTATATAGGATCAGTAAATATTAAAGTATTTTTTAAAAATCACCACTTCCGGTCCATGACCTTGAAATAGTTTTTTTCCTAATATCATCCCTATTTTTCAAAATTTTTTTTGCAATTTAAAATGTAAACTTTTAATCAATGTTTTTAACAATTCTGTAAAGTTTTTAAAAACTATCCGACGAATAACGCGATTTTTACTGAATTTCTCTAATATCGTTCTTAATCACATCATAGGCTAAAAAAAATTTTCTCAGAAACCACAACCACATAACATGTCGAGTTTGTAACAGCTTTTTGAAAATCCATATTGATAATTATATCGTTCTTTGAACCAGAAATATTTTGTCAAACTCTTTGTTGTATCAATGACCATAAATAGGTCTATTCGCTAAAAAATTCTTTAGGATTGTAATACATTTCCTTATTATTACAGTAAAACTTTCTTAAAATCTTGATAACATCTGATACATGATTCTGAAAAGACCTCCTGAAATGTTTAAATTTTTGTAATTCATCTGGATAATAAGAACCGTTCAATTTTACTCTGATATTTTTTACATCCAAACTATCAAACTTTGAAGGATTTTTTTTCTTGATTATTCTGACTACCTGTTTGAAAACCTATAATAAACGAACTTGGGATTGAAGATATTTCTATAAATGTTTGTAATATCGAAACGAATAAGTTGTTCCGGAAATACCTTTTTGTTCAATACATTGCCAATCTAGAAAATTAAACATAAAAATGTTTTGACTTTTTGTAATTTCATCAATCAACCTAATTTTACTCGTGGTTTTATAATCAATCATTGGAACTCTAAATAAAAAAATCTGTAATTGTTTATTTTTCCATCAACAGGCATAAACATTTCCAGTTGCAGTCTTCAGAATCACATCATCGTCTTCTGCTCTTATAAAACTTAGATAAAATCCTCCTTTATAGATCGGAATAGTAACATTTCAAAAAATCCTAATCCAAAATGAGATAAATTTCCAGCTGCTTCAAAAAAAACACCAAAATTTAAAATCTGATTCAAAGCCATTAGAAGTTTGAGAAATAAACATCACTTTTTGAATACGAAATAGTTTAATTGTGTGCTTAATTGGCCACAGTTTTCGACTTCTTCTATCAATTTATTGTGTTTTCTTACTTCAATCTTAAGAAAATAAAAACGGTATAAAAATTTATCGATTAATCTAAACATTATCAGTTCCAAGATATGCTTGACCAATCTTGTTTTGTTAAAGTTCCAGAAATATAAAACTGGAAGTTAGACGAGCAAAAGTTAATCTCCAAAATCAATATTAAACTCAGTTCTTTTATTCGGTTCATTCAAATGTTGTTTACTAATTGGATAGAAATTTTTAAACTCCGCCCTTTCAATATCACTAGCATATTTTCTGTAGTCCGCCATTTAATAAGAGAAAATTTAGAAATTTTAAACATCATGTATCATTTTTTCGATCTAATGTACGTTTTATAAGAAAAGATATAAATTTTAGTAAAATAATTAAAAAGATTAGAGTCATTTTTAATGATCTACTTCGTCATATTCAGGATTCTCTTCCTTAAATTTTGCGATCTCGGTCACATATTCAATAAAATTTGCACAGGATAGTAACCGCTATCTATAATATTGTTCCAATCAACTGTATCTTTATTTTTCATCCAAAAACTTTTATACTCAAGTGTTGATAGAGACAAAGAACAGACATATATGATCTTTTAATTGATAATGTATATTTTCTTGAATGAACTCTGATGATAAAGTTTGATATTTAGCAATGTTTATACCAATTCAATTTGTTTACGTATAATCTCATCATATCTTCGGATAATTCATATTTTTGAGAAATGTCATCCCAATGTTCTTTTTTTCAAATCTCTTTCGTGTTGCATGATAAAAAGATCGAAAGCACTGTAATGTCCCGCCATCTCTATTTATTAAGAAAAAATTTCAAAATCAAGTTTTTATAAATTGACTCTTTTTTTGAGTTACATTCAGCACATTTTCCCCGAAATTCTTTTAACTCCGTTAATGTTTTGCATAGTAATTTTATATCGTTTGTTGCAGTTTTTTCTTTACATCTCACACAATATATGAGCGCCATTTATATAAGGAAAATTAGTCATCGTAACCACCTACTCCATTAAATCTGTTGTCGATGTTTTCAAAAGTTTTTATCGACATCTTCTTTAAATTTATTAAAGTTTTCTTCTAGTTTATTTACTTTATCGAGATATAAAGAGTATCGATCATCTATACTTTTTAAGTAATTCATTATTATGTGTTATTTGCTCATTTAAACGTGTACCAAAATCTTCAAAAAAGTTTATTTTCTCATTGAAATGTGTATCAAAATCTTCCAGAATTTTGTTAATTACTTCACCAACTAATACATTAACACTATTTTTATATGTATTAAAGTTTTCTTCTAGTTTATTTACTTTATCAAGTAATTCACCAACATCGTCTACTGATCTTCTATTTCTGGCTTCTAACTTGTCATAGACTTCTGTTGTAAAATCTTTAACATGCTGTTTATGATTCTCATAATTTTTTTTTAGTTCATTAAACATTTTAATAGGATCTTCTAATTGAATCATTACAACAACATCAAATGGATTAATTCCTTTACTAACACCGCTAATTCTTTTTTCCTTTAAAATCTAAGGCATTATTTAACATTCGGATCATGTAAATCAAACAATATCGATGTTTTTTGATAATTTTAGAGGTTTTTTAAAAATTTGTTCTTTAAACAACAACATCATGTTTTGTCAATACCAGGTCGAACACCGACAATTCTTTTCTTATTAGCCAAACTAACATAATTCTTTTCAACTTTGATCGCTTCAGTAATTTCATCAGCTTTTTCGATGTGAGACATTAAATTGGTAAATAATTTTTTTTTACAACCACCATCATCAACTTCTTTTTCCAATGTTTTTATTTTATCAGCAACTTCATTTGAACTCATGAAATTTGCAAGTTTTGTTATCATATTCTGCTTTAAAATCTTCAATCTCGACAGCAAACATATCTGAATCTGGAAGGTTTTGTAATAAATTTTCTAACTTGTTATCAAACTCATTTCTCAAACTATCAAAATTCAAACTATTATCTACATTTTGAATAATTTGTGTGTTCCAAATACGTCAAAAATATTTTGTGAATCCATATTTATTAAGCAATAATTTGTTAACAAACTTCTTTAAAATCTTTACCATTACTCAGTTCATTCAAAACCAAAAATACACAAATGTCCACAAATTGGGGGATCGTTATAGTCTTGAATCTGAGAGTCATTGGTAGTAGACGCTTGATTTTTTTCAAATATTTGATCAATTCTATCGGCGGTTTGTCCTCAATTCTTCCATACGAATCAAAATAACATGCATTCTTATCATTTTTATAATAACAAATCCAATGCGTTCCACTTCCCATAATCGAGTCTAAATTCACAATTCCACATTCAAATTTCTTAACTTTTTCAGGTAATGTATCGCGCATAAAAATTCCTCTTAAAATGTTTAATGTTTTTGCAGATTTCTTCCAATTCTCACGAATGTTAAGGGTTCAAATTTTTTTTTCCGATGTTTGATTTCACGTAATTCAAAGTTTTTTCATCTAATCCAGATCCTGTAACATCTTCCAACTCTTTATCTAACACCAAAATTTTTTTTTTTTAAAAATGTTTCGAACAATAGGAATCACATCCTTTTTTAACGATTGGAGCAGCTTTACGAACATAAGGAAACAACATTTTTAACAACTGGAATATTTTTCTCCAAAATCTAATAAATCTTTCAAAAGTCCACCATTTTTTGAGTTCTTTCAACTGATTATAAGAAAATTCTATTCTGGTTCCTTTATTGTTTTTCTTATGTTTTTCGAGTTTATTGTATTGTCTATTTGTTAAAAATATCTTATCTTCGCCCATTGTTTAGTTGATCTATTTTTAATTGAATACTAACGGGTATTTTTTTCTTAAAGGCGGATTTTATTTTTTCTTTCTGATTTTTGCTGAAATTTACGTTCACCTCCATTTATATAGTTAAAATTTCAAGTTCTCTTCGATTCCCATTCCTAGTTTTCTTCTTCAAAAACATTGCTCCAGCTGTTGGAAGCGCAACAAATCTTTCACCTAAACTAGCATCTTTTGATAAAAATCTATCCATTGCCTTATCTTGCAAAACTTTATCTGCGATATGTCTGGAATTTGTGTCTCTATATGTTTTGCATAAAAAATATCGTGTTCCATAGCAGCTTGATCTAATTTATTTTATACCAGGATCTCCTCTTTTTAGTCTTTTTTCGAGTTTTTGTGCCAGGCCCCAGATACTGATAAGTTGGTACGTGTAATTCAAAAGGTAAATTGTTGATAAAATCATTCAAAAGTCCACTACCCTCAATCATAGATGAACTTATTGCCGGCAAAACTCGTTTTAAAAAATATTTAATTCCATCAGGTTTTTCAATCATTTCATCAAGTTTGTTCGAAATAAAATCTTTAATCGCTTTCTTTTCGTTCAAAAAATTGTTGTTTCCAGCCTTTTCTTGAGCATAAATATATAATTAATAATTCCATCGAGTTTTGTCAAATCGTCGATATATCTGTATTCAATCTTATTATCACTGTATTTTTCTTACACCTGATCCTTCGATTCGTTTTTCCCCAAATTGGTTTAATCAAATTGAGATATTTTTTACCTTTACTTGACTTTGGTTTCTTAGTTGATGGATCATTATTTTTGTAAATTGAATCAGATTTCCATAAAATTTCAGTATACTTTTTCAAGTCTTCTTCAGAATATAAACCGTCTTTTGGAACATCAGTGCCTGTTAATAATCTCCATAAACCTTGAGTTCCCTTCATATGTTTTTTCATTAATAATGATATCATTATGCTCAAAATTCACGGGCAAATTTCCAATCATAAAACGTTTCTTTTTTCTGTCCCAATACAAACCAAATTTATCATCCTTTGCTCTAGGAAGAAATTTTTTACCAATTTCACCAATTATTATATCCGTTGTTCCAGGACTTATTGGTTTTCAACTATGGTAGAGTCCTTCAATGATTCGAGGTCTAAATGGTGTTGAAGATGGTAATTTTGGCAATTCAAACTCAGATTCTGGAATCGAAATATCAGCAAATTGTCGTACAACTGGAACCAAATTCATTAAATTTTGATTATCGCTTCTAAAACATTTTCAATTTTGCCCTCAACATTTTTTATTGCAGAAGTTACAGGTTGATTAATTTTTTGAATAAGTTCTTGTTCTTCTTCAATCAATTCGAATCTGTTCTTTAAATTCTTTGATTAATTTCTTTTCTATTTGATCAAGTTTTTTTGCTTCTTCTGAAGTTACGTTCGCCATTTATTTAGGAAAATTTTGAAACGTAAAACGTGGAACGTGAACGTGGAACGTGGAACGTGAACGTGGAACGTAAACACGAACGTGAAACATGAACGTGAAACGTGGAAACGTGAAAACGAAACGAGAACACGAAACGTGGAACGTAAAACGTGAACGTGAAACTTAAAACGTGAACGTGGAACGTAAAAAACGAGAACACGAAACGTAAACGTGAACGTAAAAACATGAAAACAACTAGATTATCAACTCCACACGTTTATATTAGAAAATTTATTCAGATATTTACCATTTTTAGGCTTCAAAGTTAGATTAATAGTTAAAAAATCCGTAGTCTTCCTTCCAAATTTTATCACATAACTCAATAAAGTGGTTAAAACTCATATCAGATCCCACATAATTGTTGTAAATCTTTCTCGAATAGTGATCATCTTGCTTAAAAACACACAACATATTCAAATTATTTCTAATAACTTGTTTTTTCAACCTTTGAAAAGCATTGGGAAAGATAGATACAAGATATGTTTTTGTGACGGGACATTACGAAATATTCCTTAATAACGTCTTGATTTTCCTAAAATACAATCATCAAAAACGATTAATGAATTGGGTTTACATTCGCTTACGGAACTATGTCCTCAGAAGCATTATAAAAATGTGATATTTTTTTTGTTTAAGTTTTTCTCAATATTTTCAAATCTTTCTTGTAATTTTTTTATAGGCGTTCTTGTTCTAAAGATTTACTAAAAAACATACAAATTGGAATAAGGAATCAACCTATTGTAGATAAAATTCAATAATAAAGTTGTTTTTCCACATCCACTTGAACCAACAATTAAACAATCTGATTGGTTGATCTTTCTTATTTTCTTCAAACGTTTGAAGTTTTATCTGATCTTTTTGCTTTAAAAATTTTCTCCATTTAAATAGAAGATTTTCATCTTGAAGCAACGCTTGCGAAAATGAAGCTGTTCAAGTTGACTTCAGAAAGCTCTAAATTAGTTTTTAAACTTGGAACATCCTATACACTTAGAGGAAGAATCAAATTATTTTATCGGTTTAAGCGGTTTTTATTCTGACAATTTTGTAATAAATATTAGTGAAAGTTCTCCTTATTGTATAGGATTTAGTGAGAAGAACATAACAAAATATTATGGTTTAAACAAAGGATATTATACTTTCGATCAAATTAAAAATTCCCTTAAAAATTATCTGAAAACATTCAAACAATCAGATAAATCTTTAAACTTTGACGAAAAACAAGTTTGAAATGCAAAAAAATTATCTCTCTAATAAAAATTCAAATAAAATCACCAGTAAGAATAATGTTTTCAGCAATTATTGTAGATTTGTTAGGGTTTGTTCAAGAAACTATTGAGCCAAATCAGGTATAATTTAGGAAATAAAACGCCAAAATTTTAGACCGTTCGATGTAATTGAAGTGCACTGCAATCTCGTTGAAACCTAGTTTTGAAAATCATATACCGAACATTTACACAAAGAATCTGAAATTTTGTACACTTTTTTTCCCAAATGTTGCTTATGGATCAAAAATCAGTGAAAAACCCGAATGAAATCGATTATATTCCAATTAGAAAAAATATTAAAAGAATTCAAAAAATCGTTCTAACTATACAAGACTCTGAGGGAAATTTATTAAATAATGAGAGTAAAACAACAATATATTTAAGATTGTCGAAAGAATGATGAATCAAGGGGGGAACGAATCGTTCTTACCTTCAAACTTTCACAAAACGAGTTGATAATGATGATAAATACCAATACTTTTAATCTAAAAGATAAGGTAGCCCTCGAGGGCCACCTCACAAATATACACAAAAAATACGAATAAAGACAATGTTAAAGAAAAAATATAAAAAAAGCTTCGAAAACATAGATTCTGACAAGGGTATCGAATCGCGACTCTTACAAAAAAACACTGTTTTTAACAATGAATCTGGACTTTACACTCAAAATAAAAATTACTAGTTAAATTTTATTTCTATCTAAATGGAGTCAGTTGTAGACCTACTCAATAATCAACTAAAAATTCAATAACAAACATATCTTTACGATTGTTGACGAAAACAATGTGATCTGGTTTAAGGCTAAAGACGTAGCAAAAATTCTAGAATATGAAAATACTATGCAAACGATCAGAATAAACGTTGACGAAGATGATAAAAAACTTCTATTTTAAATCTAAATATAAGGGGGGCTATAAATAGCTTACCTTCAAACTTCCAAAATAACACTGTTTTCGTTAATGAATCTGGACTTTATTCTTTAATTTTGAGATCCGCATAAACCAGAAGCGAAATTGTTTAAAAATTGGGTTACGAAAGAAGTATTACCTTCCATTAGAAAATATGGTGAGTTACAAACTCAAAAACGAAAATAAGCAGTTAAAAGATGAAATAAAACAGTTACAAATTTCAGGTCAAATGAAATCCTTGAAAATAGAGAATCAAGAATTGCGAAATGGAATTAATGAAGAGAGATATGGTTATGTAAAGATTTTGATAAGAAAAAACACCATGTTTTTGTGTTAATTAAGAAGAATCACATGTGGGAATGGCCTTATTACGTTATCAGAGCTCAGAAACGAGAAATACCAAACCGATTAAAACATCTAAAAATAAATTATCCTGAATTAGAGATTTTGTTCATTGATGACGAACCAAATTCTATCAATCTCTACAACCAAATGAAAAGAATCTTTGAATATTTTATACAACGGAAATCATTTTACCACAAATATGGCAGAATCTCGACTGATTTATAGAATATCTAAATTACACGATGAAAATGTTTCTAAATTTTACTAAAAAACTCTCGATTTTATTATATTTTGTTTGTAAATGTTTTAGCATAACTAGGTAACCATCGTAGAATTTTTTTTTTCATATTCACAAGGCATTTCGTTTTTATAACTTTCGCTGAAAATTTTTTTAGCACAATCTTTGCAAAAAGCATCTTTTCTATCTTTACTATACTGCCAGGTTATTAAATTCAGAAATATTTTTAATTTCTTTACAAAAGTAACAATTTTTTTTCTTCTAAAGTTAATTTGTCCATTTTATCATATAATTCCTTACAATAACAGTCTTTTCTATTCTCTTCTTGACACTTTGTACATTTCTTTTGAGACTCCATTTAAATAGAAAAAATTATTACACGATGAAAATGTTAAACTCTTGAATTATGAATATTTTGTTTGTAAATGTTTTTGATAATTATTTAAACCATTTTATAGTTCTTCCACATTCACATTGAGTATCTTCATAATATAATCTATGGTGATTCTTCTTTACACACAATCTTTACAATATGAGTCTTTTCTTATCTCTACTATAGTGATCACTATTAAACTCTGAAATTTTTTTAGTTTCTTTACATTTAAGACATTCTTTCTCTTCCAAATTTAATTTTTCTATTTTATCATACAGCTCTTTATGATACTTCCTATAACAATCTTTACAATTATAAATAATTCCATCTTTTCTATTCTTATCTTTATAAAATTCTTCAAAACCTTTTAATTCTTTGCACATTGAACATTTTCTTTTGGGGCCTCCATTTATATAGAAAAAATCTTTGACTTTCTCAATTCATATTCATAAAACTTTCCGGTTATTTCTTCATTATTTAAATCTTTTATACTATAAGTTACAGGATCTGTGTTATTAATTTGATAAATCACAAAGATTTCTCTTGACCAATTGTTCTTATATTTGTTCGAAAATGTTTGTTTTTTACTAACAATTCTTACATGATCATTGACTTTAAATTTAGTTTTCGTGTGAATTTCAGGTGGAACATACTTGAAAACGGTCTCTAATAACTCTTTTTCTGCATCATTATCTACGTCTTTAGGCTTCATTTTGATTGTGCTATGAACAGTATCGTTATATTTCTTTACGATTTCTTGAAGAATATCGATCCATTTAAAGTTTTTATTAATTTCAAAAAGAACCTTCATTCTTTCATTTTGAGTTCTGTTATATCTCTCTACAATACTTGATTTCTCTTCGTTTTCAGTATGATAAATCTTAATGTTGTATTTTCTCAAAACATCGTTAAATTCTTTATTTTTAAACTCTAAACCCTTATCTGTATGAAGTAGGTTAGGAGGTTTGTGATTGATCCTTATGGCATCTTTTACTATATCTTCGAAAGCTTTTGAAATATCCTTGCCGTTTTTTTCTTTTGATAGCTCTTGACCAAGCATATTTTGAGAAAGTATCAATAACATTTAACATATACTTAAATCCATCATTTTGATCTGAATAGTTTAGACATTATAACTAAATCTGCTGCCCATAAATCGTCAATTCCTAATGTTATAATTTTTCTCTTTTTAAACTTTTTTCGTACTGGTGCATGAATTTCTCGAGCTTCAATCTCTATCTCATCTTTAGTCTTCAATTCTTGCTTAACAGGTTTTGGATTTGGATTCTTTATAAAATTACTCTTGTTTGTCTTACATTTTGAACATTTTGCAGCAATTCTATACAATCCATTTTGAGTTTGAACGATTTTTGAATCTATATTTTTTCGTTTTCTTTTTACACTTGTGACAGTGAATTAAATCATCTTCCATTTACATATCAAATGTTTCCAAGTTTATTTAATTCGTCTAATATATCAGATTTTGCTTCATTTTTATAGCCATACGGTACTGTATCGATCTTATTTTCTAGGACAATTTCTCTTATCATCATCTTTAGCGTTTCAGTGCTAACTTGTTTATAGTGACGGTGTACAATTCATGTTTATAGCTTTTTATTACAGTCATCTCCCTAAATTCTTCTTTATCTTCGAACAAACATCTCTTTAAGTTTTCGATATTTATTGTTTTTATTTACAACGCTTCTCTTAATTCCTTTACACCTAACTGGATTTTTGTCTAGATATTTTGTACGAGTACATCTTTGATCTTAAACCACAAAATTCTTCTAATATCTCGCCGTTCAATTCGTCTTTGAATTTCCCTATTACCTTCTTATTTTTAGTAGTGAAACATTCATGATCTTTTGGATAATCGCTCGTATCAAAGTCCTCTATATTTTCTTTAATAATTTTAAAAGGATCTCGTTTCAATTCTAGGAAATAACTGTCTGTATCCATGTAACACAGATTCAAATCTGGATCAAACTTCTTTAATTTGTTGTAAATAAAACTCGTACATTAGCAATTTTGAGAGGTCGAGAACTGAAAATCCTATGTAAATCGGTTTGTTAAATTTAACCTTTTGTTTGTACATGTGACTCGCTATACAGTTGTCGTCAAAGATATTGAAACATTTGAAATTCGTTTTCTTAGCTTGTTTCATTGAAAATTCTTCGTTTCCTAGTTTAATATCACATCTATTTCTTACATTTTCCATCGATTTTCCAAAAACCGAGTTGTTCATAAGCTTATAAAAGTCCTTCTCAAAGTCACTTATAGCCTTGGTTCTCATACTAGTATTAAAATCGATATATTCTTTCATGAAAGGTTTCTGATCAAACGCAATAACCCTATTCACATGTTTTAAAATCATACCTTGTTCTAGATAGAATTTCAAATTTCTAGAATGAACAACATATTCTGTTTTGTTTAAAAGAGTTGTGCAAAGTTTGTTGTTATAATGTTCTGGAGCAAGAGGTAAATCTTTGTGATGTTCGTGTAAATTTGTTGGATATCCAAGATCGACTTCGAGAATATAGCCATAATCTTCGTCGCCAGTAAGTTCTAAAATTGTTTTCTTTCCACTCTTCTTTTGTATACGTTTTTGGATCCATCCACTTGATATCACTATACGGCAGTTTTTGCATAAGACCATACCCATAAAGGTTATTAGCATCAACGTAGAGTAAATAATTTTTCGGGCTTTGTCTTATCGAAATCTTTCAAATATTTGTTATTTGCTTTCACATATCGTTTAATACACTGAGAAATGCCTCCGCGAATGCCTTTTTCAATCATCAAATACATATTATAATCGTTAATTAATTAGCTGAAGCTCAATTTTCGTTAATTTTAACATTGCGTCCCAAGCAAGACTTGGAGCTGTTAGATAGTGTGCCGGATCGAGTTTTATAACAATTAAGGCAAATGTTTCTGAAATTTTCGAATATATCAGCAAGCAATAAAACATCTTGGATATTGTACAAATCAGAGTAATTTCCAAGATTTTTCCTCTTTTAATTTGTTCCAAACGCTCAAGTAGTGTTGATAATCTTTCTCAGATATGCTCTCGTCTGTCAAAAGTGAATAGAAATCTTGAATTCTCAATTCTTCTGTGTAATCAAGTTTTTTCAATACTGTCGATAAATTCATAGGGAAATATTCCTTTTGCAGATAGAATTTTAAAAATCTCGTCGTCGTCATTTGGTTGTCTTTCTATTATCTCATTCAATCCATCCTGTATAAAATGATTTGTATGTTTGAAGTCTTCTTTCTTTAAATTTTTCGCTAATTTTTCAATAGACGAGGCCAAGAATCTGAACGTGTCTACGAAAGAGAATTTTATGAACTTTCTAGGTTTGTCACCATCAAATTCATACCTGTATCCAGAATTTACAGAGTAATTTATATATCGTTCATCGGTGTTTGCAATCAAATCAACATTACCGTATTGTTTTGCCAATTCTTTTATGTACAAATGCGTATCGTAATTAGACATATTGTGACAGAAAACGGGAATATTCTGAGGAAAATTTCAAATTCAGATTACAAATTCTATGAGCTGCACCTCGAAATTTTCCAGTCAACAAATGACAGTGGATCTCTGCATTTTTTGAATGCATTATAAGCAGAACTCCAATTATCTGGTAAAAAAACCCTAAAGTTTTTTCAGTGTCTTGATACGATATTTCTTCACAAATGTGGCAAAGATTTGAATTTTGATACGAAATTTCTTCTTCGTCAGTCAATTTTCATGGGCTTCATGTTCTTTGAATTATATTTTTTAGCTATGTACTTCGATAATTTATTGAGTTCTTCAAACAATTTTGCAGGAAGGAACGTTCGGCAACTCTTCTTCATTTTTTGCTCGATAACATATCGGCTTGTACATACGATTGGTCACATTAGACACTAAATATAGAGTAAAACCATAAGGAATATGCTTCTGAATCTTGGTTGTAGTCGATTTTTTGCGGATTGTTTTTTGCATGTGGGAATCTTCTCTAATATGCTTTCAAAATCCCATATAAATAACGTACGGATGGCTAAATTTCTTTTGGTAATTGGTAAATTTAGTTGTTTGACCTGGAAATGGCATAATTGGCTTACAAACTTCATGTTGCTTACAAATTTCTAAATGATCTGATAAAGCACTATATTTGTAGAAATGGCTTAAACATCTTCGACACAAGAACGTCCTTGTGAGCATTTTTTGATATCTGTGAACTCGCTAATCTACTTAAATCTGTTATCAAAACATAATGGGATTTATCATCTTGTTTAACATACAATAAATCAACTTCTAACTTGGCGTCATAAACTTCTGAAATTTTGCAACGGTACTATGTGTAGTTTTTCATCAAAAGTATAGACATTTACAGACATTTTCGGATACTTGTACTTTGCTTTGCTGCTTCGTTTTTCAAATAATTGTATATCTTTTAAAGACATAGGTTAGTCGAATCCAGAAAATATCTCATCGTTCACGAATTTTTCGTATTGTTTTGCTCTGTCAACATGAGTCTCGGGTTTTTCAATAGCGCATCGGATAGAGTAAATAAAGCAATAATCATCTTTATTTTTGATATTTACACAAGCTTTTTTATCTTTGATTTCCTTTGGTAAATCGATATATGATCCTGCGTTCATAAATTCATGTTTATTAAGGCTCAAAATCAGTTGTTTTACAACGTTTTAATGTCCAACCAGAGCCCTTATTTGGATGATTTGTCTGTTCTCGATGTGTTAATTTATTAAATTGCTTAGTAATAAAGTCGTTTACGTCGAAGATTTCGTCTGCTTTTATTAGTAAAGTACATTGGACAAGTTTGTGTTTCACCGTTCACTAAAGTTCGTTCGTATTCGCATTCTAAAGAGAGATAGCCCTTCATATTTTTAACGGTTTCTTGAAATTTTTCGATTAAACTCTTAATTTCTGGCCTCATAATTGATAGATATTTGTAAATTGACATGAAATTTTCGTTTAAATTCGTTAAAAATGTATTGTTTGAAAAGACCGTGTATTGAGGATAAAACTTCTACATCAATGATATTTTCGGATTTTACTTTAAGAGTTTTATCAATTTCTTCGATCATTTCAGACTTAGTTTTATCGTTTTGTTTCTAAGGACAATTTTTCAGCGATTGATTGAATTTTCTCATCATTAAATAGATTGAGATCTTTTTTATCTTCCTTAAAGCTTTTCTTTAATTCACGCAATTGTTCTATATTGTACATCTTTTCGTGACCATCGATTTGATTCTCTTTAGCCCAAGTCCTCAAATAATTTAGTTCTTTATTATAAATTTCTTTGTTCTTCAAATGATTTTTCGAATTGTAATGACGGGTATAGTGATGTTCAAAAATATCTTTTTTGCAGTATGGGCACTCTATCTTTTTCCGCTCCATATTTAAAGAGCAAAAATTTGTAAAATTAAATTTTGAGAAGTAGTGATTTTTGACACAAATCAGCACAATTTCTGGTCAAATGTTTTCAGATTGTTCTATTTGTTATAGAAAAAATCTTTTAACTAAATTTAGTTAAAAGATTTTTCTATAATAAATGGCAGCGCTGTTACAAGAGTTGAATAAGGTTGGTGAACTAAGATTCAAAGAATATAAGAAATTAGTGGAATTGAAGAAAAAAAGAGATATAGAATCTTGAATTTGGAGAAAATGAAAGATAAATTCGGGTTTACAATAATTGCCGAGTTGGAAGATTGTAAAAGTACACTTGCCGAACAGATTTTGACTGTTTTGGATGAAAAAAAAGATTAAAGAATTAAACAAAAATGAAAAATTACACTTGATTGTTACTGGAAAGAAGACTATTAAAGATAAAGACTGTGTTACAATTAACTTTGTAGAATAAAGATTTTTTATTAAGATTTTTTGATTTTTTCATTAAAACAGCTTATAAATGTAGAAGCAAACATTGAACAGTAAAACAGCTAAAGATTCGGTTATTTAACATTCGTGCTTTCCTGTTAGATTTTATTAGATTTGTTTATGGTTCAATGGACAGTATTTACATTGATTTTCTGTCTGTCCCAAAAGTGGTCTAGGAACCCCTTACTGTTTGATTTTACAGATTCGTTTATTGTCCTTTAAACAGTATTTGCCCTTGATTTTCTGTGTGTCCCAAAAGTGGTCCAGAACCGGCATATTCATATCTACTTATATATATATATATATGTGTATATACATATAACGTAATATATATATATATATTATATATATATATATATATATATATATATATATATATAATTCATAAAATTACTATAAACTATCTATAAGAAACGTGCTAACAAATGCTTAACATTTATATATATATATATATATATATATATATATATAAAACAAAATTGTAAGTACGTATTAGCACGTTTCTTATATCCTACTTGCCGCACGTGGTGTCCGCGGAGATTGGATTCTATCAATCAACAATTTTTTGTCAAAAAGAGTTAAGATAAATATAACACGTTTGAAGATAGAAGTTACGAGGCATATTTTTCTTACTACTATATTAACGTATCAAATGTATAATAACAGATACTCGTATATCTGATATCAGTTCACATATGGATATTGATAGAGTAGCCTTGTATAACTAGCGATTTCTGTCATATTAGAGGAGGTACAGTGGTGTCTGGAGATAGAGGAATCAATCTACCCTCTCGTAAACAACGTCAGGAGAGACTAGCGCCGGCCGGTCGATGTTGTAACATGTGTTGCAACACGCTAACAGCAAACTAACAAACACTCAGCCAATAGAATGTTAAGTTCACCGCTTCTTATTTACTTAATATTCTCTCAATAATGTTAAGAAATTTTCCACTCAATCATATTTTGATGATATAGTAAAATATAATTCTATGACATAATAACAAATAAATAACTATATTAATTGGCTTCAAATATTGACTTATCTCTCAAATATTGTATATCAAAAAAAGGGTGTTAGTAATGCAGTAACTGTTATGTAGATTTTAGTCAGATTGAAATAGTTGTTAATAAAGGATCAATGCACTTCTAATTAATAATGAACCAAATCAAAACATGTTTTTTTTTTGGCTATGGTTGAAAATAAGTTTATAAACTAGTTTTAAAAATTAATGTCAATCACTTTCAATTAATATCTAAATAGTGTGATATTACGCCTTCATATTTAGCACATATGATACCATAGTGGGGATTTAACGATTGATACTTAACATAGAACTAACTAAAGTGTGGTATGTGGATTTATGAGGGAAAGATATAGTCCTTACTGCCACTATTCTTAGAATTTTTGCAATAACTTCAAGTGTATTATTGAAGTTATTTTTTCTACGTGATATTTATTTCCCTTTATCGATAATTATTTCCAAACCCAGTGCTATTAAGGAAAATTATGTAAAAATTTACATGATGTGATCAAATATGTCTTCTAATAATGTCATTAAGGATATTTAAACTTACTTTTAAGCTATAGCTTATTTCGCATATGACGAATATTTATTATATTTTGTCATGATAGCCAGGAGGAGCTATCAAAACTCTGCTCCAACCACTTCATGTAGGTCAAAAACGTATTTTATTTTTTTAAATCGGACTGAATGGATTCAAACATTTTCCAACTAAAGGTTTCTTTCTAAATTCCGCTATCCTGTCCATTCATTCACTATTCGTGAAGCAGTTTTTAGTTTATATGTATACATGATTCTATTATACGAGTATATTCTACTCTACATATATATTAGACGTGAAGTAGTCTTTATTGTAAACAAACCTTTAATATTTCCGAAACTTCCGTTTTACGGAAATATTAATACATTTTTATGAAATATAAGTATATATATTATTTTACCAATCCCCTTTCAGACTATTCATCACTAAATGTGAAGAGTCACGAACTACCTTGAAAGCTAATTCATAGGTTCAGTATTCCTTTACTAATTTAAACTTTCAAAACTTGAGGCTAGAATAGTAAACTATCTATAACAGTGACTACACATGTCTATGGTCATATTTAATATTTTATTGCGGGCCTTACCTCAGATATGAATCAAATGGTAGTTGGTACAAAACATTTAGATATAGATGCAACAATTACGTTTCAAGTTTTCTTGCTTTACCTCTAATCGTTCGGAAATTAAAAATCCCTTGCTGGAACTTTTTATTACCCTGTATAAACACATTGTGCAGCCAACATGCAAAAGAGCATCTGTTCTCAATTGCAAATCAGTAGCAAAAACCACTTATTTTATAGGCTATTACCGCACATTGTTCATAAATCTATCTTAATGTTATGTATATATTCGTTTTAAAAGTTTTTATCGCTTCCTGTCTGTTTAAAGTATTACATCGGTGGTTTGTTTTCACAGCTTGGATGAGGCTGTTATCGTCAGTGGGTACAGGCTTGTCTCAGTGACGTCACCCCGACCGTTCGTTACACGTTTTCTACTGATGCGTTCTGACAGGTTTTAACCTCACATTACTGTTATACAGTCATGGATTTACTTTATTATTATATTTTATATTACTGACTATTATAACTTGCATTGGTTTTACTTACATATTTTATATTTCATATGGTTATTTTATTCTACTAACTAACTACCTAATGTAAATGATATGGTAGGTAGGAGTTACTATTTATATTTATTAAAGCCCATTGTTAGGCCGCTTGCCTACGTAAGCTTATTTCCATATAGTGGAATATTATATGTGTGAGCAACAACCTATAAATTGGTAAAATATTTTCTTAGTTTCAGACATAAAAGTAAGGACAGTGATCTACAGTAGGGACCATCAGAGAGAGCAGTTGAGGGAGGATTCTACTAGGCGAGTGAATTTAACGTATATAAAAAAAAATTTACTCAAGACGTGGTAACGAAAGCTACTTGAGTTAAATTCTTTTGAGATTTGGAACAACATTTTTGATTATCTGAGGGAATAAGTCAAATGAATGTGAGAACAATGTGACTTAATAAGCTATTCCCTTAATGATAAGGTTTAAGGACACAAACGAGCACATTGAGTCTGTAACCATTATAAATGGAATGATAAAATTGAGAACCAGACACAAGTGCAGTTTTCTTTAGGAGTGATAAATCATTGAGAGAATGGTGAACCTGTGTGTTCATACACGAGAAAAAAATCACACTACAAACATTCGCAATTTTAAATTAAACATGGAAAACCGCGGGTAGCTGACAGTTTTTTTAAATCATCTTTCATAGCACTAATTTATATAAATTTTTACAAAGTAACAAATCGCGAGATTAAAAATGGCACTGACGCAACACACAAACGTATGATGGCGTCGATACTAGGGGTGTGATACGCACGTAATACCTTAATTTAATCACCAGTACTGAACGTGATTAAAATATAACAGGTGTGGACATCCCGGTCCCATGGAATAAGGCTCTGGCGTTTTGTCACAGAGAGTTTTTGACTACTGGAACTAATCTCAAGAATATTTCTGCCTTGTCTTTGTTAGTCTGTATCATTTCTTGTCACTATTCCAAAGCAAAAGGGAGCCTTCAGCAATAAGAGATCACGATTTCCGGTAACTTCTAGAATCAAGAAAAAACTCAGTTTTCGGAAATATCTGGACTCTCTTCTGTGAGAAAGCTCGACTCTGGGAGGTTTCGGACAGTGGCAGCTCATTATCATAGAAATATTTCTCAATATATTCTTTTTGCTTATACAAATCCAGTCTTCAAGATGGATTTTATGGATTGTATAGTGCAAATACAAACATAAAGTATAACAAACACATCTCCAGTAAAAGAGAACTCAGGGGAGAGATATTAATCATATTTAAACAACATGAAGACATTTTTGGATGCTCGCCCACCGTTTCTTCTGCAGGTTTCGGCCACTTAGAACTTTCGGCATTTGAAATCTTCCTTGAAGTATTGTATTGTTAGGTTTAAGGTTCATATTTAAATATTTTATTGCGGGCCTTACCTCAGATATGAATCAAATGGTAGTTGGTACAAAACATTTAGTTATGAGTTAAATAAGTGCAATAATTTTTGTATTATTGTCTCTGTTGGTGTATATGAAATTTCAGCTCCTGAATTCCTTTGATTCTGATAGTTCTCAGCCTCTGACAGCTCCCATTCTCTAAGACTTATAGGCATTTGGAATATTCCATATACTGGAATATCCATGAAATAATTAGGCTAGACTCCTTTTTCTAGGTTTGGCCTCATCTTTGGTTTTTTCCTGATTTTAGGTTCTGGAACTCTATTTATTAAAGTCACTAAGTTCCTCCTAATTAATAGAGCACTCCAGGATCTAGGATAAAATATACTAATTACACATACCATGCCTGTAAACTAATCAAATCTTATGTCTAATTAATATTTGTGCATATAAATCATAATAATGCACAATAATTGTTAATTATTTTTTGTAATGATCTTAAATTGCCAGTTTATTACTTATATGGTTAATTTTATAATTTATGAAAGTTTTAAAAGTTTAACTCTATACAGTTCTCTTGAGGAAAAGAAGTAGGCTCTAGTTTATAAGATAAAAAACCTAAAGATTAAAGGTTTATATCAAATTATATTTTTATATAAGTTATATCTAAGTCAATTCATCATTAATAAGTTCACTATTGTGATGTAAAATACTTACGCTTTTGTATGAGTGTAAATTAATTGAAATCAATTCTTGGAAATATTTATGTTTCCATTTGCTTTAGTCCTGATTACTAGCGATTTTCAAATTAATATTAAATGTATATTGACAAATATTTTTCGTAATCACTTCTTAGGTGCATTTATTATCTTTGGTATGTACGTCAGAAACTAGGCAGCCTGATTACAGTCTGACTACAATAAACCTGACTATCCGAGAAGTTCTAGTGAATAATGTAATAGGAGGGCCGAGTGCCGACACGGCTGGGCGCTCTGGCCAGTCGACTGTGGTTACACTTGTTCTGATTCTAGGACATTGTTCCAACTGATAACCCGATTCAACTAAATTTAGCAGGCTTCTTGACTTTTAAGTATTTTGGAAGTTATATTTTTTAATTTATATAAAACTGCCTCCTTAAAATTTACTCTGTAAATATTTTTTTATGATGGAATTTATGCATACAATTCAACATTTTTTTATTTCCGATAAAAATCCATCTAAAGACACATAATATTGCATTCATTGTTGAACCAAATAAGTATTTTATTACATTTAGAAAGAATCTTTCCTTACCGATTCATATTGTAAATTTTGAGAAAAATATTTACAACGAGTTTAAAAATCCGTGCAGTGTACGCCTTCACCAAGCCGGTCCTAATCCATGGTAATTAATTCGTTGGTACTTTTTGTATAAGTATTTAACTGCTGTTTTAACAGAATTAATCATTAATTAAAATTTAATTAATGAGTTTTCAAAAAAGAATAGTCTTAACTTGAAGGAAACAGGATTTTTTCCGGACATTTGCCATCGTTAAGTTGAAACAAGGAAAACAGTAACACTACGTTTTCGAGATCTGCAATCTGATCTCTTCTTCAGGTAAAGAACTAACCTAATACATAATTACAAACTAGGTTAAAATAAACAAATCTTACTAAAGCGTTGTGGCACGCCTAAGTCAAGGAATCACAACCTACATGTTGTATGTCAACTTCATCTAACACTAAAGACATGCACTTAATACAAAACTATACAAAACACTAAATCATTAAAACTAAACTACGGAATACAGGTCACAATAACGTCCTTCACTCGTCTACTAACCATCTACGACTGACCAGAGGGACTAGCCAATGGTTTATCGTGACGGCTGGCTAAAACAAGATGGCGGAAATACAAGGGAAGGGGAACAGGAATGGGCCCGCTCTTTCGTTATTAATTGGTTCATGGGAGATGAACTTCTTAAAACCATATTGTGACTCCGCATTGGTTTATTACAAAGATCCGATCCGTTTGATACTTTTTGGTTTTCTCTTTAGTTCATTTTTTTAGAATTGGCAACCAAAGCGGCCTAATCTCGACTGATGGTTGACTGATTGGTTGGTCTGCCCAATTTAATGTATGTTTGCCTCAATTAATTTCCTTTTGAAGAAATGTGGTTCCCGATGTATTATGTGGGCTTCATCCCAATTCATATGATGGTTCTTCGGACCAACAATGGTGGTGCAATTTTTTACTTTTTCTGTGAAAACCCTTTCTCTCGTGTTTTCTTTAAGTTCTTTTATCCTTATGTTTAGTGGTCTTTTTGTCTCGCCTATGTATTCCCTATTGCAGCTACATTTATTACTGTAAACACAGTTTTTGGAATCCTGTGGTGCCATTCTTTTTTTTTTTTTTTTTTTTTTTTTTTTTTACAGAGTCTTAACTTCTCGTATGTCTGATATATATATATATATATATATATATATATATATATATATATATATATATAAAATGTGTTTATATTAATTTATGAGTACGAGATTCCCACTATATCCCCTCTACAAGGTATGCATTCTTCCTACTATAACCTTGCCAATCTGAATTTAGATCAAAATTGTGACTTGCCTTTGTCTTATTTATTACTAATAACATTTTTTTTTCCTGACTTGTTTAAGAAATCAAATAATTACGTTTAAATATACATATAATTTTGTTTTCTAAATGAAAAATTATTGTCACCACAAAATGCTTTTCCTGAGCTGACTTCCCATCTGTTATAGTTATTTAAGAGTCTATTCATCCCGTACTATCCATCAACTGACTTTCGTTATGGAATACAAAAATTAAAACGTCTTGCTATAAGTACACAGTGTGATATCCTGTGTTTAGGATTAACTAGATCACGAGTACTAGAGCATTTAGGTCACGTTCATCAAGCATTCATTCAAACTGGTGAATTGAATTCCGTAGTATCTGTACCTCAAAGTCCGTGTTGTGTAATGAACTCATCTTTTTCCTAGTCAAAGTCAAATCCAAATACTATTTTATATACGTGTACAAAATTAATCACCATATAAATTTAAGTTGTTTTTTAGTACATATATTAAAAATATTATACCATAATCACAAGTGATTTTAGTTCAAAACAATAACGTAGGTTGGAATGTAATTATAATATAGTATTGATGGATTACTTTTTAGTTTGTTTCTCTTTCTAGTTTTAGATTCTATTTTTTTGTACAACATGTTATATTATGTCCTATCTGTACCCAATATATGATAGTTATTTATGAGTCCTTTAAAAGCTTCAAAGCATAACATGATTTCCATGAAGTTACAATATTTAGGCTAGTATCCATTACTTACAAAACTTGTCCTGAAAGTTTTATGTCCTGGAATTTTACCTCTATCTAATGTAAATAGCTTTATTTTTAATTACAGGTATAGACAATTTAAAACGTTTAGATATGACGTACGGTAGATAATGCTTTAAGTTTTGTATTTACTATGTAATTTACACACAACGATTTGATAATTCATGAATGGGTTTACAATTCAATCTAACATTACTAGTATTAATATACAAAGCATGTACACATACTGATCTCACACGATCTGGTAGATAGTAGGATAGTACCGAGATTAATTACATTATTACCATGCAGTGTCATTACACAATACATCCATGGACATTGTATACATTTTAGTTGACAAAGACGAGTATATCCTGACATTTCCCCGTTGGTTGCTTTATAATTTTCTTATTGTCATTTTTATTTCCTTTAAATTATGTTATGAATTCCACATTACAGGGTTATATTTATACTAGTAAAAAATGGGGGGGAGTATAAACTTTTAAAAACAATTTATTTGTCAAAAGATAGATGAATCCCAAAAACACGTGTATGAGAAATATAAGTTTGAATAACAATTTTCGGGTCCTTTTTAAAATTGTTGTTCTGAACCTTGTCAGCATGATTACAAAATTCTGGAAATATTCTACATTTCAGTAAGGAGTCATCAGCCTTGAAGATAACATCGCTTGACTGAATGCATATTCCCATGTCGAGGCCGAAATATACTTAGAATTGCATTAATTTCACAAAATTTCGTTCAGAGTAGAAATAATAAAACGTAGATGTGGTGTATGAGAAAGGTTTGATACAGTAGTAAGTTTGACGGTAGACCTATACGTAAAAAATTGCTCTTTTGACAGGCAGGATTTAAATAAAATATTAACCCAATATTTGAAGTCATTAATCGCTCTAAAGACTGTTTTTACCTAGTTTATATATATTTTTCATCATTAAACATTATTATAAATAATAAAATATTTTGTCACATAAAACCCAAAAGAATAGGTTTATCATTTCTTCGTATAAAATGGAAATTTACACAACATTATTTACACCATAAAATCATGGGTTGTTATGCAAGGCGTATTCTTTCATGTTCATGGAAAAAATTCTAAATAATCTATATAAATCAGACACCAAAATTATTTATCACTCTATAATTATTAATTATTGTCTCAAAATATCTCAATTTTTTCTCAACTATCAGATGCATGTTTCCCTATGGTGCATGCGTTGTTCCTAGCTAAATTGTTAGTTACTTTTAAAGTTTGAAAAGAAGCTATTCGCACCTTTTGATATTTGCTTAAGAAAAATTAAAGGAAATTGCTTTATTTTATGGCCTACACAACTAACATGATTCACAATATGATAAACAAGAAAAAGAAAATTATTGAAAGAAATTCTCGAACAACTTTATATCAAATCAAAAGTAAAGAACCTGAAAAAATTAATATTTGTTTCCTAAAAACAATCTATCTACATATATTATTACAAGTTTTAAGAAACATGCCAATATTAATGTATATACAAATTCCAAAATTAAATTAAAGAATATATTAGGAAATCCCAAGAATAAAATTAATGAAGAAGACAAATCTGGAAAATTTATCAAATTAATTGTGACAATTGTGATTTAAAATACATTGGCCAAACAAAAAAGTAGTTAAAACAGAGAGCTAAGGAACATAGGGCATGTTTAAAAATACCAATAGGAAAGAAAGATCAGCCACGGCCAAACACGCACTACTTCAAATTCGACACTTTTTTTCAAATGGGAAAATTATTAAAAGAAAGTACAAAATAAAAAATTCCTTGATGCATATGAAACAATTTTTATAAAAAAGAACCAAAATAATCTGGTAAACAACGAACCTGGGCCTTTTCAAAATTCACCGTTACTTTATTTGATTTAACTAAATATAAACTTTATTTTTATATATACAATATAACATACTGTGCTGTTATAGAATATTACCTCTTTGTATTTTTAATGACATATGTTTTTATTTAATACAAAATTGTTTATGTTTACAATTGTTATTATTACTTTTTATTCAGTTTTGTGAGTCCGAAGATGTACTCATTGAGGACGAAAGGACTCACAAAAATAAAAACTTTATATTATTGGAGAGTTTGTTTTAAATTAATAGTTTAAACAATGTTTCGACGCGGTGTGAACTGATAAATGATCGTTTAAATAAGGCCATGTAATCCTTACAATTGTTATCAAAGAACCTCTGTTAGTATTAGTGTTTACAAATCACAACTAAAAAAATATTGGTGAACTGTTGAATAACTGGACCATGATAAATAAACATTATTTGAAATACATTTTTCCTGTCAAAGATATTTGAAGGAAGCCGTTTTAATTTATTCCCGTTTTTTTTATATGGTAAAAAGTATTGAATATTTCTTAATTTTGTACTGAATTCTTTCACAATAGCCTTGTACATATAAGAGACAGAATTCGATGTTTCCATTTGGTTAGTGAGTGAGAGCGTACACTATCATTAACAGGGTTTCTTGTGCCCTGGAAATATTACGCAGCCTATGAGTGCACTGAATCCTACATTGAAAATCCCCCAAAATTGTTCTGTTATCCACCCTTACAACGACAAGGAGGATAAGATTAACTCTGCATTCTAAATGTGGGCCAGAGCCCTCCTGTTTACCCTCAGTGACACATTTTCTTTTATGTGAAAATTGTGCTCGGTGATGTTTTCCCTAAATACTTTTTTTAATGATTGCGTTGGAGGATGCTTGTTTATGATCACTTAATATTGTAATATTAATGAGCGACCTATTCCATGAGTATGCATGAGTATGCAATTTTAACTCAATTCTAACTAGAAGTTTTTTAATAGTTTGATTTATTCTATCTAGTTTGAGTTAAACTGTTAGATTTACTAACACAGTGCGAATGTCATCTACAAACATCACAAGCCCACGTCCCTATAATTAGACGTTTGAGGTGTTTACGAAGTGTAGAAACTAATATATCTTGATACAAGGTTTAGTTTAGTTTAGTTCCTTTTCACGTTCCTCATAGTTCATGACTCTCTTCGTGGATACATAATCTCGCCAATACTATCTTTTGACATAGGTTGTAATAAGATATCTCATTTACATATTTTAACCTTCGACATGTTTTTTATACCAAATGTTCCTGGATGAAGATGAAAGATCGGTTTGATGTATGAATTAAAATAAAAAAATCTGTAAATTCTATGTAATCATTAATTTTTTCTTTCATTAATGTTACATGTTAAGATTTAAAAAGGGTATTTAATAAGCTTTACAATATATTTACTCGACAGAATTTATAGAACAAAGGTCAGGTGCAACTGTTGTGCTCGTAATCCATTTATATTAGATCGGTGAAATGTTTTCATGCATATTAATGTCAAGTGAAGCGTCACGGGAAGCGAGTGAAATAAACTCATTACGGCACCAGGTATTTCGTGTAGATTCTCAAACTAAACATGTTTAATTGGCTCCATTTTGAAATGGATTTTAAGCGCTGTTTCTGAATAGGTTATTAGCAATAAATAAAACTCAAATTCTGGGAATTAAATTAAACTTGACCTTGCGCCAGGCTTGTCTTTTAGTTTCTAAATTAAACATGTTTGATTTGCATAATTGTGAAATGAAATTCTCAGCAGTTCTTCTGTGTTGGTTATTAGCAGTAAATGAAACTCAAGTACCAGAAATGAACTGGAAATGGGGACAGGAATTCTGTATAGATTGTTAATCACATATAATTTGATCAAATGTGAAATGAATTTTTTATCACTGCTCCTTCATGGGTTATTAACAATAAATAAAACTCAAATACTAGGAATATAAACGATACATTTTTTTTTTTTTGCTCGACTACTAATTATCACATCTGCAAACACTGTTATTTACATTGAGTCGAGATTACGATATGTTGAAATTCATTTAGTTAAGATATGTACCTCTAGGATTGGTTTTCACTTTTCCTATAGCGATAAACTAATACTTAACTTTCAACAAAATCATTAACTTTTAACTAACTTCTCGCTCTCTCTCTCTCTCTCTCTCTCTCTCTCTCTCTCTCTCTCTCTCTCTCTCTCTCTCTCTCTCTTCTCTCTCTCTCTCTCCTCTCTCTCTCTCTCTCTCTCTCTTCTCCTCTCTCTCTCTCTCTCTCTCCTCCTCTCTCTCTCTCTTCTCTCTCTCTCTCTCTCTCTCTCTCTCTCTCTCTCTCTCTCTCTCTCTCTCTCTCTCTCTCTCTCTCTCTCTCTCTCTCTCTCTCTTCTCTCTCTCTCTCTCTCTCTCTCTCTCTCTCTCTCTCTCTCTCTCTCTCTCTCTCTCTCTCTCTCTCCTCTCTCTCTCTCTCTCTCTCCTCTCTCTCTCTCTCTCTCTCTGTGTGTGTGTGTGTGGTGTGTGTGTGTGTGTGTGTGTGTGTGTGTGTGTGTGTGTGTGTGCGTGTGCGTGTGTGTGTGTGTGCATGTGTTGTATCAAGAAATGGCCAAAACTAAGTTATTAATATATTCTGTATTCCATACTACCAACGCTACACATCCTCTAAAACTATATCTATCTGTAAGGATGAGAAAAAACTTTTTAGTGAAAAATTCTAATAAGGGGATGGCTCATATTGTTGGCTTAAGTAAAAAAAAACTGATTTTTGATACCTGAAGAAGAGATAGAACAGTTCTCAATACGCCAAAGTATTCTGTTTTTATAACATACTAGCGGGCCCGACGCGCTTTGCTGCGCATTTCAATAATTTTTTTTGCAAAAGTTGCCCGCGGCTTCGCACGCAATTTCCCGTTGAAAACAGTACACTATATTCACTTATTCTTTTTCTATCAACATTCTAAACATTGCTGAGATAATTGATAGTCGTTCCATCGTGAGCCTCTTGGGCGTATTATGAAGGTATGTACCATATTCCTGCCTCTATCTAGCTGTTACCCACGGCTTCGCACGCAAATCTTAAGAACCGAAGTCCTTATATTACTTAGTAAATTTTTTTTTTACTATAAAAAATTTTAGATTAAATTAGTTATATCTCCGATGCCACGATTGAGCTTGCTTTGTTGTCTCGATCGAGAGAATATGTACACACGGAGTTTTGAGAACCATACTTCTGTCAAAAAAAAACAACTAAGGTTGATTTTATAACATTCTTTATATTTGTAGCCAACGTAAGATAGTAATTATGATATCTGCATTACTCTTCTGATCAAGCATGAGCATGGTTTATATTAAATAAATATTGCAGTTAAAGGTGAATTTTTACGTCAAATTTGAATTGTATTATCTGGATAGTAAAGTCTATGTTTAACAGTGATTGCAGAAGAAACAGTTTAAACAAAATTTGTCGTTTCTCTTAAGCTTACTCTATGCTTTAAAACTATAAGTGTAATATATGTTTACAAAGAACAGCTGATTAAAAATTTGAAAAGACGTTAACATATGTTTGCTGCAATGCATTTCTTATGGGTATTTCTGTAACCAGTGGGGCGGAATCCTGAATCGGGAAAGGGATGGGCATAGCTTATAAACCTTCTCCGTGGAAAAAATACATATACGTACAAATTTTCATCATGATCGGTCCAATAGTTCACGATTCCATAAAGGACAAACATACAAACATTCATTTATATATATATAGATAACGATGCAAAAGTCAGCCATCCTGGGACATTTACAAATCCTTCATCATTAGTTAAAAACTAGAAATGAAGAAATTAAAGTTTAGAATGAGGGAGAGACAATATTGCAATCCAGTCACATATCAGAAAAGGAAGGAAGGAATTAGCCTTCTACGAAGAGTTGAAAAGTAAACCGTGTTAAGTGACATAAAGTTACTTTTGAGCTATTTGAGTTTATTTCAATAGGTAACCTAAATTTAGTCTTTCAATATATATAATAGAGGAGGGGGTGTAGTATGAATTTGTTTGCAGTACGACACTTAACAATCTAAATGTAAATAAACGTGTTTTATTTCAGTGTAAAAAAACAGTTAAGAATATAAATACAGATTAATGAATATTTTAAAATAATATAACAAAGTAATATTTTCCAACATGTTCTCTGCTAAAGACAACAATTAAATGCTGGACGAGGTTTAACTGCTACTTTGACTCCATGAGGAAAATGTTGATCCTAAACAGTTCTGACGCTTGTAATGAGAAAGTAGTCATAGAATTGTGAGGAAATTTCATGATTTTAACATTTACAGTCACATCTGTCGATATTAGTGTGCACTAATTGCCATTATTCAGACCCACAAAACTTAGCTAATATTCCATAGCTGTAATAAAAAGGAATAGAGTTTTAATTTAATAAAAGTAAGGAAATGTCTTAAAACGTTAACAAATGTAACAACTATATTTATAAAATATCAATATTCTTACATATGACTATGACTTAAAACTTAAATCAAGGTGGTCAACAATTCAATTAGGGCGAGTATAAAACGTTCAATAAACACTAAGAAAAAAAGAGACAAATTTTATAATGTATTTTACAATATTAAAGTTACAATATGTTTTTCACAAAACATTCAAATAACTTAGAGGGTGTTAAATTGTTTTACATATATTGATGCCAATTGAATGAAATGATTATGAGTTTCTAAGTCTCCCCCTTGTCCAATTCTGAGTTTTATCAACATTACTCATACTCTTATATTTATACAAAGTTTCTATATTTAATAGAGTAAATAGAAATAATTGTAGTTATAATGATTTTGTACGATTCATCTTCGTTTTTCAAATTCTTTTCAAAATTGCCTTATTAAATGAAGTACGTATATATTTTATTTTGGTCGTAATATATTTGCTGTTTCATTAACACTCATGCTTTTTCATATTATTTTTTATAAATAACTTTGTTCAAATTCTGGGATAAGGACTCACCCGCGTTGTGAGAAAAGACACGACAGAAAGGTAGATGACAGTGTGTCTTGGTAATTTATAGGGTAATACTCAGTCTAATGTTAGGGTATAAGGAAGTGTAGAAAAAGTTTACGCCTACAGCATTAAATTATGGGGGATACAGTAACTTCAGATACATATTTCAGCGAGAAGGATTTATCCTTACAGTTGGCGAAAAGAACAATGGAGAGAATCATAAGAAGATGGGCCACAATAAAGTTAGACGATAAAGGGAATATTTTAATTTGTCACGCTTAGAGCACACTATAGTTAGAGAAGAGGGTAACTTTACTGGCAGAAGTAAAGGAAGAGGGATTTATACTTACAGTTAGCGAAAAGAGACAGTAGATTAAGACGGAAGACGATGTTGCTTTGTAATTTATAGAGGACTTGTCAAGCAGCATAATAAGGCCAGACGAAGAAAGCAGTGTTTATATTTTCAGTCTTGCTGTGTTGCTAAATGATAAGGTTTATACATACTAATTGATTAGCTTGAAATATATTAATTGACACAATAAATTAAACAAGATATCATCTTAACATTGTTTATAAATAATGAAGCACATCATTTATTAGATTTATCGATATACACACTATATAGAAACTATACACATTTTTTCTACTTAATTTAATGTAAGTTCATTCTCTTTTTTTATTATTTAAAATATATTTTTTGCACGAGGAATTTATTTTGTATTGAGACTATGACTCAATGTCTTAATGAAGTAATACACGTTTACTTAGTTGGTTACCGTGGGTAAACTGTTTGAGATCATGTTTACGATAAATCTTGTTTCCAAGCTTAGCCCCTACAGCCTTTTTATTCACGTATTTATTTTTTTAATTCAAAAGAAAATTTTAAAATATTTTACGACAGATTTTTGAAACTTTTCAGTTTGTATTTTTCAATACAATGTTCTTCTATCTAGTGTCAATATAAATGTAGTACTAAGTTTAATTAAAAGATTTTTAAAATAAACAAACAGTTTTCATATCAATAGATACATACGATCCAACCAAATAAACATAATTTTCACACTTCTCTAAAAAGTTTAATTTCAACCTCTAAAAATAAATATTAATACAATAGAGAGAAATTAAACAGATTATAGCGTCAAAGTTTTTGTGAAAAGGCTAAACTATTATATTGTTGTAATAACAATTTATAAAGATACTATACACTTTATACATCATTATTATACATTGAGTCATACATAACTAAGTCATATTTTCCGAGTAAAAAGCTTTGAAAATTGCGTTCGAGATTTATTAAAAACATTCCTATAAATCTCTAAACTTATCATTCTGGTCGTCTCTCGACTGAGCGCTTGGTGCCATAACAAATAAACTTCTGCACGGTAAACAAACCTTTTACTATTTAACTAGACAAAATTACCACTCAAAGATAGTGATAGAAAACACTGCTATAAATCTATAATTCTACTTGTTTCTTGCCTGAGCGCCTGGCGCAATAACAGGTAAAATTCTGCTTGGCAAACAAACATCTTACAACTTAAATAAACAATGATATTTTTAGGATTTAATTTTTTATATATTATTAAAAAATATTAAAAATGCTAGTTTTTTAGCTAGAGAATATAGTTTATGAATTAGTTATAAAACTATAAGGCTAAATTAATTTCCCAGAATTGAATTTCCTAAAATATATTATCTTGGTTCGTTTATTAATTTATTTTTTAGATTTTTTTTTGTATTTTATTTTATATAGAATATAAATATAAAATATATCTACTCTTTAGTAGAATATTTTTAAGTTATTTAGCTAGAGAGATGTTTATATAAAAATATGTAATTAAAAGTTTTTTAAATAAACAAACAATTCCGTATTAAGGTCCACATAAGATCCAACTAAATTAACAGAATTATCACACTTTATGAGTTTAATTATAAACCCCTAAACTAAATATTAATATGTAACATGTTATTTTTTTTAGCATACAAAAATTAAATTTAAATTAAAAATATTTCATTAGTAAAATTGAAAAAATTAGAACAGAAAAATTTTTTAATATTACGAATAACGACTTGAGTTTTAGAATTATCATAAAAAGGAGCGAAATAATTATTTTACTGACGATGAGTCAGACGCTATCTGGCAGGTCCGTGCCCGCACGGATATCGCCGCTTCCCCTCCGATCACAGCGAGAGGAGAAGGCTTCCTTCACCCCCGCGAACGCGCGAACCTATATAATGATGGCCGATTGAAGTCACAGGGAGACAGTCAGTGACCGCGACACCGCCGACGACGACCGCTGCTCACCACGACTACTTCGACCCTTTCCCCCGACCCCGCTCGCTGAACGACTGTACATCGCGACTCGACGCCCGCCGCCGATATCCAGCACCAGGTAAGGAACAACGACCCTGTTCCTTACTAAAGTGTTTTATCTCCGCCATCAACAATTCTTCCAAATTTTTTTTTTATGTGAAACAGAATTTAATATTTTATTTGTCATTAATGAATATTAATCGATCTGAAATATATTATTAATGTTTGATGGTTATAGATTTAATTTTTATAAGATAATTGTTTGATTTTAAATATACTCTTAATAATTTATTTGATATTTAAGGGTATCAATAAATTTAAATAGAATATATTTGACTTTCTAAAATTTACTCAAACTTTAATTACTTTTTCAACTAGAATGACTAAAGTTATTCTTTTCTTCAATTTAACTTATATTTTGAATTCCAATTAATCAGATTATTTTTTTGTCATTTCGACTAAATTTTAATTACCGTGTTAAAATTTTCCTTTCTAAATTTTTCAGATCTCGCATTTCTTTTCCTGGCGATCGATCTGACACCTCATCCCGAGTTTCCTTTACGAACTTTCCTACCAAATATCTCCTACCCGGAAAAAATTATAACAGTCGGGACTCGCCTTACCACTGCTTTCTTTCCGGCGATAGTACTGACATCCTATACCCAAGACTTCCTTTTATAAATACTTTCTTCCCACCGACCCCGTCCTCATAAACTAAATCTTATGTTCAATCGATTTAAATTTTTATATTAGGTATAAAGTTGTCTCGACTATCATTCTGTTGTCTGATTATTATCACATTTCTTGGCGAATCTCTAATCTACTCGGAAATACTTTTCTTTCTTATTGAAATTCAATCTAATTTTCATTTTACTAAATTGTTTATATTTTTGTAAGTGATTATCTTTATTTTTCTCCTTTATATATTTCGGGACTCGCAACCCTTTCTTTTATTTTTGCGAACGTCCTGACACCCTCACCCCGATAACCTCCATCAAAATATTTATTTAACGATATTTAAGTTTGTTTTTCTGGTGAACTGTGCAGATAGGGTGAGTGTTCAATTTTTCTTTGATATTTATAGAGCCCTAATATTTATAGTAATTTAGCTTAGTAGCCTTATTGCATGGTTTAAATCATTTACCTTTATCTTAGCTTGCATATGGTAGGGTAATTCTGCATGGTGTGTTATAAGTGATTACTTTGTTTTTTTTTATTTTCCAAAATTATATACCTGAGAAAGTAAACTTGATATTTTATTTTGGAGCTATACACTTGCCTACAGAATAAATACAGCTTAGTATATTTTTATATTATAAATTCATCTAGCTTTTGCATCCCGTAGAAATATTTTTTGTTAATGGTTAGTGCTTGCTTTATGTATATAGTAGTTGCACTGTGATATTGGTGCATGGCTAATTTTTAATTTATAAGATTGTATATTTGCTTGGTGTTATTTGAATATTGCTTTTGTTTGCCATTGCTATTCATATTTTGCTTTGATTTTGTATTTTGTTTCTACTAACCATCATTACTTAACCGATTAATTATTCCAACCCCGGGCTCTTACAATAATTACTGTATACGACTCCGCGACCAAGTTATCAGTGGAGACTACTCAGCTTACTTGTAATTCCTCACTGACCGACGTATTAATAAACAATACAGTTGTTTTCGAAAATCGAACTCGCTTGAACAATAACTTTCCTAGAAACAAGAAATTTTTATTTTTCTGAGCAATATTATTTTTTTTTATTTTTTACTTTTTCAAAATTTTATTGGAGTTTGACGTGATGAAGTAGGCCCAACGTTATTTTTTGAAGTATCAATTTCTTCCGCAGGGCCCTCTGATTCGACTCCTAACAATAAATAATAGTTGTATGAAATTCTCGAACCCTGGAAATTTCTAACCCAGCTCGACTGGCTATCTGGCAAGTTGTGAATATTTTCGCTTGCCCCGAAAATAACATCGCAAATACAATAGAGAGAAAATACAGACAGATTATGATGGCGTCAATGTTTTTTTGAAAAAGGCCAAACTATTATATTGTTGTAATAACAATTTATAACGATACTATACACTTTATACATCATTATTATACATTGAGTCATATATAACAAAGTCATATTCTCCGAGTAAGAAGCTTTGAAAATTGCGTTCGAGATTTATTAAAAAACACTGCTATTAATCTCTAAACTTATAATTTCTGGTCGTCTCTCTGCTGAGCGCTTGGCGCCCATAACAAATATACATCTGCACGTAATCAAAAACTCTTACTATTTAACTAGACAAAAATACCACTCAAAGATAGTGATAGAATACACTGCTATAAATTTATAATTGTAGTCGTTTCTTGCCTGAGCGCCTGGTTCCATAATAGGTAAAATCCTGCTTGGTAAACAAACCTCTTACAATTTAAATACACAATTTTATTTTAAGGATTTAGTTTTTCTATATTTTTTAAATAGTAAAAATGCTAGTTATTTAGTTGCAGAATATAGTTTATGAATTAGTTATAAAACAATAAGCTTAAATTAATTTCACAGAATTGCGTTTCATAAAATATATTAGCTTGGTTTGTTTATGTATTTTATACTTTTTTTGTTTATGTATCTTATTTTATATATAATATAAAAATAAAATATATCTACTCTTTAGTAGCGACTACTTTTTAAGGTGGGCGTTTACCGCGGATAACTGAGCCTCTTGGATACTGAGGCCGCACATATGAAGATACAGGTTGTTTATATTTGTAGTTTTGTTTTTTGTCATTACGATCACTCAAAAAAGTCTAATTATTTTGATAAAACTTTTAATTTTTGTTACATTTTTAAGATCTTGTTTATTTTAAGAGAACTATTTAGGTGTATTTGTTATACGTTTGTAATTTCTTACTAGTACAAAGTCACGAGCCACAAAGCTGTGTTTGTTTGTTTTGGAGTTAATCTAGGACAGCAGGATTGTAATGCATTATTAATACAAAGTCACTAACCACAAAGCTGGGGTTTCTTTTTGTTTTACAGTAGATCTGGGACAACAGAATTACAATGTATCATTAGTACAAAGGCACGAGTAACTGAGTTGGGTTTGGTTGAGTTACAGTGAATCTGGGACAACAGAATTCATCAAGATGCCAAAAATCAATATTTAAACTCTGTAAAATATGGCTCATACAAGGTACATAATTGTATTTTTTAATAATAGCGCATATAATTAATAAACCACTATTGTAATTTGAAAGTGATCATTGGAATTGCGTAAGAAACGGGTCATTCTTAATTATCTGATTAAAATTCATACACTAATAATTTAACTATGTCGTTGACAGTACATATTTTTTTATAAATATTAAGCAGAGCTTATAAGGCATTGTGCAGTATCCAGGTAAAGGGTAGAGTGGATTTGGATTACTGCAATATTAAACTAATGGGAGGAACGGTGGTTTAGACACACAGTTTATCCCTATTATTGCATTATCTATCCGGCTGGGAGGGTGTGCATGACACAAAGTGACCATAACCTAACCTAACCTAAGGTTGCGTAAACGAAAACACTAATTTTACGCTGCTGTATCACATACGTTTCAAAATCAACTATTCTCACCCGGTATATTCCTCACTTCAAGTTTTGTTACTAGTAATGATGATGGAAACCTTAAACGTAATAACGTATCTAGAAAGTAGTAGTCTTTTAAGTATATCCGTCATATGAGTTATTAGTTGTTTATTATGTTATACCTATAATACAACAAATTATTATTTTTTCCCCATATACCAAGTTTAAAATCTATTGCGACTTCAATATATTTTTTACGATATGAAAAGCATATTTACGTACCAGATAGTACGTTGAGATTCCTCTACATATTTTCTTTGGAAATATTGTTTGTTGCTATAAATATAACTAAGCAAGCTTTTACACTAACTGCATTAAATAACTCGCCTTTATATATTACTAGCGGGCCCGGCGCGCTTTGCTGCGCATTTCAATAATTTTTTGCAAAAGTTGCCCGCGGCTTCGCACGCAATTTCCCGTTGAAAACAGTACACTATATTCACTTATTCTTTTTCTATCACATTCTAAACATTGCTGAGATAATTGATAGTCGTTCCATCGTGAGCCTCTTGGGCGTATTATGAAGGTATGTACCATATTCCTGCCTCTATCTAGCTGTTACCCACGGCTTCGCACGCAAATCTTAAGAACCGAAGTCCTTATATTACTTAGTAAATTTTTTTTTTTACTATAAAAAATTTTAGATTAAATTAGTTATATCTCGATGCCACGATTGAGCTTGCTTTGTTGTCTCGATCGAGAGAATATGTACACATGGAGTTTTGAGAACCATACTTCTGTCAAAAAAAACAACTAAGGTTGATTTTATAACATTCTTTATATTTGTAGCCAACGTAAGATAGTAATTATGATATCTGCATTACTCTTCTGATCAAGCATGAGCATGGTTTATATTAAATAAATATTGCAGTTAAAGGTGAATTTTTACGTCAAATTTGAATTGTATTATCTGGATAGTAAAGTCTATGTTTAACAGTGATTGCAAAAACAGTTTAAACAAAATTTGTCGTTTCTCTTAAGCTTACTCTATGCTTTTAAAAACTATAAGTGTAATATATGTTTACAAAGAACAGCTGATTAAAAATTTGAAAAAGACGTTAACATATGTTTGCTGCAATGCATTTCTTATGGGTATTTCTGTAACCAGTGGGGCGGAATCCTGAATCGGGAAAGGGATGGGCATAGCTTATAAACCTTCTCCGTGGAAAAATACAAATACGTACAAATTTTCATCATGATCGGTCCAATAGTTCACGATTCCATAAAGGACAAACATACAAACATTCATTTTTATATATATAGATTGTTATTATTATTATATTATAAAGCTGAAAATATATTTACATTTCATTCCATGGCAAGCCGGCAGAGTATTAGTGAAAAATCTGAGCAAACAGGTTAAGGGCTGAAATCCTTCCACCTTCATTGAAATGGTGCCATAAATTATCTTAAGTTTACTAATACCGAAGTTTATAACCACCAGAGCTAAGTCGAGGATAGCTTCACAAATACTGATAAATGTTTTTCACTTATCGAAGTCAGTAAATCATCCGAAAATATCTGATAACAAGTATTAGCTCGCGTCTTAAGTAAACTCCTTTCCTCATCATGTTTCAAACCAAGGGTATTACCAATTACATTGGTAATTATTTATGTAACGGTAGATAAGTAATTAATCTTTCTTTATCTACCTCAATTTCAAACGTGTATATATATAGCTTAGAAAGGAGATTTCGATCTTACGGCTACGTAATTTTCTAATTAAGTACAAAATAATCAACAGAACTTTATGAAATTAAAATACATTACCCGAAAAGAGCATATTGGAAGTTCTGTTTTGTTAATTAGGTGCAGGTTGGTTAAAAAAGTAACACTTAAACATATATTGACTATTGCTCTGTTTAATTGTTAAAAGCACGTTAGGATTATATATCTCTCCATGCTTCAATGCACGTTATTGGTTTTGTACATAGAACCATCATTGTACATAAAATTTTTTGTTTTCTATTTTTGTGTAGTTATTATTTGTTGCGGTTAGTCCAGGATTATTTTAATCACTAAAAATATAACAGGTTATATCCTACTGTCAATTCAATATAATTCAGGTAATATTGATTGAATTGACTGTAGAATATAACCTATTATATATTTATTCATCATTATTTTATAATTTTTTAAAAATATATCGTACTGAACAATAGAATTTCTTGTAATTTGTGTGATCATTAAATCAAATAGACATTAGTAAAGAGGAAGGTTTGTTTGGTAACAATAATTAGAATATTTGTTACTCCTCTAGTATAGGAACAATAATTTTACTTGGTGTAGTTAAATATTTTGAGTATTAAATAATATGAGGCTGAAAACAATTATATTTTCCTTTTATTTTAAAAATAGTTTCGATCATCTCTCGTAACTGTGAGCGAATTAATGAAAAACACAAATGAATAATACGAGAATTTGATATAAAATTATTCTACGAGTAGAAGATTTAATTATTCAGTACAGGTAGAGTAACGATCAAGGCATATTGGAGAGGGAGTTACAGACCAGATTACCTGTCAAACTGATACCGAGACTAGTGTTTTGTGGACACAGTCTCGGTAAAATTTTATTAAACTTGACATTGCCATCCTTATAACCTCATACAAATAAATAGTCTTTAATAAATAAAGCATTAAATGTCCCATTCTAAAATTTTCCTTTACTGCTTTTAAAAATCAGTATATTAAAGTTGATTCATTGATTATACTTATAATCAGACTTCTATTTGTATGTCCCTTTCATCTTTTCTAAGAGCCCCTTACAAAACATAATAAAACATAATAATACAGATAATATCACTGCATAAAGTACGTGAATACTTCACATTATGTGGCAGTCGCATATGTAAACAATTATAATAGTTTTTATAGGGTTTATAAATGAGCATAAACTTATTCTATTGAAATGTTTGCGATACGCTGACTTTTGGTTTAACAGGGAAATACTGTAATATTTTTATTAGCTGAAATTGAGTAAAATACCAAGTCTTGATTGATCAGACACATACCCTATTTTTTCATATTGAATGCTTATTAATTTATGTTCATTTAGTCACCAGTGGTTTTACGGAAGTGTTGGTGTTGCTGTGAATATTAGTTTTACTTGAAAGCAGTGTAATACATCGAGTCTGGGTTAAAAACAAGAATGCTACGAGTATGTTACTAGTACTAATACAGTACTAAGTAGGCAGGTAGGGATCGCACTGACCATCAAACATTGTTTGAATACCTTCCTAAACCTATAATGTGAAGAGTACTGATTACCTTTCTGATTTCATCAGTAGGGTGCTTTCTGGCTGGTTTAATCCACAGTGGGTACATCAATAATGTGTCACTTCGACAGCAGCACAAATGTACTTATAGGACTAGGTGCAATTTTCTAAACTTCTTGCCGTAAGAGAACAAAAAAAACCTTGGTATCATCCCAGATCTATGTATATATATCCATACATATGAATATATATATATATATATATTCATAAATAAATATCTATATATTATATATATATAATAAATAATATATAGATATATATATAAAATAGATATAAAGAAATGTCGTTAATTCCAACGATATATATATAAGCATGATCGTCTGGGCATACTCTAGCTCTTATTATATGTCGCCTTAGATGTCTCGTAGCAAATCGTTGGAATTAACGACATTTCTTTATATCTATTTTTAAATCCTTAGATCGTTAAATATTTCAAAAAATGAACGCAGTATCTACGACTTGGAGTTTATGACTCTTTTTATGAATTGCGTGTTAAAGTCACTAACTATCTTTGTTGCATATTGTCAGTGCCCCCTTAAAAACCAAAGTGGAGATTAATTTTATTACAATGAAATGGGTTTACAATGAAATCAGGACCAAACCACGCTGTTCATAGATTTTGACGGATTCTGCCTTCATTGAAAAAATTTATAATAATAAGTTACAATAACTAAAATAGACTATACAAAAACGAAGCTAATAAAAAAATTACTGTTTAAATTTAATTTTTACCAGAATAATTACAATTACCATCAGCTTACAGGAAAATATGATGGTTTTTGCAACAGCTGTACTCTGTTAGTTAAGGCATGTATTGCTTTCAAGAAGTATACTTTTTACATAATATATATATATTTAAATATGATAAAGCCTACTCAACTAAAGTTTTGAAATATGGTGCTGAACCAATTAAACAATTAAATATAATTTATTTGCGTTTCTTAAGTGTTTCCTAGTAATAATAACTTGCCTCACAGTCAAGTGTTATTTGGTATTATAACGAAAAACTAAATATATTATAAATATAAAATACATAAAAAACTATTAAATTTGGTTTTATTCCATATATTATCATCTTATGATAAACAATATGACACTTAACGTACAACTCATACATGACAAATGTAAGACATACGTAATTAATTATTAGTATAACAAAATTTATAGAATCAATTTACAGATAGTTGCTGAAAAGGAAGTCTTGTATTGCAATTCGATACAAACATCCTCCGGATGTAAGTGCATACGCACATCCGTCCAGACACCGATGATGAACAAACAGCAAATGCTTGTTTAAGCAGCGGAAATGCTTATTTCTAAAAATCAGGTGACAATGTAAGGGACAGCCATGCTGATATGAAAAAAAATTAGTACTCACCAATTATGATAGAGAGATTTGGCTGAAGCGTGGTCATGAGCTGCGGGGAGAACAAAAAAATGAGGAACAAGGAGGAGAGGAGGAAGTCGAGGACGGGATTCGAAAAGCGACGTACGGGAGTGCCAGTGCTCGTGTTCGCGTGCGGCGAAACATCTTTTAGGCGTAATAAGTGTCAAGTGCAAATAAAAGTAAGTTAAGGTAATCATGTATTTAATTTTTGGAACGTAGTATTATATATCAGGGTTCATTAATCATTTTAATACATATCATTTACAATTCCAAGGTACCTGAACCTAAAATAATGAAAATAAAAGATTGTAATATTTAGAAATCAAATGAATAGTTTAATATTGAAATTCATATTTTCTTATTTCATATACTTTATTTAAATGTTCTCAATTTGAAAAAGTCACTCATTTGTTTTAATCACGTAAATTTATGTAAATGTTTAGATAATTTAAAAGAAAGTTTTCTCACGTCAGTTCATGAACACATATTTATTTCAACACTGCAAAAATTACTAATACATGTTATAGTAAAATAAATTAAACATAAATTATAATGAATAATTTAATATTAAACATAACTGGTATTAAAGTTTGTGTTCAATATATCGGTTGATGATATCCATTGTTATTTAAAAGTTTAATCAATATAATGAGATGCTGTCACAAATAAAATATGTGTTGGTTCATTTGAGAGTGTTGTCATCTAACCTATTATTGAATCCTCTCACAAAAACCTTTGCTCACAATACATTATAATATTTCACAATCCTCATATACACAAAACCAACCTTAAAAAACCTTACACTATTATGATTCAAGTTATTGAATACACAGAAAAAGGGAACGCCTCAAGAACAGTTCCGCTCTATTGTTTGAAACTAAGCAATCTTCAAGTGCTTTCACTCCGGGTGACTTCTTCTGTTAATTTTTTCTAACAAGCCTGACAAAAGTTTCTTTGTAAACACTTTAGGTAATGAACGTTTGTTTAAATTAAATTATTGTTATATCATTGGTAACTAAATCATTAAATCTTGTTGAATTTATGACATTTTCAACTTCTACTGTGTGTACGAATGTTAATGTTAATTCTATTTTTAAACTCTTAATTATATGCTTCGTGTCATAAATAGTATATTCCGTTCTTTATATAAAACATAGCCATCGATAAAAAAAAATACTCGCACATTGGCCAGGATAATTTAAATAAACCTTAGCTGAAACTGCACTGAAGTGTAATATAATATAAGATCGTTATTATAAACGAAATACTTGTTATCTAAAAATTACTTGAAGTATTGTAACATGATTATTATTTTAGTAACTATTCATCGATCCACTATTTCTGAAATATAATTGATACGAAAGAAATAAATTCACTACCAAAAAGTTATACAAAATGCATAGTAACAAAAAAATAACACTGCGTGATAATGTTTTAAATAATACGTAATAGTTTGAGGAAACAATAAGAAATATAACTTTAAAATAGATAAAAATAAATAGCATGAACCAAAACCGTTCAAATTATTCAAACACGACGTGATTATTTTTAAAACTAACTAATAAAATATCGTGTATATGCAAATATAAAAGTGCGCCTTAAATATTGAATAAATATTATCATCCATCAATTTCTACATTTATTTCTAGCATTTTAGAAAAGTAAAAAAATATAAGATACATTCGTACAATTATGATCATGCCCACAGTTAGACCCATATCAATAACACCAAACGCTTGAAACCCGTAGGATGATAGCGTATAGATTGGTGAGATTTCAAACTAAAGTTACTACAGCAACATTAATTTATATTTATTGGTTTAAAAAAACAATAAGTTATTTTCAATGTAATTAAAATAACTTAAAACATATACTTCGATACTCATTTGTATCGGTTTAGTTTAGTAAAAAAATGAGTTTAATAAAGGTGTTCACTGATAGAAAGTAGTTGAGTTTTTATAAAACAAAAAATAAAGGTTTCAAAAATTGACTTTTGTTTAGCTTACTGAGGGCTCTGGTATTATTTCACCTGCACCTGCTTTCCGCCTGATATCTCAAGAACCAGGCGAGCTAAGGACCTTATCATGTAGGTATAGTATTCCTACATTAATTATATGCTGTAAACTTTATAACCTTTTCTATTAACCTACTTGTTATTGTAATATACCACGCAAATAAAAATATAAAATTAAAGCAGAATATCAACATTATTATATAAAATTTACTTTAAAGATGAAAAAGGACATCATTTATACTAATGTATGTGCCAAGACGCCGACGCCCGGGTTGTGAGTCTACATATTGCGAAGGGAAGTAAATCTTAAAGTTTTATAAAGTAAAATATCGTAGGCATAATTCCATAGAACATTAGATATTTTAGGCCCACCTATCAGATATACATTATTAGTTCTTGTACTCTAATTGGCAGGAACGTGGCAAGGCATACATTTCATTTACCAACTAAAAGTGGTTGCTTGTAAGTTTCATTAATTAAATTTAACTTATAAGTAAACTTTGCAATTCGAGTATTTATTGCTACGACCTCAGAAGTCACCACCCCCATGTCTTATTGTCATTCGGTACACATACTATTGCAGCATTTGTGGATATATGTAATTAATTTGGCTAACTTATATTGTTAATACTGAAATCGCTAACAAAGTGGTTGTGTAAATTCATTGAAACAAAAAAGGTTTAATTATAGCATTCCCTGATTAGAGCATTTATATAATTACATTTCCATTATAATTATAATTACGTTATATAAGTCCTTTTGACATTTGTTTTAACTGCACCCAACTCGGAGACTTGTAAATAAACGTGACGCGAGAGACAGAAACAAAAACATTTACAATCCGTCACAGCGAAATAGCTTGTGATATTTGTAGTCCCTGTGGGCGGTAATATCCGCATTTTATAACTGTCTGCGTCCCACCGCCAGCGTAATAGCGAGGCATTCAAACCCATAACAACACTACGGTACGTTTTAACGTTCAAAATTAAAACTGGTGCAAGAACCCATATTGTATTAGAATATACTGGGAAAATCTTTATTGGGCCTTTTAATGGGATTAACTCCAATCTGAAACTCTGTATGGTATATCATTATGTTATGAAACAATAATCTAAATTTTTATCAATGAAAGCGATACAAAGTTTAAAGTTAACCATGATATAATAGATGCGCGATTGTATCTCTCAGATAGGGAATTGTGTGGATGTGTGTTTCTTTATTGTAAAATACGAAATACATATCAACTGTAACTCTAGTCGCAAAATAATAAGGAAAACTAATTTAGATAATCTTACAACGATATCTATGTACTGAAAAACATTGTGTTTATTGATGGGTTGTTCGCTCTCCAGTTATCGAATATATTCATTAATATCTAATATGGCACCAACCATTAATATTGTGTAAAAATACTTAATTTATTATTATAAAGTGATATTCAAAAAGTATCTTCTCGAATAAAAATACTCAGTAGTATCTTTGGTAAATCGGTAAAAAAATAGATTCGTTGAAATTTTGAAGATGGAGCTTCCATCGGCTACTTGTTAACTTATTTACATTGAAACACATAAACCAATATTTAAAAACATTTATTTCCGTGATACCTTTTGATAGGAAAGCTATCTTCGTCAGACACATGACAAGATAGCCTTGCAATCAAGAGGCCTCACAAAAATAAAATTTTTAAATGTCAGTTTATGTTTTTGAATGTAAATAAGTTAACATAAATTCGTCTTTAATACTCTTCTATATTTTAGTTAATTGTTTAGGATGATATTATTATTACTTATATATATTTCCTTAACAGTAGCAATGTCACAAACGTACCAATAGTGTATCCCAATCCAAAGCAGTGATATCGGAAATGGTTATGGAGATTACGTCTAGACCATTATATGTTAATATTTGGTACGGGATAACGTCCGTTTGGATTCTAAGTAACATCCGCTCTGCAGTTAAAATATTAGGCAGATATCAGCCCCTGCATTATATTTGAATTGCTTATATAAATCATATATTATATTCTTACAGTTGGAAGCAGTGAAATACGTAATTTTACAGAGATATATCATGACAAATTAAATGTTTAAGATTTTTTACCAGAATAACATCAGTGTGGAGGATAAATATAAATCCTAGAATATATGTCAGATAAATATTTGCACCTCAATTTGGGATTGCTGATATAAATGTTATATTGTGTTCTTACATCCTGAAGCATTCCATTCATTGCTATGCGTGATGTGTTTTACACAATTAATACATTCTCAAACGCATACTCAAATAAAAAAAAACACAGCACACTGCTAAAAATGCTATGTTTATTTAATTTTTCCGTTTGTCTGTCTTTGTGTGTTTTAGTTTTTTATTTCAAAATCTAGTAAAGATCTAAAATTAAAATTCGGTATAACTAGTAGTTTCCTGTCTAAAAATCATGAGAAGAATTATTATTATATCATTTATTTTAAGTTTCAGGACAGTTGACGGTTTTTGAAGCTTAATAAAATAACAAATAAAGAGTACAAATAATATTGTAGTATCACTAGATAAAGGAATACAACATTTTCCAATATATAATTTTTTATTTTGTGCAAGGCCTTTCTGAATCAAAGATTCCATCACCAGGAACTTCACAAATTAACAAAAAATTATTATAGAATCTTTGATTCAAAAAGGCCTTGCACAAAATAAAAAATTATATATCGGAAAATGTTGTATTCCTTTATTTAGTGATACTACAATAAACCGTTTTTTCCAATGCTCCAAGACTCTACACTCTACAGTACATATACTATTTAAGAATAATAAATTCTCTAAATCTAATTATGAATATTTTCACGACTAGATCATAACAATCGTTCAAAATTATAATATAGATATAAACTTGTAAAAATGGCAATGTATAATTAACTATGCCGTAAAATTGTTTATTATGAAAACTTTGCCGTGCATTACAGCAGTTGTGTTTTATTCCTTTACTGGTTCCTATAATAAAAAATAACAACATAAATATACATGGAGACAGGAGGTAAACGAAAAGACTACACTATTGGTTGCATTTAGGATTTAACTCCTGTTCCATAGAACAATATCCTACAGTTTGTTTAGAGAATATTATTTATGTGCTGTAATATTTTTAATTTTTTATCCAGGTTGTTAACAGTTTTGTCAAATTCAGTTCCTCGTGTGAATTGTAATTTTAGGGTGAAATTTAAATTTTTTTAGATAATTTGCATTTATCTTGTATTGCCGATTATTAGAGCGGTGACATTGTTGATATGCCTGTATCAATAAACCATTTTTCATTGTGTGTGTTTTTGTAAGATTTAAGAACAGTTTTACAAGTGGTTTTAAAATATAAGTCTGTTATAGTGCCTGACTAGAGACAGCCCATTGCCAGACCATATTCTCGGCAGTAACTATTGCAATCTGGTATATACACTGAAAATAATATTCTTTAAGAAAATATACTAGTTGTTGTATTTATGTAAACTGATATTGTAAATTTTAGAGTAGTATTTACTTGCGGATTGTTTTCATTCTAGGAGCAAGAGGAGGAGTTAAGTAGCAATATATAATTTTGCCTTTTCAATATATATATATATATACCACACACACACACACACACACACACACACACACACACACACACACCACACACACACACACACAAATATATATATATATATATATATATATATATATATATATATATATTAAAGGCACGATTTAAAAGTCATTAACCGTTCGTGAGAGCTATTACTTTGTTATAAAATTAAACAATAGAAATATTTTAAAAAACTTGTAGCTTATCTCATAGTAGCTCTGACAATTCAACCGAATAATAGGCTGCTAAGCTGCTTGTGTATGCAAGCCAGATACTGCTGGGGGTGGATATAGCGTGTAACAGTAATAGAACCAAGTTTATCCAGACCTAGGTGATTGATTAAATTTACCTCTAATGAGACATAGGTACAACAACTAACCCTTGCACGTACTTTAATCCACGAGTGACACATTTTATTTTTTAAAACCAATCATAACATGGGTAACACTTTTTTACTGGTGTATGTTTCACCTCTGACTAAAAGGTAGCGTACCAAGCATTTTTTGTCCTGGATGTAACTGTTCCGTAATCATCCTGTAAAGCATACATATGTACAGCTGCATGTTTATCGGCTGTCTTTCCTAATATATAGTAAGACATGTGTCTGATAGAAAGGGTTTCACTGCCAGCACACACGTGATTATATTGTTTCCCATTATTGTAGTGAATTATCGAGTGGTATCTATTATTTAATCCACCCCCCCCCCCCCCCACCCCCCCCCCCCCCCACCCCCCCCCCCCCCCACCCCCCCCCCCCCCCACCCCCCCCCCCCCCCACCCCCCCCCCCCCCCAAAAAAATCCAATGAAAACTATGATCATCGGCAGCCATTTTCACTTGCCTGAAAACCTAATGACATTTATTAAACCTATTTTTTCAAGATCTAGCCAATCCAACTCTACTGGGCAAATGTACTAAGGGAAAAACTCAAAATCCCAATGAGTCCCTCAACAAATGTCATTTGGACCTACATACCTAAAAGAACATTTGTTGGAGATTAAAACTTTGAAATTTGGCATATATGAAGCTGTTACAGCTTTTAATGATGGCTACATTGGCAAATGCAAAGTATTTCAAGAAATAGGAGTGTCACCAGGGCAGCATTTTATTACAGCAATGAAAAAGCTTGACCGGCGGCGAATTTTGGAAGGCAGAAGAAAGCTCAAGAAGATATAGAGAAAAAAATTAGACAGAAGAAAAACTTACTAAAAAGAAGTCTCTGGAGGATGAATATGAGGAGCAGGAAGGAGATCAGCCAGCCTATGCACCTGGAATGTACTGAAAAAGGTAATAAAGCAGTATTTTTTTTTCCGTTTTTTTGTGTTTTTCCGAAAGTTGCGGTTTTCAATACAAAAGTACATTTTTTCTCAAAAACTACAAATGGTAGGAATATGAAATTTTTTTTTGTATGTTTGTAGCACTGTTTTACATATGTGGAACCACTAAAAACATCACATTTCACTGAGTTCAATATTTTATATACATACATATACACATATTTATATAGGTTTTTGACAAGCGTTAAAACAAAAATATATAACTTTTAGGGTATATGCCAAAAAAATTTTTTTTTTTGGTTTCCACGTGTTCCCCTAGAAGCCCTCTTTAAATGAAAAAAAGAATTATGAAGATACCTCAAGTAGTTCTTGAGATAAGTGTACCTATGTTAACATTACGAAGATAGGGCGAAGTGCTCCCCTTAAAGAGTTCAATATTATTTATTTGCAAGTGTTTCTTAGTAATAATAACTTACCTCACAGACAAGTGTTATTTGATAATATAACGAAAAAACTAAATATTATATAAGTATAAAATACATAAAAAACTATTAAAATCTTAACAGATTAATTCTATATATTAGCTTCTTATGAAAATAATATAACACTTCATCATGTACAACTCATACATGACTAAGTATGATCCAAGTTATTGAATAAGAAATATTGAATTAAACAAGGGATCGCCTCAAGAACAGGTCGGTTGTATTGTTTGAAACAAAAGCAATTTTAAAGGGTTTTCACTCCGGGTGACTTCTTCTGTTCAACTTTTCAAACAAACCTAACAAAAGTTTCTTTGTAAACACTTTAGATAATGAACTTTTGTTTTCAAGAAAATTACTGTTATATCGTTAGTAACCAAATCGTTACATCTTGAATTTATGACATTTTCAACTACTACTGTGTATATCAATGTAAATGTAAATAATATTTTTTTAACTCTTTATTATATGCATTATTTCATAATTAGTACCATTTTATTTATATAAAATATAGCTATTGGTTTTAAAAGTACTCGCACACAGGCTAGGACCATGTAAATAAACCGTAGATGAAACTGCACAGATGTTTAATATAATATATGTTCGTTGTTATATATGGAATACTAGTAATCTAAAATTTATTTAAAGTATTGTAACATTATTATTATTTTAATAAATATAGAATAGCTTCACTCATTTACTTCATCGGATCCACCATTTCTTAAATATAATCGAGACGACTCCTAGGGGCTGGTTACTCGTAACCATATGGGCTTGGCGGCCCCGGGTTCCCCGAGCAAGTTGTCAGTATAGACTGGTTGGCATTATGCGTCCCAGGAAAAAGCTGTGCAGACTATCAGCGCAGCCCATGCACTGACTGCGCTGTGGGTGCTACAGACAGGGAGGAGCGTCCCTGGTCAGTAGACCTAGTACATTTCCATCTTAAAGCTTATATGCACTGATTGATACTAGCTTGAAGTGGTTTACCCGCAAAACGGCCATGATTACCCCGCATGGGTGAAACAGGGATCTAGGTGGACGTGGTGTGCTGGCAACTGAGGAAAAGGTCTGCTTGCAGGATTCTGGATCCAACACTTCACTTTGATATCACTAAACCCTGGATGTACTGCGGTTGAGACTTGGCCCATCTTAACCAGGGGGCCCCCCGTTTGGCTCAGTCAGCGGTGGAGGTATTGGGCAAGGGGCTTTCAATTCTGATAACCTACTGAACTCTCCAAGGCCGCTATACTTGGTCAGTGTTGCGGCTAAAGAGGGCAAGGGACGGAAGGATGGATTGGAGGTTCCTATGGAGTCGTAGGGGAGTGGGAGGCGGATGCAGGCCTGCTGGGTAGAACCCACTGGCCGGTCGCTAGCTTATGCCCCGGCTGTGGTTCGGGAACGAGCCCCTGCACCTGAATGGGGATAAATGCTTCAATAAACATAATGAGTGGTAAATTTGGACCATCTTCGACAAAGTAAAAGAAGGAAGGACAAGGAAGGCTGGTTCTGGCGGGTCCCGTGGCTTTTGGAAGAGCTCGAAAACCACCTCAAGCTGCTTTCTCGGGAGCTCAATCGGCTAGGTCATCAACGTCCGAAGGAAAAGACACGCTCATGGAGATTGCTGAAAGCACGCTCAATAAGGAAGGTACACCTCTCAATGAGAACCTACATGGGAAAGATAACAGGTAGAGTACGAATGTGAAGGAGCATCCTAAGAGTCTTGCGAGAGCAGTCTCCAATGTAGAAGTCCTTAGGCAATTGGCTGACACGGCAAACACTGAAGTGGAACAGGGCCTCAAAGCCATTGAAGAAGTTCTAAAAGAGTTTGAAACCGTTATGAAGACGAACCATCGAGTCCCCACTGTAATTAAGAGTGGCGTGGCGAGGATCAGGGAGTCTTTGTACGGAATCCACACGAGCCGGAACCAGCGTAGAGAGGCAGTCATCTCGGAACGAGAATTGGTCGGCACCACTACCTCTCCAGTCGAGATAAGGAGTGGTAAGAGGAAGAGGGTAATGCCAGGCGAAGTTGCTAGACTGGAGGTCAACTTGCCCCCTCTAACGATAAGTGACCCGGTGGGGAGTGGCACGCCGGCTAGACCTCGTTCTGAGCCGGTCACCCCACAGCTGAAAAAGGGCCCCTCTAACGCCGAACGGGTCCACTCAAAGGAGAACTCTGGCAAGAAGACCGTCAGAATGGGAAGAAAAGGCTTAGAAAAGAAAAGCAAGCTGCGAGGACCGTAAAGAAGAGGTTTGAGGCTCTGCAGACACAGGCAGCTCCTGCCGTCTCCTCTGAAACGGCAAAGCCGAAGAAAGAAGAGAGGAAGAATACGCGTCCGGATGCAGTCCTCATTCGACCAACCACTGGGAAGTCGTATGCGGACCTGCTAAAGGACATCCGTTCAAAGATCAAGCCAGAGGACTCGGGGGCGGAAGTCCGGGCTATTCGTCCGACCCGCACCGGCGGTCTTCTGGTGGAGCTCGGGTCGAAGACCACAGACAAAGACGGGTTCAGCTCGGCTTTTAAGACGGCCATTGGCGAGATCGGCACCGTCAGTGTTTTAGACCCTAGATCTTCGATAGAGATCCGAGACCTGGACAGTCTCTCTACGGCGGAGGACGTTCAGGAGGCTGTTGAAAGGGGGCTCGGTGCTAGCGCAGGGGTGGACAAGGTGTTCCTGACACAACCAAACAGAAGGGAGCACAAACTCGCAGTTATCTCTCTGTCTGAGTGGGGAGTTTAATCAGCTGCTGAGGACAGCAAAAATAAAAGTTGGCTTGGTCAATTGCAGGATTTGTTGAAGGGTGGAAGTGACCAGATGCTTCAGATGTTTCGGCTACGGCCATCTGCAGACGGACTGCAAGGGACCCGTCAGGAAGGCATTGAACCTTTGCCTGAAGTGCGGGGAGAGCGGACACAAGCGCGATACCTGTGCTGCTAAGGCAAAATGCTTTCTGTGTGCTAACGAAGATCATGGCACCGTTGACACCAAGCACACTGCTGGCTCGAGAAACTGTCTCACGTTTAAGAGAGCTCTTGAGGCTTCTAGAACAAAAAAGTGATGCGTGTCCTCCAAGGCAATCTCCATCGTAGCTAACGATCTTCTTTCCCAGCTTATTCTAGAAAAACAGATCGATCTGCTCATCGTAAGCGAGCACTATCGTGACCGGGATGGACCCAACTGGTTTCTGAACTATCTGGGGACCACTGTCATCTGGGTCCCGAATACCAACGTGTTGGTTAAAGGTCACGGTAGGAGCAGAGGAATTGTATGGGTGAATGCCAGCGACGCAATTTTTGTGAACTGCTATTTCTCACCTAATGTTAACATAGCGGATTTCCAGAATCAGCTGGATGACCTAGACGATATTATCTTGACCCTAGGTAACAGTAGGATAATTATAGCTGGAGACTTCAACGCCAAGTCTGTAGATGGGGCATGCCTGCGACGGATGTGAGGGGTTTCCGGATTCTGGAGATTGCAGCCCGGACCGGTCTAGTGGTCTCTAATGTGGGGATTGCACCCACTTTTAGAAGACCAGGTTACGGACAGACCATCCACGATGTCACTTTTTCGTCGGAGGGACTCGCAGGAAGAATAACGGACTCGAGGGTGATTGAGGATTATACCGGTTCCAATCACCAGTACATCACCTTCAGTCTCATCGAAAGCAGACTGAGCCGAATCGTATGAACTCGGGCTTTAGGTTGGAATGCTTCTAGGCTCAGTGCTGAATCCTTGTCCTTGGCGATTGACGAGGGCAAGGAGACAGTTCTCTCTTTAGCACGTGGTGCCACAGAAATTTTTGACGCCAATATGAGTCTCGTTGCGCGCGGTTGTGACGCCGCAATGCTGCGGAAAAGATCCTTGCGGAGAAACAGGTGGCTCGGCTTAATGGTGGACTGAGTTTATCGCCAATCGACGGAGAGGTTGTTTGAGGCTTAGACGGAAGGTCGCCGGGGGAAGAAGGGGGGGTCTGGTTTCCGAAGCTCTAATGCAAGAATACAGTTATGTCCGTAGAGGTCTCAGACAGGCGATCACGGTGAGCAAGGCCTCCAGGTGGAAGGAGGTCAAGAACGATCAAAACGCCGATCCTTGGGGATTGGGCTACTAAATCGTCATGAAACGGCTAGGTGTCCCCTAACATGAGCGCGGCCCAACTGGAGGTAATAGTTGATGCTCTGTTTCCGTCTCACCAGATTAGGCCGGAGGAGCATATCGCAGTTCGCCCCGAAGAGGTACCTGCGTTCAGTGAACTAGAGCAGAAGAGTGCCATCGCTTCAATGCGCTGTTGGAAAGCTCCCGGGCCCGATGGAATCCCAGCGGAAGTGCTGAGAGTAGTGGCTAGTGTTTCACCGCAGCTGCTGCTTAATATGTATAACAGTTGCCTGCTAGAAGGCGTGTTTCCTCAACGTTGGAAGGTCCAGCGCCTGGTGTTGGTCAGCAAGGGAAAATGAGACCCCACAAGCCCGTCCGCAAAAAGACCCCTCTACATGCTGGACACAGCGGGGAAACTCCTTGAGCGTTTGCTCAAACCTAGGCTGATCCAGGCTTTTGAAGCGGCGGGAGGACTATCTGACCGCCAGTTCGGTTTCCGCGCAGGTCGTTCTACGATTGGTGCTGTCAGCGAGGTTGTCAGAGCGTTCGAGTCAGTACAGCAGGGAGACCATCGGTACCGAAACTGGTAATGCTGGTAACACTGGACGTAAGGAACGCCTTTAACACGGCCAGTTGGGCTGACATGCTCGGTGCCCTACAGTCCCGGTGAGATACGTTTTTGATTCCACCGTATCTCTTGAGGCTGCAAAATAATTACCTTAGGGGTCGGAAACTAGTCTTTGGAACGTTAGACGGACCTCGTAGTAGGGAAGTGACGGCAGGTGCTGCCCAAGGCTCGATTCTTGGCCCAGATCTGTGGAACATCATGTACGACGGGGTTCTTTGTATGGAGATGCCGTACGACACCTTCGTCGTTGGTTATGCAGATTACATTGCCGTAGTCATAACCGCGAGAGAATTGGATGAGACGCAGAGATTGCTAAGTCTAGCTCTGATGCGAATAATCTGCTGGATGGGTGAGCATGGACTGTCTTTGGCCACCGAGAAGACAGAGATCGTGCTTCTCACCAGGAGGAGGATAGATCCCGTCGTGTAGCTAAACGTTAACACGGAGATCACCGATACCAAACGCTGCGTCAAGTATCTAGGAGTGAGAATGGATTCCCGTATGACATTCTGGGACCAGATCACCTGTGCGGTCGAGAAAGCTGAAAGGATTGTGTCCAATCTAAGTAGGCTCATGACCAACGTCGGTGGACCCGCAGAGGCTAAACGCCGGGTCCTCATGACCGTGACGACCTCGGTTATCCTCTACGGTTGCGAGATATGGGCGGATGCCTTGCAGCAGAAGCGCTACAGGAAGAATGTCGTAGCAGTGCAGAGGAGAGGATCTCTCCGGATTTTATCTGCCTATCGTACCGTTTCGGAGCCGGCCGTCCTTGTGATTGCGGGGGTAATTCCCATCGATCTTCTTGCTCTTGAGCGGAAGCGTGTCTACGATGGGAATGGCACTGTCAGCCGTGCTGCTGCCCGTTCGCACACAATGGATGAGTGGCAAACTCGATGGGAGACGGAGAGTCGAGGACGTTGGTCTTTTAGGCTCATAGGTGATCTGAGGGGATGGACCGAAAGAGAGCATGGAGAGGTAGACTTCTACCTTACCCAGCTTCTCACTAAGCACGGTTGTTTCGGCTTCTACCTAAACAGAATGGGGAAGATCCCGAGTCCGGAATGCCAGTACGGGGATTCGGATGCGGACGATGCCCTGCACACCTTCTTCAAATGTAGAAGGTGGGAAACGGAGAGAAGGGAGCTGGAGGTAGCTATCGGGCGTGTTTCGCCGGAGACTCTTATAGAAGAGATGTTGTCCAGTCCCGAATCGTGGAGAGCTGTCGCTGCGTTCTGCAAGAGGGTGCTAAGGAAAAAAAAGAGAGCAGCTATAAAGCACCAGAATTGCTCATGCCGGTGGATTTTAGAATGAAGTTATGCCCATTGCGCGAACGATGTAGTGGCAGAGATGCGTTCCCGAGAGGGTTTCCAATGCCTGGACCGGTAGGTTTTTAGTGGGTGAGAGTCCCCCACACTAGGGCGAACTTCTGTCCCTGACGATGCATAATGCATTTTCCTATCGTAAATATATATATACATATATATATATATATATATATATATATATATATATATATATATATATATATATATATATACAGGGTGCTGAAAAGTCCCGGGACGGTCTAATAACTTTTGAACTAATTACAATATAACAACCAAAATTTACATCAAGCTTTTGCTCATATAAAACTATTATTTAATGTATTTCACCATGATATCCTGCTTATGGGGGACGTCCCGCTAGGGGTTCTACAATCGATTGGGATATTGTCAGCAAACTGAAGGCAAACACTTTGAAACATTTGTTATAACTGTTTTGGTAAGTGATTTGAAGTAAAAGAAGTAAAATAAAAGATTAAGTGTCTCAGTTTTCTCTAACAACCAGAATGTTTGCATTTGAAAAATTCTGTATTTTTATAGTCTTTGAGTGTCCGCCATTTTGTAATGCGTCAACTGTTTTACGTCAGATTTTCGCCAAAATGTTTCTAATTAAAAGAGCTTTAATTTGATGTACGACTCGACCTATGCTTCTATTTAAGAATTTTCACCAACCCCTAGCGGGACGTCCCCCATAAGCAGGATATCATGGTGAAATACATAAAATAATATTTTTTTATATGAACAAAAGCTTGATGTAAATTTTGGTTCTTATATTGTAATTAGTTCAAAAGTTATTAGACCGTCCCGGGACTTTTCAGCACCCCTGTATATATATATATATATATATATATATATATATATATATATATAATCGAGACGAGAGAAATATATTCACTAAAAAAATTGTAAAAATGTTATAGTAACTAAACAATAACACTGCATGATAATGTTTGAAATGATATGTAATAGGATGAGGAAACAAGAAGAAATATTACTATATAATTTCTAATAAATAACATGTACATAAACGTTAAATTACTCAAACATGTCGCGATTAATTTTAAACTAATTAATAACATATCATGTGTGTGGAAATATAAAAGTGCGTTGAAATTTTTAATAAATAATATCATCCAAAAATTTTTACATTTATTTCTAGTATAATAGAAAGATAAAAATAAAAGATACATGCATTCAATACGATCCGGCCGGCAGTTATCCCATATCAATAACACCAAACGCTTGAAACCCTTAGGATGATAGTGTATAGATTGGAGGGATGACATACTAACTAAGTTACTAACTATTGTATCTTAATTAGTTTTAAACATAGATTTTTATTTATGGGTTAAAATAACAACAAATTATTATCAATGTAATTAAAATAACGTAAAATATTTGCTTCGATACTCAGTTGTATCAGGTGTATTCTAATAAATAATTAGAGTTTAATAAAGTTGTTCATCAATAGGATTTGACTGATTTTTTTACAAACAAAAACTCAAGGCTTTATCTACAAATTGACTTTTCTTTAGCTTGCTGTGGGCTCAGGTAAAATTTCTCCTGCGTCTACTTTCCGCGTAATATCTCAAGAACCAAGCGAGCTAAGGACTAAAATATGTAGTTATAGTATTCTTAGGTTTATTGTATGCAGTAATCTTTATAGCTTTCATTATTAGCCTACTTGTTTTTGTAATAAACCACGTAAATAAAAGAAAATATAATTAAGGCAGGCTATCATATTGCTTATATGAAAATTACTTTAAGTATGAAAAGTACACATTTCATACTATTGTATTGGAACATTAGCAGGTGATGAATTGAAATAATGAAATAATTTATGTAGCTCCATCTCATATTATAATCTAATAAAGTGTGAAAAACTTGATTCGATGATTGAAACTAACTCCCTTCCTCTAATATATCAATTATTTTTTAAAGATCTGGCAGTACCATTTAACCGTAAGTTCGTAGTGATGAATCAGTAAGAATAATGTAAAAAAAGCGAAACGTAAAACATACACAATCATCGGTTAGCCACTTTCCTCTGTTAGGGTTCAGTAACTTTTAATATCACAAGCATGACGATATTGTATTCTCTCTCTCCGAAAATATTAATATTTCATTCGATAAAGGCTAGCCTTATTAAATCCAAAAGCTTTATCTTAGATTGGGACGGAATTGGTTATTTTCTTACTATTTTCAAGGTCACTAATGGTCATTACTTAGTAATATTACTTAGCAACTTTTAATAGTCACCAATCAGGCTTGATGGAAATTTTATTTTAAAATTTCGGTGACCCACTACAAGTGGAGAGAACTTGCTTATATTCGTTAAAAGAATCTTACAATACATTGACGTTTTAAAATAGTAATTATCAATTCGTAGAAAAAGTATTAATTATATTATAGGTAGATATATTTATATGTGTATATCGCTATAACACGTAAAACAAACCTCAGCATATTACAACAGACAATGCAAATACAGAGACAACATTTCTGTTATATAACAAAGAAGATTTATGATGATGTTACGTACACGTTTTTAATTACTAAATAATTTATAACTGCCATATAAACGTATGTTAAAATTGTTCGTGACACCAGAAATACGAGCAGAAACTGAGTAATAAAAACCTACATTAACTGATTAAGACATGAAGTATTGGAAGTGGATGTATACTTATGTAATGGGTAGCACACGAACTAACGCAGCCCCACAGCCCTTGTAGTCAGTTACCTTGTTTTAAATAAGAGTGTTAAAATGCTGGCCCAAAATTAAAAATGAGAAATAAAATATTTACGACGAAATGTTTTAGTTCTCATTCCTGAGAAAACTACTATATCCGTACCGATAAACAACTGCCTAAACAAACTACATACTTAGTACTGTCTTCAATTATTGCTAGTCTAAATTCACCTATACTTACATCCAAATGAACTTGTATTAGCGGAATTCATAAAGTAAATATTGAAACGAACTGAAAATCGAATTTGTGATTTAACTGAAACAACATTTATAAAAGAGTACTGTAATCTAACACTTAAATGCCGATCTCTATCATTAGGTGAAGCAGAATAATTTTATATGATAATTAGCTCACGTTCCCAAACAGTGTACTCGTGCAGAGCTAAACAATGTACATGCCATCACGGTCTGTCGCTGATTGGTTGTCACAGTCACGTAATACGTTCACACTCAATATGTGTCCTTAATTCTTTGAAGGAAAATAGAAGAATATACGTTTTTAACTATGAAAACAGATCTAAAATACAGAAAATGTATGAAAGGCGTATCGTCTGAGAGTCTTACCAATCGGTTATCCAAAAATTATATTGAGGTTTTAAACTTAAAGTAGTCATATTATTGACTTTTATTTCAATAAATTGTAATTCTGATATTGCAAATTATTTAGTTAAATGATTATTATATCGAATTATAACCAGCATGTGTTGTGAATATTCCTTTTAATTTTAAAGCTCACGTAACAGGTATTTAATACACAATTAAATAATACTCATTTTTCTAAATTTATTTAGAGTTTTAAAAAAAACCACATGAAGTACAAAATACTCGAGATTGAAACCACATGCAGTGAAGGAAATGATAGCACCATATCAATGTGTTTTTGTTTTGTTTTAAGTATTATGCCACTGATATCATGATTACTACTTCATTAGAGAACTACAAGCGTGTGACAGTGCAATCTACTGGTAGGTTCATTATCAAATATTATTAATAGTTTAGTTGCTCTATTTAATATTATTATTAGTTGCTCTATTATTTAATAAAGCATAAGCGTGATTGGATGATCTGTCATCGACCAGAACTCGAGAGACATTCTCAGCTTTGTTCAAGCACACAACTTCGTTTATCTTGAAATTGATAGCGAAATAAATTTTCCTTAAGAAATAAATCAATCGAATAGAATCCAAATAGAAATTTATAAAAAGGGGTAATACATTTGAATAATTAATTTGTTCTTGGATATATTTTTCTTAGCTTTTACACACCGACAGTCAGACAACTAAAATAAAATTAGTAAATCATGACCAGATAATCATATAAAAGTCTCTTGAGGCGACTTTCAGTATATTCATCTCGTTTTTTTTTCACGGAGATATAACCTATAATGTATGTAAAAACATTTTATAAAATATTTCGATATTAATGCACACTCCTCAGTAGTAAGGTAACGGAGGCTGAAGTAAGGGAAGTTATTTAATAATAGAGAAGATATCTGTTAAGCCTCTCACTTGTCAGTCGGTTCCCTTTCCTTCCACTCTTCTTTTCCGCCTGCTCCAACATCATCATGGGACATTATCCGTCACCACTGTACGAGAAAACGTTATTTTCTAAAAATTTTTTTGTATTAATAAATATTTTGTTGAAATTTGCGTGAAGTGGTAAAAAAATATGTAGGTGGAATGGAAATGTTATTCGATACTGCTAACATGAACATGTCCCCACAATTATTTAGAATGCTACACGTCAGCAGAGTCCCGTATTACATTAATGTATGTATGTAATGACCTAACACATCTGGGAACAATGTTCTGAAAATTATTACATAATTTCATTTTTATATTTCGCATTCGTGGTTACCAAATACTTCAATCGATCTATATAAATTCTACGTGTATTCTACACATCTATCTGTATTCCCATTACTTGAAATTCATTCTATTCTATTTATTTTTAATAATGTGGTCTCCTCGGTATACATTACTAATCCTGTTATATATATACATCTCTGAAAAGCAGAAGATCATAATAGACATTTATTGAATTATAATATATTATTTATTCATGAAAAGATCTAAGAAAATTACATTTTTCTGAAAGTTAACCTTATTTTATATTAAGGTGTAAAACTCACTGTACAGAACTAAAGCAGAATTTGTTGTGATTTTTTACTTTGGCTATAATCTATTATTAATCGCCTAACATGTAGTTCTCAAAACTATTGAAATTAGGAGTTGAAATATAGGATCCCCGATTGGAGCATTTATATTAATTACAATTTCCTTTACATTTGTTTAACTGTACGAAAACTCAGAGACTTGTAAATAACGTGACGCGAGAGACAGAAACAAAAAACATTTAAATCCGTCACAGCGAAATAGCTTGTGATATTTGTAGTCCCTGTGGGCGGTAATATCCGCATTTTATAACTGTCTGCGTCCCACCGCCAGCGTAATAGCGAGGCATTCAAACCATAATAACACTACGTTTTTAACGTTCAAAGTTAAAAACTGGTACAGTAACCCATATTGTACTAGTATATTGGAAAATCGTTTTAATGGGTCTTCTAATGGGATTAACAAAAGACCTCAAATTTTGTTTGGCATATCATTATGTTGTGGAACAAAAATCTAAGTTTAAATCAATGAAAGCGGTAAAAATTTAAAAATTATCTATGATATATTTTATAGGCGGTTTTATCTGTCTGACAGAGAAAAGAGGTGAGTGTGTGCTTTTTTTACTGTAAAAGAAGAATAGAAATATAAAACCATAACTGTGGGTTAGATTTAACAATAAAGACAATTAAGTTAGATCTTCTTACAACGAGATGTATGTCCTGAAAAACATTGTTTGTATGAATTACGTATATGCCCTACAAATTATTGTATGTATTACTTATACGTAACATGTCACCAACCATTAAATTATCTTGTAAAATAAAAGAATCAATTATATATTTGATTGATGCTAAGCTAGAAATAACAGAATTGCACGATGAAAACTCTGATATGCTTCAGCTAAATGTTTTGGATAATATTGTTATTAATCTTATATTTTCCTAACAGTAATAAACGAGATTTAGTGTATGGCAAACCTCAGCAGTGAAATAGGAAATAGTACACAGATATTGTCCGGACGAATTATATGTTTATATAGTTCTTACGGGATGACTTTCCGTTTGAAGGCTATTATATATATAACTATATATATAAAGTAAATATTGAAACGAACTGAAAATCGAATTTGTGAATTTAACTAAAACAACATTTATAAAAGGAGTACTGTAATATAACACTTAAATGCCGATCTCTATCATTAGGTGAAGCAGAATAATTTTATATGATAATTAGTTTCACGTTCCCAAACAGTGTACTCATGCAGAGCTAAACAATGTACATGCCATCATGGTCTGTCCGCTGATTGGTTGTCACAGTCACGTAATACGTTCACACTCAATATGTGTCCTTAATTCTTTGAAGTAAAATAGAAGAATATACGTTTTTAACTATGAAAACAGATCTAAAATACAGAAAATGTATTAAAGGCTTATCGTCTGAGAGTCTTAACAATCAGTTATCCAAAAGTTATATTGAGGTTTTAAAACTTAAAGTAGTCATATCTTTTCTTTCAATAAATTGTAATTCTGATATTTCAAATTATTTAGTTAAATGATTATTATATTGAATTATAACCAGCAAAGCTCACGTAACATGTGTTTAATACGCAATTAAATAATACTCATAAATCTTCTGTGCAGCTGCAATACAAGGCAGGTATCTGTTTCTAGATTATATTTGGATTGCTGATATAAATCTTATATCATGTACTTACTTCTTGAAGCATTCAATTTAAATAGTATTTACATTAATCATGTCTTCGATTCATAAACAAAGAGGAACTCATGGGTTGACCCTTTTAGTTGACCGTCTGCATGTGTGTATGAGCTCTTAAAGCTTACATTTTAATGAAGAAAGCAGTACGAATAAACAACTCCAAATTTGGTATTGTATGAAGATGTCAACTTAATGAAATTTTCAACTGTATAAATATTGGTAACTAGAACTACTGTCAGTCTGTAAAACATTATCATTTATAATTCGCTTCTTTTCCAAGCAACTAATTTTTAAAATTTATTTACCTGTAAGGTATCTTCAGTTCAGATTGTGTCACATTTTATATTTTACTACACTGTGAAACAAGGGAATTTTATTAATACATAATGAAGTCTTGAACTGGAGTTGTATTTAGTCAATTAGTTTAGGGCGTTGTGTATTTAAATTTTGAACAACAATGTGATAGTTATTATTTTCAAAAGCATATAATATAAGTTTATATTTCAAGTCAAAAACTCTGTATTCATGTCTCAATATTTCAGTACATAAATCTCACAAATCCCAATGTGCCTCATAGAGTACGTGCGGGAAAAGTAGTTGATAGTAACATGTATACTAGTTTCTAAATATTTTGCAGACCAACAGCAGTATATTTGTATCTTCCACTACCAATTTTCAACCCCATAGAAAAATAGATTTTCAATTTCACAAACATAAGATTATTTTCAACTTTATCATTATATACGAAAATTTTGCGCAGAAAAGTGACATTTGACAGGAATAAACAAAAAACTATATGTTTGCGATGCCAAGTAATAACGATTCTAGAACTATTTACTAGGAAGGAATATAGTGGTAAATTAACTATGAAAAATACCAATAGAAGTAAAAGTAACAGTAACATTAATACAATAATAATAACAAATGTATCATATTATATATTTTGAAGCAAAAAAGGCCTATAAGAATAAAATGAACTATAAATAGTTAACAGAAAAACAATAACAGTTAAATAATAACAATCTATTTAATCTATAAACTATGATGTAGAGAAAGCCTATAACAAATAAACACTATAAATTGAAAAGATTATAAATAAAAATTTTAAACAAAAATGGTCATATTGATTTCCAATCAGTTTATGCCAATCTTTTGTGACATGGTAAATATTAATGTCATTAAATTTAATTTTATATCCGTACAATATTGCCTTCCATAAGGGCCAGACAATATCCACAGCACATTTATGTATTTCAATTCGAGTCCCTGGTGCCTGGAGATTCTCAGGCCTGCAAGTTCCAGACTATTATAAAATAGAACTTTGAAACACTGACTACTCATCTGTCATGGGTAGAAAATGCTTAGTAAAGGCGAGGTTTACTCTCACAGCTCCGAGAGTACAACTTTTAAAGAGTACTTCATAGCCCCTGATAATAAGAACTCTTTAAACACTGTTTCTCTAAGAGGTTTTTAATGATGTAAAACACCCTGTTCTACATCGTGAACACAGTGTCTGTATACACCGCATCACAAGTGGATTTGTAAGTATAGAGTATCTTCAATATGAAATACTAACTGTTTTACGCTGCCACAAACATTGTACTTTAAATATGTTTAGGATTAATCTTGCAACACAGAATTTGTAGACTTCCAGAATTTTCTTTGGATTGCGTCACTTGTGAAATTAGTTATTGTTAAATAAGATGATGACTTCATCTAAACTATTTATGCCTAATGTCTATTTATGCCTGAATATTTCTTAACTTAAAAGTGACATCTATAAGTAAACTGCTATGTCGCCTTAATAAGGATAGTTCTAAAACATATTTAGGTAGGTATTTATGCAAGGATTATACGCAAGACACACTGGGTCAGCGTGCGTACTGTAGCAGGCAACATCCTGGCCCGGAACATTGTTAATCTTTTTCATATAGGTACCTACTCAGATAGATATAGCGGTAGTATAGGTGTTTACACTAAAATTTACCCTTGTGACCTAAACTCTTCATTGATAATTTTGAACCCTTTTATACACAACCCTATATTTTCAATCAGTAAATGATTGTAGCGTACTGAGTAGACTTGAAGAAAAAATGCAAATATAAAAACTGTATTATCCAATGACAAACATATAATGATTTTCATGTAGAAGAAGCTTTTAGAAAAAGTATGCAAAAATTCAAATTCTTAAACAATCATATGAGTATATACGTGTTTATAAGGTAACAGTTACCCGTTTTTGTAAAATTATCTACATTTCAAAACATTTGAAATTAACAATGAGCTAATTGAAACTTTAAATCCACATAAATCCATGCTTATAGTATCAATGACTCCCTAATTCTAGACAACCTTTACCTTGTCAATAGTTCCAAATTCGCTTTTGTACAGTTGTCACTGCATGCAGTGCAGTTGCACCGATCTGCACTGTACGAGTAGGATATGCATACAATCAATGTGTGTCGTAAAATCGTTTGTAAGTGTGTTTATTGAATTATGTGTGTTATTATGTTGCTTTACGTATTTTTATCTTAAAGTAACCTCCGCCTATTTATATGCCTGCCAATGGGACTTTCTATCCTAAACATGTCGTAACAAATGTGAACTTTACAAGTAAATTTACATACATTTGTTAACAATCGTTCCATATATTCCACTTGCCGTAAGTGGGAACCATGGAGATCTGATTCTGTCAATTAATAACTGGTGGGTTATCCTTCGTTTAGTGCTCAGTAAATCATTAGTAATCATTAGTCATAATTTAAAATATATTAATCAACTTATTACTGATGCACTATAATATTACAATAAAGATAATCATTTTATGTCGAGGTTATTGTTCTGTTGGATAACGATCTCAAGCTTTATGTACAAAACGCCATTTGATTACAATAATGAACATATTCACCCTAATAGAATATATGTCAAAACAAGTATAGATAATTTGAACACGTTTGTAGATAGAAGTTACGAGACATATTTTACTTACCAGCACAATTAGATATAAAATATTACTTTTCAATAAAGAGATATATCAGATATCATTTTACAAAGGGATAGTAATATAGTATCCCTGTATATTCGATAACTAACGAATTCTATCATATTATAAGAAGTAGAGGGGTGTCTGGGGATAGACCAATCGATCTACCCTCTGGTAAACAAAGTCCTGAGAGACTAGCGTCAGCCGGTCGATGGTGTAACATGTTTTGCACCACGCAAACAGAAAAGTAACAAACAACACTTAGGCAATTGAAAGTTAAGGGTAGTATTTCCTACTTACTTAATATTTGTTAATTATGTAACGAAATTCTCACCCATTTATTTATTACTGACAACAAAATAACAGTGAAATATCATTCTACAAAATATTAATAAATAAATAATTCTAACATATTGTTGAAATATTTAAATTAGTTGTATAATATGTTTAATAAAGAATAAAATATTAGGTTGATTTTTTCCTGGATTTAATTACTTCATTAAGATTGAATTGGGTGTTTTATAAAGGGTTCATACAATTATAATTTATAATAACTTAATTAAAACACATACTTTTAGCGTTGGGTATGAATAAGTTTATAAACTACTTTTAGCAATAACTTTTATTTTAAATCTATATAACGTGACTTCACGCTGAAATATTTGATAATCTAAGTAATAGTTGATACTTAACATCGGCCTCGTTTTTTTGTGGATATATGAGGAACAATATAGTCCTTACTGCCACTATTCTTAGAACTTTTGCAATTACTATACGTATAATTTTGGAGTTTTTAATCTACATGATATTTATTTTCTCTATATCCATAACTAATTACTAAAACAGCATCATTAAGAAAATTTATGTTAAAATGAACATAATGTGATTAGATATGTTTTGTAGTAGTGATATTAGGGATATGTAACTTATCATTACGACTTTACTTATTTCACATATGAGCAATGTTTATCTTTCTTGAGGGCCATGATTCAGTCTTATAAATCAGACTAAATTTATTCAAAAATTCTCACCTACATGCATGTTTAAAAATTTTGCTGTCCTGTCAATTGTTCAATATTCGTACATTTTTTAGTTTTTAGGAGTATGTATAAAAACTTCTATTATACGAGTATATTGTACCATACATATACGTTAAACATGAAGTAGTCTTCATTTTTGTAAAAAGACTTTTAATATTTCTGCATTTGCTGTTTTACTAAAAGAATTAAAAACACAAACAACAATTAATTAACTGACAACTAATCAATAAGCAATATTATAATTTTAAATACAAATACAGTAATTTAAGAACATTGATTAAAAGCAGAGTGTAACTATTAGTAAACATGGCACGATTTAGGAATTATAAATAAATAAAATGTATTATACAGTTTTATTAATTATACATGTATATATATTTATATTTATGAAATGAATTATTAAATAAAAACATAGGCGTATGTAGTCCATTTTTTAAAAATCTTTTTGATAATTTTATTGATTGTAGACATTTATTTGTTTTGCCTAACCCCTTGGGGATTATTCTCCATTGGATGTGAAGAATCACTATCTACCGCAAAAGCTTTTTTTAAGTTTTCCTTTATTCCTTATTTCCAGTATTCCTTCACTACGTTTAACTTTCACAACTTGAGCCAAGAATATTAAACTATTTATAAAAGGGATTACATCTATCTATACTCTTATGTAATTGCGGGCCATTCCTCTGACATGACAAAAACTTATAGTTGCTTCAAAAAATGTATTTATAGTTGCAGTAATTATGTACCAAGTTTTATTGCTCTACCTGTAAATTTTTTGGAATTAAAAAGCCCATTCTGGACCTTTTTATTACCCTGTACAAAAAAATGGAGCTGCAGGCATTTCAACAGAGCATCTATTCTCAATTGCAAATCAGTATCAAAAACCATTTATTTTATATGCTACTACTTCATAATGTACCCCAATGTATGTATGCTATATTAGTTTTAAATATTTTTATCGTTTTTTGTCTGTGTTAAGAGTTGTAACACAGTGGTTTGTTTTCACAGCGTGTATGAGTCTCTTATCCTCAGTGGCTACAGGCTGCCAGAGATTTCACCCCGGCCACTCTTCACACATTTTCTACTTATACGTTCTTCTACGGTTTCAAAGTCACATTATTTTTACACATGGCTCTATCTTATTACTATATTTTATACTACCTAACTTATTATATTTTAGTTAAATTAATTATATTTCATATGGAATTGATATTCTACTAAGAAACTGCCTAATAAAATAATATGCTAGGTATGAGTACATTTATGGTTATTAGCGCTCATTGTTAGCAGCTTGCCTCTGTAGGATTATTTCCATACAATGGAATACTATAGGAGTAAGCATCAATCTATAAATTGGTAAAATATTTCCCTAGCTCGGACACACGAGAAGGGACAGTGATTCACAGTAGGGAGCAATAGAAAGAGAAGGTCTACCCATTACCTACTAGGCGCGTGAACGTAACGTATTCCGAGCACCCAACGGGGTAATAGCGATGTTGCCACACTTCTTTCCTGCTGTAACCGTGGCCTGCCTTACCGGACGGGAGTTGCCGTGTGTATGGGAACATCGCACCTGTCTGTCTTTCCAATGTTAGCCGTCAACTGCACTCCTTCGTGGCCCCTACTCTAGCGGGAGAGTCGCAGTGAAAGTTTCAAGGATTTCTTTATGCCTTTACTCAAAGTAGCACGGGTTGTTAGGGGCTGATATTTGATAGTCGCTGGTGCTATCACTAGTTACACTGACCTACATATACAGAGTGTGTGAACGTCATCACGGTACACGTGGGTTTCGTTAAAACTAGTGAGTTCGCTGATTGCTCACTTAATACATAAATTTAAGATCTCAGGCTTTAAAATTTTAATTTAAAAGTCGTAAATGCCAGTGGAGTTGTAAAATGTGTTTTTTAAAGTTTGTGAACTTAAAAATCCTCCCGATAAGATACCATGCGTAGACTCTCGCTTACCTCACACCTACACACACAAAAAGGTGTTTTCTCTTAACCTATTTATTTTGTTGGTATATGAGTGCATTCATGGATGTCTACGGTATATTACGTGTATTATATAATAATGTGAACAAGAAGCAATCTAAGAACTCTTGCATTCTAACATTAATATATCACGTTCACATAAAATATTTTTTTACATGACTTCTTGACTTGACATTTGCATATTTCTTATACCTTAAATGGGAGAGTGTAAATGAACTTTTCTTGGGAATACAAAAAATAGTAAGGAATGTTCGTTATTTCAAAAGAAATGTCAACATAAAATCTCTTAAAACCAAGGCTTTCAAAAGTCTGTAATAGCGATTACGTTTCCCTTTGGGAGAAAGACTGAAAAAGAGGGTTTAACTGTACATTTTGTACTGAGGCCATTCGTTATAACTGTTTCTTTGTGTTTAATAATGAGTGATAATTTTATAACAAAAAATGTTCATTCCAATTACTTCATTGAATGAATTTTAATTTTTGTAATTTTGGATTAGTTACGTGCTACACATTTGAAGTAACATACAGAAATATAGGTTAATTATTAGAAAGCAACTGAGAATAAATGTACTTTTTAATATATTATATTACCTATAAGATTATACATTATATTACCTGATAATATTACCTTAATAATCGATTTTACTTTGAAGAATATTTTAAAACTTTAATGCTGTTTTAGAGAATTATTCTGATCAGAGTCCAGCATTTAGAGATGATAGATAAAGAGGAAGGTATTATTAATAAGTGTGCAGTTCACAATCTTATCATTGAACATATAAATATGTATGTTATCAAAATATATCTATATTAAATGCATTACAACCCAAAAATCTTTCATAAATCCTACAAAGGTTAATGTAAATTGATTATTTCCGAATATAATTGATATATTTCAGAGCATAAGTTGTCTTGAACAGGTGTGAATGTATGGACACTGCTTTGAAATTAACAATTACCGTTTACTTTAAACAAAACTAAAGTGAAATGCAGTTCGTTTTAGCTGTTGCGTGTATAAACCTCTCCTTTCCATTACATATTGGTGCAGTAAAAGAAAAATAATATAAAGTATTTGTAGTACTAGTCTTTAATACAGTATATTAACAGATAAAATAAACATGAACATGGTCCGCGGGATTTAAGTACCACTGCTGATACCAGGTAACGAAATATACAAATCTTTATTCGAGTTTAACATCACAACAATCTCTGACGTCAATTATTATTACGTGGATTTTTAGTTAATTTGTCTAAATTTCCATGCCCATTCATCGTAAATAAATGCATCTACATTTAAAAAGTAAAATCTTTTATACTGTACGTGGGACTACGTCATTTCTACTAATTTCTATACTCAGATAAAGGATAATCGATGCCGTATGGACTAAATTGTAGAGTGCATTTGTTATGGATTTTGGGGGATATAAAATACACGTACCTCAGTAAATAATAGTGATTGAATAAGGTTTGAGCTGCAGTGATATGTCGTCCCCTCTTTATTTAAAATATTTACAATGTTACAATTATCTATTTAATGTTATTGAAATTAGATGAACTAAATCACGTTTAGGATACATCAAAGTAAAACTCCCTCTCGTAACGATATTTAATCATGCATAGAATATTATTTGTGTTCCTACCAAGTATCTACCATCTAAACTGGTATCATAGTAGATAGTAGAAATGTCTGTAAATTATTATATAATTACGTAACCTCTATACAATTTTAATGTGCTATTGAACATATAAATATGAATAGGACATTGAAGCAGTTACAGAGACACCAAACTCGGATAAAAAAAAAAATAATAATTTCTGAACAATGTTAAATATGGTATGTGCTGCAATAAGAGAAACATTATCCTAGCTTACTACTAAGTAATCTGTCTTATAAAATGCCATTCTTTTTCTTAATTGGCTCTAATCTTGGTATGGAATGAATCAAATTAGTAGAACATATATTGCTCGATGTTAACTTGTTGCATAATAATTTCTTCAAAATTAAATATTTGTTTTATTGCTCATTTATTAAATATTTTTCCTACTACTTTAGTGAATTATTTGAACTAAAAACATATGAAGACTCAAAATCTTCTAAGGATTTTGGTCGCTAACTGTAGAATTTAATACATTAGCAATTTTAAATTTATTTATTTTATTAGGTATTGGTGGGAGAAATATGCAAAAATATTTAAGAATTTAATTAGTGATGTTAAAATAAAGAAACCTTAAATGATGTACTTTATCAAGAAATGTATTCGGATATAGGAATAATACAACAGGATTTTATGATACTATACTTTGACAAAGAGACATAAATAATAGGTTACTTTTGTTCTCTCAGACCTTCTGATGGGATAGTCTTAGGCCAATCAATAGCGTCAGTTTTAGTTAGCCGGTTTAATGAAATAGGTTGGTATAAAACCTCCCAAACGCGCTTCTCGTCGTCTTTTTGTCCTCCTATTTGCTGTTTAATTGTTCGTAGTTTGCGTTGTACGTATTACTTCACAATCCTGCGCGGGATTTTGCGTACGTAGCTCTTTTACAGTCACGTTACGATTTTCAAGTGGAAAACATGTTGTCAACTAATGTTAGTTTTTTTAGTTTAGTTTTTGACAATAGAACATTAAAATTAACTTAATAAATAACGAAAGTTTTCAAGATAATACATATCGTAGAATGTATAGTTCCGAGAAAAATCGTCAATTTTAATATCATTTAAGAGTTGATTGTAACAACCATTTAGTCACAATACTTTTTATACATAAAGACATCAAGTTTGTAATAAATATATTTGGGGGAAACATCGTCAAATAACAGTTTTAACTTCCAGTCTCTATTAATAGTAAAACGATCTGAATCTACAAAGAATTTTTCACATGAGTTTTTTTAATTTTAATAGTGAAATGTAAATTTTATTTCAAATTAAATTAAAAATATAATTTTATATTATTTTTGTAACTAAGTACATTATTTAGATTTTATTGTTCGATGATAACTTTGACTTTATTTGTTTTAAATGATAAAAGGAAACTACATTTTTTATTTTATGTGAAGGCAGTTTTCTCGATAAAACTTTTATATTAAATGTGGTTCGCTAAGCTTATAGGAATTAAATCTCAATATTTATAAATATAAGGATTGTTTTATTTAATCGAATTCAATTTGAAATTACTCACTGCAACTTAATAAAATGTTTTAAAGTGATTAGAGAAAGAATTCTTTTGTCTATATAATTTAATAAATGTAAATCATTAGTTTTTATACTGGACAATTAGGTACAGTAAAACTATGTGAATGGATTTTGCGAAACTTGCTGATCTCTCTTCTAACTAGTGGCCAATCCCTCCGCGGATATTTTTGGATGTTGGTTGCTAATCAAATAATAATTAAAAGATTAAGGTATGTGAATGTTAAGTTATGTAATCGAGGGCAATTTTATTTTGAAGTATTCTTGTTGACTTATACTGGCAATCTCATTTATGTATAAGCATGTGTAGAAGTGATGCAGAGTAAGTAGTTTGATGTAAATACATATATAAATGACAGTAAAATAATGTTTTATTTAATTTTTACCGTACTTTTTGAAACAATTAACTTTATTTTTTCCAAATTTATACTGTAATCAGGTGAAAATTGCCTTTTTCCCCTGTCACATGGAATGTGCTTGTAATCAATCACTCCTCAATAACTGTCTCTCCTCTCTCAGTCGGGCCGACTACAATGTGCCTTACTTTCGTCACATATTTCATTCGCTTGGGTTAGTGCATGTCAGAACTGTATTTAAATAACCAATATAAAATATGATCATTGAGTTATTGAAACTGTTATTTAAAATAATTTCAGCTATTGCCAGTTATACAAATTTAATTCATGTAATTAAAAGTTGTTTGACAGGAATTTGGTCTTCCGATCATATGTTTACTTCTCTTAAGTATTCGAGATTGTATCTTCTATGGTTTTACATTTCACTACTCTGTGTTATTTCTAGATGGTTGTGATTTATTCTCATGTAATTGTCCTCGTCCTTTTTTACAATATACATTTTTAAATAATTGAGGGTTTAATCAAGAATGCTTGGGAGAGTTTGCGGGCCAATGACATTGAGCTTCGCCAACTAGGTGCATTTAGCTGATATTCTGAACGTTCTTAATGGCAAGAACAAACAATTTCATTGAATTCCCGCAACTACAGCTATAACTACTTTAGAGTGCACTAAATGGATATATTATTTTGATCTGAAAGTACTTCTGAAGTTTATCCCCTCTTGCTAGTAAGTTTGACTAATGTTAAGAAATGTAAATGTTGGAAAACTGTGCACATTAAAGTATAAACATACATTTAGGTGCTGAGATCCTTTACTATAGGTATAAAGAGCTCTCATAAACTTGATATTTAAGTTAACTGGAAGAAGAAAGATGTTACAGGTAAATTGTTACAGAGGCCAGTTTATATCGGAATTAGATATTGTATGTCAGTTTTCTCATATGTAGCCATGAGTAGCTTTCATATATCTGGTGATTAAGGTACAAGCGGTCCTAGAAGCTACGGACTCCTACAGTGTATGTGATATAACAGCAGTTAGTTAGTGGATAGTTAATATTGCATAATTACGAACTAGTAGATCTACGGAAGAATGTTGCTCAATATCCAGGAGTAAAAAAAATTAAACACAAAATTATTGCGTAGAAATGCATGCTAATGTAAAAGTCTGTGAACTTAGGATCTATCTTGAAACCTTTACATTCTTACTGGAAATATATTATGAGTAAAGGGTTCTTATTAGATATGGGTGTACCAAGTCAAAGAGGTTATTAGATTTTTGTTTTATAATTTGGTAACTATTTAACTAATAAAATATCGATTAGATAACAATTGCACACAATACTTCATTAAACTATTACACATTATGTAACACTTGAATATGAAATTCACAAAAAAATATGGATATCTTCCAACTGCTTACGTACGAATCGATAATTTACAGTGTTGTTAACTTTTAATAGATATATGTAAAGATCTTGTCTGGCTGGTAGGGAACATCAATAAAAGGAGAGGGTCACAAAACATAGCATCGAATGTGACTACGTACGAGAGAAGTATTAAACTCTAGTTATAGTCTAACGTTAATGGGGTTTATTGATGGATAATAAACACTGTAGTTAAACGTAAGTCTGACAGGATTGACTTCGGGTTGTGACACTTGACTAGTAATTTGTATATAATGCCGTTATTGATTCCATTGAGAATAAAAATAAAAAAAATTCATACCAAAGATATTCCCACCGTTAAAATCTTATCAATATTTCAGTCGCACTGTGGAGAAACATTATCGGTGAAACAATCTAAAACATACAGTCTCTGCAATACACATCCACAGGTGTGTAAAGATGTCGGTTATTTTATTGTGACTGGATGAAGTGTAACCAATTATCGATCTCAACATGAGTTTATCTTTAAAGGCTGCCTTTTCTGCAATATGGCGAGGGCTTCACTGTTTAATTTATTTTCTATACTTTTAATATATAAGGTTTTTTATCGTTCTGGGAAAATAGCATGATATTTTTGAAAATTATTTTTATGTCAAATTATATTCAATGTTTAGTTTTGTAATTACCTATTACTGTGAGTTTAAAGGAATTAATTTCACGGTTAATACGGTTACTAGCACTGTTGTTCCGTACGTCTATTGTGGTTCTATGTCAACAGAGTCTTGAGACGGTCTACATTATGTTTTCCTGTGGTGGTATGTTTTACTCAAAGCTTTCTCTCCGGATATTTCCTGGGCTAGGCAGCAATCGCTCTCTACATTGAATTCTTTGCTTTCAAGAAGATTTTCTCTGCTTTCAATGTGATCTCATTTCGATGAATCCTCCTAATGAGCAATACATGAAATAGTTCTTTTTTGTACTGAACATCATTAACGTACTTCGCTTCCGCAGTCAAAGTTCCTTGAGCTGCTATGACCTGCAAGGGCACCTAAGGAGATGGCGAAATGTCATGATCGTCCTTTGCTAGATCAGCTCGCTAATATTACTGGCCTGTTAGAATCCTTCTCGATGCTATAAACAGGAAAGTTTGGTTCCACATTATTAGAATTGTCCATGAAGTGGTAAGGCAAGGGTACTTAAGAAGAAGGCTAAGTACCATAGACGTCCATCGCTAAATCATGGGCTAAGATCTCTGACCTTCTGTGATCAATGTCAATGTTGTAGGTAGAAAAGGTGGGTTCCACGTCATCAGCTTTGTACATCAAGTGGAAAGACAAAGGTACTTAAGGAGGTGGCCAAGTATCTTTAAGGGTGGGGTTCGATACGCATCCCACCTTAACCTACTGAGTACTTTTGACGTGGGTGACTGCCTTACCGCGAGTGCACCGTCTCGATCACAGTTTGGAATTGTACGACGATGTGCCTTGAAACAGTCTTGTTTGTTTAGTTCCAAATTAATACAATGTTCAACTTTATTTCTTCTTAGGTCAACCGACCTTAGCTATTTACCGAGTATTTTGAGATCGGCTAACCACAGCGCCCACACCACATGTAATCAGAGAACATTCGAACCTTATGCTTTAAAAATTCATATCTTACTGCATATTCTGTTTGTTTATAGTTATTTAAATATATTGTTTTGTTAAACATATGTTGTTATCACTACGCTTATACATTTTAAAAGCAACGTAACTAAGAAGAGAATAGTTCATTGCGTTTTCGTTTAATCTATATTTACGATTATGTACACGAATTCAGTATTTATAATAAATAGCCATTTTAAGGAGATTTTGTGTATAAATATTGTTGTATGCTTAGTGTTAAACATATAAATATATGAACAAAAACAGTATTTAAATTATAGCTATTGAGAATTTTTAAATTAGTAGATTTATTTACTAAACATAAAATGACACTCATCACCTTTTATCCGACTAACTTGGAAATATTTATAATCACCATACCAATGCAGTTTTGTACCAACCACTAAGCATTTGGTTCGCGCGCGATGTGTATTTTATAAATTATATTTTATCGTGACAATGGATGTTCTCTTCATATTTGCATACATAACTTGAAAGTGGGCTGCCCCGTTAAGCATTGGCAAAATATCGTTTGAATGTTAATAAAAATTCCAAAGTAGTTAATGTCTCAAATTCTTTGTAACTATAGTCCACTGGTTTTTGGTTCTTTCCGTTTACAACTTTTCAACATACGCCATTTCGTTAATATTAAAACAAAAGACACAATTATTTCTGGAGAGTTCCTGTTATTTTCAAAACTTATTTTCAAAGTTTTATATCTGTAGCTTTACTAGATATTGTAGTAATATTTTTTTTTTTTTTTAAGCACAAAATGGCCGGAGCACCTAAACGATACAATTATCTTTTATTTGGTATGTTTACACGGCATTTTTTATAACTATAAGTACTTTTAGCGATATAAGTTCATGACACCATCTTTAACACTGTATGTATATTTTATATTGGGACTCAAAACAAACTTAAATTTTTTGTCAGAAATCTAATCAATTCGACCCACAAGTGCATCTACAATCCAGAAATAAGAGGTAATCATAATTTTACTTAAGGTGCATTAACCATAAAACTGATTAGTATGTATATTAGAATATGACGTATATTTTGTGTTAAATTTTATTTTGTTTTTTATTTTAATTGTTAAAAATGTATTATTTGTGAAATTATTGAAGAATATACTACTAAAATATCTGAATTCAGATTATAAAATTATCTGTTTTAGATTATAAATGGGTATTTTTAGGATGTAAAACCTCTGTTACTTTGCTTTGTATGACTAACGACAATCATTTTTATTAAGCAGTAACATGTATTAATAATTTACCGAAAGTGAAATAATGTATATAGACTTAGCTTCTTATATCTAAAGAAATCATGAATTAAAATTAACTGAAATGAATTGAATATGTGTGCCAGATATACAAATGTTTTCGTATAAAAAATATCGTACATCATCATTAGTGAATTCACAAAAAAACTAGACTTCAAATAAATTTTAAAATAAATACGTAGAATTCCAAGAAACTCAATTTAGTATTTAATTGTAATTATAAAACTTGTTCACTTTCTGTTTCATAAGGTTGAAGTATTTTTTCAGTTGCCAATATCTCAATTTGCAAACAATGTATAAACAATGTACGACGCTCCTATTATTCGGGTGAAAATTTCGGGGAAATAGCAGGCAGGTGTTAGTAAAAATATATTTTCCAAAAAGTTAATAATGAATAAAATTTATGTTATGCGAATTTTACAGCATTTTAAAATTAAAATAGATCCTCAAAGGTTTTGTCATCCACTTCAATACATTTCTGCAAAATGCAAAGTGAAGTTCTCACAAGGTTAAAATAATTTACCTTTTGAGTAAAGACTAAAATATTATAAATTCTTATTACTGAAATCATTTTGTGGTTGACAGGAGTAGAATACATTCCAAAAGGCATCGTAATATGTCGTCATAAGAAAGATCTGGTTGCGTTAGGTCAAGGGAGCTCGTGGACCAAGCTTAATGTATATCATATTTATGTAAACATGAACTTTAAGTTTTCATTGCATTAAAGAAATTGGCCGAATTTAAAGTTAATTACTTTTAAATGCTTGTAGAGAATGTAACGAAATGTTTTAATCAAGCGTTTTGACTATCGTACTTCGTTCTTGAAAAATACTAAATTTGTTTCAAAGGCTAGTGACAAAGGCATTAGTTTAGGGAATTTGTGACAAGGGAGATCTTTGATATAATTTAAGTTTTATAAACTTAAAGAATATAAACCTACATAAAATAAGTTTAAAAAAATATTAATTGAATTTGCGATGTTATTTTCGGGGCAAGCAAAAATATTCGCAACTTGCCAGATAGCCAGTCGAGCTGGGTTAGAAATTTCCAGGGTTCGAGAATTTCATACAACTATTATTTATTGTTAGGAGTCGAATCAGAGGGCCCTGCGGAAGAAATTGATACTTCCAAAATAACGTTGGGCTTACTTCATCACGTCAACTCCAATAAAATTTTGAAGACGTAAAAAAAATATAAAAAATAATATTGCTCAGAAAAATAAAAATTTCTTGTTCTAGGAAATTTATTGTTCAAGCGAGTTCGATTTTCGAAAACAACTGTATTGTTTATTAATACGTCGGTCAGTGAGGAATTACAAGTAAGCTGAGTAGTCTCCACTGATAACTTGGTCGGGGAGTCGTATACAGTAATTATTGTAAGAGCCCGGGGTTGGAATAATTAATCGGTTAAATAATGATGGTTAGTAGAAGCAAAATACAAAATCAAAGCAAAATATGAATAGCAATGGCAAACAAAAGCAATATTCAAATAACACTAATAGCAAATATACCATCTTATAAATTAAAAATTAGCCATTCACCAATATCACAGTGCAACTACTATATACATAAAGCAAGCACTAACCATTAACAAAAAATATTTCTACGGGATGCAAAAGCTAGATGAATTTATAACATAAAAATAGACTAAACTGTATTTTTTTCTCTAGGCAAGTGTATAGCTCCAAAAATAAAATATCGAGTTTACTTTCTCAGGCATATAATTTTGGAAAATAAAAACAAAATAATCACTTATAACACACCATGCAGAATTACCCTACCATATGCAAGCTAAGATAAAGGTAAATGATTTAAACCATGCAATAAGGCTACTAAGCTAAATTACTATAAATATTAGGGCTCTATGAATATCAAAGAAAAATTGAACACTCATCCTATCTGCACAGTTCACCAGAAAAATAAACTAAAATATCGTTAAATAAATATTTTGAAGGAGGTTATCGGGGTGAGGGTGTCAGGACGTTCGCAAAAATAAAAAGAAAGGGTTGCGAGTCCCGAAATAGATAAAGGAGCAAAATAAAGATAATCACTTACAAAAATATAAATAATTAATCAAATGAAAATTAGATTGAACTTCAATAAGAAAGGAAAATATTTCCGCGTAGATTAGAGATTCGCCAAGAAATGTGATAATAATCAGACAACAGAATGATGGTCGAGAAAACTTTATACCTAATATAAAAATTTACATCGATTGAACATAAGATTTAGTTTATGAGGATGGGGTCGGTGGGAAGAAAGTATTTATAAAAGGAAGTCGTGGGTATAGGATGCCAGTACTATCGCCGGAAAGAAAGCAGTGGTAAGGCGAGTCCCGACTGTTATAATTTTTTCCGGGCAGGAGATAATTGGTAGGAAAGTTCGTAAAGGAAACTCGGGATGAGGTGTCAGATCGATCGCCAGGAAAAGAAATGCGAGATCTGAAAAATTTAGAAAGGAAAATTTTAACACAGTAATTAAAATTTAGTCGAAATGACAAAAAAAAATAATCTGAGTAATTGAAATTCTAAATATAAGTTAAATTGAAGAAAAGAATAACTTTAGTAATTCAAGTTGAAAAAGTAATTAAAGTTTCAGTAAATTGAGAAAGTCAAATATATTCTATTTAAATTTAATGATACCCTTAAATATCAAATAAATTGTTAAGAGTATATTTAAAATCAAACAATTATCTTATCAAAATAAATCTATAACCATCAAACATTACTAATATATTTCAGATCAATTAAGTTTCATAAATGACAAATAAAATATTAAATTCTGTTTCACATAAAAAAAAATTGGAAGAATTGTTGATGGCGGATATAAAACACTTTAGTAAGGAACAGGGTCGTTGTTCCTTACCTGGTGCTGGATATCGGCGGCGGGCGTCGAGTCGCGATGTACAGTCGTTCAGCGAGCGGGGTCGGGGGAAGGGGTCGAAGTAGTCGTGGTGAGCAGCGGTCGTCGGCGGTGTCGCGGTCACTGACTGTCTCCCCGTGTCTTCAATCGGCCGTCATTATATAGGTTCGCGCGATCGCGGGGGTGGGGGAAGCCTTCTCCTCTCGCCGTGATCGGAGGGGAAGCGGCGATATTCGTGCGGGCACGGACCTGCCAGATAGCGTCTGACTCATCGTCAGTAAAATAATTATTTCGCTCCTTTTTATGTTAATTATAAAACTCAAGTCGTTATTCGTAATTGTTAAAAAATGTCTGTTCTAATTTTACAATTTTACTAATGAATATTTTTAATTTAAATTTAATTTTGTATGCTAAAAAAAATTACATGTTACAAATTTTCCAAAACATTGAATACAATATTAAAAATGTTTTTTAGGTTGTAAGAAGGGTTTATGTAACCGAAGCAAATATTCTTTTTTTTAAATACGTTGGTAAAAATAGTAAAATATCAATTATATTAATGTTGATATTTCTTAAATTAAGGTCCAAACTCGGAGTGAGCAAAAATGGTTGATAAATTATGAATATGTGTAAATATATGCGTATTCATAATTGAAAAATAAACACGAGTAAGCCTCTGTTTACGGATGAAAGAAGACACAAGGTATGAAATAATTTGTTCAGCCAGTTTGTCAAAGGTTTTGTTAATTTGCCAGAGTTCAAGCTTTGTGTAGGTACGTGACAGGATTCTGTTGTGTAAGATAAAGTGGCGTCAGTTTATGATGAATTACCTCAACTTAAAAGTTCTTTGAACACTCTTCACGAGTTACTTACTTGATTCTTCCTTGTATACTTCGTGCTAAACATTTTTAAGTTACATTTATTATTAAACTCTATTTATCAGCTTTTCTTTTTAATAACAATATTTACATTATTTCTTAAAACTAAACAATAAGGATTTTTCCATCTTCATTAAAACGCATTATAGCATAACTGTAAGCTAATGTGTATTATTATTTGTAACTATACTTAACTAAGGTAGATGTTACCTTCTAGTATATATACTATTACTATTCTAAACTTAAAATGTCATATATTTATCGCAAATATATGAATAAATTCTGTAGAAATGAAAGAAATGCCATCATTTACCTAGATAGTAGTTGTGTGAATACAACAAACCAAATAAACATTTTAAGGAGAAGAAATAAAAAAAATCTCTTACAATACCTTATTACATTATAGGCCTACCAGTAAAAGGAATCGTCGGAGAAAGTTAAAAGTACTTATGTAAGTAAGAATATTATTATTTTTCTTCAAGATAATTTTTTGGATTCCACATCCTACATTTCGATTATTTGACTATCCAAATATAGCTTACAAATTTCTACGGAAAGAATAAACCTACCATATAAATATAGTTCAGTACACTCTTCCTAAATTTTCTATGGATAATGAAGAGACTAATTGAAGTTTTATACGCTTTTTATTCTATTATCTCATGAGATACAACTATTAGTTTTTTTTTTTTAAGAAAAGCCATAAAAGTAATTACATTTATATAAATGGATTAATAATATAAAATACTGTAGGTTTTTATTAACTATATATATCTTACGTATTATATATACGTAAGAGAAAGGTAAACTGGAGTTAAACTCAACAGTCGGATTGAATCAGCTCTTTCCAACATAGCAGAGTTATTTGTCGAAAACTAGGTTGCTCCACCGTGCTTTGTGATCATATCAGCGAACATCGTAGTGCACTCAATTATAGATCTCATAAGACGACGAGAATTCCTCTTCACCTAGATTGCAGTACTTTTGCAGTTTGGGTGTCTCTGATTTCGAAACGATGCGGAGGGTTTGTTTTGAGTTTCTTCGTTCTTCGTCAAAACTTTCGTCAACTTAAGCGTAGCCTATTGCTTAATATGCGATGAGTTTGTAGTCCTACCATGAGAATTTAAATACTTTGTATAATTAGTTTCCATTAAAAAAGTGTTAATTTGGAAAACAGCATTAATATATAGTGGGGCATATTTTGAAGTTTCTAATGAATTGTAGGTGTGGTGTTTCCAATGCTAGAGGCAAGCAGACCAAAACTATAAATATTCCGAAATATGCTCATTGTGATAAACTTAAAACATTATAAAGCATCTTTTAAAAATCACAGTTACTTCATATATACAGTTGAATCATGTTCTATTCTGATATGATTAAGCACATTAACAAGTAGTTCTGTAGACTCCAGCCGTGGTCAGTGGAATCGTGTCCTATACTGATCTTACTGAGCGTAACAGGCAATAATGTAGGGTCCAGCTGTGCTGATTTGAATCATGTTCTATACTGGTCTCATTATGCACAATAACAAGTAGTTCTGTAGACTCCAGCCGTGGTCAGTGGAATCGTGTCCTTTACTGATCTTACTGAGCGTAACAGGCAATAATGTAGAGTCCAGCTGTGCTGAGTTGAATCATGTTCTATACTGGTCTTATTGAGCACAATAACTCCTTTATTGATCTTACTGAGCGTAAACAGTGTGTGTGTGTGTGTGTGTGTGTGTGTGTGTGTGTGTGTGTGTGTGTGTGTGTGTGTGTGTGTGTGTGTGTGTGTGTGTGTGTGTGTGTGTGTGTGTGTGTGCATATATAGCATTACTTATATAAACTTAAATTATATAACTATTGGGATAATAAAGGATTAACTAAATGGATACCAGACATTTGTACTTGTAGAGTCGTTATTACATAAGTAGAAAGGAACTGGGAAAGTTGTCGCAATCATATTTAGATAGCCCGAGGCTCTCACACACGCGAATACTCCAGTTCCACAGTGGGCTGTCGTGTTTGTGTTCGTTATATTCATATGAGATAAACATAATGCAACATGTAGTACGTGAGTTGAAGTTGTAACGATAACTGATAGCTTTTGTATTTATATCATATAAGGTTTCCCTTAGTATAATTTGTATACTAATCATTAATAATTTTTTATGTAGAATTTCAATTTGTATTTTCCATACATTTTCTTTTCATCAATTATGCAAAAAAATTACGTTTTGAAATCTATTACCTGACCAATTTCTTAGCTAAACAACTAACCTAACAAATATCTACTATGTAGCTATAACCACATCATATCAGTGTGTTGGGACACTATCAAAAATATTGAAACGAATCATTGTCATGATGTTAAGTATAAATAGGAATTAATATGTATATACTTATGTTACTATTGACAGAATATTTCAATAATCAAGTTATCACAGTTATTCCGGAAGCATTGTTCTTTACTCAAACCTGTCATATGTGACAGTAAAATGCTTTAATGAAATATTTACTTAGAAAATGTTGTGTTGCACTACTTTAAAAAAATCGCCATCTTATCAATAGAATACTTTGAACTGATACATAAAAAACAAATACAAAATATAACATTTAATAACAACTTGAATTATTGTATACCTCATTGTATAAATGCTTTGCATTACATTTATTTTTGTGTCGCAAAAAAGAACAGTTAAAGCACATCATGGGTAACCAAGGGGATCTTAAAATTATGTTAATAAAGACGATAACTAGATGGAGCCCTCTGCACTCCAGGCAGCCCTTCGCTATGCGCATTTTATAAGAAATAATTTAAATATTGAAGAATGCCTTTCAAGCTGAAGAAAAAAGGAATTGACAGGATTATATTTGATACGGAAAGTAAACCCAGAACAATGTGTAACGTTGTTAAAAGCCGGAGTGGAGTGCTTACATTGAAAGAGAATAACGGCTTAATGCAAACTTAAACAAATTTATTTTTATAATTTATTTAAACTATCTCTAAAGATTTACCTGTGGAGCTGCGCATTTTATTCCGTGGAAGAATTCATATATACCTAACATCTACAAGGAAATATTACTGTTATTCAGTTAAAAAAGTGTATTTAACATAAATTTAATATAATATTAAATTTTAAACCATTTGAATGATGTGGGTTATTGAACTGTAAAATTATGTTTTCTGAGCTTCATTTTAAACCAACATGACGCATAATATTTAATCTACGTTTAAATTAATTGTAAACATTCTGTTATGGATAAGAAATAATACATAATGATTACAATGCATTAAGTAAATTTATACATTCATTTTCTTTTTATTAGTAATTGAGTAGGCTAATGTTAAATAAATATGTAATATGTAGATAAATTCAGGCTATGTTTTGAGGTAATTTAATGTTACAAATAGAGAATATATACATCATCACTAACAGTACGCTAATACATGATATTTTAAACTTTTTTTATTACAACCTATGGTTTAACGTTTTAGTTTAACACACGTATTACTTTCCTTCAAAGAATTACAATTGTACTTTTAAAGTTCGTTTGTTTAAATTAAATAAAAACAACGCAGACACGACCCTTTGCGACAGTTCAAATTACACCTAATGTTTATTTAACTAATGAATCTGCTATTCGTGCCTTGTTGAGCTAATTGGGATGATACTAAGCACATAAAATTATTTTATTTCTACAAATTCCTGAATATTTGCTTTGTAATTAAAATAATCGCATTTTTCGCACTCGTTTAATATATTTTCATTCTGTTTTATAGACAACCTATTACTTGTGCCATTTATTTCACGATATATGCAGACGATATTAATTTTATTCTTTCTTATCAATAGAATTAACTTATCAGAATTTTAAATTCCTTTTTCTACATTTAAAAGTATTAAGATGTATGAATATCCTTACAACTGCGTGTTCCAAAAACAACGAAAAGTATTAAAATTAATAATACAATCTTAAACATACTTTTAAAAAATTTCCCTTTTAGTTATATAATGGAAGTGAGTGCTGGAAGTGGATAAAAACACAATTTTAAAATTTTAATTTGATCTTAGATAGAACGAATACCAAAAGTTAGTTATAAACAGGTGTAATTGACATAGAAGACCTCGGAAAACGAGGATAGAGATAAATTTGATTTTCTTATAGTATATAACGCACATGCCTTGTAGGAAAGATAAGAGGAGCAACTATAAATTACATAAACTTAATCACGTTTAAAACGTAGAGCTCTCTTAAATCAATAATCAAGTAAATAAATTTAGGAAATGCGCAGAGTTTTTAGAAACAAAGCCACAAATAATTGTGTACATTATGAAAATATGTTAACCACTTCATGTAGGTTACACTGGGTAGTAAACCTCACAGATCTCTTATGTAGATAAAGTGAACTGATGTCTAAACGATGCAACACGAAAATAATGATGACCTTCTAGATTGCCGACAGTACGTTTCGAAAGCCTGAGTAACCTACTGAATATATTGGTTCTTACCTCAGTACCCTGTAGATGCTGATACGTTGAATGATACTGATAGCTTAGCAAGTAGGCTACTAAGTAGTATTGCCCTGATACTCTACTGTTTCGATCTTACTGGCTTTCTTTAAACTGACGTGGTCTCTAGATTCAAGGAGTCAAGTCCGTGAAAATTTCAGGTTTCAGCACTGCACTCAACAGAGAGCTAAAGGGATTTAAACTTAAAATTCACAGTATGGTTGTTACCATATATGATTTCTTTGAGCTAAAAATTGTACTATGATTTCACTTTATTCGTATTTGCTGTCAAAATGTTTAGATTAGTTTTCCATCTAAAAAAGAGATCGGATTGCATATCGTCTGAATGAACGGTGGCATCCTATTACCAATTATTGTGTAGTGTTATTGTCATTTTATTGTTTAAACAAAATAAAATGTATCCGATATTCCCGTGATATAAATTAAAGGTTATTCATGTTATAAGATCAAAAATCACATTAAAAGTTAGATGAGAGAACCATTAACTAGAATGATATTGAATTTATATTGTTCAATCACGGATTTTTAACGAGTTATTGTAAGTAGGGATGTTCTTGATTTCTTAGGAAGAGATCTAACAAACTATACTTAGTACTTAATTATGGAGTGACATAATATTTTTTAAGGTTGAGGGAGGGTGGATACTGCCTCTCGTAATAATCCACGAGAAAGGATTTTGGTATTAATCTCAGCTATGTCCCCATGGAAGAAGGGGAAGCCAGTTCTTTCCCGCCAAAGCAGGTTAGCAGCAGCCCCGCCATCTCCAACAGTCATCTCCCGCAATAAACTCGACCTATCGATCTACCCTTGCACAACAACGTTTCGACATATGCGGTTAGTGAGGTTGAATGTGAAGGTTGAAATGGAAAGTATAAACCAGATATAAGCGAAAATTTTTCGGATTATAAGTTGGGCTGGCTTTGAAATTATCCAGTGTGCACGTATACTATCAAATACTACAGGCCAAAATGAGGAGTGGTTAATAAATCTATTGGCATAATATTAAAAATCTGTTATTTGTATTGTAATTAACATGATGAATTTCATCATAGCCTTTTACTGCCTTATCAAATTATATATATATATATATATATATATATATATATATATATATATATATATATATATATATATATATACATATCCATAAATCAAAATAAAGCAATATATGAATATCCCCACACAGACAAACAATCTTATAGATCAATCGTATTGATTTCAGATAAAGCACTTTCAGACGTCCCAGTGGCTAGTCATGAAATCACCACTAAATTATTGGCTCCCAAAACCATTTGAGACGGACTATAAATTGATGTTGGTTTGCAGATTTGTTTTACTTTCTGGGAAATATTTTAATTATTTCATATGTAATAAACTTTCCTACTGCTAACCTACCACTTATGTCTGAATTTAATGATCATATCAAAAATATAAAGAGAAGGGAAAGTCAAAAAGTTAAACTATTTGACAGATTTACTCGACTAGCTGTAATAGACTATTTTTTTATTCTAAAGACTCGCTCCTTTTAGTTTTTGCCCCAAAGTTTGAACTTTTAAACACATTTAATATATATTAAAAATTAAGGTTGGATAAGGTTGTCTTTTTTTTAAAATATTTTACAACAAACTTTGTTAATATAAGTAGGTATTAGATTCCTTCTCAACATTATCACTTTAGGTAAGCCCTTTAACTAAATATATTCTTAGGAACTATGTGAAGTGAGAGTATTTTAAATGACATCATCACAAACTTAGACTGCCACACCACTCGATAATGTCGACGATGGAAAAAATTGTAAAAATTCGAATGAGACTATGTCTTTCAAATGCTGATGTAAATTTAAGAGAAATTCATGCGTTATTCTCCATGGTTTACAACTCCTGTATGGGTTTTTTAAATTGAGAAACTATTCTAGAATTATTGAATTAGTATTCTAATGTTTACGAGTACTACTGCATTTAATCTATCAAAATTGGAATATAATTAATGATAATAGAAGTCCATGGGCATAACTCTGGCATTCACCTCATTGTGTTTTAAATAACATAAATAATGTATATTTTCTTAAAAGAATTTATATAACAAATTATTTTATAAACCTATTCGCATCTCTATTTATACTTAAACCTAAATGTAAATAGCTATATCTAAATTAATACTTTGGTCAATAAAGTAAAGAAAACTTGAACACGAACACATTATTTTAAATATTAAAACAAATCTTATAATTTAATTTCTAAATAGAGGGTGGAAGAGCATTGTACTCATAGAATCCAAAGTACGAGAAAGCTTTCTTTGTTATATTTAGCCTTTTACGCAAAAGTTTTCGTAGTATGTCATCGTGTCGGGCGAGCCCTTGGATAATATTTTAATTTTAGTAATCTACCCTCCAAGCGTATGTAATTAAAAAATAGAAAGAATGATATGCCATATCTGTAATATTAGTTATAACAGTCACTACGAACTTTTTAGTTTTAATGACATTATTATCAGGTACATTGAACGCTTAAAATAGATGATGTATTATTCTCTCTCTCACTAATTATTTTTGTATGAAAGTCCCTTCAAAATCTCTATGTAATTATTTTGATCCATACCCTGAGTAGTATGCTATAAATGCGAGAAATCCGGCACGCAACATGTTCATACATGGTGTTACAATAATTATCATATTAAGTACAAATTAAACAAAAAATAATTAAAGTAGTAATTTAAGTAATTAATTAGTAAAAAGCTTTTTACGGTTATTGTACATAATCTTTTCGTTAAGTAAATCAACGTCACATTTCATTTTCCTTTTTATTTTTAGATATTTTATGTATTTAATTTTTTTTCATCCAGATTGTTCTGTATTCTGAATTGAATTACTTAAAAAACGTTCATTACTCTTAAAAAGATACTTTTTTATCACTGAATTGAAATTCAGCGTTGGTGGTAAACGGACTAGGATCTTCCATTTAAAAGATTAGATTAATTTAGCTTATTTTCAAAACGAATCTCTCCACTAGATGCAACTTCCAAACAGAAACAGCCACCAGTAAAAGGTTAGAGGTGTTTCAGTTCGCAATTTCCGAAAAGAGAAACATTTACAGGTTTTCTAAGGAGGCAAAACATTATCGGACCGATATCAATAATGATGATTAAAAATTATCATTACTATTAACCTACATTTTTTCATTGAAATACCTGTAGGATTGTTTGAAAATATATATGAGAAATATCTTAAACCTGTTGTTTAATAATAGCTCTGGGTTTAATTTAAACCACAGTCATGTGAACGTTTACAGAATCAAGACAGAAACAATTTGAGAGTTAAAGTGAAATATCACGTTTAAAAATTCAAAAAATAACTGAATAAAAAATTCAGTTCGATAACAAGGCATTGTCATCACTGTTGGTAATATTAACTATATAAATCCATTATCACTAAATTACCAGTCCATGATGTGTCGTAGTAAAGTAAGCTCTCGAATGGTGTAAGACAAAAACTGTAAAAATCCAATACCAAATGCAATCTGGCTCTGCCCGTACAAGATGTATATCTCCTGAATATTTCATCAATATCAGGGGCTCATTGGCAAAACTTTTCGTGTACGGCGAGTATTCTAAGCACTCAAAACCTGTTTTTGTGAGTAAATATTACCTACAAAAACCTTTAATTAAACTTTTGCATCAATGACATTCTAGCTATGATAAGTACGTACATTCATAAATATAAATATTCAGAACTCTTTTACTTTGAGATATCCCTAAGTAAGCGGATCTCAAACAGGCTATTAGATGAAACTAGATAAGGTTTTCGATTATTCTACTCCACCTTAAGAAAGGTTTCTTAAATTACTACATAATTACAAAGCTATTATATACTACATTATTTTAAATACCAAGCTACGTAATTAAACAGTGGTCTTAAAAAACTGTAGCTATACTATGTATAGAGCAATGCATATGATAATTAATAAATTCGATGGTTTGTGAAAATATATTGTCGTTATTAATTACATGAGGCAACATTCATTTACCACAAGTTGTCCTCAATATTGCGATTGAACTACCGTAAATAAAACAATGGTTTATTTTACTCTATTCAGTTGAATATTGTAACATCCACAGTCAACGTACACCACAATTTAATATTTTAAATGAGTTGTCAAGTCAAATTTTTTCAGCTATTGAGGCCAATTTTAAATAGTTTAAACTGAAATAAATATGAAATATCATTTACCAAATTGATCTTAGTATACCAAAATAACAATTTATTACCATTTTTATTTGTAGTCCACACATTATGTGCTTAATACATAAGAACGAACTGTAGGGGTATAATTTTATTACGTAGTATATACGAAAAACATTAAAATTTTAGGACAATGCTAGCTATTGTCACAAACTTCGCTCACTACACGCAAATCATTTAGGACGATAAACACACAGTGGAACAACAATCAGACCCAATTAAGTCACTTCGGTTTGTTAATGATGAATGTTCATATCCGCATGCAGTATATTAGCAGAGCTGCTACGCATATGTATGACCTGAAAAGTTGTTATTGTAAAATATTTTATAATATTCATATACAATATATTGTTGAGAACATGATTTCAACTATATTTTATTTCTGTAATATTGCGGTGTATGTAAAAACAAGCTTTGTATATTAAACCGATCTTTAACGCTGTCATAAACATATCTTTCGCATTAGACTTTAAATAATTTCTTCTTATCTGACATCAAAAAATAAAAAATAATAGGTTTAAAGGGTAACCTTTTTTGCTGAATTCTTGCTGATAGCCCATCATAAGAGTTAAAGACTTAAAATACCGAAATTGTATTTGTGCAGGAAAGATGTTTACTAAATAGAAAGCAAAACGATTATTTGGATTTCTAGTTTAAATCTAATCATGAAATTAGCTTATGTAATTATATTCAGCTATGCATCAACAATCTATATTCATCAATTAATCCTGTAAGACTAATACATATTAATTAAGACCAGTGGGTTATTATCATATCGTTACATTTGTACACGAAACTTCTATATTAACTTCTGTTCCAGTGATGCAAAATCTATTAAATTATCATTAATAAATATAGGACCAAACTAGAAAACTATTCGCAAAAGGAATTTTCTTTACAATCGAAATTGAAAGATATGCTGAACGAGCACCAGAGCTATCTGGGAGCTGTTGACGCATCAGTAGCCTGTATGAAGGTGGTGAGGCGTTAATGCGATATCAGTTATCAATAACCACCAATCATCAGTCCACTGTGAATATCACTGCCTGAATTTGAACTTTTCGTATGCTGCACGCACAGTGGTCCGAAATTTATAAACTCCAATCATTGCTCATGGATCAGTAGCCTATATACGGGTGGTGAGGCGATATAAATTATCAATACATTATCAGTGTAATGACTGTGAGTACCGAACTTGGTACACTTATAGAATACGGCTCGGTGGTTTTGAACTCCCTGCATATAATAAGAAACCGATAAGATAACTCTGATAACCGATAAGAAACTACCTTCGGTTCTGTTCTTCGACTTATTTCAGAAGGAAAAGTATCTCACAAATCCATTTTTCTCTTAGAGTCTAAAAACCAAAGTTGCTCTATAAATGAGTAATATGCCTGGCTTGGGGCGCTATGTTTGGAACGATTGGGTTGATTCAATTCGAACACAGATTGACTTCTGGAACCTGGAATCCCCATGTTTCCGAAGAGATCAATAAAAACTTGGAGATAAAAAAAGATACTCGTCATTGGATACACTTAAGACTACAAAGGAGCTTAAGAAATTTATTTTAATAACATTTATTAAAAGTTTTTCTTTAAAATTCTTAACAAATACTAGCCTGTCAGTGATGATACATATATTCAACAGTGCATCAAAAAATCTTAAGTATTTTTATTTTATACGACATGAAAATAGGTATTTTAATGGGTACAAGTACTTTAATAAAGTCAAATATTTCTATTTGATGCAGTTTGTCACTTTATTAATGTAACATTGCGATAAGCCTTGCATATTTCTTTAATTATTATGCAAATCTAGCTATACACGTACAAATTTGAAATCATGCATTGCCCGTACAAAACTAAAACTTATGTGTACAGTTTGATAATAAAAACCTAAAAATTCACTGGTGTTATCTTTTTTTATTTTCTGGTAACACTCACGAATAGACACACGTAAACATCATACAAATACCTGAGTCGATCCTAGTGGAGAAACAGACACTCCCTTAACTTCACGTATTGCGTAAAATCCCTGCCTTATGATTTGTCCAGCATCCTACCTACACTACATCCTACGCTAATTTAAAAAAGCATGTTACTCCATGTAAGAATTTTGTAATTGCACTGTTGTCATGAAAATAACTCCAAATTTCAAAAATTTCTTATATGTTTTCGAGTAATCTTCATATATAAAAGCTTGGAATGTTACAGATAAATATATTAAAAACCGTCACATTTACCCAACAGATCGTAAGCTGCTCTCTAAGCAAGTAACCCATGCCAAATCTCTTCCAAACGTGTAAATAAGAGTGTGAAATCACTGTTCAAAGTTACTCCTCTGATTGTAGTTCCAAGTTCATTACAGTATACTTGGGAACTAGTTGACATACACATCCGCTTAGAAAGAGACTCGTGAGAAGCTAAATAAAATATGTTTTAGAGTAGAGCATTAATTACTTACCAATCTTAAAGAATTATTTTACAGACCTTCATAGAGCATATTTTAATGAATAAGTTAATTAACAAAATGCTATTGAATGACACTACTATTCTTCAAAAATTCCCTTTGGGTGAGCCTGTTAGTGTTGATTCTTTGTCACATATGCATAAAAATGAAGAAACAATTGAATACAACGTGTTCGACTGTGAGGCATATTTAATGGGAAGTGAAGCTCCCAGCTTGGCACCGTCTTTAAAGAGATTGAATTAGCTCCTTGAGCATATTATTGCAGTTTTTATACCGTAATTACTTAGATTGTCAGTATTATTATATGTTTAAGGTTTAAACATGTCCCTAAGACAGAGCACTCATTTCATACTATTACATGTAATATTTATGTTTATATCTCTTGATTATTTTAATAACTTCTATTAAGTTTTTAAAATATTTAAAGTAGATTAAAACAAAAATTTATAGTGCAGATACATGTAAGCGAACTTTACCGATTTTCACAACCTATATAGAGGAATTATGGTGTACCGAACTGAATTACCTATGCAAATGAGTTCATGATATTAGATAGGACTCATACAACAGTGACATGCTTTTTCAGTCTTAAGTTTCATGTAAGATCTCTAGTAAGGACTAATTTAAGTATTGTGATATTTATTGCGACTTCTCGCCCGGTAGTAGACTGCATTTTTGTGTTCTCTACCTCTGGATTCAGAGAAACGTGTCTTTTCCATCTGTTTATCCACACGATATCTCAAAAACTAACAGAAAATATACAATATGTTGCATGAAGCTTCATTTTTATAAAGGTAATATAGAGTTAAAAAATGGTGTACTTCATTTCATGAAATTTTGCTGAGGGTTAGCGAACACTTTTATATTGATCGTAGTGTTAACTTCGATGGCAATGAGAAAACAGCAGATTAAATAAATGTGTAATCAAACTTAGTACCATCCAATTTATGAAATCCCGAGATAGTAAAATTAAAAAAACCTAATAGAGTTTAAAGTAACTGTAAAAGTTGTTTAAAATATTTTATTTCAGTGCACCCTTCCATTTTAGCACCCTCCCAAGCTCACTGAAACTTTATTATCTCAAAACTGTTATAAAATGTCACATAATGAATGTGTATGATGAGGTAGAATAATGTTCAAAGAAAATACTGTCACTGACTATACATTTTCCATAAATCTACATTTATACGTAGACAAGGATACATTCTCTCATAAATATGCAAGTGCAACCTTGAAATGTTGCTGTCCCTCATTGAAAATTACTCCCAATAACGTGGTCTCTTAATCTCTGTTGATTTTTGAGTGTGTGAATATTTGTTCTGTATTATTGTTGTAGTTCTGTCTACCTAACAGAAGGACACCTCGAGAACGATATAAGCTACACGTTTGAAATTTGGCATCACATTACAGCAAAGCCTATTACATGAAAATTTTTTATGTTCTCCAACCTCATATGTACCCTAAGAAAGGATTGGTGGCATACGAAAAACTGTAACAGTCAAATTTTAGTTAACAGCACAGATAATTAAAAAAATTATGAGTAGCAATTATACAGTAAATTTCCCCATTACATTCTCTTACACCTATCTATAATGCGGTATCTGACAATAATTCAACATAACTACCTACTAGAACACAGATCCCAACAGTAACAGTTATATGACTAGTTGCCACAATAACACCGGTTAGCACCCCTTTAGGCAGTTTGGCCTTCCTCAAACACAAAATGTATTTTTCACGTATTTTGGTGATTCTACTATTAGAATATGCGACGGAAACTTTAATTTGCTTTAAGGTAAAATATTCACGTCTAATGAGTTGTCGAATCACATTAATAGTACTTCTCCTTCCATCCGTGTCACATTTGAAGCATAAAGTACAAAACAAGCTTCCCTTTTGGATGCGTGTGTATTAAGAGATAGAGATGTCCTTATGACAACTGTTTTCGAAAGAAAACACACACAGGAAAATATTTTAATTATCAATCCAACCATCATATATCTGTCAAAGAAGGAGCAGCCTACTCCTTTTGATAGATCAAAGAGCTTGTGCTCAGATAAAGATGGGTTAAAAGAAGAATTGAAGAAAGTTGAATCTTATCCCAGATGCAATAGATACCCTCAATTAGTAATAAATAAGTGCAAACGAACCAGAAGAATAATTGCTAAGTAAGAAAAACAGTATAGTGATAAATTAGCGTTTATGTCAATCACTTATGTGCCGGGATTATCGGGGAACATTAGAAGAGTATGTAGAAAGTACGACATTAGAACCCCGTTTAAAACACACAATACTCTAAGATAAAGTCTCGTAAAACGAAACCAAAATATGGCACACAGGATTTCAAAAACAGCGTTTACAGTGTAAATTTAGTTGCAATAGGGAATACATAGGCGAGATAAAAAGACCTTTAAACGTAGGGATAAATAACACAAAGAAAACACGAGAACGTGTCCCACAGAAAAGTCAAAAGTTGCACAACATTGTTGGTCCGAAGACAATAATATGAACTGGGATGAAGCAAACATAATACATTAGGAACCACATTTCTTAAAAAAAAAAATTATAAAGGCAACGTACATTAAATTGACAGACAAACCAATCAGTCAACCATCAGTCAAGATTAGACCGTTTTGGTTGCCAATTCTAAAAAGTGACCTAAAAAGAAAACCAAAAATAATCTAACGAATCAGATATGTGTAACAAAGCAATGCGCAGTAATAGTAAGGTTTTAAGAAGATCATCTAGCATGAACCAATAATAATAATAATAATAATAAAAAAGCGCATTGCTGCCCTCCTTCCTTTTTATTTCCGCCTTCTTGTTTCAGCTGTGACGATTGCCATTTACTATTGGCCTCTGGTCAGTCGTATGTGGTTGGTAAACTAATGCAGACGTATTGTGACCTGTATCATGTAGTTCAGTTTTAATGATTAATGTTGTATATAGTTTTATATTAAGTACTTATTTTAAAGTTTGTGAAGTTGACAAACAACATGGTGGTTGTGATTACAGACCTAGGCGTATCACAACGCTTTGGTATGATTTGTTTATTTTAACCTAGTTTGCAATTATGTATTAGGTTAGTTATTTACTCGTATATAAAGAAGATATCAGACTGCAGATTTCAAAACGTAGTGCAACTGATTCTTTGGCAAATAATGGCAAATTTCCTGAAAAATCCTGTTTCTTCACAATCCATCTATTGTCAAAAATAAGCTTCAAACAAAGAATAAAACTAAATCTAGAAAAATGAAGTTTAAATAAAAATTCGAAGTACTAAGTTTTTTTCGAAATATCTTTTCTACATACCACAACACTAAAAAGATGATGGATTGGTTAAACTAATATATCACAGTTACAAATTTCACATGATAGTTCACAGTTAGTGACAAAACAAACATTAATTTATTTTGTGACTTTCTCTTTGCTATCATGATAGCCCATAAAACCAATGTAAAAACCATAATTAAATTGAATTAATTAACGAATAATGGTTCTGAATAAAATAAATACCTTATAAATGTGAGTTCATATGACAAATTTCAGCTCGATAGTGTAATTATAAGTGGTAAATTTAACCAATAGTGTATTTTTTATCGTGATGATAGAGAGTTTATAATTTGATAGTATCAATTAAAAGATACCTTAAAAGTTACATCCAAAAATGAATAGGCAAGCGAGCTAATTATGTCATTAATCAGCAGGATGTGTGTACTGATGAAACAATGCAATTCAGTTGTCCCAGATTCACTATACCACAAACAAACCCAGCTCAGTGGCTCGTGACTTTGTACTGATGAAACATTACAATTCTGTTTTCTCAGATATACTTTAAAACAAAAAACCCCTGTTTTGTGGTTAGTGACGTTTGTATTAATTATGTTGTCCCAGATTAACTACAAAACAAACAAACACAGCTTTGTGGTTCGTGATTTTGTATTAATAAGAAATTACAAACGTATAATTAATACATCTAAATAGTTTATCTCTGAAAACCTTAAAAATATAACATAAATTTCAAATTTAGCAAAATAATTAGACTTCTTTTAAGTAATCGTAAAGATACAATATAACTGCTTATACAAATAACCTGTATTTTAATATGGGCGGCTTATCCACGAGGCTCAGTATTCACGGTAACCGCTTACCTTAAAAACATCTTACGTTTATAAATTAACTAAAAAAAAATCGTATATTTTAGGAAACCAAATTCGTGGCAATTATTGAAAGATTATTATTTTATAACTAATTCATAAACTATTTTATGAAACTAAATAACTTGCATTTTCTATATTTTAAAAATATATAAAACAATAAAATCACAAAAATATTATTGTGTACTTAAATTGAAAGAGGTTTGTTTACCATGCAGAAGTTTACCTGTTATAGCGTTAAGCGTTTAGGCGAGTATCAACATGAATTAAACGTTTATAGATTTATAGCAGTATTTTATATCACGAATATGTGAGTGCTATTTTTCTCTAGTTAAATAGTAAGAGGTTTGTTTACCATGCAGAAGTTTATTTGTTATGGCGCCAAGCGCTTTGCTGAGAGACGACCAGGATGATAAGTTTAGAGATTTATAGCAGTGTTCTCTATAAATCTCGAACCCAATTTTTACAGCTTTTTCCTTGGAGAATATGACTTTGTTATGTATTACTTAACGTATAATAATTATGTATAAATTAATATATTTTTAAATCGTTATTTCAACAATAAATAACGTTTTGTATTAGCCTCTTCACAAAAAACGTTGTTGCCACGATAATTTGTATTATTTTCTCTCTATTGTATTAATATTTAGTTTAGGGGTTATAATTAAACTCTTAAAGTGTGCTAATTCTGTTAATTTAGTTGGATCTTATGAGTAGTATACTTTGGCCGTTCCTGGGACAAAGCACCTGAGACCGGTTCTGGGACAAACCGTGTGAGACCGAATCTGGGACAGAATTGTTAGAGAGCGACTAAGAGTGTGAGTACGGGTAGTCAGAACCGCGCCGCGCGAATCACCACGCATGTCATCGCTGTCCCACAAACGCGCTGTGTAAGACACCGCGTGTTGTTTCTATAAGTATACAAACAATCGTTACGCGCCTCGTCACTGTCCAGTCACCGCCGCGCCCGCGAGACACCGCACCTTATAAATTACTAGTTTGGTATACTGTAAGTGTATTGTGGATAGTATCAGGAATTAATGAAGCAGAAAAGTCGGAAAGAAATCCTGCTTCGAGCATTAGAGGTTCATAAACCTGTGGTTAAGCGATTCCCTAAGAGAAAAATTGTAACTTTGGGTATTGATGATTTGTGGGCTGCAGACCTTGTTGTAATGATTAGGTTTTCAAAGGAAAATGATGGATTCAGATACATACTTAATGTAATTGATACGTTTTCAAAATATGCGTGGTCAGAACCATTAAAAACTAAAAGCTCAAAAGAGGTTACTAAATCGTTTGGTAAAATATTAAGAAGAGCGAAATTGGTTGGTCACAAACCCCCGAACCTTCTTCACACGGATAAAGGACGAGAATTTGTTAATAAGGAATTTAGAGAGTTTTTACACAAAAATCAAATAAAGTGATTTCCTCATACTGAAAATGAGGAAAAAAGTGCCATTATAGAGCGTTTCCATAGAATTCTCAATGAAAAAATGAAAGTGCACTTTGAAATTCAAAACTCTTTTAGATGGGTGTCACATTTACAGAAGCTTCTACGTCAATATAACAGTAAATTTCATAGCACTATAAAGATGAGCCCATCAGAAGTGAATTCAAGCAATGAACAAACTTTAAGAAACATGTACGCAAACACTGGACGATGTCTAGTATTCAGACCCAGACTTTCGGTTGGAGACCGCGTAAGAATTACTATAAAGACAGATGTATTTGGAAATAAATACCGCAGAAATTGGACAAGAGAAATTTTTCGGATTGTGGCTGTCAAAAAAACTTGCCCTGTTACCTACAAAATCGCAGACCAGTCTGGTGAGGAAATAATAGGATCGTTTTATGAAAAAGAGTTACAAAAAACTATGTTCTAGTTCAGAGTCAAATGTATTAGTAAGGCTCTCATCCTTCCTTCCACTCATCCCACTCACCCACCCTCTTTCTACTCCTCCTCCTTTTAGAGTCAAATGTATTAATAATGCTCTCATCCTTCCTTCCACTCATCCCACACACCCACCCTCTTCCTACTCCTCTTCCTATTCTCATCCATCCATACCTCATCCTTTTCCATCGTCAATCGCCCATACAATAAGAGAGTAGCCAGCTCTATAATAATGGTGTTTTCTCCTGCTAGCAAGCAAACAGCATTTCTCAATGCTACGGATGGTCTTCGAAGATCGTCAGTCAAGAAATGTCCAAATTGTGGAGAAGAGGTTACTGCATCTAACCTATCCCGCCACCAAAAAACAAAGAAGTGTATCCATACCTCATCCTTTTCCATCGTCAATCGCCCATACAGTAAGAGAGTAGCCAGCTCTATAATAATGGCCTTTTCTCCTGCTAGCAAACAAACAGCATTTCTCAATGCTACGAATGGTCTTCGAAGATCATCAGTCAAGAAATGTCCGAATTGTGGAGCAGAGGTTACTGCATCTAACCTATCCCGCCTCCAAAAAACGAAGAAGTGTATGTCAGTGTCAAATCCACCAGCTTATGCTTCTTCCAACGGATTCAATGAAAAACCTCCTTCGATGAAACAAGTATGTTCAAGGTGTGGTGCTGAAGTCAGGAACTCCTCCATGTCCCGCCATAAAAAAACAAAGAAATGCATGTCCACGTTAGACAGACAAACTCCGGATTTTTATATGTCTATGTTGGAAAACTAGGCTGATGCTGTGAGTGACAATCAATTCCAGAACGTGATTGCTGATTTTGATATGTCTATGTTGCCAGAGTCCTATTCAAATCTCAGTCCTGAGGAACAAGACGCGATTGTTGATTTTGATATGTCTATGTTGCCAGAGTCCTAATCAAATCTCAGACCTGAAGAACAAGACGCGATTGCTGATTTTGATTTGTCTATGTTAGACACTCCAGATTTCTATTCCAAAATTAGAGCTATAATTGGTCCATCTACAGCTGACGCTCCAAAGTTTGAACCACCAGTAAAAAGGATACACCCCGATTCATCGAAAATTATATCAATACTTGGTCCACCACCATTTGAAGTTCTGGATAAGTCAGACTATTCACTGCATATACCATATAGTCCTGTATACCATTCACCACTACATATCCCAGAGAGTCCAACATACAACGTGCTTAGTCCGACCGATGTACGTGCTCAAATAAAACCTCAGAAGAAACCATGTCCAAAATGCAGTAAGGAAATAACGGTTTCCAACATGGCTCGGCACCAAAAATCTCAGAAATGTGCCAACAACCAGCATGGTATGACATATAACGAACGTCTGAAAAAGATGGAAATCAAACCAGCTCCTAAAAGTAAAATGTGTTGGATTTGTGAAACACCAATAGAGTCATTTAACTGGAACCGTCACAAACAATCGAAACGCCATATCCGTTTGTCAGCACTTCATGAAGGTCCTCGATACAGGAGTGAAATATTACCCATTACGAGTTTGACACCAAGACTGCCGGCACCCACTCCAGACATCAACATGCTGGTAAAGAAATACCCAAAACGACCAAGGGAAGTCAAACAAGTACCGAAGGTCAATACAAACGATATAGCTCTTGAAGCGATGATCCGAAAACCGACTAGACCACAAAAGATTCCTACAGGTGTGAAAAAGATTATTAGTGAGACACCGACTAGTACAGTTAATAGTGAGAATTCGATTAGCCCTACCATGGAAGAGAGACAGCTTCTGTCTGAAACAGAATCACCTTCAACACCTCATCTGGTTCCGGTACGTACTCCAGAGGAGTCGCAGACAATACTTGATGAAATATCAGAAGTCCAGTCGGCATTCACGGGAAGATTGAAAACGTATGTGATTATGAACAAACGTGGGATCAAAGATCCAAAAATGTTTCTTGAGATATGCAAACCACTCGTTGTTGAAAAACTTCAGGAAGCTGTAAAAGAAAAAAATCTTAAGGTAAACATGGTTTATCATGCTGAATTCAAGAAAATAATAAACGATGTGGAGGTGACTCAAGTCATGAACTTTAAAACGAAAAATTAAATTCTTTACTCGACAACGTCTCTGTCTGACTATTATAACTCAGCAAAACTTAAGATGTTGTTTGAGATGGAGCAGTTTGAGGCAAACGGTTCTCAATGGTCACTAAAAAGTGTGAAAGACTTGGAGATCAGAGTCAACCGATACGTTCCTTTTCACGGATCCAGCTATGTGGTTCTACCAAAACAGATTCAATTCAAAAAGGCTGTTATTAATGTAAAAAACGAAGATCAGAAATGTTTTATGTGGTCTATTCTGGCAGCTTTACATCCAGTTAAGGTTCATCCAGAAAGAATCAGCAATTACGAACCTTTCAAACGAGAGCTGCTTCATGCACTAGCAACTTGCGAATGCCCCATGAAACTTGATGATATAGCAAAGTTTGAAAGACGTAGTGGAATTTCTGTTAATGTCTATGCTTATGATGACAAGTTCGATATATTCCCGCTGAGAATAACTGATAACGAGATGGAAAAACATGTTAATCTACTGTTTATCAGAGAAAAAACAAACACTCACTACTGCTGGATCAAAAATATGTCCCGTTTGGTTAGTTCACAGATCTCACGAAATGGACATAAGATGTGGATATGCAATAGGTGTTTACAACACTTTACGAGAGAGGATTTACTCATCAAGCATAGAGAAGACTGTAACACACACTATGCTGTGAAATTGGAACTACCAGAGCCAGGAACTGTAATTAGATTTAAAGATTTCAATTGCTCAATGAGAGTGCCCTTTGTGTATTACGCAGACTTTGAATGCTGTCTAGCACCTATTTCAACATGTCAACCGTGTAAAGTGGATTGTAATGGTAATCATCAGTCGTTCACTATTAAATATCAGAAACATAATGCCATTTCCTTCTGTATGTATAGGGTGTCAGAGGACGGCTTTTCCAAACCACCGATTAAATACTTTGGAGACGATGCTGCACATGTATTTGTAAAATCATTGATTGAGGAGTCGATAAGGATTAATGAACTTTACAAGAGTGAAGCAATAGTCCCCATGCAGTTGATGACAAAAGAGCAACAGGAAATGTTTGAATCTACTACTATGTGTCATATCTGTGGAAATTATCTTGGTGATGATCGTGTTAGAGACCATAACCATTTGACGGGTTTGTTTAGAGGAGCAGCTCACAACAAGTGTAACATCAATTTCAAAAAACCTAGGTTCATTCCTGTTTTCATTCATAATTTAGCAGGTTACGACACTCACCTATTCATTAAAGAGTTTGGTAAGTTCGAAAATCACATATCATTGATACCCAACAACGAGGAGCGGTACATTTCCTTTACGGTCAGTGTGGAAGGTGGAATTGAACTACGATTCATCGATTCATTCAAGTTCATGTCACAAAGTCTCGATAGGTTGGCAAAGAATCTGACTAGATCTCAATTCAAACACATCTCAACATATTACAATGGTAAGGACCTCAATTTATTGCTACGAAAAGGAGTGTACCCTTACGACTACATGGACAGTATAGATAAATATAGTGAATCATCACTACCTAGTCAAGAAAAATTTTACAATAGACTGAATAAACAACACATAACAAATGAAGATTACAAACATGCGTGCGATGTATGGACCGCCTTTAACATTCAGAACATGAAAGAATATACAATAATATATAACGAAACCGATGTCTTGCTGCTTGCAGATGTTATGGAGAACTTCAGGGATGTATGTCTCAATACATACAAATTAGATCCTGCATGGTATTTCACAGCACCTGGGTTGGCTTGGAACGCAATGCTAAAAATTACAAAAGTCGAACTGTCCCTATTGACTGACATCGATATGGTACTCATGGTTGAAAAGGGTATTCGTGGTGGTATTTCACAGTGTTCTCATCGATATGCGAAGGCAAACAATCCCTACATGAAAGACTACGACAAATCGAAACCAAACAACTACCTCATGTACTTGGATGCAAATAACCTGTATGGGTGGGCAATGTCTGTAAAACTACCATATGCAAACTTTCAGTGGAGCAGTACAGACATCGATGTAATGAAAGTTAGTGACGATTCACCCACAGGCTACATATTAGAAGTTGATTTAGAATATCCTGAAGAACTACACGACGTACACTCTGATCTACCTCTCGCTCCAGAACGTAGAGTCCCACCAGGATCGAAAATGGCATAGGTTCTGACAACTCTCTACGGCAAAGAAAATTATGTCGTACACTACAAAAATTTAAAGCTTTATTTGAGTCTGGGTATGAAACTAAAACATGTTCATAGAGTTCTTAGTTTCAGTCAAAGCAATTGGTTGCAACCGTACATTAATCTGAATACCATGGAGCGTACAAAGGCGAAAAATGATTTTGAGAAAGACTTTTTCAAACTTATGAACAACTCAGTTTTTGGAAAAACTATGGAAAATATGAGAAATCGTGTGGACATTCGTTTGGGTACTAAGTCCAAATTAGTGGAAAGATGGGTTAGCAAACCGAACTTTAAGAGTCGAACCATCTTTACAGAAAACCTAGTTGCTGTACATTTTAGTAAGAAAAAACTTTTGTTAAATAAACCTATTTACGTAGGTATGAGTATTCTAGACATATCAAAGACACTGATGTATGATTTCCACTACAATGTACTGAAAGAGAAGTATGGATCTAATATAAAAATGGTGTACACCGATACCGATTCACTGATATATGACATCAAAACGAAAAACTTATATGAAGACATGAAAAATTTAATTGGATTATTTGATACAAGTGACTACCCCAACCCCTACCAATATGGGCTTCCCCACGTAAACAAAAAAGTTCTGGGTAAAATGAAAGATGAACTTAATGGTCGAATCATGCGAGAGTTTGTAGGACTACGATCCAAGACGTATGCGAGCAATATAGAAGACAACCATTTCATAAAGAGGTCTAAGGGCATGAAAAAAGCTGTAGTTGAAAATGAAATTACCTTTAGCAACTATAAAGACTGTTTGTTTAGTAACATCGAGCACTACAAAACGATGAATACAATTCGGAGTCAAGCACACAATCTCTACAGCGTAGAACACCATAAAGTGGTACTTTCATCAAAGGACGACAAGCGTTTCGTTCTCGAAGACAATATCCAAACCCTAGCATGGGGTCATCATAGAATATGCAAAAACTGTTAAATTGTATATGTATGTAAGAGAACATACTATGGAAATTCAAGTGTATTGCAGAGAGAAATTCGAAGACCAATTTTTACCTAGACCATTACGGTGTCTTATTGTAGGACCGTCTAGGAGTGGTAAAACGAACTTGTTATTGAATTTCATTTACAACAAAGATGGAGTTCCGTTCAAGAATCTATACGTGTTTAGTCGTTCAATAGAACAGCCTGCATATGTAGATCTGCGTGAACAATACAGTAGATTAGAAAAAAACCTTAGAAAACACATAGCGTTTTTCTATTCGTCCTGTCAAGATCTCATTTCTATCGATGACTGCAAACCAAACTCACTTGTGGTATTCGATGACTGCCTCCTAGAAGAGCAAACTAATATCAAAGACTATTTCATTAGAGGACGTCATATAGGGATTTTTTGTGTCTACCTGAGTCAGAGCTATGGTGGGGTTGATATGCAGGTCATACGAAACAATGTTAATCTGTTGTGTCTGTTTACAATGAACAAGTACTATACAAAGAGAGTGTTCCAAGACTTTGTAGGTTCTGACATGACTTTCAACCAATTTGAAGCTCTCTGTTTTGAGTGCTGGAAAACACCTCATGGATTCATATCTATTAATACTACAGCTAAACCACAAAAAAGGAAATACATGTGCAATTTAAAAATGAAACTAAATGTTGAATAATACTTCGCTGTACAACGTACCAGTATAAACTTAATTTGACGTTTAAGTATAAACGTAATTTGACGTTTAAGTATAAAGGTAATTTGACGTTCAAAAACGTAATTTGACGTTCATAAACGTAATTTGACGTTCAAGTATAAACGTAATTTGACGTTCATAAACGTAATTTGACGTTTCTAAACGTAATTTGACGTTCATAAACGTAATTTGACGTTCATAAACGTAATTTGACGTTCATAAACGTAATTTGACGTTCATAAACATAATTTGACGTTCATAAACGTAATTTGACGTTCCAGTGTAAACGTGACTTGAAAGATTTGAAGAATAACTCTGTATCTATTACTATAAGTATACAACATGGCGAATAAACTAGATGCAAAAGAAGCAAGGCGACTTGAAAAAATTCAGAGTGTCTTGACATCAAAGTTCAAACGTGCTGAACAGGATGAATTAAAAAACTTCTCAAACAAAAATACTATATCATCAAATGCTAATGAGACGTCTGCCAATCGTAACATATCAATAACACATGATCGACCGCTCACTGTTTCTAAAGCTAGAAAGTTGGATGAGTTAAACCGGAAATTACAAAGTGACTTTGCTCAGACCCATTTCAAAGAGTTAGAAGATGTTCGTGAAAATGAGAAAAAGTACGAACCAATCACCAGAGCCATTAGGGAACAACAACATAGAGAATTGGAAACACAAAAGATACGTAGTCAAAACCGTATGAAACAGTTGGTAAGATTTCAACCTCAAGCATCAGATCGTCGAACGTTTGAGGATGTAGATTACGATGATGAGCCAGAAGTACAACCTCAAGAGCAATCGATGAAACAGTTGATGGATTCTAAAGTAGTAACACTTGGTTCTCTAGGAGCCCGATACCTTCCAAAATCCAACGACAAACAGTTTGGTATTTGGTACGATGAAAATCTAGAGCAGCCGATGATCGGTTCCGAACCGATTACATTTGATTATGATGACATTATATTAGTCAGCTCTCAAAAGAAATACAAAGGGACTGAGGGTCTTTGGACATTGTTGACGAAAAACGATATAGTAAAGAAGGATCTGTACACCGATGAAGACTAGAACTCTTACAAGGACATGTTGGTGAGGACAAACTCGCTTTTCCAAAGAAACAATCCCAAAAGTTGTCGTCCCAAATCAAGTCAAGGACTAAAGTGGAAACATATGATAAAACCTATTTGGGATGAGTTGGTGAATGGAAAAGTGGCAACAATTGGTTCAGGGTTAAAGGTTTACAGTGAAAGTCCGGTCGAATATAAGTACATAAAGAACTTCAAAGACCTAATTGACAGGTTACACTACATTCAAGCGCAGGAAGAAGCTGGGAACAACAACTTTCGTAATGAAAAACTGTCTGTGGTTGATTTCCTTCACGATGAAATGGAGACCTAATTGCTACAACTAAAGGGTTGAAGTACCTAGTCAGATGTTTGTCTGTTTTGCCTGAACATGTTATAGAAGGTAAAGGGCTTTTGAACGACATCATTAACAAGTTACCATTCGAGTTACATGCGCCCAAGAACTGGAATCTTGATACGTACAACTACTGTGGGCCCGGCACCCAGCTTGACAAGAGAATTGCTAGGGGTGATAAGGGAATTAACCCCCTCGATGAAGCTTGTAAGAAGCATGATATATGGTATAGGAATCATAAAAACACAGAAGACAGGTGGGAGGCGGACAAAATATTACAAAAGAAAGCTTGGGAGAGGGTTACCTCAGATGATGCTGACTTGAATGAGCGTATGGTCGGCCTAGCAACAACAGGAGGAATGTGGTTGAAACGTAAAGTCGGTATGGGGTTAGGAACTTCAGGATGTATCTACCCATCGGATATATAAAGCTATGAAAGCAAATATTTTTTACCCTATATATAAGAGAGGATATATTAGAACAGTGATCAGTGGTAAAACCAGTGATGGAGAAACTGTATATTGAATTTTCGAGCGGTATAGCAAGAAGTGAGTATAGAACTGCAATGCCAGTTTCAGAGCTCAACTTCAATGCACCCAACAACAATACAACATTCAAACTGGATCATGGAGACGCATTTTATGATTCATGCATAATGTACCACATTCAAGGAAAGTATGTGCAAAAATCTGATGTATCTGATTATCAAACTAACTCTACCGTCAAACTGGTAGACAACTTCGCGGCCTTCTTGTTTTCAAGAATAGAGCTGAGGAAACACAATACATTGATCGACACAGTAGAACTCCCCGGCATCACCAGCACTATAAAGGGGATTGTTAGTTACAGTAACACTGAAAAACAAACACTCTCAATTAGTGGTTTCTCATCGTCGTTTACAGGAGGTGGGAAGTTTGAGGCACTCGGCACACTTGGGCATTTAGGATTAGGGTTCTTTGACCACCTACGTTACCCGATTTACAAGGGAGGTTTTGAAATCACATTTACTAGGAATGAAGATAATGATGCGTTGTTTCACTGGAAAGGGGCAGGGTCCACAGCAACGGATCCTGGCGATGGGAAAATTGTGATAGAGTCGTTTGTGTTACGAGTCCCCATAGTCGATTATACCAGCACTTCCAAAATCCAGTTAATTGATGGTTTGAAACATCTGAGTGACATGGATGCTTTAGTCTACAACTTCTTTCAATGGCAATGCATCGACAAAAGAGGGGTGTTCGGTTCATCGTTCAGCTTCGATATTACAAGTGTTTACAGAAATGTGTACAATCCTAGATTTGTTATAATCGCACTTCAGACAAACAGAACAAATACCCAGGCAAAACATCCTAGTAGATTTGACAGCTGCAACATCAAAAATGTGTCTGTGAAAATTAATGGAGAAAGGTACCCTCAGGAATTGCAGAATTTTGATATTACTAATGGTATATACAGGATCATGTACGATCAGTACCTAGGGTTCCGAAAAATAAACTTCGGAGACAATAACGTGTTAGTAAACCTGAAAGAATTTATTGATAACTCACCTTTGGTTGTAATTGACACACATCTACATCAACCAACAACAGACAGATCTCGAAGTGACATTCAGATTGAATTAGATTTTGTATAAGCTATTGCATCTCCACAGGGGAGCAGCGGCACCACAGCATATGTTGTCGTTGTATCTGAGGCACATTTCTCATATGACATTACTCGAAACATAATCAAATTCCTGTAAAAACAAATAAAAAAAACAACAAAAAACAAAAAAGTAAAATAATTTTTTTTTTTCATTAGTAGGCGGCAATTATTGTTTTCATGTCAGTTTTTTGTATATAAGAAAGCGTATACAATGGAAAGTCAGCATAATTATACAGTTCGGCTATCCGAAGCTCAAAAACGTAAGCTTCGTACAGCGTACAAAAGACGGAAACCTACAGTAATCAGATTATCTAATGAACAGCTGTCTCACGGAAGTGATCGTATACTACTTTCTGGAGAGCAACACAAAGCCGTTTCTAGAGCCGTTAAGAACAAAAAAGGTTTACAATTGCTTCTAAGTTACAACCAACTCGTATCTAATAAACAAGGAGGGTTTTTGAAGGAAATTATGGAAATGGTGGATTCGTCAGTTCCTGGAGGTAAACGTTTCATCTCTCCATTAATAAGAAGAAAAGTGGCTCCTTTACTGAGAGAAAAATTTTTACCTTGGTTAAAGAGTTTAGTCGATGAGGAGTTGGACACCATTATTGAAAAAGATCCTACGGGTAGAGGGTTGAAACGACGTATTGGTCGGAAGCTTGATGCATTGTTGTCTGTGAATAAAAAAAAGAGATCTTCCCGCTGTCTCTTGGTGAAATAAAAAAATTAGCAGGTATATTAAACATTAATGAGTTTAGAGGTGTTTTCATGCGACAGTTACTTCCAGACAAAAACTACAAATATCGAACGTGGTATTGTAAATCTTGGTGACCTTTCATCTGGTGGTACTCACTGGACGTGTTATGTGAAACGTGGTGAAAAGAAATTCTATTTTGATTCATATGGCGATGTCAATCCTCCAATAGAAGTAGTCAGGTACTTGGGGCCAAAAGGGTTGGTTTATAACTCAGAGCGTATTCAGGGGTTTAACGATCCTCCTATCTGTGGACATCTGTGCCTGAAGGTTTTACGACGAGATTCAGCTGGTGAGGACTGGGAACATATTCTTCGTAATATAAGAAACAATAAAAATGCATGTAAACCGTGGTTTTATTTTCAACAGATTTGGAGAAGAAATTGAAATTGCATAAACACCTACTCAACCCAATTCAGACCCTTCTCCTGACGAGATAATTGAGCTTGCAAGTGATGTATCAAAAGTCTCACAAGATTTATCCGAAGTCAAGAAATTATTGGAATCGCATTTGGTAAAATCGGAAAAAATAATAAATGCGATCGAGATTGTCCCCACTAGTACCGTAAATGGTGAAAAGATATGGGGCAGCTTCCTACTGAAAAACCACTAGAGAATTGGTCAAGTGAGCAAAGCAGTGGAGCCATATGATGTGATGTCAAAGTTCAATTGAGTGAATTAGAAGGCAAGATATACATAATGCAGAAAAAATTCAACAACGAAATAAAAAATATATGGAAAGAGGTTTTGAAGACTTCCATGATGTTAGCAACTTCATCTAAAACTTGTATAGAATTATAAGTATATAAAAAACTGCAACCATGCCATTACTCAAACTAACTGGAACTGAGTCTGTACTGACTCTCCATCTAGAACACCCCATCCACTTGGATCCAAACGTAGAGTATTATATGGCTCTTGTTGGATTTTACTCTGAGAACAACATATACAACTTGTTGCAACATGCAAAAGTCTATTTTTGGGACTTGGAAATACATTTCATTCCGAAACCACTGTTACTTCAATGTGGTTACTGGACCATTAAAAAACTTGAAAAGAGTTTCAGAGATTACATACAATCGTTGAATCTTAGTGTAAATTCTGACGATTTCAAGATCTTTAAAGATGGTGACAAAATATCAATTAATTCTCCAATTAAATTCTACTTGGATAAAACCGTTAGTGATCTCTTAGGTTTTGAAAAATCGGATGCAACAAACTTACAAAAAGAATCGTCTTACTTCGACTCAAATGAAAATGTAATTGCATCGAATCCACCGAATCTCAGAGCCGTTGATGTCATCGAGATACACTGCAATATTGTCAACAACAGTCTTGTCAATCATGATGTTCACTCTCACAAACATTTGGAGACAGCAATCCTCTACTCCTTTTCCCCTAATGTACCACACGGCTACAAAATATCTCAATCACCTCAAGAAAAACACTACATATCTCTTCGGAGCGGTTTACGAAAGATTCAACAGATCACAATCACACTTGTAGACCAAAACAACCAACTGCTCCAGAACAACCATGTAAAAAACATCGTCTATTTAGATCTGATCAGTAAATCACAAACACATACATACTCATAATTGTGGTAAATAAACACACGCGTGGTGTCTGCGCGGTGGCGGGACAGCGATGACATGCGTGGTGATTCGCGCGGCGCGGTTCTGACTACCCATACTCACACTCTTAGTCGCTCTCTAACAATTCTGTCCCAGATTCGGTCTCACACGGTTTGTCCCAGAACCGGTCTCAGGTGCTTTGTCCCAGGAACGGCCAAAGTATACTACTCTTATGTGGTTTTTAAGACGAAACTGTTTGTTTATTTCATTTTATTTGTTTATTTAAAAGCTTTCCATTACATATTTTATACCACAACTACATTTATATCGACACGGAATAAAAGAACAATGTATTGAAAAATACAAATTTAACAGTTTAAAAAATATGTCTTACCATAATTTAAAACTTTTTATTACACTAAAGTAAATAACTAAATCAGACTAGAAAGGCTGCAGGCTAAGCTTGTAAACAAGATTTATCTTAAACAGGATCTCAACAGTGTACCCACCGCAACCGATTAAGTAAACGTGTATTACTTCACCAAGACATTGAGTCATAGTTTTGATACAATAAAATTGTTTAGGCTAAAAAGAAAAACATATTTAAAATAATAAAAAATGAGATTGTATTTACATTAATTTAACTACAAAAAAGTGTGTATAGTTGTATGAAAAAAGTAATAAATAACGTGCGTGATTATTTATAAACAATGTTAAGATAATATTTATGCTTGTTTAATTATTGTATCACTAAAAATTCTAAGCTAATCATTTAGTATGTAGAAACCTTATCACTTTAGCAACACAGCAAGAGTGAAAATATAAACACTGCTTTCTTCGCCTGGCCTTATTACGCTGCTTGAGAAGTCCTCTATAAATTACAAAGCAACATCGTCTTCTGTCTTACTCTACTATCTCTTCTCGCTAACTGTAAGTATAAATCCCTCTTCCTTTACTTCTGCCAGTAAAGTTACCCTATTCTCTAACGATAGTGTGCTCTAAGCGTGACAAATTAAAATATTTCCTTTATCGTCTAACTTTATTCTGGCCCATGACAAGTCGTCCAGATATTATACTGAAACATCATCTTGTGACTTTTTTCCGTGTTTTATTCCGCCAACTGTAAGGATAAATCCTCCTGCCTGTAATTATCCCGGTAAAGTTACCGTATTCTCCATCTGCATTGTGCCGTGAGCGTGACAATTTTGAACATTTCCTTCTTACCCTAAGATTAGACTGAAAATTACCCTATAAATTACAAAGACACACCGTCATCTACCTTACTCTCGTGTCTTTCTCACAACGCGGGAGAGTCATTATCCGTGAATGTGGACAAAGTTATTTATAACATATAATTTTAAAAAGTATGTGTGGTAAAAAAAAGCAAATACATTTTGATGACAATAACATTTGTATATGTACTTAATTTAATATTACTATTTTGAAAACAATTTGAAACACGAAACAACAGATAAAACCTACAAATATATTCTGACCACAATTAATTCTCTTTACTCTAATAAATATTGAAACTTAGTAAAAAGTTATGAGTACGAATAACGTTGGTAAACCTCGGAATGGACAAGCAGGACTAAAAATAACTACTTTATTCAACTGAATTCAATATTAGGTTACACAATTTGACAGCCTCTAGGTTATTGATATAGATATATTTGAATTTTTTGTGACAAACTTAGAGGAACATTAGTATTATAAATTATTTTATAAATTCTGTCCACTTTTTTATTAGTGTCTATGAAAATATTTTTTATTCGACCTAATTGAAATGGTGACCAGCTTGATTTAAGTTTTTATTCATAGGCATATCTAAGAATTGATATTTTATAAATATATCTGTTACATCCGTAAACTTTTCTTAGATATTTCCTTAGATTTATTAAATTAAAACTCAATCATTTTTTAATTCAGCTATTGAATATTAGCTAAGTATTACGGGTATGAATAATGCTACATACTGCATACTAATAGCGACCGATTTGACTGAAAATGATAAAATGTTCTCACAGTTCTACGACTATTTTCCCTTTACAGGCGTCAGTATTGTTTATGATCAACATTGAACTTATGGAGTTAAAGTCGCAGTTAAACTTCATCCCGCAATTAATCTTTAGCACGAAACGTCTTGTAAAATATGACATTATATTTTATATTACGTTATATTAATTAAAAATATTAACTAATCTGTATAGATATTCTTAAGTGTTTTTAAGACTGAATTAAAATAGGTTTATTTACATTTAGACTTTTAAGTGTTGTACTGCAAACGAATCCATAGTACACCTCCTCCTCTTTAATATAATATTCTATAAATTATAAATATATATATATATATATATATATATATATATATATATATATATATATATATATATATGGTATTTTGCTATAGTAGTTTTAAATAACGGACTTGGGCCAGTAGAATGTATCGTAATTTATTGTAATGACTATTAATGGCTTTATATAAATACATATAATTTTATTAGTAAGCGCGTGTTTCATGTGTTTTGTTAAGTTGAATTATATCTCTCTAATTTTGTAACTGTTTCTTTCAAGTTTTTCATATCCACCCTTCTCTGTTTGTTGTATGTTTATTTCAGACATGTTTTATTCCAATGAAAGAAGGTATTAAAGACGTTTCATATGACCTACATCGTTAACTTGAGAAGAAATTCTTCTCAAATACATTGTAGTTTAATTTAAGGTTTCTAGGAAATCTTTAAGCTCTTATGCTTGCTTTCATTACTTTCCTTATCACTAAATTATTTAAATATTTAATGAAAGAATTTAATTTATATATTTTTAATGTTTTAAAAAAATTTTAAATTATCATTTTTATTCAATTATACAGCGTGTTCTTCTGTAGAACCATCAGTGTGTGTGTTTTAGCTGGGAAGCAAACTAGGTGTACACTTCTACTGCAAAGCCTAGTAAGTACATTCTGTCTTAAGAATAATTTATAAATGGCAACAGCTGGCGAAATTAAACTGTGTAATTACAGTCTTATTTCTGGCGTGGTGAGTGTTGTTCACTCGTAAAATTTTAATTTACATTTCCACTTCATGAACTCCGGTTGTAACAAATTTTTACCGTATATAGATAAGAATATAACCGTGAAGAGTCAATAATATTATCTATTACTATAACTATAATTCCTGATACTATTATCTATTGGTAGATCTATGTATGTTTGTATCTACGTGTTACTCTCTCGTGTAAAAATTACTGCACCGATTTTCCTGAAATTTTACATAGACATACTTCTGGTTTACTCATTAAAATCGTATTGCAACGGTCAAAATGAGGCCCTACTGGTTCAAAAACTCACTTAACAATCTATTATCCATGAAATGTATTAACTTGACCTTATAAGCAGAGATTAACTGTGTTTTAATCAATTGCCAAAGACGAAAAATAATTAAATAAATTTAACCTTATACATTAAAAAGCCATAATTTATTACCTCATGTGTACTAACCAAAAATCTAAGGGATTCAACTTCAGTCTCCTCTCAGACTTAAATTTTATCGTTATTGAAACCGATGGAGCTATTCAATAAAAAATAATAAAATATTGGAGAGAAATTCCACAAAATTAATTGATACTAATCAAATGAGTATTACTCTTCTCCTTCAGTGCCCACCTTCAAACAATAATTTTGGCTTTGCAAAAGCATGAAAAGTTACTTTGAATACCAAATATCTCGAAGCTTTAAACGCTTAGTGGCTTTATGTGTTTAAAAACCACTCCAGACAGTTACTAGTGAAAATAATATTCAATGAAGTTTGTGTGATTTCATCTTCTTATGATATTTAAAAAAACGTGGTACTTTAGATAATAGGATTAGTGGTCTACAGCTTCTGTCCCTTAATAGTAAACTTTATGATTGAAAAAGGACTGACTTTAAACAATGCTTCTCTACCTTAAAACTGATAATAGGAAATTTCCTAAAGACGTTTAAGGTTATACTTAGAAAATGTTAGCATAATAAATAGTTACTTATTTTATTAATTATGTAGTGCAATTAAGTTTTTTTTACATTGTATTAATTGGAACCATTGTTTTAGTGACGAATACTGTAATATGATTTACTGAATACTATGACATAGCCCTTTCAAAACAAATTATTTATTGTACATAGTTCTTATTTCATGTTTCACTTGTATATAGCCCGTTTCACTTTTTTACAGTATAACCTCATGTTAATACCAGTGGATAAGAGAAATATATTTGCAAGCATTCTGAATATATGTTTTGATTTATATCTGACAAATACAAATATTATTACTTGAATTACTAAATTTAGGTTACCTATTGAAATAAACTCAAATAGCTCAAAAGTAACTCTATGTCACTTATCCGGTTTACTTTTCAACTCTTCTTATAAGGCTAATTCCATCCTTCCCTCTATTATGTGTCTGGATTGCAATGTTGTCTCTCCCTCATTCTAAACTTTAATTTCTTTATTTCGAGTTTTTAACTAACGATGAAGGATTTGTAAATGTCACAGGATAGCCGACTTTTGCATCGTTATATGTTATAAAAACAGAATACTTAGGCGTATTGAGACCTGTTCTATCTCTTCTTCAGGGATCAAAAATCTGTTTTTTGTTTACTTAAGCCAACAATATGAGGTCTCCCCTTATTTTAATTCGTCACGAAAAGTTTTTTTCTCTTACTTACAGATTGACATAATTTTCAGGATGCGTAGCGTTGGTGGTATGAAACACAGAAAATAATAACTTAGTCTAATGTAAAATGTTTATTTTTTTAACTCTAACAAACATGTTTTTGCTCTTTTGATACACCACACACACACACACACACACACACACACACACACACACACACACACACACACACACACACACACACACACACACACACACACACACACACACACACACACACACACACACACGCACACACACACACAAACACACACACACACAGACACACACACACATACAGACACACACACACAACAGACACATAAATGTAGATAAAAAGTAAATGATTTTGTTAAAAGTATTGTATTAGTTTATCGCTAAAAGAAAATTGAAATCCAATCCTAGAGGTATCTTAACTAAATGCATTTTAACAGATCGTAATCTCTACTCAATGTTTAGAACAGTTTTTGCAGATGTGATAAGTAGTTAGTCTAGCAATACAGGAAAATGTAACGTTTATTCCTAGTATTTGAGTTTCATTTATTGTTAATAACCCATGAAGGAGCAGTGAAGAAAAATTCATTTCATATTTGATCCAATTATATGTGATTAAGAATCTATACAGAATTCCTGTCCCCATTTCCAGTTCATTTATGGCACTTGAGTTTCATTTACTGCTAATAACCAACACAGAAGAAGTGCTGAGAATTTCATTTCACAATTATGCAAATCAAACATGTTTAATTTAATAAACTAAACGAAAAGCCAGGCGCATGGTCAAGTTTAATTCCCAGAATTTGAGTTTTATTTATTGCTAATAATCAATTCAGAAACAGCGCTTAAAATCCATTTCACAATGGAGCCAATTAAACATGTTTAGTTTGAGAATCTATACGAAATACCTGGTGCCGTAATGAGTTTATTTCACTCGCTTCCTGTGGCGCTTGACTTGACATTAATATGCATTAAACATTTCAGCGATCCAATATAAGTGGATTACAGGCACAACAGCTGCACCTGAACTTTTTTATATAAATTCTGTCTAGTCAAACTAAAAGTATTTATGATATTTTGCAAAGCTGAATAAATACTTGTTAAATCATAACATTGTTCCGAGTTAGTGAAAAATGCAGGAGGCCTCGGAAGCGTGCCCCTCCCAAACTCGGAGCAAATCATAAAAAAAAACAAACAATCACATGCCACTAGTGGGAAGAGACAAAACGAGACAAGATTTCGAGTAAATGATATATAATTAATAGGTGGCAAACATTTCCATGCAAATTACAATTACTTCAGCACCACGGTGCACCGCGTAACTTAAAAACTAAATAACAACAATAAATATAATTCCAATAATGACAATAACATAATAAATAAATAATATAATAATAACACAATAAATAGAAATTTGGTCTATAAATAACATATATCAGGTACGGCGGTGGTAAATATAAAATTTTTAACAGGTACATTTTTTTTATGAACTGAGGGGAGGAAAAAGGTTGTAGAATTTCTAGGCCCACTAATTTTAAAAAGTAATTTGGTTTCAAGTTTGTAGCCGAAAATTAAAAAAAAAAATATTTAAAGCCAATTTTCGAAGGAGGCGGGGGGCTTAGTTGCCTCCACGAATCCGAATTAAAGATGAAATCCTCCCCTTCAGTTCATGTAACTAAACTAAATAATACTGGCTAATATACTGGCCCTCCTCCAGATCTAACATCTGGCAGCGCTCCATACAAGCCTATCCTCTCAAGGGGTATAAGAAGTAAAAAACATTTCTGATCCAACCTTGTTCCAGAAGAAATTAATGGGAGCACTACACTCCGGTTGGATGCCGGTCCAATAGCGCTGGCAGGGCGCGGGCATTCAGTTGGCTTCAGTGCTGTGGGCAGACTCGCCGCATCAGTCCCGCTGACGGCACTCACGGGGACCCTGCCGAAAGTCGGAGAATTAGCCAGCCATGGAGAAACGTGAAGAACAGAGAACAGCCAGAACACAGTAAGCTTCTCCAAACGTGTCTCCGAACAGTCTGACCGCTCCGAACAGTAGCCGGTGCCGGTGCCGGTGCCGGAGAACAGCTGGTCAGTAGTCTAGTCAAGGTCAACCAGCTGACCTCAACCAATCAGTCCAACCAGGCAGAAAATCAATACTTGACGGAGTGAATCCCCCACCGACTGACAAGAGTGGCCGAGGTGGGAAAATAAAGGACAAAAAATAAATTGTCCAAACGGAGCCCCGGCTCAACCTCCCCCACTAAAAAGGGTGCAACCCCAAACAAAACCTCTCCCCCACTGAAAGAAGAACCAACAAGCTCTGGCACAGGATACGGGAAGTCGAGAACCCTAACAGGAAACGAAGTCCTGAGCAGGAGGCAGACAAAACACGATCCTCCTGAAAAATTTTGAGAGGCGCCTCTCTTGGAGAAAGAAGAAAAGAGAAAGAGAGTAAAACGACACTACAGAGAAAACCAGGGGTGATCAGTCCCCGGACACCCCCGCAGCCGCACCAGTATCCAGAGCATGACCAGAGGTATCACCACGGAAAGCCTTCAGATGAGAAACGTGGGCCTTCCGCCACAACCTCCCCGATACGGGATCAACCAACTCAGCAGTAACTGGGGAGAGAAAACGAAGAATCCGGTGAGGACCTGTCCACCGATAGCAAAGTTTGGCTGCCCGTTTATCCACGGCCGAACTGACCGGATGGGCCTTACAAAAGACAAGATCCCCCACCTGGAAGGGGTTAGCAATACGTCCCTTATTGAATTTTCTCCTCACCCTTTCCCTAGACTGTAGGAGCTTAACCCTGACTGCTTCCCAAGTGTCACTCACATTGGGAGTACCAGGCACTGGTAGAAGACTATCCAGACTCCAGAGATTAGACAAGGGATCAGAAGGAGGACGACTAAACATGACCTGGAAAGGCGTGGAATCATGACTTTCGTGAAGAGCAGAATTGAAGGCTAACTGAAGCCAGCTCAGGTTTTCATCCCAGGTAGTTTGTTTCTCAGCGTGATAAGCGATGAGGGCGGCTCTGAGATTGCGGTTGAACCGCTCAGCATGAGAAGGCTGGGGGTAGTAAGGAGATGTAGTAACGTGTTTGATTCCATGCCCAAAACAGAAGCGATGAAACTCCCTCGACACGAATTGTGTGCCGTTATCCGAGACGAAGGTGGCGGGCACTCCAAAATTCTGTAGAAGGCGGGACTTGAGTGCCTTGACGGTGAGCGACGCCGTGGCACTCCTAAGAGGAATCAACCAGCAAAACTTAGAGAAAGCATCCACAGCAACAAGCAGGGAGGTGTTCCCTGACTTGCTACGGGGAAAGGGTCCCACATAGTCAATGAACACTTTCTCAAGAGGCCGCTCCGCCACCTCGGAGGAAAGAAGTCCTAATTTGGTATTTTGTGCTGGTTTACTGACCGAGCAAAGATGACAAGCTCGTACTCTACCAGCAATGTCTCTGTCCATACTCTTCCAGATGAACTTATCTCTGATTTTAGCGATGGTCTTGTGAATACCTAAATGACCGCCCACGGGAGAAACATGAAAGTAGGAAAAGACCATCGGTATGAGGGCACTCGGCAGAACAATCTTGGGACCACCTCCGCGTCGGGCACGACAGCAGAGGACACCCTTGGACAAGAAGTAAGGAGAGTGGGCTTCTCCCTCCTGGAGCTCACCAATGATGTTTGACAACTCGGGGTCTTGAAGTTGGTGAGAGCCAAAACTCTCAAAGGCAGCAGGGAAATCCAACATCACAGTCCCACACAACGGTGCTTGAGAATCAACAGGATCGCTGGGTAGATGATACATTCTAGAAAGAGCATCGGCGACGACGTTTTGGGTACCGCGGATGTGCTGCACCCTGAATTTAAAGGCCGCAATTTTGACAACCCAGCGACCAATCTTCCCGAGTTGTCGAGGATGGGCCAATAGCCAGGAAAGAGCCTGATTGTCAGTTTCCAGCAGAAATTCGGAATGCTCAAGGAACCTCCGAAACTTATCCATGCCGAAAACGACCGCCAGACACTCCAGCTCATAAATAGAAGATTTCTTTTCCTGAAGGGTCAAAGTCCTAGATGCAAAAGCTATAGGTTGCCGAGCACCGTCGAATTCTTGAGAAAGCACAGCTCCTACAGCACAGGATGAGGAGTCAGTCTGCAAGATGAAGGGCCTACTAAAGTCCGGTATTCGCAGCACAGGAGGTTGGATAATTGCCTCCTTAAGCAGTTGAAAAGCACGTTCTTGATCTTCACCCCAAACGAACTTTGCGTCTTTCCTTCTTAAGGCGTTCAGAGGGGCGGCCACCTCGGCAAGGTCAGGAATAAACCTACGGTAGAAATTAACCATGCCTATGAATCTGGCAACACCCTTGGCATCCTTCGGAGGAGGGAAATCCCGAATGCCTTGGGTCCTGGCAGGGTCTATAGATACACCCCTAGACGACACGAGGTGACCGAGAAACGATATTTCAGACTTGGCGTAAGACACCTTCTCCGGATTGACTGTAAGGCCAGCCCTACCCAACCTAACCAAGACCTCCTCAAGATGTTTAACGTGTTCCGTGAAAGACTCACTGTAGACCAGAAGGTCATCAAGATAATTAAAGACATATCTGAACTTCACATCGTGGAAGATGGAGTCAAGCAACCTAGTTAACGTTTGGGCCCCCACAGCTAGCCCCATAGGCACAGATCGATACTGATACAAATTCCACGGAACACAGAAGGCCGTGAGAGGACGTGATTCCTTCTTCAACGGAATCTGATGATATGCTTGGTTCAAATCAAATATAGTGAAAAATTTGGCCTTACCGAACCAATCAAAAGCAGAATGGAGATCGGGGAGAGGCACTGAGTCTATTTCAATTTTGGCATTAAGTTTTCTTAGGTCAACCACCATACGATGTTTTCCATTAGGCTTTGGAACCAAGAACGCTGGACTGGCATACGATGAGTTTGAGGGCTCAATAACTCCTTGATCCAAGAGATCCTTGATGATACCACGCATAACCTCCATCTTTGGAGGAGCCAACTTGTATGGGTGGGAGCGTACTGGCTGAGTGTCAGTCAGACGAATTTCATATTCAATGAGATGGGTAGAACCGAGCTTGGGTGTGAGGACCTCCGGAAATCTTGAGCAAAGCTCACGGAGAACCCCAGCTTGCTCCTCATCCAAGTGACCGAACGGGTCCCCAGGGGCAGAACCTTCCTCACACTCCACCTCACCAACCTGCGGTGTCGATTTGAAATTATCGGAAAAGGGGACTGACACTCGCCGATTGAATTTGAAATAAGACTGGCCCGCCTGAAGATCCAGCACCAAACCAGTCTTTTGAATAAAATCCGCCCCCAAAATACAATCCATACTCAGGTCCTGGGCCACAAGGAAGCTCCACACCCATGAAAAACATTCAACCTTAAACTTGATTGAAGCCTTCCTCGAAATTGGAAGAGGGGAATTAGAAGCAGTCCAGCAAGTTAAAGAAGACTCCTCGGTGTGCTTCACCAAACCTAAACTTGAAATGGCTTCAAAAAGACGGGAAGAGACGAGGCTACAGGCTGACCCGGAATCAACTAGGGCCTTATGCACTGAGTCTCCCACTAAGATATTGATATAAGGGCACACCGAAGATGCTGTCCTAAGCCGTAGGTTTCCCTTTTCTGCTAGGCTCGTAGTGTCCAAACTATTAATCAAATTTTTCGCACAGGTACTATTTTTTTGAAATTTTTTCTTAGACCTCGGGGGAACTTCAGAGAAAACCCCCCTTTGATCTAGTTTTTTGGACCAGTGCGATATCTCCTAGGACACTCCCGACGAGTATGACCTCGTTCACCACAGGCATAGCAGATGGGTGGATGAAGCCCACCAGAGTGATGTGGCCCATCCACGGGATTCTGTACGGCCGTGACAGCCCTGGAGGGCTGGATGGAACGATGATTGTTCCTCTCCGCCCTCTGCCGGTCAGCAAACTGCACGCTGCGCGAAGCAATGCACAGACGGTCCAGTTCAGAAAAGGTGGAAGGGCGACCAGCAAAAACTAGACGGGACCTCTCTTCAGGATTGAGACCCTCAAGAATGGTGGTGACCACAGTACTTTCGGGGATATTGAGCCTTAACACCCTATCAGTGTCCCTCACCTCGGCCACAAACTTAGCCAAACTCTCTCCGTTGCCCTGAGGCCTAAAGAATTTCTCCACACGGAGACGTTCCCTCAACTGACCAGGAACAAAGAAATCCAATGCCTCCCTATGAAAATCATCCAGGGTACCACCCCTCTGGAGAACTCGAACCAGACAGTCACCCAAAGGTGGCCTACAAAACGGAGAGATGACATGCAGGAAGCTCGCTCCCTGAAGACCAGGCAAATCATGCAGTCGCAGGATCTCAGAAAGAAACCGCAGCAAGGCTTCAGTATCTAGACCATCCACCGTTGGTAGTCGCTGCAGCAACGGGGTAAGTGGGTTCGGAAGCTTGTGATACTGAACAAAGGATCCCGTCACCACAGTCCCCAGTCCTCCAGATCCAGCAGGCATTTGGGTCACAGGCCCCCGGGCCCCGTCCACACCAGACTCCCCCGACGCCACGCCCACATCAAAATCAGCAACAACTGACCCAGGGATCCGGCATTCACCCTTAACAGCCGCAGCAGAGTCAATCGCAGACAAAGTTTTTTCAGGAGCCTTTGCCCCCTCGTCCCTCTCGAGTACAGTCAGCAGCCCGTCAACCAAGGTGATGCGTTCCTCCAACCACTCCTTATCACCAGAACTGGTAAGCTTGGCTCTAAGTAGCGACAGCCTCATATGTAGATGGGTAAGCCGGGACAAATACCTAGCCCTCTCTCGGCCAGTAGGCGGCGACTCCAACCAGTCCTCCTGACTATTCTCAAACGTCTCCAACTTAGCCTCCAAAATAGGCCTCTGCTTCTGGAACGTCAAATCTCTAGGCCAGGTCGTGTCCAGTTCCATATTATCACGCAGTTGCTTCCGCATGGACTCGCAGTCGGAACCCAGAGTAAGCCCACGAGCCAACAACTCAAAATGGAGATCCTCCTTCAACAAGTATTCAGGCACCAGAGAGACAGGCATGATAAATAAATAAATGACACAGACTAACAAGTAACACACACTGACTCGAAGTCAACGACTAACAATGCAATAACTAAGGCGACAAGTGAATAACGCAGTGAAACAACACTCTCAGCAGGGTCCCCAGAATTCCTGCCGTCCACGAAACACGGCAGCGAAACCAAAATACCGCAACAAAACACTACGCCGTACCAGAACAAAACCAGAAAAAAAAAACAACGAAGACAAGGTATAACAAAAACACACAAGTAACAAGAATCAGAAAATAAATAAACAAGTTCACACACTTCCTGTCGATCGGCGGAAAATAGCACAGCGAGACGGCACAGGCGCAGGAAGTCACAAACAACTTCAACTCGTGCCTCTCACCACCAGTGGCAAAACAAAAACCCCGGGCCCGCAGAGGGTAAAAACACGCAACCACGCTCTGCTACCATTTTGTTCCGAGTTAGTGAAAAATGCAGGAGGCCTCGGAAGCGTGCCCCTCCCAAACTCGGAGCAAATCATAAAAAAAAAACAAACAATCACATGCCACTAGTGGGAAGAGACAAAACGAGACAAGATTTCGAGTAAATGATATATAATTAATAGGTGGCAAACATTTCCATGCAAATTACAATTACTTCAGCACCACGGTGCACCGCGTAACTTAAAAACTAAATAACAACAATAAATATAATTCCAATAATGACAATAACATAATAAATAAATAATATAATAATAACACAATAAATAGAAATTTGGTCTATAAATAACATATATCAGGTACGGCGGTGGTAAATATAAAATTTTTAACAGGTACATTTTTTTATGAACTGAGGGGAGGAAAAAGGTTGTAGAATTTCTAGGCCCACTAATTTTAAAAAGTAATTTGGTTTCAAGTTTGTAGCCGAAAATTAAAAAAAAAAATATTTAAAGCCAATTTTCGAAGGAGGCGGGGGGCTTAGTTGCCTCCACGAATCCGAATTAAAGATGAAATCCTCCCCTTCAGTTCATGTAACTAAACTAAATAATACTGGCTAATATACTGGCCCTCCTCCAGATCTAACATCTGGCAGCGCTCCATACAAGCCTATCCTCTCAAGGGGTATAAGAAGTAAAAAACATTTCTGATCCAACCTTGTTCCAGAAGAAATTAATGGGAGCACTACACTCCGGTTGGATGCCGGTCCAATAGCGCTGGCAGGGCGCGGGCATTCAGTTGGCTTCAGTGCTGTGGGCAGACTCGCCGCATCAGTCCCGCTGACGGCACTCACGGGGACCCTGCCGAAAGTCGGAGAATTAGCCAGCCATGGAGAAACGTGAAGAACAGAGAACAGCCAGAACACAGTAAGCTTCTCCAAACGTGTCTCCGAACAGTCTGACCGCTCCGAACAGTAGCCGGTGCCGGTGCCGGTGCCGGAGAACAGCTGGTCAGTAGTCTAGTCAAGGTCAACCAGCTGACCTCAACCAATCAGTCCAACCAGGCAGAAAATCAATACTTGACGGAGTGAATCCCCCACCGACTGACAAGAGTGGCCGAGGTGGGAAAATAAAGGACAAAAAATAAATTGTCCAAACGGAGCCCCGGCTCAACATGTACCATTAGGGTTTATGTAAGATACATTTACGATTATTTAGAACTTACAGTTTTATTTTTATATTCAATTGGTGCATCGAATCAATCTTTCATCCAGGAACATCGGGTACAAAGCATGTTTGAGGTACAAAGCATACAATATGCAAATGATATCTTATTACAACCTATGTCAAAAGATAGTATTGCGAGATTATGTAAGCAAAAAAGAGTCATTGACTAAGAGGAACGTGAACCGAAACCAAACTAAACTTTGTATCAAGTCATATTAGTTTCTAAACTTCGTAAAACCGTCTAATTATAGAGACTTGGATTGTAATGTTTGTAGATGACAGCCGCATTGTAATTAGAAAAGCTAACAGTTTATCATTGTTGCAAAATAAATAAATAGCTTTTCACGGGTGTAATTTAACTTTAAATAATATATTAAAAACGACCATCTCTTACACAACTATTTGTTTGAGAGGTCACTTTTTATTTGTTTGTTAAAATATTTCTCAGTTAAAAAAAGTATATTTATATGTAAAACAAATATAAAGATATGCTTTGAGCGAATATAGATTATAACATTATACATAATAATATTAACTGGTTTTCAAGTTAATTTGTTTATTTAATTCTTATTCTTTTCGTAATAGTGGACCTTTTTAATTTCTAATAAACAATTTATTTCTAGGTAATGTTTATTTATCATGGTCCAGTATTTAACAGTTCACCAATATTTAGTTGTGATTGGTAAACACTAATATTAAAAAAAGTTCTATAATAAAAATTCTCTGGATAACATGGCTTATATAAACGATCATCTACCAGTTCGCACCGCGACGAAACGTTGTTTAAACTGTAAAATTTAATTTCACAATCGTCGATAGCTAGGAATATGGTTGTGGCTTTCAACTGTTTTATGAATGGATCAAAAAGGTGCAAATAGCTTATTTTAAAACTTTGAAACTAATTAACAATTTAGCCAGGAACAACGAATAGATCTCGCTATTGCAAAATATATTTAGCTGAATCTCACAAAATTTAAAATATAGTGAAAATTATTTACTTGTAAGTTATGAAATTAAATCGCTTTTGACTGGTGCTAATTCTGAACACATTCTATCAAAATGTTTTATCGCTCAGACTTGAGTAAAACATTTCCAGAATTATGCCTAATATGTCCACGATAATAATACATAGTTCAATGTGTTAATTCTGACTTCCATTCGTGACTATACTTGTAACTTGAGGAAACGTGCATCTGATAGTTGAGAGATCTGTCAATTGAGATATTTGAGACATTAGTTAATAATTATAAATTGATAAATTATTTTGGAGCATGATTGGTATAGTTTATTTAGCATTTTTTAAGAACATAAAGAATACTCCTTGCATAGCAGCTCATGATTGTATGGTCTAAATAATGTTTTATAAATTTCTATTTTATACGTAGCAATGAAAAACTATTCTTTTGGGTTTGATGTGATAAAATATTGTAATATTTATAATATTGTTTAATGATGAAGAAATATAAATAACTAGGTACAAAAGTCTCCAGAGCGATTTATGACTTCAAATATTTGGATTTTAAAATATTTTATTTAAATCCTGCCTGTCAAAATAGCACTTTTTACGTATAGGTCTACCGTTAAACTTACTACTGTATAAACCTTTCTCATACACCTCATCCACGTTTTATTATTCTACTCTGTCGAAATTTCGTTAAAATAATGCAAATATAGATATATTTCGTCCTCAACGTGGGGTTACGCATTCAGTCAAGCGATGTTAAAATAAAAATGTCAATGTCAGCATGGACCTATATACTCTCGGTGACTATATACTCAAGGTTGATGACTCCTTACAGCAATGTCAATTATTTCCAGAACTTTTTAATCATGCTGACAATATTTAGAACAAAAATTTAAAAAAAGGCCACGAACACTTTTTTCAAACCTATATTTCTCATACACGCGTTTCGGCATTCAGCTATCTTTGGACAAATGTGTTTAAAAAGTTTTTTACTTTCACATTTATTTACTAATATAAAGATAACCTTGTAATGAGGAATTCATAACATAATTTTAGGAAATAAAAAGGACTACAAGATAATTATAAAACCACTAACAGGAAATGTCAGGATATACTTGTCTTTGTCATCTAAAATGTGTAATATGTCCATTAATGTATTGTGTAATGACACTGCATGGTAATTATGTAATTAATCTCGGTACTATCCTACTATCTACAAGCTTGAGATACACATATTAAAAATATAGGGGACAAGATGCATAAGTGTGAGATCAGTATGAGTACAAGCTGTTTATTTTAATACTAGTAATGTTAGATATAAGTGTAAACCCATTCATAAATTATCAACTCGTTGAATGTAAATTACACTGTAAATACAAACTTTAAAGGACTATGAGCCGTCCATCATATCTAAACGTTTATATTATCTATACTCGTGTTAAAAATAAATAAAGATATTTACATTAGATATATTTAAAATTGCATGAAATAAAATTGCAGATTAAGGTTTGAGTAATGGTTGCTAGCCTACACACATTGTATCTTCCTGGAAATCACTTGATGTTTTTTTAAGGACTTTTAAAAGACTCCTAAATAACTAGCATATATTGGGTAGAGATAGGAAATGAAAATAAAATGTTGTGCAAAAATAGAACCAAACTAGACAGAGAAGCATACTAATAATAAAACTATCAATACTAAATTCTGATTATATTATTACTTACATTATTGTTTTAAGCCACAATCACTTGTGATTACGATAAATTACTTCAATATTTGTACTATAAAAATAAATGGGATAATATAGTAATTAATTAATCCCACGAGTATATACTGTGTGTATACGTATATAAAATAGTATTTGGATTAGTTGTTTTGACTTTGACTAGGAAAAAGACTAGCTCATTACACAACACGGACTATGAGATATAGAGACTACGGAATTCAATTCACTAGTTTGGTATGCTTGATGAACGTAACTTAAATGCTCTAGTACTCGTGATCTAGTTTATTCTGTACACAGGATATCAAACTGTGCTTTTACAGCAAGAAGTTTTATTTTGGATTCCATAAGGGAATTCAATTGATGGATAGTACGGGATGAATATACTCTTAATAACTAAAACAGATGGGAATTCAGCTCAGGAAGTTAAAAATTTTGTGGTGAAAATAATTTTTCATTTAGAAAACAAAAATATTTTTGTATTAAACCTAATTATTTTATTTCTTAAAAAATCTGTAAAAAACTGTTATTAGTAATAAATAAGGCAAAGGCAAGACACAATTAATTGTGATCTAAATTCAGGTTGGCAGTGTTATGCTAGGAAGAGTGCATACCTTGTAGAGGGGATATAATGGGAATTTCGTACTCGTGAATTAATATAAACACATTATAAATACATCAGACATACGGGTATTTAATATTATCTATGTTGAAACTCATTAATGATATGTACATTGATGATTAATTCAGTTAAAGCAGCAATAATATTCTTATACAAAATTACCAACGAGTTTATTACCATGGATTTGACCGCTTGTAAAAGCGTACACTGCCTGGATCTTTAATTCATAGTAATATTTCCCGCAAGTTTACAATACTAAGCGGTAAGGTTATCCCACTGACAAGCCTCTCTTAGTGTAATGAAATTAGTTTTTGGTTCAACAATTAATTAAATATTATACATAATTAGATTCATTTTATCAAAATAAAAATATGTTGAATGGTATGCATAGTTCCGTTATACACTTATTTATTTACTGATTAAATGTTAAAGAGGCGGTTTTATATAAATTAAAAATATATCTTTCAAAATACTTAAAAGTCGAGAAGACTGCTAAATTCAGTTGGATTAGGTTACCAGTTGGAACAATGTCCTGGAGTCAGAACAAAGTGTAACCACAGTCGAATGGCCAGAGCGCCCAGCCGTGTCGACACTCGGCCCTCCTATTAAATTATTCACTAGAACTTCTCGGATAGTCAGGGTTATTGTAGTTAGACTGTAGTCAGGCTGCCTAGTTCCTAACGTATACACCAAAGATACTAAATGCACCAAAGATATTATTACAAAAAATATCATTCAATTTACCTTTAATAATAATTAGAAAATCGCTAGTAATCAGACTACAGCAAATGGCAACATAAATATTTAAATTAATTTACATTTATACAAAAGCCTAGCTAGCATTTTACAACATAATCGTGCACTTCCTAATGTTGAATAGACTTAAAAATAACTGATATTAAAGTATTATATAATATAAACCTTAAATCATTAGGTTTTTAATTTATAAACTAGAGACTACTTCTTTTATTCCAGAGAACGTTATAACATTAAACTGTCAAACTTTCATAAATTATAAAATCGACCATATGTTTAATAATTTGACAATAATAGATCAATTCAAAAATAACTAACTGCTGTTTAATGAGAATTATTGTGCATCATTATTATTTGTATGCACCAATGATTTTGAAATAAGATTGATTAGTTGACAGGCATTGTATATTTTTAACATGGATCCTGGAGTGTTCTATTCATTATGACGAACTAGTGATTTTAACAAATTGAGTTCCAAAATGCATTTAAAGTCAAGGAAAAAACCAAGGAAGTGGTGAAACCTAGAAACAGGAGTCTAGCCTAATTATTTCATGGATATTCCAGTGTATAGAATTTTCCAAATGCCTACAAGTCTTAGAGAATGGGAAATCTCAGAGGCTGAGAACTATCAGAATCAAAGGAATTTACGAGCTAAAATTTCATAGACACCAGAACCTTAAACCTAACAATACAACACAAAAGAAGATTTCAAATGCTGAAAGCTCTAAGTGGCCGAAACGTGCAGAAACTGTGGGCGAGCATAAAAAATGTCTTAATATATGAATAATATATCTCCCTGTGTTCCCTTTTACTGGAGGTTTGTATACTTTTAAGTTTATTATTAGCACCAGCCATCTTGAAGGCTGAAATTCTATAACCGAAAACAATAGATTGAGAAATATTTCTATGATAATGAGCTGCAACTGTCCGGAACCTCCCAGAGTCGAGCTTTCTCACAGAGGAGAGTCCGGATATTTCCGAAAACTGATTTTTTCTTGATTCCAGAAATTACCGGAAACCGTGATCTCTTATTGCTGAAAGCTCCCTTTTGCTTTGGACTAGTGACAAGAAATGAGACAAACTAACAAAGACAAGGCAGAAATACTCTTGAGATTAGTCTCCAGTAGTCGAAAACTCCCTGTGAAAAAACGCCAGAGACTTTATTCCATGACACCAGGATATCCACACCTGTTATATTTCAATTACGTTTAGTCTTTGTGATTAAATTAAGGTGTTACGTGCATATTAAACCGCTAGTATCGACGTCATCATACGTTTGTGTTGGGTCAGTGCCATTTTTAATGTAGCGATTGTTACTTTGTAACAATTTGTATAAATTAGTGCTATGAAAGATTGATTTAAAAACTGGCATCTACCCTTGGTTTTCAAAGTTTAAGTAAAATTGCGACCGTTTCCTCTATGAGGTTTTTCTCGTGGAGGAACAGACAGGTTCGCTATTTTCTCAATGATTTATCATCCCTAAAGAAAACTGCACTTGTGTCTGGTTCTTTGTTTTATCATTCCTTTTATAATGGTTACAGAGTCAATGTGCTCGTTTGTGCCCTTATACCTTATTTATTATTTTATTTTGTTATGAGGGAATAGCTTACTAAGTCACATTATTCTCCCATTCGTTTGCCTTATTCCCTCAGATAATAAAAAATTTAGTTCCAAATCTCATTAAAGTACCTATCGTTAACAAGTTTTGAGTAAATTTTATTTATATACGTTAAATTCACTCGCCTAGTAGAATCCTGCCTCAACTGCTATTTCTCGTGGTCCTTACTGTAGATCACTGTTCTTACTCGTTTGTCTGAACTAGGAAAATATTTTACTAATTTATACGAGTAGGTTGTTGCTCACACCTACAATATTCCACTGTATGGAAATAAGCTTCCGTAGGCAAGCGGCCTAACAATGGGCTTTAATAACTATAATTAGTACTCCTACCTACCATATAATTTTACATTAGGTAGTTAGTTAGTATAATAACCTTATGAAATATAAAAAATGTAACAAAAACAATGCAACTTAAAGTAGTCAGCAGTATAGAATGTAATAATAAAGTAGATCCATGTAAAACAATAATATGAGGTTAATACCTGTCAGAACGCATCAGTAGAAAATGTGTGACGAGCGGCGGGGGTGAGGTCACCAACAGCCTGTACCCACTGACGATAACATCTTCGTCCAAGCTGTGAAAACACACCACTGATGTAATACTTCAAACAGAGAAAAAGTGATAAAAATATTTAAAACGGATACAGCATACATGCATTTATTTACAATGTGTGGTAGTAGCCTATAAAATAAATGGTTTTTGATACTGATTTGCAATTGAGAACAGATGCTCTTTTGCATGTTGGATGCACCAGGTGTTTCTACAGGGTAGACCCCCCCCCCCCCCACCCCCCCCCCCCCCCACCCCCCCCCCCCCCCACCCCCCCCCCCCCCCACCCCCCCCCCCCCCCACCCCCCCCCCCCCCCACCCCCACCAACCTCAATTCTTGGGGAAAAAGATTCTGACATAGAAGGCACTTAAAACCGTAAGATTCAAACACTGCGTAGTTTAAACCACTACCCTCTACATATACATGAAATTAGCTGTTCAAGTTCTTCCTTGCTCAGATTTATACATATGTGTGCTGTAATTACTAGATGGTTAGAGTACCGCATATCTTAGTTATAAAGCATATATTAGATATAAAGAATAAGTTCTAAATACGTACATTTGGGAATATTGCCTTTTGAAGCGTCTTCCGGGAATTTCATTTAGATTTTTATCTGTAATCTCCTTCATATTATGTACTATTAATCCAAATTTACTTAATGTAATTAATGAGGACAGTTAATTGATCTACTAGAATGTGTTTACCACTATAATTTGTTACTTACTTGTAATTTAGAGCAAAAGCATGTTTACGTTTGGTTACGGTTAGCTCTGTTCTTGAGAAAATATATGTTTATCTGAACTAAAAGCATCTTTTAAACACGGACATTGCGTAAATATTTATATTTTTACTAGCCGTTATCCTCGGCTTCGTAAGCAATTTCATATGTTTTATAGCTGTATGAGCACTTCTGGTTCGATGGAATTGTATTATCGACGCCAATCTTAAGTTTGCTTTTTTGCCACGAACAAGAAAAAAAGTGAAACAGTTTGTAAGTATTGTGTTTTAATTTACTCAGATCTTAGCTTTTTTGTTCCATAGCTGATTGTGCTTCATTCTCGATAAAAACAAATAAATATATTATTATAGTTAGGTTACACAGCTCTGAAAAAGACCTAGTTTTCATCGAAATACAACTAATTTGTGTTTTAATAATAGTGTTTTAAATGTGTGTTAAAAGTTAGACTACACTGCTTTTGCCTCAATTAATATTTCATAACTTTAAGACCAATTTCCAAGATTTCGCTACTTTAAAAGCCAGTGCGGAATAGCCCAGAGGGGACTTTCGAAATAAGAATAGGCTTGTATTAATTCCTGGGACCCTAAGAATGTCTAAGTAAAATTTCATTACAATCGATAGAATAGTTTGAGTGAAAGCAAAATAAACAAACAAAGGGACTTTTGCATTTATAGTGTTGTTACGAAATTTGAGATTATAGTTGAAAAACTGAATAAAGTTGGTGTTTATTCGGACAAACCAGGTAATTGTCAGTTCGAAGACAATCATATTAATGGGGATGACGGCAACGTGATACAATTGGAACTTCATTTTTTCAAAAGGAAAATGATAGAGGCTTTATAGATCAAACGATCAGTGAACTATCAGTCGAAATTAGGCCGTTTTAATTACCAATTCTTAAAAATGAGTTAACAATGAAACATAAAGTATCAAACAGATCACAGATTTGTAGCACAAAAAAATGCGAAGTAGCAATACGATTGTGAGTTCATCTACAATAAACTAATAATATGAAAACCCCACTTTCGTTTCATTTTGTTGCAACCATGTTACCCTATGTCAATATAAAGACCTTATAAAGTTTTATATTCTGGTGACGTTTAAAATTAATAAACTGTCACGATAATAAAAAAGTTGTCTTCTACTAAGTTACACCACGAGCAAAATATTCAAATACAAAAGATTTTCTCATAAATCTTTAGTACATTTGTGTGTAATTACACTTGCCGTATTGCAACGCATATGACGCGTAAAGTGTAAATAAATTGGAAAAAAACTATTATAAAGTTTTTTTTCCACTATACCGGACTAAGCTGTTAATCATTTGAAAATAAAACAGTACATCTTAGTTTGCCCATTCAAATCTCACCTTCCAACGTTTATGTGTATATTAAACAATGTTGGTTTGCCTTTTTTATGTTATTTTTGTCAGGGAGGGTTTTATGAATTTAGAAATATGATTTTTTAAACAAAAAACATTATTTTTAGTATCGTTTTTAATTGTTGTTTTTTATATGTCGTCCACTTAGTTATTTTCTCAACCCGAGACCGTTTCATCATCACGCTACCATAGCCATTAGTTTATATTTGCATCGGGGATTTCCATGGTTCAACCAATAAGTACTACAGGCAATATTTTGGGTAGACAACTATATAAAGAGAAACAATATAGAGATGCTTAATATTTGGTCGGTATTCAGAAAAAAGCATATGTTTATAGTTGCATAATCTAAAGGGTTATCCTTCTGTTTGTTTTCATAATAAATTCAAGCAAAGCCCTGTTACTTTTAGAATAGAAAGCATATCATTTTGTAGCTGAAAACGTTAATGGTTATTCATATTCTTTCCTTTTATGTCAATTAAAAGCATATCCTTCAGAAAAAATTTTATTTGGTCAGAAACAGACACGCCTCTCTATAATGAAACGGCTGTTTCCACGATTTTTCAGACCGACGGTAGATGTTATGAATGTGCGGGATGTGAAACATTACAAGTCCTTATCAAGTACACTTATTCCAGATTTTATAATGTTATATATCGAACATTTAAAATGGCTTTCGGACGTATCTTTAGGTGCAAGTGAAAACTCGATGCGTTGCTCTTGTGTTAATAAAATGAAGGTGCGCTTATGTTATCTCAGTTATCCTGGCTTTCGAAAAGTTATCGGTCAAGAACTTTGTGTAAGGCTACTACATAAATTAAATATTCTCAATTAATCAAATACCACTAATCTAAAACAATTCAACAAATATAAAAAAATGTTACTCCAATAATAATCTAATAAAAATTACTTAAATAATAAATATGGAGCAAGCAAAACAAAGTAAATGATCAGACAGTGAGTTGCGTGCAGCCCTTGCTTCCTCGCTATGCCCGTACTTGAAATATGTAGCATCAGTCTGCAAGCACACTTTGCGTCGTGTCGTTTTTTGTTTTTGTGAAATTGTAAGGTTTATTTTTCATGTTTATATGTTAGATTACATGTATGTGGTCGTGTAATAGCACAGAAAATTAGAGATTATATTTAACAACTGCTTACAAACACATTTTAACCTGTCCAACGTCAGTCAACAAGTTTAACATAAATTTCTCAACCTTAGTTTACGGGGTCCTTGTGCGTTTTTAGAATGTCAAGAGCCAGTCTCATTTTAATTAGATCGCTGGTATTCCGAGCCGTTTTCGTTACTCTCAGACAGGTCCCGTGCAACAGCATAGTTTTAGCCAACCATTGAATTATTTTACTACAAAACATTATATCTATAATAAAAGACATTAAACATAATACAGGAGATTAAAATAAAAAAGTGGTAATCTTTATATATATATATATATATATATATATATATATATGTATGTATAAAAAACATATATCTACATACATACATACATACATACATATATATATATATATATATATATATATATATATATATATATATATATATATATGTATGTATCTTGTGTTCGTGTGTATGTGACTGAACTCCTCCTAAACGACTGGACCGATTTTGATGAAATATTCTGTGTGTATTGAAGGGGATTCGAGAATGGTTTAGTGTCACAATTTGGTCCTATTTGAATAGTCTATTTAATTAAATTTGTATTTATAAACTGTTGTTGAATGTTTTACCTTTGGTACGGCAGACTGTGCTACGACACGTAATACAATATGAACTGATACTTAACAGCTGTGAATATTTTCAGCTTAAGTTCACCAAAGAGGCAGAAAACATTTGTTTACATTTAAAATGTAAAAAATTATTATTGTAAAGTGCTTGATCGGTAGTGTAATGCAGATTGCATTGAATAAGTTATTATTGCACCACTGATCAATAAACTATATAATGTAGTGAAATTACTATTGAACGCCATAAAATCAACCTCATTGTACAAAGCCGTGAATGTTTGCACATAAGGTAATCGAATTTGATTGATCGAAGGTAAATGAAAAGAGCCGAAAAAAAGCGCTTTATAATCAAACTTGGTTTTCGTTGATACATTTTCTTGGTCTGAGCACAAGCCAACCTCCACAATAATATTGGAAATGTCTTACACAGAAATTATAACAGACCGAATTTGACTATTTATATAACCTAACTGGTTTATCGAGATTCATCCATATATACTGAATAACTAATTATCAACACCTTGAAAAAAACCACGAAAGATAGAGGCAGGAAATATCATAATGCGCCAAAGAGGCTCACGAAGGAACGACTATCAATTATCTCAGGAATGTTTATAATGTGATAGAAAAAGAATACGTGAATATAGTGTTACTGTTTTTAACAGGAAATTGCGTGCGAAGCCAAGGGCAACAGTTATCTTTATATAAGGTATTATTTAAGAATGTGGTGACATATAAAATTATTGCAATCTCAAATACATCAGACTGTAATAAATATGTTTTTACATGTAATACTCGCATTTCTGTATCCCTTTAAAATGGTGTACAATAACATTACGAATTTGCAAATATACATTCATACTGTTGTGGATATCTTTGGGAAACGCAATTTAGGTAGTCACTTTGAAATACAAATAAAAAAACGTATACATATATTGATTGACCATTGATGTATTATATATTTATACGCAATCATAGTCTGTACCTGAGCAAATATTAATACAAAAACCAGTAATAAAGGAGGACCGAGCAGAGGAAAAACAACTCGATGCTTAGAACTGCTGAGGTTATGTCAGACTATTAAAAGGTAACTAAAATCTGCTAAAGCTATGTTAGAGGACAAAGAGTACAGCTGCTGCTAATGAAGGTTCATTTGACCGCAACAATAACACGCAACGTACGGGTGTCATCTATTGTTTGTAACACAATTATACATCACTTGTGGCATGGATAATTAAACCCTTCCATCAAAGGTACAAAGCTAAACATATCATTTCGCTTTATATGAGGGACACGTGTTTGTGTCGGCTATTGATTTTGAATCTGTTAGCAACAAACAACATTGTAGTGCAAACCAACTAGAAAAAAAATGTCCTGAAAATTGACTACTTTATGTGTATCCAAACTCATTCTATTAATATTTTAGTACACGCTTGCAATTTTGCCAAAATCAATTCAAACTTTCGGTCGTAGAAAGGATAGGTTAATTGCTTTCTCAATGATCTAAGCCAAACCTGTATACTAAAAGAAAACTACATCAATCCTAAGGTATGTAACAATTTAAACTCACTTATTGAGAAAATGAAAACATCTAGCAGAAAAATATAAACAGACTCTCTTTACCTAATAGCAAGTCAGAGATGCCACTAGACACCGTTGCACAAAATATGATTCTTTGTAAAATAATGTTCGAAACATGTTTTGTTATGTATTTCGTATATACTATGATTTTACTTAAAAATAGGTTTAAAAATCCGTTACAAATAAAAGTACATAACTAATTACTCTTTCTCACATTTAAAGTTTACTGACCATAGTTTATCTCCGTCACTAGAAAACATTAAGATGCTAGGCGATGCAAAAAATTGAGAACTTCTTAACCTAATTTTAAATTAAATTTAAAAAAAAACCTTTTGTCTATTTTAATTAAATTACTTTAAAATAATTCCTTTTGTTATAGAATTGATTTAAACATGAATTAAACTATGTTTTAATTGACTACAAAGGGAGAAGATTAATATTTTTAAATCAGTCAATATTTGAAAATTAATTTAATTTGTAAACCATAAATATAATTTTTGGTTAGTAATACTCGAAAAACTGTTTTAAGCGAAATAGATTTAAATACTTCACTGAATAAAGTGACCAAATTAATTGTGAAATCAAGCATATATTATCAATTATATGAAGCTTATGAACTCCAATATTCTTTATAAATCATATATCTTACTTTTATTTATAATTACCGCGATATCCACTGACCACTATACTCCACTGCTACTCTTTCAGGTATAACAACTGATCAGTAGAGCAGGAAGATTTCATGTTTCCCAACAATTGGTTTGTCTGATTGGTATACTAACTTGTGTAGATAGTTAAGTATGGTTTCCATAGTGTAGGTTGAGCTACATTGTATATACATTTAATAGTTGATGTTTGTTTTTCTAAGTGCATGATCTAGTGGTAGTTGTCATTTACTAAACAACACAACACAAAATAGTTATTTCTGACTTATGTGTATTAACCCGCGTTTGCAAACTTTGTTCATTTTACGTACGAATTGATTATAGTTATTTTAGTTAGGTAAGCCTAACCACCTGAGGAAGAGATTAGATTGCAGATATTTAATACTGATTTCTCGTGTCACTAACTTATGGCATATCGCCGCAAGATCCTGTGTCCTTCTATGGTACACTTGAAATATTGTGTTTCAAGAAACAATATCAATCCTAAAAAAATACTTTTTTTAACAATTTCATGTTTATGTTTGTCACTTCAATTGATATTTGTGATCTCACTGCAACTAATTGTTATGTAAAGTATAAATAAGTTATTGAAGACATATTTCAAGTATTTGTTTGTGTTTTGGTGATTTATAATTCGGGCTGTCCTAAATCATATCAAGCCGACAGAATCATAGAAGTTATTATTTTCAATGTTTATACATTGCCTATTTAAGTTTAAATTGTAAAAACACTTATAGTATTAAGAGCGCGATAATTGTGCCAGTCTATCAAGAGTTGTATATATGTTCACACACTCTACAACACACATTATTGATTGAGTTAAAATATTACAAAGTACCGACCTACTAGTTTATTACAAAAATGTATGATGTTGTTCTTATTTTTGCCGTGAAGCAGAAATGACCCTGTTTACATGTTTACTTGTTGTAGATACTTAATTTCCTTGCAATCTCTGAAGAAAGAGAATCTTGTTTTCTTGACTATTCCCTAAAGGGAATCACTTTTCATGCGTCATTCTAAAAAGGTTTGATGCTTCAGTTTAATACTTTTATAAACTCATTCTATCCTAGAATATACCAATAAACTATACAATGCAAATGTTGGCATGTTTATAAATTAATTATTTAAATATTTTCCAGAACTCATGCTTCCAGACTATAAGTTAGTCCACATTATTTATTAGGCCACGTGTTTAGTATTATTTTTATTACAATACTTTTTGCTCTTACCATGGCAACAACTTATATTCAGTTGTATTCGTTATAGGGAATATTTTCAAAAAAATATCTACTTCATTCATAAATTATTTATAACTAGCTGTTACCGAATTGAAGGAAATAGCCTTCTTAGTGAAAGTATTTCTGGTGTAGTATAGTCGAACCTTCAGATATTTTTGAAACAGAAGTAGACTTATATCAGGTAAATATTATTTCAGTATCAATGGCTAAGAGACAAAATAACTGTATGTTACACGTGATTGTCAATTGTATGTAATACGCTTGTAGGAGTATGCATTTCTGGTTTACATACATTAAATTTACGGACAGTTCAGTCTTCCTGCCCTGTGCCTCAATAAAATTTTACATATAAATTTTGGAATATTTAGTCGATCAAAAACGCTAACTTTCAGCTATTTTAGCTTAATTTTGGTTTAATTATTATATTATAGTTTGGTCTAATTATAGTTAGAGATGGCTTTTCAAACCCGATCAACAACATATACATTATTACGTAAGACTGAAAAGTTAATGCGGTCAATATGTATAAGTTCCTGCCGTTTAAATTAGCTTACGGCCTAATTTATTTAAGGTTCCACAGTTTAGTTTATATTAATGCACCAGGAAATTAATATATGTAGGTTTATAAAATCTAGTTACATTGAAATACACCTACCTCTGGTGTACGAGGGTCATTTTGCTTTTTACCCCTGCCCAAAAAAAATACAATACATAAACTTTGTAACATGGTTGCTCTAATAAATATGTATATTATTAGTTATGCACTGTATCCTCTGGTGGAGATACTCCATGACAAATAATTATAACCAGATTGTTTGTTTTGTATCATAAATAATAATATTTAAATGGAGTTTGTGTTCTGCCAAATGAGATTGTAGTCTTGTCATGTTAACAATTTTTTTTTATTTATCTTGTTGCAATCTTCAATTGACAATTAATTTGATGTTTTGCACATTTTTACATTTCTTAATATAATTTTAATAAGAGCACATTTCATTATAAATTTTCAACAGTTAAACCATTTTTTATTCCTGGCTTGAATTGTTATATCCAACAAAAATAAAATACTTCTTCTTATTATATACTGAACTAAAACACTTACACCTTTTATTTGGTTTCTTGCCCGGTTCACCGAAAACCCTAATAAGAAACAAATTACAAATCTTGTTAGAATTTTAATGTAGTTTAGATTTTATTACTTTGTTAAAACAATTTACTTCATAGTTATTTAAGACATTTTAGTGAAATTTTTATGATATTTAAAATTTTTTACACAGTAAAGATATGTATGAATTTTTATTTAAATTAAAACAATTAGTTGATTGGTTCAAAGTTCTTATAAAATGTACATACCCGTAAACTGGGGTCTTCTTTCAATCCGGACTACTAACTATGTGCCTACAAGGCTAAACTACACAAGATAATGAGCAGAGCTCTCCAGTAGTTTTGTTCTAACATTACAAGACAAGTAACCAACTATAGGTTTCCTATTGGTCAGCAAGTTTTAGACCTCTGAACCAATCAAAATTTAGTTTCTTACAATGGAGTACTATTGTTTTAAATGTACAGAACTGAACTTGTCCAATTCAAGCTATTTCAGGGATGCCTTATTTTAACATTATACCGATCTTAGTTTTTATTTTTTTTTTATTAAACTAAGCATATTACATATAAAAATATTTGGTTTAATGTTCCATTTTTTTTACTAAACAATGTATTATTGTAACTATTTGCATATACGGTACAACTTCAATAGACTACTTCGATGAAAAACAAATCTACTTCCGGCACTTACAGTTTCGTAACAGGGGAAAGATTGAAAAATCTATCAAATTAAGCTAAAAATTTCAAAATAATTGTTTATAATAATTGTTAAGTGACAGAAGTCTGATTCTATTCGGATTGTAGTTTGGGGAAAAAATAGTTCGTTGAGGCATGTTAGTGTCTATCCACATGTTCTTTGAAAGTCACATTTAAATGCCACATAGTATCACATTCCAAAGTTAACCAACAGGATTTGAGTTCTGTATATACAAAGATTCATAACTTTTAATATAAAATACAAAATATAAAAAAAAATAATTAGCCAAATCTGTTAGCCGTTCCTGAGATTAGCGCTTAGCAACATCAGAGATTCATTTTTATTTAAAAGATTAATTATATAATATGCTTAGCAGATTTTGTTATCTAGTACCACAGGATTATTCTAAAGCTTTTGACTCAATGCACTGTGAGATGACGTTTGCAAAAATCTATTACTATGGATTTGTGATAACGTGGTCGATTGGATGAAGTCTTACTTAAATGACAAGCAGCAGGTTACCAGGCTAGGAAGTGAAATATATGGACAGTTGATGAAAAAAAGGTGTTCTGCAAGGTCTGAGACCAACTCTGTACTACTTGTTCACATCTAATTTTCAGTGTTCATACAGAATTCCACTGCTCATTTATATGCAGATGACTCCCAATTGCATATTTCTTATGAATCTTGGCAGATGGAAAGAGATCAGGTGAACTATGACAGAGGGAGTTTTCGAAAGGTCGGTTATCAATGGACTGACTGAATGTTAGCAAGTGCATAGTTTTTACACACAGAACCATGCCCTTTAATAGAGGGTATGCAGGGTGGAGAGAATTTGACAGTCTGTGAGAAGATCAGAACTCTGTGCTTGGTGATTCTCTGCATGATGTTAGATTAGCAACTACACCTTCACTGATTGTCACCCTCTCTAACCAAAGTGCCAAGGCATTTATAGATTCAATGCTTTATTGCCAGAGGCAATCAAATTCCTGCTTATGCAGTCACTGCCCTGCCGTTCTGAAAATGACAATATCACCTCAAGTACTGGTGGCGAGAGAAAAGAAGAGACCTGGCCCGTGCCGGCGCACAGCTGTGTACTAGTGTGTTGCCGCGCGGTAATTTCAGGCGCTTCGCCCCACAGCCAACCCTGCGAATTGTTTATCCTAGCAATGGAACAGTGAAACAATAATGGAATTACGAAACGAGGCGCGGCAACATACTAGTAGTAGCGCCTGCAAATTTCAGATAGGCCAGAATCCAGGCCTCTTCTTTTCTCTCGCCATCAGTAGTGACACTGAGTAAATACAAATACTCCTTACTATAATAGTCTTTCATTTTCAATTGACGACGATTCGCTTATGTATATATTGGGGGGCGTTTAAAATTGCTGGCTATGGCGGTCATATGCAGGATACTTTTTAGCTACACGTTCCAATTTTGATTCTCCATCTTAGTACATGAATGAAGTATTTATGTACCGGGAGTTTTCAATATTAGGGTGATTATCCACTGTGATTAGGAGCTACTCTTGTCCAAAATGTCACGCTAAAATAGAAGAAGAATCTAGTTTACTATATTGTGTGTGAGTATAACATTCTTATTCAAACTTGCACTAATTCCTTATTGTTTCCCACTGCAAGGATCACGGAAAATATATTACTACTATTAACATTAAAACCACAATATTTTGTTTGTCATTTTTTCATATAAAGTTCACAATTTATATACACATATAAAGTTTTTATACAGTTACGAGTATGTAAATAGTTCGTCAACTGTACATTACATATTAAATAAACTAAGATTATAAATTTTTTTCATATTAAACTGTAAATTTATTGAAACATTGGTGCGCTCTCATCAGTAGATAATGAGTTGAACTGAAACAACTGATAGAAAGCTAATGAGATGAAAGTAGCTCAGAAACGCATTATCATTCTTCAATTTGTCAGTAAACCCATTAGAGTATCCATCAAAATTAATCGCTTCATTATCCTCCAGCATTTCAATCTCTTAATTCAACTGCTGATGGGACATACGTAGAGTTAGTTATTGTTAAAAATTATTTAAACTCGTAAGAAAACTATTGTTGTTAGATTCAGTTTTGTGATGTATCGTATTACGAAACCAACTGAATTTGTAAAAGGATTATGAAATATTACGAATCTTAAGACTTATTTTACACTCTTTGAGGAAATTTGGTAGTAGACTGTTGATAATCAACTCATACAATCCTACGTCACAACCAGATTATCTCTCATTATGTAACGAGTGTTTAATTGTTTTCATTAAAATAACAATCTATTTAAGTGGTTTTTAATCATTATTTATTTTGGGTTAAAGCTTAGCCTGTCACTCGAGAGGCTGATTAAATTAAATTTGTATCTGTCTATCCACACGTTGACTCACAAACGGATTGACCTATATACTTGAAACTCCATTTCCGTTTAGGCATCATCGAGTTTAATAACTGTGCATGTTACTCACTGCGTAAGCTTTGGCTGTAGGTTCGTGAAGATTTTTACATGAGTAACCATGAAATTTTAACATGTGACATATTAATGCATGTAGCGTAATGAAATTAGTAATAGATTGGAAAATTTGCATGCAACTTCGTGAAGGTTTTTTTCGTGTTTCGTGATATGACGTATTCATATCAAAATTCGTATCTGAAGTGTGGTGTCAGAATGAGTGGTACATTCAATTAAAATATATCAATTTCATAGTGATAAATTTCAAAAATACAGAAAACCTCATAAGTTCGGTACAGAGTTCTGAAACTCTATATGTATGTTTAAGTGGTAGGTTTTTTTCTTTCAACAAGTCTTAAAGTACAAAACCTATTCTGGTTCTTGAGAAGGGTAAAAAATTTACAACAATATTTTTACAATTCTAAGTGTACTATTTTTAGTGTAAAAGTTAATATACAATCACGATAGTGTGGCAATAGTTCTTTACGAACTCCTCATTTACGAAACCAAAACCTATAACCAATCCTTCACCGGTACCGCCTGTAGATTATGGAACTCCTTACCAGATCCTGTCAAACAAATTGAGAGCCGAAAACGGTTTGTGGCGGAGCTGAGACGAAAATACCTGGACCGGATGATTGGGGCGGGCGGCGGGGCTCCTCTTTGAATCGTGACTGTGTGAATGGAAGAGTGAATGGAATACTGCAAGTGTAAGTGTTATAGTTAATTAGCCTTAATTTGCATTGTTAAGACATATTTTTAAGAGTTTAAATGTAAGAAAGGTTCATATGGTCCTAATTTTGCCTCAATAAAGAAGTGTTTTTTTTTCTTTCTTTCTTTCTTTCTAATTTACCAAATCAGTACATACTATGACTTTGTTTAGCAATGATGTTCCAAGTATATTGAAGTCCTTAAATTAATTAGACCCAAACTTACCTGTCGTTTTAAGATTGTTATCTATTTTATCAGTGTCAAAAATCCTTGAAACATAATATTAAACATACACTCAAACATTTAGGATTAAAATGTGTGGTAAGAAACTCTCACAAGACTACACTTGAAAGAATACTCTTTACATCATAAAACCGATCATTTATCTGTAAGTCCAGCCTGGAGAGAATAAAACAAAACGATAACACTGCACAGAACCAAGGCCACTACAGACACGTGTTGTACAGAGCTGGTCAGAAGGGGCGGGGGGGCTGACGGTCATAAAACTGTCGAGAGGCCATTTCTCATCTACTTCTGAACAGGCGAACACTTGGTTCAGGGTCTCACTCTGGGACCTTCTGTCGACTTTCAAGGTTCTTTTGACGAGGTGTTGAGAAGGAATCGTGCGCACATTGAAAATACGTTTTAAAATACGTTTGTCGATAGCCAATAGTTGTTGACGACAGTAAATAAAGGTTTTAAACATGTCTAAAAACTGTAAAATTTATAAAGTTTTAATTCATTTCATTCGCTTATAATTACATAAATGAAAAGTACGAAATAAATAGTCATTAATATATAGGGAGTAACGAACACCAAATACTGCCTAGATAAATTTATTTCTTTACAGAGTTTATATAGCACATAAGCGTACACTCCTTTAATACGTTAGGTGCTTACAGGGTACCTATGAATTAAGTGGTAACGTTTTAGTTGACAGCTTTAGCGAAGCCAATCATTCGTAAGGCTGTACATATTTCATTTCTCTCTGTGTGTCTATCTGTCTCTGTGACCACACGGTATTTCTAAATAAATAACTTTTAGACTGCATTGTGCATGAAGCTTCATTATACGAGTACATGAGGAACACTGAGTTCAATGATCGTGCACGTCACTCCATAGAATGTGGCTAAGCGTTAGCGAATATGTAAATAAACTCAGAACACTCATTTGAGATTTTAACAGGGTGACACATTAATACACGTAGCCTAACTATCTTAACACACACAACATTGATTATACGAAACGAAATGTAATGAAAAAAATATTAATGTATCCTGTTGCAAGATACATCGAGAAATATTCATCTACAGGTGTTAAAATTTGCACGACAATTTACTTATACATTAAGAAGAATGAATTATATGATGATACATTTCACGAGTCTTGTTGACAGACAAACATAAGCTCTCGAAACGTGGAAATTCAATTGTTGTCATTCAGCTTTGGCTCACACTATTTGAGACTATTTATTAGGTAATAATTAGATTTAAGAAAAACACTCTGCCAATCGTTAATACTTACCTTCTTATAAATTATAATGTCACGGTACAACATTAAAACTAGGATCTTTCAGAGTAGAGTCGGATTAGTCATATATCACCTCAATCAATTTTCAGCATTAATTATTAAAAAGACTACGTAAATTTGAAATTACAAGCAAAATGATAGTCCATAAATTTCCTCGATGGTACACTTAAAGATGTGTACCATTTTGGTATACAGGTATATGATAAAATGCACACCCACCGTCAAGAACAGATACTGATTACTTACGGTGCACTGTTGAACACTTGAAAGTTAGACACTTTCTCGTTCATTATAAAGTTTGTGTTTACCGCTGCAAATGATCTGTTTAGTGTGTAGGTTAAGTTTACTTTATTTTCATGTGAAATGAAGTGCTTTTAAAATAACCTAACACTAATGTATTATATATCACTGAGCTTCTATAAAATAATAATTTTATAATGTATGACACTTATTGTTTAAGTTTTCTAAAAGTTTAAGTTTAAAAGATATTTTCTAGCGTTTAGTATTTCCCATAAAATGGTAATACTGAAAAATAGAGTTTGCTGTTGAGTCGGCATTTTGTGCGGATTAATCGGATAGTATAAATTTATTAATAATGTCGTACTTAAAATGTCCTTTCCATGAAACAGTATTAAACACACAAAAGAAATACAACTATCTATTTTAATTCAAATTAAATATATACATGTAAAGTAAATAATTAATTGGGTTAAGGAATTCTCGCAAAGAAGACTAGGTTTAGGATTAGGGATAAAGTAATAAGAAGGAAATCAGCAACAAAGTTTCCGTGGAAATTGGAGAGTTTAACTCAATAAACAGTGTTGAAAATTACAGTTGCCAGTCTGTTCGGATTTAGTTAACAGGATAATCTAGTTAAACGTTTATGGAACAATCAAATCGTGATTCCAACCAGTGTGTTTTAAAATAAATATTATGTCTTTTACTGCATTAAATATTGTTCTGAAGCTAAAGTCTTACCGTAATTCGACTGACTCTATTAAGGGACGACTTAAAATTAGTGAGCTTGTGTCAAATATTAAAGTCTCGTTACATACCTCATTCAAGTTCAACGTTGCACTCTTAAGACTTACAATGCGTAGATCTCTAAAAGGCCTTGAAACTATGCGCTCTCAGGATGTGGATCAAACTAATGGACAAACAGGATGCTTATAGAACCTATTGCTCAGGCTCCCTCGGTACACTCCCAAGGTCAGCATGAGCTGCCTGTTACATTCATTCATAATATTAAACTGCCCAAACTAGACCTGAACCACTTTGACAGGTCTCCTCTACAATCTTGTTTTTGAACTATTTTGACTCCACTATCCGCCGGAACTCTAGTTTATCCCATGTAACTAAGTTTTAATATCTTAAAACTAAGTCTGTCTCATCAGGTGACCCTTTTAATTTAGTAGAATCTCTAAATCTCACAGCCTCTAACTACTTTATAATGTTTAACTCACTGCGTGAACGATATAATAACTCTAGTAGACTTACTGACCTACATCTTATTGATGTCATAAACCGCCCTAGTGTGTTAGATGGAGCTGTCAAGGCAATTCGTGCTTTTTCCAACTCGTTCTATGAATATACTGAAGCTCCTAAAGCCCTGCAGTAATACAGGGTTTTCATAAATGAATGGTGCAATTTTGAATGCTTATAAACAATTTGCTATGCATGGTAGAAAAATATGGTTGGCACCTCTGAATTCTCCAGCTCAATTAGTTTTATTGCTCTGTGTTAGAAAACAGCTGTTTCATTGTTGTTGGTTAAATTGTGCAATAATTTCAAACATTTGATTCTGATCTATAAACATGTTTTCTGATCAAGAAAAAGCCAAGTGTGTGCTATTGGTTAGTGAATTAAGGTCTTCTGTTTTAGTGCAAAGGGCTTTTAGAAGATTATTTAACAAAAATCCACCTCATAGAAACAACATTACGCGTTGGAGTAAACAATTCGAAGAAACTGGATCGGTACAAAAACGGAAGTCTTCTGGGAGACCGACTGTATCAGAGGTAACAATTAAAAACGTTAGAGAATCTTGTCTTAGATGTCCACAAAAATCTCTTCCACGTCGGCGTCTGGAGCTTGGAATCCCAGTGACAACTCTGCATAAAATTTTGCATAAAAGGTTGCATTTTCATGCCTATAAAGTTCAACTGTTGCATGGGATCAAACCGAATGATAAAAATAAACGTGTGGAGTATGCAACTTACATCTTAAATCAGAATGAATACAATGAATCATTTTTAAATGATGTTATGTTTACAGATGAGGCAACTTTTCATGTTAACGGGTGTGTTAATAGACACATCGTTCGAATTTGGGGTTCTGAACATCCTCATGAGATCATAGAAATAATCCGAGACACACCAAAAGTAAACGTCTGGTGTGGACTGACTAAAAACTAAGTAATTGGACCTTTTTTCTTTGCCGAGAAAAGTCTTAATGGTAATGTTTATCTGGACATGCTAGAGAATTTTTGTTTTTCCTCAAATTGACGAGTTTTATAATTTCAATATGGTGTATTTTCAACAAGATGGTGCGCCACCCCATTATAAGGACTTTGTTCGTGATACTCTGAATGACAAGTTTGGACAAAGATGGGTAGGTCGAGGTGGCCCAATAGCATGGCCTCCTAGAAGCCCGGATTTGACTCCATGTGATTTTTTTTGTGGGGATACGTGAAAAAAAAATTTTTATTCTCAGAAGATCCGTGATTTAGCTCATTTAAAGGAAAGGATTTATGAGGCAGTATCATCGGTTACAAGAGACATGCTGCACAGTGTATGGGCCGAGATCGACCATAGATTAGATGTCTGCAGAGTTATCGGTGGTGGACACATGTACTAAATGTACTAAATGTATCAGTATAAAAATTGTTTTTAACGATGATTCTAATGAAATAAATATTTTTAATGTACTTCGTACGGTTTCTCTTTTTATTTTATGTTTAAATTGTACCGTTCATTTATGAAAACCCTGTATATTGCTGCAAATAACATTGTCCTTTCTGTACATTTGTTGCGAAAATTGATCACAGGTTGATGAAAAAATAAACTGGAACACTCTCTGCCCACGCATATTGAAGGTGATTAGGTTCACATCCTCCCCACTTTTCAGGAAATCATACAGTTCCTGAACACTGAATGCTCTTACGTTGAGGATGTTAATTTTCACCCACAACGCCTCATGATACCAAAGCTTCCTATTTTAGGCCTAAATCGTTCTCTCCTCTAAAAGTCCATTTTTCTCCTAAAGATGTGACCACGCTCTCCACTTCAGTCCTGCGGAGTACTTGCATGATGGAAGTCTCTAGCAGCCTCTCCTGCTGTCCGTAATCAGCCGGGCCACCGTGTGTACACCTGTTCCGTATTCAGAAAACATTACCCTCACGAACGTAACAGTATAGTGAAGGCCCGTAACCGTTGTGGACATCTTACATTGGCATCCTGTTTGGGGAACTAAGTACTAGCTTGTAGACCATTAAACAATAAAAGTATTCAGTGACATAGCCAAAACAGTTAACTATGCCCTATTTGAATCTAACCTCCTCTATGGTCTCCTCGTTTAGGGTACGAATTTTCAGCGCATACTGGTGGCCCAGGAAGAAGCAGTAAGAGAACTTGCTATAGTCATGGACTCATTGCGGCCACATGTAATTACAGAGCAAATGTTATCTTGAATTGTGTTAATGCCCCGTCCTTTCATTTTCTTGCTTCACCTACTGTAAATATGCCTCATCACACAATCTAAGTAACCTACGTGTTTGATAATACTATTCATATTATTTGACATTTGTCATGCATTACACAGCTGACATTTATTCATGAAAATACAAAATAATATTATATTGCGTGTCTGTAACTCTAATACCTGTCACAAATTATGTCTTTTCTTACAGTAAGTATAATTTCTTCAAATGGTTTTTAAAAGTGTTTCGAGTGGTATTTACGAATAAGCAATAGCATATGTTTGATCTATACCTAAGTAACGTACATGCCTAATTCCTACAAAGCCGTCTACTGGATTTTGTATGATTAAGAATCAAACATCGAAATACCCAGACTTCCAAACATGCAAATATCCAAGCATCTTAACAAAATTTAGCATGTATTCTAGTACACAAAGAATAAGGTGCTTGATAGTTATTTTCTGAAAGAAGGAAAAATATAAATAATTTATTAAATACTAAACAGATTACCGTTATACAGAAACATTTTCTTCTTAACAAAATATATCGCAAAATTCTGTTTTCAACTAAGCCCTAAAACTTGTTATTTAGTAAAAAGATAAAATTAGTTTAAGTAATAGTTGTAGATTATTTTTCATATTTCTGTTGGAAACAGATTACATATATATTTCTAAAACCTAAATCAGTATTTCCTCATATTCACGACTGAGGACGGATGTGATATGAGATAATTGGTGTTTTCGGTCGTTATTGGTTCTATAATCAACTAAACTTCTCTATCAAATGTTGTTGGTGCTGAACATAAATAAGAACATTTCTAAAATAAAAAGAATTATAAGTTTATATTGGTTTTAAACGTACATAACAGTAAACATTTGGTACGTGGAATTAATGTTATGGGAAATTTATAACTACAGTAATATCCTCAACCAGGTAACACGGAGTACTTGAACTAGAGCAAATACTTTGTCATAATACGTAAGCTCTAAAGGGATGTTGGAACTATATATGAGATATGAGTGATCGGCTTATAGGCTCAGCAGCGGTACAGATAAGGCCTATCTGGTAAATCTGAGACCTCGAGAGACATGAATGTAAATACGTATAAAAATCCCTTAAATATATCGGATATTATTGACAAAAGACTATTAAAAATTATATTTAGTTATATCTTTAAAAAATGTACTGCAGGTAATCCTGTATCAGTTGGTTGTTCAAGCCTAAATACATTCCAGAATTAAAATTTCGTACTTGTAACTTATATTCTAAAACGTGTAAGTATATGTTCTAAATACATTTCCCCATTTAACAGCATAGCACTAGTAACATTAACATTTTAATAAGATGAAAACTATAATTTTCTTATACATATATTAAGATCAGCATTTTTAGTAATAATGTTAATTCAATATTATATACGTAGCATTAGTATCAAAATAAATTATAAATTACATAAATTATATTTTATTAGTGTATATCTAACACATACAAAATATTGTTTCTAGGTAAACTGTTTATTGTGACAAATACAGTAGCCTATATATGTATGGTTAATAAGACTACCAAAACCAAGCTTTAGGATGTGATAAATATAAAGGGACAAATACATACAGAATATTTCTTTGGGTAAACTACTTGCTGTGACAAATACACGTGTATGTTTAATAACATTTTACCTATACCAAACATTAGCTTGTGGTGAGTGTAAATGGACCTTAATTCAGTAATAACTGATAGTATTTTGGAAAAGGCTGAAAAATTTATTGATTATAGCTTCTTATTTGCACGAGTTAATTAAGCAACGACCTAGAATCTAATTTTCAGCTGATTTAGAGTCTTAGAAGATACCTGAATATACATTTTGGTTCTAGAATAAAATGTTTTAAGGTTCAGAGCTAATTTACCGACAAATGCATTTGTTATTTTGTTATTAATTACCTTAGTTCGAACTGGTCAGAAAACACTGAAAAATAACATATTACTTTTAGTATTAATCTCCCTTTCCGTAATTTGGTGCCCTTATTAGAACCTGCTGGTATTCCGAGAGTAACAACCCAAATCTAACTATTCGGGTTTATGTCATTTCCAATTATCTTTCTCCGAGAATTGTTGTTCAAATGAGAAATAACAGCATGAAAACACCAAAAATAATCAATTTACACTTTAAATTTTATCTTAATAGTGGTATCAATTATAGTTTTAACTGCAATCGTAAACAATCATATGAAAGTTTGGTCCTTCAATTTTAGGTGGATTTTTATAAAAGTCTACCACTCGGAGGACTATAAAAGTGTATCTTGTATGACAGACTTTCGTAAGTGCAAAGAAAATCACGAGATCAAAACAAGCAATAGACTTTTGCAACACTGATTTCTATGTAGGCATCATAGATATTTTATAATGGCATATCTTGATCCATACAATTTTACTGAGCGTTTGCAAAGCTTTGCTGTCCTCATCATATCTCAAAAATGATTTGAGGTATTAACTTGGGATTTGTATGAAAGCTCATTTCCTCATAGCTTAGATCGAGTGGTACATATATCTCATCAGTCAACATGCAGTCAATGATACGCCCACATTAGTTCTCCCGGCATAGATACAGCTAACGTTTAACACTTGTTGCTGATATTCGGGTCAAGGTACCTTATCACATAATGCGATACCATTTCACTAAAGACATCCCTCCTGACCTCGAAATTTATCAAAGCCTGTTACGACACATTAAGTCATATTACTGAAATTTACAGATTTATATTCTCGAGATAACGTTTAAGGCAAGTAATAATTGGTTTTCTAAAAATATTTAAGTATATTCGATTATATATAGAATTTTGTTAGTTCTATTTTAAGTACTGATCAATATTTTCCACATTTGCAAAACAAATTATTATTGTTAATATTTTCAAAAGTTTTCTTTCTTTTTGAGTGATTCTAACTTATAACTTTCAAATCATTCAATCTAAACCAGAAATGAGCCAATATTCAAGCCCAAATATAGTTCAATGTCGTTTTTGTAAACTAAGTAAAATAATTTTGTAAACTTTAAAAAATTCTGCGATAGTCTAAATGCCATACGCTGTTGACTACTTATATACTACAGCCGCAACTGCAAATGAAATATTTGTGTGCTAAAAATGTAATAGTATATCAGATTATGTTTCAAGAGTACATTATTTTAAAACCAACTAATCTTATTGTAAACAAAATATTATAAATTCATTAGAACACATATATTGATGTACGTTATATTACAGGAGCAGCAATAAAAAAGGTGAGCTGGCGCTAAAATCAACGTTCAAAAAACCCTCGTGTTATAGTACGGGTATATTGGATACAGTACAAATACGAAACAACAATCAACCTTATCGTTGACTAAACATTACTCTGACGTGTACAATATTACTTTCAATTCACTGCCACCATCAAAATGTGATTACATCAATCTAATCCAAATTTTGAAGTATATTGGATACAGTACAAATACGAAACAACAATCAACCTTATCGTTGACAAACATTACTCTGACGTGTACAATATTACTTTCAATTCACTGCCACCATCAAAATGTGATTATATCAATCTAAACCGAATGTTGGAGTATATTGGATACAGTACAAATACGAAACAACAATCAACCTTATCGTTGACTAAACATCACTCTGACTGTTCAATATTACTTTCAATTCACTGCCACCATCAAAATGTGATTACATCAATCTAAACCGAATGTTGGAGTATTTTAGATACAGTACAAATACGAAACAACAATCAACCTTATCGTTGACTAAACATTACTCTGACGTATACAATATTACTTTCAATTCACTGCCACCATCAAAATGTGATTACATCAATCTAATCCAAATTTTGAAGTATATTGGATACAGTACAAATACGAAACAACAATCAACCTTATCGTTGACAAACATTACTCTGACGTGTACAATATTACTTTCAATTCACTGCCACCATCAAAATGTGATTATATCAATCTAAACCGAATGTTGGAGTATATTGGATACAGTACAAATACGAAACAACAATCAACCTTATCGTTGACTAAACATCACTCTGACTGTTCAATATTACTTTCAATTCACTGCCACCATCAAAATGTGATTACATCAATCTAAACCGAATGTTGGAGTATATTAGATACAGTACAAATACGAAACAACAATCAACCTTATCGTTGACAAACATTACTCTGACGTGTACAATATTACTTTCAATTCACTGCCACCATCAAAATGTGATTACATCAATCTAAACCGAATGTTGGAGTATATTAGATACAGTACAAATACGAAACAACAATCAACCTTATCGTTGACTAAACATTACTCTGACGTATACAATATTACTTTCAATTCACTGCCACCATCAAAATGTAATTATATCAATCTAAACCGAATGTTGGAGTATATTGGATACAGTACAAATACGAAACAACAATCAACCTTATCGTTGGCTAAACATTACTCTGACGTGTACAATATTACTTTGTATTCACTGCCACTATCAAAATGCGATTACATCAATCTAAACCGAATGTTGGAGTATATTGGATAGAGTACAAATACGAAACAACAATCAACCTTATCGCTGACTAAACATCACTCTGACGTGTTCAATATTACTTTCAATTCACTGCCACCATCAAAATGTGATTACATCAATCTAAACCGAATGTTGGAGTATATTGGATAGAGTACAAATCTTTGGCTGAACTTTAATCTAACTTGTACAATACTACTTTCTATTTCTGCTAGCATCAAAACGTTATTTTATCAATCTAAACGGGGTGATTGAGTATATTGGATACGATATAAATAGGCAGTACCGATCTGGCATATCTTTGACTGAACATTATACTAACTTGTGTAACATTAATTGCGATTAATTGACATCTTATAAACATTTTGTATCAATGTAAATCGTGTGTTGACGTATATTGGATAAGGTTCAAGTACTCAATACTGATTAGTATTTGATTAAAATTTGTTCTGACTTATATAGTTTTCTTTACTTATACTTTGTAGCTATTTTTTAATTTAATACTCTGGGGACGATACAAACCCTAGAACACATATTGCACCTTTTCAAGAAGTGACGAAAATAGTTTACGAATATTTGGTGTTAAATAGGTTAACCACAGAAATTTTATTGTTTCTGGAAGCGAAAACTGGCAAACATTTTGATTACAGCTAATCGTGGAGGATATCTAGTGTAGATTAAACGCACTAAATTTTGACATGAATTTTTAAGAGCAATGCATTAATTATGGTTTTCATATTACGAAGTATAAGTAATCTTTTTTTAAAGCAACGCATTCATAAATTTAAAGGAGATAAACCGCTTCTTATAGGATAGCAAGAACAAAAAGACAAATATAAAAGTCTACATCGAACAGGAGCTTAGAATATCATGAAAGATTCTCGAATGATTTATTTACCAACAACCAATTTCCTTGAGTGCCAGCATTATCGTCTCACCTTGGATCAGCACACAGAAATTGTTCGTATAGAAGTTAACTTCCCTCTTGGAGGTTCTCATTAGTTGAGATATAAAACTTAGAAGGAATTTCTTGAGTTTAGCTCTGCTCGCAAGGCTTTATTAAACACCAACGTTTTTATGACGTAAGTTGAATACGATTTCTCATCCACGAAATTTACAACCATATATTTGGAAACATTTAATTAATAACGTAGCCTATATTTTGACTGAATGCAATTATTTTTTAAAATTTTTGTTATGATATACAGATAGAAATTAATTAGTGAAAGCTGATATTTAAAATTTAAATATGTGAATTAATCTAAATCCAATAGTTAATTGATATACAGCTTTCATTCAGCGTATACCATGAAGAATAAATACCAAATTGTTTGGACTACATAGCTAAAAAATATGTGGAACACAACAGACTGGAAAGTACATGGATTATATAACGGACCCATTCTTCAAACGAGATTACTTGTGATAAAATATCTTGAACAAGAAGCTATATAAGTTAATGTATTAAATGAAAATTGTTTTCAAGTAAATAGGTGGCGAATAAGACTGAAAATCCCAACGGTAGAAATAGAAGTTGATTTAATTAATTTTTGCTTCAGGTTTGAGTGAATAGTTAACACCGAACCTTTCAATGATATTATTCGGATATTTTCCTCGTATGTGACCTACAGCAGTTGCAGAAGACGTCAAAATAACAAGTGTTATTACTATCAAGCTTATGCTGTACTTTCAAGACCAAAAATGTAAAAAAAATTGAGAATTATGTTTAGATTAATTAAATAAAATGTCATGAAACAATGTTTACACAGGGCAATAACTCATCACATTTAACAGATTTTCAATTTATATTACACAACTTTAGCCAATGGGGCGTTGCCCGGAGTAAAATTCTCTATGTTTTAACTGTATTTTGTCCATATAACATTTCATTATAATCATTCCTGCAGATTTTACGTGGTTGAGTAAAACATACATATTTATACAGAGCGAAATATACAATTTAATTAATATACAGGGTGTAAAAGGGGTCCTGCACGGGCTTCAAAATTTCTGAACAATTACAGGTAAATCAATAAAACTGGGAAATCATTACTTCACGTATAAATGTAATTTTTGTGTATGTTTATGATGTCAGGAAGATTGCCCGCAAGGAGTCAGAAGGAAATCTTAATTGAAAGCGTAGGCTGAGTAATACATCAAATTAAAGGTCCTAATTAGTAGAGTATAATACCACAAATCTGATCTCAAGGGGTTTATTCGTTAAAACATTACACTCGTTTAAAGTTTGAGTCACTAACTACCTTAAGAACTATTTCATAAGTCCAATATAAATTTACTAAGTTTAACTTTCACAACTTGAGCCAAGACAAGAATATTAAACAAACTAGATCAGGACCTACATTGTAAATGATTCAAACTTTAAACCAGTGTACCGTTTTTATAGCACATATTTTAAATTTATATGGAGCTAATACTTTATAAATTAAACAACTTTTCGGAAATACTTGGTTTATTCCGAAATTCAAGTTTACCAAAAAAATTAACAAAGTTTACAAAATTTTAAAATTTTAATTACAACAGTATAAAAAATCAAAGATATTAACTAAACGCTGGTACGGGACTTACTACTTTGAAGATTACGGAGGCCGATAGGGATTTAATACGCACTGAAGAAAAATTAAAAAACTTGAATTAAATTTACACGCGATAAAAAAAATGGAATTACTCTAAATCCCACACTATAGGGTTAGAGGAAGAGCTGCGATTCTCAACAGGACCTTGTCGTCGTGGCTTCAAGACTCGAACAGAATCCTCCAGCGAGCCGGGAGGAACACATCACCCGATACGTCACTGACCGATCAGCTGATTGCCGGTCCAACTGAACAAACAAAGTCCCCGCACCGCGTCTAGTTAATAAGAGCCTACTTCCTTCCGCGATTCAGCATAAATGAATTTGAACTATGGTACATATTTTCCCTAGCCCGAAGCTGCAATCACGGTAGGAACCTAAACCTTTAAACACTCATCCCGGACTAAGTACAATAATATCCCTCCACATGCACACTTTTAAATAACAATTCTTTTGTACTTATCACTACGTGGAGGCTGTGATGTGTAGTCCGAGGGGTGATGTGGTAGAAGGTGTCCGACGTCCAGTGTGGGTCCCCAGGTAGCCATCGCAGAGGGATGTGGTAGGTGAGGAGTAGAGGCAGGTAGCTTCTCCAATGATTGTACGGCCGGTGCAGTGCGGCGGCCTCGTTGATCTCGTGGTTGGCTGGCTCTGGTTCGCTAATAGCACTGCTACCTGCTCCTCCAATCTAATAACAATTTCAGCCAGCGAGGCATTGAGCTCTTGGAGGACATTCCTTTTACAAAATATTCCCTCCGTATAATTGTATGGCTGTCAGTCTTTCACGGTGTTCTTATTGTACGCCTGCGCCAGTGTCACGAATGTAAACCATTACCAGATGTTGTAAATTACAATACAATCAATTTACAGGGATTACAATGGCACAATAATCAATTGTTTACACACAATAAACCTCATATAGTGATAAAAAAAACAATATTACCCTGTCCTTCTACATATGAAGGAACAGGGAAGAAATATCACTATTAATACAACTCATTGTATACCAAAAAATATTACCCTGTCCTTCTCTATTGGAAGGAACAGGGGACAACAACACCACAACATTACCAAAATTACCCTGTCCTTCTACATTTGAAGGAACAGGGAAGAAATATATCTCATGATATATCACAATACATCAGAATACATCTGTGTATTTACTTTATACACCATTAATGCCATTCATTGTCCCTGAAAATTACATGGTTTACAACAACACTTCTATTACACACTTACACTGGCATTTTATATTATGACTTCTCATCTTAGCCATACAATGTGCTGAAATAAAAACGTCGTCACATCACCCTTTTATATTCCATTATTTATTTTTACTATTATAATAAGCTACTGGACTCTCATACTTAACTTGTTTTGTGTTTTGGGCCAAATTAATACATAATTATATAATCAATTCTTGAAGTTAATTTAGAAATAAATTATATTGCCAATTTATTGTTTTTAGACCCATCTTCAATTCCTTTTCGACAATATAATTGTCCTGAAAATAAAACATACTGACCTTTGCCCCGAGCTAATGTTTATTGAGTTCTAAAATTTCACATTTTGTATTTAAACTTTAATTTAGAAATATGCATCTTAAAAAAAAAGAAAACAAACTATCTTTATTTTAAAACAAAAAACACATTTTACCAGGATCAATATTTCCTTGTTATTTCTGATAAGCATTTAACATGAAAACATTCAATCATATTGCCCAGTCCTATCTTTACTGCCGTGTCATAAACTCTTTCACTTATCGGCCCCCACCTAGTTTTCACTTATCAGAGTCACTTCGCTTTCACTTATCGGGTTCACTTTACGATAAAACTTTACGATACGGACTCTACAAACAAATCCTTTTTTACAAGGGGCTGGGCTATTGTGGCTTGGGCACATCCGGACCTTTTTAAAATGTACACAGGAAACCCTCACAATAATCCTTTCTCCTGCTCTCATTGTTCTTGACCCTTTCTTCAATACCTATAATTATTTTATTTATTGTTTACCCACTTTCAGATTACAAGCCCTGTCCCTAATATTAAATTTCAAAGTGGACCTTCACATTTTCCTAAGATTATGACGGTGTCGTATTTAAAAGCATTTCCGTCCCTAAAATTTATTTCAAATATTAATTCCTTTTTGAGCAACAGATCTACATGCGCTAGCTCCATTTTTATTTTAAAATAATTTTCTTAAAATAAATCAAATATTCCAAACTCACAATATTATTCTAAGTCCTCAGTCTTACACACTACACAAAATTATGCAGGTTTATACACAATGTTCAAGTTCATACAAGTCTTATACAAGTCTTATACAAGTTACACACACTTACAGGTATCAGACAAGTTTATGCAAGTTTACAAGTTCTTTCCTGTAAATAACCTGTTGTACAAGTTTATGCTCAAAAAGAAAGAGCAGAGTGGCGCAAATTATGTACCGTTTTTATAGCACATATTTTAAATTTATATGGAGCTAATACTTTATAAATTAAACAACTTTTCGGAAATACTTGGTTTATTCCGAAATTCAAGTTTACCAAAAAAATTAACAAAGTTTACAAACTTTTGATTCGATTTTCTTCAAAACTTCACACAATCGAACAAATCTAATTAAGAGTCTGATTAAAAATGAATTAAAATTAAAATGAAACTAAAAATTTATACTTCTCAAAAAATGGTTTAAATTAACAAAATAAAATAAAAGTTCTCTTCTCAAAATACTCAAAATCAATATAACACAAAACTTGATATTAACTTTATGACCAAAATTTAATTCACAATACTTCAAAAAATTTAATTAATTCTCAGACTCTGAAAGATGGGAAACTTTAGAAATTTTAATTACAACAGTATAAAAAATCAAAGATATTAACTAAACGCTGGTACGGGACTTACTACTTTGAAGATTACGGAGGCTGATAGGGATTTAATACGCACTGAAGAAAAATTAAAAAACTTGAATTAAATTTACACGCGATAAAAAAAATGGAATTACTCTAAATCCCACACTATAGGGTTAGAGGAAGAGCTGCGATTCTCAACAGGACCTTGTCGTCGTGGCTTCAAGACTCGAACAGAATCCTCCAGCGAGCCGGGAGGAACACATCACCCGATACGTCACTGACCGATCAGCTGATTGCCGGTCCAACTGAACAAACAAAGTCCCCGCACCGCGTCTAGTTAATAAGAGCCTACTTCCTACCGCGATTCAGCATAAATGAATTTGAACTATGGTACACCAGCGTAAATTGTTAAAGAGTGAATCCTTTGTGGTCGGAATTTGCAACATTGTACTCTACTAATGAAAAACCTTTAATTTGATGTACTACTTGACCTATGCTTTCATTTCCTTGACGGGACAAACATAGTTAAATCAAAAAGAAGATTTATAGGTGCAGTAATGATGCACCTGTTTTATTCCTTTACCTGTATCGTTCGCCAAGCCAGTGCGAGTCTTTTTACACCCTGTGTAACGGTACAGATATATTTATATTGTTAGAAATTGTATGGAAACGTGTATTTAAATGTCTACGATTTTATTTCAGAAAATAAATCTAAAGATAATTTACTAAGCTTAATTGAGAAAATGTTAAAGTTATAAAGGTCATAATCATTCATACTACGCGAATAATTTTAAATATAGCTATATGCAGAATGTTCAAAATTATTTTATCAAATGGTTTCTATCTATTACTTTATAAAATATTTGGAGGTTAAAATAAATTATTGGATAGAGATGGGTTGGTGGTGGAGAATGCAGTGATTAATCGTGATCGATACACTAATGAGTTTGCTAAAGGATTGAAATCGGATATTAGTAATGGGATTCTGATGGCTCTGTTTAACGTTTACTTTCGGCCGCTGATTTTATAACTGTTTTAATGACCTGTAAAATGATTTTCTTCATTCGTTCTATAGTTATATTCTATAACTTATTGGTGTCGTATTTAATTAAGCAAAAACATTGGTAATTCTTAAAGTTGTATAGGTATAGTATACGCGTAAATTAATTACTTTTATCAATGTTCGTGTTTAAAATCTCACTTTAAAAATATATAACTGTTCTCTTAGAAATATATTTTTTCATTATTTCATTGTGCACTATAGTTTATTACATGGAATTTATTATACATTTGAACTGACAAGCTGTTCCGAGAGCTGAAAAACGTTGCGGTAGTCAAGCCGCAATGTCGTTCGCCCTCTCAACCAAGACGCTGCAGCTGTCTGGAGTAGGTAGGTCGCTACAATCGATTTTTGGTAGCCTGGCTCCTGGCTTACAGATACCACTTACCCTCGTCTTTGCCGCGCTTCGTTGCTGAACCAAGGCAGTTATCTATGTCAAACACCTTGCACCGCAGTTGATGGTTCCTGCTCGGTATGTGAGTGGATGAAGGACTATCTAAGAATATTTCCATTTTTATATTAGGTAGAGCATATATGTTTTTATTATTTTTTATGGGCTTTTTTATTGATTAGCACGTACTTTTTGAATTGTGAGCTTTATCTTTTGAATGGATGAAATGGTGGTCTTTTTATCATTCAACTATTACCAAGACCACATCGCCCAAGTTAGCCCTCATCACTGTTTTCCTATTAGCCTTCTCCCCTCATCCATGAACATTTTCTGTTGAGTTTCAAGAACCTCAATATTTTTTTAATGCTATTGATGATCTTCCAGTGGTCAGCACTGTTCCAGTCTCGACAGATAGAGGAAACACAGGCTGTCACTTTCAGTAGCGTGCTCAGTCATGGAGGCAGTAGTCTGTACCGTCAGAACACACTGAAAAAAGTCACAATAGGTGAAAGCGGAATTCTTTTATGAACTAATTATCTGCGTGCTGGACTCTGCTGGACATTTTCCCACGTTTTTACGGAGTGGGTTGTTCACAAGAATCTCTCGTCAGTGTATTGGCAGATAAAGTAAGCGAGTATCTGACTCAATCGTATAGTATAGTATATTCACATTCTAAACTTTAAGACATTTATTCTTCTGTTTAAGACGGGAAATCACCGTTACTGAGTGTACATGTGTTGTTGAGGAGGTTAATAGCAATGCAGCAGCCAGTGGGGTGTCCGTGATGGGCGTGAAGTTGGCAGAGGATTTGTCGGGTGGATTATTGTGAGAGTTGTAGGCGCTGTGCTAGGCGTAAGCGATGTGAGTGAGGTGCCTGTCGCAGGATGAACCACTCATGTTTATATCGACTCGTATATTTAAAACTACATCTGATGCTGATTCCAACTGCATCATATAAAAATCACAAGTGTGTAGAGACAAATTAACACTCAAGTGGATGTATATGAGCCATTGTTTACAGATTTATCCTACGTTGATTGCTATTTCACCATATAAAATTTAAATTTATGTATAGTCAAGGGCCGTGAATTGTTTAACTGACAGCCATTGTATACGGATGTATCTGATTGCTACTGCATAATATCAAAATCACAATTGTGTAGAGTGAGGTGATCTTCCACTTATTGACAATTATCTGGCTGTAGGAGAGTCATTGCCTACTGCTTTATCAGAATCAATGATTTTGTAACTCGTAATTTGTAAACTGAGTACAATCATACATCATCTCAATGTAATGAGTTGAAATATAACATTGATAAACATTATTCATAATTGAAATAACTTTATTCACTTTGTAACATTTTACACAACGCCAAGAAAACATTTTTACGATTTAAGTTTATTTTGTTAAATGAAATATAATCGCAGTTTGGATTTGATAAAGGTTAGAATGACCTCGTAACTTTATTGATCCTTTTCGTCAAAACGTATTCGAGTGTTGGTGGGTTAATTTTAGACATTTCTCCTCCTAATTCTCACACAATTCTTCTTTTGTTGCGACATGTTCCCTGTTGTTAGATTATTGATATATAGTCTTTCAGTTAAACGTGGTATTTGTTTTACTGGGTCAAAAACCTCAAAAAAATTCCTTCTAACTTTCTCAGAAGGAATTTCAATACTACATCTACTTTGTATACGGTATATGATTTCTACCGATTTTGAATAGAAAAATTGCACCTTTTCTGTGAGCAATACTGTTTACCGTGCTTTATGATTGCACATGCATATACAAAGAATAAATATTAAATATTTTAACCGATAATTAAAATATGTAATACAAGAAAGTAAGCTTTTCCTTTGGAAGTGGTAACCCAGTGTTAATTTATTTTAAAATTTTATTTTACATATGAAACTTAATTTATATTATTAATACAAACATCCTGGGATGCCAGGATTACCAGATATAAATATCCATTCGGGATACCGAGATACTGGGATCTCAATTTCAGGGATTTCATCCCTACTAGTGCTGTTATTTTCAACGATATTTAAGCTATTCCGACACTCATCTGATTATCTGAGAAGTGTGTGTGCGATTATTTTTTAATCCGATTGCAACATAGCACTGAAACTCTTGTTCTTCAGTTGAAAACTCAATGCTTGGCTCAGAAAACCATAGTTTCTTCATTGGAATCTTCATTAAAGTGTTATTATCTTTAGAAATGAAAACTTAAGGATAATACTATGTTTAATAAACTAAGTTGGCATGTTTCTCCGACAATACGAGCATATGCTAGATGGTATTTAGGAATAACCATTATGCAGAGTTCTTACTATCAGATGCGGAGATACTAGTCTAATGTGAGTACAGAATATCTCTGGTTGCTGGGATCGTAACTGATTAATATTGTTTGAGTGTAAAACATCGATCGAGTATAAAACTGTAACAATTTACCACAGCGTATTTAAGCATATTCAATTCTTTATTCAACTTATATTTTATGTTTTCTCACGCCAGTTCAGTTACGACTTGAACATGAAATATAACATCTTTGTTTATAACAGGTATTTACTGGTTAAAATACTCAAAAGAAGCCAGTATTAACTCATGAACTTTATTCTTAATTTCTTTCATTGGTCTTTCGAAGTCTGTACTGTAACTATGTTTGAGAGCACTGCAGGTATGTACGTCCTTTTTATATTGTACTGTTACAAAGTATTTTTTTTAATATGCTTTAATTTTTTATCAAATTATCCAATCATGACCACTTAACATACGTTTAGCAATTTTAGAATTTTATAAAACCATCACAGCACAGCACTAAGTAGACACTAAAATAGGGTTAAACTCAACGTTCACAGTAGGGGCTGAAGTTACTTTCAAATATCTTTATTGAAATACCTAGCTCAACATTAATATATGTCTTAGTGCAAAACGAATTGTTGGAAGCCTATATTACATAAACGGCAAATCAAGTTAAATAGATCTCCGATTACATACCGGTAATGAAGACTGACTAATACACAAATCGTAGGATCCAACATGTGAAAATATTTACCTTAAATATTTTCGGCTGAATACTTCTTGTTTATAAAAACATTATTTTGTAAACCAAATAAAAAGTTGTGTGCTTTTGTTTGGCAAGGTTGTTAAGAACAACATCGAAGTCTAAGTTCAAGTTTATTTCCCATTGGAAGGAAACACTAGAATTCTCGCAATACTGATCAGGTTCATCCTCAGAAGTATATTGTTTCTTTTCATATCAATATAAAAGGTCTAATACACTCATATCAACATTTATATTAGTTTTTCTTATTATATCCTAAATTTTTATGTTTACTTGTATTTGATAAATATGTTTTTGTATTATTACTAAGATTTAAAGATACCAAAACACTAATTTTTGATATTAATTAAATTGGTAGGCTGCAATTACTGTCTGTAAACTATTTTACTGTTGGTATTGCCGATTTATATCATATTTTGTTGTTATTAATACCCTAACGCTTAGACTAACAAGCGGTACAGAGTCATTTATTGAGAGCGTACCCAATTGCTGAAACCTCTCATAGCGAATATGATAAACCATAATTTATTGCACCACATCCTAAGTGTGTTCGTCCTCTTCATTACATTATTCTGAAACATTTGTATATTCGTATTGAAAATCCAATTTACATTGTAAATGAACTTGTTTAATTTAATATCGTAAAGGTATTTTTATAAAGTAAAAATAAAGGAAAAGGTATTATAGTAAAGGTAATTAATTATACTTATTAGCTTATGGGTTGTTTAAATACTATTATAAAAAGATAAGGTTCCTTAACAACAAAACCGTCAACCATCAATTGAAAATAGACCACTTTGGTTGCAAACTCTGAAAAAAAGGAACTAATATAGAAACATAACGTATCAATTAAAGATTATAGATTTGTTATAATCTGATGCGGATGCAGAGGATAGGTTTAAGAAAATAGTCTATAGTGAACTATTAACAAAAAAGGCCCACTCACGTTTTTTTTTTGACGTTTTTTTCTGCCGTAACTATCGTCATATACAATTGGCCTCAGGTTATTTCCATGTCATTGTTCGGTGAATGGTAACCTATTGTCATCTGTGTTCTGTAGTTTAGTTATAATAAATTAGTGTTTCATTTTTATTTAGTGCGTATTTAAGAGTTATTTTTTATGGAGTTGACTCGCATGGTTGTTGTGTTTCCTGAGTTATGCGTGCCAAAACGCTCCGGTACGATATGTTTATTTTTAACCAGATTGTAGCTATGAATCAGGTTACTTATTCACCTGCGGGAACATTCCAGATCTTGAAACGCAGTATTACTGTTTATTTTATCACTGAATGATGGTAAGTTTCCGGAAAAAAGTCGTGTCATTTGCTTTAACAATCCTTCTTTTTTATTTTGTTTATGTTTTACGCCCGGGACTAGGCTTAATGTCTAAAATTATCAGTCAGGTTGAGCAATGATGCAAAAATTTATTTCCTCTAAAGATTCGTCAGTAATTCTAAAATTCAGTTCAAACACACGTCACAAACATAAAAAAAACGTTAACATTTAAAACTGTATACATCATTGGCCGCACCTTAACTCTTTGGGTGCAAGTGGAGTAATGCCTATTGATGAATATTAACATTACGTGTTCCAATTTTTCTCGTAATGAAAATTTAGTTATTACATTATCATTAGCTATGAACAAGTAAAAGTATTCCCAACACTGTTATCAACTATGTTATCTTCGATACTTTAATTCAATTACATGGAAGACCAAAATTAATTGAATAACAAAAGTGTGTAGGGACTGTATTAAATTTTACGTTTCATATATTATTTTATTACTACTTTAATTAGCATTAAACTATAATTTCTAAACAATTAAAAAAAAATTAAATAATGGATAGCAAAATTGAATACAAATGGATAAAATAACTACTTATTTATACAGTATATAGAGAAACCTTACAGAAACCTTAAAGAACAATACAAAAGTTTTATTACAAATTCTATCGTGTGTCAAATGGGAGTAATTCAGTGAGAATAAAGTGGAAGTAAAGGATCACATCAGTTTTGTGTAAGCTCGGTGTTTGTCTTCCTGACTCCATAGATTGCTACGCACAATCTCCACGCCTTATAACATTAAAAAAGGATACTCCTGCATATTCTGGTTGCTGTAAATTTGAAATGACAGGGACTATTTTTTCTCATCATTATCTGTTAAATCTACTCATAGTTATGGGGAGTACTAACCGCGTTTATTAAATTAACTTCATGTATTATATTCTGTATAAATCATCCTTCCTCTTTTACTTACAAAAGTACACATTATTTTCCTGGGTTTTTCCTATATTGCACTGATAAAACAATGAACTATCTGAAAGCCCAAATATCCTGCGTCCGTTGAACTCTTTAAACAAATAATTGTTCCTTTACACAAGGAATGGGCCTGTCCAATATCGCTCGTTTTCCGTAAACGGACTCTCGTGGCTTTCGTGTGCCATATTGAGAGATAGCAGTGGTATGATGATATTGACACTTAATATTTACACAGATAATCCTATAAGTACATGGAGACTTCTCTAAGTCCGAATAAGGTTGTATAATTTCACGCGTTAGAGTATTTACACCTTACTTGTTAAAGAGAAAAACAGGTCGATGTTATGATGAATTTTGTTACAGAAAATTATAATAATAAACTATAGGTTTTTACCATTGAATCATTGTTTCTAAAAGAAACATTTAAGAGATTAGCTGCAAAAATGCTTCTTACTCATTTTATTTCCATGTCCTTTTAATTAAACTGCATTGTTTATTTGATACATACGAGTATGCCTTCATCGTATTTAATAAACAATATAATTAACACTTTGTATTTATGTATTTATAATATTAGTTTCAACCTTTAAGTTTCATTATTATTACAAGAATGTGTTTATCAACAAGAAATATTTTTTGTTACTAACAAAGAAGTTGACTTTCTTTGATATGGTTGCAGGGAACAAAACCTTAACAAGTTTAGGTAGAAGTTTATTTCCCATGAGAGGACGGTCTGCCGACTGTCTCTAAGATTGGTCAAGTTAGTATTTTGAAGGATATTGTACTTTTGTGTGTAATACGAATAAGAAATAAGAAAAAGGATTCACTAATGCTAAAAGTAACCTACTAATGCGCATAATAAAACGTCCACGAAGTGACAAACTCGGAAAACGTTTACCTACTTTACAGTCCCCGGACGTTACAGACAATATCCTTTGAGATCTTAAGGCAAATTGCTTTGTCATTGTTACTAAATAATTCTTGGTGTTTTAGCTAAGAGCTTTTGGTCGTTTCTCAACACATTATTTCGGTTTACTTCTTCAACATTTTCAAAAGAGCAATACATTATCCTTATACTGGGTAAACTTAAAACCGTAAGCTTAATTTCTTTTTTCCTAAAACAATCCAGATTTCCTACTTCGTAAATCTGAACAAAATTATCTAATTTAGTTGATCAATAATAAAATATTATAATGGTGTATATTTTAAATTCTTATTCAATTCAAACCCGCAAAAAGAACTCTGTTGGAATTACATGGGCAAATAAGTACAATTTTGTTTGGGTACGAGGAGAATGAATTTTCTTGAGCGAGTAAGTCAACGCACAAACAATAATAGTAAAATTTCAATCTGTTGTTGAAAGATGTTTTGTAAAATTAAACTTATTATATCTTATTGCAAAAGATATATTATTGTGCTCCTATCATAATATATTAATTTTTTATTAATAAACATTTAAAGTACAAATAACAATATAGTTGTTTTATATTTATACTGTAAGTTAAAGAATAAAATTTGGAATACAGGTAATTTTATTTAAAAGTGTTAATTCAACTCTCATTATGGAAATTCCAGAAGAGTATCCATTGTAGCCGGTAATGGAATCCAGAATCTATAATAATCTGAAAATCCACATACATGAATGTGTGGATGTGGGAACGTTAGCATTATTGTAATTACAGTAATTGTTCATAAATTTAAATTACATTTGGTAAAGAGCTTCTACTTCCATATTTAGATATAATGATTAGCTGGACTCAATCAGTAAAGATTTAAAAAGTAGTGCCTATTCCTAATTTTGCAAATTTATCTGGGTTATTTCCGCAAATAAATATAATGAATTTTTTATAACAGCAACGTATGATTTTGAAAATATTTCGATACCTTTTAATGTTTAATATGGCGGCCGTTCATGATTTGGAAAAAGAATTGGTGTTAGGAATCCTAGAGCAAACATGATAATTATTTTAGAAATTTCCTGTTTTTAACACAAATTACTCGTTATTATATGTATTTATATGATATTAAGTAATGAATTTAAGTTAACTATCTAATAAACTTTGAGACGATATTGTATACGTTGTATACAAAAACTCTCATAATATAAAATTAGTCTAAACAAAATAAAACACAAAGAATGAATTATAATTCTTAAAATAAGAAATCGTTTTTTTACATTTTCTCATGAAAAAATTAATGCATAATTTTACAAACCAGAAAGAACTTGTGTCATACAAATCGTTGTTATTGTCTTGTTTTGAAAAATATTTACTACCAAATATATATTGGTTGCAATTTAAAGACTTATTATTATTTTATATAATTATATTTTTACCCTGCAACAATTTTTGTTTAAATAATTAGTTTGAGTGTATATTCACAGAGTACTTTTATTTAAAATATTTTATTATACTCAGTATTAATGAAGACAAATTCAAGGAAATACATTAACTGTTTGTAAAATCATCATATGTCAAAGTAAAAAGTGGCGATATTGGTAATGAAACGGAAAGATGACAACATGACAATTGGTGACAGTTGAGTAATAGTGATAATCTGCTTCCAACAGTTAAACACATAAGAATGTCAATCTTGGAGTCGCGGATACTGTATGATATAAATGAAATTCCACTAGAAATATAAGCTGTATTAATCTCTATCATGTCTTAATTAATATATCTTATTAAATATTCGTTTGAATATTTATTGTAACAAACTAATTAAAATAATTAATTTTAATTTTGAGTGGTGTAAAATTTACAAAGAAGCCCTAAAGGTTTTAAGGGATTGTGTTCGAACTGATATAAAGAGCCTGTGTGAGGTATTACGTTGTGTGTATTTCAGAAAAGAAGTCAAAAATTTAAAGGAGGAAATTTAAAGTAATAAGAGCTAACCTAACTCAAGAGGAAAAGAGCAGTGGACTAATAAACTCATGGAGGTTTAACGATTAAAGAGAAGTCAGTTAGATGGCCCTAGAATAGTCATCCCAATTCCCCTCGGTACGCAGTAAGAAGAAGGGAGTAGTGGACTAATAAACTCATTGAGGTTAACGATTTAAGTCAGTTAGATGGCTCTAGCAGAGTCATCCAATTCCCCTCGGTACGCAGTAACATGAAGAGAGCAGTGGACTAATAAATTCATGGAGGTTTTGCGATAAAAGTGGAGTCAAGTTTGGTCGGTAATAAAAGTTGGGGAGTTGATGTTGTGTTTGTTGATATATCAGTGTAGGCGCCGACAGCGCTATAACTGTGCGGGGTGAATGGGGAATGAGAGATAATCTTAGTTACTTTAGTAAGTATTTTATCAAGATATTCGTCTATCCCAGTTAGTTTTTTTAATTTAGTTATAGTTAGATTATCCATATAAAAAATATCAATTGTTAATTTCCAAATTAATCTATAATTTTTTTATTATAAAAGTACAATTTTAAAACATTCATTACTATTGTGATTTCTTATTTATTTGGAAAGTCTAACTTTGTAAAAGAATATAATGTGTAGGATATTAAATCCATCAGAAAATATTTCTAGCTTAAATAGCATTTTTGTATTATACGCATGGATTTACGTAAATTTCTAAAAACTTTATATTTTTTCCTTTTAATTAAAACTTCTCACACACAAATATTTATATTATACCATGAGTATAATATAAATGGTATTTTAACTAAATTTTTTCTGATGGATTATATGTTATACGTAACTTGGATCACTACCACTACACCGTAGAGACCTTAATTTTTATTTATTTTATATTTAGGCGTTTCTGTCACATACTTGTTTAAATAACCAAACCAACATATGATCTGAAAGTCAAATAGCTATCACATGACTTTTATTTAAATTTCAGTAAATTTGTATAAATCTCAATACACGAATTTAATTTTAATAAACATTAAAAAAAGTGCTTGCTCCGTCGGGACTCGAACCCGGATACATATATTATCACACACATATATATATGTGACACATACATATGTATATATATCCGGATTATCGCATTTTTTTATTTTTAGGGTCATGACTGAAAAAAATTATAGTATAGTTCCAATACACTTTAGCGTTATTAAATAAATTTATAATTTGATGGAAAAGTTAACAATTCATATTTATGTTGCGTGCAAGCTTATGCAATATAACGCGAGATTGTAAACACGATCACCGCTGTAACTTTTTAAATATCCAGACTAGCATTTGAAACAAAAGAGAGAACTAATACATAAGTTCAATGAGTTCGTTAGTAAGTCTTAACCAATAAAAAGTTTCAATATGACAGCCATTCGCATTGGATCAAAACTTTTAACTTGACTAATTCCTAACATAGATCCAAAACGATTTATTATTTATAACCAACTTTTATCCTTTAATTTGTTTCAGTACCTCTTAGGTTTCAAGATCGCGGCCAACCGAAATTTTTAAAACACATATGTACATATCTGCATTATAAGGGAAAGGAATGTTATAGAATTCTCAGGTAATTTACAATAAAGTTTTTTCCTACTTCCTTTTTGATGTCACGTAATATTTCCAAACACAGGGCTTACAGGTTATTTAGTAGTATACTAGATTCAAGAAGTAATTTTGAACACGACAACTACCATAATTCTGAATAAATTCAGACTAATCTTGGTACAAGAGCAATATTTGTATATAGCATAAATGAGCTTTTTAGACAGTCTTATAGAATAAAAACTTTCAAGATGGTAGCTGTTCACATTTGAGCAAATATTATTCGACTAATTTCTAACATATAAATAAAATAAATGTTTTAAATATACTAGGACATTACAAAGAACTATTATTCTTTCCCTTTTTGATGTATTTTAAGGTTTCAAGGTGGTTATTGACGTTACTATACAATTTACCGTACACATGTCATTTATAAATCTCATATATTTTAAAGTAATGTTTGTTCTAACGCAATTTTATACCTCGTAAGATTTTCAGGTAGTGGGTGTACAAAGTTTTTAATAGTGTACACCATTGCGGGAATAATTGTGAAAACAATAAGTAACGTAGTTATTAATGGATTTAGGCTAAACTTGGTACAGTGGCAATATTTTTACAAAGCGGGGTTTAGTTATATAGCCACTCTTAAACTCAAACATTTTAAGATGATGGTCAAGTTTTTATCTCGGATATTTAATAACATAAATCAAAATTTACATTTTTTTTAAAACGGAAAAGAAATTTTAAATAATATTTATACTTACTTATTTTTTTATATTTCTTAGCTTTTCAAGCCTATTTCTTAGGTGGCCGTTTAAAGCTACAGAAACATTGGACCATTATGTGATTATGTTTATAAACAAACTTTTCGATTAATTGTAACAGAATCAAGTGTAAGTGATGACAAAGAATTTATACAGTTATAAAAACTTTTCTCTGTATGTTTGAGTATTTTAGAGTTTATAAATATTTGAAAGTGTTACGATTATATTAACACACCAATATGGAAAGTTATTGTCCTATCGGTGTTGTGCAAATTAAAAATGTAAACTAATATTGCTTCTTCTGTTTGACTTTTAGAGTTGGGGTGAAATCTAACTCTCATCGGACTGAGTCGGAAGAGATATTTTAAATTCCAATCTTAGTTTTCTTAGTGTTTATACTCATACACGTATTAGTTCTCTGTGCAGTAAAAAACAGTGAGTGATAAAAGTATTATTAATGTGCCTTCATGTAGTATTTAATGCGTTCAAATATTAGTTCTTTATATCGCAAAGTCCGGATGAGCCACCCTGTACACTGTGCAAGATATTGTTTGGTGTTAGGTTATATCCACTACCTACTGTATGTTCTGAAATTATTTATTTCACATGTTAACTCGTGTAATAATATAGGTGTTTTTAGTAATTATACTATCAGGTGGTCAGAATTATTATAATAGGTTACGTTTTCTTTATAGATAACTTAACCAAATAGAACAATCATTCAATATTCAGTAATTTTTCCGTATTTCTGTTGTTACAATAGGGCGAGCGCGAACCGACCCGACCTGTGCGGCTGGCCTGGGATCTACGAGTTTACGTGTGGTCTAGACACATTATATTATCTTGTACAAATTTAGACTTTATCGTTGAAGTTCATAAATCAATGCGAATACAGAGACACCTGTATTATGTAGTGGAGCTTAGTATTTTTATTCCTGTCTTATTCTTTAAATTACTCATACCAAATGTTTGGATGGAAATCGTCAAACTTCCTCGGTTTTAACTAATAATCCGTTTGGAAAACAACCTCCAGAAATATACACAAATGTAATTTTTTTCTTTATATATATATATAGTATTTTTTTGTGTACACTATAAAGTACTTCGAAGAGAATATATATATATATATATATATATATATATATATCAGTTTTAAATTATTTAATATCTGTACACGAAGGATAAGATTAGTCGCAGAATAGGACAAAAAATTGCTGCTGCATACATTTAAACTTACAACAGGGGCCATTATAACACTTAGAATTAAACGTAATGGAATATTTATATTTTATTTAAAATCTATTAAAAGACAGACGCCACATTTCTGACAGCAGAGAGAAGGCGAAATTACGATGTCTATCTTATTAGAGAAGGAATTCTAACCATTCCTTCAGACTGATTATCCCCTTGTTTCCAACGATTTCTAAATTAAGTGATGATCCACGTTACTTAATCTCATTGGCTATTTTAGGATATTTAAATTGTAAACATATACAACCACGTTTTACTGTAAAACAAATCTTCTCCTATTTTTTTCCAAATATTTATGATTTTTATTGTATTTTAAAATAGTGACTATATGGTGTTGTTATTTATTTTTTAAATTATTAGTTATGATAAATCTCTTCTTATGTACGACTAAATACTAAGTTTTAGCATCATTATAAAGCAATTTACCGTTCCTCCATTTTTGATCTTAAAATAAGAATGTAACAAGATAAAATTCAATCAGGTAAATGGCTTTGTTGTGTAGTGAAAATTTCATAACACAAGAAACATTAAAAAAAATACCCATTTCATGAAGACGTATTAAAAGTGTGTGAAAACCTACAACAGCAAACACGAATAGTTTGACGACATGTTACGTAAATTAAATAATCTGTTTTAATAAAGGTTTAATCGATTGCATTTTTTAAATTATTTGTGTGTTCTCGTTTCATTTATATTAGGAGATTTTTAGATTAATAAATGCATATATGCTTAGTGTTACGTTTCTCAGCTCATAATTGATGTTTCATGCTTCAAAATATTTCTATGTAAATAGCTTCTTGATTAAATTGAAAAGAAATAAAATAAAGAACAAATTACAAGTGATGGAACTGGACAAGAAATAATTTAAACATTTATTCATCCTATAATTATGCTGTTTAATATGTTAAAGGTAAAATATAAGTTTTAAATCTAAACTTTATGAATGTGGATCCAGAAATATTTGTTCGATAATTTGCAAATATTAGAATACCATAAACAGAAGAATTTTAATTTAAAAAAATACCATCGTTAACGTTGTTTAGACATAGAATAATTAAAGAAGCATGTTTACGGTAAAGTTAGAGCAGTTGAGATGCACACAGCTGTCAGCTGCTCACGGCTCAGTCGAAGTTGCTTGTCATCTGTTGTCAGAGGAGTTGGTACTTTTAATAGATCTTTCTTCTTCATTTCATCTCTTATATTTACTCCCCGCTTTGACATTCTTATTTCAAACCCCCATCTATGAAACTACAAATTTTACATTTAAAAATAGTTAATAAATCGATTTATTGACATTGTTGAGAATCCGTTGGATACTCACCCTCTTTAGGCATTTTGAGTAGGTTTATAATAGTGATTTACACTATTATCCCTGAAGAAGCCAGTATTACAAATTATTACATCAAGCCTGCAATTATACTATTGTTGATGATCTATAAAACAATTGGAGTTGGATTCCAGTTAAAGAACGATTTGCAAACTATACAAAAGTATATGATGTTAGTTTAAAAATGTTTCTGTTCTCAGTAAAATTAGTTCAAAAGAGCATAAACAACGTTACCAAATAGTTTAGCTAAACTAAAATATAAAACTTACAAATAATTTTCATTACCAATTATATTGTATAACTATGATTCCGTGTTGACTGTAAACCCGCTCAATATTCCATTCACGATCAAATCTTCGATTAGACGAAAAGTTTGTTGTTGACAAACCAGTGAAGTACGAATACCGGAGGCTTATACTGACATCCAATCACAATCGTGCTTTGAATTTGAACACAAAAGTCAATGCCGTCTCGTCAAGTGGGACGGGTTTTAGTAAGCGTGATTACTCTTACATGTTTCAGGCGTACTCTACCGAGGAGAATTAATTAGTAAGAATTCTTTTTATAAATTCCGAAAAAAAATTAAATTACTCCGAAATGCTTTTGCTCTAGTAATTTTTTTTGCTCAACAATAACATTCACCATGTATATACATAATACGTAATGCATATATGTTTCATGGTCCTACGTAAAGTTATTTGTTCAAGAGTCACGTATTTCAAAGGAGCAAAATATATTGTATGCATAGTGCAGTTATTTTAAAAAGCACCCTGTCAATTACCTGTACATTTATCGAAAAATTTCTAACATGGCCCCTAGCCCAATTTTGTATAAATACTCTTTATATGAATGAATTACTGTATTTATGTATAAATAGTCAACGTATGAATAAATTACTGTATATATGTAAAAATAATATAAATGTATTCATAGATACTCAATGTATAAATTACTCTATGTAGGTATAAATATTCAACATAATTATAAATTACTCCATGTACTTAATAATAATGAATTTATGTATAAATACTCAATTTATATTTAAATACTCAACGTATGAATAAAATATCAAGATATGTATAAATATTCGATTTATATGAATAAATGTGTCAATAACTCACTACATGGGTATATAAATATTCTACCTACGTGTAGTGATGAGTATTGAGCATTGAAATGAGTAATATATTTGTAATTAGAGTAACATATTGACCCTTTCACACTAAGAGTATCTGTTTTTACAAATTTAATGTTAAAGAATTTTTTGTACTAGATATAATTTATTATAGAATAACATAATGATTAGAAAGAAAGCCTTTAGGGTTAGATCAGTGAAGAGAACCATTAGACATAAATAAAAGTGAGCATACACCTATAACCTAAATTATAAGTATTAAAAAAATTCTTTACAACCACTAAAACATAAACGTTATATTAATAAACAGACTATGCTTAGATGCATTAAAGTTGAGCGTAGGTTGCTACTTCCTTTATGTCCTTCTCAATAAATATATGACATTCACTGGATCCATATTCAGCGCTCAACCGTAAACTGCTCCCAGATGTTTCCAGAAGCCATATTATAAGTAAATGGTCGACAACTAGACAGTTTAATTTCTGAATAGCGCCGTAAACTCACTATACTCGTAAAGCTCTAGCTTTACTATAGCTTAAAGGAAACTGCTAAAGTAGCCAAAAATAATATACTCATCCTGTCTTTACCACAATAGTTTCAATGTCACTGGGGAAAATATGTCCATTTATTTACTATTATAATAAAACTGGAATGTTTACATTTATTTATAGACATGTCCTCTTGTGCTTTTAAATATATATTCGCTCATATACTATTGATTAAAGTGAAGGATTAAGAGTTTAAAGGATTTGATCAAGTATTACAGTTAATTAAATTTCATAATAACCTTAACAGGGAGCAGGCTCCGAATATCTCGCAAGCCACACAAAGCTGTAGGCTTTAAGTTATTGGAACGTTTAATAACCCTGTCCCAGTCAATATTGACTAATACAGTGACATCATTACCGCTGCGTCCTCACCGACTTCTCGGATATTTGTTAAAGGTTCACAAACTTTAGATGATATTTTCTGGTGACGGTTATAAGTTGTGGTATCGGATATTATAACCATTCCCTGGTCAACATTGGCTAAGTATGGGTCATCATTACCCCTGCGTCTACACTGCGATGTTGATTATTTGATATTGGTTGACAATCTTCAGTTGGAACTGTTAGTTGACAGTTATAAGTTGTGGTATTTGGACATTAATAACCCTGTCCCGATCAATATTGACTAAGTGGGTTACAGTTTGATATCTCGATAAAATAGTTAACAGTAAAACTTGGAAAACACGAAAAAATGTGATGTTGATTGACGTTGTTTCTCTTTGTCAAAAACTACGGAAATTTAAGAAAACTTGTCTTTAGTATAACTGAAGATAACACATTTCATACAACATTCTAACTGACGGACAACGGGTTCTGCCTCCAAAATGTCAGATTTTACTACTCTGGCAAAAACTAAAAATGTCTGCCCTATCATTCTCGATAACTTAGTAAATTACTTAAGAAACTTTATCATTGTTTACAATTTATTCAGGTGTGTCTCTAAGTCCCTTTCCCACCATCCGCCTATCTTGAGTGTTCTAATAAGATTATAAATTTTTTACTAAGTTCTATTTATGGTAGGATTGTGTATTTTTAAGAACACATAACGAACCAGTTGAGGGTTCTACTACAGTGACTACACTAAGTGTGCAGTTTATAAATTTTATACCAGTAAATAGAGTGGGTGTGATGAGTATAACTCCGGCAGGTTTTATAGAACTGGCTGATTTACTGCTCTGTCGCTACGGTATTCAGTAGAAATCTAATTGCTGCAGTTTCCAGTCTGTAAAATAAATGTTAAACTTTATTATACAATCTAGGTTAACTAACAGAAGCTGACGATTTTAATTGGAAAATCAGTCAAGTATATAAGCCGATTAAAATAAGAGCAATAAAACGTATTGAAGCATTCAAACTGTGCTTGTCTCGTATTGATTCCCTTGTTTATTGTTTTCTACTCGGCAATCGAGAGATAAGTCGTTCTATCTGTGATCATTATTGTAATTCACAGTAACTACAGTTTATGTAGAACTGATACGCATTTCTCCTCCTAATGGTCAATTGTTTGTTAGGTGTATTATGATCTATATCTATAGTAGTCACTACAGCAGGGGACACGAAAGAGTGTGGATGGCGGTGACCAATAGAATTGACAAACCCACGCGACGTTGCCACACACACGTTAATGGTAGGTTTTAGTAGTAGCCAATGTTAGGATTCTCTTTGAACTTACAGACTTTTGCATAATGAGCTAAAGCTGAATACACTTTATCAGTAAGAGCAATAATTCTATACTTAAATCCATAAGTTATTACTTGAACATGTTACCAAATATATATACAGTGACTTACCACCAATACTTCTTTCAAATTGAGGATGAAAATTTTATACCTTGGTGCACCAGTAACTTCCTTAAAAAACAGAGTACTCAGACATGGTATAACAGTTACGCTGTTTCAGACAAGATCAGAATAGATGTGCTATTACTTAAATCTTATGACACATTTTGTCCAGAGAAGAGGGTGATGTGATGCCAAATATGAATTGTAGCTCAAGTAATGTTGATCGTTAATATAACGCAATTAATGAATCACTAAATCAATTATTTTGACAGTGATATTTTATATTAATAATTCAGTACAAAGTTTCAGCAAATCTAAAACGTGGTACCATTACTAGCGCTCCTTTTGGTGTAGTACCTAACTGGCGTTTATAACCGAAGAATAAGATCTGCAGTGTGGCCTCGGTCACCGTACTTGAGTTAACCGGGTCTGTTTCAGCCCCCGGCACACATAACTTTTTATGACTTTGTTAGTGGACTTTTATTATTTGAGCACCCCATGGAATCTGCCTCTATTATTTTATAAAAAAAAGTTTAGTTTTAAAATATAGTTACTCTATGCAATGTTCAGCTGGATTTATATCGATAAGACTGTTTCAAGAGTTAGAGGGTGGCACTACACATATAGTGAGAGCTTGTCACTACATTATGGACAACATTTCCATCAATCGGCTTAAGCCTAATATCTAAACTTCAACATAATTTATATCACGTTATGAAAAAATTAAAATTCCAGCCTTTGATTTCAAGTGTTACAGACTGATCGAACGCTTCAAACAAAACCACTTCAAACCGCTCACCAGCCTCGCTCTGGGGACCAGCAGAGCTGAGTTGGAACAGTATTACATAGGGTTTTATAAAATAAATTAATAATTTCCATGTAGCTTTAACCTACATTATACAGTTTACATACTTGATTGAACACTATTGAACGCCAGCAGCATATTATAAATCTGTCTCAATGTAATACAAGTTTTGGAAACGCATTTTAGTTAAAAAAGGGGGTTTTTTCTAAAAGGTACTACATTTAGGGTTCTCAATTCAACTTTAATGCAAGCGGAGAAAAAATTAAGCAGGAAACTTCTATCTACAGATATTAATATTGTTGTGTTATACAATTTTTAAATATTATGAAAGAGGTAGAACTTTTACGTAAACTATCAAATACACATTTGTGTCACAAATTTACAAAATCTTAACTGGAACAATCTATAGATAATTTTTTTTAAGAATCTTTACGGATGTATGTAAAAAAGCTGTTTCTTTTTATGCTACATCATTGGTAAAACTCCTAAACTTAAATTGATAAAGATTTACTTCTATTTTTGAAAACAAATAGCACGTATTTTGCGAGATGGTATAACATTTCATTTATTGAAACTGTCAAACTTGTCTCATAACCATATTTCATTTGAATGTACACGATAAATTTAAAGTTAGTCAACTAACAACTAACGCCTGCGATGTGGAGATCAAAATGTGATTTACTGGTTGTTCGTTTTATTTTGTCGGATTTGTATATTACGGGAGAGGTTTCTCCAATTAAGGTTTTTGGAACAAACTCCATACTGGAAGTTTGTTTACAAACAACACTACCGTGTACAATGAATGATTCTAATCGTTATGAAAATGCAAATTAATATTGATGTTTCTATAACTTTTTGTGGTACTTGCCTCAAATTATAGGAGAGCAATAAGGTAATGAACATAACCTCGTAAAACTTCGAAGCAAAGTTTTAGCAAAGAATTACGTTCTGTACGATCATGCCCGGGTGATAAAACAGGCCAGTCAACATCTGCAGACTTAATTATTAGGAAAACTGCTGTTACCTCTTCTGGAATTTCGCTCTTATAAATAATATATACTTTATACAAAATTATATTTACTGTCAAACTATTAGTGTTCATTAATGATACTGAACTGCACCAAAATGCACATAACAAGTGTCGTGTTCAAATTCAACTAAGTTTAAATTAAACCTGGATGCAATCAGTGTAATTCAGGACTATTTATTTTAGTTGATAGAATATGAAGTTAGAATTACAAATTCATTATTCTATCACAGATAATGTATATCAGGCAGTAATATTAAGAAAGAATATTTGTAAGTTCACGATGACACTAGGCCTACCTTATAGTTAAGTACTGTACCTATAATAATATGGGAAAAGGACAAATATTACAAAATAAGTACACCAGTGAAACATTTTTAACCAAATTTAAATAAAAACGTGAGTGTTCCAAGTTTACCTTTATAAACAGAAAATTTGAATAATACTTAGTGAGCTCAGATGGTTTGAATATGTCTATATTATAAACACAAAGTGTAGAGAGGAAGAAAATTATCCAATATTCAAATTTCAAGCTAATTGTTAAATTTTTATTGCACAAGTCCGTTTTTTATAAACTGTTACATTCAGATGAACTTGTTGTAAGTGTAGTTGAAGTAAAGGAGTTTATCTTAAATTCTTCCTTGCACGTTCAATGGAAGAAATGAGATAGGACTTTGTAAATATTCAACAAACGTTAAGGGTACGTATTAGTCTGTACATATCTGAAGTCAAAGTATATTATGAAATTTTGTTTCTACAAATATTCTGAAAAAAAAGTTTTCACACATTAACTAAACAGGATTTAATCCTAAAAACCGGTTCAAAAATTGAGATCAGTCAAAACCCAAAAAGCTGTCGATACCCGGATTAGATGTGCGTAAATTATAATAATATCCTGAACCATAATAGGTTTCTAGTGACTATAAGATACTGGAAGTAACGGGGGTGCGGCCAAATACATGTGTGTTTCAACATGGTATGAGCGTGAATACTATGTGTTTGTTATTCTAAGCAATAATACATTTTAGATTATTGAAAACTTTTTTATGTGAAATAATTGATTATTAGATCAAAAATGCTTTTTATTTACAGCTACAGTAATCAAATTTATAACATTTTGATAAGCAAATATGTATTCTTATAATATATCGGGTTTTATAGTACAAAAATTCCGTTTTTTACCATAACTGGGCTGTTGTCGATTGTATTTTCCTATCTGTATGCAAAAAAGCTTCACAGGATTTCCGCTATTGATTGTAATGTACAGTTATTAAGGGCAGAATCACGTCCAAAATAAGATATAACTCTTATAATAGTAATAATAATAAAAACATATACAAATTGGGTATAATTTCTAGAAATATATATTTTTATATTCATCTATGTCACGAAATGTTCAATCATTTTAGGACAAGAGAAACACGCCAGATTATTAATTGCTCTAATTAGATTCATTTGCACCAATAACCACCTGTTGCGGTTTCTCTAAAAAAACTCGTAAACGATGGCTTTATAATGTCAACATATGACGACGTATGAGACTTGTTATATTTGCTGCTATTACTCTACTTTGGCTGGTAAACAGGAAAATCCTGCATAGACTAATCTGGCTGTCAACTTCAAGCGGATTACAGCATCAGAGAGTTCCTCAAATAACATGTTTTGATCATTAGAGTTTATTTTTAAAGCACAGGATAAAAATTTTAACATCCCAATTTAGACGGATTTATAATTAAATAAGTCCTAATATTGTTTTTTTAATTTCATTGCGGACTAAAAAAATAATATTATTCTAATAACTGTTTATTACTACTAATATAGATTTACTCGAATTTTATATTAATATCTACAGTTACAAGGTACAGAACTCCAAATATTTAATTTATTTACAATATTAGTTTAATGTAATAAACATAAATTTACTAAATAAGCCGAGTATATGAATTTATTGACAAATATTTTCACAGATTCATAAACAAATTTTACAAACATGAATCCAAAAACAATGCCAAAACCTGCATTTACGTAACAAATTTGGTATTTTCTTTTATGACTATAATTATTAATCCATGTTTATTATGAATCTTATTTCTAAAAATATACAACTTGTTAGTTATTATATTTTATGAATTAATATTTCAAATTTGATAAAGATCACATTTGTGTCAATTATTCCCTTATCAAATTTGTTATTGTTATACATCCACGTACTAGTGAATTAAATTTTCTGTGTTTTCTGTTATTTTCAATACAAATCCGCATTTTAAAGACTAACTCCATAAAAAATGTTATCAAAAGTAGTTAATTTTTTTAATAAATTATAGAAGTTATTACCAAAAATTTACTTTATCTTTCCGAGCAAGGATGCATCCAAACAATGCAATAACATGAAATATTACAAGTTATTTTTACAAAATAATATTTTGTAGTGGCTGAATTTACAATCAATGGTATAAATAATTAGAAGGCCTGTATTAAAAAAGTACGACATAAGGTCCAGGCTTAACGTCAAATATACAACATTAAGTAAAATCCCGCTATTACATTAAGGAATGATAAGAAGAGGAGAAAGGGGTTGATAGGACACGTAGCATGATCGAGCAAAAAGGAAGCAATCATGGTTTGATGCAGATGTATAAAAAATAACCTTTCCCGATAAAATTATCAACTTTTTTACATTCTTATTGCCCATTGTTAACTTAGTTAACATCTACATAAACCTGTACAATTTGTCTGTTAAAAAATTATTTAATTACCTATTGTTTATAATTACGTCAATTCATAGTAGGTATGCAAACTCTTTTGGAGTTGCTTTATTACAATTATGCACTATTTGGCAGGGAAAATACTTTAAGAATGATGATTTTTACAATAAACATCTGTATTTAATCTAGAACAGTATAATATGTGTCTTTATCTTTTAATATTTAAATTTTTTACTTCAAATTAAATACCTGATAGAGTCATAACTATTTGGTAAAATATATTTATCTTTTTGTGAATTAGTCTTATGTGTATAAGGGTAGAATAAAATAACTTTATGTGCAAGAAAAATAATAGTAATACTGTAAAATAGTTTGACTTTTAACACTTAAAAATTATTTACTAATATACGATATAATCTATGTTTTTATATTATTTCATAGTATAGTGAATTATTATTTTAAATATTATTGAATATAAAGGTTCAAAACCTTCGTAAATGTTTATTTAAATAACAAGTAAATATAAACAAATTGGAATTAAATATTTTTTTTTGTATTGAATCCTAGAAATTATTGCGTATAAATATGAAGCTATAAAGATTATGACATGCATTACAGTTATATATCTGATACAAATAATTATTTCTTTCATAACAGATTATGTAGACATTGGATAAATAATAATAAGTATTAAAGTAGTGAAGTAGTTTTGACGGTGAATGGTACATACATTATATAAGAAAGTAGAAATGTTTAAAACCCAAAGTAGCTCGATTAAAACCCAAGTTGGAAGCATAACACAACACTGTTGGGAACATCAACAAGAGCAATGTTGTTTCACAGGAGAGTTCAGTGGGTGGGAGCTGACATGTCAAACAAAGATGTTACAGGATCTAAAAAACAGTTCATACTAATAATATATAGCCTTAATTGTAAACAGTATGTTTTCACGATTTGGGACAAAATTAAATTTATAAATTATTTTTTAATGAATAAAAAACATATTTTTAGCACTGTGAGTAATCAAAATAAAAAAAATCGCCAAAGAAATTTTGTTAGCCTATTGACTGATATTCTTCAATACCACTCAATCAAATTCCCATGTTTGGGTTTGTATCATCATAAATCACGTTCCTGTTTATGAAGAATAGAAGAGTAGTTTCAAGGTATCTCGTCGAAACATACATTCACATTTTTGTTCATTGAGTTAGGTTTCATAGAATTGTTTAACGGTTTCCACAATACAGTGAAGTAGGGAGGGGTTTACAACGAAACAGTGCCGTGATATAAAATCAGCTACTTTAAACAATGACTTTTCACTCTATTATTTTTTTATTAATTGTATGGAGAAACTAAACATCTTTACATGTCACATGCAAAAATCACATTTGATTATTTAAAAAATTTATTTATAACATTTATTTATTCTGTTATTGTTTTCTTTACCATAATGTCAACCCATAAATCCAATGTAAAAATACCAGCTAATGCTCAGCCAAATCACTTGGAGTTACATATACTAACGTCGAACTCAAAGTTGCTTCATATATATAATATATATATATATATATATATATGTATATGTATACAGGGTGGAAAAAAAGTATGGAAACGTTTTCACTAATGTTGTATGGCTTTACTTATACAAATTAAATTTCGTACATCACCACTTGTATTAAGAACCTAGTTTTTGAAACCAGTGGGGACATTTTATTTTTTTCAGGGGGACGGCCCGTGAGGAGTCGGACGAAAATCTTAAATGTAAGCATAGGCCGAGTTTGGTATCAAATTAAAGGTCTAGTAAAGAGAAACTCACTACCGCAAAACCGCACTTAAAAAGGTTGACCCTATCCAGAGTATAAATTTCATGAAAAAGAAATTTAGTAATTTTGTCTTGTGAAGTAACTAATTTACTTTCAGTAGTATGTTTTATGTCGGTTATGTAAATTTGAAAAACAATTTCCAACAAAAAATTATTTCTTTTTACCTCTACATTTGTTGGATAACAGTAAATAGGGGTTTTCCTGTCTTGTCTTCAAGAAACTGAGAGTATTCAATAATACCACCGTAACTCCTTTATCAACATGAGGTCAAGGTCCAGTCCCTCCAGCCCTTTCATTTCAGGCAAACATAAACTGGTTTAGGCAATACAAACAGTACTGCCACAGCAAAACTCCACAGTTTTGTATTTTTAATATCAGCTTGGTTTTTATTCTACGTTATAATTTCGTCCACGTAAGATAAAGTTGAAAGTCTTCACTAGAAGGTACTGCGATAGTTATACATTTTTTTACTTAAGTGTTTACATTTTATTCTACTAGTTTTAAAAGCAATTTCACTTAGTGAGTTTGAGAGAATCACGCTGCTTATGATGCGTGGGTATGGATATGTAGTTTCGTCCCTATGAAGAAACAGCGCATTTGTTTAGTGAAACTTTTCTTGATAGACCCCCAATTAGTAAGTCAACAGTGTTTAAGACAGTAAAAAGATTTGAAGAAACTAGAACAGTCAAGGATCGCGAAAGAAGTGGCAGGCCTAAATCTGCAACAAATGAACAAAAAATCTTCGGATGTACTCCAAAACAGTTGTTGAAAATCCCAGCACCTCGGCCAGAGTGGCTGCAGAAGATCTTGATATGAGTCATACCTCAGTGTTGAATGTTTTACACAAAAAACAAGTATCACCCTTTTAAAGTAACCCTAACCCAAGAACTTGCAGAGGATGATTTTGATCGAAGGACTGAATTTTGCGAAATAATGATGAGAAAGTGTGACGAAATTCAAAGTTTTTTTAAGTTCGATATTGTTTTCAGATGAAGCTACATTCTTTGTTAATGGACAAGTTAATAGGCATAATTGCCGTTACTGGGCCGACTATAATCCACACTGGATGATAGAAGGCCACACACAAAGGCCTCAGAAAGTGAATATGTGGGCTGGAATAATAAACAATAACATTGTAGGACCGTTTGTGATAGGAAATCTAACAAGCGAAATTTATTTCAATATGTTGACAAATAACATTTTGCCAGCAGTGCCTGCTCTTCTTGGGGCAAATTTTAATGCAGTATGGTTTCAGCAAGATGGAGCACCGCCCCATTACTATTTGCGGGTGCGCAATCTGTTAGATGAAGTGTTTCCTAACCGTTGGATTGGTTGCAGGGGTACCGTTGAGTGGCCGGTTAGGTCACCGGATCCTAATCCACTAGATTTCTTTTTGTGGGGCTTCTTATAAGATAATGTGTATAAAACTAAACCAGCCAACATTGAGGAGCTGACAAATCGTTTATTAGAAGAAGCAAGAAGAATTACACCCGAGATGCTTCCAAATGTGACTGCAGTAGGTTTTTATAATAGACTAGCTCATTGCCAACAAGTTTCCGGAGAGCAGTTTGAGCACCTCATTTAAAACGTATGGTTATTTTTTGTAATACATAGATAATTTTTAATTTAATTCTTTTGGATAATTGTGTTCCGTAAAGTGTCATTTTCAGTCAGAACAGTTTACTTGAGACTGTGAAATTGCGGAGAAATAATAATTAATCAAACGTTACTTATGAAATTCAAATGGCCCGTACTCTGGATAGGGTCAACCTTTTTAAGTGTGGTTTCCGGTAATGAGTTTTTCTTTACTAGACCTTTAATTTGATACCAAACTCGGCCTACGCTTACATATAAGATTTTCGTCCGACTCCTCACGGGCCGTCCCCCTGAAAAGATAAAATTTCCCCACTGGTCTCAAAAACTAGGTTCTTAATACAAGTGGTGATGTACAAAATTTAATTTGTATAAGTGAAGCCATACAAAATTAGTGAAAGCGTTTCCATACTTTTTTTCCACCCTGTATATTCACAAAGTTTTAACATTAGAGGTCAGTTATTTTTTTTATATATTGTTCCTATAGACAGGCAGTTAAAAGAGAGATTAAAGTTACATAGCTGCTCGAGTGTTTGTTTTCGCCAACGGTCAACAAATAATTAATTGGCATTTAAATAATAAAACACTGATACCCTAACCATACAACATTTGACACTGCTACTAAGCAGTACTAGACATAGACTAGAAACTCCCAATTAATATAAAGTATGAAATAACTGGCTTTAAAACACCACTGTAACCTAAATCGTACAGCATTTAATACTTCAACTGCGTTGTTTACTTGTTAGCTGAGATTAATTTGTAAACCTTGCCGTGTCTCTATATTACTGACGTTATTTTGTACTATCGCTTCAAATTAGATATGTTCAAAATCATTAAAAAATTAAGTACGGGACTAGAGGCAGGGATAACTTTTGAATTCAACAGCGAAGTATCATATTTGAAAAATTTTGTGTCTCATTCTACATTGAAAATATCAAAAAGCGCAAAAGAATTCAAGTGACACAAGTACTGGACTACTGTTGTTTAAGGTATATTACTCCGTTGATGAGGTCATGTTGAACCATTCGGAAGAAATTTATTGCCATTTTATAGTAACAAAGAATAAGCCTTAGTTCTATTTACCAACCCTTACCATGAGAGTATTAATTAAACCATATAAATGTATAAATATGTATGTCAGTGACGCATGCAATGACAATTTTAAGATATTTCACGCAATAAAGAATATTATTATTATTACAATAGTGGTAATCACAATATAGAAAACTCAAACATCAAATGCGATTTGCACGCTAAACTGGACTACGGATTACGGTCCAAGTTGGGTACCAAAGTTCAGATGCCAACTACCTAGTTCATAATGAAACTACTTCACCTGCTGCACTGATTGAGTAATATCTCTATGTTTTATATGTAAACGTATTTAAATAGAGATAACATGGATTTGATAACACTGTTAAACGCCCCACTTGCTAATTCTGCGTGATTTGTGTTAGTGGATAATCTCTTTAATTCAACAGGGAATTTACCGTGATAGCAACCACGTTGTTGTAATTAGCCTGCTTATCGATAACGAGTTTTCACAATGCTCTACATGGATGTGGTAAACTGATTATGTGCTAAATCTCAAATAATTTATTCCAACAGAGCAAACTATTGTACTATTTATTCAATCGTTACACATCAATTACTCTTTAGTATTTAATCCCATAATAATTTTTTCTTGAGATATTTCACAATAATATGCTTAAACTGACTAATGGTAATTAAATATTATATAAAATAAAATCATTTTGTTATATTGTTGTGTTTAAATTGTATTAAAACAATAATATTACAATTATAGTATAACCCATTCTTCCATGTAGTCAGAAGGTAGCGGCTCTCTAATGAAAGTCCGCTGCCCTGATTGCTGGCGGAGGTGGAGGTTCATTTACAGAGGATCCCTTAGTGAGTAAAGTCAATATTTATTGGGGTTCACTTTGCTCGAAAACCTTTACTTAAATAACATAATAAAAATGGCATTCGATTTAAGAGCTTCTCGATGAAAAAACAGATGCAAACAACTTTTAACAGTACAACAAGAAAAGTAAAAATCGTATTAATAATAGACTGCTTATACGAGAATGGCCAGTAACGATTATGTCAATCTCACCATTACTAAAGGTGGACTAAAACAAAATAGAATTTTCCAAATGTTCCTGTTTTTGGCTGGTTTAATAGTGTTTTACGTCATGTATTCATGTTTAAAGTCAATCACGGGACAAGCTGTTACCCGAGACCTTAAAACCACATACGAAGTACAGAAGTTGTTTTCACTATATATAAGTACTATGTCAGCAATCAACATTAAAATATAACCCTATACTTACGTCTATTGGATTATCTAATCAGTAGTTTTACCTCGGTCTAATCAACTGGGACTTTAGAGAGATTACGGAACATCGCTGACTAAGCGCTGTGCCAAGTTTTGTTTACAGCCATGTATCTGTAACTCTTCGTTTCAGGTAGGATATTGAAGATAGAAGGTTTGAAAAGATAATAGAATTTCGTACATTTTCAAGAGATTTGCATGTATTAATAACTTTTCCCCACCTGACGAAGAGGACAGATTCGAATTCTCGAAACGTTGTGTCATACATTTTGTAACATATAGCAATAGCAAATGTAATGGAATACTGTTACCTGCAACTATCTTAAGCTTATGCCTTTTTCGTTAAAGCACGTGAAGAAAACGTAGAATTCCTTACCTGTAAACTTATTTTTTAAATTTTGTGTTAAAACGTATTGACAACAAATTAAAAATATAGTATTAATGAATTTGCTGCCTTAATGATTAAAAGTTTGTCAATACTCGTTATAAACAATGAATTCCAATAATGTCAGATTCCTATCACAATAAATGTGCCGATTAGTTATACAGATTATCCACTAACACAAATTACGCAGAATTACCAAGTAGGGCGTTTAGCAGTGTTATCGAGTTCGTGGTATCCCTATGTAAATGTGTTAACATATAAATCATAGAGCCGGTGCTCAATCAGAGCGGCAAGAGAAGTGGTTTCATTATCACTGTGTAGTTCGGAATCTGAACTTTGGTACCTGACTTGAACCGTAATCTGTTGTCGAGTTCGGATATGACATTTGAGTGAGCATCTGTTCAAGGCACTTTGAATACTCACACTGATTTAATATTATATAGATTTTTGTGATTATGTCTATGAAACATTAAAACCTACTAAATATTTAATTTTTATTTTGAATTTGTTAAATTCCCTAACTTTAAAAATACCTACCCAGTGTTGTCGTGTTGTCAGAGTCCAAACTGTGTGATGAAGTCAACAAGACATGTCGCAGCTGGCCGATCGGTAATAATGGACCATATTAAATGATGAAGTCATAATTATAACGCTTTAGTACGATATGGTCAATACAGTTCTAGGAATGTGCATTAACTCGTGGTGGTTTTCTTTGAACCGTGCACTAGCCCAGCTTTTTACATTGTGTTTAAATAAATGTCTTGCTTATAGTAAATTTATTGTACTTCAGGGATACCATATTTACGTTATCCGTGAAAATATGTAGGTAGGTACTATTTTCAATTAAAAAAAAATTCTAAATCAAATAGCATTAACTGGCATCCCATCGTTGGTAGATCTCACTTCTAGCGTCTACCATATTAAAATTTACACCTATAAATCGAAAGAAGTCATTGATATAGTTTTAGTAGTATTAACCTGGAAGTTTCCGGTATTGGAAAATGTTTTTCTTTGTGAGGCGGCTGCTTCCGTCTAAGCTAATTGTTCTATTTGGTCGTTCTTTGATGGATGCATACCGCTAGTAATTTAATGATTTTATTCAAATAAACTTATAGTATTTAAAAAAAACCTAATGATGTTGAAATATATGCCGGAAGTATAGTTGCATTGTATGTGGGTAATTTAAATTTCATGATGTGAAACTGACTTATTCACTTTGAATTAAAACTTTAATATGTTTATTTTATTACTTCAGTATTATGATGAATAATATGCAGTAACGAAAAATGAATTGCACGTAACCTGAAGCCCAAATTCTGCTTTTTCATTATCGGTAAGCTACTTTTTACGCTGTGGAATGGACTTTCCTACATTGAACTAAAGTTCTATAATGATCATAAGAAAACTAACTACAGTCTAGCAGATACTAGCAAGGAAATAACGATTAAAATACAAGAGATATTACGAAGTTTTTATTTAGTTTCGATAATCTAAGTACTTTAAATTCTGCAAAATTCGCTTACACATTGAATTAAGCCTTTAAATAGGTTAATATTACTGATATTTTAGTTTATTCATGTGAATATTTACAAGAAGGAACGATATACATGCATCTGAATTATCATATTTAAATGTTGGGGAGGCAATATTTAATTGTAAACTGTGACATTGACCTTTTCGCAATCAATATGATGTTAAAGAATAATGTTCACATTTAAGTAATGAACATTTCATTAGAAAAAATGAAATAATGAACAACTAACGATGTATATAAAATTAGGTAAAGTTTTAAGACGCTTGGCTATAATTGTTGCCTGAAGACGCAGACTGTACTCCCAGCAAATGCTTATCCGTTGTTATTGCCAAAATCTCTTTTGGAATATATTATATCTATGGGATAGTGCAAAATTGAATTGTTTTTCACCATAAGTTTGGTTCCCACAATCCAAAATAACACAAAAAATGTGTTTCACTCAAATGCATGGACGAATACTGCCTAAACAACAAAAAAAAATTACTTTCAAGGCAATATAGTAGTTTATTTTAATGTGTTAGACGTTTGAAGTGATATGTTTAGCTTGTGATAGTTGTCTCAGGGACCCGGCTGCGTCAGGGATATTCTTTAGAAAAATAAACTGTAGTGGGAAGGGGTGGAAATTCGTAGAAATGAATAATTTTAACTGAAATCAATAAATTACAAATGATTAAACAATTTAAAAATTCTTATTTATTTTATAAAGGGAGCCTGACGTATGTTTCAAGATCATTCTATTTCTATTATTCAAGATGAATGTTCAAAATATATTATTAATTACATCATATCCCTGAAATTTGAACGTGTTCATGTGTTCAAGCGTTCCAAGACGAGGCTAATGGAAGAGGACCGCAAGGAGCACTTGTACAGGATCATGTGTGTTATGCAGTCTCAACAAACCACTTCCATTTAATCCAAATCCTACGTAATACCTACACGCTGCTCTTGGAACTGATGGCACTTGAACTTCGTGTTCCAATCATGTGAGCCGAACATAATATTGTGATTGATATCTGGTTTTTTAATAATAACATTGAAATAACTATTAATAAAAGAGTCACAGAGACTTAAAAGTTGGTACATAGATCCAATTTACTGCAATAGCATACAGTTTAATTTTGCCAGAATATAGTTTAAAGTGATGTAAAAATGGTGTTATATTAGATATAATAGACGTCGAAAAGTAAATTAGAATCATACAATATTGTTACTTTGCCATAGTTTTAGTAGAGTTACAAGTTCTAAGCCCAAGAATTTTCGAGGGTACGTGCCAACATTTTATAAACTAGGTTGAATAGTATCTAAAGTGACAAACAGGAAATATCAGGAAGAAAACTTCGTAATCTTTCTGTCATCTTTGTATTGATGTGTGTAGGAATATTCACTCTTTTCTTTATTGAAAATAAATTATTGTTTAATATCCCAAACTTTTTAAAAATGTGTCATTCATATTTTCATTTCTCGCCTTTAAAGCAGGATTGTAGGTACTGTGGTATTATTCAGAGGCCACTATGTTAGGAAGAGTTTTTGTTACGAAGGAACTAAAAACAATAAATTTTACAGACTTTATTTGGCTTGCTACACAGATTATATGTCATTTTTACGATCCGTTCTTGTTTTCTACCTCCCAAAAAGAAACTATGTCGGTGAGAAGGAAGCCAATCTACCCTATCTACTACTTATTATTAATCTATATAAGTAGGGTTAGATTACATTAATATAAGTATATTACTAGTTGTAGTATTAAAGTTAAAGAAAACTTTTGCGTACGCTCACGTGTTCTGAGCTTGAATGTGGGTACTACCTGGATGGATTGTCAGAATTGCGGGGTAGTACCGAAGGCACCACTGCAGCCCGCCCTGATAGCCACGGGCATAATAGATTGGTATTTTTATGACCTTAGACAACTTCCTAGTTAGTCCAATATTTCCTACACCAGATCACGTTGCATGATCCGGCACGTGATTTAAGGGCGATAAAGTACTGACCGGAAATGCCTTTGGCTATCAGTACGTGATTCTGGGGCCTACGGTGGTACCTAACACTTTTGGCTAAAAAAAGAAAAATGATCCCTCGAGATAGTACCTAAATTCCTATTATTTATAATATTTACGTACGTATTTACCTACTTATGTATCCTTATAACACATGGTTGGTACAGAGTGGCCTCATTCTTGTCGACATTGCTTCTAATTGGGAGCAGAAAACAAAAATTGATCGTCATAAGAACATCTAGTTATGAAGTATCAGGTATGAAAATCACTTCCAAAAATGGTAGCCTCAGTAACCAATGTACCGTATTTTCACTGTGAAAGTACTCTTGGTAAAGATGGGAAGTTTTGACAGTTGATATATCTACGAGCTTTACTTAGTTCAGTGATGGCTGCCACAGCCTAACCAGTTTACCATACTACTGTTGACTATTAATCGAATTCCTATAAAAGAATTGGCAATCCAGGAAGCACTTCCAGGGGTTTGACGGCAGATACGTCAACAACCTTGCAATACCTATTATAACTTTTGTGATCTTCATTTACATTAAAAATAAATTTCTCTCAACAGTATTAGAAATCACTAAAGGTGAAGTGCTGTATATGTTGGAGACTGTTACACATAGAGAGAATAGTATTCATTTAACGTTGACTAATACCTGTATATTGTTGAATAAACAACGTTAGTCGAGTTTTTGCGATGAGTAGCGACAACGCTACAAGCATATAACATAGCTAAGGTGGAAAGAGATGGTTTAATATGAATGTTGAGTTTTGCTCCAGTTGACCTGATCAGACAATCGTGCACCTGATGGGACATATAGAATGCCTATTCATCTGGATTACATTATATTTAAATTTGCTATCAGACTAAGTGTGTTAAGTACGTTAAGAAGGCGGATACAATGTTACGAAAATTATTTATATATTTGAATATCATACAAATATTTTTACACAATAAATACGTACCCGTAAAATATATTTCAGCAAGCAATGTTTATATTAAGGAAGTAAATGCTGAATCTGACTTTTTGTTTATCTTTACTTATGATACTGGAAGACCCGCAGTGGTAGAATTATTATCAAATGTTATTATAGTGTTGCTCTTATATCACCATTTTACTTGAATAAAATATTTCCGAGTTCTACGTATGCACACGAATTATTCTATATTCCTAGAATTGGTTGTGAATTATAAGGGCAACTTTAATAATTCACACCCAGATACCACCTTTCATAGAGCATAATGATGGCATAAATATTCTCGACCTAGATTTTTTTTTAACTAGAGAAAATTGCATGTTTACTTACCAATATTCTTTTTTCATATTTTAATTTTTCAGTTTAGAGTCGATAAAATTTACAGAAATTATTAATTCCTTTTTGGAAATACAAATGAAATTTTGTTTAATTTACTAATATAATTCTTTGTTTGAAGGTTATTTTTGACGATGGAAGGATTGTGAAGGAAACAGGATTTTTTCCGGACATTTGCCATCGTTCAGTGAAACAATAAATCAGTAACACTACGTTTAGAGATCTGCAATCTGATCTCTTCTTCAGGTAAAGAAGTAACCTAATATATAATATTACAAACTAGGTTAAAATAAACAAATCTTACCAAAGCGTTGTGGCACGCCTAAGTCAGGAATCACAACCTACATGTTGTTTGTCAACTTCACTAACTCTATAAACATGCACTTAATAAAAACTATACAAAACACTAATCATTAAAACTGAACTACGGAATACAGGTCACAATACGTCTTCATTCGTCTACTAACCACCTACAACTGTCACGTTACTAATAATGACAGCCTACTGAAGTGTCTATAATGACTACTAAAGGTGTAAAATGCAAAGTTTTATTACTGACTCGGTACATTGCACATATCAACCCTTACCTATTACTGGTTGCGTAAACCTGTAATATAAAACATTTACAGCTACTCCTCACGGACCTACATCGTGTAGAAATCATAACTTCCCTACATTCTCGGCAACCCCTGTAAAATTGGTCGTAAATAGAAGATATACCATTGGAATGTTCGTAACCTGAGACATAAACATTTACAGCTTGATACTCCTCGTAGTTGTACTGTCTCGTAGACATCGCATTGTCTTTAAGTTACATTAAACATGGCGACACTCTTGTAAGACGTGGAATGGTTTCAATTATGCTGTTAGACCTACATGTTGTTCAAAATAGTTTTGTTAATTACTAAATTTTTTTCCTTTATAGTAATTAATTTTATTCTATCGTTTGTTCACGAATCTTATCCTCTCGGCATTATTTTCTATAATCATGTTCTTTTCATTTACTTTTAATTTTTGGCAGTTACAGTATAATAATTTAATGTGATTAGCCCATTTCAAACAAAAGAAAAGTTGTTTTATCTGGCTGATTAAGAGGATTGGCTGCCTCTCGAACACAATTGTATTTTTAATTAAGGTGGAAGGCAAGTTGAACAGAACTGGAAAGGGGAGTTATACGAAAAATGTAGTAATGCGATAAGGAAGAGAAGTCTTGAGGAATTTTCCGAAAATTAAAACCTAATGTTAACCATTGGGTTATTATTTAAAGTATGTAAATAAAGTGAATTTACTTAGCTCACTTAACTTAGCTTGTCGAAATAGTTTAGATTTTTGCATACATAAATGTTAGGTAACGTCAGAACTACTGTTTTTGTCCATATTGAAGATATTGCCAAGGACAGGGAAACGTCACTCCAAACCTCACTTACCTTGGTAATTATCAAAACTGATGTTAAGGTATTTTAGTTGTGTATTCTGACATATTAACAAGAACAAGGATATGTCACAGTGAACTACAAAGTATCCGGATGGAGCAAGTCAGTTATATTCTAAATGTGGCTTGAAAAAATGCATTTGCAGAAGAAAAACTATTTTGCAATTCAGTGTTCCATCAAACCCCTGTATGTTGTAATAATGAGCTTAATGAACTATATTATTAGAATAGAAGAGGAAAGGAGAGAAAATCGAATAAACAGAGAAGGTTGATTAATATATGATGGAATAGAATGCATTTATTAGAGAGGCAAATAATAATATAATTTGAAATATATTTGGTTGGGGTTCTATTTGACAGGCAACGCTAGTTTTGACCAAAACGTAATATTACAGACTAGTTCTGACTAGTATGAAAAAACTTAATAATTGTTTACCAAAATAAATAAGTCAAAACTGGTTTCTACTGTATTTTTTATAACTTCAGTTCGAGCTTAAATGCCTAGATTAGTAGTTGTGAATTTTTTAAATTGGATTTGATCATGAAATTTGGTTAAAATCTGTTTTGACTGGTCAATACCAGTTTTTTGGCTGAATTCTAGTTTTAACTTAAACATATATTTATATATGATAATTTATATTGGGGTGTAAGTAAATAAAAATAAGTCAATGTGTTTTCTAGACAAGTTTGTATCATTTGTAAAATATTATGTTTAATTTAGAATTATATGGAACTGTAGACGTCTACATCGTCTACAAATTTAGCGCATCACATGAGAATGCTTTCAAGAAAATAGGATAAGGAAATATTTAGTTGCCTTACTTGCGCTCCCTTCCTCCCCTCCAAACTAGATACTCTAGTACAAAAAAATTATTTTAATAATACAGTTAAAATATACAAGTATTATGTATCCTTGTCTTTTGATAGATTGTTTCAATGTATTAGATTTTATTTTTATATCGGTTTCATCAATTATAGTTTTTAATACTGTTAGTTATAAATGTAAATTAAACAAGTTTTGTTTTTATACCTTCTGTGCAAAAAAGCTATTTTTGGCAAATTTAAAGTTGTTTATTTTTGTTATTTGTTTAAATTAAATTAAACTATTGCATTTAAAACATATTGCAGGAAATTTGTGTTGTATATTCAAATAAACTGTGTATGAATGGAATAAGTCTCACTTACTCGTACTCATGGAAAATATGGAAAACCAATAGCATTTCAAGGTAGCCAATTAACTGAATTTTTGGGAGTAGTGTTGATTAAATGAGAATTTAATTATTTATAAAAAAAAAAAAACTAGTAGCTTATGTTTTTATTTTATGATTTTGGCAAAAATCGTGGATTAAAATTAATATTTTGAACGTTAAAATCCTTGTTTCTGACATTTATGCCACATAAGAGTCTAAATTATTGTTATCAATAAATATTAGGGACATTTCATTATTAGATGACATAAAGAGCAGCGAGCCGAGGATAAACGTCTTACAAAGATCACAGGGGTGTCCCCTAGTCATCACTTAACGTCTTGTCAAACATAAAATCATGCAAATGTCATAAGTGGTATAAATATCACCACTCCTTAGGTTCTATTAAGCATAACACATTGTTCTGTGTAGAGTTGATTACCTTATTAAAGACATAGGTCTCAAGTGTTGCCCAGTATAAATATGAGAATTTACTTTGAATCTTAAATATTAATTTTAAAAGTGTTGTTTTCTAGTCACAAATTGACATAATAACTAAAAAATACTGAGATTGAAAAATTTTGTTCATACACAAAAAATGTTATTAACAAGGTTATAACCAAGCACTTCCGTGCTGTATATGTTCAGTCTCAAGTTTTCTAATCTCAGTTTCCTAGAGTGACCCACAAGAGATATTTATATTACGACCAAAGTTTCTCCAATATATGAGTTCATTCCCCGGTTACTCATTTTATCTACTTTTCATTGCCACCTTATCCCTTTTGTTGTATACCTATGGCTGTACACATTACCTTCATAAAATAAAGTAGATTTCTCCTATAGACGATAATCTAATGTTTGCATATTGGTTTTGTTTATTTATTTACTAGCATTTAACTTTTCTTTATTGAAATATTTTATAAACCACTGTTTTAGGAAAACTTTATAAGGCACAAACCGGTATTAAATAATTTTATATGTCCATCAGCATCTTTTTTTACAGCATATTACATTAGGGAAACCTATATGTTACACACAATATTTTCTAATAAAAGATCGTTAGACGAGCTAAATTTTTGTTTTTTCAGATGTTATTATCTTGGTATGTTTTAGAAACTATATGTTAGAAATGTCCAGAATTAGGTGATAAACAGTTAAATTACAGCGTCAAAACCTGATTTCAGCAACTTATCGATACCTCACTAATTGAATTTCCGTTTTTATGTCTCATCGAAAAGCTCTTATTTTGGCAGTGCTAACTGTTCACCCATAATTTTTCGGCGAAAATACCAAAAGAAACGTTATTATATACAATTTCCATATATAGCAAATTTAACTTATGTCTTTGAGTTCAAAATACCGTAATTAATACTTCGAAAAACACCTGCTATACTCAGTTTTTTTATTTCGCTTCTACTCGAATATATTATATTTCCGCATATTAGGCAGTTGTAGGTTATGAAAATATACACGTTTAATGATAAATATCTTCATTAAGTTACCATGTTAAAGTTATTATTACCTAGTACATACAGTAAAACATGTATAGTTAAATATTATACAAACGAATTGAATTACTTTAAAATAATTATACTAATAAGATGAAGAAATTGTATTTTCTGTAAGATTTATTCAATCAAACTTGACATTCACTTAAGTTTAATGTCATCGTTGATGGATGCAGTTGAGAGGCTTTCAGTCAGGACACGATCATAAAATAGCGGATATTAAAGTTTCATCGTCAAAACCTTCATTATCATGTATATAATTTAGTTTCAATATCAGGAGATGATATTGGCTTACCACATTGAATTAAGATCACTGTATTCTCTGTACTCATTACAATAAGCCTGTCACCTGACAGTGGTACTAGTTAATGAAAATGAAGTAGATGAATTTTGGGGTGAATAAACTAAAATGTGGTGGCGGAGCGGAGAGTAGTAGATACTGATTAGTTACGAGACTCTACAGTTAAGAAGGAAACCGGATATTTCTGGAAATTTTTTTCACATTTCAACATTTCAAAATTTTACAAAATCAGTTTCGAGGTCTGTAATCTCATCTAAACATGCCAAAGCATAGCTCAGTTGATCATAACAACAATTTTTGAGACAATTTTTCACTCAAATTAACTTTCAAGCACGTACTTAAAAACACAACACTAGTAATTAATCATTGTGTATTATTTTAAATGTTTATTTTTCTTTTGAGTTTTGGCATACTTTTTGTGTTGTTTGTAGTATTATGACATATAATCAAATTAAATAAATAATATACAGAGTGAGTTTTATGTCCTGGCACACCTGCATATAATTTAAACGGCCCGAGATATTTATGTGAAACCTTGACACTACCTATTATAACATGTTTTTTTTAATGTTTCAAATTGTTGAAAATTCCCCCCCCCCTTTTCTTAAGGATGGTAAAGAGGGGCAACTAAACATTTTCAAATACAAACACCTATCGTGTGACCCCTCACTTTAAACGGAATAAAAAAATAAATCCAATAATCCAAACTAGAGGTCTCTACGTTTATTTTAACAGATTTTATGACAAATTTTACAATAATAAAATCAGTAACTGTCTTGTCCTGTTTATCGTAACATGAGTCAACACTAAAGCAAATTCTAAAACAGTTACCTGTTTTAATGTAGCAGGTGTTCAAACTGTTCACCTTCGGCTGTTTGACAGTGTGCTAGACGTGTGTAAAAACTTGAGACATGGTAGGGGTTTGTATTTGAAAATGTTTAGTTGCCACCCTTTACCCCCCTTTAGAAAAGGGGGGCAAAATTTTCAACAACTTGAAAAATTAAAAAAAATATGTTATAATATGTAGGGTCAAGGTTTCACATAGATATCTAGGGCCGTTTAAATTATATCCAGGTGTTCCAGGACATAAAACTCACTCTGTATAAAACAATAATTAAAAATATACTACAAAATAAAGTTTCGTATGCATTTAGAAATAAATGTACTTGTACCAGTAACAAAGTAATCCTAAAATGTTTTACATCTTCCTAATAAAGTCATATACAATAAAACTGTGATCTTGGTTTAAATACCAACAGTTGCTAAAATAATGAAGCTAGTACGAGTATGAGAACGTACCTAGCAACGTTTATATTTATCACAAACACACTCACTCTCTGAAAGTGATAACGGATATCTTCGTTCAGAATCAATAAATATAAAATGGTTTCAAGGAATTTCTCGATTTCACGGTAGTAAATTGTTATTTATTAACGCCGCGGAAGCAATTTTCGCCGATATTGGCAATCAGCGCAATATCTGCAGAGCCGGCAGCGACACCTGATGGGCACACAAGTCCGTGCTCCCGCCAATACACTATTAAAATATGCATACAAGACTTTACATTTTGAATATCCATTAGCACGTTTGAAGTCTGAGTGTTGACTCTATTTTAACATCCTTTCTGAAATTAATGGAAATAAATTCAAAAGTTTCGAATAACAAACACGATTTTATCATCGATTAAGGTTACTTAAATGCCCATAAGAGCCCATGTTAACTGTTTTCCCATTTACTCTTAACTTATTATAGCTAAATTTAAAATTTTTACTGTATATTTTTAAGTTTATTTAAAACGCTGTGAACCAATAAAAAAAATAAAAAAAACCCAACTAAAAAAATCCTTTCATAAAAAAAATATAGATTTTTTTGTTTTTAAAGTTATGTTATTTAGGTTAATTCTGTTAATTATGAGTATAATTTTATAAATGCTGTCATCTCCACTGATATGTAGTTAACCTGTGGTAAAAATTTGGTTGCGATATCTGTATTAGTTCCGGAGATAATGGGAAGAATATGTATAAAAATACGGTTTCCGGAAAAACCCACTTGAACTTGAGAAAGGATATTTATTCAATAAACAGATTAACAATTCATCTTACAAACATTTGAAAGGCTCCAGGTGCATACTCCATTGGATCATCTGGTTCCTGAAGTAGGCTGGCCCTCTTCTTACTAAGTCTGGCTTCTTTAGTTGCTTCTAATGTTACTCTCTCCGAAGTATGCACACGCTCCGCGTCAAGTGATTTCAAGGCGTTGATCATATGTTCTCCATAGTCGCTGAACCCAAGTTCTTTTAGCACTTTCAGCCTTGATATGTTACCATCATTGAAAGATATGACTGCCACTAACACTCCAAGCTCTAATGTTAGTCTACCTATAAATACGTTTTTGGTAGCCTATTCCATACTATATGGTTAAATGCTTCGTTCACATTCTGCGTTTTCCCCTCTAGACATCGCTTGAGCAGTTCAGGTTTGGCTAGTTGTTGAAAATCAGGCTTCTTGACTACCATCACAGCAACAGGGATAGAGTTTTATGTTTGTAAATAGCTAACTCACCTTTTTCTTCGTCTTGCCTGTACTTACACCAGGTGTCCGGGGGCTTGGACAGAGCCCATGATGAGGCGATTCGTCGGTCGATACTTTGTGATAGTAAATAGTCCAGACTGCTTTTTGCATTTTTTTAGGTCTGTCCAGTTGTTTCTGATTACACTGCTGTAATAAGTATGTAGCTTATCAAACTCAGGAGCACAACTGTCTAAACAATAATAGAATAAACAATAACAATACCAAGGTTTGAAGGTTATTAGTCAACTTTTTCTATTCTTGTTAGCAGCTGACAGCACACTAGACAGGAAAATAGAAAAAAATCAAAGTCACCTAAACACAGTAAAGGGGCAAAGTAATGCTGTAAGTTTACTATAAGAAGTTTCATGCAAGTGAGTGCGCCTTGGTGACATAAAACTCCTTGCATAAAAATTTTTAAAAATAAAATAAATATACTTCTAGTGGTCAGAGTTTTATAAAAGACCCAGATTATTGTTCAGTAAGAATCAAATAATAATAATAATATAATATTATCAAAAATTAAAATTTTAAAAATATTAGTAACCTTAAATTTCATAAATAAATCCAACGCAGTTTCAAAAACATTATGTATTTTACCTCTGTAGAAATTCCGAGCTTTAGAATTAAAGGATTAAATCAATTGAAATGATTCTAATGTCTTTTAAATATCTTACAAAAAAAGCATTTAGCACACTATGAGTTAATATTTAAAATATATTCTTGGTTTAATACCTAATTACTATACGGAAAATTACTAGTTACGGAAACAGTTCGCGAAAATATGGTCTCGAGCTGAGACAGGCGAATTTTTACAACGGAAATAACCACTCTTATACCGGTAGTGGGTCTTAAACTCAGCAGAATAAAAAGAAGCACTAATGACACTTGTTTTGTCGTACTGTCAAATATAATTTTTTGTAATGACACACTGTAAATATCACCATATATATTTAACAATACGTTAACCTAACAGTCGTCCACGACACTATGGTGATGTATTAAGAGTATTATCTGAAATGAGAATTGTTTAATGCAGCTATTATCACTAACAAAAACAAAAACAACATATTTATTTAAGGTTTATTTACTTATTACTTGGTCCGTCATTTAGTTCCATTATAAATACAGATAAGGATTATTAAAACAATGCTTGGATAAACAATGACTCAAGAGAGGTTGGATTTCGTGATGCTGCCGTTCATTAAACAAGAATTCACCTTGAAAGTTTATTACTCAGATATTATTGAGGATTTTTAAATATTAATTTCTGGAGAAAGGCTAATGTCTTTGCAATTTTTCAACAAGTTTCTTTTTCAAAATTATTTTATTAATTTCTCATATTTTGTATAATTTTCTTTCCTGAATTAAATATGTTTGCTTACTATTAAATAACGATATTTATTAACTTTCCAGCGATTGCCACTGTAGATTTGAATTTGGCGCGTAATCTATTAGTAGAACACGATATGCAGCAGCGTCAACCTTCAGGTCATAGCTTTAACAATGCGAGCCTCCTACTACCTGGAATTCTACTGGACAGGTTCTGGTGAGATAGGAGGTCGCAACTTTGTTAAGACATAATTACCTGTAGCCCATGCAAACTAGTGCAGTAGATTGTAAGAGTTCTATGTAACAAAAATAACAATTATCAAAAACAATAAGACAATAACAATAACAATAATTATTTAAGAACAATTTTCCAGAGGTGGCTCTCGGACCTCCCTTTTTTGATGGGTGTAGTGCCATTAACCCCAAATCCCCCTATGTTTCAGCCACCTACAAATCATTGACTCTGCGCACGCCAATGCACTTTATGTAAGATCTGTTCCTCTAAAGTACACTGAGTATAGCTCTGCACCAATCGAGACTATCTCAGCTACCACGACAACTAATGGTTGGAATACGATACGCAAACTAAACCACTTTAATAACGTATAGGACTTACTTATTTACTAGATGTACCCTAAATTTAGAATTAGAAATCAATTGAGATTTACCATCCTTATTTGTTAAATATAGGCAACTTAGAACTTTCCACACTAAGAAGAGAATATATGAAATATCAAAATATATTTTGTGAATATTTTTGGAAGAAGGAAAGGTTCACGTCGAGCTGTGCTCAATCAGAAGAGTCAGTGAAGTGAAGGTTTTGGCAGCTGATGGAGAGCACTTGTGCATGCAGAGAATATTGGCTCCAACTTTTTGACTAACTCAGAACGTGAAATCAGCCATTTCAACCATACGTGGTGAAGTGTTGTTCTGAATTATTACAACACTAATTGATAGAGGTATATAATAAACAGTAATACTAACTGAAATAACCATTGTCCTACCACAAAATATTATTTTCGTGCTATATATACATTTGCGATATATTATTATAGATATTATAATTTTGTACGAAAATACTAATCATTGGCATTCTGCGTACAATACACATTTAGAATAACTAGCAGTTCAATATTTATGCAATTATTACATAAATAATGAATAAATGTAATACTTAGCAAGTTAGCGTTGTTCTTTTATTACTCTGAAACACCGAATCTTTTTACTATTTGAATTATGTTTCATCAACGGATATCGTCTGTACAAATTTAAATTTAAATATTTTTAGAGACTTTAAACTATGAGAAAAATGAAATAATAAATCACACATTTTGTACTAATCAAAGGTCAATTTTATACAGAGCAAAATCTGAAATATAAGTAACAGTCTTTTTTGGACTGAACTTGTCATATGACTTCTGTTTTAAAAAAACAGCAGATTCCAACACTATGTTAGTGAAGTTTCATTCAGTTTTACGAACTGTAGTAGCATAAAAATTACCTTCACACACTTTACAAAAACATATATGTTATGTATTATTTCATGAAACCCACAAGGAAAGTATAACCTATATGGTATTGTGAAAGAGTAAAAATATCTATCTACTTTCTTTTGATTAAGTGAAAAGGGTTGTTGCAATAAAAAATGAACTCGAACCCTACGCCTCTAGCTTACTGGCCTTCAAAATTTTTTAATTATAATATTTAAAAAACAGGAACAAGGCAATTTTATATAAAACCGTTTCAGTACAGTTCCTAATAAGAGACAGTTAGAAAATGTAGAAAAAAAAATGAGCGCATCAAGTTTTTTGACCGTACTGAGTGAAAGACAACAAATAATTGATTTGATCTCATTAATTTTTTTCTATTATTATTATGCACAATTGGTCTATTTACTCTTTGCTGCATCTATTATAACTTCCAACATCCCTTCAGTGTGCATACATTTTGAAACACACTGTGTACCAGAGAAGTTAGTATGTAGGAAAGTCATTGGCCGTGTATAACTAAGGTCCATAATTCTGATATCCTACTGAGTGTTACAAAATATTAGGTTACAAAATGCCGTTTGAAAAATATAAATCGTTATTATCTGTTCAAGAAATACAGTAATTTGTGGTTTTTGCTGAGTTAATATCGGTAAAGTACTGACACAAATAAAGTGGATAGTGTATGATAAGGTCTTGAGGTTGACAAATGGCCGACATTAAATAGCTTTAGGTTGAAATATCGTGTAATATATTATACTTATTAGTTTGATTGTCGTTCGCTTGATTCTTCTTAATGTTTCTAAATATTATTCGCTTTGTTTAGTTTAGTACTGCACGTGTAAACGAATGTGTAAGAGTAATTTGTAATGAGTGTACCATTTCTGGAAAATAGTAGCTCTAGTACTACAGAGTTTAAGATCTAATATGAGGTACTTCTCATAAAGATAGTAGAGAGACATTCTGAAAACAATGAACATCTGGGAAGCGAAATCAAAGACTTGTTCTGGTTAAAATAAACTATGATTGTTTACATAACTATACGTAAACGTAACTAAAATCGGCCTCTGCTATAATTTTACAAAAGGATTGAATTTGAAATAATAGGCTAAGCGGATAATGGAAATAAATTTCTGAACATTTTCCTCGACTTAATAATTTCACCTTTTACAAAATGTATTTATAATATTAATATTGAATGGATAATATTTAGTTAATTAAATTACAAATTCATTGCGGTATTATCTATTACATTATTGAATTATGGATTGTATTGTACAAACAATAAAAAGAAAATCGACACTCTAAGGTGTAGAAGATCTTTGAATTCATAATTTTGTTTTCCTCCTGAATAATACTAAGACCAACCTATGTGATTCTTTAGGCCATATAAAAAGTCATTATTTAATTACTTTAGTTTACAAAAATATGAATACTTGAGGTCACATAATTTGCTTGTGATTTTCCTTGTGCATAATACGAACACGCTAATATTTTAAGCTTTAGACCATACCAAAATTCGCTATTTCATTACTTTAGTTTACTAAAATATGAATACAATTACTTGACAATAATTTATGTAATTTAAACCTTAGTAATAGAAACAACTGTGGATAACAGCTTGAAACAGTGTTGTATTTCTGTTGCATTACTATATACATATTTATTTTTTATTTATTTTACAAATTCATTTCTTTAATAATACAGATTATCGTCTAATCCTTTACAGACCCAGTCACTATATCCACCATGAGTCACCATCGACCACTATGAATTACCATTATGCTCATCGTGACCAGCAAGAGTCACCACACCATAAATCACCACGATCAACATCATGACTCACTACCATCGCCATGATTTAGCAGCACCCCCACGAGTAACCAAAACCGCCATTAGTTACCACCACCGCTATGAGTTACCAGCACCACCACAAGTCACTACCTCCATGAGTGATCACCACCACCATGAGTCACCCTCCACCAGTATGAATTACCATAATGGTCACCGCGAACAGCAAGAGTAACGACTACCACAATTCACCACGATCACCACCATGAGTCACTACCATCGCCATGATTTAGCATCACCACCACGAATCACCAAAACCGCCATGAGTTACCACCACCGCTATGAGTTAGCAGTACCACACAAGTCACCACCACTATGAGTTATCACCATTAGTTACCACCAACATATAAGTCAATTTCAACAGTACCATAAGGCAACTGCTATTGAAAATAGGAACTGGGATACAACAAGTTTTATAAGTAAAACCGTTAAAAAAAAGTGAGTTATGTTGCAGAACAATAGCTAAAGCTTTTGAAAGTAATATTTTAAAGAGTAATTTCAAAAGCAATATAATGTACAACTACCTGTTTCAGTACGTGAATTATCAATATAATCCCTTTTATTTTTACATTTTTACTGTTTATATTGTTATTTTTAATAATATAGCAATTAAAAAAACACGTATCTGTGGACATAGAATACACGTAGTGCTATTGATATTAACAAAATGTTATTATTTTTTCTTATTGTTTAACGTTTCCAAAGTATATTTTAAAATATTCCTATATAGAACATTGGTGACTTTCTGTGATGTTTTAATCCCCTTGCACAAGTACAGAAGATAAATTGAATACAACAGATCGCTTTGCTATAATGTAAAACAACAGAGGAAATCTTGCCTTTCTTTTGAAACATAAATAACTTATATAATGGAATCATACAGAATAAAACACCCCCGTGTTGGAGGATTAAGTGAACAAAAATCCTCCAATATTTATACTTGGGCTACATCTGTAAAACCAACAATTTTGATTAGCTCATGTTTAGTTCGGTTTAATTATTTCTTAGGTTGTTTATTTAATTATACAAAAAAGATTGTAAAAGTATATTGTAGTCTAAAGTTTATGCTGAACCCTTTCTCTAGATCACCGCTGTTTATGTCAAGATCAACATGTTTTTACATGCACGCATTGATCATTTACATGCACGTTTGTAAACCAATGTTTTTTTTAACTCGGCTTTAGTATTTTCTTTGGAATTATTTTAATGAAATTTTCAACAATTTAAAAGCAGTTAGGAAAGGTCTATATTTATAAAATCCTTAGAGGACATGTAACGTTCGCCATGTACTATTGGCTTCTGGCACTGACCTTCAGAGGTTGGTCGGTCAGTGCAGATCTCTTGTGACCTACATTCTTTAATAATTAGAGTTTCTGTTCATTAAGTGCATGTTTTAAAGATAGAGTGCATGGAGTTGACACACTACATCGTTGCTGTGATTCCTGACTTACTTATGTGTGTACTACTATTACTACTTTTACCTATGTCGTTTTTATGTGTTATGTAAGTTATGCACCTAAGTAAGAGATCAGATTGCAGATATCAAAGTCTAATCGATTTATTGTTTAACTGAGCAAGTTTTTGGATAATTCTGTTTCCTTTAAAACTTCTCCATCGTTAAAAACACTTTCTATATTACAGCTACATTATTGAGGTACAGTAGTTTAATAGTTTGGCAAGCTAGAAAGACAGGACTTACAACTTTATTGTTAGCTATGTCAACACCAACAAGAACTGTGGTTTCAGAAACTTGTTTATTACTGGGAGACTGGGTTGTTAGGAGGGGAGTGAGGGAGGGAGACAAAGATGAGAGTGTTATTCAGTACTTCCTATGTTACAAAAGTCGGATCTGGATTTCTGGATTTTCCCGTGGAATTTTCTACTTTCGTATAAGGTATGTTTTGTTTTTAAGGTTGATAACTATTTTAGGTTTCTTTAGGATGTTAGAATTACATAAAAATATAGTAATATAATAAGTTAATGATTTAGAGTAACAGTTTAAGTTCTAGATTAAATATATCTACTGTATTATACATTTGATCTTTGTGTATAATATTAAAATTTGTTTAATTTACATACTAAACTATGCCTGGGTAGAAACACACACACACACACACACACATGTATTCCAAATTATAGTAGTCCTACTGTGACGTAGAATAAGGTGACTTGTGTCGACCAATCACAGGCGTCCCTGGAGACGCGGACGAGAAGAGCCCCCAGAGGCATCTCAGGCAGTTCATTTCCAGACTCCGTATCGCTTGGTCGCACGTTAAAACCAGCATTAACTTAATTTGGGCCGTGCCCCTTTTCCTTGTTGTTATGAACCTTTGAGCCGTAATATGGCAATTAGAAGCCTTGCCACTTCATCGTGTAATTGTCGTCAACCCCTTGCCGGACTTTATCTTTTTAACGAGCCAAAAGGTAGCTTTGTCGCTGTGGAACTTCAGCGTTCTTGAGTGAACAGAGGATAGAGTCTAGTGAATGTGGAATATTCATACATCAAGAAGAACTCCAACAGTGCAACATTCCTTGGAAGCAATCCAGGTCGAACTGCAATCAACTCAACTTCATTTGTGTCAAGGTATCAGACAATAGACGGTGCAAGGTACTTCAATATTCTTATGGTACTTCGTAATTAGAGACAACTTTCTCCTCAATCAATATTGTTCAAAGCTTCAATTAATTTCGGACATTATTTTGGACATTTAACAGAAACGAAACCATTTTAAACTTTTTGTATTCATGATTTAACTCTTTGCTTTTGTCTAATAGTATGTTCTTTGATATATTCTGTATTTTTATTTTTCCCCATTTGAACTAACAATTATTCTTAGAAGCTCAACATTAGTTTAAAAAATATTAAAAAATGAACCTCAATCTTGTAAATCAACGTATATTTGCTCAGTTATCGAAGTGCAGAACTTTAATAGTTATTAAATCCTCCACTACTATATATTATATTGTTTCATTTTGAGATTAATATTATTCATTTTATTGGTCCTTCGAACTGTACTCAATCACGTAAAGAATAATAGACCGATTGTACTGAAATTTTACATAGACATCCTTAGCGTCCCTTATTAACATAAGGCGATTCCTATTTCTAAATCCTTCTGGCTACGCTTTACTGGCCTTTAAAAATACCTTAACACTCCATTACCTTTTATATTTAAGGACTTGTATTAGTCAGCAGATATTGAGTGTGTTGTAGTCACCCGTTACAGTCAAGAATTTAAAAAAATGTACAGGTTAAATAAAAGTTTAAACATGTAATAGTGAATGTTTGTTGTTATTCGTCTGTCAAAGTCAGTTACACTTTATAAATATCGTTTTACCTATTGAAGCTATTCTTTGTTTAGGTTTCATTTTATTCGGATTTTAATAAACAAAATTAACATGTTATAAATTAATAAATAATAACATAAGAACTTTTAATTCAGTCTCCCTTTAGACTTATGATTTATCAAAACTTTCTTAAAATACTTTAATAGCTATTTAAATAGCTATTCTCATGAAATGTATTCGAGATCATCAGTGATCATCGCTCATTTCAGGATTGTTTAGAATTTCATTTAAAAAGAATATGTGCATGATGTACCTGTTTAAAAAAATACAATTGAGTGTGAAGTTGTGGGTAGCTGCTAGTTACTTGCCTTCGACGCCAAAGATGTTTGCCTTAGTATACTTTATTTTTTTATAGTTAAAGATTTAAAAAGGCAACAGGACTGCATAAAAATTGTAACGAGACAATGAATTACATAATCAATTGAATACATATAACGATTGCCTATTTAGCACCATCTAAAACAGTAGTGTGGCCAAAAATATAGTTGTAAACATATAGTTCGCATGAAAAACACAAATGATAAATTAAAGATAAAGATAGACTTTATACAGATTTGTTGAGAACCTAAACAATTAATAGCAAGCAAGAGAGCAATGATAATTACGAGTGGAGAGACACAAAGAGCACGACTCTATTCTTCGACATGCTGCCTATTGAAGCTGGCGGTATGTTGCTGTTCATTACATCGCTTTTCAATGTCTTCCATCTGGTTATTACAATTTTTAAGAGGACTGGATAAACTCATGCGTGAATTTACTGAACGTTTCATTCAACTTTTAATGAATTTGTTACCAATATATGAAGTAACCTTAGTAAAATATTATTATTAATAGCGCAGTTCAAGTAAACTAGTATACTTGAGTACGGTGTTTTTGCATACAGGACAACGATATGTACCTCAGGGCTCAACTCAGCTAAGGTGCTTTAACTGCACAATGGGCTTAGTGCCTTGCAATCGTTATATTTCTAAGGAAACTGTATTTTCCGAACATTTGCCATCGTTCAGTGATACACAATATCAGTAAAATAACGTTTCGAGATCTGCAATCTGATATCTTCTTGAGGTGAATAACTAACCAAACGCATAATTACAATCTAGGTTAAATTAAACAAATCATACCAGATTGTTGTGACAGTCATGTGATCTGATATGATTTGTTTATTTTAACCGATAATACCAAATTTTGGTTTCACACTTGTTATTGTACCTCTTATTGCTTTAAAAAGTTTACAAACATCCAGTAGATGTCAGTAATTTAAATTTAAGGGCATCTTCGCTAAAATTCTCTTTGGATAACTTTGGGGCTGTAAAAACAATTTTCTGCTAAGGACAAGTTACCAAAATAGTGCTGTATGTGTTAAGTTTGCTTCGAGCATTTACACTTATGTTATGTTTTTCATAACTTTAACAACGTTCATTACATCTGAGGAACCTCAAAATAATTTACCTCTGCAGACCAACTCAGTGAAGTGTTTTTAGCTATTTCAACTGCATTTGTCATTAGTAAATAATTTAAAGCATTGTTCACTTTTAATTTTGTTAGCTCAATTTCTACAATGAAACAACTTATATAGTATAATATATTATATTTATAGCACGATCGTATGTTATCATCTTTGGATATAATAAATTTCTTGCTATTTTCTTCAGTATTAGGAACGGTTAATGACAGAGCTTTCTATAACATGGCCATATTGCACCAGTCTCCCTGGTTTGTTGACTGGACACTGTTTCCAAACATGAGTCCTCTCTAGGCTAATTGAAATTGTTTGGCATATGTGTTACTGGAGTGTGCTCTCTGAGTAGTAAGGCAAAGAGATGTTCGACGTTGTGTACTTAAACGCTTTTAGCAACTGTATTCAGTGTTGAAGTTCTGGAATTAGATACATATACCATTATTAAATAAACCATAGCCTACATTTACAAAAAAAAATGTAATTTAAGCCCCCTATATCTCTATCTTTTGCATTTTAATTTCAGTTTTTATTTCTATTTCATAATGTTTAAATGAGTATTTAAAATATTATTTCTCATATATAAAGATATTACAAGAATATTACGAAAAAATTGATAATGTTTAGCTGCGTATAATATTTTAATATGCGTAAGTTACAATATCAATGTGAGTGGAATGTTGAGCTCAGCTCCACTTCACCTACTACTCAGGTGAGCATTAATATATTAAATGGACTCAAAAGACTAAACCATCTAGCATTTTAGTTAATGTTTTATTTGAGGTTAATTTATTTGGAGTTTTTTTTGTAATATCGATTTCCGAAATATCCTCACTTTGCTATCTGGGATGCTTTTTAAATTTAAGATGTGAACTATGAGTACAACTTAGAGAGCTTCCAGCATTCAAGTTTTACACTTCTAGTTTACAAATATTCACTTTTCCTATTGGAACTGCAAATTCCGGGCCAAGATGCTGACGCTCGCGCTTGTAAGTTGACATCAACGTGATGGGAAGTACATTTTAAAGTCTTAGTAATTATTAAGTTCGTATTTTGTGTTTATTTTCCACAATGAAACATATAAGTAAACTTTGCAAATTAAGTTCTCATTACCACGACCTCATCGGTATCCAACCCTAATTGTTCGTCGACTCAGTACAAGGTTCATTATACCAATGAATGTATAATATTCTTACATCAAATAGTAAATATACTAATCAACGTAATCAAACTGAAAGACAAACGGCTATTCTTACTTCAATATCTTCCTGTGCGGACTACAATTCCACGTGAACCCGAGGCGTAAACAGTTACCTCTCGGCTCGCGCGGTGCGACACAATAAGATACGCCTTGGCGAGGTGACAGAGCCGCGAGCGAGTATTTTCACATTCACATGATATACAATAACAATGCTGTGGCGTTGATTTGTTTTGGTGCGAAAAATATGAGTCTCGACAACTGTAGTGGCTGGCTTTGTTTAGTACTCCAACTGCTCCTGAATACCGTTTTTTCTCAGATATCTCGCCCAACTACTATTATAATGAACAAACCTCTATGTAATTGAAATATAATGTTTCTGCAAGTAACAAGCTATTAGCCACGGCTTTGCACTTAGTAATAGTATGGTTGTTATTATTACCTAATATAACGGAGCTAATAATATTTTTCAAGCGTATGTAGATACATCGGATTCATATTATTTTGAATGTTCATATTTAAGAGGATCAAAGGCTAAGGGAAATTGCGATTGGGTCTTATATCAGGTTTTGCGCATATATTAGTATTTCTGGTTGTATTGAATATTTTTTCCGAGGCCGTAGGTGAGTTAGCCTTGTTGCCCAGATCGGGAAAATATAAACTTAGGATCATTACCCCAAATAAAAAAGTAGATAGACAAATAGTCAATATTCGTTACTGCATTCGAAATACAGGAAACCTACTACAGTCGAAAACGGCTATTTCCGGCTCTTACAATGTATTTTTATTATGACATTGGCTATTTCCATTGCTATAGTTGAGTTTGTCTTGTCAATTCGAAAAAAATATACATAGGGCTAGAAACATACTAAGGTCAGGAAGCGTTACTTCCTGTATAAGCGCGAAATATTACTACGCTTATGCAATATTTCTAAATAGTGATTTATAATATTCTGTACGTTTTATAGAGTGTATTAAGAAATTAATTTACATGATAAAATAAAGCGCGCTCGGAACGGTCAGATTATGTGGTGGGCGTTCTTCTCATTCCTTCCAGTCTCAGTTCGCTCCAAGCAGCAAGAGAAGTAGGACGTATCTTTGCACGAAGTCTGTTTTTCGATTGTGTCTTGGCGCGATAGAGCGCTCGCTGTAATAGCGGTACACGATCAAGTTTTTTGTGTGGCTTGGGGAGAACGTAATGGAGATTTATCAAATGCTTCAAGAGACCTTTGAGGATGAATGGATTTCAATACGAAAGGTGGCAAAACAGACTTCTCCCAAACCCAACAAATTATGCAACAGCAAATCTCGCATTAAAATATGCTGATTTTCTTCTTTCACTTCCAATGGATGGTCCATTTTGAGTTAGTACAGCAAGGACAAACTGTCAACACAGCCTTTACGTAGAGGTGCTCAATAGACTGACACGCCATCTGGGCCAAATATTTACAGCTTTATCAATTATGGTAGGTTTTACGAGTGTATCAGTTTTAAATATGTCCAATGCATTAAAATCGTCACTGGCGCATCTAATGTAAAGTCGACTATAAATTATGGCATTATCAGTTGTGGAAACACAAACCTTACCTCGGGGCTAAAAGTCATTTATAAAATAGACATCAATTGTCAGAAAATTTAAAATTTCGTCATAAAATATATCGTTGTATAGACATTTTTCTGCTTCGTAAGATAGCTAACATTACTATTTTGTGCACTGTACTAATTAAAATATTTTCTCGAGGCCCTTTGTAATAGGGAATATTAAATACCCTCCAAGCCCCTCAGCGGACGTCCACAATTTTAACCTTTCAATGGCTTTACTATTCCATGACTGCAACATACTCACGTTATTATGTATTGATGAGCTCAACTTTTTATCTAGATATGGTGATTAAAACCTATAAATAAAAATAAATCGTTACTTGTGATATAAACGTTAAACTCGAGAACAGCTGGACCAATTTTGTTAATTATCTTTCTAATCTGAGAAAGGATATTATGAAGAGAAAGAAATTGACACGTTTCCCAGATTATTTTAGAATTCGAAAGATAATACTTACAAAACATAATCCAAATTTAATCAATCTGAACTTAATCAATCAGTTAACTGATAACTGATAGCCGTTGTTCGCCACAGAAGAAGAAACATTTGTTGCAATTTGAATTGTAGAAAATATTAAATATACACTGCAGATTGCAAAGATGGTGCTATTATCTACTTTTTAACACAAATTTTATAAGTTAGGAATTTAAACAAATAATGCAGTACCTACTCTATTGAAACACTATTACGAAACACAAAGTAATAAATGTTTGCTGATAAGGAACTGGAACTTAATTAGATTCCTTGAAATTGTGTATGATATTTTTTACTGTGGTTTCAGAAAAAAGAGAGCGATTGACACAAACATAGCTCAACGACTCATTCTTAGTCACACTATAGTGTGAAAAACAACAAATGTTTATCAAACAAAGCTTATAACAAAGGATTGTTTTGAAATGTTGATTGTACTTAGCTCTTTACATTTTCCTATCTTTCCGTTTCAGCAGAAACAACCACAAACGATGGAAAGTGGATGCTTTTTTACAGAAGTACCTCTTTAAGCTCATGTGAGTATATAGTTTCCTGATCGGGATAAACTATCAAAATCACAAAAACACTATATACAAAAGAATATAGTACAAAAGAAGTACACTTTTTAATAAGGTTTCCCAGGCCTGCATATTGTTTAGGTCAGGCAATAACGTAATCTCTACTGTGGGTCCGTAAATAAATTAGACCAGAAATTGATTTAAACGGCCATAATAGACAATTTTGGACTGTAATGTTTTTCCAGTCGTACATATGTATGAATAATTCCTTCATCGTTATAGTATAAAAAGGTAAACTCGACTATAGCATTTGATACAGATTAGACTGCAAATATAGTACAAGTTCCGGTAGTATGTGTCTATTGACTGGAATAGGCCTTGAAAGCCAATATTTGAATATTGCCCACGGGGAACTGGGAGCATAGAAACCTTACAATTTCATTGTTTGTAAGCTGTATTTCAGTTCCAATGAACCCTTGGGTTCATTAGCCCTCTATTGGCTAAATACTATTGAGTGTAAAATTTATATAAAAAGAATTAAAATTTATATTATCAATACTAATATTTGTTTTAAATACAATAGTTCGGCAAGGTGAATGATAAAATTACAAAAGCTGCACAAACCATAACGTAAACCACTACAAGCGGCAGTGCTCGTATTTTAACACAAAACAAAGCAACAGCAGGAAACGTTGTATTTCACGTGAATGTGGAAATGCGCTTCCACGCCTTTGTCACCTCGCCAATGATTAATTCTCGCAGCTCCGCACCGTGCGAGCTAAATTATATTGACACATTGATGTATTTCATGATAATGTGAAAACACGGTCCCACAACTTTGAAATATAATTGAAATATATTGACACATTGCTTTATTTTATGTTATTGTGTAAACACGCTCCCTCGACTTTGTCATCTCGCTGTGCTTTGATATGGTGTCTAAAACGTCATCGTGTACTCAGTTGTGCCCCTGACGAGCCAATGAGAATACTTCTTCATTTAGATTACATTGTTTAGTTGCTGGGTAACCCGACTGAGCTCCTTTGTAGTTTATTTGTCTCTAATGTCGAAACAAGTAGTTTATTTTGAACGTCTTCATCGCTGCCTGTTTTTTTTTTATATCCTCAGCCAGTTTTGGAGTCTAAGGTGTCATATTTAACTAGCTGCAGTAGGCTAGTTTTCGTGATTTGAAATCTTAGTTACATAAAAAAATCCGGGACCTCTTGTTCTGGCACACCTTGTTCCTTAAATTTGAATGATATTATTGAAATATATTCCCTGTATTTCTTTAGGGAAAGTTTAATTTTGTTTCTTTTTTATTAGTCAAACCATTTCCTTAATACATGTAAGGAAAACTTTTGTAACTCACCCTGTACTTACTATCGCAACAGTTTTATTATTTTATATAATAACCTGTTGCCATGTACCTACCAAATTTCTTCCCCTCCCTTACCTACTTCTATTAAGATCTTTAAGAATGTGTCTGGGCTAAATAGTAACATATGTTTTTTAGTAACAAGAGATTTTACTAATTTACAATCTTTGATAATATTATATTAAACTAGTTAGTTTAAATAAAGGAAAGGTATTTTGCAGATTGAGGACTAAGTGAGGATCAGGCGATGTCAAGGATGACTTGCAATTTTCTCGCAGGATGCCTCACCCAGAAAACTTTCGGGGACTGGGCCACCGTTGCACTGCAACACAAAACCTTATGGGAACCATTTTTCTGTACAGGACCACCTACGTTTTTACATTATTTACAATATAAAATAATAAATAACATTTGTTATTTCATATTTTCCATGTGTTTCTTGGCTCCAAATAGTTTATATTTGTCAACGGGAAAGGAAGTTCCTCTTGTTTTGCCTAACAAAAAAATTACTTTTTTCAGTAACTTTTTTTTGAAATACTTCAAGTAATTTAGTCCCAAAATAAGAAATTCATAAAAGCAAGGAAAAATTACTTTTAAGAAGTTGTAATTAATTAGTACTTAGTTAATTAAACTTAACAGTTATTATTGTCCCTTATAGTTAAATATAGTAATAACACAATTTTGTTCATAATAAATTGCAACCGGTTTTCCTATATCTAAAAATTAATAACTTGAAGCAGATATGTAGTGAGGCTATCTTCTACAGTTGGCAATTTCAACTAGTGTATGTAATTGAAACATTGCATTCTTTTCAATTATTTTCTTTCATTTCTTTTTACTATCTGTAGGATTAGTAATTAATGTACGTATATCAAGACTTGTCTATTATAATATTTATACCTAGTAATGTGTAGGCTTGTTATTAGCACACTTTTATAGTTTATACGTAGATGGTTCATGCGTCTTCATATATAACAGTCCAGTATTGAAGCTTAACAAAGATATTCCTACTAGGGAACGAAGTACAGAATTAATACACGGAATACTAGTATTGTAACACTAATTTAATCTTTTTTCTAAAACTGAACTTTATCTTCACGCCAATGTTATACATATAACTTTTTAAGGCTCCAATCCATCAATAAAACCTCAAGGCTTATACTACAATTCTAAATACCCCGTTTCGCTTTTTCTACGCCAGTAAAATGTTTAAATATAGCATTCAGAGCCACACTCATATATTAACACTGACCATCCTTATTTATTTGGGCATCCTTAGCAGACTCCATTTCAAAGAAGGAGAAAGGGCTGGATTTGTATTTCAAAAACTCAGTTTCGGTTTCTCAATATTCACAAGCTGTTCTAATTATATTTACAAAGCTTTGCTTTACCTCCTCTCTGTACAAAGTTAACTTTACCTTTAAGAGGTGCCATCTCTGTAAAAGAGAACTCGCTAGTAGTAAAATATGACTGGTATAATTTGCCTTTTTCGTAAAATCAAACCCATAAACACTTCAGTGTCTATAATATCAGAGTAGTTACATCACAAACATTGCCCTTTCTTTGCATTGCCATGACAAGCTGATCTTCAAAATGATTTCATTCTTAATACTTTATCCTACCGTAGCTTTTTGGTTCGATTTATAATCTAGTTATTGCAATGTGGAAATGTTTTTCACTCTCTATATATCATCCAATGACTAACAAATAAAATAGAAATATTTTTACCCTTATGAACCGTATTAATTCTTTCATTTAACAATGCAAATCGTGTTTGTGCTCAGAGCCATTTTAAAATATCAAAATACCACATAAAATGTTAAAATAGTATTTGAATACCTTATATTTTAAGAATTTAGTTGCCTAGCATCAATTAGATTTACGCCAGATCTAGCACTAAAAACAGTATATGGATAAATAGCTTGCCTTGGCCACTCAAAACTTTGAAGGTTAGGTCTTAGCACATAGTTTCCTGAATTCTTTCATCACCACTTTTACTCAAAATTCACCGTCATAAAAAAACAATCATTCACATTACGTCTACTTTCATTGAGTATGCTCTCTACAAAGTGACTATAACTCTCAGAAAAAAGATCGCTAAATAGCAATTGATTTCGAGACAGTAGACCAGCTTCAAATTCGAAAATGTGATATTTCAAGACACGAACGATATAATAGTATAGACACATAATAATATAATCAACAGTCAGGAATATTTTTCTGCTACTGACTTTTGAAGTTTTCAGACGTACAACGCCGCCGTTTTTTTGAAAGAAATGGTTACATGATAATAAATAACAGTATTAAGACATCTTGTAGATGGATAGATGAGATTTTAACCAAAATTGACATGCATATTCTATAGAACTAATAATAATAAAGGAAGTTCCAAAACTGGCTTTGAAGCCAATTGGGCAGAGGCCCCAGGCCCAAACCATTTTCTACATTACTGGTAATGAAATCTTATTTTTTATTAAATTTGTTTAGAGGACCTTGACTTAACCAAACAGCCCTTATAAAAATGTCAATATAAAGTGACCTGAACCTAATGAAACCTCGACTTAACGAAGCCTAGCCTTATAAATACCTTGTGGTTTGGACGGACTTAAATGAAAATCTATTTGAATACAGTATTCTGTAAGTAAACGGTATAGTCATGTGTGTTGTTGGCGCCAAACTGACCGAAGGGGCAGAGCCTCTCTGCCAAAGCCTTTAATACCGCCCCATTATGTATATAATACTGTATATAAATACCTTACTGTTGGACTAAAATTTTAATGAAAAATTTCTGTTATAAATGTAAACCAAGTATAACTTAGTCGATGCCTTTTAAGCAAAGGAGCGCAGCTTCTGGATCAAAACTAATATGTACGTTTATACTAAACATCTTTGGGTTCGGTTAATTTTAACGCAATATTGGAAGGTTTCTGTTTGTGATTAATATTAACCAACGATGATTTTTCAACGTTCTTTGAAACGAGGATTCAGAGTCAAAGGTAAATCCATTGCATAAGCAAATAGCCCGTGTTCCGAGTGTTTGGATTGTTTTCAACCAAATTGCTACAAATGTTGTATATTGTAGATAATGCGTTTGAAGCGTTATTAATTTCCTTTGAATGTTGACACAATAGAAGAAGAGAAGGATACATACAATATGATGGATTTGTCGGAGCAGCGAGAGGCCAAAATCAATCGGAAAATACGAAAGATTTTCCTGTAGTTATAAGCTGGGAACCCCCATGCACTATAGCTCCCTGAGGCCGAGAACTCTCAGCGTGCGGGACAAAGGACTACTACAGGCTGGAAGCTACCAAAGGCATAGATCTGCCAAATACTGAATCAGCTAACATTCCGGTAGCTATATGCGGCCAGGACTTCCCAGAGACCAGGGGCTCATACAGGCTGGATTCAAACAAACGCCGGGTATTGCCAGAGGCTGGTAGTATTCACTCAATACGACCTTCAAAACCAGAAGTTTCGAAAAATTCAAAGCTGATTATAGAAACTTGAGAAACTATAGGCGTATGAAACAGATATGGTCTACATAAAAAAGGCCCTTTTCGCCTGTGAGCAGTAAATGAAGAATCACAGTAACTAGAAACAAATTTAGATTGTTTGTTTGTTAAAAAATTTAACTCACAAGAAAGTGAAATTCCCGACAAAGTCCAGATCGGGAAGCCATCGCATATGAGCGTCAGACTTGGGCTCCGAAGTAAGGTGGACAGCAGTGTTCTGCAAAAGTTACATTAGACTGCAATGTGCAATTATATACAATTACTAACGTTTCACTGTAAAAACTAAACTGTAATTCCTAATAATATACCAATTTATCGGATGATGATGGATTTAGGATAAGATGCCTTATTCGATGACATTTTTTGATCTTCCTCCTTCGTCTTAAAAATAGAAATCTCTATACGTAAAAGCACACCTCTCACTCACTCTCAACACAAACTATCGAACTTCCTAATACCTCAAAAAGTTGTTATTTGGCATAAGTATGCGTCATAGCTTAATTTTAAAAAATAAAACATTTTCATGAAGATGAAACATCCATAGTAGTTTACGTGGATTATAGATTTTTCAACTTTTCAATATCCTAAAAAAGACCAAATTTTAATAAAGATCAACAACCAATAAAGGTTGAAATAAGGTTGCAATTCTAAAAGAATTTTACATCTTTTTAAATTATTTTCCGTTGTCCTACAAAAATGAAATTGGAACACATGTGCCTTATAAACTACACAAAATCAAACAAGATTTGTCATGCAGATTAGATTCTTACGGGTTGAATAAGATTTAATCCTATTAGTATGAGTAAAACGCCTATAGCTATTCGTTAATAAATATGGAATATCAAAGAAAAAGTTGCGTATTTAATTAATAATCATAAAACAGTTTAAGCCTTCAACTTCAGTGCCCCAAACATGCTCTTTAAACTTTAAGCCCAACTATTCTGAAATTGATCAGGAGATTAGAATATATTTTAGTGACTTACTTTGAGGCGTTATTTAATATATTGTAGTAAAAAATAATATTGTACCGTATGACGATAACACATGGGAGTGGTGAATTCTGAGGTCGTAGTAATAAATACTAGAAATGCAAAGTTTACTTATAAGTTCTATTTAATTTACTAAACTTACAAGCACCACTTTTGGATGGTAAAGGAAAAGTTATATAATGCCACGTTGCTGCCAATTAGAATATAATAACTAAAAAAGTATATCTTCTAGGTGGGCCTAAAATATCCAATGTTCTATTGAATTATGCGTACGACGTTTTACTTTAGAAAACAATAATATTTCACTTCCCTTCGCAATATGTAGACTCACAACCCGGGTGTCGGCGTCTTGGCACGAGACATTGAAGCTGTAGTCTAAGAACGGTTATTTCTAGAAGAGGAGTAGAAGTTGGGAAGTGGTAGCCATCTTTTCAAACAACACGTGAGATACATCAGCTACGTAAACTCGCCTAAAACAAATTCGCGACGGTATTAGCCATTTAATGATACAAATTACTATTTATAACAACGTGCTCGTCGTCATAAGGACGACGCCACAACTTTTATCTATCTCAATCAAGCAAATAAAAGATCTTCAAGGGTAAGTTACTTTACTATTCACATCTTTACTTTACGTTACATTCGTTTTTATGTGTTTGGCGTCAAAGGGCTAATTTAATAATACGAAAAGATAAATTTTACTTACGGACAAAGCGCGCGAGGTCTGATCGGTTACGTAGTTAGGCTGCTACCAAAGAATAGAAGAAAATATTCATACGCGTGCCAATTAGGTAGTTACTCCGCCCAATAATTTAGTTCCGGAACATTGGATGTAAAATAATATTATATTATAATGGCTGATTAGGTTGCGAAATTTACATTGTATGAAATTTAATTAACTAATTTACGGTACAGAATATCCCCCCTGTTTTGATTTCGCAACCTAGTTAGTCACTTTACTTTAATCATATTCTAAATAAGAAACTTAATTCAACCTTTTATTCATTACATAAATTCAAATTCAACCATAACAATACGATAGCGCGGGGTTTCAAAAGTTTCCTATGAAATCCGCTAGATCGCATGCCAATGCAGTTCTTAGGGACCCAAAAATAGAAAATCAATTTAGGCAAACTATTTTCATGCAGTGCACGTTGCAACGTTTTAGAATTTGCGGGTCGTTGAAAGAATAAGGGCATTTAAGGCGATTAAGTCGTGAATAAGTGTAGTGTAGTGTTTTGTTATATAGACGCCACATTCATACTTCTTTTTTGCATTCATACCAGTGTTTTATGTATAGTGTTTTGCCATTAAATACCCTGAGACTTGCGGACAAGTTACCAATATGGATCGAATACTTTGGAATGAAACGTCCCCTCACGAGAAGCTAAGTCTCACATTTCTTATTAATACTGCATTACTCTCAATATATATATATATTTACATACAACATCATATACATCTTACATCCACATGAATAATAACACTTCAAATATACACAAAATTCAAAACTTCAGTATTTCGACATACATACAAAAGACAGACACAACTTTTCATATTTGTTTCCTATATTACAAACAGGATCAACTCTGTCTCATTTCTTTATTCAAAGTCTATTTACAAATTCTTTTTCAATATTTTATTTCCATTGATACATTCGTTAAGAATTCACCAAACAATTAACTTCCTGGATTTTATCTTATCTTTTAAATTTGGCAGCAAGTGGTTCCTTAAGCTAGGGATGCTACAAAGTTTTTTTTATACATAACAGGTCTTAATTTAATTTTAAATCTACAATATGAACCTTTTTTACATTCAAAACATTTTCAGTGTGTTGTACAATACAAGTTACAGAGCTTAAAAAATATAAAATTCTATAAATTCCTACATATTTTGGTGCTAATTTTGCACAAACCTTTTCTACCTTATTGCTTAAATAGTGGGTTCTAATCCATACTAAGGAATGCAACTTAAAGGGATGTTTTACATTTTGCTCTGAGTACTTTTGTCTATTACTGTTATGTGCTATACTCCTTTTTACATTCACCACAGCTCTCTTTAAATTGTTTACAACAGTTTCCTTGGAGAAATTCTCACCAATTAGATCATTTAGCTTCCGTAAATTAGATAAAGCATTATTACAGGAATGATTAAACATTAAATCAAAGGCAGCAAAACCTGTGCTTTCATTATGGGCGGTGTTTAAACTTAATTGTATTTAGCCTAGGTCATTATCCCAATTACTATGACAGTTGTGATAGAAACTACGTAATAATGTAGATATGTTTCTAATATGCCTTTCTGATTGATTTCCATTAGCCCTGTAAGGCGCTAGTCTACGGTGTTCAATAAAATTCTTAAATAAGAACTTCTTAAAGTACAGTGATGTGAAATATGCGGCATTGTCTGACACTATTATTTTAGGTACAGAAAAGTTGTTAAAAATTATGCGGTCTAATTTATTACATATTTCAGCACTCTTACATTCCCTCAAAGGGATTAGCTATAGAAATTTACTGGCGGCATCTACAACTACAAGTAAATATATATTACTGTTTCTAGTTCTCACTAAGGGACCTAAAAGATCTATGAATAAACAATCCATATTGTTCTTAAATGGCACAGATACTAATTCGCCTTCATATTTTCTTTGGCACACTTTACTCATTTTACAAACATTACATTCTTTCACTTTTGCCTTTATAATTTCGTCTAAATCAGGTCTATAAAAATACTGATTAATTTTTCTTTGCGTTCTAGCAATGCCTAAATGACCTCCTATTAAAGAACTGTGGAAGAATTCATATATTAAATCAATTAACTGTACAGGCCAAAATATCTTACTCTTACTTTTTAGATTCCTTTTGTACATCAGTAAATTGTTTTTTATAAAATAACATAAATTGTTACTATTGCTTTTTACAGATTGAATGATTCGCTGAGTTTCTTTATCTTGAAGTTGATATTTTTCTAAATCTTTAAACGCTAATGGCAAATCATTACTTAATAACTACAAATTATCCTTGTTATTGCACTTATTATTTATCTGCATTTTAGGCTTTACATTAGATGTTGATTTACATGTTTGCCTTCGGGAGGAGTTTGAATGGCAGAAGGAAATCGATAATCTAATTTTTATCCTGGTCTGGAACGTTCCAGCAGTCACTGGGGCTAGGATCAGCTGTTCCCGTCGACTCGCCCTCAAACATACGTGAAAGGGCGTCTGCCAGCGCATTATCGGTGGAACTTTTAAATTCCACCTCAAATGGCAAATTCAAAATCCTCTCGATCCACCGGGCAAGTCTTCCTACCTTCCTTTTGTGATTGAGGACATAGGATAAAGCTTGGTTATCAGTTATTAATTTAAAGGTTCTTACTTCTAAAAATTCGTGCCATTTTTCTATGCAAATTAGTTCACTCAAAGCTTCTTTTTCATAAACAGTATATTTTAATTCGGCATCAGTAAATTTCCTAGAGTAATAGGCTATTGGCATTCATTTTGGTCGTTTTCCTGTAATAAACAACCACCTGCGGCTATTCCACTAGCATCTGTCATTACTATAAATTGTTTTGAAAAATCGGCTAACTGGAGTACAGGAGGATTCATTATAGCTTCTTTTAACTTTACAAACGAATCTTGACATTCACTTGTCCAAATAAATTTAGCGTTTTTCCTTCTTAAACGATTTAAAGGATTACATAAATCGACATAATTATTTATAAATTTTAAAAGAAATTAGTCATACCTAAAAACTGTGAAATTTGTTTGGCGTTCTTAGGCGGCATAAATTCTCTTATACTCCTTGTTCGCTCGGGATCTATAGTTACTGTATTATTTCTAATTAAATTCCCCAAAAAGGAGATTTCCTCAAAACAAAACTTTGCTTTCTCTAGGTTTGCCGTTAAGCCATGTTTGCTTAGTCTATTTACAATCTCTCTGACATGCACTAAATGCGAATTAAGGTCTTTACTGTGCACTAAGATATCATCATAAAAATTTATCACATATTTAAATTTTATATTGTCTAGGACTTTGTCCAGATAGGCAGACAATAGTGCACTACCAACATGTAAACCAAAGGGAACTCGTTTAAATTTATATTTACCAAATATAGTACTAAATGATGTAAGATCTTGACTATCAGGTGATAATGGACATTGCAAAAAACTTTTTCTTAAATCTATTATTGAAAAATATTTGGCTCCACTAAGATGTTGATAATTGTTATTTAAATCACCAATGGGAAAATCAATTTTCTGTAACTTTTTATTTAATTCGGTATAATTGACTACAAGTCTGTCCTTTTTGGTTAAAAAGGCTGGACTGGAGTAGCCTGAAGTACTGGGTTCAATTATTCCTTGGTCCAACCAATCCTGTATTATTGTTTTCATCTTATTTACAGTAGGAGGGCTCATAAAATAAGGCCTAATATTTACAGGTGTGGGGTCATTTAGAACTAATTTCACTTCCAAATCTAGAGCCTCTCCTAATTTTGGAGTAAAAACATTTGGAAAATCCCCTATAAGGTTTTGTATCTCAGCCTCAGCTCTAGTGCACCCTATTTTTACATCAATGCTGTTTACTTCATGTTCAAAAGGCTGTTGTCTGACAATAGTTATTTTCTCATTACAATTGAATTTCAAATAACATGAATCTCCATCAAGATCTAAAATTAATTTGCTATTAGTTATAAATGGGTTTCCCAATACAATGTCCCATTTAAAATTATCCAATACAATAAATTTTATTGTATCTTAGCATAACAGTAACCAAAACATTTTATTTCAGTGTTATTTGCAGCAAACATGCTATCATCTGACTTCATTAATTTAGAAACATTTTTATTAAACAATAGGCTATCATAAAATTCTTTACTAATTATATCTCTTGTAGCACCAGTATCTAATAAGCAGTTTGTTTTTACATTTTTACCCACTATAGCTTCAATTAAAGGCATATTGTTACACTGTCTAACATTTAGTCTTAGTTTTTCTATAGTTTAATTTAATCCAATTTTTAATTACCTTACCATAGACTCTCATAAAATAGTGTTTTTCTTTTCTTACTGCTTTACTAATTATAAAATTATTAATCTTAGACTTCTGAAACCGGGGAGAAATTTTTTTAGGTGTTGTGTGTAATACCACTCCCCTATCAACTAGTTTTTTGGATTCCTAACACAAGTTTTTGCTAAGTGACCAGGCCTATTACAATTGAAACACAACTTTGGGTTTTTGACAATAGGCCCACTATTTCTAGGTTCAACATGTGGTGGATACATGTTGTTAACATATGTCTTACTTAAATTGTCCCTTAAGTTATCATTAAAAGTTATATTGTTACTAGCTATACACAAATTTTCCAAATCTGTAAAACAAATGGGATTGTTTTCAAAAATTAAGTTTTTCTATCTGTAGGCTTAATACCTCTTTTTATACAAGTTACCAAGCCCTGTTCACTTATGTTACACAATAAAACTTGACTGAGCTCTTTGATATCATAGATGTATTCATACAGTGGCTCATCAAACCTTTGTTGCCTATAAACTAAATCTAGTCTAAGTCTTTCAATCAGGCCTACAGGGATAAAAGCACTAATTAATTCCCTGTGTATATAATTGACATTAGGCATGACAGACTTACACTGCATTATTTTGGTAAAAAGTGGACCTTTTGCATAACATGGTAACAATGCTAAAATTTCATTTTCTGATAGGCTAGTTTCACATTTTAGTTTTAACAAAGTTTTCAAAAAGTTTATTAGCTCAGCTACTACTAAGCCATTTGTTACTGTAAAATTTTGTAAATAATGTTCTACAGGGTTGTTTAACTTATTAAACATATTTAAACCAGACATAGGTTGACTAATACAATCATTGTTTGCATTATAAATAGGCATTATAGGCAAAGTGGGGGTACTGGCAGTAGGCTGTGATATAGTTGGTGGTTGTACAGAAATAGGGCCTATTTGTTCTTTCATTACCTGTTCCATAGCCTCATCTTGTTCTAATGATTCATTTAAACTGGCTTCTAACACTTTAAGCTGTTCTAAGTTTACTTTAGGTAGCAAGTTTTTAGCCAAGTGTTGTTCAACATTTACTAGCATACACTTTAAAGCTGATAAAGTTTCACTATGTACAGTACTTAGTTCTAGCTGGTTGTCTAAAAATAAACGGTTTATTAAATGTCTACATTTTTCTTGAAATTTAGTGATTTCTAAAGGTGAACTATCACTGTTCAATTCACTGCACCCATGTTCTAGTAAAATCACTTTTTCACTGAGAAGTTGTACTTCCTGATTGTGGTCTATTTTTAATAGGCTACTAGCAGTAGGTAAAATTTTGTTTCTTAAACACTGTCTTAAGGACTTTCTGAGTTCATTTACTGTACTGTCACTATTTAATCTAACACCTCTAGATATCAGTTCGAATACCAACTCATCTTTAGACAAATATTCTATCTTAATGGCAGGCATAGTGGCGTTTTCACTCAGTTTCACCCAGTTGATGGCAGAGTAGGCACATCAATAGCAGAGTCGCGCAATAAAATTGATGTGCCTACTTAAATAGCAGAGTTGCGCAATAAATGTTTGTACCGTATGACGATAACACATGGGGGTGGTGACTTCTGAGGTCGTAGTATTAAATACTAGAAATGCAAAGTTTACTTATAAGTTCTATTTAATTTACTAAACTTACAAGCACCACTTTTGGATGGTAAAGGAAAAGTTATATAATGCCACGTTGCTGCCAATTAGAATATAATAACTAAAAAAGTATATCTTCTAGGTGGGCCTAAAATATCCAATGTTCTATTGAATTATGCGTACGACGTTTTACTTTACAAAACAATAATATTTCACTTCCCTTCGCAATATGTAGACTCACAACCCGGGTGTCGGCGTCTTGGCACGAGACATTGAAGCTGTAGTCTAAGAACGGTTATTTCTAGAAGAGGAGTAGAAGTTGGGAAGTGGTAGCCATCTTTTCAAACAACACGTGAGATACATCAGCTACGTAAACTCGCCCAAAGCAAATTCGCGACGGTATTAGCCATTTAATGATACAAATTACTATTTATAACAACGTGCTCGTCGCCATAAGGACGACGCCACAACTTTTATCTATCTCAATCAAGCAAATAAAAGATCTTCAAGGGTAAGTTACTTTACTATTCACATCTTTACTTTACGTTACATTCGTTTTTATGTGTTTGGCATCAAAGGGCTAATTTAATAATACGAAAAGATAAATTTTACTTACGGACAAAGCGCGCGAGGTCTGATCGGTTACGTAGTTGGGCTGCTACCAAGGGTTAGAAGAAAATATTCATACGCGTGCCAATTAGGTCGTTACTACTCCGCCCAATAATTTAGTTCCGGAACATTGGATGTAAAATAATAATATATTATACTGGCTGATTAGGTTGCGAAATTTACATTGTATGAAATTTAATTAACTAATTTACGGTACAATATATTAAATAACTGCAATTTGCGCGCACTTTCTTAGCCGTTTAAATGCTTTAAAAGAAACTGTCTTTTACATGCTTACGTTAAACTCATATTAAAATTACTCTTAAAAACGTTTTTAGTTCTATAGAAATCAATGAATGAAAAGTTAATTTTAATCTGTAATTTGGTTGCAGAAAACTCATTTACCAGTTTCATAAAGAAAATATGTGATGAATCCGTTTTCTTTGCAATAGTTTATGAAGAATTCGGAACTTTTTAATACTCCAATGGTTTTTAAAAATTTATTTGAGTTTCAATTCGACTGGAAATTTACCGCAATCACAAGCCAATTCATATAAGAGCACGTCCTTTACCATATGAAAGGAAACAGCGGGTTTTATAACAAGTTCAGAAAAGTCAACACTAATCGTGAATTCAAAAAAAAGCAATGGTAAAATAAGTATTTGTGGAGATTATAGGGCAACGTTAAAAAAAGCTATTAAAGATTATTTGTAATATTTTTCACCAATGTCTCGACGTTTTAACAGATAAATCAAGGAAAATACTTTGCTAAGTTGGACCTAGCTCCAGCTTATCAACATTTACACGTAGAACAAATGTATAGGCTCGCTCAGAAACTTAGAAAACTCTTTTAAGAGTTCATTTAATGACAAAACACTAAAATTTGATATTGGTTCAGCTCCGACTATATTAAAACGTTTCATTGACAATTTGCTTTCAGGATTGCACAATATATTTTTTTACTTTGATGATATCCTGGTTAAGCTCCGGCTATATTCCAACGTTTCATTTAGGATTTGCTTTTAAGATTGGACAATATATTTCCTTAAGTTAATTATATCCTGGTTAACCTACATTTATATTTTGTTGTAATGCGCCCTCTAAACAAGGCCTAAATCTTTTCCGAAAAGCCACAGTCCCATCAGTATTTTCAATGCTTTGTCTGAGGGTCTTCAAGGATTAGTGCATTGTAAAGTATCTCAGTTTCTTAAAAATATTATATTCTCGCCATTACGATCATACATGAGTGAGGACCGCAGGGCGTTGTGGCTGATGACAACAAACCTATCACACATGGTGTCCCACAGGGATCTATTTTAGGTACCTTAATGACATGAACACACTACTGACAAAAATGTAAAATATGAAATACGATGACCTTGAAATTTATACTCAATGTAATATCACAGACATTAATCAATTATTAAAAACGGTAGCTTGAACATTTATATGCACAACTCAAGAAATAACATAAAGTGCATGATGCACTTGTGCTGTAAGCAACGGACAAAAACTTGATGCAGGTACAATTAAACTCATTCTACGCATTCTAGGCTCTCTCTCTCTCTCTCTCTCTCTCTCTCTCTCTCTCTCTCTCTCTCTGTACTATCGACTTCAGGACGGCACAGGAAATATAAGGTGACAAGACTTTTTACCGCGCTGCAGTGGAGTGAGGAGCTAGAGATTACTTAATAGATTACTAAAACATTGGACTGGGCTGAATATTTTGGGGTTGCTTTTAAAGGTAATTTGCATCAGTTATTACTCTTAAAGATTAAAATGATAATCAACAATATTAGAATGATGAACTAATTGTTGTACAAACTCAAATGAAACGAATTTTACATATTTACCAAGACGTCAGTGAGGATGACATATATAACTCACCTCAAAAATCCTTTCAATGTTTCGATACCGGTTCGATAACAAATCATCTTATGTGAAGAACTCGTTATGTGATCATTGGTTGATTTAAAATATACAAGACACTGGTCTTTTAAAATTCTTTTAAAAATAAAAAAAGGATAATAAACTGTACTATTTTTATTTGTCTAATTTTTAACATATAACTATAGTCAATGTCTAAAATCATATTATCCTTTTAATCAGTTAGTAAAGAAATCAAGGATTTATTTGCCAACGGAAGACAACCGAGTTGTCATATACGCTGCTTGGTTAATGCAAATATACATATTGCATATCAGTTTAGTCATTAAATGCATGTTTTATGCATATTTTACAAACCATTAACAAACATAATTCTCAAAATTTTCTTGTCAAAAATAAATCAAATAAAATCACAAACTTTAAAAAAAGGTTTTCGGGAAGTTTACATCATGTATTTGCCTTGCCTCAACGTATTAGTAGGTAATATGCTGCCTTTTGTAATACTATATGATTCAAATTAACAACGATCACTATTAAGAGGTATTATTTCAGAACACTCTATTCAAAACTATCTACTCCTTGTAACTTGGCGTCATACTAATCAACAGGTTCCCTGAGGCAGTCAAACATTGAAACAGTTCCAAACAGTTCAATTCCCGTGTGAAGCGCCACCTGGTACTAAAAACGCTCTGTTGTGATGGGTTTTAGTTCGCGATGTGCCGTTGGCAAATTCTACACTGAATTCAACAAAATAATCGGATATACATTGTGTTTAATTTGGTTTATCTGTCAGTAATATTATGTACGGCAAGTGTGGCTGAATACATACGAGTAAATAATGTAGTAATTATCATTGTCAATTGTAGGCAACAATGATCGATACTTTTTTACAAATTTCCCCACTTAGGAATTATATTTAGAGTCTTCTGATGAGAACTTAAGAAACCAAATAAAGGGAAACATCATTGAACACCTTCAAATATAAGCAACCACATTTAGGAAATGCTATCCCGAACCAGATCTAAATGAAGGTTGGATTAGAAGTCTGTCCTCCTTCCCGGAAATACAAAGGATTCAGAGTGTCTTAGAAGACGAACAGGTAAGCCTGTATACCTAAACATCAGTGGCACTATAACAAAAGTTTTTAATGGCGAGCATCGTAGAATCTTTGCTAACAGCACTTAAGGACTACGAAACATTCAGCGATAAGGCAATGAAAGTATTACTTCCTTTTCCAACTACCTACCGATGAGAAGAGGCATTATCGACTATGTGCTTCGTGATAAATTAATACAAGAATCGGCTTAATATGCAGTATGATTCCAGACAAAAATGTCAAGTATGGAGTATCAGAAATCACAAACTCCAAGATCAGGTTCAAGATCTCATTGAAAATATTTAGAGTTATATGTAATAGAATTGCTTTATTTATGCATAAATGTTTTGATTTAATAATATTAATTATTTTCTTATCATTAATTATTTGTAATCAATACTTGTTCTCTGAATATTTTTAAATTAAAACCGATCTGTGATGATTGTTTTTACTTTAGTAATATCTTAAATTAATAATATAACAGGGGGTATTAAATTTCGCTTAGACCTACACATTCTGACATATTAATGGTATTAATATATGTTTATTAAATAAACACTTTAATATCGAATAAATTATGATAAACTGGTCCTAGCATCAAATTTAAATTTTTAAAGAACGGTGTATACCTTAAAGTAATCTTGTAAGTTACCTAATAACAAATGCAACTGAGATTATTATGCGTGTAATCTACCATTTAAGTTTAAGAATTTGAAGTCAGTGTCAGTAACGTGACTAAATGAGGGGGTCCTTTAAAAAATGTTTTTGAGAACCACTGGGCTAGGTGAACATCTCAGAAAGATCTCTAATTATTACTTTAGGTTTCCTTCTTAGTTAATTTTTTCGCATTGGTGCCAAACGCTATCACTGATAGGTAAACACAGCGGCCTAATTTACACTGAATGGTTGGTCCGCTAATTTAATTTATGGAGTTTCGATTAATATCCTTTTCAAAAAATTAGTTTCCAGATGTATTATGTTCGGTGGATTCATCCTAATTTATGTCCTTGCATAATCAACATGATCTGCTACCTTTTACATTTCTGTTGAAGTTTCTCCATAAGTAATAGGCCTTTATTCTAGCCTATGTTTCTCTGTTACAACTACGTTTCATACTGTACACACAGAGTTTGGAATTCAGTGTACCTCTTTTTTCTGTTTGATTTGTTCCATACGAATACTAAAAAAACATAAAAAAAAACAAAAAAAAACTATAGTTACCTATATTATTCGTTTTTAATAATTAACTTTTTTGGTTCGTAGCTGCTTGTTCTAGATACAGTGTGCATGGAGTTGACACACACCTTTGTTGTGATTCCTTACTTATAAGTGTTGTAAAGCTCTGGTATTATTTGTTAATTGTAAAGAGAATATTATTATTGCGAATATACGTTATCATAACTTGCAATAGACACATGTGATGTAAGTGACATCTCATATATTATCAGATATTGACCAAGGTCAATATAAGGATGAACTATGATTGTGGGTCCGAACAAGAAATATGTGATTTACTATTCAGTGGTATGTTGACAAAGGTCATTTCAAGGAGGAACTACGACTGTGATTCTGGAAAATAAGTATTTGACTTACTATTCAGTGGTTATGTTGACAAAGGTCAATACAAGGAGGAACTATGACTTTGATTCTGAAAAATAAGTATTTGACTTACTATTCAGTGGTTATGTTGACAAAGGTCAATACAAGGAGGAACTATGACTTTGATTCTGAAAAAGAAGTATGTGACTTACTATTCAGTGGTTATGTTGACAAAGGTCAATACAAGGAGGAACTATGACTTTGATTCTGGAAAATAAGTATTTGACTTACTATTCAGTGGTTATGTTGACAAAGGTCAATACAAGGAGGAACTATGACTTTGATTCTGAAAAATAAGTATTTGACTTACTATTCAGTGGTTATGTTGACAAAGGTCAATACAAGGAGGAACTATGACTTTGATTCTGGAAAATAAGTATTTGACTTACTATTCAGTGGTTATGTTGACAAAGGTCAATACAAGGAGGAACTATGACTGTGATTCTGGAAAATAAGTATTTGACTTACTATTCAGTGGTTATGTTGACAAAGGTCAATACAAGGAGGAACTATGACTTTGATTCTGGAAAATAAGTATTTGACTTACTATTCAGTGGTGATGTTGACAAAGGTCAATACAAGGAGGAACTATGACTTTGATTCTGGAAAATAAGTATTTGACTTACTATTCAGTGGTTATGTTGACAAAGGTCATTTCAAGGAGGAACTATGACTTTGATTCTGGAAAAATAAGTATTTGACTTACTATTCAGTGGTTATGTTGACAAAGGTCATTTCAAGGAGGAACTATGACTGTGATTCTGGAAAATAAGTATTTGACTTACTATTCAGTGGTTATGTTGACAAAGGTCAATACAAGGAGGAACTATGACTGTGATTCTGGAAAATAAGTATTTGACTTACTATTCAGTGGTTATGTTGACAAAGGTCAATACAAGGAGGAACTATGACTTTGATTCTGGAAAATAAGTATTTGACTTACTATTCAGTGGTTATGTTGACAAAGGTCATTTCAAGGAGGAACTATGACTGTGATTCTGGAAAATAAGTATTTGACTTACTATTCAGTGGTTATGTTGACAAAGGTCAATACAAGGAGGAACTATGACTTTGATTCTGAAAAATAAGTATTTGACTTACTATTCAGTGGTTATGTTGACAAAGGTCATTTCAAGGAGGAACTATGACTGTGATTCTGGAAAATAAGTATTTGACTTACTATTCAGTGGTTATGTTGACAAAGGTCATTTCAAGGAGGAACTATGACTGTGATTCTGGAAAATAAGTATTTGACTTACTATTCAGTGGTTATGTTGACAAAGGTCAATACAAGGAGGAACTATGACTTTGATTCTGAAAAATAAGTATTTGACTTACTATTCAGTGGTTATGTTGACAAAGGTCAATACAAGGAGGAACTATGACTGTGATTCTGAAAAAGAAGTATGTGACTTACTATTCAGTGGTGATGTTAACTCAGGTCAATGTAGGCAAATTTTCTCGAAATGTCTCTAATATTCTCCTGGGTTAGGAAAACATAAAAATATGAGCAAATGTGTATTTTACTAGACACAAAAAGACAACTTAATCAAGCGCATGTATTACCATCGAACCAAATAAGTAAAGAACAATGATAAAGTTGTGCCCCAGAAGTTCCTCAGTATCAATAATGTTTTATAAATCCATATTTGTAATTCTTTTAGTTCATTTTCAATGTAAGGTATCTATAAGTTTTATATTGTTGCTTTATTGAGACATATGACTAATTCATTTAAAATACTTATCTCCGCCAATCAGTCTTTAAGCTGGCAATTTACAAATAATCATATATTTTAAGTCTTAAAGTTTTATAATTTAAAGAACAAAACGTTAAATAATAGTTCATACGATATTTTGTTGACCTTGCTAAGAATTATTGATCCAAGAAGATAGTGCTTGTAGGTTGTTGAGATTAAACCTGATTATTTACGAGCACAACAACGTATTAAATGTACAGAGAACGCGAGAACTACCATAAAACCACCGTTAGGGAGTATTTAAAACGCATTCAGGAAAATGCGGCTACTTTTAAACATCAATGTCACAAACTGCTGCAGTTTCTCTTCTTCTAAATTGCTATTTTATGTCTTTCAAAAACAGACTTAATTTAATTTAATCGCCTCACTTTATTGCTTATCTGAGTTGATAATGACAACTAATTTTCTAACTATATAGGGTGAAATGAAGCTAGTATATTTAATTTGTTAATATTAATAATAATTTGTAAGTTACTATGCCAGGTAATATTTACATTTTTATGGACCTTCTGACCTGACTATATATTTTAAAATAATTAGTGAAAATTATATACTTTATTTGTTTTATGCCTTAAACTTTGTAGATAATACGATGTTTAAACACAGTTATATTGATTCTATGGAGTTATGTATGTTGAGGTGAGAGATCATACATTGTATTGTGCATAACTTAAACTAAATTCATGCATTTGTTTTTTACAAACCTCATCGATACAGTTCGAAGAGTGAGTTAATTGAACGCCGCGCAAACTTATAACCAAAGTCCAAATTTAGAACAGAAGCGTTAAGTATGGGTTCTCTCTTCAGATAGCTATTTAACACCTATTAATAAACTATTTAACGTGTAATATACTGTATATATATATATATATATATATATATATATATATATATATATATACATACATATGTATGTATTTATTTATTTATTAAATTTTAATAAGTGGCAATAGCCTAATTTAATTTTATTAAACATTGAATTACAAACTAAAAGAATCCGGGTTCGAGTCCCAGCGAGGCAAGTACTTTTTGTGATTCTATGTTTAACGAAATAAAATTATGCTATTTATACTTATAAAAATATTGTAAATGTAAACAAAAGTCATTTGACAGGTATTTGGTTCTTCCGATCATATGTTACTTTAGTTATTTAAACGCATATGTGACAGATACGGCCAAATACAATATAATTTAATCTTAACATGTAAGGGCTTTGTTGTGTAATGGTAGCACATTCACCCGGCAAGTGATAGATCCGGGTTCGAGTCCCGGTGGAGCAAGTACTTTTTGTGATTCAATATTTAATGAAATGAAATTATATATATATATATATATATATATATATATATATATATATATATATATATATATCTTCGCAGGTTATTGTTTGGCCAGATTTATACAGGAAAGTTCACTGTACCAAATAATAACAAAATGATTCCCTCCTTGAAATTAGCTTCAAGTACCGCTGGTTTGGAGTACAGTTTACTTATACAAACTGTTTATCTAACCTCCGCACGAAAAATAACGAACGGTCTATACTCATGTAACTAATATCCTCAAATTTTTACACAATATTTGAAATGTTTGGATAAATATAACTGTATTTGATTTTAAGATAATTGTATTAAAGAAACATAATTGTTTAATACACATGGAGCGTCCAGTAAATAAGAAAATTATATTTTTATCAAGCATTAGTCAACCTATTAGCCCTTTATATATTATCGTTGAGCTATGAGGTACTATACACTATACTCGGATTAATATTTTATGAGCGTGTTGTATTCAAAACTACAATTACTTTTTTTTATAACCTGCTATATTATAACCTCAACATTGATAATACTGCCATTACTGTTGTATTACTTTGGTACTAACAGATGTTCCACTGCTCCCATTAACGGCTGGACCATTCCCTGGCTTCCACATTAACATAAACATTCCGGCTCTTTTTCTATCAGAAATTCATCAATCATATTGGTGACGTAAGCAAATCTTCCACCTCGCGAGTCAATCTAGAGAGAGGTTTCTCGCAATCACTTTGCTACTACCTAACAACAATTTCGATGTATATATGAGAACAGAAATGCTTTGTATGTTTGTGAAAAGTAATTTATATCTTCTTAATTTTCTTTAAGTTTTAAAAATGGGTGAAAAGTTAAAAATATTATTTACTTATCAATGATACAACGAATTTGTAATATTACATAATACACGTATAAGAAACAATAAACATATTAAAAATACAAGAATAATTTGAAACACAATAAACTCTAGTGCAGTCTTCACTGAAGTTCAATAAAAAAAACTGTATTTCTTCACATAAAAGAGACGACACACATTTCTTCCCATTTAGGGGAAAGTTCAGTCCCAAGGCGTTGGAATCGAGGCAGAGGAGCAAAATAATCATGGGTTACATCATTTTGCCTGTGACCAAAGATATATTGAGAGCAAGTTCTAATAGGGATGCGCAAATCGAGCCGACTTTGGAGATGAGGAGAGTCAATAAAATGGTTAAGAAGCTTGAAAATAAATTTCGCGTCCTGAAGTATTCTATTGTGTAATGACATGAGTCCAAGATAATTGGAAAGGTCATCAAATAGTACTTCAAGATAGGGAAAACCAATTCTAATTCTAACTTCTTTGATCAAGAAAATATATACACTAGCAGATACCCACGAATTAACACTTAATTTTCAAACTCAAAGGCCATAACTTTCTTGTTGAAAGCATTTAATGATGTAATATGGTGGAGCCCTACAATTTAAAAAAAATAAACATATCAGGTACGTATTATTTCAGTTTCCATGGTTAGATGATAAATCGAAATTGTTGTATAACTAAACATAAACACATAAGTATGGAAAACCTGATCGAGTCATAAAGTGTCAACTTCCGTCTGTTTAGATGTAATTTTTTATCTAAGTTATTTCAAGTTCCATAGATGAGTTATATTAGACTTATGCCTTCATCAATCAAATATATACGAAATAAAACCTACTTCGATTAAAAAGCGTTTATATTCGGTTCTTTAAATTTAGTGATAATTAGCTTTCTTGTCCTGCGAACATATATAAATAACGTATGACTAAAAAGTTACTGTCTATAAGAGTCGGATACAACCGTATGGTTCACTTCAACCCTAATTTATTTACGGTTCCACAGTTTGTACTATACTGACGCTGACCAGAAAACTAAAAGCATGTGGGTTTTGGAATCCAACTTACATTTAAAATCGTTTTGCGGCATGCATCTATTTCAGTTACTTGTATTCTGTTTCTGATATAAGGGGAAGAGTGTTCCATCCCTTTGATTTTCCTTTAACTATGGTAAAATTGTTAAGGGAATCAACCAGTCTGGATAAACTTATGTTACAGTATGCACCAGTTTTGTTCATAAAGGTGGGTGATTAGTACGTTAAGTTATGACAAATTTTAACCGATATGCAACTTTGTTCCAAATAAATACATAAAAATCGCATATATTTAAGCCATTGTAATGTATGAATTCGAATTGTAAAGACAAATTCAAAGATGGAAATTAACAGTTTGATATAACAGTAACTGAGACCGAATTCAATTACGAGCTGAGTAACTTTGGCTATAATATAAATATCTCCTGTGAACCACTTTTGGGAAACTTGGATTAAAAAACTTTGTGGAATGTCCAAATATATTAGCGGTGGGTTAAAAAAGAGATGTGAGAAGTTGTATAAATATTGATTGAAGGTTTGAAACCTTAGTAAACGAATCAAATATTTTTATAGAACCCGTTACTTTATTTCTTTATAAAATAACAAACAAGATTTTGATTTTAGAAGTGAGAAAAGACATAGTATTGTTGTTATGTAGCCAATCTATAAATGAGAGTTAAGAGCTGTTCTTTATTTATAACAGTTTTGAACAAAGATATTTGATGAAATACATTTTCTGCATTTTTATTAAATCGTAGTTCGAAAATGAGAAACTTGGAAAACAAGTTTATAAATACCACTTTGCCCGCGATAATTTCTTAATATGTCTTCAGTTAAAATGTCATCGCCTCAGCCGCAGAGATGATTTAGAACCAATATTCAATGGAACAGTACCAAATGGAGCGTTAATAATATATTAAATCTTCCCGCTACAAGTGGTATAGACAGGGCCGCGCATGCACAGCTCATCCTTCTTTCTTTTCTCTCTGTGTTACCCTACTCTGTAGGATTTCGTCACATGAACCAATGCATAATTATGTTAACTAATCCGAACATTACAGTAGTACTAATTCATGTATGAGTCAGCCCTTTAGTATTAATATAAGTCCTTGAATATTATGTAATTTTCTTCAACCATTAAAAAAATGTTATTGTTACTGTTACCACATTGAAGTAGTTTTTTAACTTACAGGTAAATGTAAAAAGCACTGACAACATACGTCAAGGAATTTATCTTTTGCGATATCATAATATCACAATTTTGTTTCTATGAATACTAATACAAATTTCGCAAGGAAAACCAAGGGGGTATTTAAGTTATATCACACATTTTATCTGTAATCTGCCGTATCATCTTCGAAAACTCTGTATTAAATTCAGACATTACTAACACTATTAAGATAGTGATGTGGTCTTCACAAAAAAAATGTAGTGATAAAATTTTTTTGTAAGTGTTATTCATGAAACAACATTTGTAATTTTCACGATGGATGATTTTAGAAATTATAACTATATTAAACTTTATATGTTATAGAATCAGCAAAAGGTCGTATTCAGTATTGTAGGTGAATTATATGTAAATGTTACATTGTAGACGATCCTGCGTGCATATATTTGTTCTACTACTTTGTGTAAAGATGAGTGTTTCATTTCCGGTGTAAAGGTTAAGATTCTACGTCGCAGGATTTATAACTGTTTAACGTAACATTAACTTATTATGAAGCCTTTTAAACTAAAGAGTTACCTAGATTGTTAAGTTGCTACTTACATAGTGCGACCAATAAGATCTATAGTGATGTGTACATTTCGTAACATATCTGTCTAACCCTGCAATTGTCATAGATATGGAAATTTTCTCCGGGTACAAAGTAAGCCTCTGGGCTCGCTATTGGTTCAGCTACTGTTTGCAAACTGGGTCTAAATTTGCTTCCTCCACCCCTACCAATTTTGTTTCGACAAACAAGAGTTCGATAGACGATCTCAGTCACTCAGATATTCGTTATCCATATGGGATCCGTAACCCTGTGACGGCCAAATAGCGTTTTGACATGTGTCGGTGAAAACCTTTTCTTCGCGCTAACGCTCTGAGAAAGCTTCAATGATAAATTGCTCATCGTAGTTTGGTGTGGATTTTCTTTGTCGGTACATCTTTTTGATATCTGAAAAAAATACGATATATAATCGGAAAATTAATTAATTTTAATATTAAAAGAAAACCAGGCGTGACTGTTACAAAATTACCATGTTGATTATGTATAAATATATTTGAAATAAATTACTTGTGTGTTGAGACAAAGATTTCCAGGTACGCTTGATCGTTTCCAGACACGAAAATATGTTATTCCTTAGTGTAGAACTAGGGTAATATCATGAAATGTATTGGATAATAAACACGCTGTTAAGTGTCATCGCAGAATTAGAGAGTAATGTCCTTTTGATGGGCCGGTTGGCAATTACCTCTATAGCTCGGGTGTGGAATCAGGACAAAGGGTCCTTTGTGTGAAGTACATCTGATTAAGCGAAATAGCATGCAATTAATGGACGATAATCCTTCTTTTATATTTTTTGAATCTAATGTAATTTTAACAGTGACAATATGAAAAAGAAACTAGGTAATTTTAAACTGACTAAATTAAATTTTTCTGGAAACTACACATTGATCAATACTGTAGGTATTACCTACTTTCAGTTATTTAATAAAGCTGTATTAGGCTAATTAAAATATTATTGGATTTAATCAAAATTTCATTATACTGATAATATCAAAACTTAATTTATTTGATTAACTTGAGAAAATTATTTCCTCCTCTTGTTAGGGTCCAACGTAAATAAACGCCATGTTTCTACTTCAAGCCCAATTGACAAGTTATTAAACAATAAAACTATTTATGTCTATAGAAAACATAACCCCTTCCATGCTCTGCGTGTAATTTTATTTGGTGAATAAGATGTAAATATAAATACAAGAGTTAACGAATGATTTTCATGTTGAAGTAGAATACTAGTCTCAGAAAATATGTTTATAAGCCTATTGTCGAACACAGGTCAGGCTGAGTACACGATATTTAGTCTAAGAGACTCCAATCTAGACTGAATCATCGCCTTACGGGATATCTTAGACTCCCGAGGTGCACAGTGGAATACGCAACTAGGCTATCTTCCTTACATTTCACTATAAAATAGGAAGGATATTAAGGATACTTCATTTCAAAACTGTATTTGAAATTTGCCTAGTTTGTGACCAGTGAAAGAAAAGATTCCAAGGGAAACTTCTGGAATAATGGAGAACGAAAATAATTTCAATAAAGGACGTAGTAAAACATTTTCTGAAATTTTGTTACCAACGACGCAGAAGCCTTATTGACCATTGCGGGCAACACTTTTCCTTTGCAGTCTTGTTATTCACTGGTCTCAAACTGGACTGGCTTAAATACGGTTTTGATATAGTGTACCCTTTCTATTCGCCATTTGTCATAGGATAAGCATGTTTAGGTCCGCTTTGCGGCATTGTGTTCTACTAAAAAACTTCTAATTTTCCTGTTCATTTTGACCTATGCTTTAATTTAAGATTTTCTTCTGACTCAGGGGCATTTCATCTGATGAGGTTAAAACCTGATAATTGCTTAAAATTTGGAGTTTTGTGGGTGATCATATTAATAAGTCAAGCATCGTTGCTTTAAAATAAATTATTGAAAATTATCACATCGTTTCGGGACTTTTCAAGCCCACTGAATAAGATGCGGAAAGTGTATGCATGATAGATTAAAAGAGGGTTAATTAATAAATAAATTAATAAATTATTGGTAGTTAGTTGGTACTGACTATAGTATTGAATTAGGTATTAACTGTAGTAGTTGATATTGACTACAATCATTAAAGCTGCAAGCCAGCCGAGTCCGGATGGGTTGCAGGCTCAGCTAATATCCATGGACAATAAATCTAACGTCGACACTAAGTGTCAAGTAGGGTATGGTAGATCATTACTCTAGAATCAGTGTGCCACTTCTAATTCCTTGCATCAATAATGATTGATAGGCTACATACTTCATTGACTCAAGAGAATTAGTGAAGAGCACAGATTACTTTATTAAAGAATATACCTTGTGTTGGACATAAAATAATACTATCAAATGGATGAAATACTCACTAATGTATTTCAGGCAAGTCAGGATGTCCAATCAAAATCTAAGGCCAACCAAGCTAGAGTCCTGTGCATGACACGATTCACACTACTGCATCATTTCCATTATAAATCCTACCGCCAATCAAGTCGAAAACTAGTCTCGAAAATTATTAGTAAGCCTTCGTCCTAGTGACAGGTGCATAACTCCTCGTGTCCAAGTCGAACACTGAAACTCAAAATGAATTATATAACGTATACTTACTAATACTAAACTTGAATTAGCAATGAAATGAACACTAATATACACTGTACACATTTTCCGGCGTATATTGTTTGTGATATTCACGTCACAGTTAAAATTCCAAGAGTGACTGTACACTGTTGCTGTTTCATTTTTATATAGTGTAAAATAAGAGTTGGTATACGAGGCCGGGACACGGTGGGAAGATTGAGAAATAAATTCCAAATGTGTCCCGGCTTCCTTGGTCTGTTCCACCTGTGTCAGAATTTTGTGATTACATTTTGGACATTCACTTTAATACACATTATTTCATAACCCTAAATTAAATTATTTCTATCTGTTTTTAATATCATCTAGCCGAAGAGGCGTCCATGCCATTTCAAAAAACTAAACTAGCTCGCTCTTCCCTCTTATCCTTAGAACTTTATATTTCCTCTAAATAAATTATGTTTCATCTCTCTGTACGGCCATGAGCTACATTTTAATTTGGCTGAGATCTGCGTAAGTCATCGTTTAGCTAATTAAACCTAGTAGCTAATTCAAGTAATGTTCCCTCTCCCAAAAACTCCTTTCCGTATGTAGACAATAATTTTCCTATATAAATATTTCTTTCCCTCTATAAACAATTCAGTTATTTGTTTAAAAGCCCTATGTTTAAACAGCTGATGTTTCCTCTACCACACATTACTATATCAAAAACAATTCTTTCGCTATGTAAACATATCTTTCCCTGTATAAACGATCAGTATGATTCCGTTATTTTTTTATAGTCCCATATTCAAACAGCTGATTTCAACACCAAAATTATTTATAAAATAGTATTACGTTTCCTTATAGAAGAATAATAACCAGAGCATGAAAAGTCAGAATATATTTTAAAATACTTAGTATGATTTTTGCATAGTAATTAAAATTATAGTTTATTACTCGTCACAAAATTTCTATAGCGGGTCTCCATAGCATTCATTAAGTCACTTTTGAGACTAGTAATGAAATTTAATATTTCACAATTCCAAAATAAACAGTCAACTGTAATTAAAACAGCACCGGCTCTTTGTATAGTTTAAAAACAGTCAAGTTTTTATTACTTACAACATATAGTTTTGTTTGACACTGTTGCGAACAAAAGAGACGATACGAATACACGTTTCTAAATCATAGCGTGTGACAGAAGTAAATAAAGAATAGTTTTAATAACAATTTAGTATTTAAAAATACTCTCTCTTTAGCTAACCAGAAATAACATTTTAGAGCAAATATCAAAAAATATTAACAATTTAAAAGAAATTACGCTGAACTCAAATAAAAGTAATTAAGAACCATATAATAAAATGATTCGATGTTGATTTATTTTTTTTAATTAACTTGTTTTTATTTTAAAAAAACGTCCCCTATGTTGTTTTACTTGAAACTGTGGTGTTTACAGAATTACGTTTCTTTTTCCATTAACCTTTATGAATGTTAAATTTTGTATTTGAGGTAATGGTCGCTGAAGGAACACCATATTCTAGTTATCGACAAGGCTTTCGGAGTTTTATTTTAACGATTTCCAGTGCCCAGATAACACCTTTGAGTGACAAAGACATATAACGATAACAAATAGTCTTACCAAACGTCCGTCATAAATGTTTGGATGAGCGTTAGAGAAACCTATCACTCGAGGGGGTCACTCGAACTGGCCAATAAACTTCAAAGTTCGCATATTTGTATACAGGTAATACCAAGTTCGACGATGGTGCATGTCACTCCAGGATTTGGCTGCTTAGCTTGTTAGCTAATATTTTAACAATAGCATTAAGGGTAACCATGACGACAACGAGAAAATAACAGAATTTGTAAATTTTAACAAACTTAGTAACATAATTTTGAGATTTTAACATGCAAGATTTATTTCTGCCACTTCAGCGCACTCTTGCGTGGTAGTACCCTCCCTAAATCTTTATTCTTTAAGCACTATCTGCAGTGCTTAATGAACAAAAATTTGAATATAATATGTCGAAATTCTTTAAGAAAAGTTTCATCTAGAAACTTTAAACTTTTCACTTCTAAATTGACAAGAATTATGCAAGTCCACCCACAGACTTAGGATGAACGTCATTGAAGCCTATCTTTTAATAGGCTGGCAAAATTTCAATTTTGTCTGATGGAGGATATAAATGTTTCTTTTATGTACGATTGTCTGTCAGAGGATCTGCCTGCAGGACATCTCAAGAATCAAATGAGCTTTATATTTAGCAAGCAACCTCAGCAAAGCCTTTTATGCGACATGTAGTGTGGCATGGCCCACTTTGTCCCTAGCCAGTAACAAATTTAAAAACAGATTTAGTTTCAGGTTTACAAATTCATCTCAAAACTTCCATTACATTTTACATAGAAATTGTGAACTTTTAAACTTTTTATACTTAAAAAAAGGGACGGAATTTAATTTTTCAACGACGGATTTTGTTGAAAATTGCAAAATAGTTGATACATTATAAATTGTGCATAAATATAATGGATTTTTTTTATTTAATTTTTAACTTTTAAGTAGGCACAATGTTTTCCATTTTCAACAAGCAAATCACACTAATATTTTTTTAAAGTTACTTCTTACTTATCAGCAAAGGTTACGTATGTACAAAGATTGGTGCCTGTAGATTTACTAGATCAAGAGAGATTTTTTTTATAAAAATAAAAAGTGACCAATGGCTAAACAAAAGATTTTAATTGTAAATTTTTTTCGAATAATGAGTATTACCAGACACAGAAATTTGTGACGCCCTTTTGTGGACCCCTGTATGCATTCTTCATCGCGAAACAAGGCAAAATCAATTATGGAACAAAAATACTAAGAGAAGTTTCAATTGCAATGGCCATAAATAAACACTTCTTGGCAGATTTTCATTACCCTGGCAACAAGCGAAACTTAACGTTAGTAATATAATTCACTCAAACCAGAAGAGTTCATACAGGTGCAAAATATGAATTTAAGTGCAGAGCCACGGGTAACCAGAATCACTAATCAGTACACCAGTCAATAAATGTTATGTTGAACGACACATTGAACATTGCGTCCATCTTGCACTCCATCGTATTAGTCTATATCATAATTTTTTTACTGAGAAGGCTAAACATTTCGACTTGGGGTTTCTTCACATTCTTCTAAAATAGTTCAAGTGTTACTGAAATCGTTGGAACTGTTCAATCAAATTCATGGAATGTTAGATGCAATGCAAATCAGAGGAGTTGCAGAGTAACTCGCGGGTAAGTGCTAGTTTACCTTATAAATATATATATAAAACACTTAAGTAATTGGATAAAACTTAAATTCGTTATAAGTTAATGTAATCATCAAAATAATCAAGTCTTCAGAATAACTGCTTTACTACAGTTTTAGTTATTTATAATAAGAAACTTTATACGTTAAACGTGTTTATAAACTATAATTTAAGCATTATAAATTAATTTAAAAATTTAACGAAATTAATAAACTAACTTTCCTTTTATAATCTTTCTGCATCCGCACTACTTTGTTGAAACCGTTTTAGTTGTTACTTTAAAAATTTGACTGAAACTCAAATAAAAAAATGGGTAATGTATTCTCTGCTGAAAATTGTTAATAAACTTTAACTCAATTCAAGTGAAACTTCAAATTCACTCAAGTGAGCCATCTGGAAGTACAACATACTTCAGTAACTGACGACTTACCGGAAATTGTTGGTCGTTAATCTGAACCTTCAACACTTCAAATTACATCTTTCAGGAATTCCGGCAACATTACAAACCAATTAAAGTTTTGTAATTAAGCACTTCTTTCCTTAAAGTTAGTTAAACTTGACGAAAAGTTAGTTACTACACTAATGGCTAGGTTACTTCATGAGAAACACTATTTTATGGAGTAAAGGTTACTGTCCTAAAAATCATGAATACTTTTTCAACAAAGTTATAACAACTAACTATATAGCTAATTACAAATTGCTCAACAGTTTTTATTTACATAGCTCAGTTTATATGAAAAAACGAGAAACAAAATAATATAAACTTTTTCAAAACAAGTCCTCTTTAGTTACAATTCAGATTAATATCAAAATATGATTTTATTTTCTTAAGGAGACTTTTACAGCTTTTGTTATGTTTTTACGAAACTGAATAAGACGTTTTAGACAAATAGCATTTGCTCTCCTTTTTTCGTAGGTTAAAATACCAACGCGGTTAAGAATGTTTTCAATTAAACAAAACACAAAGATCTGCGGTTTCAAGTTCCAGATGACTTATCGTTATTTACTGCGTAATCATAGAAAGTCTAAATATACGAATCTTTAAATAATTTGGGGGACATATTGTGTTACAGTTACGAATTGTTTTAAAACACTAAGAATGAATGATATATTAGATTAAATTGTTTCATAAAATGTTTATAACATGTTATCTGAAAGAATTCTAAAATTTATTTATAGCTCTCTATAAGGTGCAAGTAATCAAAATTTTGATAACTATCATGAAATATAATACTCTTTTTTGTAACCAAAAAGACTCACAAAAACATGATAACAACAAAAACTTATATATTTAAAAGGACCCTACACGATTAGATAGTAAGTATTATAAATTGATATATATATTGTCACAGACTTTTAACATTGAATTTACTCTCTATAATTTTTTTCTTATTACTATACGAATAAAAATGCTGCATGTTAAAATCTCGTATGATTCTACAATGTTTATTTATGATGTGTCTTATTAGTAATGCCTATGATTCCGTACACACTTTTTTTAACTAAGATAGATATATGAACCACTCTAATGCAACATATCAAATCTCCGGTTGGGAAGTCCTAGATGCAGTATGAACCTTTAGTGAATGCAAGCTTACCACGCTATCCTTACATTTCTAATCAACAGTATGGAATACTAGGCTCTCTGTGCATGTCTTATCTGCAGTACAAAATAACAATTTAACATGCTTTCTATCCGAGTCTTACCTACAGTACGTAATGCCAGATTACAACGCTCTCTTTAAACAGTTATGTAAACTTATTTACACCCAACAAAAAAGAATGAAATATATTTTATAAAATACAATTTTGACCTAGAAAATATGTTATGCTGTGTTTGAGTTTCGCATGTAAGAAAACTTATTGTATGAGGATGTGTATTGTTGTATAGTATTCTTTTTACATATGTAATAATGTGCCTTGCTTGAAGTGTATTATTCCCACTAAGAGGTAGGTAAACTGGAGTGCAGTTCAACATTCACATTAATACAACCTGTTTCACCATCACTATGTATGTATAGAAAACTCGGCCGCTCCACCATGCTTAGAGGCCGTGTCTAATACACCACAGTGAATTTATTTTTTCACCAAAGACAATGAGAGCACCTCTTTACCCACATTAACCTTATTTTGTTTTCGAGATGTCCCGTATTTTTAAACGACGTAATTAGTTCATTTAAAACTTCTTCTTTATCCCTTCCAAAGAACATGGCTCCATATTCCAGGAGTAAAGTCTGTAATGTCAGATTCCAAATGATGCACTACGAAAAAGGTAAACTGGAGTGAAACTCAAGATTCATAAGTGTATTATCTTACATGCATGCCGGTGTTAGGTTACCTTGAGAGGGCGGGAGACACAAGAATGGAGAAGGCGAGTTTTGCTTTAGGTGGATCAACGATGGCGATTGTGACACGGAGAATATAGAACATCATGAAAGGCCAAGAATTTTAGAGATGAATTTCAGAACATATCTGATGAAACACAAGATGAACTTACGGCAATATTGGGATTACTCCCAACAAACCATTTTGGTATATCTAAAAGGCATGGGCATGGTCCATAAAGAAGGAAGGTGCCACACATGTTGAAGCCAAGAGATGTCAAAATTAAGACGAGACAATTTTATATTAGATACATTAAAAAGCAAGTTACCAGCACTTAGTACTAAACTTCTTAAGGAGAGTAACAGAAACAAACAGGGCCACAAATGTAATGTTCTTGGCTTACATTTAAAAATTAAACTAATGGTCTCTGCATCTACGTTGTTCTCAGCTTCTAATTGCATTAACAGTAATGATTCTAAATTTTCATTTGTCTAAGACAACCTCGATCTAGTTTTAATCAGTTTCAATGTAAAATGCATGTTCACAGAGACTTTAGTCTATGGGATGGTTAGAATAAATGTATATAGTTTTGAAAGTTCTGGGTGTTGTATGTAGTGCATGTTATATTCTAATATAATTCCATATGCACACTTGATACAACTGTTGCGTGATGCCAACACTTTGCACTGGATCTAATGGCATTCATCATCTTCTTCTTGATCATCACTGCCATCGAGTTTCTCACCTGAGACATCTTCATACTACTATTCGACATTCATACGTGCCTTTTAAATCTGGGCCATACATTAATGAACAAGATAAATTCTTTCAGCTTTTTTTCATCAATGTTCAAAAGAATTTCTCATATTTTCGTCAACCTTTTGAATACTGTTCTTCAGAAGAGGACTGTAGTGTTATTTAATTTTACTTCATATAGTACATGTTTTCGCAACCCAGTTACTTGTTACTGGTTAGTATAAGTTACATCCAATGTTCTTGGAACTAAATTCTTGGCGGATTGATAAACTAATTGGAACGCGTTTTAATTATTTCTCTCGGGAACTTGGTAGCTGCCGAAACTCGTTACTGAAGGAACACCTCGTGCGTCTTGTCCGTAGGAAAACATGTATATGTTCGTATCATAAGTTAGCCCTTTAATGCGATACATCTAATTTGAATGTAATGTAAAGTTAAATTATAACTTATCTTGAATGTGTTTTATTTGCCAGATCAACTTGGATAATATTTGTGGCGATGTCCTTCTGACGAGATTACTTTGTCGTGATTATAATTTGTTTCGATAAATGGCTAATACCGTCGCGATTTTGTTTTATGCGAGTCGCAGTTCGCTCTTTGAGCTCACTTCTTGAGTTCTAGCCCAATTACTTCATGTTTTAGACTCAAGTCTATTAATCTAACCCGTTTCGTCTACAACTGCATTGTCGAGCCAAGAATGCTGACGCCCGCGTTTGCGAGACAAGTTCATTCGTAAAGGGAAGTTATTGTTAAAGTTGTATCGTTATTAATTTCGAAGGTACAATCCATAGAACAGTGGAATATTTAGGCCCGTCCCATAGTATAATATTTCAGATCATTCATACTCAATTTGGCAGCAACGTGGCAACACTTTATTTCATTTTACCAACTTGAAGTGTCGCTTTCATATTTAATTGCCAATATTAAAAATAACTTGAACTTCAAATTTCGAGTATTTATTACTATAAACTCAGCGGTATCCAACACCACGTGTATTGTCCATTCGGTACAAGACCATTTATATATTCTGCTGAATATTTTATTTGTAGTATTGCTGCGAGTTTGCCATCCAGTCCAGTGGTTTCCAAATTGTACTCACGAATTTGCTCCCTGAACATTTTTAGTATTTTAATTATATTTTTAAAAAAACATGGAGCTTTTCCATTATACTGATAATGCGATTGATACAGTGAGGCTATTAACTGTATTAGATTTTACAAGATTTAAAACATGCGCGTAGTATCATGTGTGAACTTTATTTGAGGTTTTTCTGGCTATTTATGCCTGCAATCATTATACTGGCCACACATGTTAGGTGCGCCATCAAACGCATTTGTTACGCAATCACTCAAAAGTATTTAAAGTTCTGTCAATGCTCCAGAGAGAGTGTTAAGCAATGTATCTGCTGTAGTGGATACTACACTTTTTATGCCAGAAGTCTCTCACACACTTTATGTTCTTTAACATACCTGGCTAATACTGCACGTTTATCGTAGCTATATAATATTAATTGAGCAAAACCGAGTATTTTCCAGCTGATTTGATTTAATTTTCCACGACAGATTCAATATCTTATGTCATGCTGGTCAATGTATGTATTCTAACTGCGAAATCTGTCAATTCCAGAACAAGAGGGCACCAAATATTTTCAGGCTGGAGGGCACACCGGAATAGTCCTGGTGTACCCGCACATGTGACATTATAATATGCATAATAATATTTTATACTTTGTATTAATGTATCAGAATATAATATGGCACATAAAATTCTCCCATGCAAGAAGATATATTACGTAATGTAATTTGAGTCTGTGTAAGAGAATATGATGATGTATGTCAGTCTAAATTAGTTTAGAATACATCCACAGAATCGGAAAAGATTTACAAAAAGAGATAAAGATGGACGATATTGCTACAGACTTCACTACTAACAATGAAACCCACAACTTTACTGCTCGAATGTTAAGTTTAGCTCCAGCTCACCTTCCTCTTAGATCTGACATTATTACACACTTCATAGTGCACTCGGTTGTACACATGATGAGACAGTAAGAATGTGATATATGTGTGTGTTCATCTAGATTACAATATTTATTATTCTAGGTGTGTCTGTAGTTAACACGATCCAAAGAGTTCATTTTAAACTTCTTCATCACAGATTTTTTTTATCTCTACAGATGAATATGTCGCTGGTTTCCAGGAGTGAAGTCTATGCCAGCTTCAGATCTCATCCATTATACTAAGAGGAAAGGGACCTACAGCTAAACTCAACATTTACATTGAATCAATCCTTCCTAACCTAGCTATGTCATGTCTAGAAATGTGGTTACTCCACCGTAATTTGGAATAATATCTATTGTCAATAAGCAGGTCATTTCATAATAGCCATAATCAAAGAAACTATAGAAATCGAAACAATTTGAAGAGTTCTCATAATAATAAGACTATTAAGATATACAGGCATAATCGTACATACAATATATAATAAATAAATTTATATATATATACATATATATAAATGCTGTAGGGTTAAAATTTATTTATAGGTCTGTCAAGAGTTTTTACACACACTTTTTACTTTTAATCAACTGTAGGTTATTACTAAACTTATATCATGAATATTTGCCACATAGTATATGTTCCAAAACTATCATTAAAATATTACGTTGAGTTTGTAATTAATTTAACATTTCAGAAAGGCGTATTAAAACGTAAAATATTTTGGGTAAAAAAAAATCCAACATTTTCTATGTAACAAAATCAAATCTAAATTTGCAATTCTTATTCTGTACCGAACTCCCTTCAATTCGTACAATTCGTGCAATACTTAAATACAGACACACACTCTATCAAAGTAACGCCACAACAATTGTAAATACACTATTCCCAAGGACAACAGTAATCTCAGAACATTCACCCCTTTCTACTCTAAAAGCTTCGGTGACATTAAGAAAACTTTGTTATCGAAGCACTTTGCATGAGTTTTTAGGGTTAAACTAGACAGTCTTTGTGGCTTATTATTAGCTTTATTTAATTTAACGTAGGGACTGAGAGCAGCTTGATATAATTGCTATGTTTTAAATAGTTTCCTTGATCAATGTATTGGTTTTATTATTTAGACCACGATATAGTACTTGACAGACAATAAAAAATAAGAGGTTTGTGTTAACCTAGACGTTTAATTATCCAGTGCATTGTATACCGTCTTAGGTTCAGTCCTACTCTCAGGCAGACCTTCGAGGCATATTTTTTTGCATTCTTCGTATTATCTTGTTTCCGATGGATTTCAGCTCACTGCGTAGTTTACTCGTAAAGAGACTTATTTTCCGGTAATAACTCACTATTAGAAGAGCACCCATTCTCTGCATGGCTGCTTGTCTCTATATCACTCGTCTGCAATGTGTTTTATTACACAAAAATATAAGAGCACGGATTTTTTGAATACATGATAAACAATATCTATCATATTATGGAGACTATATTGTTGTTCATTGGATGGCCCAAAGTTGGAAAAATTCTAACTGCTTCGTTTGCCGCGGCTGAAATCTGACGTAAAAAATAAGCCTCACAAAAAAAAAATAAAATTTCAGTTTTCCATTATTTATAGATCCATTAAAAAAATGTTTTACCAGATGTTAGGAGTTTTACCATATTTAAAATTATTACTGATATCTCTATGTTAGATTAGTCCAAATTTATTACGCATTTGCAACTATCGACAGGGTGAATTTGATAATATCATCGCCTCATGAAGAATTCCGTTTTTATGAGCTGACTAGTAACTTACTGCAATGTAACGTAAATGCTATAAAACATGGACAGTGCCTTCGTTATATGTTGATCCAGAGGGAATCAAAAATTCTACTGTTGTTTCTTAGAAATGTTTAATTTTTTGGCACGGATGTAACGTAAATATTTGTCGTTAAGTTAAATTACAATGTTAGCTCAAAATGTTTTGTGAAAAAAAAATGGAGAACAATTAACGCTCCTGGAAAACATTTACATAACAGTTTAAAAATTTGCCTTCAGATCTATAGTTTAGAATTGTCATTGAACTATTGACATCAGTGGCAACAGTTGAATTATAAACATCATAAAAAATAAATTTATTATTCTGATATAAAAATTAAGTTGATTGTATTTTCAATAATTAAAAAATTATGTCATTATAAATTATATTTCGTATTACCAAAACGACATGGAACTTATTTCTACATACTAAATAATAAAATTGTAAGCTTTTGCTAAACCACTCTTGTATCAATCAAAACTAATCGCTTTGTTACTAATTAAATTGGCAAATGAATATCCCATAATCCAATTTGGGTCTCTCTAATCAGTGAATTTTTGATACGTTTTGACCACAGTTAACGGGCTTTTGGTGATTTTATATTTAATGTTGGCATTTAAATTGCTTTTTAACTGATACATCACTACCTGTGATGTAACTGATTTAATTGAATTTTAATCGTTTCTCACCATTTCTGTCACTGAATGTAAAAAAATATCCTAAAATAGTTTCTTTTGAAGGTTTGTATTTCAAATAATATATGTAAAATAACTTTATATCGACATATATTGTAAATAAAATCCAAAACCTAATAACTTACTACTGCTCCCTAAACATTAAATTAAGTTTATTTTACATTATTTGAGTAACACCATTATAGTTTAACGTTTGTTTGACCATACATATAGGTTAATTTATATAATTATATCATATTATTGATCGAGTAACATTAATATGGTAAATATGTTTACTCTAACCTTTTGATTTATGTAAAAGTTTTGTAAAAGTGAATAAATTATTCAAAAATCTGCAATTCCACTGGCAATAATTATTGATAGTCTGTAAACTCGGTTCGTACAGAATTAATAGAGATTTACCGTGTAAAAGGCATGATTCATCGGTCTTTCTTGGATAATTGAACAGTTTTTTAATCATTACTCTTCTCTACGGATATTCCTTTTGCAGAATGTTACTGCTGCAAAAATTGCTATTTAATTAACATTCTTGATATCAGTCTCGGTGGCAAAAAAAAATAAATGAGAAAAAGGTAAGAAAGGGAATCGAAAAGTGTAAAGCAAGAGAAACGACAAGGAAAATAATAAAGTGGCAATGGTCAGCAGGTGCATAGCATTTGTTACATTGCATTTCATACATAATAGTAAAGAGCATAAAATTAAAGATTCACGATGGATGAGAGGTGAGGTTGAATTGAGAAAGTGACTGACAGGTTTTAAATGGGAAATGGGTGAATAGCATAATTGAAACCGTATAATAGGGAATGGCCTGTAATTGATGAATTCTCAGTTGTAAGTAGACCAAAAAAAGAAGTGTTTAGGTGGTCAAAAACTTAATGCTAAGTTTCTGCATAAAATGTATACTGTTAACTTTATCAGTTCTAGTCATTTAACTACTTTAGATTATACGACAACTTGCCCCGAGTGTGGGTACGTGTGAATTCCTTTTTATATCCTTATTCTACTTCCTTCACGCTCATTCAATCTGATATGTTTTAGAATAGGCCTTGTTCTATACTTTTTTAATTAATTATTTTACAATTGAATTGTTAAACCTCTACGTTGGAGTCCGGATGTACTACTTATGTCAACAAAATAATTCCACTAAACCACTAACCTCTTATACTGTGACCTTGAATATTTCTTTTTAATACTGTAATAGATGAGTTTACATCAGGAAATGATTTTTTATATGAAAAAAAATACAAAAACACTAAGTTTAATATAAATTAAATGTGTATATTTAATAATAGCTATGTAATATCAGTAAGGATGTACATAAAAAAATAACAAAATACGCAATAGTTGAAATATTATACAGTCGTATATGCAATGAAACGACATATTCTATACTTCAAGTATTACATGTTATGGTATTAAATGAAGGAAACTAAATTATTTTGAGTGAGTTCGATATGAGATAAGGCTGCTGATTTACAGTAAAAAAGAAATAGGAGTGTTTTCATTCAGGAAGGAAAATCATTTCATTTGTGTCTCAGATATGTTTCACCATATCCACATTCAAAAGTCATTATTTTTATTCTCAGCACTCCTTATATAATATTATATTCATATCCTTTAACACCAATATCCGATAAATATCTAGTAACACGAAATGTTGTATATACAGGTATCAGAGAACGCATAGATAAATACAAAACACTCCGGTTATTATCTCTGATAATATAGATATTGGCTGATATACCCTTAAATACATCTATGACCTTATGGTTGAATTCCTCTGCGGAAAACATCTGACCTCGAGGCTCGAACCCCATTCATTTATGCATATTACGACTCAATCCTGTAGTCGGAAATATGCGATCTGTAAGATCTGTCCCTCTAATAAATTTATTGAACATTTAAGATATGACTAACTCCAAGAAATTGGTTTGTTCCAGACCATTCTAGAATTTTATTGAATGCCATAACTTAGAGTAAATATTTATATGTTTAGGTACTTTAAATTGGCTTCTTTCAACATTAAGAGGCAGCATATTTTAAGTAATAAAGGATTTAAAGGAGGACTGGACATTAACATTATGTAATGAATTAAGCAATTGACCCCGTGATGATAGCAAACTAAATCAAAAGGCAATGCACCAAACACTAAGTGCTATTTTGTAAGACAGAATATTGTCAAGGGGACGTCACGTTCGTTTTTCACTGACGAGGCGTACAATACTGATTAGGTATATAAATCCTGATATACTGCCTAGAATAAACCAAGGGGAAAGGGTGGTATATCAAAAAAAGATTAGAGAGCAAAGGATATACCAGTGTATCACATTTACGAACATTATGGCCTCGAAATACGTTTACCTTGGGTACAGACTAAGGTAATGTGGCCAGGTGGCGAGCTAAGTAGACATACATTTACTCCTAGGAAATGGAACCAATCCTAAATATAATTAATTAATTGGGACGATTTGAAAAGTTCATATCTTTGTGTGTATGGCCACGTAGGTTAGTGAACACGTTATTTTGAGAAAGTTTCCAACGTCTGAGTTATTTAACATGAAGGAGTTATAAGGATATGGAAGGGTATGAATCTTTCAATCTATCCTTTACACCCGAAGTGGAATGTAAGCAACATAAAAAGACTCTTTTTACCTCTAGTGTGTTTCTCAGTTCAATCAGTTCAATGCATGAATGTATAAAACTAACCTGTAAATGTAATAAAAAAATAACTCCCTTAAAGCAAAATGACTACTTATTTGTATTATATTGCTCACCTAAATAATTATAAATGGCTGTTATCTTAACATGCGATTTAACATAACTATAATAATATTATTGCTTCATCCTAACAGAAATTTATCTTTGAGAACCAAATCCTGAACGTAATTTCAATCTAATATATAAAAAATTTTCTATTCATGCGTTTAAGTTTACTTTTATATCTTAAACAAAGATGTGTCAAATATGGGTACGGAAAAAATAAATGTGATTTATGTTTATAAATTGATTTGCATATGACGCCTGTGTTAATGGGCAGGAAATGTCTGCAAAAAATTCTCGAAGAAATGCATGACTGTAATAAATATAAAATAATTAAGTTATTTTTTACAGAGAAAACGTTTTCACAGAGCAAATGTTTTTACAGACAATGTAAATTCATAATTACGAATTAAGTAACTCCTTACAAATCTAAATGAGAACAAAAGATAACAAATTGATTGTAAATAATTTTACCAAAAACATGATTAAAATAAAAGTGAAGTAGTACAAGTAATTGGTTTGTACTTCACTATTACATATTTAATAAATAAACAAGTGTCAAATTTGCATCCAACCTTGTCTAATTATTTTCTACGTTTTCTTACTTACATTAATTCTTTCATCTTTCTTCTCTTTTTTACTTATTTCATTCATTCATTTAATCCAATTTAAAGTTTAATTCAATATATTCTCTGCTTATTTGGAAGAACCATTATCATATATGTTTTAAAATACTTATATTATGTTTATGATTGTTCAATGAAATTAATTAACATTTCATACACTTCTGACATGTTTGATTTATAATTATATCTCAAATGCTGTTCTTGGTTTTGTTACTTTATCATTTATTAAGTGATTATACAACTTAGTGTTATAGTATATTAAAATGTTATGGTTATTTATGTATTACTATTTTTGGCATTAACATATTTATGAAGTCACAAATAATAATTTCGATAGATGCGGACCACGCATCAGCCATAATTTTGAACACTTTTCAGAAAGTATGAATATCCTAAATATTATTAAATAGAAGATTTCCGATAAATTACCGTTTATGCCTTGAAAATATGGTAAATAGGTTAGAAACTCGTAATGAATAGAAGACTTTTTATATGATTACCGGATTACATCACAATAATGTATGAAATAGACGGATTCTTCGTACGAAGTAGAAGACTTTCAAAATAATTACAGGGTTACAACTCAATTATATAGTAAATTTATGGATTAATCATGCAAATCACAAGATTGTCGTTATAATTACGGGTTTAACCTCGATGAAATGGTAAATTTAATTAATGAGCTCATCCTGCTAAATAAAATAACATTCGATAATATTAGGTTTTATAGTCTCTTTTGAACTGAAGTTGCTAATAGTTGTGATACAATAATCAATAGTAATACTAGAAAACATAATTATTGTTATAATATGATATTCCTAACTCTTAAGGAGACAAATACTGCAGTGAATGGTACATCAAAAAATACTAACCACTGCAAAAACATTGTGTAATTGGTAGATGTCAAAATGTAAGAGGATAATAACAACGTCTTTTCTTAGGACAATATATTTTGACTGATTAATTCTTAATAAATAAATAAACATTTAGGTGAGTTAATGTCAAAGACAGAGTGTACTCTAGGGTTCCATTCATCATTCAGTAATCTGTTACGGTTGAGACACATCAAAAGGAATGCAAAATTAATAATGTTACAAATAAAAGTGCAAATATCACAAAAGCTTGTATAAACTTAGCTCTCTGACCACCTACTTTCATCTAGATGACGTCAATCAGCGTTAAACACTTAGTGGTGTCGTACATTACTTTATGTAGTTTGGGACCTATGCAATTTTCATATTGTATTTGCTTTTTTTGTGGGCAGTTGACTGATATAATGAAAATTACAATATTTGTATCAAAAAGTAGATATTTTATTATAGTATTTACAATGTACAGTTATCATGCTTTATCTACAATGGATCAATAAAGCCGTCCCTATAGTAACTGACGTGTTGTCTGCTGTAGAATTTAAAATTTTTGAAGTATAACATGTTTATGCTGGAAGTGTATAACTTTACAATAACATTGTATTACTAAACCTTGACTCGCTAATACTATTCCAATTAAATTTAATGTCATTTATATTTTCATTACAATTGTTATGATTGGCACAATAGTTCAAAAAATGTAGTGGGCTGTAGCTTAAAAAGTGAGTTAAGAACAAAATAACAAAGAATAAAATGTTTAATAACGTTTTAAACATCCAAAATTGCTAGAAGGTATAGAATGTTCCATAAACACTGTAACTTTGGCAACTAAATAGACAATTTTGAAGTTATAAATTAAAATTATCAATTATAGATCAGATTTGATGGTCTTTTGAGATACGAATAATTTCACAGATGCAATGAACTTCCTCTGTAAATAAACGAGGAAATCATTTGTTTCAATGCCTGCCCATCATATTTATTTCAATTACCACGAAACACCTCATTTAGTATTTGGTGTAATTTATAAATACATATGAAGTAATTTTAGGTTTGAGGTAACGTAAGCAACAAAAATTAATAATATTTCTACGGAACTGGAAGAACTCGTATATTCACTTAAAAACCACATATATTCCAAAATGATTGATCCCTTCAGCTTCCTGAGCTTTCCTAATATTCTTTCTTAGTAGCTTCCTGGGTGTTTCAGCATTACAAGTTGTACAATTTAAATTAAATAACCTTCACGTTATCACTTCTTTGGGTTAAACATCTGCTACGTTTCAGTGAAATCCTGTTGCAAAATTAACAATCGATAGTGTAGACCTTAAAGTATCTAAACTGTGTGCATAGGTACCACATTAATTAATAACGACTTTTACGTACAAGTTTGCCTACTTTTTTACATCTGACACTTTGCAACAAGTAATGCCAACTATATAAAGAAATGATTTTTGTAAGAAATCATTTTATTGCACCTACTAACCTACGTACTTGGTTATGACTGTGAAACACGCAGTTGCAACATCGTCAACTTCCTATGTAAGAATAAATATACAATGCAGCGGTCTACCAATCAAGCAGTAATAGAGTTAGTATTTGCGTAAATACTAATACATCTCTTGAGCACCTGCGATATTTAAAATATAAAGGCATATTGTACCTTCAATTTTGTAATATTACTAAGATAACTTAAAACTGTGCTTTCTTGTTATTTATGTCACAAGAGTAGGATAACTTTGCTGCATCTTATGATACCATACCTTGTAAGAGATACTAACTTAAGTTTCTATAATATCCAATCATGACAATCGAGCTTTCAATATCATGTTCTAAAATCCATTTATGCACGATTTCATTGATGTGGGATTTTCTGAATATCCAGCTATTGCAATAACTATACAAATATGAGTTAATCAAATACATTCATGGAATAAAAGTTAATTTCCATAGATTAGAAGGTTGGACAGGTAGTGAGGGACAAATAAACATTTAAAAATATCACTTATAGTCTTGTACCATATAATTTTAAAGGTCTTGTTTATTCAATAAAAATACACTTAAGGAATTTCAATCGAACCATTCTACGAGAAAACACCAATGATGAGTTTAATTTTTTTTTTTTCAAAACAAGTCCTCCTGTCTATTTCTTCATAAATACTATTTACGACGACAAGGATTACTCCTCAATAATCGTTGTCAACCTTAAATTAAGTCAACTGAAACTGTAGCATTCACTAAATACAAAGTCAAACATTGTTCAATGAGTGTTGTCCTACATAACAGTATGGTGGCAACACAATGGTAGTCTGCTAACGGAGTGTTCCTTTGTAAACTCCACATGTGTGAGTTATATTACAAATCAATTATGCTTATGAAACACATTTTATCACCTTAAGGCAACTGAAACTCTAACACGATAAAGTCAAGCACTGTTCGCAGAGCGTCGATGTAGATACCAAACACAAAGGTCATCATGAATTGACATATATCAATAGTAATCATACACCTTGTCTGTTACTCGCTTGAGGCGTTTCATTATGTAACTTACTGAACAAGCAAAGGTTTTGTAGATTGATATCGTAATATAAATTTTCATTATAGCTTACATATTATACACCCTTTTCAAAAGTTTCCTTTATATGATCATGTTGGATCAAGGTATACATAACTATGCAGTGTGTTTCAAACTTTTATCTTTGGATACTCCACCTTTGTGACGGATTATGCGTCATTTGTGGTTAAACCACTTATTAAACCACTTTAAGGCAACTAAAGCTCTAACATTAGAAAATCAAACACTGATTGTAGAGTTTTTTACCTAGATACCTAATACAAAGATAACCAGCAATCGAAATATATAGCTAGTATCATACCTTGTACCTTGCCTGATTGAGGTCTTCGATTATGTAATTTACTGAACAAGCAAAGCTTTTTTACGAGTGATTTTGCAACATAAATGTTCGCTCAAGATTAAAATGGTATTAGTTTTTTAACGTATACTGTACGTAATCATTTTAGCTCGGGTACACGTAACTTTATATAGTTCATAGCAGATTGATGTGAAGCACATACACACCAATCTGTTTAAAGTGGATTTATCTCAAACTTTCCTCGTATTCATGTTGAATTCTAAAAATATAACTACTATACAGGGTGATTGAAAAGTAAGTGGTACCCCCTCTTATTTTTTTACAATTTAGATATATACAATCTAAAATAAGGGGTGTATTAAGGGTTACACTAGTAATGATAGTTTCCAAATGTATGACCTTCAAGCGAAAGGAGTGGTGGTTGGGGGCAACTCAAAACTTTAAAATAGCAGTTATAGTCGTGTAACATATAATTTTAAATATCTTCGTTATTCAATAAACATACAGACAAAGAATTACTATCACACCACTCTACAAGAAATGGCAGCACCAAACTTATAATGTTTAAAAGTCAGTTGAACTTGTAAGTAAGTACTTGTTTATTATTTTAGTTATGTGAAATCTGTTTGCAGCACTCTTACCAGCTACTAAGGGCTACACTAGTAATGATAGTTTTAAAATTTTTGACTCTCAGGGGAAAGGGTGGTCGAGGGCAACTGAAAGCTTTTAAAATAACACTTACATTCTTGTAACAATTAGTTTTAAAAGTCTTGGTTATTCAATAAAAAATCCACTTTAATGAGTTGAAATTGGACCGCTCTACAGGAAATGGCAGACCCAATCGTTATTTTGATCCATAACGTAGTGACCAATACCCAATTTAACAGGTAATGAACAATCTTTTAAGACAAAACAGCTTGAAACGTACAATTTTGAACAGTAATTAGCATCAATTGTACCTGAAATCACAGTTGTTTAACCACAGAGAGAACCTTATTGTATATGATACATTTTGAACTCATTTATTTTGTTATGCCTTTTACATATACAATTTTATTAAAACGGAAATAAAACTAGTAAGAGTAATGAATAGTTTCATTAAATATTAAACTGCAAGAGGTGATAACTTTCATAACTCAAATTAAGTGTCCAAATTACTCTCCGAGGACCTCCCTGCAGTGATACATACGCTCAGCTGTCCAACAATGCTCAGCTATTTATATATCTATCTATATTCTGCCAACATGAGCTAAGCTGTCCAAAAATGCTTAGCTGTTTATAATATCCATATCGAATCTGGTAACATCGAGTTTTCTTTAGAGTGGTCCGATTTCAATTCTTTAAGTGTATTTTTTTACTCACTAAACAAAAACTTTAAAACTATATGCTACAAGACTATTAAGTGCTCCGTTCCCTGAGAGTAAAAAATTGGAAACCTATCATTATTAGTGAACCCCTTTGTAGCTAGCAAGATACCACAATCACAAAGAGCCACAACAGATTTTATATATTTATAATAAAAAACAAACATTAAGAGAGTGTGCAACTTACTTTCAATACCCCTGTATAGGAAGTAATTCATCGCATGTAACTAGACTTTTGAATTTTATTTCTCGCATTTACTATTACTCTGAAAACTGATATTCTTGCCAACTGTCGATCAACCATCACATCATTGGTTTGATCACCAATACCCTACACAGATGTAGGGGTGTGTTGATTCAAAATTACTATTTTATATGTGGGGAATTGTGCTATAGCGAAATTCTGATGATTTAAGTCTTCTGTCTAATACTAGTTCGTAGTTTTCCAGAAGCATGCAAAAGATTGTGCATCTATAATGTGGTCAGTGGTATTTGCTATTAGTGATTACGTTTGGCCTTCTTTTACATCTTGCTTCGAGTGAGGCGTATGTCCCAAATTTGTCTTGGGAATTTAGTGTCAGTGAGTGAATTCCTTCCTTCCGAATTCAGAGAGTACTCAATTTAATAAGGTCCTTTAGAGTTTTCAATAATAGTAATATGTGCAAAGCTTGGAAAAATAATAAAATTACATCGCAACACTCATTGTATTTAAGTAAAGGAAAATGGTAATCCATGGTAAAATAAATGGTATCCATATAATCATTCAAATTCATGAGGATTAAAAGCTGAGTTCTTACAAACAAAATAAAATTCTCTCGATATAAATTTTAATTAAAAATTATGCATAGAACTGGAAAAAATATTTCAATAAGTAACAACAATCAGAGTTTTAAAATCTTCAGACACAATTAATTTGTTTCAATCGAGTTTTCAGCTGGTTTAATGTCCCTTGTTAAGGTTTAAAGATCCGTTTGTGTGGTTAAGTAATGGAAATAAAATTATTTTTTGGTACGTAATCAGGATTGCATAGAAGTATACAGTCAATCATTGGAGTATTATTTCATTTGTTCGTTTTCTGTACTTGTTATACTTTTAACATTTCCCAATTTTATGACATGTAAGTGAACAGTGGAAAATTACAGGTATTTTGGTCTAATGAATAACCAACTGAAGGTTCTGAACCACGGAAAAACAAAGAACAGAATACTAATATAAAGTATGAAATACAAATCAATGAATTTATATATAAATCGCATTCACCATCAAATAAAAAATGACGCATTGAAATACGCAATATTGTTTCCTAAATAGAATAAATATAAATGGCACTATGTCCTATTTATAGATTTAATCTATTACAAGGACTCAGTAAAACTCTTTCAATTTGAGACTAGCAGAGAGTATCAAATACCTGAAGTAAATGTTAATAACGGACGCCCAGCAATAGAAAACTTTTCACCGTGAACACAAACCAATAGTAAAAGTAATTAAAAAATGTTTTGTTGTTGAGTAAGATTTAAATGAGCTTTCTACAGGTTTTAGTAATTGAAAATTTCAGTGGAGCATATAGAATGTTTTTATGGTTATATATTAGTTACAATAGCAATGTTCTTGAGGGGGAACTTTACCATTATGTTTTATATGTTTCAGTAAAAAAATTAAAATAATATATCAGTCTAAAGACTTTACACTAATTTTTTGAAGCATATCATAAAAAAAACTAGCATTATTATTCTTTTACATTTTATACCTTGTATATTTATGTCGAAATTTTATATATCCAAACATTTAACGTTTTAATAAATGCTAATGAGGGCTCCTTTACAAAGCTAGTCAATGGAGCTCAAACGTATTCTTCATTTGTAAATTTTATATAACTACATTTACAGCAGAAAAGTCATTTATAAATGTCTTTAATACTCCTACATTAGTTTGCAGCACTCTAGGAATGTTTACACGGAAATAGCGCAGGTTATAATTAAAATCTTAATTATATCATAAAAAGTATATTACTTCCCAAGATCATAAACTGTGACGGTTTAATATAACTTGATCCATCTTGTTACATCTGCATCATTAAGTTAAATGCATCACTTATTAAATGCATCTCATAATATATTCAGATATAGCTTCCGTCGTACAAGAAATTCACTCACGGGTTCACAATTATGATTAGTAAAGATCGACCTCATCCACAAGGAAATCTGGCTGAGTGCGTTATTACCTTCACTTACCTGTCACGCTACTTCAATAGGATCCTGCTTCTACGTCCTTTGTAAATAATACTTCCCTTATATTTTTCTGTACTATTCTCTCTTGATAATATTTTTGTATACAGAACCTTGAAAATTTTTTGAGTCTTTCGCGTTTCACTCGTATAATTACTGCAAAGCGTCTTCGGCTTCTACGACAGTGCGATATCAAGGTACCGTAGCAAGTGACTCAAGTCGGACTGGCTGGCTGGCTCCAGATCTTGGTAATAAAATAAGGCTTGTGGCAATAGGTAGTGAAATATTTTGGCGGATGTCTAGGACAGATAATCATGATGAGGTTGTCAAATTCCTCATCGACTATCTGGGTACTGGGATCGAGACCTATCTTGTTAGTAGATAGAGATCGTACAAAGGAAGGAAAGTTTGTCAACCAAAAGCCATGGACTGGGTCTTTGGCAGCAAGCATTCCAAGATCAAACCATAGGCTGACGCCTGCAAAAAGTAAATCAGTAACTCCCCAAGGACTTCTTGCAAATACTCGATGGCGCGGTGCCAAATATTATCCCGACATATATGCGACAGTTTTAGGTATAATGGCTTTTCTATCTTGTAATTTACAGCTTGGCAACTTATAAATATAAATACGTTATAATACAAATCATTTCAAATCAAAGTAATTTCTTTTTAGGTTATAAGGGGCCTTATATCAAATTTTCGTTTTTATCTAAAATTCACATAGTTTGAGAATTTTTTCATAATACATGTATTTTTCTTTTAAATTTCATAAGGCCAATTGTGTTTGCTTGTTAAATGTTTTGAATACTATTTATAGCCGATTTTATTACTTTAAATTAACTATAAGCCTAACTTTCTTATTATTACATTTACAATACGTTTACATTTACATTTACAACATGGAAGAGCAAAGATCATTTAGTGAACTGCAACTAAGATATCAATATCTTAATGAAGAAGATAATTTCACCGTTGTCTGGAATGAAAATCGATATAACAACGGCATATCATTTAATGCCACCATAATGAAATTCATATCACAAGTATTTTGGATACTTCCTCAATTATTTGGAGACTTTCTCTTCTTGTACCTCCATATACGTACTTTAGTATCTTTCCATTTCGAGAAGAAAATATAGGTCTTGGAATTCTAAGTAGACTTTTAATATGAGAGATCACTTTACTACTGCCTTTTTTGAATAGTAGTTCTTGGTATTTGACTGAACTTTTTTACTGTTTTACAGCAGCACGGAAATTTATACTTTTTAAAAGAATTGTGCCGTATTTGTAAACTCTAAATATACTATATTTATTTATAAATTGATGCCTTGAACAGATTCCATTGTAAACTGCACCGAATGATGAAGAATAAAGCTTGGAAAGGAGAATACAATAATTTGATTGATTGCCCAGGAAATTCGTCAGCTATTTACAACGTTTCTGAAAATCTGAAAGAACCCTTTACTTGATTGTTGTTATACATGATCTATGCTCTCCTCAAATAAAAATCTATAAACATAGAAGAAAGATTGGATTAGGCATCTGCCATAACAGTCGTCTCCGTGTTTATGCAATGAATTGATATAATATATTATATTTTTTTCCGTTCATTCTGGTTTTTTACTGTAAAAAAGTATATACAATTTTACATTCCCCGTCAATCAATACGGATTTAACTCAGGATTACCGCGAATATTGTGGAATATAGTTTAGATTAATGGGCCTGGCATAGAAGGATACTATTCTAAGTAGACAAAGAGACAAAACTAACGTGTGTGATTGAAGTGGACTGAAGGAAGTGAGTTTAAGTAATATGACTAATAATCACTGTATTAATTAGGATAACAAGTTCTACACTCCATGTTATATTCAAATTCTTAATAACATCATCACATTCTACATTCACAGTCAGTCCATCTTTCCCACCATAGCTAAGTTATGTGTTGAAAACTCGGTTGTACCATTTTGTTTAGAGATCGTGTCTAAAACATTGCAGTGTACTCAGTTGTGTACCTGATGAGACTAGGAGAATACCTCGTTACCTAGATTACACTATATTTTGTAGTCTAAGTATCTCTGAAGACGAAACGATGCATACAGTTTGTTTTACGCTTCTTCGTTGCCGTCTTTTTTGGATTACTCCAGCCGAACATGACTCCAGATTCCATGGGTTAAGTCTCTAACAGCGTCAGATTTCAGATACAACGCTATGCGGAAGGTGTACTGGAGAAACCTGAACATTCAAAATCATATACTTGTATAAGTTATAACGTAAAGTTTTAGAAAACTTTGTTAGTGTTACATTAATTATTTGTGTTTCCTATTGGTTTCTTATCTTCTTGTATGATAAATTTTTACAAGGAAAGCCTAATTCAGTACAATGCGTTTTATGAAGTTACAGTGAATAAGAACGGTAAATATGATTCGGGGATAAGTAAAACTATTACGTCTCTATAGAAACCATACAATTATTTGGCGTCTTTAAATTTTAATTGAAATGTACTTCAATAATAACTTATTACGCATTTATTTTGAATGCGTTTTCATATATAAAACTATTAAACTAATTAAATACTACATCCTAAAATTGGTGAACACAGCTTGAAAAATTAGAACAAGCTACCAACAGAGGTATCTGGAGCTTTAAGATGTGAGAAAATCTATGAATGTATGAAATAACAAAAAATATTATATATAATACATTAATTCTTAGTACTTAATAGTAAATATAAAACGCTATAAAGTAATTAAAATTATAAATTTCTATGAATTTTACAAGATTTTCTGGGAATTCTACCGGTATTCTTGAATAAATATTTAAGTTCACATCAAAGATTATTTTACAATTTCATTGTTTTTTGAACAAACTGTTGAGCTCAGTTCCCAGTGGGTTCAGGGCAGAAGGCGACTCGTTATGGAAACCCAAGGGACGCGAGTCGTGAGCTGAACTATGAGATTCTCCTCTAAAATTCTTCTTCCCTGAATATTGTGTGCTTGAGTAAATCTTTCAGATTACTAGAAGTAGTATACTCCTAGTAACTCTCTTTGTATCATACAATGGCATTGAATCCTTTTCACAATACATATCGTATTGTGTTTACATAGTAATGGAATGATATGAGTAGAATCAATAATGGAATTTAATTGCCTGCAATTTAAAAAGATAGCAGTGAAATATAATGTGGAAATGTGTAAACGGTATGTTACTACCTGATACCAGCTCTGTTAATTAAAAATGAGTTTTCATGCAATATTTACAAACGATTTTTATTACAATTTAAGAGTATTGTATTTATGCTACTAAATTATGTCTGAGCATAACATGCCCGAGACCCGTATAGACATTAAACTAAAATTTTATTGATACTGGTTTTCATGATATTTATACTTATAGATATTTGGAAAGATATTTTAACGATTAAATAGCACAAATGTAACTAAAGAATTATTTTAAGTTTTTTTATCTACTTATAATATGTCGCTTTTTGTAGTAATACAATAAACATATAGTTTTTGGGCACTTAGAACTTGTGGTAAGGATTAATTTTTTTATTGAAAGTTCTGTATATTCAAAGTTCCTTGCATAATGATAAATGTTATGACATGGTGTGATCCACAAAATATATGTTAGTTGTGGCATCAACCACATAAGCCTAACAAGTAGTCTAACAATGTAGGTGTAACCGTGTTTCCAAACCACAAGATTGACGGTATTCATCTCTCACCGACATTATCACCACAACAATGCCACAACTATATACCACGGACATTACCACCATGCTTCTGGTATTTATCTCTCAGTTCACTGTCAACATAAGAATGCTGGTATTTGTCGTTTATGGATATTAAACAACCAGAATGCTGACATTGACTTTCATTACCACATTCTAAACATATATATCCTATTACTGAAACTACCACAACAAATAGTAAAAATTGCTAATTTATACCCATACAATGTACATGCATATAAACGATGACATATTCAACGCGTGTTAAATTATATAAACCAGAACGTTTGCGATATTTTCCCATTCGCGTTAACTATGGAACCTATAACGCTTCCCCTATGCCTCGCTATTCTGTAATGTAGAGCTAATGAATATTGATAACTCCCGCAAATAATCAATTTCCCTTCATCTTTATAATTACGATAAGGCCTTTCTTATATTCATTATATGCAATCGTGTAAAACACTGCAACATTTACAATACAAAAGTACCTCAGTCTCATGAATGTTAACCACGCATTTAGTCTATTTTATTTGATGTTCTCTGCCCCGTGCTACGAAAGGACGGATAAAATATGGTTAAAATGGGGATCGGCTTCTTCTTTAAATAATTTCCAGCGGTGAATTACAAATGTCGTAGGTAATACAACCCTTACATAATCCCTAGTGCCTATGCAGTCAGTATCCAATGACTGTGCCTATTACAGTGGACATTCAGTTATAAAAACTAAAACTCCTATTTATCTGTCCGACCACTTCAATATTATCTCTTACTATAGTGAACGATCTACTAGTAGGCGAGCCACTTTACTTACAATTTCCATTCATAGATCAAAATATTTTATAGATAGTTTACCGTTTAGGCTTATCGCCTTTGGAACACCCTCCCTTGTGATATTAGAAGTATTGAGGGTCGTGCGTACTTCGGGTCGAGGGTCGCGGACTTGCAACTTGCGGACTGTGAGTTGCTTGTGGTGTGTGTGAGGTCAGACAGTAAGTTGGAGCGGTTATTGTCCTTTTTATTTAATCTTTTACATTGTTAATTACTATTCTGTTTATCTTTTTAGAGATTTATATTATTATTATTAGGTTCACTAGTACATTTATGGGAATTAGCTATTTCGTTTACATTATATTATAGAGTTAAGTATCTGGAAGGTTTACATGTGTCTGTCTGTATTAAAATATTAATAGTTTATTGTATACAATTTCAGGTTGAGGGGTAGAGAGAGCTTGACAGCCTATACTCCGCCTCTTTAATAAAAACAATGTTTCATGTTATACATTTCATATACCTTTAGCAATAACTAAATAGTAATTAAAACTTAAAATAATAAAAAATCAATAACAGAAATAATTAGTAGCATAAACAGACTCATACAATATTACAGCCCTACTATAACAATACCAAAATTACACATCCCATAATAGATTCAGGGCAACTAATTCATAAGTTACACTAAAATATAAATGAACAATAACGCAAGTTCCAATAACAAATAACAATGAAGGTCAATCAAATCTTCAGACGATACTTGCAAAACCATATAAGCAACAGTGACACCAACATGAATAACAGAAGTTCACAAGACAGGTCAATATAAATATTTGTAACAATATTACAAACCATGGACAAGCCATAGACTTTTCTCATTGTACAATTTTCTTTTAAATTTATGACAAATGTAGTATTGAGGTCGCTCATAATTCTCAGATGATAGGCAGCAGCATGGTGAAACCAGGAATGGTGCGCACCATGCTAACCTTCCGGACCTAAGTATTTCTCACATTCGGTTTGCCTTCGTGAGCGTTCCTGCACTGACTCGACACGAAGTCCTAATTAATCGTATTTTAAACAGTTCGTTTGACTCGAAATATACAAAATATGAGCATAACGATTGTGCTTGGATTCATATGGTGTCCTCATAGTAACACTTCTGATGTGAAGAGGGGTGGAGTCTTCAATGTGACAATTATTTGTGTATTTAATTGCATTAAAGACTCAGTTGTCAATAGCAATATTTTATTATGTTACAATAATAAAATATTACACCAATGATCCTCAAAGGATGCAAAACAACCCATAATCAGTATAATTCTAAATTTTTCTGACTCTATAGTACCTAAATTTTGCAAACTTTAACTGAGTCTGACTAATGATGGAAATTTGGTGTATAAGGATATGAAAAAGTTTCCTATCTAGCTACATAAGTATTATAATAATAATAATTTCTGATAGCCAAGTTTTGGATTTGCAAAGTTGCAGTTTGGTTCAAATGCACCAAAAACCTGTACCGATTACTGGTTATCAACATAAAATGTAGAAGTTATGTTTTAAAAAAATATGCTTTATACCAAACAAATAGATGCTGTTATGTTTAGTGCCATCGGTTACATTGCTGTTAACTTTCAAACGTTTTATTCGAAAGTAGTTCCGATTGGTAATGAACGTGGCACCTAAAGACAAAAGTTACAATTCGTTGAGAGTATTCCGTTTTACCTGTGACTTGTATAAATCTGTAATCGTTTAGCTTGTTGACGGTTTACCGGTCTCCTATGGCGATTAAAATAATATTCTTGTGAGAATCTTCTTTCACAGGTCTTAACTTCCCCTCAATTTTTTTTAAAAGCTTTTAACTTAACTTTTACTTAGATGTAGCATTTTTCTACGGTGAGATTTAAATGCATTTTATGACGTCTTTTAATATCAATTAAAAATAATAAAAACTACTTAGGAACTAATGTACTAAATTGATATAATCACATTCCCTAATCATTACTGACTATGACATATACAATAAATACGACAGTATGTTAACTTTATCAATTATATCTAAGTTCGGAGGTTTGAAAAATGTATATAAACGTAAAATCTTTGTTAGCCCATCGTTTGAAACGATCGTGATTTCTCATGTTGGATATCAGCCTTTTTGCCATCTCACAAAAAATGCCATCTCATTATTATAAAACTGCAAAAATAACCGTTAGTTTCATTTTTGGTTCTTGGGTTTTTGGATTAGAGCGATGTTTTAAGGTTACACTACAATATATTTAAACATTTAAAAAACTACTAAAAACTCTTAACAAATTAATTCACTTAATCATTTTAAATACTGCATTGGTATTTATGTTATGTTAGGAGAAGTTTTCTCTTGAACTCCATATTTATGTTTTTAATATTATCATTTAACAACTTGGAGAAGGTTCTATCCGCATTGACATATGTCTTTTAATGGTCATGGCATATCAAGAAAGTTTTTGTTTCTACCATTAGAAGTTATTTCGGATTTTCGTAAGCCGAATCATATTAGAAAACACAATTGCGAGCATATATTATTCTTTTGCCCAATATTTGTAACCACCTGGTAAAGATCTAACAACACTTATACCACCTAACTTGTCATCTATTAATTTTACTATTTATTAATATTACACTTTATTACAATCTATCAGTACCGAGAAGTAGAAACTGGAATAGAAATGTAGAAATTTACCAATCAAGAAAAAGTTTTAAATAATAGAAAACCCTATGTTCTAATAACCCTTTCTTATTGGAAATTTTATAACCACGGATAACGAGTTTTATGCTATTGGTTGGTTTGCATTTTGTTTTCTGTTGGTTTATAGATTCAAGGAACAAAACAATCCATGGCACAATAAAAGTTAATAATTGTAGTTATTAGTTATTACGAACCCAAGGTGTATTGTAGAGAAATACCGGATAACTGTTTTTATTATCGTGAACCAGAAATATTACTACGAGAAATATATTACGTTACCTGTAGAGTGCCTGCACCATGCGTGTATTACTCTCATCAGCCTAATTGAGTAAACTAGTTCCGTAACAGCTTAACTTAGGTACGACAGAAGATGTATTCGTTCTGAAGTTGACAGAAGCGTTTAATAAACTAGAGACATTTATTGTTAGGTATAGAGGTAAGTAACTTTGAAGATACTAAAATAAATTGGTATGACTAACAATTGAGATAAAAATTAAATTAGACCTTTATCAAAAACTGAATATTTGTAGTTTTTTTTAATTTAAGCTGCGATGTCATTGAAAAAAATTTGGTTTCATTTATTAGGGAAGAGTACGAGAACTCCTTAAAATAACAATAGGAATGTAATAAATGCGCGAAGCTGTTAGTTGTGTTAGAAACAGTCCAAATTGCCTCAAGCTTTTCAAACTTTACGGGACAGCGTGGAGCTTTTGGGCAGCAGGTATTACATTCAAGTATTGCCGCGGGCTTAGGTTGTAAGAGGTACAACTAATACTTTTGTACCTTCTTCAATAGATGACACGTAATATACTTGGACATAATATAGTATAAAATGTTAGCATGTTTGTACTATGTGCATGTTATTATTTCTTCGTAGAATGGCTCAACGTGAAAGTGTAATATAACAATATTTTCCAATTGAATTGTCTTTTATCTATGGATATACATTTTAAAACATATATTCCTACCATATTATAAATCTAAAATGAGATTATTTAAAATCTTACACAATTTTATAAATAAAAATAACCAACTATAAGTATTGATTTTATCCTAATACTAAGTTATGTCATAGTAAATGTAAAAATAATTTTAATTTGACAAAGTAAAAGTATCTAAAAGCTAACATACGCAATTATTAAAGATTATACTAAATATAATGGCAATGTATGTATTATACAATTCTTTAGACTTATGGTATAATAAAGATTTCCATATAATCTTTAATGTTTTAGAGGCAACGAATGAATTTGATTTAGAACTCATAGTAATTGTTATATTCCACAGTTTAACACCGATATGTACACTAAATCTTTTGTTATCTTCAATTAAAGTAGAAAACACATTATTATTCTATTTTTATGTATATAACAGGTTTTACCATCTAAGAAAGTAAAAATATAAGTACAGGTATTTAATCTACCTTGTCCGTGAATTGAATAATGAAGTCATTTAATTCATAAGCCAATGTTCTAACAACAATATCCTTTTAATCTTATTTAAATAATTGTGTTCTCCTTTGAAACTGCATTTTAAACCTGACTTTATTATGTTTTAGTATGAAATAACTGCATTCATAATTGATTATTTATTTTATATCTATTTACTACAGACTTATACAATTGTGTGGTATTTAGCTCTGTGTACCTTTCACTATGTAAAATTAAATTAGTTATCTTTTTTTATATAAAATTCGTTTTCTGTTCATTGGTTTTAGTACAAGCAATGAATTCGGTTTACTTATAATTTAAAAACGGGTTTTCTAAGTTTTATTGATAATTTTTTTGGTATTCTGTACTTGCAATTAGTAATTCTGATAGATATGTTTCATTATAGGAAGACGAGCCCTGTCGTAATGGGAGCTTCATTTAACCAAAACAGAGAACCGTGATTTATTCCGAACTGTTTATACTGAACTATTTCTTGGCATCCTTGAAGTTAACGATAGTAATAGCTTTAAAAGTAAAACTCGTCAACGTATTCCCTCTCGCAGTTCTTTGCCTTGTTTGAAAAGTCTCTTGGAGGAATCCTAATACCTCAACCGTCTGTTAGGTAAGCTGTGTTATTTGAGAAGAGTTCATTTATGGAATCTCTCCTAAGACACACACATTTTTCTAAGATAGATTTAAAATGTTACAAAAAAAATATACTCAGACATAAGTACGGATAAACACAGTGTAATCCCTAACATTTTCTATTTAAGACTTGGTGGTTATCTTGTGGCATTGTACAATGATTCAAAGTATTCCTAGATACGTCATTTGGAATCTCGATGTAACCCTAAGTTTCCTACAGTAACTCTGAGGTATTATATGGTGAATTTAAAATTTCTTATCTCAGGACTGAACCTACTTTCATTAAGAATGCTTTATTTTGGTCAATTCCCATTAAAACTTCCCATTGAAGAGTTACTCGAATAAGACGAATATATTTTTCAATGATTTACTGTTGCCTTTACTACTAGAAAAGAATGAAGTACCCTCCACGTGTGAAAATCCATCAATATAATAAATAATAGATCTCTTAAGAATATTCTTAGTTCTATTTTGAATCTCCGTTTACGTAAATCTCTGTATGCGCATGTAGGCTACCTCATTTACGTAACGTGCATTTATGGTTATGGAGGCATAATTAGGAGTAAACGCCTTAAATGATCAAAGCTCTTTGTGGAATACTGTAAGAGTTTTCCGATAAACGCTAACTTGCAATTATTGCTTGTTACGAATGTCTGTGACAGTTAACACGATCGAAAGTGTCAAAGAGATTCGCATATCAAAGTGACTGAAGAGTTACATGGTTCGGTTATGTAACTGTCATTCGTAATGCGGTAATTAATATCTACATTCTTGTGAGATTACATGTGATCGCTGGTAGATAAATTCATTTAAGAAACTTAAATATTGAGAAACAGATGTTCATGGATTGAAAAGGTAATAACTTTACTTAAATGTGTATTACTATTTATAAAGTCCTGAATCATAATGATACTCATTATAGTGAGCCTTAATTATTTCATATTTCCATGAGGAATATAAGTTTGGTTTTCACGCTTGTCTACTAAACGAAAAAACGCATAAATTTGCTTTTTTATTAAACAAGAATTCTCAATATTTGCCGTTGCCAAGTATTATTATTGAACAAGGTAGAAGCACGCCAATTCACGTATCAGCCTTCACAGAAGTTTCATTGAACGTTTCAAGTCTCAAGCCCGATTCATTATTGAGATCTTCTGGTGATCAACGTGCAATTGCCATGTAGCCCTAATAATATCGTATCTACGTCAATGTCAATCTCGAGAGGTCATGCGGACAGATAGACAGACACATAAATGATTATTTCCAACCCCCTGTTGGGATTTTTTGGCCAATATACTACAACTAATATTTTATAAGAAATAGGTTTTTAGAGAGAGTATAAAATATGGGGGTTTACTGCGCAAAAACGAAACTTTAATTTAAATATTTAATATAAAATAGCAAACTAGTTCTGCATTCTATTGTTATTAGAAAAAAGTGAAAAATAACTAAAATTAGATCACTACGAATTAATTTAGAAATTTAAGAAGCATTATAAAAACTCCTATATACAAGAGACTGATAAAGTATTGTGCTCCATTGTAAATATGATTTTCAAGGACATCAATATCTCTCCAGTCTAGATAAAGAAACATGTTATTTATATTTTTTCTAAGTCCTGCAAAACTCAGTACCAAAACTACCATAGTTCTGATTATTGCTGATTAAACACTTTTGTTGTAATAGTGTTTATTGCCATATCGCTCTAAAGTCATTGTGTTGTGTAAAAAAGAGCAATTTTTTAATAACAATCCAATTAATTGTTTTACATATTATTTATAATCGTCCGATATAATAAAAATATTGTTCGCATCTACAACTCTCAACCAGATTTCTATGGAAGTTAAATTGACTTAATTATTGTGTAAAACATTAACCTATATCAATGAATTGACAGTTTTAAAACAATGGACACATGTTTTATAATTAGTGTGGAAAAGGAAATTACTATTTTATAACACAGACTGCAACTATACCAGGTTTACAAATTTTATTATTCTGTTATTTCAGCAGAAGAGGAAAATAAGAATTCTATGCCTTCCCAATTGCGTTCGTTACGAGGCAATAACTTAAAGAATAAAGAATGATTTATTTTCTCATTTTCTTACAGGCTACATACATATATCAATAGATAACAGTAAATTAATATAATGGAGTTATAATTTCCTAAATCTTGCCAGGTCTGACTGCACCATTACAAAAGACGGGAAATAAAAAATTACTTCTTCAAAATACCTATAAACTAATAATTTATAGTTAAAACATAACCTACATCTAAATGCGCTTAGGCCTATACTTTACAATAAATGAGAAAATATAGGGCCTCCAAGGCTAAGCCTGTTTGGAGGTTCCTTGTTATACTTTAACACATAAAACACATCAGCAAACAACTTAATTTAACAATTTAGATCTCTCTTGAGGATATAAATTAATATATTATTTAATCAAAACATAATATAATAATAGTTGTAATCAACCTGCTTATTTGAGTTAGATTAGATTTTTCATATTATTTGAAAAAAAAAAAAAAATATATATATATATATGGGCCGTGAGGTAAAAAACCAGTTACTATGTCTGAATATATAAAACTGAATTTATATCCTCTAGTTCAAACAACCACCTTCCCAATTTTTTAAAAAATACTAATTTGTTATTTGAGTTTTTTATATTGTTAGGTAATTTATTAAAAATCCACGTTGACATAAAAATGAATAATTTTGTAAAAAAAGTATTGTTTGGTTTTGGAACTCTTATATTTCCTGAATTTCTTAGTTTTAAGCGGTATTCATTTGCTTCTAAGTTGGTAGTATTTATCAAATCATAGTATTGTTTTAATACTTTATATATAAATAACATCTTGATAGGGAAAATCTTAAGCTGATTAAATAATGGTCGTGAGTGTTCAAATATATGACTGTGGGTTATTAATCTGACAAAGTGCTTTTGCTGCATAAGTAATGAATTTAAATTTGAATCATACGCACTTCCCCAAAGAAATATGCCGTATTCAATTCGACTTTGTACGAGCGCAAAATATAACATTCTAAGTATTTTTAAATTGCAAATGTTTCTTAAAAAATAAAAAATTCTTATAATATTATTGAGTTTTTTTGTAATTTTCGATATGTGAATTTTCCAATTAAATTCACTATCCATATGAATTCCCAAATATTTTATAATATCCGATTTTTGTATCGTTGAACAATCCATTGTTAAGCAATTATTGATTTGGCTTGATTTCAAAATACAGTCAGCACATCTATAGAAAACAGGTTCAAATATAATGTCATTTTTTCTGAGACTGAAATTGACATATTTTGTTTTTTTCCGTACTTAAAAGCATATGATATGGTTCATTGTGAACCACCACTGAATTATTTCTAGATCTTTGCTCATAGCAACGTGGATATCAGTCCAGCTATCTTTGACATAGCTAAGGGCTGTATCATCAGCAAATGATGTTAGTGTTCCTTGAAATCTGGCATCGCATAAATCATTTATATATATATATTATAATATATATAATGTATATATGTATGTATATGTATATATGTATATGTATATAATGTATATTTATATATTATAATATATATAATGAAAAGGATTGCTCCCAATACTGACCCTTGGGGCACGCCATATAAGATTTTACCCATTTCACTGTATGTGGAGTGCATTCTGACACACTGATACCTATCCCGTAAATAACTTTCAAACCAAGAATAAGCTATTCCTCGAATACCACACCTATAAAGTTTTTTTAATAAAATTGTATGATCTACAATGTCAAATGCTTTTTTATATCTAAGAATAAACCACTTATACATTTACTTGAATTTAGGCCATTGTATACATTTTTGGTAAAATTAAATAGAGCATGTTCGGTATTCATATTTTCTCTGAAGCCAAATTGATTTTTATTAAAAAAAATCGGTTTTATTTAAAAAATTAACAATTTTCTTTTTCATGAGTTTTTCATAGATTTTTGAGAAACAAGAAAGCAATGAGATTGGGCGATAGCTATTACACGTACTGCTTAGTCCACCTTTATATATAGGAATTACAACGGTTGTTTTTAATTGTGTTGGAAAAATTCCTTTTTGAAAACTAAAATTTATTAAATATGAGAGAATATTGACTATTTCTGGTGCGACAGTTTTTATAGTGTATGAACTAATTTCATCTATACCTGGAGAAGTATTATTTTTCAATAAATTAATTATACCAAGGATTTCTTCCTCACATACAGTTTCTAAAAATATAGTTCTTTGTTGGTGTTTATCTATAAAGTAATTTCTTATGTTTAATTTAGAAAAATCAGATGGAACATTATCGGACAATTTTAATCCACTTACTACATTAACAAAATACTGATTAAATTCATTTGCTACATACTCTGAATCATATTCAAGTTTGCCATTTACATCTAAGACTATGGTTTTGCTATTTTTTGTTCTTTGGTTTGTAATGTCATTCAAGACTTAAGTGTTTTTAGTATTGCCTTCACACCTTTCTAATTTATTTTTATAATAATCATTTTTCAATATCCTAATTTCCTCTAATAGCTTATTTCTAAAACGTATATAATGATTTTTCAATTGAATGTTTTGAGGATGATTTTTGACTAATTTGAATAATGAATTTCTTTTTTTAATCTTGTAACAGATTGTATCATTAATCCAAGGTTTTAGTTTCTTGAATTTATTTTTTTGTAATATTGATTCTCTGCTACAACTTATACAATTTTTAAATGTTTTAATAAACGAATCAAAAGCTGACGACGGATCAAGTTTATTGTAAACACAAGACCAATCCTCAGCGGCTAACAGCTGCTTTAGATTCACATAATTGATACGCTGGCCGTCCCGGTGGGGCGGAGGAGGGGGCAGGGTCTCCCCCTCCGCCACCCCACCAAGAGCAATGCATACCAGAGAGTGGTCTGTGATACCAGCGTGTATTGTTGTGACATCGATTGTTACCGAGCGCTTATCATATAAACGCGCATAGACATGATCAATACATGTTGCTGAATCTACTGTAATTCTTGTAGGTTCATTAACAAGACTTTCTAAACCATTTACTGCCATTAACCTTTGATAATTATCTACAAGATAATGATTTTCCAAAATATTTATGTTAATGTCGCCTACAACTAAAAAACTTTTTTCCTTCTTAAAACCATCTAAAATATTAGTAAACTCTTTAATAAACGAATCTATTGTATATGAATATAATCTATATAGAGCCAAAATACAAAGGTAAAAGTTACATAATTTTAATGATATTTTTAATGCGTCAGCTGTTTGCATTTCTACTATTGTTGAATTTATAACAGTTATTGAATTTTTAACATAAATGATAACGCCACCAGCTCTGTAGGTATCATTACAGTTTGAATATAAAACATAATTTGGTATTTCATAAAAATTTATTTCTTTACTGTTGATCCATATTTCAGATAAAATAATTATATCGGGAAAAGTATTTCTCTGTTCAATTTCAAGTATAAAAAGATCAAAGTTTTTACGAAGGCTTCTTATGTTTTGATGGATTATTTTTACAGAATGTTGATTAGTCATAATTAAAGATTTTATGTTTATATTTACTTAATACTGAATACAAAATAACTAGTATACTTTATTCATTGCAAAGGTGACCTACATAATATAATAATAAAATAAAAAATAACACTTAATATATTAACATACAAAAGAAATAGATACTGGTACTGAGTTTATACATAAGCTATTTATTTACATTTACCTTTGGCAGGTCAGCCTGGCAAGTTACATGAATAACTTTAGAAGCCTCCTCTTTTCGTAAAAAGATCCTTTCCATCCCGCACCCAAACGAACTGATAATTTTTCTCACGCTTAAACTTCCGTGCCTCTGCCATGAGCTTCCTCTTCATCGGTGTCAGGGATTCGTTGATATAGACCGGCTTGTCCATTTCCAGGTTCATGTGCCGCGTCGAGAAGTTACTTTTGACACGTCTTTTTCTTAGCAGCTCTTCTTTATCTAGTCGGCTTACAAACTGCAGCACTATTCCAGGCGGAGGACTGTTGGGCTCGGATCTTTTTCCCAGACGATGACAGGCATCAATCATTGTATTGGATATATTGAAGTCCAACGCTTTACCCACCTCCTTTACGACAGACACCACGTCTTCATTTTTTTTCCTGTGGGATACCATGGATTTCAACAGTGTTCCTTCTAGAATACTGCTCCTGCTCCTCGATGCGTGCTTCCAGAGAACTGATTTTCTCCCTGAGTATTTTATTCTCAGTTACCAGGCCATCAACTATTGCGAGGCATTTTTTCCACTTCCTCAGTTTGTATCTTGACGGCTTCTGTACTATCGTCGATTTTACTGGTTACCTTTTTACTAAGTAAGTCTATATCCTACCTTCTTAAAAGCATTTTCTTGTAACGCAAGAAAATTAATCAATCAAATTCTTTAATCTTATTTCCAAACATTGCATTATAATAAATGTTATGCAATTAACTAAATACCAGCTAAGTACGGACTGTAAAACTATCCCCTACTACACTTGTTAACCACATTTCACATTATAATAGAAAGAAAATGTCCATTGCTGAATTAGCTAGCTCTCCTTGTTGCCTCAGACAATTCATAACCTCTCAGAAAGTAAGGTAAAGGTTCTGTAACACCCGTGCATAAGACTCCTCAGATTTATTAGTGTGTATAAGATACTCTGATTTTTGACGGTGCTGAATTCCATTTGACCTTATGATCCCAAAATTAATAGTATTCTTCTTGAACCCAAGGATATACCTATGTGTCAAGTCAACTCTAGGATCTTTTTATATAGAATTAATGCACTGACAGAGGACAACATTTGTACAACGTCATGAATTCAAGAAGCCACTGTATGGGACTTTAATAATTATGTTAATACATAAAATGACCCTAATAGTCATAACAATTATAAATATATAACTTTATGTAATGTTATTCCTTTGAATATCTAATTTATAAATATAAAAATATGATCCAGTAAACATGTACACTATTCTTTTGGTGGTTCATTTAATTTATAAAACCAGGTTATAATTTTGTTAAGCAGTATTTAATATACTTTTTTTCATACATAAGACAAATATGTATATATAAATATATATTTATTTATATATATATTTATATATTTAAAATGGTAAAAAATTAATATTTTAGGTTCTGTAAGAAATATATTTAAAATGATTTTTTATGCTTCAGTTAAAATTTTACATTCCACTAAAATCATAGTTATGAATATTAATGATTTGTAATTATATTGGTATTATAAAGATAATCATTCCTTCTCTAGTATTTTTCTTAGTCATAGATTTCCAGTTTTTTTAAAGCACAAATTTTACGTACACACACACACACACACACACACACACACACACACACACACACACACACACACACATACACACAAATATATTAATACAATTTTTGTTTATATAAATTTGGCATGTTGCATTTTTTTAAATTTTTGTATGCTATAGGGGTATTATGATTTATTCATCTCGTTTTCAATTATATAATGTAGATTAGTTCCAAAATTCAGTATATACGAAAGTATTGTTTGCATTTTCAAGGAATTTTTCGGTTTATTTGAAATATATTATATGATATTGCTGTGAACCATTACTATTTATGTATATAAAGTCTCGTATTCATTAATGAAATAATTTTGAGACGTTAAAATTGTTAGGAGTCTGCTAACAAAACCTTTGCATGCAGGAATATCATGGGATTGATGTAGCGCAAAATAACACATATGTAGTATTTTATAATATTTTACCGTTTTACTCACTATTGGTTTTTGTAAGTTAGGTTTAAGAAATCGAAAGATTTATTCCGACCCAATGTGAACTTTATTGTTGGTACTGTTAATATTATTATGTATCACACGGTTATTCGAACGGTTTAACTGTCTTTGGATATCTATTTTGGAAATTGTAATTGTGTCTTCCGTATATCTTTAATAAATTATCAGTTACTGGTAAACTTATTTCAATAGGTAAATAGTTACAACGCCATAGATAGCCTCTTATAAACATACAAAGAACCACTGAAAAATAAGGAATACACTAAAATTAAAATCTCTAGTTTAACCGCTGTCTATCAAAATTGATTCAGTTGTAGACATAACAAATAACCGAATTTCATTTAATAACAACTATATATTTATGGTTGTACGTTATAAATGATAAAAAATTTACTTATTTAACTATTTTATTGTAAAAATATTCAGGCACACTAAGGAGGATACCATGGAATGACATGCACCATCAGAGAACTCTGTTATGTCTGTATATAAATTAAGACTTATGCAACACCTATAGGCCAACTCGTTTTAGCAATATCGTGCGGGTAAATAGGCATACATACAATGCAATCTTTTCCAGCCCCCATGCTGTATAAATAAATAAATAAAGGCCTCTCTTATATTTTACCAATAAGGAAAAATGTTATTACAATTCCAAACTTTTTAAAACATACATCACTTTCATTTTAAATTTTCGTACAGAAAGAAAAACGGTCGGATTTCTGATACTATAAGATAAAGATGTGTGTGGGGTGAAAGATATAAGAATCCAGATTGTGAGCTCAAAGAAGACTAAAGCTGTCAATTACCCACTCACTATCCCCAATATCGTACATCCTTACTATCCGCCTTTGCGAGTTTATACTCTTGAATAAATTGTACTCTTATTAGTAATTTTTTGGTTAACTCATGAAATTAAATAATTGAATGTTAATAAAATACGTTTGTATGTAGTGTAATTGTATTGTAATGTATGTATATGTAACTAAAATGATTAAATTAAGTCCTAATCTGAATAAACATTTAAATGGGATTTTAATAGGTCCTAGTGGAGTAAGTATTTTTTTTTTTCAATGTTTAATAAAATTAAATAACATTAACAAGCCCTTTAAACAGACTTCATCAAATTGAACTTTATACATGTACGATATTACCTTTTTATCTATGTATAGAACTGTTCTTTTTCAAATGCAGAGCGACCATATAGACAGACAGATATGTATCTTCCAGCCCAACGAGTGATAGGCTTTGCTAACGATCAGATAATAAAAATAACATTTTGTCGTATATACAAAATAGAATATTTGCGAAATATTTCCAACATTACTACTCAAATATATTTACGTTACCAGTGGCTATCTCTTGTTCCTAAAATCTGTAGGAATACTTTTCAAATGATGGAATGTGCCAGAATTCATTATAATGTAATAGTGCGCTATCATACAACACAAGTATCTTGGTAAACGTAGACCTTACACAATCTAATAAAATAAACTGAAGTACAACACTAAATAGAAGAATGTATACTTGCCTCTTAAGGCAAATATCCTGTGTTTGAATGATATTTTATTCTTATATGAGTAGCAGATCATTGTTTACTTAAATTTATTTGCTTTATAAATTTTTACAATTCCATTAATGCAATGCAATTAGGTAATTATATAAAACATAATGTTATTACTGTAATATCCAATCAAACTATAAGATGATTGTGTTTTCATAAATAGAGTAAAATGAAGTATATATTTATATTATGAAGCAAGAATTGTTCTTACATAATATTTCGTTTAGCGTGTCTCTTTAGACGAGGCCACGTTAATTGGAATGATCCCTTTTCTGTAAAGACATCCTTCTTGTAAACCTAACTGAAACAAATTTCTTTTTTTTCTCAATAGAAGTACAGCTGATAAAACTCTTTTTGTATATATTATTTAATTGTAAAATTCTATTTTGGTCATGTTTTCATTCTTCCTTGGGGTTCTGTTTCTTTGTTTTATTAATTCAGTGTGTTTCTGATTAAGGGTTTTGGGAACTCTAAAATTAAAACATGAGCACTGAATTTTCTGTTTCTGTAAGCAATTTAAACTACATAGAAGACATTATATATACTGTATAAATAAATAAATATAAATTTATATATATATATATATGTGTGTGTGTGTGTGTGTGTGTGTGTGTGTGTGTGTGTGTGTTTGTGTGTGTGACAAAAATACATTAACGTATCCATTAATTCCTAACATGAATAAAGAATTAAATGGGGTTTTCATAAGTTCTTAACGAGTCTAGACATATGAAGAGCTGCCAAATTTTGCGCTTGAGTGAGAACTATAATTAAGCTGAAATAGAGTGTAAAATAAGAATTTTAAAATGTTAGTATTTTAATAATAGTAATTAACTTAAAAAAAAAATAGTTTGCTATTTCATACAAATGGTATAAAAATTGCTCTTAAGTATTGCTGGTTCCTTCAACGTTTAAAACAAATAAAACTACGCAATTGCACATATATATATATATATATATATACACATATGTGTGTGTGTGTGTGTGTGTGTGTGTGTGTGTGTGTGTGTGTTTGTGTGTGTGTGTTTACCTTCTGATTATATGCGATTTAATGGCGTACTTTCACTTAGTTATGAAAGGTGACACAGAAATTAGATTCCATGGGGTCTCATTGTATCCTATAAACAGTATCGTACTACTAGCATTAAAATATTAGCTTGCATCAGAACACCAAGTCAGCACATTGTAATGGGAGACACAAGTGGAATGATCAGTATGGGCTCAGTGTATTCAATAAACCATAACGTGCAACTCGCAATAGGTTTTCCGTTCCTCAAACAAGAATTAGAGTCAGTGAAAATCCCTTTTGCTCAATACTGGCTGTAAACATGTAGTTTATAATAACGTCTTTACCTAACCTTGATTCTTGTACGAAGATAATCTTGTACTCCGTCAGTGACGGAGTATCTATCCTAGCAGACAAGGTTCATAGCAGTTTAAAAATCATGGAAGAACAGATAGAGCTAATATCAAAAAACTCCACACCAAACAATCTCAAACAAACCTACGCCTTAGCACAGCAAACATGGAGTTATATATATTACAACTATTATCACGACAATATGAGGGAAATTCGCAGAAGTTGCCTTGCTAACACATTACCAGAATTCCTAATACCCAAAAGTAACCTCACTAGTGACCTAAAAAACTTAACCATCCTCACACAACCACGAAACCTAACCCTAGCTATTCCAATTACAAAGTTATCCTTATACTACACCTTAAAAATCACTACCTGCACTATCACGCAACAATACATCCTTATAAAAATCAAAGTTCCCTTAAAACAGTCCACCCTCACATATAAGGTATTTCAGAACATACCCATCCCTCTCCATTGGCAAGACAAACTATGTTACATCACACATGAAAAATCCATCGTAATACGCACACAAGAATTCACCACAGCCATCCATCCAGAAGACAAGGGTTGTAACCAAAATACACTCCCACTTTGCTTGATTCCCAGGGCAACAGTCAACGGTGATCAGTCCTTAAGATGTCTACACAGCATTCTCAACACATCAACACTACCTACTCTCCGAGCTACCTGCGTATTCACCTGCTTCAACGAAACCCCGATGCCTTTAGTAACACAAGTCTCACCGAACAAATTTCTGGTAACAAACATCCAAACAAACCTGAAAGTAGTATGCTCACATCAGAAGACCCATCACTACATCCAAAAACCGAATAACACAGGAACTCTAGAAATCATCCTACCCTGTGAATGTTCTCTACACCAAGAAAATTTAACACTTATAAACACTGTAATACCATGTGGTTCCAAAAACCCTGACAACTATAAAATAACACATCTTCTTCCCATTTCTTGGTCAAAATTTCAATCTATAACTATATTACCCCTCGAATCAGAAACAAGACAAGAATTCCAACACCTCCATGAAATCTTAGATGAAAACTGGACCTTATCGACACCCACCTACTTCGTTCACAATCTACAAAGACAACACCACTTCCAGCTAAAACACGACGACAAAAACATAGTAAACAACACGGAACTCATTTTGTACATTAATCTTAAACTAAACCAACCCTACAAAACCTTACATGGTGGAGGCGCTAAAACTCGATTGGCATTCAAATTCCTCACATGGGCGAGCACATAGTTTCATAGGCTAGGTATAAATTAGAACTAAATAATATTTATAAGAAAGTATTTAACTAAAATAGCCTACTTTAGTGACAAACCACTCATTTACCTAAAAGATAAATTAAATTTCCAATAACTCAAAAATATTTTCAAACCCGTAATTAGAGTAACGCCAAGTAAACTAACGAGGTACGTCAATGGACATGTATAATTAAATGGAAACCATACTACATGAAGATTTAATACCATTAGACACATATAGGACTTCCAAAAGTGACATAATAAAAATATTAAATGAAAATGGAATTCTATCTAGAGACACAGACACTGTAGCAGACCTCAGACCTATCCTAGCGGCACTTAAGAACTTAACACGTATAAGCGCAAGTCACCCTAATATTAAAACCATATTTAATTATTTAACTACACGAAAAACTCACCTAAGTGAAGAGGACAGGGAAAACTATAAGGATCTAGCTACAATCGAGGATTTTCTAGTGCAGAGAACAAATTTATACGACATAGTACATAACCCTGAGGCGGACATCAAGACACAAGCACCCCCAACCTTAGCACAACATTACGAGCCACTCACACTACCTGACAGAACGAACACAGCAACCATGGGGGAAAACATACCGCTAATATCAGCTGGGACTTACACAGGTCTCCAGAGCGAAAATCCACAAGATTTTTTAGACAAATTCTTAGTTGCAGCAACTTCAAACAGATGGACAGATAACACTAAAGTTAATTTATTCCCAGCGCATTTATCAGGCACAGCACTAACTTGGTTCAAACACTACAGGCAAAAACAACGAGGGGAAGCCATACAATGGGATCAACTTGCTAAAAGTTTCATAGAGGCTTTCACTCCATTAGCACAAACCCAGAGTCTACAAAATGATTTTAGAACACAAAATACAGGGAGAGAACGAGCCAACACTAAACTATTTTTTAGATATATTAACAACATGCCGAAGATATGACCCTACAATACAGGACAAGCAAATTATACATTTTATCATACAGGGACTAAAACCAGAAATCTGTGAACGAGTTATAGGACTGAAAAACGACACCTTAAGTGATCTAGAGACTAATTTAAAAATTACAGAACAGCTAGTTCTAACACAAATGAAAAACAAAGAAAGATACAATAGGGTTGCAGCAAACAGACCCTATAGTACACCCTTATATGAACAAAACATCATCCATAAACTACAAGCAGAAGTTAACACCCTAACCAATTTAGTAGCTACCCTAACTACAAACCAAATTTCAAATCATAACCACAGGTACGAAAGGTCTCCATCCCCGTATGAAAACTCAAAATATAAGCCAAGATATGATAGAACACCTAGTCCTCACCAGAATAGACATATGGAAAGCCCAAACTACCCCAAACAAACCCAAAGGCCACCTATGATTAAACACGTTACTTTCAGTGATAGGAGAAGACAAAACCATTCCCAAATACAACCTGCTAGACAAAATAGGTATTGCACTATTTGCCGTAAAGACAACCATAATACTCAACAATGTTGGTTCAAGCAACGTTCATTAACTTCTCAAACCCCAAAGTAACCGCTTAGCACCTAAAACCAACAATACACAAGAGCTGTTCTGCAGGTACTGAAAGCGAACAAACCACAATATCGAATCATGTTACAAGTCTAATTATTATAAACAGAATCAACAAAAAAACGGGAAATAGGGGGAGGTTATACTAACCCTTACCGAACTTCCCCCTTACTAAAAGCGAAAACAAATAACACTATAGATTTTAACCAAAGGAATCGACAAACTTACAAATGTATAAAGTCTATGACATTTACTCCAACTAACCCCAAAGTAATACCACTATCAACCCCTGGAAAGACCAGTTCAGAAGTGATATTTAAAGCCATAGATTATAATCAAGAATTCCCACCCTTAAAGAAGATGGAAGAAATTGAACAACCTATTATGCAAAAGCCTATACACACCATAAAACTTCAATCTGTCTTCAATCCAACACCAACCCTAAGCGAACCAAACCCCTCGGGGACAACAAATATAAATAAACCCAGCTTTACAAGAAACCTTGCAGTCTCAGAAAATTTCACACGACAGATAAAACCTAGTGTATTAAAGGGGGTAGCGCACGTAAAACAGGACCCAGATTGTAGTATGGGGGAGGTAAACACACATACTGGATTGGAAGAAACCATTGAGATAGACACTATACAGATTTTAAATCACATAGAGCAACAGAAGAAACAGAATATGATAGATTGTACTAACTTGCAAGAAATAACGCAAGACAGGATACACAGACCGAGGAAAAATAAAACATTATTATTAGAGGATATTTATGAACTCATATTTAATTGCGAAAATAAAACCAAGAAGAAGATACCTGTCCTAACAATAGACGTAGCCTTGACCACAAACCCTCGACATCCAGTACCCTGCATTATAGATACAGGATGTAACATAAACATTATTAGAGCAGACCTAGTTTGTGAAACAAAATTAAATACTAGCAACATACCCTCGTTGATATCGGCTAACGGTATACCATTAACAGTTTTGGGTTCAACAAAGATCGCCATAAAAATTGGCAAAGTAATACTTGAAGACACGTTTTATGTGACACCTGATCTAAACAGCCCTATATTGGTAGGAAACATATTCCTATTTCAGAACTGCGTGGAGTTAAACTATAAAAATAAAACAATAAAAATTACCAAATATCAGATTGAACATATAATACCTATGAATGAACAGTGGCAGTTAGACATCAAGAATTTTAAAAACACACAGGAATTAGAAGTACAGCAAGTAACAGAGGTAACAGCCCCACAAGACATAATTATAGCACCACATCAGCACATTAGGATTAGCTCTTTAAAAGGTATAGAGTCTCGAACAGCCATCGAAACAGATAGGAATCTAAGAATAAAAAAGAAATGTCATGCATATCTTACAGAAGGGAAGATGGTACAGATACAATTGTAAATATTTATAACGCATCAAATTTCCCAAAAAGGATACCCGCACATACTACGATAGGACATATACATTACCCAACTCTCGAAGCACAGCCTACCCTGGAACACCATACCACTACAACTGACACAGGAAAAACAATATTGACAGATAAGGACAGCATAGTATTTGATATCTCACCACATTTAACCCTCCAGGAACACAAACAAGTCCTTGACGTTTTACAAAAATACAGACACATATTTACAACAAAGGTAATCGATTTAACTCCTGCAAACATACCTCCTGTTCAACTCGAATTAAAACCAAATACGAAACCTGTAAACTCACCACCGTATAGGCAGAGTAAAACAGAAAGGGAAAAATTAAACAAATTATTGGACGATTTAGTACAAGCAAAAATATTAGAGGAATGTCAGGATTACACAGAATATGCAAGCCCTGTATTTTTAGTGAAAAATAAAGATGGAAGCGACAGAATGGTAGCTGATCTCAGGAAGGTTAATGCACAGTTGAAAACAGATGCCCACCCCATTCCTTCAGTAAACCTGGTTTTAAGCTCTTTGAACAAAGCGCACACATTTACAAAATTAGACCTTAAAAATGCATTTTATTCCATGGAGGTTAGGAAAGAAGATAGGCACATCCTAGCCATAAAAACACCTGATAGACTTCTACAGTTTTGCCGACTGCCGATGGGACTTTCAACTTCAACCACATTATTTAGTAAAGCCTTGAATGCGATATTAAACCGTCACCTTTATAATAAAGTCATCTGTTACGTGGATGACCTAATTTGTTATGGTGACTCATTTGAAAATGACTTACATAATCTAGAAACTATATTAGAAGAACTAGAAAAAGCTAATTTGAAACTAAATACAAAAAAGTGTTAATTTCTCTACAAAAGTGTAAACATTTTAGGACACGAGGTATCACGGGAAGGCATTTTACCCCAAAAACAGTCAGTAGAAGCTATCACCGAATTTAAAAGACCAACTTGTGTAAGGCAAGTGAGACAATTTTTAGGATGCTCAGGATTCTTCCGCAGATTCATCCAAAATTATGCCAAAATAGCACAACCCCTTACTGAGATAATAAAAGATTCAAATAAAAACATGGCATTTAAATGGACGGATCTATGTGAACAGGCTTTTATAAAAATCAAACAAATTTTGACAAACCCACCATTACTATCACATTGGAAGGACAACAGGGAAGCACACATTTATGTAGATAGCAGTTTGATTGGATGCGGAGCAGCGTTAGTACAGTTAGATGAAGAAAATAATAGAATGTACCCAATTTATTACATGTCAAAAAAATATTCAAACACCCAAATGCGTTACAGTAATGCTGAACGTGAAATGCTAGCACTAACCTATGCTGTGAACTACTTCAGAGAATTCACGCTTGGTAGACAAACAACAGTTTATACGGACTGTGCCACATTACAGTTTTATAAAAATTTTAAGCACACTTCCACTAGATTAAACAGATTAGCACTGTCATTAACAGACTACGACATTGTAGTAAAACATAAACGTGGCGCTACAAACGTGTTAGCAGACGCCTTAAGCAGAAATCCTTTAGAACAACCTTTGGATGAAGAATTTACGGACGTGTGTTTTAACTGTCAATACTTTAATACAGACAAATCTACCCCTACTACAAGCTCAAGACAGTTATTTAAAACAAATACGCCTTGCGATGACCTCACCTGAGGCGGTAAATAAAAAAATCAGACGGGCTTCAAGACATTACGAAGAAATAGATGGATTGTTATATTTCAAAACCTTCAACGGACAAGAAACTAGAAACTTATTGGCTATACCCCAAAAAACAAACACAAGAAATATTAAAAATATTCCATGACAACCCCTACACGGGTGGACACTTATCACATTACAAAACAGCACAACAATATGTACCGTGATATCCTCCAATATACAAAATCTTGTGAAGAATGTCAACTACGTAGGCCAAAAACGAACAAAAATTACGGCCTACTACAACCTATTCCACCCTCCATAAAAACCCTTTGACAGAATAACAATAGACTTTGTAGGTAATATTACACAAAGTAATGGTTACAAATATATCCTAGTTGCAACCGATGCCTGCACTAGAATGGCATTTGCAACCCCTTGTAGAAATGCAGATGCGAACACAGTAGCGCAAAAATTATTAAATCTATTCTGCACATTTGGATTTCCTAGAATTATTAATCATGACAGAGGAACGCACTTTATGAATTCTGTAATTTCACAGTTACTAAATGCACTCGGGATTGAACAAAGGCCAGGCGCTGCTTATATGTCACAAGTACAAGGTGCGGTTGAAAAATACATAAAAATAAGGTTGTGACATATTTTGAGCAAGGGTTGCTGTGAGAGGATTTAATAATAGGTTAGATTGGCAGTACAAATACCCTCAAATGAACCAACACATTTATTTGTGACAACATTTCATTAAATTGATTAATTGATTGCGTCAATCGACATATTAAGCACAAAACTTAATGTCTTAATACTTTGAAGACATATTTAATATTAAATTATTCATTACAATTTATTTTGAATTTAATTCATTATAACATTTACTAGTAATTTTGTAGTGTTGCAATAATAATGAGTTCATGGACTAACATGAGAAACTTTCTTTAAAATAGCTAAACATTTACATGAATTTATATTTTCGAAATTGTGAACATTTAAATAGATATGGAATTGAAAATGATTAATGAACCCTAAAATATACTAAGTTCTTAAAATTACTTACATTTTATTTCACATCACACTTATTACGCCTAGAGATATTTTTCCGCACACGAACACAAACACTCCCGAACTTCACTTTTCGAATTCCCGGCCTCCACTTCCCCTCTCCTCCTTGTTCTTCAGTTTTGATGTTCTTCTCCCGCCAGCTCATTGACCACGCCTCTGCCAAATCTCTCCATCATAATTGGTGAGTAACAATTTTCCATATCAGCATGGCTGTCCCTTACATTGTCGCACGGTTTTTACAAATAAGCATTTCCTGTTTGTTCACCATCGGCGTCTGGGCGGATGTGCGTATCTACTTACATCCGGAGGATGTTTGTCTCGAATTGCAATACGAGACTTCCTTTCCAGCAACTATCTGTACATCTATTCTATGAATTTTATTTTACTAATAATACATATGTCTTACAATCTTAATTTGTTTACTATTTAAGTGTTGATTCTGGAATTAACATTTTTTATATGTTCATTAGACCATATTAAGTAGTTTTCATCGCATTGTGGAAGGAAATGTCTATGTCAGATTTTAACCTCGATTTGTACGTATTATTTATGAAATACAAACATTTATAATAATCAAGTACGTAGATAATTTATTAAGGATCAAATATTTTATATATTTAAAGACAAGCTATAACTGCAAAATAAGATCAAAATATGTATTTACATTAATTACTTTATATTATGAAATAATTAAATATTAATAAAATATCCATTATTTATATCTTAATAAATTATTATTAGGAATCTTACATTTCATGAGCTTGATATACCTTGCATAGAAACTATGTATATGAGTACCCAAACTTATATAATCCCAAGTAATACTGAAAGAGTTTAGTATTTTATATATTTATTTTATTTCTTGCGATAAATAAAGTGTATGTTAAACTAAATAATGAGAAATATAGTTAGGTATAATGTAACCTAAATACCAATATAATGCAAATGAAAAATCTCATGTGGATTTCAATATTGTCTCTGTCTACACTAATAAATAACATAAAATCCTTCTGTTACTACAAGAAGAAATTATTAAATATAATCAAATGTAATAAAAGATGTTGTACGTACCATTATCTCGCGCTTCAAAATACCTAAAATAACCACATGTAACAGGAATTGAATAGGATCAGGATATTGTAATTTTTCAAGAAATATACAACTCTTAATTTTTATTTATTGTTCTTAAAAGACAAGCAATTTACAAAAAATATTTTGTTTAATCGATCGACCTGAGTGATATAATATTGACTAGACAACATTATTAAGTATATGTATGTGTGTTTATTTATATATAAGAAGTTTTCACTACATGTTATTAACTCTTATATGTTCGATAGTACGGTTACAACTAAACGTCCCTTCATTACACTATGTATTTGACCTTCAAATATACCTATGGTTTTTTAATGAAGTTCAATACATTAAAATTATTTATATGCTTAGTGTTCTCTCTGATCGATATGTTCTATTTAGTCGTTCATACAGCTGTTAGGTGGTAATTGTCCTGGGAATATCATTATAAAAAAATTAATTATTATATTCATCCCTTATGTACAAAAGCCTGTGTGTTATACTAAAAGCTATAGACAAATTGGATTAGGCCTTCGGGATTCTCGTTATTTTCCTAGACGGGTGGCTGACTGAAAGTCTGCATGACATCTTGGATGAAGTACAGGTGTTCTACAGCTTCAAGGATTTGTGTCTGGATGAAGGGTGGCTGACTGAAAGTCTGCAGGACATCGTGGATGAAGTACAGGTGTTCTACAGCTTCAAGGATTAGTGTCTGGATGAAGGGTGGCTGACTGAAAGTCTGCAGGACATCTTGGATGAAGTACAGGTGTTCTACAGCTTCAAGGATTTGTGTCTGGATGAAGGGTGGCTGACTGAACGTTTGTAGGACATCGTGGATGAAGCACTGGTGTTCTACAGCTCCAAGGATTGGTGTCTGGATGAAGGGTGGCTGACTGAAAGTCTGCATGACATCTTGGATGAAGTACAGGTGTTCTACAGCTTCAAGGATTAGTGTCTGGATGAAGGGTGGCTGACTGAAAGTCTGCAGGACATCGTGGATGAAATACAGGTGTTCTACAGCTTCAAGGATTAGTGTCTGGATGAAGGGTGGCTGACTGAAAGTCTGCAGGACATCTTGGATGAAGTACAGGTGTTCTACAGCTTCAAGGATTAGTGTCTGGATGAAGGGTGGCTGACTGAAAGTCTGTAGGACATCGTGGATGAAGCACTGGTGTTCTACAGCTCCAAGGATTGGTGTCTGAATGAAGAGTGGCTGACTGTAAGTCTGTAGGACATCGTCAATGAGGTACAGGGGTTCTACAGTTTCAAGGATTAGTGTCTGGATGAACGGTGGCTGTCCGAAAGTCTGCAGGACATCGTGGATGAAGCACTGGTGTTCTACAGCTCCAAGGATTAGTTTCCGGATGAGGATTGGGAGTTAATAGTTAAATGGGGTTTGTAAGCTTTACATTGTGTTCAGCTTACAATATTAGGTGAAAATTTCCCATGATATAGTACAATTTTATAATTTAAGACCAAAAAAAATGCAATTGCTGCAATATTTCCTATCAATAAAAGTCAGGATATAAAACTGGCTGAGCGTTGACAAAGCCTACAACTCAAAAGGCAGAAAAATATTTCTACCATTTTGTTTGTCTGTCTGTCCAAAATACCGAAAACGAGTTAGCCTCTGGTCTTAAAAGTTTGCATGAATCATCATCCCTATACTGTATATACATTACTAGCGGTTTAATCATGGTGCACGATAATGAGGTACATTGTACTTATTGGTTAGTTTGATAGCACACAAGAAAATAGCAGAATAAATAAATGTTGTAAAGAAGTTGAATACGTGCAACTGTGAATTTAATGTGTGGCATTTTATTCTTAGAGTAAATAGATGGGTAATAGTTTCTAATATCAATATTACAACTCAGTAACAAGAGTGGTTTTTAGTAATCTCGTGCGTTATAGTCTCCTCCGTAGCTTACTGGAACTTAGCTAATTTCAACAAATCTATAACACTTAATTTTGTGAAACATTTGAATGTATTATGTGGAAATATGTTTAAACATAGATTTAATTTGTCTACATTATAAAATTTTGCTTGGCATTTCATTTTTACATAGAGACAACAAAGAGTGTCACGATGGTTCATATTAAACCATGAAATATGCCAGAGGGTCATTAAAGCCTATTAGTGAGTAGGCTGACATTTTTTTCTGTATTGATGCATGCTTATAGGACATTCTCGATAGTGGCGTTTGGTGGAATTTGGTGTTGTAATGGCTTACAAATTGTGAGATTAGTTAAACGCTGGACAGCGTAGCAGATATAAACAATACACTGTATTATTAGAGTAAAGTTATCTCTCGTCAGTTATATAGTAACCCGCAGGTATTATATGAGTACACACAAAGTGATATACAGACTATTCACTATGGTTAAACAGTGTACAGTTCCTTTAACACACAATGCCCTGTCTATTTAAGAACATAATAAACCACACAGTGGTACTGTACACCACTCGTCAACAACTAACAGGAGGACTGCACAATATTGTAATACACAAACAAAGCTTTATTTTATTAAGAGCCTAATACATCCACGCTCAGAGTGAGCCGGGGCTCAGTTTGGGCAATTTATTTTTTGTCTATTATTTTCCCACCTCGGCCACTCTTGTCAGTCGGTGGGGGAGTCACTCCGTCAAGTATTGATTTTCTGCCTGGTTGGACTGATTGGTTGAGGTCAGCTGGTTGACCTTGACTAGTTTACCGACCAGCTGTTCACCGGCACCGGCACCGGCTACTGTTCGGAGCGGTCAGACTGTTCGGAGACACGTTCGGAGAAGCTACTGCGTTTGCTGTCTGTTCGCTGCTCGTCCCGTTCCACATGGCTGGCTAATTCTCCGACTTTCGGCAGGTAAATGTTCTTTTGCACTCTCTTAACTTATTTAGTTGGCGGTTTTTCTCTCCCACCCAGACATATATTATCGTAGATTAGTTATAAGTAATTTATATATTATTTTGTAACTTGTGTTCCTCGTGTACGTGTTCGTGTCGCTAAGTGTTCGTTCCTGTCTTCGTACGTTCTAAATTTGTTAATTTATTTACTATGCTAGTTAAGTTTTTATTTTTGCTCTAGTGCTTTCTAACTGATCCGTTCGGCGAACGGAAATTCTTTATTCCGTGTACACACTTTGATTTTTTTAGTGTAAGCGAGACGGTACAGACTTTGCAAATTTTTGTTACCTCGTGTTTTGTGTTGCGTGCAAAATTGGGTGGCAACATTCATGATTTAAATTTTATTATTTAATTATTGGCTTTATAGTAGCGTGAACGGATTATAATTTAATTCTTGTTATCTGGGAAATAATGTTCTGTTATTATTTGTAAATTATATATTTATTATTAGGCCTGCCTTACAATAAATTAATATTTAATAATAGAATGTAAATTATTATAATAGAATGATTAAAATCCAGTGAATTATTGTTACAAGTAAATGTTATCACGCTGAATAATTTAGTATGGCTGTTCTAGCCTATAAGTAAATGTTTATATATTTGAAAATTTGTTTTGTTTGTAATATTTAATATCGTCACCAAGTAGTGTATCTTATAATACTTGGTGTCTTGAGTTATTTTTAGGAAATAGTCTTTGATACTTAAAAGGTACTGTTAGTTACAGATCGTTATTTTTAATTGTTAAATTGAAATATTTTATATATACTTTGTGGCAAACATAATTAAGTTTTTATTGTTTCTCAGGTTACAGTAACATTTTTCTAAATATCTACTGGTTATGTTGGGATTCTATAGGGTCCCCGTGAGTGCCGTCAGCGAGACTGATGCGGCGAGTCTGCCCACAGCACTGAAGTCAACTGAATGCCCGCGCCCTGCCAGCGCTATTGGACCGGCATCCAACCGGAGTGTAGTACTCCCATTCATTTCTTCTGGAACAAGGTTGGATCAGAAATGTTTTTTACTTCTTATACTGAACTTGCGAGGACTGGGGTGCAGGGAGCGCTGCCAGATGTTAGATCTGGAGGAGGGCCAGTACTTAGCCAGTGTTTATTTAGTTTAGTTACATGAACTGAAGGGGAGGATTTCATCTTTAATTCGGATTCGTGGAGGCAACTAAGCCCCCGCCTCCTTCGAAAATTGGCTTTAAATATTTTTTTTAATTTTCGGCTACAAACTTGAAACCAAATTACTTTTTAAAATTAGTGGGCCTAGAAATTCTACAACCTTTTCCCTCCCCTCAGTTCATAAAACATTACCTGTTAAAATTTTTAGATTTACTACTGCCGTACCTGAAATTGTTATTTATATATCAAATCTCTATATTATATTATTTATTTATTATGTTATTATTTATATTTATTATGTTATTGTCTATATTGGAATTTTATCTTTTGTTATTTAGTTTTTAAGTTACGCGGTGCACCGTGGTGCTGAAGTAATTGTATTTTGCATGGAAATGTTTGCCACCTATTAATTATATATCATTTACTCGAAATCTTGTCTCTCTTTGTCTCTCTTCCCACTAGTGGCATGTGATTGTTTTTTTTTTTTATGATTTGCTCCGAGTTTGGGAGGGGCACGCTTCCGAGGCCTCCTGTATTTTTCACTAACTCGGAACAAAATGGTAGCAGAGCGTGGTTACGTGTTTTTTACCCTCTGCGGGCCCGGGGTTTTTGTTTTGCCACTGGTGGTGAGAGGCGCGAGTTGAAGTTGTTAGTTGACTTCCTGCGCCTGTGCCGTCTCGCTGAGCTATTTTTCGCTGATTTACAGGAAGTGTGTGAACTTATTTATTTTCTGATTTTTTGTTACTTGTGTGTTTTTGTTATATCTTGTCTTCGTTGTTTTTCCTGGTTTTGTTCTGGTACGGCGTAGTGTTTTGTTGTGGTATTTTGGTTTCGCTGCCGTGTTTCGTGGACGGCAGGAATTCTGGGGACCCTGCTGAGAGTGTTGTCTCACTAAGTTATTCACTTGTCGCCTTAGTTATTGCTTTGTTAGTCGTTGACTTCGAGTCAGTGTGTTGTTTGTTAGTTTTTTGTTACTCTTTGTTATCATGCCTGTCTCTCTGGTGCCTGAATACTTGCTGAAGGAGGATCTCCATTTTGAGTTGTTGGCTCGTGGGCTTAATCCGGGTTCCGACTGCGAGTCCATGCGGAAGCAACTGCGGGATAACATGGACCTGGACACTACCTGGCCTAGGGATTTGGCGTTCCAGAAGCAGAGGCCTATTTTGGAGGCTAAGTTGGAGACGTTTGAGAATAGTCAGGAGGACTGGTTGGAGTCGCCGCCTACTGGCCGAGAGAGGGCTAGGTATTTGTCCCGGCTTACCCATCTACATATGAGGCTGTCGCTACTTAGAGCCAAGCTTACTAGTTCTGGTGATAAGGAGTGGTTGGAGGAACGCATCACCTTGGTTGACGGCCTGCTGACTGTACTCGAGAGGGACGAGGGGGCAAAGGCTCCTGAAAAAACTTTGTCGGCGATTGACTCTGCTGCGGCTGTTAAGGGTGAATGCCGGATCCCTGGGTCAGTTGTTGCAGACTTTGATGTGGGCGTGGCGTCGGGGGTGTCTGGTGTGGACGGGACCCTGCCTGCTGGATCTGGAGGACTGGGAGCTGTGATGACGGGATCCTTTGTTCAGTATCACAAGCTCCCAAACCCACTTACCCCGTTGCTGCAGCGACTACCTACGGTGGATGGTCTAGATACTGAAGCCTTGCTGCGGTTTCTTTCTGAGATCCTGCGACTGCATGACTTGCCTGGTCTTCAGGGAGCGAGCTTCCTGCATGTCATCTCTCCGTTTTGTAGGCCACCTTTGGGTGACTGTCTGGTTCGAGTTCTCCAGAGGGGTGGTACCCTGGATGATTTTCATAGGGAGGCATTGGATTTCTTTGTTCCTGGTCAGTTGAGGGAACGTCTCCGTGTGGAGAAATTCTTTAGGCCTCAGGGCAACGGAGAGAGTTTGGCTAAGTTTGTGGCCGAGGTGAGGGACACTGATAGGGTGTTAAGGCTCAATATCCCCGAAAGTACTGTGGTCACCACCATTCTTGAGGGTCTCAATCCTGAAGAGAGGTCCCGTCTAGTTTTTGCTGGTCGCCCTTCCACCTTTTCTGAACTGGACCGTCTGTGCATTGCTTCGCGCAGCGTGCAGTTTGCTGACCGGCAGAGGGCGGAGAGGAACAATCATCGTTCCATCCAGCCCTCCAGGGCTGTCACGGCCGTACAGAATCCCGTGGATGGGCCACATCACTCTGGTGGGCTTCATCCACCCATCTGCTATGCCTGTGGTGAACGAGGTCATACTCGTCGGGAGTGTCCTAGGAGATATCGCACTGGTCCAAAAAACTAGATCAAAGGGGGGTTTTCTCTGAAGTTCCCCCGAGGTCTAAGAAAAAATTTCAAAAAAATAGTACCTGTGCGAAAAATTTGATTAATAGTTTGGACACTATGAGCCTAGCAGAGAAGGGAAACCTACGGCTTAGGACAGCATCTTCGGTGTGCCCTTATATCAATATCTTAGTGGGAGACTCAGTGCATAAGGCCCTAGTTGATTCCGGGTCAGCCTGTAGCCTCATCTCTTCCCGTCTTTTTGAAGCCATTTCAAGGTTAGGTTTGGTGAAGCACACCGAGGAGTCTTCTTTAACTTGCTGGACTGCTTCTAATTCCCCTCTTCCAATTTCGAAGAAGGCTTCAATCAAGTTTAAGGTTGAATATTTTTCATGGGTGTGGAGCTTCCTTGTGGCCCAGGACCTGAGTATGGATTGTATTTTGGGGGCGGATTTTATTCAAAAGACTGGTTTGGTGCTGGATCTTCAGGCGGGCCAGTCTTATTTCAAATTCAATCGGCGAGTGTCAGTCCCCTTTTCCGATAATTTCAAATCGACACCGCAGGTTGGTGAGGTGGAGTGTGAGGAAGGTTCTGCCCCTGAGGACCCGTTCGGTCACTTGGATGAGGAGCAAGCTGGGGTTCTCCGTGAGCTTTGCTCAAGATTTCCGGAGGTCCTCACACCCAAGCTCGGTTCTACCCATCTCATTGAATATGAAATTCGTCTGACTGACACTCAGCCAGTACGCTCCCACCCATACAAGTTGGCTCCTCCAAAGATGGAGGTTATGCGTGGTATCATCAAGGATCTCTTGGATCAAGGAGTTATTGAGCCCTCAAACTCATCGTATGCCAGTCCAGCGTTCTTGGTTCCAAAGCCTAATGGAAAACATCGTATGGTGGTTGACCTAAGAAAACTTAATGCCAAAATTGAAATAGACTCAGTGCCTCTCCCCGATCTCCATTCTGCTTTTGATTGGTTCGGTAAGGCCAAATTTTTCACTATATTTGATTTGAACCAAGCATATCATCAGATTCCGTTGAAGAAGGAATCACGTCCTCTCACGGCCTTCTGTGTTCCGTGGAATTTGTATCAGTACCGATCTGTGCCTATGGGGCTAGCTGTGGGGGCCCAAACGTTAACTAGGTTGCTCGACTCCATCTTCCACGATGTGAAGTTCAGGTATGTCTTTAATTATCTTGATGACCTTCTGGTCTACAGTGAGTCTTTCACGGAACACGTTAAACATCTTGAGGAGGTTTTGGTTAGGTTGGGTAGGGCTGGCCTTACAGTCAATCCGGAGAAGGTGTCTTACGCCAAGTCTGAAATATCGTTTCTCGGTCACCTCGTGTCGTCTAGGGGTGTATCTATAGACCCTGCCAGGACCCAAGGCATTCGGGATTTCCCTCCTCCGAAGGATGCCAAGGGTGTTGCCAGATTCATCGGCATGGTTAATTTCTACCGTAGGTTTATTCCTGACTTTGCCGAGGTGGCCGCCCCTCTGAACGCCTTAAGAAGGAAAGACGCAAAGTTCGTTTGGGGTGAAGATCAAGAACGTGCTTTTCAACTGCTTAGGGAGGCCATTATCCAACCTCCTGTGCTGCGAATACCGGACTTTAGTAGGCCCTTCATCTTGCAGACTGACTCCTCATCCTGTGCTGTAGGAGCTGTGCTTTCTCAAGAATTCGACGGCGCTCGGCAACCTATAGCTTTTGCATCTAGGACTTTGACCCTTCAGGAAAAGAAATCTTCTATTTATGAGCTGGAGTGTCTGGCGGTCGTTTTCGGCATGGATAAGTTTCGGAGGTTCCTAGAGCATTCCGAATTTCTGCTGGAAACTGACAATCAGGCTCTTTCCTGGCTATTGGCCCATCCTCGACAACTCGGGAAGATTGGTCGCTGGGTTGTCAAAATTGCGGCCTTTAAATTCAGGGTGCAGCACATTCGCGGCACCCAAAACGTCGTCGCCGATGCTCTTTCTAGAATGTATCATCTACCCAGCGATCCTGTTGATTCTCAAGCACCGTTGTGTGGGACTGTGATGTTGGATTTCCCTGCTGCCTTTGAGAGTTTTGGCTCTCACCAACTTCAAGACCCCGAGTTGTCAAACATCATTGGTGAGCTCCAGGAGGGAGAAGCCCACTCTCCTTACTTCTTGTCCAAGGGTGTCCTCTGCTGTCGTGCCCGACGCGGAGGTGGTCCCAAGATTGTTCTGCCGAGTGCCCTCATACCGATGGTCTTTTCCTACTTTCATGTTTCTCCCGTGGGCGGTCATTTAGGTATTCACAAGACCATCGCTAAAATCAGAGATAAGTTCATCTGGAAGAGTATGGACAGAGACATTGCTGGTAGAGTACGAGCTTGTCATCTTTGCTCGGTCAGTAAACCAGCACAAAATACCAAATTAGGACTTCTTTCCTCCGAGGTGGCGGAGCGGCCTCTTGAGAAAGTGTTCATTGACTATGTGGGACCCTTTCCCCGTAGCAAGTCAGGGAACACCTCCCTGCTTGTTGCTGTGGATGCTTTCTCTAAGTTTTGCTGGTTGATTCCTCTTAGGAGTGCTACGGCGTCGCTCACCGTCAAGGCACTCAAGTCCCGCCTTCTACAGAATTTTGGAGTGCCCGCCACCTTCGTCTCGGATAACGGCACACAATTCGTGTCGAGGGAGTTTCATCGCTTCTGTTTTGGGCATGGAATCAAACACGTTACTACATCTCCTTACTACCCCCAGCCTTCTCATGCTGAGCGGTTCAACCGCAATCTCAGAGCCGCCCTCATCGCTTATCACGCTGAGAAACAAACTACCTGGGATGAAAACCTGAGCTGGCTTCAGTTAGCCTTCAATTCTGCTCTTCACGAAAGTCATGATTCCACGCCTTTTCAGGTCATGTTTAGTCGTCCTCCTTCTGATCCCTTGTCTAATCTCTGGAGTCTGGATAGTCTTCTACCAGTACCTGGTACTCCCAATGTAAGTGACACTTGGGAAGCAGTCAGGGTTAAGCTCCTACAGTCTAGGGAAAGGGTGAGGAGGAAATTCAATAAGGGACGTATTGCTAACCCCTTCCAGGTGGGGGATCTTGTCTTTTGTAAGGCCCATCCGGTCAGTTCGGCCGTGGATAAACGGGCAGCCAAACTTTGCTATCGGTGGACAGGTCCCCACCGGATTCTTCGTTTTCTCTCCCCAGTTACTGCTGAGTTGGTTGATCCCGTATCAGGGAGGTTGTGGCGGAAGGCCCATGTTTCTCATCTGAAGGCCTTCCGTGGTGATACCTCTGGTCATGCTCTGGATACTGGTGCGGCTGCGGGGGTGTCCGGGGACTGATCACCCCTGGTTTTCCCTGTGGTGTCGTTTTACTCTCTTTCTGTTTTCTTCTTTCTCCAAGAGAGGCGCCTCTCAAAATTTCAGGAGGATCGTGTCTTGTCTGCCTCCTGCTCAGGACTTCGTTTCCTGTTAGGGTTCTCGACTTCCCGTTTCCTGTGCCAGAGCTTGTTGGTTCTTCTTTCAGTGGGGGAGAGGTTTTGTTTGGGGTTGCACCCTTTTTAGTGGGGGAGGTTGAGCCGGGGCTCAGTTTGGGCAATTTATTTTTTGTCTATTATTTTCCCACCTCGGCCACTCTTGTCAGTCGGTGGGGGAGTCACTCCGTCAAGTATTGATTTTCTGCCTGGTTGGACTGATTGGTTGAGGTCAGCTGGTTGACCTTGACTAGTTTACCGACCAGCTGTTCACCGGCACCGGCACCGGCTACTGTTCGGAGCGGTCAGACTGTTCGGAGACACGTTCGGAGAAGCTACTGCGTTTGCTGTCTGTTCGCTGCTCGTCCCGTTCCACATGGCTGGCTAATTCTCCGACTTTCGGCAGGTAAATGTTCTTTTGCACTCTCTTAACTTATTTAGTTGGCGGTTTTTCTCTCCCACCCAGACATATATTATCGTAGATTAGTTATAAGTAATTTATATATTATTTTGTAACTTGTGTTCCTCGTGTACGTGTTCGTGTCGCTAAGTGTTCGTTCCTGTCTTCGTACGTTCTAAATTTGTTAATTTATTTACTATGCTAGTTAAGTTTTTATTTTTGCTCTAGTGCTTTCTAACTGATCCGTTCGGCGAACGGAAATTCTTTATTCCGTGTACACACTTTGATTTTTTTAGTGTAAGCGAGACGGTACAGACTTTGCAAATTTTTGTTACCTCGTGTTTTGTGTTGCGTGCAAAATTGGGTGGCAACATTCATGATTTAAATTTTATTATTTAATTATTGGCTTTATAGTAGCGTGAACGGATTATAATTTAATTCTTGTTATCTGGGAAATAATGTTCTGTTATTATTTGTAAATTATATATTTATTATTAGGCCTGCCTTACAATAAATTAATATTTAATAATAGAATGTAAATTATTATAATAGAATGATTAAAATCCAGTGAATTATTGTTACAAGTAAATGTTATCACGCTGAATAATTTAGTATGGCTGTTCTAGCCTATAAGTAAATGTTTATATATTTGAAAATTTGTTTTGTTTGTAATATTTAATATCGTCACCAAGTAGTGTATCTTATAATACTTGGTGTCTTGAGTTATTTTTAGGAAATAGTCTTTGATACTTAAAAGGTACTGTTAGTTACAGATCGTTATTTTTAATTGTTAAATTGAAATATTTTATATATACTTTGTGGCAAACATAATTAAGTTTTTATTGTTTCTCAGGTTACAGTAACATTTTTCTAAATATCTACTGGTTATGTTGGGATTCTATAGGGTCCCCGTGAGTGCCGTCAGCGAGACTGATGCGGCGAGTCTGCCCACAGCACTGAAGTCAACTGAATGCCCGCGCCCTGCCAGCGCTATTGGACCGGCATCCAACCGGAGTGTAGTACTCCCATTCATTTCTTCTGGAACAAGGTTGGATCAGAAATGTTTTTTACTTCTTATACTGAACTTGCGAGGACTGGGGTGCAGGGAGCGCTGCCAGATGTTAGATCTGGAGGAGGGCCAGTACTTAGCCAGTGTTTATTTAGTTTAGTTACATGAACTGAAGGGGAGGATTTCATCTTTAATTCGGATTCGTGGAGGCAACTAAGCCCCCGCCTCCTTCGAAAATTGGCTTTAAATATTTTTTTTAATTTTCGGCTACAAACTTGAAACCAAATTACTTTTTAAAATTAGTGGGCCTAGAAATTCTACAACCTTTTCCCTCCCCTCAGTTCATAAAACATTACCTGTTAAAATTTTTAGATTTACTACTGCCGTACCTGAAATTGTTATTTATATATCAAATCTCTATATTATATTATTTATTTATTATGTTATTATTTATATTTATTATGTTATTGTCTATATTGGAATTTTATCTTTTGTTATTTAGTTTTTAAGTTACGCGGTGCACCGTGGTGCTGAAGTAATTGTATTTTGCATGGAAATGTTTGCCACCTATTAATTATATATCATTTACTCGAAATCTTGTCTCTCTTTGTCTCTCTTCCCACTAGTGGCATGTGATTGTTTTTTTTTTTTTATGATTTGCTCCGAGTTTGGGAGGGGCACGCTTCCGAGGCCTCCTGTATTTTTCACTAACTCGGAACAAGAGGTAAATAGAAACTGGTAGCTATTAAAACAATTAGTAAACGGCTCGTTCTCATTTGATAAACACAAGTCGATGTTGTCGAACACACACAAGCTATGTTTTAATTAAATTCCCACTTAAAGGTACGTAAACTCCGAAACCGCTAATCATGTGTAGCTAGTATGCAGCCTGAGGTTGGCTGAGGGAACACTATACGTAATAATCTGTACCTTCCTTTGTATGTATATCCCTTATGCAACTGTGTAAATATCACACGATTAGTACGCAGTAGTGTTAAAAGTGTGTAAAATTATAGATAGACATTCAAGGATATAATATGACAGTGTCTTGGATCTCAAGAACCCAATTACTTCCCATTTTACTACACAGAAACTGACGTTGTTTAGTAAATCCTTCCGGTGTTCAGTAACCTGTGTTAGGTTAGTTCTACATGAAGCGATGCTTCACAAGCAATGTATAACTAAGGCAGGATTTAGCCGTCGAGCAAACATTATGAGGACATTTACATAAACCATTTTTTTTGTATGACAACAATTTTTGTTCCCGATGTACATCAGTCTTACTAGTGGTAGACTGGCTCAAGCAGTCGAGAAAACAATTTAGTCTCGTGTGTAGAAACCATGTATTGCTTTGTATGACCGAAATTCGTCTTCCTGACATAGCTCAGTGTTATTAGTGGCAAACAGACTTTAGTCGTCGGGTAAACAGTATGATGCCATGTACACAAATTGTGTATTGATTTATATGTCCGTATTTCGTCTTACTGGTATAGCTCAGTGTAGCTCATGCAGACTTATCCATTGGGCAAACATTATGATGCCATGTACACGGACTATGTCTTATTATTCAAAAGTGACAGGATACAAGGTGATCAGTAACTAGTTTGTTTTATAGAAGTATTATTCCTATTAAATTATTACATTTCTTAAAAAGTTTAAATCACGACTATCATTGTTATTTTTGTTTTATTTTATAAAACATAAGTTGGTGCTATAAAGTTGGCATTTACAGGTTTTAATTTTACGAATTGTGGGAAACCTATACTATTTTTAAATCTTGGAGTAACTTTTTAGAAGTAAAAAGCACCACTTTACAAAACCGATTCTACAAAATATATTGAATCGAACTTTTTCTACAATTAGCCCCTGTTAACGACATTTGTATGAATGAGGGTGAATATTATTTTATTCTCGACGTGATATGAATGTTTAAATTTCAGCATTATTAATGAAGTTTAATGTGAAACAGTTATTGTGTGGGAAAAAAATTATCCCTACTATATTAATTTATGGAAACGTTTTTTATCTATTAACTTTAAAACCTTTACTTATGTTTACATATTTCACTCAGTGTGTCTTATTGACACATACTTTGTGTTAGCTGCTTATCATATGAATATATTTCTACCTTTAGTTTAATTTTTATGGTGGCTTTTAATGTAAGTGATGCCTTATTCGAAGGTATTAACATTAAGATCTTTTGTGACAGAACTTACAAATAGGGTCCAATAACCTGACAGCAGTATGACACAGGTACTAATTTACTTACGGAATTTTGTAATGAGCATTAGTACGTCACGTCAGATTACTAGGCTATTCAGTTCTCCAGATATCACGTGTTGAAATCAGCATTCAAATGTAGTAAGCCGATTAAAAAACATGGTATGCTTCCCTGAAAAGGGCTTGTACCAAATCATATGTTTCAACTAACTTGATTCTTGTTTCATTCCCCTTAGACTCGGAGGTCACAGAATCGATAGAAACTATAGGCAAAAGATAGCTGAAAGTGAAAAAAAAAACAACATACATCCCAAAACATAAGCTGGAGATTTTAAACTATAGGAGTGTTTGAGTTAGTGTTTAAAAATACGTTCATTACAATAATAAAGTATGTTTTGTGCTGAAGAAAACTTTCATAAGAAAAAACTTCAGATTAGATTACAATCGTATAATCGAACTTCTCAGGTATCTTGCCTTCAAGTGAAATACAAATATTGAATGAATGAGTGAGGATATCCTGAGCGTACTAGTTTATAAAGCTGGTAAAATCGGTTTCCTCTTTGAACTTATTAATCACAGCCATTAAATACATAGTTTTTTTTTAAGGCAGATCACGTTTATAAATTAAATAAATGTTCGAATAAACGTAACAGGATAACAGATATATATATATATATATATATATATATATATATATATATTACAGATTATTATTCTCCTGGCAAATTCTATAACAAGCTAAGTGAATTTCAATAATTCATAGAAATATGTAACCAAAAGTAACATTTAGCTTATGGCAAGATACAAAAATATAGTCTTGAATGTTTCTGTGAGATTAAACAGGCCAAATACAATACCTGAGTTATGAAATGTAAACCGTAGGTTTGTAATGGGCCAATTATCTGCTCTTGGTTCTTCGTTAAAATTATAGTAGGCAAGAAAGGAATTTTAAATAACGAATGTTTTCTAATTTATTTCACTTGTGTGATATTTCTAATTAAATTTAAAGTAGCTTTCGCAGTAATATCTATAAGTCGAGTGATGTAATTAGTAATAATACTTAAAAATAAATTATTTATAATTATTTCCAAAATAACTATTTACGATATCATTCTCAAGGAAATTCGGTAACTTAAAGGGCCAAATGTAATTTATTATGAAATATTCGGGTCATATTTTCAATCTAAAATTAATATCTGAAACAAGCATAGTGTAAATAGGCTGCTTGGAACGATACCTCTGCATTTGATTTTTTTATGAAGTGATGTATGCTTTGATTTTATTAATTTAAGGCTCACTTATAATACTTACTAGAAGTTAGTAATAATAAATAATTACAAACAATAATATGAGACCACACAGGCCTTATAATATATCACTTCTAAACATAAATTAACAATATTTTGTCCAAAATATATTTTTATAGGGTGTGATTGATAACCTAACATAAAGATATTTATTTTCACTTAAACATTTTATTATAACAAGAAACGAAGATAAGAGTTCATAAATACCAGAAAAATTATTAAAATAATCTAGAGCGTAACAGCAATATTTACACAGAAGATTAAGAACCTATACATATTATGTGACTTATTAAACTGAGTTACACGTGTATAATGCTTTATTTTAGCCAACCCTGCACTTGCGTTTGTGCTAAAAGGTTCAATGAATAATTTTCACATAAATGCGGTTTTCCAATAACACTTCAGTTAAGTAACGAGCAACAGTGTACATTATCAATGATTGTACTTGCAGTAAACGCGGATGAAATGTCATGCTCGTTGTGTTCTCGTTATAATTTTAAATGGCGTTGTAAATTATATAAAATTCATTAGTAAAGGAGAGTGGTTATGGTCCCTAGCTATTTAAGTGCCGAGTTTCTAACGGTTATGTTACCCTGTACTACTGGGTCAATATATACTTAGCGTGTTTCTCGTCCACCATGACCAACTTCAGCAACACCTTTATTAACCAAACTGTCACCAGAATCGTCTGATATGTTTTCATTAAGTCTTTACCAATATAATGAGTCCACATCCTGCTAGGATAAATATTGTTTATGTATAAGAGAGACAAATAAAAAAAAGAATAATTTGAAGTATTAAAACTATTTATCTTTAATATCTACATTTTCCAACGTAGGATATTTTAAAGGAATTATTTAACCTGGGAATCTTTTTGAAAATGAATTTAACTATGTACTCCTCTATACAAATGATTTATTGCAGGCCAGGATCTACATCCCGTAAGAAGTCCCGATCCTAAGTCGGGAGATGCACTTGCACACTTAACGAGTATGTACTTACATTAGGACATTCAATAACACTTACTAGGTCCTATAACATGGTCTAGAAGGTAACTTTGGTCCGAAATATACACTTTAAAACTTTTACTTCACTGTTCCCCATTCCATTGCGTATGTTTCAGAGTTATCTACTATTTCAGTAATCGAGAAAATGTGGAATTTCAAAATATGTTCTAAACTCATAACGAGCAAAGTCGCATTGAAATAATCTAATTGATGCTCTCGACGTAACGAATAACTTTACCTCAACGAATTGTTCATATGGAAAAATCAACACACTTTACTTAGCTTTACATGTTTATTTGAATTATACGACCGAAATATATGAAAGTGAGAGAGTATGTGTCATAGAGATTTATAGATTTCGTACGAAAATTTATATGATAATAAATTGTTCAAGTGTTTACTATGACAAGGTAATATGATATATTACAATGATAGAATATTATGGCTTATATTTCTTGTAATTCCTCACATACCTTATACTACATAATATTATTACAACTTATTTAATATAACCTTTATTTTAAATATTCAAATTTATACAAGCTGTGCAAAAATTTAAAATGATTAACCAATGAATAGTTAGAATATTTTTGTTAGGAGGGTTGGCATTTTATATCCCGTATCCTAATAAATGAAGGTTTTATAGGGCTTTCAGTAGCGTTGAAGCAGATTAAGCCTAAACATCCACATGGAACATCTTATTGGAAAGCAATAGGAGTATCAGATTTAATTAAAAGCTATTTGTTACAGTCCTAATTATTCAATTCCTTAAAATTATTATATACTGATACTAATAAATTAATTATGTACAATGTATTATACGAAAACAATATCTTATATTAAATTACTAATAACTAATTACCTTAAGTTCACAGATCATGTGGAATTCTAAAGAGAGACATTTTCCGAGGAAAGAATATTTCATAAACGTGGTTCTCAACTTCATTAGTTGGAAAATCAAAGAGGGTAGGAACTTCTAGGGACCGAATGTGTTCTTAGATTCAATTAAGCTTTAGAAAAGATAAATTTACAAATGCGTCTACTTCCTACGTCCAGATTCTCTTGGATGCCAAAATTTCGATAATCTGCGATGAATCAGAATCAGAAATAATTTATTTCGTTAATAACATAAAGTTACATGAAATAAGTCATAGATAAAATAGTACGTATATAAATATAACAATAACAATTAAATAAAATCAACAATCAAATAGTCAACATAGGTTATTTCACATGTTTGTGCAATATGACAGGAATTCTTGAACAGAATATGGGCATTTTTCAAGCAAAATAGTTTTTAATGTTTTTTAGAAAAATTTGTGAGCTGGTTATGTTTTTCAGGTGCCGAGGCAGCGCGTTATAGAGCCGTAGAGCTGAATAGTGCATGCCCCTTTCGAAAATTGTCAATCTATGGATCGGGTAGACCATATTACCCCTGTGGCGGGTATCGTACTGATGATTAAAAGTGTTCTCTGCAAAAAGATGTGGGTTATTTTTGAAGAAAGTCAAAACTTCAAGTATATAGATGCTTGGAAGAGTGAGGAGATTCAGTTGCTGAAAAAAAGGCTTACAGTGAGCACGATTACCTGCTGCAGACATAATGCGAACAATTCTTTTGTGGAATCTAAATACCCTTAAAATTTCACTAGAAGATCCCCAGAATCCAATAGCATATTTCAGTCTACTGTATACATAAGCATAGTAAATTTGAACGATAGTTTCTTTACCAACTGCAGGCATTAAAACTCGAAAAGCAAAGGTAATTGAAGACAGCTTTGAGCATAGCGTATCTATATGTTTAGACCAGTTGAGCTTGTAATCAATGACAACACCAAGAAGAGAGGCAGACTCTGATGGGTTGATACCATTTACGCTGAAACCCGCTATATCACGAGAAGTTGGTGAGAAAACCATGATTTTAGTTTTTTCTTCATTCAATAGGAGACCATTTGACTCAAACCACTTATTCAAGCTGACATACGACTGATTCATAATAATTTCGAGGCTGTGAATATCACGACAAGAAGATAGAGCAGTTGTGTCATCCGCATAGCAAACAATGTCTGATTTCATATTGGAAGGAAGGTCGTTTATATATATAGAAAATAAAAAAGGACCAAGTACGGAGCCTTGAGGCACTCCTGAGCTGGTCCTCAACCAACCTCTTTGAAGTTGTCCTTTATTTGTTACAGAAACTGTCTGCTTTCTCTCAGAGAGATATGAGGAAAGGAGTGAGAGAGCTGCACCGTTCAAGCCATATCTTTCAAGTTTACCCAAAAGAACAGAATGGTTGACACAGTCGAAAGCCTTGGACAGATCACAGTATATCGCACCGACACACTGCGACCCATCCAAGGCTCCCAACACGGCACCAATGACATCATTGACAGCGCTAGAAGTTGAAAACCCTTTTCTGAAACCAAACTGAGATGCAGTCAAGAGAGTATTAGAGTCAAAGTAACATTGAAGTCTTGCCAGAATGATCATCTCAAACACCTTAGCAAAAGAAGAGAGCAGACTGATTGGCCTGTAATTAGAAATCTCAGTTTTTTGGCCTTTTTTATGGATTGGACTTATGACAGACAGCTTTAGATTTTCTGGAAAAATTCCCTCAGAAAAAGATCGATTAATTATGTGTACCAGAGGAAAAGCTATAAGATATGCGCACTTCTTAAGAACTTCAGATGTAACCCCATCCCACCCACTCGACTTCGAGTTTCCCAGCTTTGAAATCGAGCTTAGAACCTCAGCCATAGTGGTTGGTTCAAACAAAAAAAGAGAAGGTTTATCTAATTGTTGAAGAGCTGGGACATTTGCAACATACTCGAGAGCCGAATCAAAAGAAGCCAGCTGTGATAGTTGATTACCAACTGAAACAAAATATTCGTTAAACTTTCTTTCTACATCAGCTTGGGTTCTGATAGCTACATCACCATCGGTGAGGATAATAGGGTTGTTTGAAGATTTTGAATTACCAAGCTCATCATTCACAACTTTCCAAGTTGCCCTACTCAGATTACTGCTTTTTTTAATGTAATCAATGTTGAAATTCTTTTTCGCCTGAAGTATTACCCTACGAAGAATAGATTTATACCTTCTAAAATAAGACATGAAATCTGTGGAAAAATTGCTCTTACTTACAACATAAAGCTCCCGTTTTCGCGCACAAGAGGTTCTTATTCCTGACGTTATCCAAGGCTTTTTCCCAGGACCTTTAAGTTTTTTTTGAGCGTTCAGGACAAGCATGGTTAAAAAAACGAAGGAAGGTATTTAAAAAATGACTTAAATGCCGTATTACAATCAGGAGCTTCAATGACATCCACCCAACTTTCATGCTGGAGACAGGAATTAAGAGTGTGAATGTTTTCATTATTTATCATTCGAAACTTCATTTCAACAGTCGAAGACTGACGAGGTGAAAGGGGAGATAACACAGTCAGCTGGGCCAGATGGTCAGAAAGTCCCGTTTCAAAAACATGCGATTGTGACTGAAACTCTTTGAAGAAGGTTATAATGTTATCAATACATGTCCTGGAACCACGACCATCTATTCTGGTAGGACAGGTAATATTTAAATTTCCATTAGCTGAGTTAACGACATCCAGAAACAGTTTCCTCTCCCTTGAGTCCCTCAGAAAATCAACATTGAAGTCGCCACACACTATGAGACTGTTAAAACCCCGAGCATGACCATCAACAAGCGATTCAAACGCATCAATGAAAGAATCAATGCTGGAACTAGGAGATCGGTACACTGCAGCCACCACAATCCTATCAGAAAAAGCAAGCTTAATTGTGACAGCACAACATTCAAAACTGAAGGGTACACTAAGGTCACAAAGTCGAGATTCCAAGCTATACTGCACACCTTGCTTCACCATTATGCAAGAACCACCCCTAGATGCGTGTTCTCGGCCATAAAACGCTGCAACCTCATATCCTGCAAAAGTATCCAGATAATTTTTACAAGATTTACTCAACCAATGCTCAGTAAAACAGACAATAGTTGGATGGAATTTTAAAACTTGAAAAGTGTCACTTAGTTCATCAATTTTATGCAAACATCCCTGTATATTTAAATGAAAAACAGAAAATTTATGATTAGATCTGAACAATTCCGTATCTTTAAAACAATCCAATGTCGGTACATTGTGACAGTTCACAGAATTCCTGCCACTGTTGACATCATAAACTGAGTTTATCTGGTCATACAAGCTATTGCTGGTTTGGCTAAAAAACATTCACTTGGTGTTGATGTTGGTGTAGTTCGGGTTGACGAAACATGACAGCGAGAAAGCGAACACTCAGGACTGGGCGGGCAGGGGCTTGATGCGAGTGAGGCGGGTGTAGCTGGGCGAGGCAGTGCCAGCGGTGAGTCCACCATACTGTCCATAGTCTGGGACAACTCCACGGCCTGAAGACCAGACGGACCGGCGACAGACAATCGAATGTTGCCGGGTGTTTTGGAGTTGGAAGGCACAGGTAGTGACTGCATTGTCCAGTTTTCAATTATATGAAACAGATCGTTGGTGACATTCCTTTTGCCTGCCTGATGGAAGTGAACACCACTGAATAGGAAGCGCTGTTTAGAACCTAGATGCAGTATTCTTATGTTGTCTATGTTTTTTTCCAAATCCTTCAAATTAGCATTAATGTTTCTTATATTTATGTTTACACGCGAGTAAGGACTGAGATCAAATCTTGTGGGCACTGTTGCGATAACAAATCTTGAATCTGGAGAAGATTCTGCCAAGCTTCTGTAAGATTGTATAGTTTTTACGATGTCCAAATTATAATTGTTCATACTGTTAGTCCCAGCTATACATACTATATAATCATTTTTCGTGAAGTTGTACGAGTCGTTTTTAATAGTTCTGACCACCTCTTCTATGGGAGCCCCTGGAATTACTGTGCTTGGTTTCAACAATGTGGTTTTGGAATTAAATTTTTTCTCTAAGAGATTATTCATTCCACGTCCATGACTGTCACTGTATAGAGTAACTGAAATGTTGAACTGCCTTCGATTCTTCTTGGCCTTACTTTGGAATGATTTCAATGACTCTGCTTTTGAAGACGAAGATGAACAACTTGTTATTAGGTCAGAGTAGTCCATTTTGTTAGCAAGAGGCAGAAACCTGTTAGATGTGGGTATTGGAAGTGCCGGTGCAATCAGTTTATTAGTCTTACAAGATGTTGACTCCAGAAGCTCTTTTTTTTCTTGTTTTACTTCTTCTAGTTTTACATTTAGACAATTTATGTTATCATTTAAAGATTCAATAATTGTTTGTTTTGTTTTATTATCTTTAACTAAACTGAGGACTTTGGATCTAATTTCGTCTATCTCTAGTTTTAAACTATTATTTTCCTTTATTAACAGATTTTTCTCTTTGAGGCAGGAGTCTGAATGGCATTTGTTAGTATCAAACTTTCTCTCTTGTAAGTTAAGTTCTTGAACTTTACTAATTAAACTGTTCCTCTGGCGTATAAGCTCATCAATTCTGGCAATGAGTTCATCCTTGGACTTTATACTTAAATCATCTGTTTGAGTAGAGCAGTCTGTCGTTTTTGGTTTAAAAAGAAGTTGGGATACTAATGGAGTTGTCGGGAGGCTTTTACTTGGAGTGATTATATTAGGGGATGATGAGACAGGAGAGTGAGCGATCTTATAGTAACCGGGTGTTTCCCTGAGTGGGAGTTCTTGCGGCTTATCAGTTCCGTATAGTCTGCATTTGTACGTATTGATGCCGAGCAGTCTTTGCCCAAGCATCTCCACTTACTAGTGTTCTATCCAATCTGTATTTATATTTGTCCAAAATAATGCAAGGTTTGCCGTTTTTTGTTTCATCTAATTGAATGGACATATTATGGCTTGAGAATAAATTACTGGAAGTCAATTACTGGAAGTCACCCCCGTGGAACTATAAATGCAGTTGTAGAGACTCGGCTGTGTTGCGCCTTCAGATTCCTCGCTGTAAGAGTAGTAGCGGCAGGCGGTGAGGGAAACTCCGCGTGATGAGGGAAGTGCTTTCAGTTTCTGAGAGCAGTTGGTTAATCTGGGACTGAAGTGAGCATGCGCCAATCTTGAAAGCAACGACAGGGCCCTCGTGTTGTCTTCTTAGATGGCTAACCTAATTCTTGTGAACTGACGATGGACAACTAACATATATGACTCACGGTTTATGTAGCGGAGTGGCTATGTAATAAGTTTAAACGTCTAACTTTGCCGTTCGTTATATATATTCACCAATATTAAATACATGCATAAAAATAAGAAAAATAATTTAATTAATCAGACACAGCAAAAACGTCCTCATCGAAGTAGGTCCAGGCCTACTAATGATTTTGTAATTCCCAGTCAGAGAAATGTTTCAAAATCCAGGAATTTATAGAAGTCTGTATCCGGAAGCTAAGATGAAACTACTATATACTATGCTAGTATTATATTATACTATTTATATTAGTATACACAAATATTTAAAGATTCCATAAGACGAGAAATGCCATAATGAGGGAATTACTGGACGAAACTCCCAGAGATCAAGTGACACCAGACATGGATCCTTGGATGGATATTCCTTATGGTAAAATCAGGAATAAATATTTGTTAGCTCTTAGTCTTATATCACTAACGATAACCAATAAAGTTCATGAGTTTTGGTTATTTTATAATTTGTGTATTATATAAACTAAAGACTTCTTTGAGACTAGATACGTTTCATGACCGTAAGTTTTAAAAGAAGCAAACATCTATCTATAGCTTATAGACGATGAACCAGAAGGTCTTAAAAAGTTTAATCAAGCGCGAACTTGATATCGTTAAACAGATGATAAATCGGAGTATTTTATATTTAAGTTTATTAAAAAACATTCTTTACGGAATTCTCGATATTACTGTTGTAAGTGGCTAATTCAATTCAATAGCTTTCTCACTGATGGTGAGGTAGATCAGCTGCAGCACGAATAGAATCTACAAAACATTTGCTATAAAAAAAAATAAGTATCAATGTTATACTTTAATATCAAGCAAACTTTGGTTAAAGATTAGGCTTGGATAAAGATCACTAGGACATTCATGATTGTTTTGTATATACAATTTTTTATTTCCGCCCTCAAGCTACGCCTTTCTTAAAAAAATCCTTCAAGAAAGAAATGATGAACATTTGTAATATTGTATATTGACAATTTAACGCCAAAAACAGTCTCTACTACATTGAAGCATGAGTTTATTCGTAGTGTTTTAAACCAATTTCTGTACTTTTAGCTTGCTTGTATTATTTTCAGATAGTGAGTTTTGTTTAATTTTTATTACTTAGAAAGTATAAAATATTTCGATATATCTTTAGCTGTACGGTTCAGATAGATGTTAAACGTAGAGTATTAATTTAATTTGACTGGAAATCGGCATCAATTCAAAGATATACTCTGCTTCTGACAGAAAATAATCCCCTTACACTTCTTTGCTTCTACGTACCTGACTTTGCATGTACTCGAATACATTCAAATAAAACCTGTTTTGACATTTGTAAAATGTCAAAAAACAGAAACTTTAACTAATTCTATGTTAATTAGTAAATAATCTGCAGATGTTAACAACACAAACAAATACAATTTCAGCGTGACATATCACATAAGTAAAAACTAAACATTTACCAAGTGTAATTAGGTGTAATTATTGTTTACTTATTCAGATTTTCACCTTTGAGTAAATAATAAAATCTGCATATTAATGTCATTACAACATTATTTCTTAGAATATTACGCAATTTCGCCAACGATACTATCATAAACTAGACCGTGACATTTTATAGGCTGAGCATTAGTGAAGCCTATCCTTCGAGGGGCTTATTTTTTGTCCACACGGTGTCTCGATATCGACTTAACTATAGACTTCAAATTTCGTTTGATGATTCATGTGTGTATGAGGACTATTGAGACTAATAATAACGTATTTTACTCCATGGAGTTTGCCTGAGAGTTAGCGAATGTTTTTATACAATGGTCTTAGGGATAAACACGTTGGAAACAAGAATATCATATGATAATTTTTTTACGAATCAGTACATTTGACTGAAATATTAATGACTGAAGTCAGGAACATGTGGTGTGCAAAAGAATCTGGTAAAAAAAACTGAGCTCTTCATGTTGGAAATAACAAAAAAAAAACTAATTGCAATAAACGGGCTATTTTAAATTTGACTAAAATCTATGTATAACTAATGATAATATATTAGAAAAGACGTTCCAAGAGATTATAGTAGGATGTTCAACAAGTATGATAATATTCTAGAAGTCTAGACCCCGTGTACTCTGTACAAGCAAGCAACCCAGTTTTCTTCATATCGCGAGAGAAATTATTGCTAAGAGAAGAATCGATCATCAGACACGCTAGAACGAATGGGATTACATCGAAGGAAATAAAAGTTAAAAAAAACGAATTTTATATTTTTTCTATTTGGATGCAACGAAAATAGAATTTATAAGTCGTATTGAGTTAGGTATAGGAACGTAAAACTTAACCTTCACACCACGATGTATCAAGGGATGTAAGATGACAGTAGAAGTGTGACGAGAGTTGATGTGATGTGTCAGGGGGGTCCCATGGAATTTTGTAACTTATTGGAACACAACATACATACTATTCTCCTATGAGCAATAAATATATACAGCTTTAGCATCTACTCGTTTATGAAACTTGAGATTAGCAGAATAACGTGCTTAATATGATAGTGGATCGCTTAGGTGAGGTAACGACACTAATGTATTCTGCAATAAAAGAACAGATTTACTGCTTTAGAGTTGATTATATTACTCGTAAAATGTACAATTGTATATCAAAATAATGATAATCCAAACCACATTAAACCACACATGATTGGGGACACTATCAATTCGGACGAATTATCATTTACCTTAAGTGTGTAAAAAATATAAAATTCTAAAAATTCAGGTTACTCTGCACTGAATTCTTATAGTATAAATTGGGAATACACTTGCAACTACCAAAAAAGTGATCTTGATTTGGAATATGTTGTTTGGGCCACCGAGAGATGCTAAGCTGTTTAAAGCTGATTAATTACTTAACAGGTTCCTTGCTTCCTGCATAATTTAGCAGCCCAACTCTCTGCGGAGCGTAAGCTGTACTTAGGTAAATAATTACTCGTGGAAGCTTAAATCAAATACACTGTTTTATCAGTTATACAACTATTAAGAATGGTGCCGTTGTAGTTAAATGTAAGCGTGAAGAAAATTTTCCCGTTTATACCATCTAATACGAGCAAAATTAAAGTAGTTTGATAATTTTTTTTTAGTTTCATATTTAAGTGTAGCTAATGTAAGTTACTTGTAACATTGTTAATCCTGGAATTTTTCAAAAATTTACCATCCAAGGATGTGCTCCCAACTTATCTAATTTTACACTACTTTCTACTAATCGTTGAGAATTGTTTTGAGAAAAAGACATCTCGCTTGAAACATTTGCATTGTTAACGAGTTTGCAGAGTGTTTGTAGGTGGATTATTGACTGAGGCAATCTCCAGTTCGGCTCCGCTGTAGTGGATGGCAATCCGTGTGATCTCAGCTCCTGGGGCAGGGACTGCTGCCAGGAGACGATGGATCACTCGGCGATGCACCATGATCGCCGAGCCTCCGCCGGGTCGGTTGTTCTGTAGCTGCCTGTCGGTGCGGTATATCTTGTAATTGGGGATATTGAAGCGATCTGTCGCCCTGAAGTGAGTCTCCTGTAGAAGAGCGACGTCCACATCCATTTCAGTTAGTAGCTGACCGAGTTCCAGCCGCTTGTTTGCCAGCCCGTCGGCGTTCCAGCTGACAACTATCAGCTTACCCATGGACGGTGGTGGTGTCGGCGGTATCTGGAAAATCTCCAGGGCACTTCGAGGGGAGAAGAAGACCAACCGACCACTTCATGGACAGCGTGGTATTGTCTCCTCCCTTGGAGATCTAGCCTTCGCCGACACAATGGAAGACCAATTCTCCCCACACGAGGATGTCTACGCCGAGGACACGTGCGAAATGATTGAAAACTTCCTGGAGGAATACCAACCTGACGAAGACGACCTACTGCCCACTGTGACTACACTTGAAGTGCAAGACCACATTCGCTTCCTTCGCCCGAAGAAGGCCCCTGGCCCGGACTCCTTAGGAACTCCAGCATTGAAGATCCTGCCGGCTTGGATGATCGTCACGATCACCTGCATCTTCAACTCATGCCTACGCCTGGCTCACTTCCCGACCACCTGGAAGGATGCCAAGGTGATCATGATACCCAAGCCCGGCAAGGACCCTCTTTTCCCGAAGAACCACAGGCCGATCTCCCTCCTGCCTCTGCTCTCCAAGATTCTGGAGAACATCATCTTGGCGAGATTCCCTGAGGAGTTCTTCACGTCTATCAGGACAGAATAATTCGGCTTCCGCACCGGCCACTCCACCACCCTTCAGCTTCGCAGATTCCTGAACAACATCACCGGAGCTGTAGGAATGAAGCACCACTCCACTTCGGTCCTGATAGACGTGAGCAAAGCCTTCGACAAAGTGTGGCACGAGGGACTGCTCTTCAAGCTGTCATCGTCTCCATTGCCTGGCAGGATTTTCCGGCTGCTCCGCAGCTATCTCCACCTCCGGACCTTCTCCGTCAGCGTTGCCCGATCCACCTCCACGACCCGCCCAGTGACATCTGGTGTGCCACAGGAATCAGTCCTTGGCCCGATCCTGTACCTGTGGTACACAAACGACTTTCCGGTCACTCCGAGAGTGCAGCCCCCCCCTGTACGCGGACGATGCGCTCCTCACGGCCACTTCTGCCAACCTGATGATGGCTGGGTTCTACATCCAGCGGCAGCTGCACCTACTGGAGCCCTGGTTGACCAAGTGGAGGATCAAGGTCAACGTTGACAAATGTGAAGCCATAAACTTCACAAGGACAAGGAGACAAGCGGACGGCCGTCCTCTGTCACTCAACGGCGACGACATACCGTGGAAGACTTCAGTCAAGTACCTGGACTCCAAGCTGACCTTTACATCCCACGTCAAGAGGATCTGTGGCCAAGCGAGTAAGGGCTTCGGCAGCATCGGCCCCCTGCTCAACTCCACGAAGCTACCGACCAGGACGAAGGTCCTGCTCTACACGGCTGTGATACGACCAGTGCTCACATATGCGGCCCCAGCATGGTACCACCTCACCTGCAAGACCGCAAGGAGACAGTTGCTCGCTGTCCAGAGCGTGTGTCTCCGGCGGGCCACTGGGGTCGACCTGGTTCGTGAGGAACACCGTAGTCAGGGCTTCGTCCAACGTCCCTACCATCAGGAGCTTCGTAGAAGGCCTGAAATCGAGCCTTGAGGAAGCTGCAGAGTCCTCACCGTGGGATCACATCCGTGAGCTTCGCGCCCAGGAGGTCCCCCAACTGCGTCTTCCCATGGATGACTGATGATATCGACTACAACTTCGACTGCACCACGACACTTCGCCCCACTGACAGGTAGCAAAAGCTACTAGGGCTTTGACCCTCGAGACACAAGGCAAAAGCCTAACCGACAGAGGCCTTGAAAGATGTGGGGGAACCACCCCCCCTCAGTTACAGCGACTTGGACTTGGACTTGATTGTTAACGAACACATTAGGGGACATTAATTGACTATCAGCCATGTCTGTACCAGAACACGGGTACATAATCAAATTTAAAACTTTTTCAGCAGTAACAAGATAAGGTAGATTACCGTTGTATGGCATGAAACTGGTATATTGCAACTTACGGGCATTAAAATAACTGTTTCTTGAAACAATATAGATTTTAAATTCCACTATCTTTGAAATAACTCTGGACCCTGGGAGCACCCAGTCTTTGATAGCTCTGCTTTTGAAAACTCTTAACTTTTATAAAAACTGATCTTCAGGCATCCCTCGTCCTCCTAAGCTCCTACAGTTTAGGAAATATTGTAGGTCTGATCCACTGACAGCACTAATGTTTTTGCAGGTCCCGGTCTCTGGTAGATCCCAAAATCTATCATCTCTCGTCCTCTTGGAGCTGCTGAATCCTGGAAGCTATCGGCCTTTGAGAAGTGTAGCAAAACCATGTCTTCTGGTAACTCCTCCCTTTTTGAGAACTCTGAATGTTTCTGGCCACTAAAAGTGTCCAGCCTCTGGTAGAGCCCTACTCTGAGAGCACCTGGGCGCTGGGTTATAACGGTTAGCATTTTAAATTATCTATTGCGAAATTTCTGCCTATTGAGAGTTTAAAAATTATGCCCTATGTTAAAATTAGAGAATCAATTAATTCGCGAGCCTTCTTAAGGGGACTGTTACCCAAAAAATTAATAAAATAATAATTTTTTTTATTTTTCCTTATTTTTTCTTTGGAATGTACTGATTTCATTGCAGTAATTAGTTTTTTCCTATGATTATTATAAGTTGGTAAAAAAAATATATTATTGAAACCCTTGCATGTCATTTTTCGACACTAACTGAACATCAGTCATGTTCCACTAGCTAACACTCATATATTTCATTGTTTTGCTGTATTTAACTTTTTATGTTGGCTATACTGTCTAGCATCTTTATTTCAGGTTACTATTATTGTTACTACTGTCAAAAGAGGATGGGAAAGCGGCTTTTAAAATTAAAATCTGTCTCGGGTAAAGTAAAACTTGAGGATGGTAAGGGATTAGGTGGGCAGGGTAGGCTAAGTGAGCCTAATATTCAAAAACTGCAGACCTATTATGGCCTGGCTATAAGGCGAAATGTGCAGAGTGTTGAAGAGATGAGAAAGGCAATATGGGCAGTGTACTTTCACACGATGTCATCAAATGATAAACCTACTCATCAGCTATGCCCTAAAGACAATGAGACATGGTGTAAATATAACCTGAGTTTACTGACCAATGAAATGTATGACCATGATAAACATTTTCACATCCCTGAGTGTGTTATGAGTTTTATAAAATCCATATTCAAAGACCTTTCAGAAACCAAACTGTTGGAGCGATGTTTGAAAGGGAAAACTCAAAACCAAAATGAGTCATTGAATAGTGTTATTTCGTCCCTAATACCAAAAAGAACTTTTGTAACTCTGCCTACCCTTAAATTTGGTGTTTACTCTGCAGTTTGTAGCTTTAGTGACGGCTTTTCTAGTAAATTACAAGTTTTGGAAGCATTAAACCTACGTCCAGGGAAAAATTCTGTAAAAGCGATGAAGCGCCTAGAAATAGTGCGAGTGAAGGAAGCGGACAAGAAAGTTCAAGAACTAGAAAAGAAAATAAGGAACAAGAGAGCTTTGAAAATAAAACGCCTTGAAGACATGTTTACACAAAGTGAAGACCCAGATAATCCATCCTACAGCTCAGGAAACTACTAGGCTATTGTAGTTAAGACATTTTCTTCGATTCCCGTAAGTTGGTTTTTTTCTATTTAGATGCAAGTTTTCTCAGCCATTTATGAACTCAGACCTCTCAAATTTTTACCACTTGTACTTTGTACTATAATCTAGGTCCTGACCAAAGGGTTTTACAAAATAAAAAGTATTATCTTAGAAATAAAATATATTTTGTGATTTTTTTAGTTTTAAAAAGGTGAACTTTTTAAAATTATTTTTTTAATACTAAAAAATGATAAATTGTAATTTTGGTTGGTCACGAACTATAAAATGGTGTGCTTTTAAAGACAAAAAAAATCAAAGCTCTATCATGACTCATTATTTTTGAAACCTGCATTAAGTTTATATGGACTAAGATAGGCGGTAACAGTCCCCTTAAACTGCAGTTCCAGGATTTTCTACAAACAAATTGCTCAAATGTTACGACGATCATCACGGAGGGGGGGGGGGGAAATTGTACACCGAACTTTGTTATCAATTTATTTACAGAATTTTTTATATAAGATTTCATAGTCCAGTTTATTATCTTAAATCAGTATTAAAAGTCAATAAAATGTCGTAGTTAACAACACCAGAAAGCTGAAGCTGAGCTTGCTTACCAACAAGATACTGTGTATAATGGAGTGTCCCAATCTATTTGTTACAATTTGATTTACTTAGCTGAATACCAATCAAGGTATTTGTACACAGTGAGGCCAATTGATTATTAATTGTGTTTGAAAAGCTTCAACGCAATTTGAACTCCAAAATTTGGTTTACATGAAGATGCCAGTGACATTACAAATACTACGCTATTATCTAATTACAACTTTATACAATGTAATTTTTATCACCAGGATTCATTATAACAAAACAACAAGAACTCCAAAGCAAAACTCTGAATAAGTTAAATTATTGACTCCAATAATCGTAAGGGAATCGCACCACATCGGTGTCGCTGTCACTTGTCAACCTCTGACACAAGGAACGTCACAGTATAACTGAGGAAACTACGCTGACACTGTCACTTCAAATATTTAGTGAAAATATTGACACCATAGGTTGAAAATACTCTGGATCTCCAATAAGTGTAGAGAGAAAGTAATATGTAACGTTCAGTATTTTAGTTCCTAGCTACACTGTACAAGTCAGCCACTAATATTTATTACTATTTTATAACAAACTATCATGTATGCTACTTAGTAACGATTGCTGCAAAGTCAAGTTTACACACGGAGTTATAATATATTGATTGAACTTAAAATATTCAAAAGATAAATATTCATAATAAAAACTTATTTTATTTTAATAATACTTTTGAATTTCAAAATACATCTTTTCCTTCCTTTAGTGCGCTGTTTCAAACGAATTTAAAAAAAAAAAAATTAATCTCTCTTTAAAAATCAGAACCAGGCATTAATATAAAACAGAACACACACTGTATATGCAATACAAATTTTATTTAACAAATAGTAATAAATCACTTTAATATTATAATCACGTTTGTATTACTAGTCGATACTATACATGCAGATTAAACGTGACTTAAATGAAATTATTCGTTTTAAAACCACACGCTTAAGTCCGAAAACTCCAACAATAATAGTTCATTGATCATTTATAAATGAGAAACCTTATACAGTTTCAATAACCAGTAAATAAGCCACTAAGTATAGAACCTCTCTTATTATAATCATTTTATTTATTAACTCATAAAAAATTAATAGGCCGTTTTCATAATGAACACTTAATATACAGGGTGGAAAAAAAGTATGGAAACGCTTTCACTAATTTTGTATGGCTTCACTTATACTAATTAAAATTTTGTACATCACCACTTGTATTAAGAAACCTAGTTTTTGAGACCAGTGGGGACATTTTATCTTTTCAGGGGGACGGCCCGTGAGGAGTCGGACGAACGAAAATCTTAAATGTAAGCATAGGCCGAGTTTGGTATCAAATTAAAGGTCTAGTAAAGAGAAACTCATTACCGCAAAACCGCACTTAAAATGGTTGACCCTTATCCAGAGTACGGACCGTATGAATTTCATGACAAAGAAGAAATTGAGTAATTTTGTCTTGTGAAGTAACTAATTTTACTTTCAGTAGTATGTTTTATGTCGGTTATGTAAATTTGAAAAACAATTTCCAACAAAAAATAATTTTTTTTTTTACCTCTACATTTGTTGGATAACACTAAATAGGGGTTTTTCCTGTCTTGTCTTCAAGATAAACTGAGAGTATTCAATAATACCACCGTAAATCCTTATCAACATGAGGTCAAGGTCCAGTCCCTCCAGCCCTTTTATCTCAGGCAAAACATAAACTGGTTTAGGCAATACAAACAGTACTGTCACATCAAAACTCCACAGTTTTGTATTTTTAATAACAACTTGGTTTTTAGTCTACGTTATAATTTCGTCCACGTAAGTTACAGTTTAAAGTCTTCACTAGAAGGTACTGCGATAGTTATAAATTTTTTTTACTTAAGTGTTTATATTTTATTCTACTAGTTTTAAAAGCAATGTCACTTAGTGAGTTTGAGAGAATCACGCTGCTTATGATGCGTGGGTATGGAAATCTAGTTCGTCCCTATGAAGAAACAGCGCATTTGTTTAATGACACTTTTCTTGATAGACCCCCAATTAGTAAGTCAACAGTGTTTAAGACAGTAAAAAGATTTGAAGAGAAACTAGAACAGTCAAAGATCGCGAAAGAAATGGCAGGCCTAAATCAGCACAAATGAACAAAAATCTTTGGATGTACTCCAAACATTTGTTGAAAATCCCAGCACCTCAGCCAGAGTGGCTGCAGAAGATCTTGATATGAGCCATAGCTCAGTGTTGAATGTTTTACACAAAAACAAGTATCACCCTTTTAAAGTAACCCTAACCCAAGAACTTGCAGAGGATGATTTTGATCGAAGGACTGAATTTTGCGAAATAATGATGAGAAAGTGTTGACGAAATTCAAAATTTTTTAAGTTCGATATTGTTTTCAGATGAAGCTACATTCTTTGTTAATGGACAAGTTAATAGGCATAATTGCCGTTACTGGGGCCGACCATAATCCACACTGGATGATAGAAGGCCACACACAAAGGCCTCAGAAAGTGAATATGTGGGCTGGAATAATAAACAATAAACATTGTAGGACCGTTTGTGATAGATGGAAATCTAACAGGCGAAATTTATTTCAATATGTTGACAAATAACATTTTGCCAGCAGTGCGTTCTCTTCTTGGGGGCAAATTTTAATGCAGTATGGTTTTCAGCAAGATGGAGCACTGCCCCATTACTATTTGCGGGTGTGTGCAATCATGTTAGATGAAGTGTTTTCCTAACCGTTGGATTGGTCGCAGGGGTACCGTTGAGTGGCCGGCTAGGTCACCGGATCTTAATCCACTAGATTTATTTTTGTGGGGCTTCTTAAAAGATAATGTGTATAAAACTAAACCAGCCAACATTGAGGAACTGACAATTCGTTTATTAGAAGAAGCAAGAAGAATTACACCCGAGATGCTTCAAAAATGTGACTGCAGTAGGTTTTTATAATAGACTAGCTCATTGCAACAAGTGTTCGGAGAGCAGTTTGAGCACCTCATTTAAAAGGTATGGTTATTTTTTGTAATACATAGATAATTTTTAATTTAATTCTTTGGATAATTGTGTTCCATAAAGTGTCATTTTCAGTCAGAACAGTTCACTTGAGACTGTGAAATTGCGGGAAAAAATAATAATTAATCAAACGTTACTTCTGAAATTCAAACGGGCCCGTACTCTGGATAGGGTCAACCATTTTTAGGTGCGGTTTGCGGTAATGAGTTTCTCTTTACTAGACCTTTAATTTGATACCAAACTCGGCCTATGCTTACATTTAAGATTTTCGTCCGACTCCTCACGGGCCGTCCCCTGGAAAAGATAAAAATGTCCCCATTGGTCTCAAAAACTAGGTTCTTAATACAAGTGGTGATGTACAAAATTTAATTAGTATAAGTGAAGCCATACAAAATTAGTGAAAGCGTTTCCATACTTTTTTTCCACCCTGTATATATAAACTAATGCAGTTAATTTCTCAGGCATACTAATCTGAATGTAGTCACGACATGTGAGCAGTGTAACTCACTAGCTATCACTTATCACCTTATCACTGATGATGCCTAGAATCACAGCTCGTCAGTTCACGTCAGGTACACATTATCGACACTAATACTAACATGTGAACAGTGTAACTCACTGGCTATCACTTATCACCTTATCACTGATGATACCTAGAATCACAGCTCATCAGTTTACGTCAGGTACACTCTACTGACACTAATACTAACATGTAAGCAGTGCAACTCAGTGACTATCACTTATCACCTTATCACTGATGATGCCTAGAATCACAGCTCATCAGTTTACGTCAGGTACACTCTACTGACACTGATACTAACATGTAATCAGTGTAATTCAGTGACTATCACTTATCACCTTATCACTGATGATGCCTAGAATCGCAGCTCATCAGTTCAAGTCAGGTACACTCTATTGACACCAATTTGTGAATAATTTATGGCGCTCTGGGAGCTTGTGGGAGTGCTTGGTAAATATATGCACGAACTGTTACTGTTTCTGAGAAAGTAAATTACTTATTTACACGATTTTACCAGGCTATAAGAATATCAGTATTCTCCAGGAACTATATTAACAGATACAAATAGAATCTATATTACCGATTATTGCAATCTTTTAATCATACCATACATGTTTGACTGTTATTTAGGCTTGTATATTAAACCAATTAGAAATTAATAATAATAATGTAATTTATGCTTATTTATCTTCCTTTATAACGATTTAGACAATTCCTAAACAATGAATATATTAGGTATCAATGCGTAGGAATTGTTATATATATTTTTCTAGCTAATTTAATTTTAAATATTGTGGACGTTTAAGCTGTACTGTCTTTTATAAAAGGAGTTAAAAAAATTTGTCCCTCTGAGAATTTACTGTAAAAATCATTATGACCCTTTAGAAAGAAAGTATAATATTTCAGGTGTATCTGTAACGAGATAGACTTGTAATCTACCGCTCGTACTAAAATTAGTAATCCCGTGAACTATACTAATTCGCATATTTTCTCTCACAACTACGAATTAAAATCTCGCCCGTATCTGTAAGGATGGACTGTGAACTTTATAAATGGTTGCTCAATAGCCAAAGGTTAGACAAATGTTACACATACATGTAAGATGTGTATAAATCATAAACACTTACATATTCTCATCTTATCTTAACTTCGTGGGTCCCCGAAAATTTGCTATTGACACCTTGGATGAAAAGATGTAGCTACTTAGTTATTCCATGGGATTTTAATAAAATGTGTTCTTATGAGGTTTATGGTTTATCTTTTAATATCTCTAATATTTAAAGCATCGGTCAAAAAACAGTTCACGTACCTAAATTTCTCCATGAATTTCGCACTCCGTATTGCACCCATGGTGAGAAGACTGTGATATCTATAATTCCAACGAACCGGTAACATGTCTACGCTATAATATATCATTCATGGGTTACTCTTAACTTTAAAGGACCGACAAAGACAGGTCTGTCAATCCTCTTACACGACATATTCCGGAAACCGTTGCTGATCCACATACTATCACTGCGACTAGATGATTAATATTTTCATATTTCCTGTGTCCCGTTAAATTTAACAATACAGGTTTAGTACTTGGAATTAGTATTATCCTTGTGTATTTTGTTTTTTTGAATAAAACGCGTACTTTGGCTTTAGCACAAAACGTATTAAAGCTTATTCAACGCCAAAAAATGCAATCAAAGCATAAAATCTTTCTTCCATAAACCAAAAGTTTAACTATAAAGTTAAATATTTTTTACTGACATGATTGGGTTGAAAAACTATTAATGTAAATTTTAATAGAAAGAACAAAAATGGTTTATATATTAGTAGTTTTCTTATATAAATCTGTTCTAAAGACCCAAACTGTTGATTAGCCTAAATTGTTAGAAATTTTACGTTCTGCTGTTTCGATGACTAACCTTTGTCTGTTTGTTGTATCTAACCTATGTACTTAATGCCACGGAACTTTGTCGTTAATAAGTCATTAACTATGCTATTCATGAACAGTGGAGTAAAAAGTTTTTTTATATTTAAGAGTGAAACTGAATAGTCTGTCATGGAAATGTTCAACAAGATTTTATTTACTGAGGACAAATTACACTAGCCCTCAGATAATAAGCCAAAAGACCACAAGCACAAACTCTTGGAAATAATGAGAATAATGAGACTAAAGGACCACACATGTGTTCCTAGCAAAAATAGCCAAGACAATACAATCATAACAATACTGAGAATTATAAAAATAAGTATAAATAATATGTTTATACATACGTGTATATATATATATATATATATATATATATATATATATATATATATATATATATATATATATATATAAGTGTGTGTGTTTGTTTAAATATCCTCCAAACAGGCAGAGCATTGTAGGAATATTATTTTCTCAAAATTATAATTAATGTCAGCCTTGGCATTTTCGTATAAAACTCATTTTATGAGAGTTTTGTAAACTGTCAATGTCTGTGCATTTATTAGTAAGTGTCCCATACCTTCCACAAATATACAGTCTGGTTTATATAATAATAAATCTTACATACTTTCCACTAACGTACAGTCTCGCTTATATACAATAAAACACATTTCTTATAAATAGCACAAAAATGTATTTACAAATACAACAATTATCAAGCAAGAGTGATTTAAATAAAAAATAATGTAATAATTTTACAATTTTGATTTTTTGTTCTTAAAATTAGTAAATTATTCATGTAGCACTAAGAAGTATTATACCATTTTTATAACTAATTAAAGTGTATAGTTAACCTACATTGAGCTATTGTGGAAAGTATTTATGTTTGTAATATTTTGTTATGCCACTATTTTAACTTAGGATTAATATATTTACGAGTAAGTGTGGCATTTCACACAATATTGAGATCATAAGTGGTGACAAGTGGAATATTGTACTTATTATTTAAAAATTATACAAGTCTAAACATTAGCATTAGAGGACTAAGTTTTATTGTTATATTGATTCTATAATAATAAAAAATATAATTTTATTTGGACATTTAAAGTCAGTTACAATTATTTTTGTAATACATTACAAGTCAGAGACATTTTTTCAAAGCTTGGACCAACGATTATCTGTTATCGAATCCAGAAACAAATTTCTCACGTCAAAGTTACAAAATATTAACCTTTATTAGCCAAATTATTGAAGATAGTGCAAAAAACCACTGTACATTTTTCCTAGAACTGATTATTTTGTATATAATACAATTTTTGTTTCGTGATAAATTTAAAGTTTTGTCTGCAATGTGGCCTACAATCACAAATTTAAAGTAATAGTTTAAAAAGTAATGAATTTAAACACATTTTTCAAGAGAGCCATTGATGATTGGATAAAATGTTACTAGACCTTTTTTTGTAAATCACGCAATTTGCTAAATAACATTGCGAATTTGTTTGACTATGAACTATGACCAACGGTTCGGCCGCTATCGAGCCCGGAACGTAAATTTTTAATTGAAAATCGCGAAAGTTTTCCACATACTTGCGTTTTGGGGCTAAACCAATAGAGATAGAGCAGAAGTCCACTTGACCTTTTTGTAATATAATTATATAATAAAAAAAACAAATTTTTATTCCGTGCTACAGGTCATATTTCGTCTACAATGGAGCCCGAAATCACACATTTCAGGTATAACTTACAAAATATAGGCATTAAACTCATTTTTTGGCTAAACCATTGTAGATAGGGCAAAATGTTACAGGTAATTTTTTGACGCAATTTAGATGGCAAAATATGCTAAATCCCGTTGAAAATTTGTTTTGAGCTACCATAAACGGGTTGGCCGCTATCGAGCGCAGAAGGTAAATGTTTAAGTGAAAATTGCGAACATTTTTCACTTAATTGCGTTTTGCGGCCAAACCGATAGAAATGGAACCAAAATTATTCGCGACTAACGATTTTCTGTCAGATCGGAGCTAGTTATAATGGTTTGCCCGGTATCAAGCTTCAAATAAATACATGCATGAGTGAAAAGAGCGAAATTTTGCGAATTTTTTCTGAGAGGTTTAAAAGGAAACATTTCCGGTTTTCAGAGTTTTCCCGGTGGTTTGATGGTAAAAGCTATGTGCATGCAAAATGCCGTGTTTTCAGCACTTCTAGAAGTGGGTTAGAATTTTGTATACCCTATCAGTGAGTTACAAAGCGGCTGTGTATGTATAGAGATTTAAAATTGTAAATGTTAATAGCTGGACAAATTATTATCAAAGACATAAAAGAGAATCCAGATTTTTATAATTTTTATTAGTGCTAGTATATATGCTTTGATGGTGGCAAGAGTAAATAAAAACAATTAGTGGAGATAGTGGACAAAACTGGAAAAACAAAAAAATTAACTACCAGTAACCTACATAGGGATATAAAACCTTATAAAACATCAATTAAAACCGTACATAAAATGTCCACAATAAATACAAGTAATCTTATGTCTATAATTAAGTTAAAACATACAACACACACACATGCACACAACTATATACACACACAACTACACACACACACACACACACACACACACACACACACACACACACACACACACACACACACACACACACACACACACACACACACACAACTACACACACGCGCGCGCGCGCACACACACGCACACACACACATACTCGTGCGCACACACTTCTCTGGCGTATCAGCAGGATCTTGTCACTACTTTTTTTGACAAAGCCCAGCTGCCTCAGTGCCTGCCTCGCCACACTGTTAATGTGGCGATAGCGGTCTGGGCCGATGTTGACTCCTCCACGCCAGCGAGACACCACCACCATCACGTTAGTGGCTCCCGTAGCCTGCAACAAACAACAAAATATAACGTAATATAAGAGTGGATTCTTGATTATTAGGCCTGCTTAGTAATATTCTTGTTCACTTCATGTCAAACATTCCTAACACAAATGCAATCTCAAGATACTTTGGATATGTATTTGTGTTTATGTTTAACTGTATTCCTGATGAATGTTTTGAACATAGACAATTCCAATTCTCAACATTATTCTGTTTGTGTAACATTTAATGATGAAAACTTCCGGAAAAACTTGTTGTTTTTTTTAACTCTAGCATCGTTAAAAATAGATCATAAACAAAAACTCTTCAACTCTTAGTATTTTTACAATGATCTAAATGTACAAAAAGGTATGTAATTTTGTTTCTGAATAACCAGTAAAAATATTAGTTAAACTATATTAATATTTTTAGTTTACCACCGTTTGGGTGATACGCGTATATATTGAGTTGCTTTGGCAATCTACTGTTTGATGTAAATGTTTGAGTCTGCCTTCCTGCAGTAAATGAAGGAGCCGGGCCCCAGCAGCCTTCTCCCCGTCATCGTCGCATTGCTCATGCATGCAGCCTTCGTGGAGCACTCGGTAGGCATAAATGTTATGCGTTGCTTGACTAATCTTCTTGTTGGCCAGCAACGTCGACAATACCTCCCTATACAGTCAGTAGTGGTTACTAGATCAAATTATCTTTATCATTTAGCTAAACAAGTGAATATATTAATGTTTAATAAATGAGAAGTGTATGAAAGATGCTAGGAATAATATGTAATACAGCAGTAGTTAGTGAAACTTTTAGTATATAAAACCAGTTATTAAAATATAAAGATTAGCCTAAAAACTTTAAAGAAATGTACAGCAACTATTGTGATTACATTTTTCAAAATCTAACCTTGAGCCTAGCCAAAAAGCTGTATTTATGAAAGATTGTCTAGTATTGTTTGCGCATTCAACAAATGAATAATACTGCATGATATGTTACTAGCTTAATATAGTAGAGCATAATAAAAGATTCTCTTGTTTGGGTACTGATTTGTTATGTGTTAAGCGTCCTGTATGTTGTCAAAACTCTATAATGGATGGCAAGAAAGAATTCTGTTGAAAACAAAGCCTACAGTGACATGGACAAAAACAGCTATTAAACATAACCAAGACTACACTTGAACAGATTTTACTGCAATCTGATGATAATGTCTAGACTTTACTGAGTTTGATCACACCTTGATCTTTTGAATGGTTGAGAATTATAAATACCCTTTGTGCAATTATAATACTAACACATGAGTGATTTTTATAGATAAAAACTGTGGATACGGGCGGCTTAAATAAGTTTGATGAGCTGTAGAAAATTATACACTTTATATATCATTGTGAGACAAATAAAACTAACTAAATCAATTAATCAAATTTTGCTACTCTAACCATAATGAGTATTATTGAACAAAGGTAAAACAATAATTAAAATATGTTATTTGAATTCAACTCAGAGAACTCTTCATTTTACCGTTATTCTTGATTTGCCAAGATATTTAAATCTATAAACGGAAACTAAAAATTATTTTCAGCTGAATATCGTTCAAGCAGTGATAATCGACAATGACTCGATTTGGAGAAGAATTTTCTCTCCGAGACTAAATTTATGTTATGAAATTTCGAATATTACTTTTTAAATGTTACCGTTTATTTTATTATTAATAAATTTAAACAAATATAATTAACACCACAAATAATTATCTTGAGTTCTTGAACTCAATTTTGGATGAGTTCGTCAACGAATTTTTTTGCCATTAATATCTTTTAATCTTTTTCCTCCCCTCCTCTATCCAGAAATATGAGATTTTAGATATAAGTATACTTCTTTTAAAATAACAAGTCTCGCGTTTAGGACTTTTTAAACCTACAGAAACGTATTTGGGAGGATTAAATACAGAATCGAATAGAAGTCTTATATTCAAATATAGCCTTAATATCTAATTATTCAAATACATCTAAATGAATTTCAGTACATGCAAAATAAATAAATTTTCACGGAAGAATTGAAGTTAAACTCACTGTATATATATATATATATATATATATATATATATATATATATATATCTGGACTATGAAAAGAATAATTCTCTTAATTATTAATTTAGAATTGTTAATTACAAACTGATTTAATAATACAATAGTTTTTTTATTGATAAACTATTCAATTAATGATTATATTTGTAAACACTTGAGACAAAAAAACAATGTTTCTTTTACACATTTTTTTAAAAATACCATTTTAAGATATTTTATTAATGATTTCAATCTATTTAAAAAAATCATTGGGAAGAAGCCCTGTAGTTTAAATTTGTAACGAGTCTTTCAGATGGAATTGAAGTAATAGGTACACAAAGATATTATTTATTAAGTTTGTAAATTATAGTTATGGCTTATTTATTTAAGGCAAAAAAAGCAAAGGAGATTCCAACCATTTTGGCATGGGCAATTCCAATGACAAAGAACACAACTGCGGTAAGGAAGTAATACAAGCCTAGAGTTGTCTGTTAGAAACACTCGGCACAAGTAAAATATTGGTATATATATTAAAACTAATTTGAATATGTATGTTTTCGGATAAATCGTATTTTATTTTACAAATCATAAAATTTTCCTATCATTAAATATTAATTATATCATGTACCACTGAGGTAAAGGTCCAACTAATCCCTACTGTAACTATACTTGGAATAATATTGTAACCCATAATTTTATACGTTATGCAAACATATCAAATATTCTTAAATGACATAAAATCTATTTGAAAATTGTTGCTAATAGTACAGGAAACAAAATGTTATGCAAATTACTCAATTGGAAAGCAAGAAATGTGAAGGTAATAACAATTTTAAATGTTTTGTAAACTTGTAAATTTAGATTAGCACTTCAATAATATTTCATACGTCATGCTACTTAAATAACACACCAATTCAGCTTCCTAATTGACATTAGATATGTTTAGACTGTCTTGTTATCTGTATTAATAGGAACAATTTAGATATTTGTCTGTAAAACTATATTATAAAAAATACGTTCGGTAAAGAAGTACGTTGATAAAATATGATTGATATTTAACACATTCAATAAATGTTTACTTACTTGACTTGCTCCACCGAAGTTATAAGGGCCGCATGAGCCTGAAAAATGCTTTACCGATCGATGACGGGTTCCCCATGGGTGATTTTCAGGCTATTGGTGTTGTTGAGTTTTTTGCTGCTGGAATCTTCAACGTCTTCAACTAATTTGAAGTTATTGCTGGATACATATGTATCTTGGAGAAACTCCTTTAGTGCCTCCAACCACTGGTAAATAAAACTCTCACGAACGTTCTCCCTAAAACATAGAATTAACATGTATTCCCTATACTACTAATAATCATTATTCCCAGAATAATACCGAGACTCTCAAATCAACGTGTATTCAGTATACCACTAATAACCATTATTCCCAGTATGATATTCACATTGTTAAACCAACGTTTATTCACTATACTACTAATAACCATTATTCCCAGTATGATATCCACATTGTTAAACCAACGTTTATTCACTATACTACTAATAACCATTATTCCCAGTATGATATCCACATTGTCAAACCAACATTACTCAAAGTATAATATCCAGACTCTCAAATCAACTTGTATTCACTATACTACTAATAACCATTATTCCCAGTATGATATCCACATTGTCAAACCAACGTTTATTCACTATACTACTAATAACCATTATTCCCAGTATGATATCCACATTGTCAAACCAACGTTTATTCACTATACTACTAATAACCATTATTCCCAGTATGATATCCACATTGTCAAACCAACGTTTATTCACTATACTACTAATAACCATTATTCCCAGTATGATATCCACATTGTCAAACCAACGTTTATTCTAAACATTACTCAAATTATAATATCCAGACTCTCAAATCAACTTGTATTCACTATATTACTAATAACCATTATTCCCAGTATGATATGAACATTGTCAAACCAACGTTTATTCACTATACTTCTTCTAAACATTACTCAAAGTATAATATCCAGACTCTCAAATCAACTTGTATTCACTATACTACTAATAACCATTATTCCCAGTTTGATATCAACATTGTCAAACCAACGTTTATTCACTATACTTCTTCTAAACATTACTCAAAGTATAATATCCAGACTCTCAAATCAACTTGTATTCACTATACTGCTAATAACCATTATTCCCATTATGATATCAACATTGTCAAACCAACTTTTCTTCACTATAATACTTCTAAACATTACTCAAAGTATAATGTCCAGACTTTCAAATCAACTTGTATTCACTATACTACTAATAACCATTATTCCCAGTATGATATCACATTGTCAAACCAACGTTTATTCATTATATTACTTCTTAGCATTACTGCTAGTATAATACTGAAACTCTCTAAGCAACATTTCTTCACTATTCAACTTCTAACCATTACCTCCAGTATAATATCAAGAGTCAAATCAATGTGTATCATATGACTATAATACTTTTAATCATTACTCCTAGTATAACATTGAGATCCTCAAATGAAAGTGTATTTACTATATTACTTCTAAAAAATATTCTTACTATGATAACTGGATTCTGAAATAAAATAAATTTAATTGCTTTAGAGCAATATATTTTAACAGCCAATTTTATATTCGAAATAATAGTAAATTGACACTTATTAACGGTTTCATTAAATTAAAGTTGAATATCTATTTGTATTGTCAATAATTAAATTCTTTTTTTATAAAAAATTAAGATAGTTGTAAAATATATATTTGAACGTTAGAGAGTTTTTTATTAAAATATTGAAACGTCGCTTCGGAAAATTCATTACGAGTTAATTCACTGTAGATCTAAAGTACAGGATATTTATTGCATTTTCGTTTACATGCTGGGACAAATTAAGGAGAGTGACTTATGTAAATTGAAAAAAGTTCTTGGAAGAAGACCTAGACCTTTATGAAGGCACAGTTTCTCTCCTTTTTCCACCATTTCACCAATTTCCATTGTTCTCTTTATTGATTATTAACTAAATTATTAATAACACCTAGAACAATTGAGGATGGGATAGATTTTTTCAAAATTTTTTTCAACCCATGATTTTTATCCCTTACTATTGTCTAGTATGAAGAACTAAAAGTACCTTTACTATACATATATATGGCCGCACTGGGCAGAACTGATCTGTTCTTAAGCCTTGCACAAACTTCTTGCTAGTCAGTGTGAGTATTTTTTTTTAAGCAACTTAATTTTTTTTTATTTATATAGTGATTGTACTTGATAAACATATTATGATTTACGAAACAAAAGAATGTTCATGAATAAGTTAAACACAAAAGAATCTGTTACTTTTGCTATTTGCTAACTGATATTCAGTGCAGGTATTCGGAGGGTCAAGTGAAAGAGAATTTCCATTTTTCCCGAGAAACCTCCTCTTATCTAAAAATCCTCTTTTGTTGCCACAATTGTGTATGGACCAAGTTACTATAAACAGGTTACTACTAGCAAACACACATTTTTGCGTTGTTTTCTTATTAGCAATTGGTGGACTCGCAATTTAAGATTTATCATTAATCATAATTTTACTATTTATATTTAGTAAACTTTCCTAAACTGAGTTTTCATGGTAAATTATACTATCAAGCTCGTTCTAATACAAAGTCAGTGGAATTATGTGTTCGCTGGGAATGAAATTTCAAACCGTGGGATTAATTTATTCTACCAAAACGTTTGTGGCTTAACGTAACCTTTTCAATAGCTTCAAATGTGATCACTATACAGATGCTAAGTTGGTTAAGTTATGCATACATCACAAGCTCTGCCCATGGCAGACAATGAGCCATGTGACTAAACGTTGTGATAGAAACACAGTAAACTTACAAATAAATACTCTGCAGTCTAGCTGAGAGACTCTTTTTCACTCCGGGTCAGAGTCGGAGTGGATAGCTGGTATTGTGGGGGCGCACTGCACGGGTATAGAGGGGGTAATTTGATGTGAAGCGCTGCTTCACATCTCCCCTCCGTGACCTCCACACGGTACGCCCCCGCTAGCTCATCTTCGCTCTGCCACTGGTCTCCATATATGGAGCACAGAGCCTCGATTTCGTCAGCCTATAAAAAAGAGTAAACACTTAAATATGATAGTAAATTTTATTTTGATCTCAATTAATTATCACAATTAAAAGAACACATAATGTGGCAGAACATAACTAAGAATATTCTTCTCACAATATATATATATATATATATATATATATATATATATATATATATATATATATATATATATATATATATATATATATATAGTCTTAAAATATATCTATATGATCGATTACTTTTTCTGCCTTCCATTTATTGTTTACAACAACACACACACACACACACACACACACACACACACACACACACACACACACACACACATATATATATATATATACATATATATATATAATATATATATATATATATATATATATATATAAAGAAAACTATAAATACAAATTTGTGTTCAAAAATATTAAAGAAAAGCCCACCTTTCAAATCAAAATATATGTATCATACCTTCGCCTTTTAAGTGTTTAAGTGGAAATTTGAGAAACAAAATTTAGACATAGATCTCCACAATTAGTTAAAATTGGTTTCATATAACCAATAATAGGTGTGATCTACCTTTACCAGTTTCTTACCAACTTTTATCTTTAGTACCGTATTAGGTTTCTAGACAAGGTAATTTAAATCAAAGTTATGCAATTTTTCAAAGTTGAAAATTAATAAAAAACCCGTTATAAATTTTTCCTTCAAAATACATACTACTTGTTTGTCAAAATAGTTAACTATGATTTTTAAATTGACATTTGTATTATTACTTATTAAATGTTATAGACCACTGTATGTAAAAAATAAGTTTAAATTATAAAAATTTAAACAGATACAGTACTCTTCGTCTGGATCACTTCATGCAGTCACAGCTTAGAGAAGAGAATATGGTTACATTTAATTTTTGATTTCAAATTTTCAGGTGTAAGACACATTCTCCTTAACCTACAAAATATTTTGGGATCTTCTAATAAATAATCATGAATTACTAAATGTGTTGCTAAGCGATAATCACGATAACAGCTGGACCGATTCGGCTAATTATTTTAATAATACATGCATTGAATTCCGAGGAAGGTTTGGTTAAGGAAAAAAAATATAAAAGGAATTTCGACATACTTAAGAATTCTAGAAAATATTTATAATATTAACAATACATTATCAAATGTTGGATCAGATAACACTTTTTTTAGATAAGTTCAAAGAGGCAAAAGCATTGGTTAAGATTTAAATTAAAAAATAATACAGTGCTTCATCAGAAGTATAATGCAGATTGCAAAGTCAAATATACTATCTAATTTTTACTTATGATTGAACCGTTGACAAATAAACCAGGTAATTCATTTTAAATATTATTTCAACGCTGTAATAACCCCACCTGTTATAATGGACAAAGCCGTGAATTTTTGCACTTAAGATAATTTAAACTGGTTGGCTCCTTTGATATTGTGTATAGCATTGTTACTGTAGTTAGAGGATAGGCACACTCTGCATATTATCCCAGAACCAGGCAAAACAGCGACGGAAATCGATGCTTAGTCTTATAAGCTGTATGCACATATATTCTTAATCTCAATAAAAGAAATAAAATCACTTATCAACAAAAAACATCGTTGGCCGAAAAAAGACCCTTCTTAATCTTTAAGATTTATTAAAAAGCCCTTAAATGTTATTTGTTTATTTTATTCGTGAGTCCAACAACATAAACTCAACTGTAGAACCGTAAAAGATTAGTGCGGTAGTGAACAGAAAAACCCGGAACTGACTCTTTTGACCGCATTAACTTACCATCGGGCTTGTAGAGACAGCGCTAGAGCAGATGAAGCTGGAATCTGAAGATGAGATACCCTTGACTTGGGAGCGAGATGACATACAGTATGAAAAAATGAGAGAAACTTTGCAAACATTTGAAAGATTATTTATCTAGAACGACTAACATAACTCCCCTTATCTGGAAAAACCTGTTTTTATTTTTATGACCTTTCAAGTAGTAACTTTCTCTTTCCCTTCAGCACGCCTCCAAAACCTGGTCATCTGCACATTTTCCTGTAATTGCTAATTCACAAATAAATACTTTTCCCTTTTATTTACCTCGTATTTGACGTGTATAATACTTAGAAAAATGGACTCCGAATCATTAGAAGAGCGTCTTAAATTAGTGCCATAATACTTTCATAAAATATTAGTGGAGACAAATATTTAATATTAAATCTTTATTAATATTTTTGAATGTTTTTTTATAACTCAGTTATTTAGTTCAATGCCTATTTATAATAAATATATTAACACTTATGTAAAAGTATGCACAGTTACAGTAGCTTTCCGCATGCTTCCAACACGTAAATCTTGGCAATACCCCTAGAAGAGACAGAGTACAAATGTAAAATGAAGAGTTCCTCCCATTTTTCAAGATTTTATGTATTTCTATCCATACGGGGTTTTTTGAAAATAATTTATTATTCGTTGACAATTTGAAATATCAAACTGAACATTAATGGTCTGACCATTTACCCCATTTTTGGCAATAGTTTCTAAATTATTGACATCGACAATGTAAAAGCCTAATTCTTTTAAAAGTCATTTTACTTAGAAGATGTTATGGCCTCCATTTTTTATATTATTTTTATTCCTTACAATGGGTTTGCCAAGATGTAGAAATTGGAAAGGTTAGAGCGTACGCAGTTCCATTTAATACATCAATTAGTTGCCGTATGTCTCAACACATGTGGAATAACAAACTCTAAGCAAGATGGAACTAAAAATTATCTTATAAAGATTATTTTGCCTTGGTCTATAGAGTGCTTACGATTAATTACAAGACACCCTTTACAAAAAATTTCCTGACTAACTCATTAACGGCAAAATTAATGAAAGATAAATACACAAAACATGGTACGTAGGATTATATTTTGCCTTAGAGAGCAATATATGAACAAAGCGTTCAAGGAAGGGTGTCTCAAACTTCTATAGTTGAAAGTACTTATAATTTCAATTGGAATTAAGTACTGAAACCAATAATTATAAAGGAGTTCACTATATGTACGAATAAACGTAGAGTTTTAACGTATTGAGATTTTTTTATTTATAACATAAGAATTTTAAATATATAGAAAACCTTGAAAAATTTAAAAAAATAAACATTTAAAAAGTTTAAAAATAAGTTTTTCGATGTCTCTTTACGCTTTTCTGAAATTCTGCACAAACAATATTTTCGGTTTTAATACTTATAAATTTAAGCGATGTTTTTATTTTTTGCTTGTGAAAATTTTTCTTTTTTATTTCTTTAATTGTATAGATCTGTAATGTTAAGATACTCAATTTTTCAAACTATCTATTTGTATTTTTAAACCTTGATGAATGTAAATTAGACAGATTTTAACTCTTTTATCAAATTGTAATCCTTTGATTTAACACATATAAACAAATTATTAACTCAGGAAATAACTGACTACGTTTGCCATATTTCATTCCTGACCAGATTGGCCAGTATAAAATTTATATAATAAAACAGGTCGACAGCAAAATATTTTAACTAACTAAAGTAGATTATAGATAAAGTAAATGAGTCTATTGTGTTTGTATTGAAAGATAAATAATCTTTGTTGTATTTTTATTACTTAAAAATAAGCAGCTTAAAGTCTTATATACGTGTTTGCTATTTACCTTAGAATTCGAAATTTACGGTATACATGTCTGTACAGTATTTTCATAATAGAATAGAAATTTAAAAAATCATCAAAACAATTATCAGAAGACTACCGCCATTAAGAGTACAGTATTAAAAATAAGGAAACATTCATAAAATGCATATTGTTGAGTAAATATCAAATCTTTAATTTATAAGAAAACTTATTAAAGTTCTAAAATCTTTCTCGTTGTGTGTCAATTAATTAAAATGCTTAGTTCCAATTTACTGAAAGTAATGCTCATAACGCAACGTCATCATCAAACGTTTACATTCAAACAAGAAAAATCAGGTTTAATAGGTCATTTATATAAACAACAATATAATTCAGCGGGTTATAGAACATTGTGGTACACCAGCCTTAACAAAGTAAAGGCAAATAAACTTGGAAATCCTGACCTGTTGTATTTTACTGTTAAAAAAGCTTTTAATCCAATTATGGGCGTTTTATAATTTCCATTCCATTTTTAATTCTGTTGATACAGTTTTGTGGTATACAATAACAAACACTTGTTAAAATAAATAATTAAACCTGTTGATTTTCACTATTATTTAAGCTGCAAACGATTTCATTATAGATTGCTAATATTGTCTGTTCGGTTAGTTTTCATTTCCTAAAACCAAACTAAAAAGGACGAAAAATGTGGATTCTATCAAAAAGTTGATCAATTTCTCATATGTTTCAATGATTTTAGACAATATTTATAACAAACTAGTAGGTCTTGCATTGTTTAATTAGTATGACGTTGTTTTCTTAAATATTGTAATACCAGTAATTAGTTTAAATGGATAATGGAAATTTACTTATACCAACGGCATATTAAAATATTGAAATTAACTCCTACTAATGAAGAAATTGTTTTATAGCAATAATGTATTTTGATTTATTATTGTTATTGTATAAAGTTAATAACTGATATTGTACAGTACTACTTTTTTTATCGTATTATATTGCAGTATTATTGTGACTAATCTTTTGTATTTTGAAAATGTTTATATTATTATAGGTTTACTTGTTTATGAATTGAGACATTTTTTGTATATTTTGCGCTCCTCCAAAATATCTATGGTTATTCAATAAGGTTTGAATACAGTTTTTCTTTTAAATTAAAAAAAAACACATTTTTATTCAGAATCTCGTGCTTTTATATCTCAATAAACATATTTCATACTTTTCAATTATAATTGTTTTAGTATGGTAGTAGTTTAGTAACTTTTCCCGTTGAGAAAAGAAAACTATAAGCAAAAACGGAGAATTAGGGCAGATAGTATATGAATAGAGAGTTTTAAAAGTAAGCTGTGAAGTGTTGAAAACTAACTAATCAAAATGAACTTATTTTACTTTTGCACAGACGTTAGACTGGGATTTAGACATTTCTTGTAACTAAAGTTCTTTTTGATTTCATTATTTTTAGTTATTGGCAGTTCTGATTTATATTTTATTACTCGTACTACATGTTATATGACAGTTTAGAGTACCTTATTATATTTAAATAAAAATTAAGTTTATTCCAGAAAATATGTAAGCATGAATCATCTTGTCCGCTTCTATTGTAATTACTTTACTCATATACTTTGTGTTAATGCTTGTGTTAATGTAATGTAAAATTGTGTCTAACTTATCTATATATATAAAAATGAATGTTTGTATGTTTGTCCTTTATGGAATCGTGAACTATTGGACCGATCATGATGAAAATTTGTACGTATATGTATTTTTCCACGGAGAAGGTTTATAAGCTATGCCCATCCCTTTCCCGATTCAGGATTCCGCCCCACTGATTACAGAAATACCCATAAGAAATGCATTGCAGCAAACATATGTTAACGTCTTTTCAAATTTTTAATCAGCTGTTCTTTGTAAACATATATTACACTTATAGTTTTAAAGCATAGAGTAAGCTTAAGAGAAACGACAAATTTTGTTTAAACTGTTTTTGCAATCACTGTTAAACATAGACTTTACTATCCAGATAATACAATTCAAATTTGACGTAAAAATTCACCTTTAACTGCAATATTTATTTAATATAAACCATGCTCATGCTTGATCAGAAGGGTAATGCAGATATCATAATTACTATCTTACGTTGGCTACAAATATAAAGAATGTTATAAAATCAACCTTAGTTGTTTTTTTTTGACAGAAGTATGGTTCTCAAAACTCCGTGTGTACATATTCTCTCGATCGAGACAACAAAGCAAGCTCAATCGTGGCATCGGAGATATAACTAATTTAATCTAAAATTTATTATAGTAAAAAAAAAATTTACTAAGTAATATAAGGACTTCGGTTCTTAAGATTTGCGTGCGAAGCCGTGGGTAACAGCTAGATAGAGGCAGGAATATGGTACATACCTTCATAATACGCCCAAGAGGCTCACGATGGAACGACTATCAATTATCTCAGCAATGTTTAGAATGTAATAGAAAAAGAATAAGTGAATATAGTGTACTGTTTTCAACGGGAAATTGCGTGCGAAGCCGCGGGCAACTTTTGCAAAAAATTATTGAAATGCGCAGCAAAGCGCGCCGGGCCCGCTAGTAATAAATAAGTTATAACTATTTTACAATGGAACATGTCTTAAAACAATTGAAATCGGCTTTCAATAATGATAAATCACAGAATAAAAACAGTCCACTGGCAAACATAAAACAAATAATAAAAACATATTTTAAAACATTTTTCATGCATATTAAACAGTTTGAGAACACATATGGTGACTTACTTGTCTTTGTTTACACTCCATGACGAAGTAGAAAGAAGTTCTTAACTGTGTTGAAACAGAAGATAGGACCGCGTATCTCTATACTAGAGCGCACAGCGAAATAGTAATGGCGCACGAGCACTACGTCTATAAGTACTGGTGACTGTTGGAAGGGGGTGTAGTGTAGAGGGGAAAGTGAGACGGGCCGAATGTTGCCGAGTCTATCCGAGTACTACCGAGAGTGTTAGAATAGTGGTATAGCAGCGAGTACCTACACAGAGGACAGGCATAATTGGTTAAAAACTTGACATTCGGTTCAAAATTTGTAGACCCACTAATTACAATTTAAACTATGTTAAGAAATATCACCCATAATAACAAAAAGTACTCGTAGGATTTTAGCAAGACTTGTACCCAAACCCTTGTGAAGGACGTTAATGATCCTAAAAAGCAAAAAAATGTTTATAAAGAATACAAAAAATAACTACTCACTGGTTTATGAAGCTATGTCACAATGGTCACCACACGATCTAGATTAATTTTACAGGAGGAGTCCGATTGGGAACAGATATGGGAAGGGAGAAGAAGGAAAGAGAGAGAGAGAGAGAGAGAGAGAGAGAGAGAGAGAGCGAGCGAGAATACTGATTTATTACTATTTTATAATTTAAGTTAGGTTTATATTCTAAACATTAGGTATAATGCTTTTACTTAAATTAGATCCTTAAACACTATTATTTAACTATATAACAAAAAAGTAGTGTAATTCTCTATTCAATTTCATAAAAAGAAAAATAATTAAATTAAACTAATTTAATAAAGTTTATAATTAAAGAAAAATAAGACGATAATAACAAACGGAGTTTATTCCAATAATAACTAGTGTTAATTATTAATAACTCACATAATATTCTTCTGCTACTATATGTGGGAGCTCAAGGATTAATTATTAACACTAGGTATAAGCATTGTTATTATTAGGTATGAAAGTGTAATAATTTAAATCAAACGTGTAAGGCAACTAATCTAAATTATTTATGCCTTTGTGCTCCAATTAAAATATATTGATGAAATAATATTCTATTTATAAAGGCTTAAAACATTTCTTTATAACTTAGTGCGTTTTATGTTATAAACAAATTTTTGAAATTCAATTACAAAATAAATTTCTGATACACATGCACTGTTAGTAAACATTAACAATAATCATCTTCATGAATTATCTCAAAATAAACAGAAAATATTGAATCAATAGTATGAAAAGTTAGTTGCACAAACAATATTCCACGTTACTAGAAGCTGAGCAGCGCACCATGTACAACCGCCCTACCATCTCTACAAACTAACTCGAAATTCTGCTGTTATTGGAATGCTGTAGATGTTAGTTACCTATATTAGATGCAGAACTGAAGAGTGTAGGTGTAATTTTGCACTTGTAGAGATGTTTTAAGATGTCGTTATATACAGTATTCATTGATTTCAATAACAATATTTTCCTACAGAAATATCAAAGCATACGCACTTTAATCTGGCCATTAAGTATAGAGTAAAAGATGAAAACGAGGTCGTATTGAACGAGAAACATGTAGTTTTATTTAAAAACAGGAACATGTAATTTGGCATAATATCTAGCTAAATACCTGTACAGAATAGAGGTAACGAAGTATGGTAGGGATCCAGTTTTGTATTTCTTTGATCTTGAGAAATGTGTTTACCACAACAGGAATTATTACTGTTTTATCAACACTAATATTTTTTTAATAAGTTCTCTTTAATGTAAGTATTCTTACCTCTTGGAATATTGGTATTTAATTTATAAACATTCTTAGTTTCCGTTCTATTGTTTTATTACACTCAGCATATGTAGCCTATAGTTTTGGAGATTCGATGTAGAATTTCAACCATGAACTTGTTTTTGAGAAAGCACTATAACGAACACTAGTGTTCGAGTGTTGTAAATTAATGTCTTTAAGTCATGTCCGTTCTCCTTATTTTGACACATAAGGAAATGTTTGTCAGCAATAGGTAACTTTATTAGAATTCTGTGAGTTTTGACGTCAATTTCTTTCCTCTATGTTAGCGTCATATTATATATTTATTTATTTATTTATATTTAGGCCGAGGATACACGTGTCTTTTAATGAAATTTAAATTATATAATTTACCACTCCACGTCCGTTATGAGGAAAATAGTTTATAACGAAGTAAACTTATCTGAACTAGTATGATTTTTGATATTTTTTCGTTAATTGCGTTGGATTTTTTACAGTAAATTGGATGACAGTTGTGAGCTGCAAAGTTCGTCAGGCGAAGTTGTTTTCTAACATTTGTTCTACCATAACTTTTTGTTGCCCGCTAGTAGTGTCATTAGGTATCGACAAGTATTAGATATGACAGCTTACAAGTTATGTACATAAAAAAAAACAAAAATTATGAAGGTACTTATCCACTTACAAATAATAGTGTTCCTGTTCATTATAAAAAGAAAATTGATCTAGTTAAATTAGACATTAGGGGAAGTTTCAAAATTAGTGCTATTGAAACTAAAATAAATCATCTTAAATAAATGAAAAAAAACTGAAAGGGTATAAAGACTTCTAGGATTTGTAGATAAACGCCATAATAATTATTAATGAGCGTGCTGTACGCACGGGAAAGTGCTGACTAAACAAAGGCCTTTAGTCTTGTAAATTACAAAACCCATCCAAACAAACTAGACTTTAAACCGAGTGCGGGGCCTACCCTCTTCTATCATTGAACCCTACCTAGACAATAGACTCGGACAGTAATCTCCTTGCCTTCCAAGAAGGTTTTATCTAATGAAGAGTATTCCACCAGTTCCGGTCGAACAAAATTTTCACTTTACTTTCTAATAGTACTATTAAAATTATTCTTTGGGTAAATCACTGTGTTTCACAGTAAACTGAAATGGACATGTATATGGCCTCACGAAAAAGTTCAGTTCATACTTTTTTGCTATTATGCAGTTAATGAAATAACATTAGTACTCATTTAAAAATATATTTACTCCTATTTAAAATACAGTATTATATTTGGGGGAAATTCAATTGACACTTTTATTTCATTAAGAATAAAAATGGGCATTCGAATTGTGAGTCAATCTACAATGCTTTCATTATATAGACCTTTATTTTAAACTGCATCCACTTTTGAAATACATATTTCTGATCTTATTAAATATTTTAATAAAATTTATCGTACTTTTTCAAACAAAAACCTGTATACTGTAGTACAGTATATGGAGATAGCTACTGTATTCCTGAATATGGAATGCCTTTTCAAAATTGAAGTTTACTGGTAACGTGTTTTATTCATCTATTAAATATTCAACTCACTATCAGCCTAACTGAGGAAGTAAAGCTTACGCTTTAGTGCTAAGCTTAAAACATTTTACTATCTAAAGTAATAGATAAAACAAACGTATACTATTGATAAAAGTTGAGTTTGTAGAGCCTATCTTAAAAATAATATGTTGAAATTTTGTTTTTGGTTTTTGGCTTGGCCGGCAGCCAAGTGTACGGAACGTTCCCGTAAACTTAAAGATGACAGTGAAGAGGTATGTTCGGGCTGTTATCCTCACATGAAAACTCTTATTGACGAAATTCACCAGTTAAGTTCAAATCAAAAAGCCTTGTGTGAACGACTTTCTCTAGTTGAAAGTGAGAATGTTAGGATAAGGTCTGCTTTGGACAATCAGGCAGAAGTCCTGAGCGACTTGATTGATGGAAAAAGTGTTAGTTGCACCACATATGTAGCAAAGTAAAAGTGGGTAAAGATGTAATGTTAGAGCAACACAATAAAAACAACCATTTAATATCAACTATTACTGAGGATAAACCTTCAAAGTGTTTGCCTATCGCAGGTGGGCCTAAATTAAGTTCAGTGATTGACCTTGCTAAAAATGGCAGTACAGACAGTCTTCCAGGTCAGCAGTGCACACTGAATACGGTGGAAAAGAGCTGTAAATGGCAGGGGAGAAGAAACTAGAAGACGTTCAGACTTTCGTGTACCCAGTAGGCCTAGTGGGAATGTCGAAGATTTTCAATCTTATAAATCAAAGCATACATCGAAACAGGGAGAAAAAAAGGGTCTACATCAAATCGTAGTGGCCTAACGGGCAGTGGCAGTGCTAGTGTTGATGTTGAAACATAACCTTACAACGGTGAGTAAACGAGAATATTTGTTTATTTCACGACTTACATCAACTACAACTAAGGATGAAGTCAAGAATTTCTTAGCGCATCGCGAATGTAATGATGTTTTGGTTGAGAAATTGAACTCAAAATACCCTGAGGAATACTCCTCTTTTAAGGTTAGCATTTCCGCAGATAAGTGGGGAACTGTGTACAAATCAGAGTTTTGGCCTAAAGGTGTTTATATTAATAGATTCCACTTTAAGAAGTCTTTAAACACACAAACTTGGAAAGCCAATTCAGTGACATAACTTTGAACAGTGATGTAGTTGCAGTCACTACAAATTCTGGTAATTTAAGTGTAAAATCTCCGAGGCTAAATATTGTCAATGTAAATAGGCCTAGCCTATCTCGGAGTGTTTGTGAACTGGGCTTTGAATCTGAACAGCCTTTAAATGTCTTGTATTGGAATGTACAGTGTATTACAAACAAAATTGATTTTATAAATCTAATGGCTAAAACACATCAGTCTGATGTAATTTGTGTTAATGAAACACTAGCTGAAAGAACATGAAATCAGCAACCTTGCATTGCCAGGTTACGTTGTTGCATCATATTTTTGTAGAACTGTTAAAATTCATGGTGGATCCATAATTTTAATTAAAGAGAATCTTAGACTTTGATGAAGTGTATGATAAGTCCATAATTTTTGCGGAAGAAATTGACTGTGAAGTATCTGCTGTGATATTGCCTGGCTGGAACACGGTTATTGTGACATTATATCGATCACCTTCAGGTAATATAAATTCTTTCTTTGACAAAACTCCATTCTGTTTTCACAAAGTGTGCATGGTGTTAAACTTAACATTATTGTGGCTGCAGATTTCAATATTAATTTTCTTAACTCTGATGAATACACTGTTCAGTTGCGTGACCTTATAAGTGATTTTGGCTTGCACATCACGGTACGTGATATCACTCGACCGAGTGGAACCAGTTCAGGGGGCTCTTGTATAGACAATCTTCTTACGTCAATTCATCCAGATCGTTGGACTGCTACAGTTATTAACACTGCGGTATCAGACCACAATGCAATTTTGTTTACTGCTTATTTGGAGTCTCATGAGAAATGTTCTAAACATAGTAATATTATTAGACCTGTAAATAGTTTTAAATTAGTCCATTTTGTAAATCTTATAAATCAAATAAATTGGATTAGTGTTTACTGCTCCAAAGGTGATGTGTAAATAGTAAATTTAAAATATTTTTTGATCTATTTTTATCAGCATTAAATACATCTATTCCACTTAAATATATTTTGAATAAAAAGAAAAAGTGTATGCTGTAAATGGTACCATGTAGGCCTTATTAAATTAAAACAAGAGTTGGATAGGCTGTATTTTCTAATGACTAGCAGTTCCACTGGGCTGCGAGACTATAAGGGGAAAGTACCACCAGATGAAAAAAAATGTATAAATCTGAAATAAGAAAAGCTAAATTTAATTATAACAGTAGCCTTATTGATAACTCTAAAAATAAGACAAAAGCTGCATGGAATGTAGTGAATCAAACACTTAATGTAAATAGAAAGCCTGTACTAAAACCAAATGGGCTAACTTCTGTAAAATTTTAATGAGTTTTTTATCGAATCTGTTGATAATATTAGTAATAATATACCACCTAGCAATAGTGATTATCATCTGTATTTGAGAGCTGTCAGTTCAAATCAAAACAATGTTTTTTTAGTTTCTCTTTGGAGGAATTTCACTGTGGAAAGTGTGTACACAGCGATTTGCAGCCTAAGCAACAGTACATGTCTTGATATATATGGAATGAATGCTCCTATTCTTAAGATAGCTGCTAAATACATTAGTGAAGTCTTAGCTTATTTGTTTAATGAGTCTATAAGTCAGGGTGTCTTTCCTAATATTTTAAAACAAAAACAAGGTTATTCCTGTTCATAAAAAAGGTGCCAAAGATGAACCAAAAAATTACAGGCCTATCTCTATTGTGCCAGCAGTGTCTAAAATACTGGAATCCTTAGTGCATAATCAACTTGTAAATATGTAGAAGGAAACTGTCTGTTATCTACTAAAACAGTTTGGCTTTTAGAGCGAAACGTAGTACCATTGATGCAGTTCAAACATTAATAAATGATTGTCTAAATGGAGTTGAAAATAAAGACTGCTCAATCTTTAGATCATTTGACATGTCTAAAGCTTTTGATACCGTTGTACATAGCATTCTAGTTGATAAGTTAGTTTTTTATGGTTTCACTGATGTTACTGTGAAGTTTTTTAGATCCTACTTAACAAATAGATATCAATCAGTGTTTCTAAATGGTTCATTTTCTCCGTCTTTAAATGTTAAACATGGCGTACCACAGGGCTCAATTTTGGGTCCAACCACTGTTTATTTTATACATAAATGACCTGCCTTTTAATTTAAGTTCTGTTGGTGCTAGTAGTTACCTGTTTGCTGATGATTTAGGTGTGTATGTTAAAAAAAAGAGCCTTGAAGTCATGAGATCAGTCTTAAGCCAGCAAACCAGAGTAATAAATGATTGGTGCGCTGCTAACAAGCTTTGTATTAACATGGAGAAGGTTGTTGACTTACCTGTTAGTTTAAGTCACTTTGATGTTACCAGTAGTTTAAAATTTCTTGGAATTAATATTCAATCTAATTTAAAATGGGAAAATCACATAAACAATCTTATCTACTCGTGTTAGGCAAGGGTATATTTGTACTTAGGATACTGAAAGATAGTGTAGGCACAGATACCCTTATTATGTGTTTATTATGCATACATTCACAGCCTATTGTCCTATGGCACTTCCCTCTGGGGCAATTATCATGGAGCTCAGAGACTTTTTGTGTTGCAAAAAAGGTCCATCAGATTAATATGTGGGGTATCAGCTAGAACACATTGTAAACCTCTCTTTATAAAATCAAGAATTCTTTCCCTGCCATCTATTTATGTATTGTCTGTTTTAATGTACATAAGAAAACAATTTGTCTACTCTTGAGGATTACACCTCAGTACATGAAACACAACACAAGATACAGGCAACATTTGGTGACAAAGAGGTGTTGTTATACTCTCACTCCAAAATAGTTTCGTTCTACCAAGGGATTAAAATGTATAATTGTTTACCACAACATCTTAAGGTGCTGCCTGTAAATAAATTTAAGAATAGTACTAAGCATATTTTATTGGATGAATGTCTGTACAGTGTTCAAGAGTATTATGACATAAACTTTCTTAATTATTGACTGTTATTAATTGTTGTAAACTTATTAATTTATTGTTGTTGTTGTTGACACTTGTCCTGCATTCTGTAATGTGTAATGACAAATAAAGGAATCTGAATCTGAATCTGAATCTGAAAGCTCGTACATTTAATATCTACAGTAATTTATACAAATGACGAGTATGTGTAGATTTATGTACGAATACAAATGCTTTAATATTTTATATGCGGTAAATACCTACTTTCGGATTAAAAGTATAGATATCCGAGTTTGATTATTAATCGTGAACTAACTTGTAGAGTTAAAACAACGTTAGTTATATACAAATTTTGCTTTTTAATTTCTTCATTTAGCCATACAAAGCAGACAGCCTAAAAATAATAACTACCAGATTAACGTTAGTAGGAACGAAAAAAGTAACCGGAATTTGGTCCTTTTTAAGTTTTATAAAAAATCCTCGGAAATTTGAGATAAAGACTTAGTTTAAAACAGTATTATTAAAATTGCACTCTTTTTTAATAAGTAAGTATTGTAGAATTATATGGAAACATCTCTCACTAAATTAACATATTAACTTTACTTATAGACAGGGAAATTTAAATATTTGGTATTGGTCTCGTTATGGAGATCTTACAGTTGTTTCATTATCTCTGGTGTGTAATTATTTTTACATGCTATAATAAACAAAATTATTAATACATAAGTTTGCTGTATATACAAAATATGAAAATGGCTTGTAAATTTGCGAGAACGTTAATTACAGGCGAAATTGAATTAATAAACAATTACTAGATTGGAGAAATTACAAATTATTATACAGAAAGTAAAATATTTATAAACAGAGAATATTTTATTGTTGATAAATATTTATTTATTAACAAAAAGTCAGTGAACAGAGTGTATAAACAAGTTGATAAAATCTCGTGCCCCTTAAAGAACAAAGAACTAAACTGGCTTCGTGTGGAGACGGCGCCGATATAAAATTAGTTTTAAGAAAGGGAAAACAAACTTTCTTTTTGGAAGTCGTGTATTTTAATCTCGATACTTTATAGTTTGGAAGTCTATAACTTTACTCTCTCGAACTCACCTGTTTTTTCGGTAACAAAGTTGGGTTGAGTATTTATGAAGCTACCAATTCTATATATTGCAAACGTTTTTAAAGTTGTATGCATGTTGATTACTAAATAACATAAAACCTATTAGAGAGATTTACACAAATTGTAGCGTGTAAATTGCTTATATATAAATATATTAGTACACAAATACCGCCTATTAAAACTTGTGAAATAATCATTAAAAAATGGGTATTTACTATAAACATGGCCTGTCAATTTGAAATAGTTATATAACTGATAAAGTCAACGTTCGCAGTTTCATATAATGTTTTGAATAAGTGCCAAGATGTTGCAGTATACAGGTAATAGCAACTAAAGTAATACACTTAACTTTGTCCATATATGGCGGCAGTGATGAATTTATATTATCTATTATATTCTGGATGTTTCGGAATCTAAATAAACATTGTTATGAAGCTCTTACACTATTAAAAACGTGGTTTCCTGTAATTAAATTACAATTTTTTAGGTTTTAGATAAGATTTTATAACACTTATAGAAAAAAGTAACAATTTAAATAACAAAATTCCACAACTTGATTTTTTAAATTAAAACATTAATTTTATCTGTGGTAACATTTTTAATGTTTGGAGAAAGGGATGAATTGAATGAACTTATAAAATACTATACATAGGAAGGTTTCTCTTTTTGTAAAAATAGTAGACCACTAAAATTAAAGACGAACTTTTCTTGCCTAATTAATATTTAATTTTCACTCGTTATTATTCCAGAACTACTCTTTATAGAAAATTAAGACAAAAATATTTAATGCCAAGAAATACTTAGCAGTGCTTTTTTTTGATCAACATATTGCACAACTTGGCACTCAGGCAGAGCTAAGTAGAGCTGTTCAATATGCTTGGCTACTACAAGGTAATTGGGATCTGTTCCAAACCAGTCTGTCACTTTGTTGTAGGGTTTACTTACTATTCTTAGACTAGAGGGAATATATTGTGACGAATTCATTCAGTACTGTTCCAGTACTACTTTTTACAGAAGCTCAAGACTCTAATTTCTAATGTCGAATAATAATTGGTAGTGTTTATATTGATCTGTATAGTGTACAGCTTGTCTCTCATGCAGATTAAATAGAGTTGTTCAATATGCTTGGGTGCACAAAGTAACTGGGATCTTTTCCAAGCCATTATGTCGCTTTCCTTTGCCTAATTGAAGGGTTTTCATAGTATTCTTTGAGTAATGGCACAATCCTGTGATACATTTTTATCTTTTCCACTAAGGAATGGTACAGGACTTTACTACACTTGACTAATTTCAGTTGCGTTTTTTATTGAAAAAAGAAATGATGTCTTCTTTTATTCAAGTCATATCGAATCAATGTATATTATGAATTCTTACTGTAATACTGTATCTGTTCCTTAGGGTACGTATATATGTGAAGGTAAGAACATGTCGAGCACAAGAAAATGCATACACTATTTATAGCATCGTTTCCAAACATTTTTGACATCTTTTATATATGTATGTGTATATATATATATATATATATATATATATATATATGCATACACTATTTATAGCATCGTTTCCAAACATTTTTGACATCTTTTATATATGTATGTGTATATATATGCATACACTATTTATAGCATCGTTTCCAAACATTTTTGACATCTTTTATATATGTATGTGTATATGTATATATATATATATATATATATATATATATATATATATATATATACAAGAAGTGTTCATTGTCTTATCTTACTTGGAAATATCCAGAGATTTGCAGTTCTGTAAAATGTAAAGTAATAGTACAGAGTGAATTAACAATGTGCAATCACAAAACCTTAAAGGCCGTTTCTTAAACAGACATTAGAAGGGAAACAAAGTAGTTGTATCGATCAATCTGCTTCAGTTACAACATTATTTAATGTTTATTGAAGGCAATATGAGTACAAATTTCAAAAGAAATTAAGTATTATATCTAATTTACATCTACTTAAGAAAATAAATTACTTAGCTTATGCATTGCTAATTTTACACTTTTTAGTTAAAACGTTAATTAATTTACTATGTAAATTACTTTAGTAAATTTAATCACCCGGAAAGAAAATTTATTTCATTTTAAAAATGCTAATTGAAAAACTTTTTGAAAGGGAATAGTTTAATCGACACGCATATATTTTATGATTAAAACAAAAAAGAATGTATTTTAATCGCAGGAAATACAAACTTAGTTAAATACGTTTATTTATAACATTATATGTTATATGTTTAATCAGGTCCCAAGTAGTATTTTACGAGCCGGCTGAAATTTCAATTCAAGATTATAAATACCCAGAGGTTTCATTATGGAAAGAGACAAAATGCCGCCAAGACTCGTCGGAGAATAAGTTTAAAAATGATGCCATTATGTCACTCTACCGGGAGTTAAAACAATTCCGGATGAAAAGCATGCGAGACTCAAGCATAACTTGATATCTTACAGATTAGGGGATACCAGAGCTGTACTCGAAAATAAACATTGGGGAATGCTAGGGGGCAGCGACTTGTCTGCTTATTTCAGGATTCTAGGAAACTTTAATGGTCACAATGGGGAATATAGTGCGATTTAAATGTGATATCCACTTTCAAAAATAAAGTGAGACAAATAAATTTCAGTACAGTGCCTTTGTTTCATCCCTGACTAATACAGTTAATTTATTCAATAATATTTACTATTTATTGTAATTTCTATAGTGAAATATTAATTTAATCATCTCCATAATCATTAACTCATTAAAAGTATTTATATTTAAATTTTCTTTAAAGTATCTCAATGCATTGTACTACTTTCATAATAGATAACAGAATAGTTATTAATATCATAACAGCCATACGAGATTCCTTTAACTGTAAAATATGAACGGAGTGGCGCAGTAGATTATACAATATATCGTTTGTACAAATTGATATATTACACCTGAAAAATTAGCTTCTTTTGTAAGAATGTGATTGTTTTATACAAAAGAGCAAATTTTTCTGGACATTTACTATATTTCAGTGATCTGTAACACTTTGTTTTTAGATCTGTAATCTAATATCTTCCTCAGGTTAATAACTAGCCCAACACATAATTTAATCTAGGTTAAAATAATCATATCATATCAGAGCGTTGTGACACGCATAAGTCAGGAATCACAACAAAATCGTTGCGTGTCACCTTCAGTAACTCTAAACAATGCATTTAACAAAAACAAAACACAACACTAATTATAAAAACTTAACTACAGAATACAGTTAGAATAACATATATAAGATGCTTTCTTTTGTTAAAATATTTTCATATGAGCAATAAAGAATTTTTTTGTTCAAATCACTTCCATTACTTTTGTAAGGGAAATAATTATTTTCCAGATATTTGCCATTGTTCAATGATCAGTAACACTTTTGTTACGATAATAATAGTACACAACTTTGTGACATGACCATGATCTATTACACGTTGTAAAATTGGTGTTACTGATTTCTTGTATTACTGAACGATGGCATATGTACAGAAATTCTGCTTTCTTTACTGTCTTTCTATCGACAATCGCAATCTTTAAACAAAGGAGTTTTAACTTCACATGCATTACTTTCATGAGCCTACTTTTAAATTATATCCCTTTCTGTTTAAAAGCTGCTTCGGCGTACTAGACTCATACTTAATAGCTCAAACCAATGAATACTTACTTTAGTATTCATGCTTAAATCCATCTGCTAGTCGAATATACAAAGATAAAGGTACAAGCAGGTACGAGGTAGGTCTATTGTTTGCAGTCAGACAGAACAGTTGAACTCAGCCACCGAGTCTCGGGTCCAGGCACAGAACACGGACGTATACAATATAATTGTCCTGGGTGACATTAAATTTGAACACTTTTAATGAAGGTTCTTTCATACAAAATCCTGTAAACTTGCATTTTCTTCCACTACCCTTTTCCTACTATTGCTTCCGTGATTATGGTTACTAACGATAAAGACAGGTTAAAATTTCTAGCAGTTACCGCGGCTATCTTACATAATAATTCCATAGCTTTCTTAGTTTCTTAGAAAGCATTTAGGATTCTTCCTCTGATTTAAGGGGAAGTGTATGCCATCCCTCTATTTGTCCAATAACTATAGTACAATTTTCAGGGAGACAACCAGTTTCAATAGTTCATTTACCTAACTTCACAGCTTTTTAAATAAGGTGGATTTTAGAACAACGTTTAAAAAAAATTTATCAAAAAGTTATGAAGTGACTTTGTCTTTTCAATGTGTATAACACTCCTGATCAAGCACTTCAATAGTTGCACTCCTAAAATATCAACAGTTGTTTAGTGTCAGTTAACTTCGGACTACATTTCGTAAATATGATAATTATTCTCCAGAGCTATTAAATATTCCGAAAAAAAATTCCGAAGTTTCTCACCTATTATGCCTCCCTTGGACATCTACAAATATTTCAAAACGAAAATTAGCCAAATTAGTCTAGGCAGTCTCCAGTTTTAATGAGACTAAGAAATGCCATTTCATTTACAAATATAAATATTACTTGTACTATGCCTGTGTTATAATTAACACCTCAATTTGGTAGTTAACTATGTCTAAAATCATATCTCACAGAATTAAACTTTTGAATTATTATAAACTTTTTATTCTGTTAATAAAATTATGCCTTGGAACAAATATGAAATTTAAATGTAACATAAATAAAATAGGTACCAGCTATGGAAATGACAGAAACGCCAGAAATGATTATTGACACATATTAATACGTTTCCGATGCTAATTGATTTGCACGACAGGAACATTTGTTCAGCACTGACAAAACATACTACAACCTCTAAATTTTCTATGAAAAAGAAAAGAAAAATCAAGAACAGACTCAGGTGTAAATTTTCTATGAAGCACACGGTCATTTGAGGTGTTTCAACTGAATTCGGGCTCTAGTCATTGTAGATCCGAGAAACTGCCAGATTGTGTGGAGTCTGTCGAGACGGAGCCACTCTGGTGACTGACGAGTTCTACATCCTAAGAACAAAATATGCAAGGATTTGGTGATGTCTTTCTTCGTATTCTATAATATTCGGGTAGTTTTATTTCCTCTCACATTACCTTAAATTGTTTGCAAATATGCAATATTTTTATGTATCTATAAAACTAATACTTGTAGTGGAATTACATTTCTAATGAAGTAAACTATCATTAAAGCATCATAATAATAAATGTTGTACCTTTTTAGTATGATAGAAAGGAATTAATACACCGGTACTGTTCAACTACAACATATCTGGAGTATATATATATACCTGTTCTAAAGCATGAATATGTCTAAAAGTTGCAGAATTACCATATTTATACAACAAAACTAATATATATATATATATATATATATATATATATATATATATATATATGGTAAGTCTGCAACTTTTAGACATATTCATGCTTTAGAACAGGTCTAAATTTAGTATAAGTAGTTTCAAAGAATGTTTTTGTCGCAAAGAGATCGGTTAACATTTTCGGATCCTTTACCGAAGTGTTTATGTCACAAACAGATAGGTTATCCTTTTGGAATCCGTTCCTTGAGTGACTTTGAACACACCGCGCTTCGACTACTGTTTTTGTACACAAAAGTATGAACTTACAACAGAATAGAGATGGCAGATAGAACCAAATCCAACTTAAGATGACTATTTAGTTTGGGAAAACATATGATTTAGTAATTAGTTAGCTTCTTGTTTATTACAAACGTTTTAGAATGATAATATAGTTTTACTTGTAAAATATAACATCTAAAGGTAGTATTTAATTATTTATATTTCCAATCTTCTGTATTACACTTGCAAATTTTTAAATTAGTGTATCTGCAAAACCTGACTTATTTTCATAATCACGTACATTTATCAATGTTTAATTTTCCTGAACATCGATATTGTTGACAGGAACAGTAATATAATCATTACATGCCATATTTTCAATATTTATTTTATCCATTTAAACCATGGATAAATAAAAATAACTAATGAGAACATTATAAAAAACACAGTCGCTATTTCAGGTTTTAAAAATTAATAAAATATATTTCATTTATAATAAAAAAACTAGCTTAAATGTATTAAAATACTAGTTTATCCATTCTAATAAGGCATGCACACATTTTACAAAATCTTATACTTATTATGTAGTAAAATTTATATCTATGATATTAGTATACTATCATTTTCATAGTTTTTCTATGACTTGATAACTATCTCACTTTGTTTTTGTATTTCGTAGGTAAAGAAGAAATGCTTGAAACTAAAAATCAAATTATATATTTGGTGAGATAAAACTGGAAACAGTCATAATTGAAAATTTTAATGTTAATATATGAAGAATATTTGTTACTTGAACAAAATATAAATCTATAATGGGCTTTTGCCAATAATTTTGCTCAAATAATTTTAAATTGCTAAAAATAATAATGTTTTGCTCAGTAAAACATTGTATCATGTACAAACTAATATATATTAATTGTTACGTATACATTAACACAGTTAAATATTATTCCGTCCCGATGTAAGGTAGATAAATGATATTTGTAGATCAGTTTGTAATTATAGACAGAGCGCATCTCGTATAGTATGTAAGTATACAATTCCCAGCTGGTACTTCATCAATATTCAATATATAAAAAGTTTGCGATTGCCACATAAGTAACATGTCCTGAGAATATAATTAAACACTGTGTATTTGCATTTCATCGATACATCCTTAACATATAACCTAGTTACCATGAATATTCCAAATGTTAAGAGATAAGGAACGCAACATAAGTAACATGTCCTGAGAATATAATTAAACACTGTATATTTGAATTTCATCGATACATCCTTAACATATAACCTAGTTACCATGAATATTCCAAATGTTAAGAGATAAGGATCGCAACATAAGTAACATGTCCTGAGAATATAATTAAACACTGTATATTTGAATTTCATCGATACATCCTTAACATATAACCTAGTTACCATGAATATTTCAAATAATAAGAAATTAGGATTGCAATATAAATAACATGTCCTGTATTTGCACTTCATCGATACACCATCAGCATCAGATTTTTCGGACGTTTGGCATCGTTGAGTAGTGAAAACCAATCAGTAACACTACGTTTCGAGATCTGCAGATCCAATATATTTTTCAGGTAAATGACTAACCTAATACATAGTTACAAACTAGGTTAAAATAAACATCACATCAGAGCAATATGACATGCGTAAGTCAGGAATCACAACCACCATGATTTGTGTCAACTATACTAATTCTAAAAATCCACTTAATAAAAAACTAAACCCGGCATTAATTATTGAACCTGAACCCAAGAATAAAAGTCACAAATATAAATAAATAGAATAAAATTCTGAATTCGACGACAAACCACCTTCACAATCCTTTCGTCGTCAAAAACAAATGTCAAACAAATAACTAACATATCCTGAGAAAGTAATTAAACACTGTAAATTCTCAATTAATCGATACGTCCTCAGCATTTAACTTATATACCATCAATATTTAAGATAACATCCTGAGGTTGCCTTTGAAACAAAACCCAAATTTTAAATACGAACATAAACTGTAAGAAACCATATATTAGCAAACCTTTACATCCATATACCTAATGTATATGACGTTATATGTTATACGCATTATTTCTATAGGTTTCATTATTGATATATAACCGGGGAATTTAATCACACGATGTATAATTTCATCTCTTCAATATAATATTATGTTCTGGAGACATCCCCACGCTAGGGCATACGCTTTGCATAGCCTGTTAGCAAGAACCCTGCTCGTGGCTATCGCTATCAGCTTGGAAGCGGAATTCCCCTGCAGCAGCGTCAAAAAACCCAGAAAAGATCCCCTAAGCTGTATCACACCACATTAATAACTACCTGCTATTTTTTCTGTTATATAGCTGATATATTACTATGTAATTAATTTTATGTACCTAATGATTTGTCTTATTATGATTTTTGTTCTGTAGTTGTGTTGTCATCCTTACTACCAACGTTTTATTTATTAATATTTTATTGTAATATATTGTTTATAGTATTTTTAAATATATTTAAGTAAGGTAATCATAATATATTTTGACAAATTTTTATATTTATATTTTTCCTATTCATACGAATATATTACTTTATCATACTAATTGTAATGGCTTGCCGTTAAAAGTAGGATGTCAAATAAAAATATGTAATTGCAATTTCTACACGTTGTATAATATAAATATAGAAGGTAATACTAACATGCAACAATATAATGGAGCATAAGAGAAGATTATTGGTCTGTTTGCCCCTTCAGATGTATTTCTATCGCTTCTTTACGGCATACCTATTACCGTAAACCATGAACCAATGGAGATATACACTACCCCTAACCGTGTCCTTTTTAATACTCTACATGTCTTTGTATATTTTTATTAAATAAAACCACTTTCAATTCAATCACACAGTATGAACTACTGCTACATCATATAATTTGTAATCCAACATCTAATGTAGTGATATCCTATACTTTATATATTATAAGTTGATGCTTGTCGTATAAGTAACATACGCTAAGTAACATCATCAATGTTCCGTGTCGTAAAATTCTTATGTCCACTCTGAATGTAACCACACTGTGGGAGAAGCTGCATACGGCTCCAGTATTTAACGAAGGTTCATTACACCTAGAATATCAGAGCTGAAAACTGTTATAGTAGACTCCCTGTTGAAACGAAACTTTTTTTTCGAATATAGAGGATTATTATTCAGGATGAGTTTGTCTTGAGTGTACGAAAATTCAAATCACATGATGTCAAGTCGTAATCAATCGATACATCTCTATATCTATGCCGGCACATCATTAATATGCCATACTATGTCAATGACAAACTAGCTAAATCATTGTTGCGTGCTGACATACTGTTTGCCATCAAGTCGTAACCAATCGATACATCCCTATCTATAAGCTGGAACATCATTAATATGCATACTATGTCAATGACAAACTAGCTAAATCATTGTTGCGTGCATACATACTGTTTACCATCAAGTCGTAACCAATCGATACATCCCTATCTATAAGCTGGAACATCATTAATATTCCATATGTCACTGACACAATAGCAATATCATTGGCGCGTGCAGACTTACCGTTTGCCGAGATGTTTTCATCACTGTACATCCCAATGGTTATCAGTGACTAATGAACGAAAATTTGATAAATGAAAGGACACACTGTTAAAATTTAACTCCTTAACACACTGTTAGAATGACATGAAATAATTATTGACATTCGTGGAAATTAAATATTAACACATCCTTTTAGCATAGCACTTTACTTTGTTCAATGTACAACGTATTAATTTCACAGTATGAGACACTTAATGACTGCTAGTAATAGTTGAGCCTCTAGAAGAGAACAGTGTTTGAAGAAACAACGGCCTCTAGCCTAGTGTGGGTGTCATATTGTCGTAGAAATATTATTGCCTTTTAGCTGGCACGCTTGTTGCTTTTATGGTGGTCTTTGTAGTAGTCGTAGAGCTTTCTCCGTTTCAGGGTTTTTTGGATGCAAATGTGTTATCAGAGAAAAGAGACAGAGGTGGTACGAAAGAAAGGCTGCAGAAATGGTTTCAGAGAATTAAAACAAAAGTGGTAACAGAGAATGGATACATAAATGATACAAAGGAGATATTTCATAAATAAGGCTGGATGTAAAATTTGTGTGTTAATATTCTAATTTACAAGACTAAGATGAGAATAAATTATTACTTTTATATCTTAAACATTTAATACTTAAAACTATTGGTCAAACAATTTTAGACGGATTGTTTTGTTTGCAATACCAGAAAACTAGAAAAGGTACTCGAATTCAGTGCTCACGTCACAAAAGCTGTGAGTTTGAAATTGACCATATTCGATTTCAAAGTGATCCATTTTAAATTATAAAAGTATTTATTCTAGTCAAAATTAAAGTTAGTTGGAGTAAGATCTTTTGCAGTTTATAAAGTAAATAAACAGATTTTCGTATCGTTATGTAATTTGGGACATAAACACACCTAAATACTAAAAATAATTATTTTTATATAGAGGATTGTATAATTCAACCATAGCGAGTTACTCTAGATTCAATTACATGTAAAGAACCAAATAGTGCACTAGAAATTCAATGTTCCGTATTTAAATTTGTTTGTAAAATTTCAACCATAAATTTTCTTGACTTTCTGCCTTTACGTTTTTGTTTTTAATCATTGCCTCAAAACTGCCTGAAGTTAAGACTAATCAGTTGAGCATTACGTATAATATGAAAATGGTTAATTTCGGGGCGTTTTTACGATCTAAAAATATTATTATAGGAAGGAGCTCTAGTACAACATTGGAAGGTTTCTTATAAACGGCATGGTTTAGGAAGTAATGAACCAATAGAATATGAAATTTGCATTGTAGTTTTTCAAAATTTGCTGTGGATGACATTTTTGTTTAAATTTTTTATGTTTATATTTCATTATGATCTGGTAAGAGACAAATTAGGTTTGTATTATCACTATGTTTAGCCTTTTGGTATTAAATGTGTCTTAGAAGAACGTTTATTGTATTAATCTCTCTCAGAAACTCACAGAAGATTCGGAAGGTAAACATAGTATGTAATGATTTACTATATAAAATATAGATGTTACTCTTGAGATCTAAAACTCTTCTGAACAAAAAGATTGAAGTCGCATTATGTGTAATAATATCTTCGGTTAAACCAGAAAAATGTTGAGGAAATGTATCATCTCACACATTAATAGATTAGCGGTTAAACTATTATGCAATTCATATTATCAAGAAGACACTGCTGTAACTTTTACTTTTCACAATTCAAATCGAACACAGAGCCATTCATCATCAGATCACAACTGTTAAATAACAATATTTTCTTAGCTTAATTTTCATCTTCGTGGTCTGCCATCTTAAATTTTTAGCAGTTCGTGAATGCGAGAACTGTTAACGATGAAATGTGGGGTTCTTAGATGTGTTTAAAACACCTGCATGTGATGCATACGATATAGGAATTTAGACTGTACAGAGTATTGATAAAAACATAGCTTAATATAATATGCAATGCAAGTAATTGACTATTCTCATCTACCCTAAAAGTCTAGGAAGTAATAAGTTGTTTAATTTTAGAGATGACCCAAAATATCATATTTAATATTCAGTTCCAATTAAAACATTAATGGGAAGGACGTTCACAAACTAATTTTATTTTCCAGGACGGTTTTAATGTAAACTAATCTTATAGTATTAATGGTTTCCCGAATTTTTACTATAATTTCAAGTTAATTGGATAAAAAAGAATTGTGTTGGCGTGAACTACAATTTTCAGAACTTTTATATTGAGTACTAGGATTTAAAATATGATTGTGTTGATTAGTTTTTGCAGAACTATAGTATTAGCATAAAAATTGTAATTTCCGTATAAAAATGGAAAGATGTTTGTTTTATTTATCAGAACTTTGATGCTTTGAACCAATATTAATCACGCCATACTGTGAACTAGACTGTACAAGGTAAAATTAAATCGAAATGTGGAATACGTATAACTGCCATGAAGTAAAGAATGAATTGAATGAATTCAATTGCATCTTTAATAAACTTTAGGTTTAAAAACTAGCCTAATAGCACTATCTGTAAGTGTGACTGTGTAAGTTGTCAGACATGGCTTTGATTTGATCAAATAGAACAACTGAAGATAAATTTAAACAAATTTTCTGTTATCATAAGCAAATAAGATCTACCCAATTTTGCCTCAATCACCGTGATGCAATTACCAATCAACGTAACCTATTTGGATTTGCGTTGTTGCTGTAACAGTGTAAGTGTAATTTTCTTTTTTTTCTACTACACAATTTGTGCTCAAACATATCAGAGCAGTTGAGATATAGGAAGAAAATGATACATTATATTTAAAATAAATGTTTGTAATAAAATCATTTAAAATCTTATATAATAACTTTGCGTATATTTATTATATTAATGCTCAGGTAAGTATGATAGCTTATCGGGGTCCTTAGATCATCAAATATTAAACATTTGGATTGGGTTAATTCTTAAAATTCACCCTATAGCTCTTGTTTCGTTTTTAATATTTTTTTAAATTTTCAGACCAGTTTTAGAGTAGGCCTAAGAGAAGTTTAATTATTCACAATAGGTAATACAGAAATCTCAAAGACAGAAATTTATAGTATGTATATTAATAGCATATGTAAGACATCTTAATAAAATGCATTATATCACAAACAAAATTATAAAAAATCTTAACCGAAAATCAAAGTTTATGGTAATTTAACAGAATATTCCTTTTAAACAGCTAGTGAATTCAATAAATTTTCCTCGGCTATGTCTGTACCAAGCTCACCTTTAAGAATAAACAGCCCTAACGAACATTTACTAATGCGACCGGCCCTCTTCCATGTTTACGTCTCCATTGTGAAAGGTGGATTTTGCAGTCGTCCTGAGATATCTTAAGCCGAGCGAAGTAAACGGAATTACAGTGTGCCTGATCAAGCGATGTTTTAAACACATCTTGTCGCCACTTACTAATACAAGTACTTCCGATCTTCTTAACGATCTTAAAACGCAAGACATTTTCTTCCTGTTTCCATTCTTCCGGCTTGAGAAATATTTTCGAAATGTTTTCATTAGATGGCTTGAAGGTTTTTTGAACGGTTTGAAATTCTTAACACTGAACAGTTTTGAATGAGGAAAACTAAAAAATTAATGTTGTCACAAATCTCAACGAATTTGCTCAGCATGTGTGCCAACCTCTCAAAGGCCATTAACTGTGTAATCACGGGACATTGTTGTATCAGCTATGGACATGCAGCATTTGAGTTCAGCCCCATAAATGGCTTCGTCATACTTCAGTGGCAGAGAGCGGTGTGTGCAGTTACAATATGTCAATACATAATGGAAAAGTCATTCAATATGATCACGACGCGACTCAAAATGGAAGCCCGATCTTTATTTCATTGAGCATAACTCATGCATTGAGCATATCTCTACAATTAATTTGAAAACAAACAGCTAATAAGTATATACTTCGTGAAATATTTTATTGATAATGGCAAACTCAACCATGGCGTATAAAATATAATTTTTTTAAATCAGAAATACTCACTTACACGCAGAGTAACAAATAAGAGCCATTTTCTCTTTTGCATAAAAATTTAAGATGTTAACCATAAACATTATCCTAATACATGACAAGATAGCTTACTTCCCCTCCTCAACTGCACAGAATCATACCATGTATTACATCATTAATTGCTATTGTTTTTGAATGTAGGATTCCTCCACACTTACCTAAAATAGTTCAATTGCTACTGGAACGGTTGCAGTAATTCAACAACTATCATGAAATGTTAGAGAGAAACTCGAATCATATAAAATCTTTTTAACTCTACGACTTCAGTATCACAAAACACGGTTATTTTAACTTAAATCTAAAATGAAACATAAGATGAGAATAGCTTTAATTGACTTTCAATTATCTCAGGAGTGTTTAGTAGGTTGTAGAAAAATAATACGTTCATATAATGTCCTGTTATTCAACAGAAAATTGCGTGAGGAAGCCGTGGGTAACTACTAGTATATTATAATTTAAAACCGTTCTTTTAATTAAAATCAATTTAATATCAAATAAAAGTATTTATCTATAACATAAATTAAGGAAATTAATTATTACCAAGAGTCATTATCATGAAAGAAATATTTATGTGGAGTTAACAGGACATTTTGATACCTCTTCACGCGACAAAAACAACAATACCTATTACAATCCTATCAGCGGTAAGGAAGGTGTTCAAAATGCTAGTGCTCTCTCGTCTTAAAGCCTTTCTGAAACCCCTAATCTGTCCTAGTCAACATGGCTTCACCACCTCCAGATCTACCGTCACCAACCTAATGATTATATTATCTGCACTGGGATCACGTAAACAGCTGGACGTTGCCTTTTTGACTTTGCCAAGGCCTTTGACAAGGTTGACCACTCCATCCTCACCAATAAGTTAGAGGGATATGGAATCAATGGCCCGTTACTCTCCTGGTTCCGCGACTATCTGCTTGGCCGGCACTTAAGGGTAAAATTACCTGATGCGCTCTCCCAGGAATTTCTGCAAACTTCCGGTGTACCTCAAGGATCGCTTCTTGGCCCATACCTCTTCATCATTTTCATTAATGACATAACCTCCGTTCTTCTGGTGGATGCTCTACTCTTTGCTGATGATGTGAAGATTTACACCGTGGTCTCCAGCGATGAGGACTTTGCACGTCTACAGACAAGTCTGCATAATGTATTGGATTGGTGCGTTTTCAATAACATGAAGTTAAACTCTTCAAAGTGTTTTGTCATGACCTTTGGTCGTTCGCACAACCTGCACCATTTTCAGTACAGTATTGAGCGGGATGAACCCCTGGGAAGAGTGTCCTCGATAAAGGATCTGGGTGTTACATTTTCATCTGACTTCTCATTCAATGAGCATGTTGACGACCTATGTAGAAGAGCTTACAGGATGCTGGGCTTCATCACTAGGTCAACCCGCGGTATGACAAGTCCCCTTGTCTTGAAGACTCTCTATTCATTCTGTGCGTCAACTCCTGGAGTATGCTAGCCCAGTCTGGTCTCCCTACCAGCTGGGTCTTATTGAGAAACTGGAAGCTGTGCAGAGGAAGTTCGTAAGAATGGTGGGCGTTCGACAGGGGCTGCTCTACGGGGAAGTCCCTATTGCTGGACTGCAGGCTGATCTTCTTCTCCCTGATCTTCAAGCGAGGCGGTGCGTCGCGGATGTTCTGTTCCTGACGAGACTGGTTAGTGGACAACTGGATTGTCCAATGCTCCTATCACAAGTGGACTTTCGTATTCCCTTGGCAAGGACTCGATCACGCGACTTGTTAGTAGACGCCATTGCCAGCGTTCCTACGTCTTCCACGGTCCACTCGCCAGAATGGTCAGGCTCGGAAATGGTTTCTGCGACAGGTTCGACGTCTTCAATGATAGGGCAGCAATTATTAGAGGACGTGTGCTGGCTGCTTTCCAGTATACAGCAGAATAGATGGGGGACTTGTTGAGTGATGTGGGCATGGCATAAATACGTTTTTTTTTAAGAAGTAATTAATTTATTCATAGCGCTATGTAGTTGTCACTTTTGCCATAATTGTAGCTGTTCGTATTTATTTATTTATATGCTTTGTGCATTTGTTATTTATTTATTTATTGTTATATTTGGCATTTGTTTTGTATGTGTTTTTCACTCGTTACTGTTAAGGATGGTAGTTTGTATTGTGAAATGTTTTATTTATTTATTTTTTTTTTTATTTTGGTTGGTGTTTATGGAAATTGTTACTTGTTATTCATTCTTAGTTTTTTTTTTGCATTTTCACTTATTTAAAACTATTTTAGTAACATTTTTGTTCATTTATATATTTATTTTTTTGTTCTTTGTTATCCATTTATAGTTTTCTGCATTGTTACTTTTTATGGACAGTTTGTTTTTGAACTGTTATTTATTTCTAGGTTGCTTATCTGCTCAACAATTAAATGTTATATTTATTATAATTTATACTTAGTATGTACACTGTCAATCATGTATAGGAGTATAGAGTCCAATCGCATGTTTGGCTTGTCCCTGTTATGTCTGGGCACTATAATGGAAATTAGCTACCTTGCACTATGTGTATTGTTATAAAGTGGTCGTTGACCGTTGAAAGGAAATAAAATAAAATAAAATACCTAATTCAAATATTTGCACACACACAAACACACGAAACCAACCAACTGGTGCCACAATGTCGCAGGATGCACACTAAATATCTTTATAAAGGTCAAGAAATATATAAATGTTCTCACATTTTTATACAACGTGTATTGTTGGATTTTACGTGTAATGTGTGTGAGATGTACATTATAATATATAGTACCAAGAAATATGAACAATAATTATAGTTTTAAAATAACTCTAAAGATGGTATTGTAAATAATAACACATATTACTACGAAATCACTATACAGGGTGATTCAAAACTAAACGGCAATCTCTCGGGTGCTTATTCTATAGCTAAAAACAAGTAAAAAAGTTCATTTAACCATATGCCCGGAAACGCTTCGTTAGCGAGTTACGCCTAGCGAAAGATTTCGCCCGGATTTCAGAACCCTTGGTGAAGTCAGGCCGTATAAAAATGGTAAAGGTAGTTACAAAGATACAAATACGATTGTTTTTTATGTTTTTATATCTGAAAATTTTATTAAAATTCGTCCCAGAGCTGTAAATGTAATACTTTCAGAGATATCTTACGTAAAACACAAGAATTGGTGCAAAGAAATAACACATTTTTGTGTTTAACGTAAGATTACTTCCATAAATGTTAAATAAAGGTCATTTTTTTCTTAAACAGATTTGTAGAACATTTAAGTCTGAAAAGATTCATGTGAATTACTTAGGAAAAAAAATTAATAATAGGTATTGAAATTTAGCTTTATTTAAAAATAAAACAGACGCACAAAAATGCATATTCTTATCTGCATAAAATATTAACTAATGTTTAGGTTGTGAGTAACAGCTGATCATTTATTCTAGATTGAACATTAACATAAAATGCATTTGCCTTTATAAAACTGTAATAATCACCTATAATAGTTGCTCAAAGTGTCCTCCGTTGTTACCAATGCACGTTTTCGCACGACGAATCCACTCTTTTCTAGCGCGTTTCATAACGTTTGGAGCATTTTTGATAGTTTCTGTCGCCTCTGTAATGCGATTACGTAACTCCTCTATGGTGTTAATCCGTTTTGAATAAACAATTGACTTCATCCAACCCCATAAGAAAAAGTCTGCTGGCGTGAGGTCAGGAGAACGTGGTGGCCATTTTACTGGTCCATTTCGACCAATCCATTGTCTACCGTATGTATCATTTAAATCGTTTTTCACATCATTAGAAAAATGTGGAGGTGCTCCGTCGTGCAAAAACCATGCATTTATTCTGTTTTGAACAGGAATATCTTCCAAGAGGGTAGGCAGGTTTGTTCTTAAAAAATTTAAGTACGCTACTCCATTAAGTCGATTAGGGAGGAAAAATGGACCAATCAAATTATCACCCAGAACACCAAGCCATACATTGACTGAAAATGTATGTTAAAAATGAATCGTCGCAGTTTCATGTGGGTTGTCGTACGCCCAAGTATGGGTATTACGAAAATTTACAATTCCATTTCTAGTAAAACAGGATAAATCAGTAACGAGAATACGCCGAAGAAAATACTGATATCGTAAACAATTTCTTCTTAACCAGCGGCAGAACATCTTCCGCTTATTAAGATCTTGCGGTAATAAGTCTTGAACACGTGTTATATGGAATGGGTACAACTGTGCTTCATGAAGTGTCCGCCATACGCTTGACTGGTAAATATTTAACTGACGTTATAATCGTCTGGTGCTTGTGGTTGGTGATAATTCTACAGCATTTATTATTGCTTGTTCATTATTATAGTTCCTTGCGCTACGTTGACGACCAGTATCTATTCGCTTCGGTTTAAAGCTACCAGTTTCTCTAAGTCGTCTTTCCACAGCTTCAAATGTTTTGCGATCAGGTGTTCTTCGATGTGGAAAAGTATCACGATATTCCTGAACTGCAGCTAAACCATTCTTGTTAACTTTGCCGTAAATCAGTATCATGTCCGTATGCTCTTCAAACGAATACATACCATTTACATTATCTGCCATTATTTACTAAGATAATTACATACACTTTTATAAAAATATTTAATAAAATATTTTAAAAATAAATATTTAATAAAATATTTTATACACTTGTATAAAATATTTCCAAATAATCACAGGATCTCACAAAATACAATCTTCACACGCCACAATACAAAAACCTCCATAAAGGTTATTCAATATTACTTCATGAACTTAACTGTTGATCAGCTGATATTGCCAACCTTTGCAAAGAAAATATGACGATAAAAATTGTTGAATAAATGATCAGCTGTTAATCACAACCTAAAAATTAGTTAATATTTTATGCAGATAAGAATATGCATTTTTGTGCGTCTGTTTTATTTTTAAATAAAGCTATTTTTTTCCTAAGTAATTCACATGAATCTTTTCAGAATTAAATGTTCTACAAATCTGTTTAAGAAAAAAATGACCTTTATTTAACATTTATGGAAGTAATCTTACGTTAAACACAAAAATGTGTTATTTCTTTGCACCAATTCTTGTGTTTTACGTAAGATATCTCTGAAAGTATTGCATTTACAGCTCTGGGACGAATTTTAATAAAATTTTCAGATATAAAAACATAAAAAACAATCGTATTTGTATCTTTGTAACTACCTTTACCATTTTTATACGGCCTGACTTCACCAAGGGTTCTGAAACCCGGGCGAAATCTTTCGCTAGGCGTAACTCGCTAACGAAGCGTTTCCGGGCATATGGTTATATGAACTTTTTTACTTGTTTTTAGCTATAGAATAAGCACCCGAGAGATTGCCGTTTAGTTTTGAATCACCCTGTATAATCCGCATTACATTTTTCATGATTAATACCACTCAGGGATTAACAGCAAACAATATTGACACGTTTTAATGTTTTACTAAGAATTAAAAATATCTTAAAAGTTTTATTTTACACTAATTAATGATGCAAGGGCAACTAAAAACACACAGTGCGTTGTTTAAAGTTCACTGGAATTACTTTACCATTCCGGCAGCTATTCTAGTGTTGGTTACTAAGTACAAACTGGGTTACAGCGTTGCTATGCCGTTTAATGAATAGTTGTGCTTGAGGATATGTGTAACTAATTAATGCGGACAACATTTTAATGCACAGTGTGTTGGTTAGAGTTCCCCGGAATTAGTTTACCATTCCTGTGGCTAATCTGGTATTGGTTACAAAGTACAAACTGGGTTACAACGTTGCGATTCCGTTCACTGAATAGTTGTGCTTGAGGTGTGCTTAGATGTGTAACTATTTGTTGAGGTGGCAACTGTTAACACACAGTGTGTTGTTGAAAGTTCTCTGAAGTTAGTTAACATTCCCGCGGCCAGTATGGTGTTATTTTGTTTGCATAAATTGAGATACAGTGTTGCAATGCCTGTTAATGTATTACTTATGTGTAAGTAAATATGTTGCGGGGGCAACTGTTAATACGCAGTGCGTTGTTTAAAGCAGTTTTACCTTACATGAAAAAAATGTTATAAGTAACTTAATTTTTATATAAGGTTATAAGCAAAATGAAACTTTGTCAGTCCCACTAATGATAGGCTTTACTAACGCTCAGCCAGTTATGGATACGAAAAACAAAGCAATATAAGGTGATACTATTTCATTTGCTCTGTATTTTTACGTGATTCTGATTGTTTTTTAACTTGATTTAGTATTTCCAGACTTGAGTAATTGCATATTTTTACAAGCAAATTAATTGAAGTAAACCACTATGAAGGATGCTAACTGGTTGAAGTAAAGTGCTGACAGAAAGAAACCAGGGACAAGCTGCACTGTCCAAAGCACTTAGAGAAGGAAGATTTAATGCATTATTAACGCTCCACTTTGGAATTTTTCCACAGAATATCGACTGTATAAATCATCAGTTTTGCGGTGCAGACATGGATATTTTATGAACTCTTTCAGGATTCCATTAAAACATTACATTGAAATATAATATTTAAAATAAAACTACTACTTTTGTGCGGTGTCATATTAAAATGAACAGTTTTATTATACGAGCAAGCTTGTAAGCACAAGATTTAATTAGGTTTTTAACATGATGTAGGTAATTTATTCTATTTAATATATTTGTACTTCCATTGTGAGCTTAACTAAGTGAGCACTAATTAGACACAAATTTTTTACTATAACTATGCATAATTGTTACTTAGATTAGATTTGTATTTTAAAAGCAAGTTTAATTGTTTTCGTACTTTATGGTAAGGTAAGGTATTTTGCGTTATGTAAGTACGGTATTGCCTACTTTGGAAGTTTTTATGAGTACGGAGAGTCTCCTCAAAAAGACATAATTTGTTGTTATCTGCTTGTTGATTGCTAAAACTATGGATACCCCTTCCCTTATACTCGTAGTTTGGGCTTCACAGTTATAACACAGAGGTGCTCAGTAGTACAATATAAACATAACAGTATTGGTGGACAGATATAATGCGTGTATTAAAGTAACTCGTGACGTGTACAATGTGTTAACAAAATATTTCTATGTTTATTATTGCGGGTAGATATATTAATGTAGGCGGGTAAGGTAAAATATGGATTAGATAGCAACAGTACGGAAGACAAAAACCGATTTTTTCCAGGTACTTTTAGGAGTAAATTAAAATCCTGTCTGAACTAACCTTAGAAGTATTTGAAAAAAAAAAGATAGAAGTATTTGAAGACAAACATGCAAGGCTTTCATCTAGTTCCATTTCTGTGATATGCCGTGGTAGCACAGACAGAGAGAAAAGAAATGTTTACATCCCCCTGGCAGATAAATTAGAAAATATGGTAGCCTACTTAGGGAAAATCACCAATGATGCTCAACCAAATTCCATCGATTTACATTAACAAGTCTTCGGATAAAACCTTTCCCACGATATCGTGCATATAGCATAGGCTAAACGTGTTAATATATCACATGTTAAAACTGCATACTAAATAATGTTGCATTGTACCATGAAGTTAAAAGAAACAATTTCTTGGTCTTGGAGATCCCTGCGGTTTATTAAAACCCCACGAAAGAGAATACACAGGTAGTGTCCTGAGAGAAACAGCATAACGTTACGTATTCTCTTCGACTGGCGTGATCTAATGATCCCAAAAACTTACAATTTATTTATCTTGTTCAGCGGAGTAACTGTTCACGATATTTTCCAGCTAACCTTTGCCATCTTTTGTGCATTTTCAATGTCACTTCTCTTCGACTAGTTTGATTTAAGGAACTCAAGGCCTCACAATTGATGTATATTTAGCAGTGTGGTATCGGTACCCGATATTTTCCGTCTAAACTTTACCATCTCCTTATCATTTTTAATGTCAATTAATTAGAAAAATATCTCTAATGTAGCGGCTCAGTCAGTTAGATCGATGCCGGTTTCACATACTTCACCTGATACACTAAAAAAAAGTATCCAGGTGTTTCATTGTAGATTTAGGGTAGGCATCACTTAGGAATTAACAATCTGTCGAGTTAAAGTACTCTACCAGCGTTTTAGTCATAAGGATAGTATTATCAGTGATGTTGTGACTCAATCATTTTTGGTTTAATATATAAACTACCAGTTTTTCATTACGATAATAATGCAGATTAACCATTATGATAATGTTGATAACACTTTCTGTTTAACAAATTTCGACTAAAGATGACTCAAATTTCATTGTGTAATCAATAGTTCTGCGCATTGAAAAGGGTCAATTAAATAATTTATTTATTCAAATTAAAATGTTTTCTTGCAAATAATTCATAGTCCAGTGGACTTGTCGCAAAAACCATCAGTTTCATTTATTGATATTGCATTGTTTTTGTGCAAGTCATCAAGCACTAATATCGGGAATTTCTGGAATTATTTCGATAATACTTATTAAATATCTACTTAATCCCGATGAATAGACAAAGTTAATAAAAGTTTAAAAGAAGTTATTAAAACGTAATCGAAAGTGAACCGATACATAACTTAACACTGTTAACACTTTCCGCTGAATTACAATAAAGAAACAGAAGCATTTGTTTCCATTTAAATTTTTAAAAAAATTTATAAATACAGTTTGTTATATGCAAAGTCGGAATAATTATCTAATTTTTGCTTTAGTTTGCATTAGTGATGAAATAAGAAGCTAATGTGTTGGAAGTACTATTTAGACGTTGTCATTAAATCTACTGTAATGGTCGAAACAGTGAATGTTTGTACGTAAGGTGAGTATAGTATTGTTACTATATATTAAGGAGTATTAAAGAGATGGCACACTGTTCCTCTTAAACCGGAAGCAGAATACAAACAACAGAGGTAGATTATATTTATCACAGTAGTATTTTAATTAAAGTTCGATGCTAAATAACAAACGTCCATTTATTTTCTTGGTCAGTGCAACAAAACAAACTCAACTTTGAACCCGTAAATAAATTTAACCAGGAGTAAATTTAAACGTCAGAAACTTTCAACATTTGACCGCGTTAACTTTTTAGTTGTACAATAAATTTTCTTCATTGGGAGAATAAGGCAAACTGTCAGTATGGCACTTGAAATATCTTAGACCGGAGGTAGATAACAAGTGCTGGCTGGTAGTAGACAGTTTTAACCCAAGTAGATCTTGAAAACCAATATATATTTTCTTCATCGGGGCAACAAAATCTTTGAAACCGTAAATAAATTAGACCGGAAGGTAAATTAAACGGATATATTCTCTAAAGAACGGTATATTTTCTTTTTGACCACAGTAATTTTTCAGTCATACGAACGTTATAGAGACTGTCCCACAAGTAAACCAACAAAATTCTCAGGTGGTTTTCTTTCGTAAAAAAAAATTCATGTAAGTTTGTAGTGTCCGGACACACTTTGTTTAAAAGCTACGGTTAACGAAAGATTTCGCCTGATGTTCTAGGAAAATACAAAATATTAAGAGAAACTGGTGTGTTTATGGCGTAAAGATAGTTGTTAAATGTATTGAATGTTTTGTAAAATGAACTGAAAATTTTTATAATACATGTCCGAGACCTTTAAACCATCCATTTCTGAGATATTAGAAAAAATATGCAGATTAGACCTCGAAAAACATTGTTTAAATTTGAAGTACATTGAGTGCGTAATAAGCACGCAAACTTATTAAACAAATATTTTATTTTATTTCGAAGAGATTAATATAAAATAAGCTAATAATAAAGAAAAACTATATTAAAAAAATAATGTTCAAATAAATCAACACGTAAAATAATTAATAAATAATTGCTGATCTTTGCTACAGTTTTCTTCAAAATCCTATACCATGTAAATGTCGTTCAGAAAGATGTATTTGATAATTTACGCACAATATAGTGGTAATAAATTTTGCCTAATTATGCGAATATTTGCAACAATAATTTTTTGTTACTTGGTGAGTAGACGTTTATTATTTAAACACTCATGTGAAACACAATTAAGTGAATAAAAGTTTAAATGTAACACATGGCAAGATTTTCCAACAAATATTTATTTAATCTTTTATAAAACTAGTATTTTAAGACTTCAATATAGACAAAAATGAGTTCTGTTACGCTGTATGTCCAACCATGGAAGTTGGATGTGTGTCGTTGAAAACTATCACTTGGTGGGTTGAGATATTATATTTCTGGGGATGTAATTATTTATTTTGTGTGATTTTTGTCGTTTTATCTATCAATAATTAAATGATCATTAGAAGCGAAAGTTTTCATTGAACTTCAGCGAAGCCTGTTACCCTGGCGTACTCCTACATTGTCAGCTGAGCGTGAGCAAGCCTATCTATCACTCCTGAGTCTGGAAACATTTCATTACTGTCTGTGCTTGTGTTTGTTTGTTTGTCTGTACTATATTGTGAAAGCGAACTGGTCTATAATCTTAAAATTTGCGCGAAGCTTCGTATATATGAGTAATATTGAGTTCAATAATGGTGCATGTCCCTCTCTGTGATTCGGTTTAGAGTTATCAAATATTTTTACATTGGTTTCAAGGGTAACCACGATAGAAACGAGAAAATTATTTGAATTTTCATAATGTGGCATTTTTATTAATATTAATAAAGTGGCTGGTAAAATATTTCATGTGTATCTTTAAATTCTATTCTTATTCTTCACAAAAATAAGTTCTATGGTGATATACGTGTAACCAAGAAGTTTGGCTAAGCGTTATAGAAGGATATCCCTCAGGATGCTGACACAATGTTTGTTTTGTTTCCAGTTACTACAAATATATGTTTATATACAGGATAGAACAAAACACAGGACTGCTCAAGAATGAAATGAGCTCAAGATCTGAAATTTCGCAAGCGATCTCATCGCATCCTGTAGTACATAGTTGTGACGTACTTCAACAATGTATGTCAAGGGACTTTCGCCAGTAATTTTCAATTCTGAGTTAGTTTTAAACAGTTTCTTTCTAGTTATCATTAATAATAATAATAGATAAAACTCTATTACAGATACACATATTTGTAGGTCACTTTTAAAATCTGCAAACTACCTACATAGACCACACAAGAAAAACAAGACAGCCAATTTTGCTTGTGACATTACAACCGAATTGCATCACATACCTCGTATGCATACTCCATGTAGAAAGTTTTAAGCGAAAAACAAATAAAAGGGGGAGATTAAAGTATCGATGGGTCACTTTTACACCAGTGAAAGGCCTTGCTTGTTTTCCACTGAGTGAAGTCTTTGATTAGTAAATGTAAAAATTTACTCCTGGTCTGATTCACTAACTGTTCAAAGCTTTGAAGTCCACTCAAATACACCAATACAGATTAATAGATAACAGTCTTTTGCGTATGTTTGTGTCATTCAACAGCTGGGTTTACGTTGGTTGATAAAACCATAATTATTTAACTTAACACGTCCCTTTTACTTTGGAAAGAGCGGATTCATTGAAGGGTTTTAATTGATGTTTTCATTTTTAGAGTAACTTTGCCTCAAAATTAATACGAATATTAAAATTTTTAATATATATCTAATTTAAGGTTCTTAGTCTAACCTTAACTAGTCGCACCTTTGGTAACTCTTATTTAAAACTAGTTGAGAATTTACGATTAATAGTTGATTGACAAACAATCAATTTATTTTATTACAGACATAATGTTGTGTGCTTTTCAAACTCTAAATTATAAAAGCATTTTTCATTTCCCCTCTGAACGCCTAAGAGAAAATAATGTACCCAAGTGGGTAAGCTTAACGTAAACTCCAACGCTTAAGCTACTATTATCATATAATTGTTGCTCTCAACATTGTTCTCTAAATTTTAGCGGGACTTTTTGGAACCTGAATGGCGCAAATGCTCATACATTCCATTCTATATATAGAATTACCCCAATTCAATGCAATATACATGCAATCGAAGGACATAAGTAGATTTAACTTCTTGCTACAGAAATTTTTCATATATTACACCCAATTTGTATGTTAAATATTATAATACTTTAACTTTTGTAGCCTATGTTTACATATAATAGTTGTGGATATAGTCACATGGCAGGTGAGATTCACTGTCTCACATAGGCAACCATGCTACAAACTTTGGGAGTGAATTGCTCAATACGATGATATTGGAACGTATTAATTTGTTAAATAATGACAATTTTTATTTTATTGTATTTATTGGTAAAAAATATAACTATTTATTTAATATTATTATTCATGATATACTTAATTAAATTGCAAGAAATAACAATTAAATATGAAATAAGTACGTATGAAATAATTAAAGTTGTTATAAGTTATATTAAAGCTTTTGGCACAATATACCATAGGATATCCAGGCAACAAGATGAAAATTACTGAAATGTTGTGTAGCAGAAGTAAAGCCTATAACAAACACTTGTCCCAGGCCAGCACGAAACTACTAGCAATAACACGACCCTCCTCATCTTAGGATACACGTTATTAATTCGCTTCCACACAACTAGCTGATATACTTATTAATACTGGGAATGATGTGTAGTGATAGTTGAGACCGTAACATACACTTGATATGGCCCAACATGGGATTATTTAGCTATAACAGGAACATCCCCAACTTGGACACACGTTAGAAATTCACTTCTATGCAACGAACTTGTATACGTGCTAATAGTGGTAGTGATGTGTACTACCATACTTATTGACACACTTGTTCCGGTCCTGCAACATAATACTTAGCAATTACAGGACCTCCTACATGTAATAGACACGTTTATAATTTCACTTTTACACTAAGTACCGTCGTAGGTGGTAATATTGATAATGTTGTGTATGACATTTGTCTAGGCAGTACTATATTGTCTGCTATTTATGTGTGTGTGTGTAAATTACGGTTACATTTAACGGTTTCAGAACGACAATTAGAAAAGTTCTGATTTATATTTATTCCAACTTTAGGGTGTGTTAATAGCCGTATTTTTTGTGACATCATAGGTTTCTTGTCATGTACTGAAAATTAAGAGAGTTAAGACCAATTATATTAATCGCCGGAAACACATAATATGTTACATAAATACACACCAAAACACATATTGTTATAGCATGTTTTATAGTGGCTGGTTTAAAAATAACAGTACTTTTTTTATGTACACTAAAAGCAATTACAAATCTTAAGTAATTTTGAATTTGATAACGCATTACAATTTTATTGATCGTTACATCAGATGAATCTTATTAGATACTTATAAAAAACTATGACAGAAAATTATAGTCGAATTTTAGTTATATTCTGAACTTTGTATATAATTTCAGTAATCAAATTTCCTTTAGAATCTGTTATAGTTCATCAATATTCTTAAATGTTTATTATTATTGGAATATGACCGACTTCATATGGTTTCTTGCTAGTTTTTATCCAAAAGCCAGATGGCAATATATAATATTTTTAATTCATTTTTTAAATGAGAATATTAAGAATGATTTTGAAATATAGGTACTAAAAATCACAATCAAATGCATTATCTAAAATTCTAAATTATGAACGTCCTAAGTCTATCTAATTTTGTTCAAAAATATTCTGGAGCCCCTATTAAATTATTCAAAATAATGAAAAATAAATTGTTATATAAGAGTTTTATATACCTTTATTCGGTACTATATTGATTTAGTTGTACAGAACTGTACAATTATTTCAATATTTTAAAGAATATATTCCTTTGTATAATAATGCAGTATAATATCCGTTTTTTTTTTTTTTTAATTTCATAAGATTTATAATATTTTCATTCTGATTTTGAAAACAAATAACGGCGTCTTCTGCAATATATATTACAAAATTATCAGAATAAAAACCTGTTAATACGATAAACAATTTACTTTTCTTCCAAATGGTTTGGATTCTCTAAATTTAAAACTAAACTAGGACTATGTGAAATTATCTTGTATAATTTAATGTTCAAGGTTCAAATAAAAAAATTGACAAATAAAAAGATCAAATAAAACAAAATAATATACTACCTACTAAGATAATTACTGCTGTAAGTGGCCTCTTGAGTGTTGTAGGAAATAATTTCATGTAAGCTTTGATAAAAATGTATACATTAAAGTGATTAATTATTATGACATGTTCAATATTGGCATTTCATTAGGAAACTGCTTTGTACACTACACACCATTATCAATCTGTTTTAATCGTGAAAAACAATTATGTCGTGTGGTGTTTAATAATTACTTATATTACCTTAATGTAGTGTGATATTATTAATTTTAATTATTACCCGGACAGGTACAGTATTGACATACAATAATGTAATGTAGGTAATGGAAATGTTGGAAAAGTAAAGTACGCACAAATGACTCGGTGATGTTTTGCTGGTATATTTAACATTTATACATCAGCACATGCATGTTTGGTAACAACCCATTAACTGTATCAAACAAACAGTATTATAAATCGACTCTTATATTGCATACGGACAGAGTTAGTTACATTTAAAATTAATTGCACAAAGTGTACCGGTGACATGCTGCTGTTAGATGTCATATTTGTCCAGCAGCGCATTGTATGTTTGGTTACTGTCCATTGAGTGTGTCAAACAAAACAGTATTAAAGATACACTCTTATATTGCATAAGGAGACATTTAGTTACATTTTAAACTAATTACACAAAGTGCCCCGGTGACATACTTCAAATTATAAATGTTACATTGTGTTATGTGAAGGAAACAGGAAACACTAGGTTCAGATACATGCGATCTGATAAGAAACTGATTTGATACATAAATTGTGTACATGTTTGTAAATTATACACTATTTCTGTACGCTTTATCGGATTTTATTGCTTATTGAACGGTTTCACTCCATTAGAACGGTATCTGTTCTTAAAATCTTTGTATTTTAGAACGAGCTGTTCTCAGAAGTAAACTTCGTGTTTTATAAAACGTATGAGATAAAGTGTCTATAGCCATGGTGGGAAGCGATGATTCCATGTGGATGTTTAGTTAAGCTTCAATTTACTTTTGGCGACAAAGAGCTCAAAATGAACTCGTTACATCATGCAAACATTAGAGACATCTAGTTCACAAGATATAATATCATATAGGTGAAGAGGTATTCTCATTGTATCACCAAGTGATTGACTCATATATAAAACACGTTATTATACAAGACCACAATCACATATTTTTGAAGCATTGTATTTACGCAAATATGTAAACTTCCACTTTATTTAATAGTATTCCATCAAACAATTAACATGTGGTATTAATTAGACGAAGGTAATGTATCCAAAATAGTACTTGACGAATTTCCTGCCATGTAGATATTTCCACCACAAATTCGATATGTAACATAAGGGCGATACTACGGCAGAGGGACTGCAGGGTCCGCAACTAACTTCTATAATATAGAACTATGTATCTGAACCACGTCTTAGTCCTTCGATAAATTCTATTCATACTCCAGATTTACTTGCCATTCACGTACATCTATATTCAAATTATTTCCTCATTCTACCATTCCATTGATTTCCCTAAGTAATATCCCCAGTATTGAATCAATTATGTAAAAAATACTACTATGTACAATGTATAAGTATGCTATTTGAATAGTACTAATATTATTTATATTTATAAAAAATGTATTATCTAATAACAGTTGATATACAGGAAAACTATTTTAGTTGGCATGACGAATATTTCTTACTAAAAATGTTTTTATTTTTATATACAACATACGAAATTTAAAATTTTTGCCATAAAATTAGAATCTTACTGTACATTTCCTTCACAGCATGAATCCATCGCTTTTTGACGGAAAATAAACAAACTGAGGGTTTAGTTCAAAAAGAAGTTCTTGTAGCATGTTGGAAAGTGACTTAATTAAAATTGAAAAATAAACCTTCTGCTATAAACAACATTTATAAAGCATTCGGGGGACTACTACAGCTAAGTTTCGCTTTAACACTCAACTAGTTTCCTCAAACAGTAATACATATGTTTTAATATTTTGGTAAATACAGTTCTTAATTATTTATATCCAACATTGCAAACTAAAATTTGTGTAACTAAAACAATTTTGTAACATATGTAGTATGATTTAACTTTTAGGAGATTTCCTCCTTGTTATTGTGTTTATGCGAAATTGCACATGTGACAGAGTTGTTTAAAATAATAACATAGTAAGACTTACAGTAAATATAATATACTAACAAAGTTTACCACTGGTTGTACACAGAGATTGAATCTCCCTTTTCTCTTATCCAGATTATCCCCCTGGACTGGACTATTGTGGCCCTGAAACAAGAAATGATACAAAGATATAGCACAATGTATTAATTACTGGCCAATAGAAAGTCAAAATAAAAGAATCCAGTTTATATTGAGGCTATAAATGAAAGTTACTTGCAATAAGTAAATAAAGGAATAAAATAAATCTGCATTTAATATTTATCGCCTTTAATTCTGCAATGGTTGTAGTTACGCTATGTGGTTCTACCTGCATCCGTTACCGTATACTGTTTATAGCTATAGGGAGCTGGTATATACAAATCGTAATACATAATGACAGCAACACAACATATTTGCCTACTTATAATTAATTTGATTGTTAATGAAAGTGAATTTATTAAATATTGCCATATAATACTTGATTATTGAGTCTTGTTTCTAGTGTTCGTACGCAATACGTATATAGCCATGCACATATCTCCTTAATTTACTCTTGGAGTTATAGTTATCACATTATAGTTATATTGAAAGAAGGAAATATAAAGTAGAATGTAATCTGTTCTACGGATCCTGAACAGGGGCAGAGTCAACAGCTCGAGCAGTGATTGATCACCCAGCCTGGTGACAGACTCTCACACGTCCTAAAACTTCGGGAAAATGATATTATTCATTTATTCTATTATATTTATATTGAGACTAGCAAACATACAGTGGAATGTAATGAGTTCGCTATATGTGGAACGTGGATGCAGTCAACGCTCGAGCAGTGATTGATCACCCAGCCTGGTGACAGCCTCTCACACGTCCTAAAACTTCGGGAAAATGATATTATTCATTTATTCTATTATAATTATATAGAGACAAGGAAACATACAGTGGAATGTAATGAGTTCACTATATCTGGAACATGGATGCAGTCAACGCTCGAGAAGTGATTGTTCACCCAGCCTCGTGACAGCCTTTCACACGTCCTAAAACTTCGGGAAAATGATATTATTCATTTATTCTATTATATTTATATTGGGACTAGCAAAAATACAGAGGAATGTAATGAGTTCGCTATATCTGGAACGTGGATGCAGTCAACGCTCGAGAAGTGATTGTTCACCCAGCCTGGAGATAATCTCTCATTCATTCTAAAACGTATTTAAAATTATAATATTATTTTATTCCATTATAGTTATATTGAGACTAGCAAACATACAGTGGAATGTAATGAGTTTGCTATATCTGGAACGTGGATGCAGTCAACAGCTTGAGCTTTATCATCCAGCCTGGTGATACCCTCTCATTCGTTTTATTAATCCCAAATTCTAAACATTAAAAAATCCAAGTTACTTGCCTAGGGACGAGAAATATTCAAAGACTGTCAAATTTAATTAATACTTTTCTATCTCTTTGTCTTATCCGTCAGTCAATAAGCGTGATAAATCTTCATATCCATGTCCTCTAGATCTGCAACATGGTTTGTAGGTTTCTTTTCTTCCAAAGAAGAACTCTATTGATTTAACAGCCAAAAGTAAAACAGCAGCAAACCCGCCCACGTTATGTGCGTTGCCTCTTTCCTCACGTTAAGTATGGACTTTAACACTCCGTTGTATTTTATTGTATAAATTAATATACTAAGTATCCTAGCAATTCCTCCTCCATGAATGTTTTAAGTCGCAAACCAAACTTCTAGTCGCAAATATTTACTTAATTTTGCAAATGCCCAAAAATTTTACATTTAATTTTTTTTTTAGAGGAACCATGCCGAAAACAAGAAGTATCTATCTAAATCCAGTTTAATACAGCAGTCTTTCAAAGATTTAATTCAAGAAACACGGTAAAAATCAATAGTTTTGTTAAGTATTAACAGCAATAAATTGTTTAATTTTAATAAATAAAAATAAAGTTAAAATATATAATCTAAATTAAATTTCAAAGCATAGCTTTTTCAGAATTAAAAGTTTATGCTAGAATTTTCTCTATTTATTTCTAAACAAAAAGTGGAGACAATAGACCAAAAATTTCTAGCGTGTTTTAATCCTTATTCTTAAATCATCAAGGTTTTGGGGTCTGATCTCGTACAATTTTTAAAAACATTAAATAAAAAGAAAATCAAGGGGATTAAGATCGGGTGCGCAAACTGTTTAGCCCAAATCACCATGCAGACCTATCCATGTCCGGTATAATAATGATGGGTCGTGGAGCAATCGCTTGAAAGTAAGGATTGTAATCGTCTTGAGCTATTCTTGTACTGCTGTGACAATGTATCGTTTCAACATTCCTACTATTATGGCCCATCCTAACTCCATCAATATAAGTTGAACTAGCAACAGAATTTACAAATATTCCTGCTGATATTTACCTCCTGAGGTGCCGTGTATGGTTCCAGTCATCTAATGTGGGGATCTGCAAGACGCATAGTAAATAATCATGCAGTAAAAACATCAAAGTGAAGTATACTGTAAAAGTATATTATAAAAGTTGTACATTATAACTGAATGGAATACCATCAGCCTAGAAGTCCGGATTAGAGAAAACGAACCAAGGTGATGTCACTGTACAAGAACACTAATAAAGAGCACGAAGAATACATCATAAGCAAGCGTATTAGCTAAAGTAAAACAATGCAACAGCCATAGTATTCCACTTTCGCTGGTGAGAATCACATAAAGATGTGTTTGATATAACAGATTAATTGAGATTAGAAAGTTAGTTTTGAGATTCACAATAATTGTACACTAGAAAAAAGAGATTTTTCCATATGAAGATTATACTTTTAAACATTTAAGTGATGAATTACAAAAGATTGGACATTTTTTCCAAACAATTGATGGGAACCTTGAATAATTAACACAGCTTTTAAACTAATATTAATAGTTTATTTAAAACTAGACAACCCTTATACGATAGAAAATAAAGCCTTAAGAGTGTTTAGAATTTTGAAGTTTAAAATAGTTCCAATATGCCTACAATCAAGACAGTGCAAGTATATTTGACAAACTCTCTAATAAATTACATGTAATTACTTACAAGAATGTAGTATTGCCGTCGTGGTCAAAGTCAGGCATCCATCTCATGTGCGCTTCTGTCTTCGGCTCTGTATCGAACTCTATCGTAGTGTTTTGTCACACAATACCACTTAGCACTGGATGGTATATATTATTAACATTTACGACTAACTTTTTTTATCATAAGCAGTCAACATAAGCAACTCTAAAAGATATCAGAGGATATCCAGTAGGTTTCTGATTAGGATTTTTACAGTTATATTTGGGTGCAATGTGCAAATTGTAACAATCATATTCTATTGAGCTTGATGCAACCTACGTCAACTGGCAGAGCTTTATGTTTCAACTATATCTATACAGTTTGCATGCGTTACTAGATGTTTGTTATATTGCTAGAATTGCAGTAGAGGTGAATATTTACATTGGAATATTGGTAGAAAAATAAACTATAATACTAGCACTAATTATATCTTGTCACGATAGACTAATCCCAGCTGTAGCTGTACACGCGGTACGTACAATAGTCATTAATCACAGATCATATACTTACCCCTGTATTACATTTTCAGCTCTAGTAGTTACCATATGCTCAGATTTACCACACAGCTGTATCCTACAATCTCTTTGTTTTACTTACAACCATATTGTGAGAATTAAACTAATACACAACTTCGTTCTCCTAAGCACTAAACTTCCTGATTAGTGTTTTGTGTGAAAGTTTTTTGTGTCCTTATTCGTACTCCTGAGGATTTCAGAATTAGTCCAACTATAATACCTAGCAACAATCATATTGTGTTTTCACCTAGCGTCGTAAAGTTTAATCACAAACGGGAAGATTAAAGAATTATCGCTGAATCAACTAGGTTAACTTTAAACCAGTATTTTCATAGAAGTAAATTTATATAAAAAAAAATAAACAGAGTATGTTTGGTAATTTTCACTTTTAGATACTTGGCCATGTATAAGTTATAATTTTCCCTTGTAAACCTACGTTTTTCCTGCAGTGAATGGTGAGGTTATTGTATCACAAGGTTTTGCACTGACTTTTATTGTTTCGAGCGTCTTTCTGCCAGTCGCTATCGCTAGGTACTACTATAAGGACAATCTAATCCTAGAAGGTGAGTGATTATATGTCTTTCATATTCTACGTAATTGGAAAACTTCGTTAACAGAATGTAAAATAGATTCGTTGATATTATTAGAGTGGAATAAGAACCAGACATCCTAAGTCTTGGACTTAGTGGTCCACTATGCAAGTTTAAATATTTGCTAAACAATAGTTAAGGCTAGTAGGGAATAGTCTGACGGTTACTTAACACTTACGGGGAGGAGAGTAAGTGATGGAGAGGAGGAAATGGAATGAGAGTAAGGGAGGAAGAAGTTGAGAGGGTTTTTTTTTTGGGGGGGGCGTTGATATGCTGAAGGACATGGGAAGGGGGTTAGAGAGATAGTTTGAAGAGAGGGAGATAAGAGGATAGAGAGAGCGTGGAATTGAGGGATAGTGAGGGGGCGAAAGGGAGAGGGAGGGAGAGTAAGAGTGGGAAGGAGGGCGGAAGAGGTAATGAGGGATTAAGGAGGAAGAGGTAGACAGAGAGGGAGATAGAGTTTAAACGATAGCCTAATTGATCTTATACATAAATTACGAAGAAATTATAAATTGATCACGTTAATGTTTATAAAGATTATACACCACATATTGCCTAGATGGTGGTAAGTTTGCCGTTATTAACTCGAGTTATTTCCGGTAGAGGAGATATGACGTAGTTACCTCTCAGTCCAATGTGTCTAACAACTCTTACTCGCTGTGTTTTGTTTCATTTTAAATTCATACATCTAGTTTTAAACTGTAACATAAAAAAATTACACTAAATTTACAAATTATGAGAAATTGTCAGTTTTTGAGTAAACTAGATTTTATTTTTATTTAGTTTATAGTTGCCACTGGAAAAACATCTAGACACCCGTTCTATTCCGTCACTTTTTCACTTCAAAATCCGTACGATTGACTCGGAAAATACTTATCCTTGATAAACAATGAAGCCATCTTTAGTAACCTGACCAGTGTATGATGGTTTTACTATCCTCTTCAACAAATAACCCTCAAGCTGAATAAACAGCTCTGTAAAATATAACTTTAAAATGTAAAGTTATAACACAGTAAAGTACACACATGTAAAGTTTAAACACAGTTTTTAATGTGTTTGAGTCTATAACAATGTTTGTAATTATGTATTAGGTCAGTTCTTTAGCTGAAGAAGAGATTAGATTGCAGATGTCGAAACGTAGTGTTACTTATTTATTGTTTCACTGAACGATGGCAAATGTCCGGAAAAATCCTGTCTCCTTCACAATCCTTCCATCGTCAAAAATAACCTTCAAATTTATAGCACTAGTGATTTGTACAGCTTTGTAGCAGAAAACAAAATAACTGAAAATATGACGTGATGGAGAAATATCGAACATTTAACAAAACCACTTCGTACCCTTGCGAAGCCACATTGTTACAAACGATATCTCCAAAATGATTCGGTACCAAGCGATCCATTAGATTCGAATGTTGCAGTCGGTGATTTATAACAAGAGTCGCTGTGGAAGTGGTATACGCATTCTGTTGCGGGTATGCAAATCCGCTTTATTGAACAGCTGCCATTAGTCATTACAGTGAAAGTCACGTGGTACCACTACAATTTGTCACGTCGGATGCAGATGTGTATCCACTTGTAGCTTACGGTTGGTTAATTAAAAAGATATTGTTATTGCGTTGTTCTTATTTAAAACTCTGTCGAAGTTAACAGAATTAATTATAATTAGCTGAGCGTTAGCAAAGCCCGTCACTCAAGGAGCTCGAAAATGTCTCCACTGAGTGTCTGGCTTGATATCTCGAAAAGGAATAGTCCTGTAGAATGTATAAGAAACATCATGTAATACGATGGTACATGTGTCCCCATGGAGTTTGGCTGAGCGTTAGCAAATACTTTTCCATTACTCTCGGTTATGGCAAAGAGAAAATAACAGTGTAGTAATATTTGTAAACACATTGATTTCATTCTTATGGCGAATGGATTGCCAAGGTTTTTCGATATTTTTATATCGGGTCCTTCCTTACTAAATTATATTCGCTAATAATACAGAACAGGTAGCATTCTGTGATGTTGCTTGTATATGGGATTGAGTGTTAGTAAAGCCTATAATTTAGGTTAATATCAATTAGAGTTTTGGAAAAATACCTCTTCTGTCTGCCTATCTTGTTGTGGGTCTGTTTCCTATGATATCTTAACACCGTATTGAGCTGTGGACTTAAAGTTTTGATGTAACGTACTTAATACATAGGCAACGTGATATTTGATGATGAACAAGGCTCAGCTGCAGCCTTTACGGGGCTGGAATGTTGGCAGGATATTTCGAAAACGACTTAGAACTTATATTTTACACGATACTTACTTTTTACACAGACAAATTTGGCTAATTTACATGTCTATCCACGGGATTTAACTCAGCTTCATTGTATTCTATTAATCAGTAGGACGACTGGCTTTCTTTTCTGTATACGTAGAGACCGTTAATATTTATTTTAGAATATATGAAAAAGTATAATACTTTTTCTTTTGTTGACTGTAACTGATTCAATTTCTGTTTATGTTATAGCTAAAGTGTTGCATTTATATGTATCTATTTTTATGTTTAAATTATCTATCTATTGATATATGATCAAGTCTAGTGGATTTAAAAAATGTAAATCACTTTTTCGGTTGGTTAATAAATAAATAAACATAATACACCAAGGATGTAATATTAAAATTCTTGAGCATTTATGCACAAGTTTACATAAATATAGTTATTGCTACGATAAGTAATTAAGCTACTTTGTAAATATAAGGTAACAGGAAACCCAGATTTTTTTCTATTTTCTGACAACCAATATTTTTATACAGTTTCAATAAAATTTATACAAAAATAAAGTATTACTATTTCTTGTTCTTAATTTTTAACATTTTCTATATAATACGGCTATTCTTAATTGTACATAGAGCAGGGCAAACATTGTGCTTACCTAATTGTTATATGCGGATGATACTCTCTACAAGTAAAATAGTTACTAGTACATTTTACAGAAATAAAAAAAGAATTAACGTATAGCTGTTAAAACTTATGCCTCACCCATAAAAGTTGTAACTAGATGAAATTAAGCATAACCGATTAGTCACGTACGTAATTTGAGAACAAATGCGGCCGTTACAATCTTTTCCGCTTTATCTGACAACAGGTGTTTTATCTGGTGGGTGTTATGTTTAACGCCATTTGTACCGCAAAGAAGTCCTCATGTGGTCATTTGAATAATGTGGCTTTTACTCATGTTTTATGTAATACATCTGTGGCACTTTTATGGGTGAGTTTCATTCACAGAGTTTTTGTGTTACATTTCTGAAAATAATATATTACCACGTTATATTTTTGTGAGAGGTAATAGCACTGCCCAGTTAATCTTGTTTTATAGCCTACAGTTTTAACTAAATTCCAACGTGATGGTAAACTGACGCCTGGGTGTAAACCTGGCAAAGAATTTAATTATTATTTGTGTGAACCAGCTTGGTGAAACAACAAATTGTTTATGCCTTTCTATTATATGCCATCCATGTAAACGAGCAGAATAAGAGGAATGGATTATATTGCTTTATGCTTTAAAATAATACACATTCTAAAGGTGAATAATCTGATGCAATATACATAAATATTTCTAACCGATTGCGCCACTAAATGAAAAAACCGTTCGTTTACTGTTTATCCCTGTAATTTGTATTTCTAAAATATTGCGTTTTGTACCTGTAAATAGTGAACTATTGTTGTAATTTTCATATTCCGAAGTTGTTATGCTTTACTGAGTCCAAGGAATACTAGTTTTATTAGTGTACTCTCGCAACGGCTTCCTTAAATAGAAGTAAAAAAGGTAAAAAAAATAAGCAGAGTTATATTTTTATGTGTTTTATTAAATAAAAGAAATACAACGTTTGATACATTTGCCTTTATTATATGTTAAAATAATATAATAATATGTTTCGAGTATTGAAATCTAATGTAAAAAATTTAAGGCATGTAAAAGATTTAAAAAGTAATGGAGTCGTCATAATTAACAGAACAAGTCGTAAGTGATTAAATTTAAAACTGATCCCTGAGGTCCCGCAGTGATAATAAGGCACTAACGATCTCACTGTAATGAACACATCCGTATAACGGAGAAGACGAAACTGTAGGGAAAATTATGTGAACTTCCTGTGGTAGCACGACATTCATATGGAAAAAGGAACAAGAATTGTGTGGTTGGTGGTGAAAAGGTAAACAAGAGCCGTTTTTTGACCTTGTGTTTTTTTCTTCCATCTCAAAGTTACAGTGTTGGTTATAATTGTGTTAGCTAAGGTCTCTTTTACGGATTTTAGGATTCATAATTAGTTATATTTTTTTATCAGTAAGCAAAATAGGCTAAAAGCAAAATCGGGATGAGTTAGAGGTTGCTCCCGTAGTAGTTTTATACACGACAACTCAAACATTCTTGGTTGTTTAGAGCATCTTCATCCTCTTCAAGTGAGAATATTCAGATTAGTTATAATGTAAAGTCTTTTAATTTTCTACTTAGAATTTCCTCTTTATTGGCTTTGTTCTCTTTAAGTCTCATATTGATTGGTCTTTTTGTCTCAATTACCAAATCATAATTTTATACTGTGCATATGCGAAATATGTAATCCTCCATGGCATTTTTGGTATGTTTTTACAAGACTTTGCTCATAAGTGTTAAACCAGTTCTAAATCTTGTAAGATTTTCTTAGTTTTCTTATTTTGCTCCATAATATACTGGCACATAAGGCAGTGATATTTACCGTATTTTATTAATTGACACATTTTTATAGTGTTTGCTGTTATCTTTTTCGCAGATATTTACAACAGATTTAGGATAATAATTTTTGTATTAGATTCGATTGACTTTTTCGGATTTCTTCCTTTAGTTTGTTTTGTAACAGCAACTCTTTGGTCTGTAAAAAAAATTTAATTCAACTCCTTTAACAGAATTTCAATGTGTTAATAGTAATTCAAAATTACATTTCGATAGTCTGTTTTTGTATGGAGATCCATATCCCTTACCACTAATTTATAAAAAATGGAATTTAAATACAACTGAAGTCTCTATAATTTGATTCTGACCATTTTTATATTATATGCATCCGTCTTTTTGCTACGAAGAGAATAGTATTTTTGTTTTTGTTTACACATCTAACTTTTCATATCACTCTGAAACACATATTACATTTTTATTTGTTACTTTTAGTGCTAGTGCTAAAAAGGTTATCAATGAATTTGGTGTACTCATTTTTTAAAGTTCACAATTAATCAAGTTTAAAAGCTGTAAAATTTACGTCTCGAGTTAATGATTTATATAAGTTATGAAAATCAGTTTTTAGTTTGTTGTTCTCCATTCTATAATGAGAATCCCGTCTTATAATCCATTTGTTCACGGTAACTTCAAGTTTCCGTTTAATTCCCGGTTTTCCCAGGCGGGAAACACTATGTTGCAATGCTACGAAATTACGAGGGGCGGAGGAGGTTTTTCTCCTACAACAACCCTCCCTTAAAATTCACCTATTGGCTTGCATGCATATAAAATAAACTATTAGAACCAAGACTCAAAAGCCAAATGTACCGGCAATTATAAATAGACAGTAATGTAGTGCAATTGACTGCTAGGTTTACGCTTCGTTACATATTAACTGTACTATAATAGACTTCTATAGGCATTACATTTCATTGTTTGTAGCGCGTATTTTTCATGCCTTTTTATATAATTGTGTATTTTATATTTTATGTTATAATAAATGTTCGCAAATTTTAACATGCATACGTTTATTCTTTTTATTCTACTATTGTGTTATAATCTTTCAAATTTTATGTTATTATAAACAATACAAATTTAGAAGTATTTTGTTATTAGCTAGTAGTACGCCACACCCCTTTTCCCGTTACAGGCTTCACTAAGAGTATTGCAAAATTTGAAGTATATAATCGAGATTGTAGATACAACGATTGGGAAAATACATTTGGAAAACTAACTTTCACATCCCCTAACAAACAAAAGGGTAATTGTGTCAGCCTACTGAGTAATAGACTTACGACGATCAACTCAAATTCCATGGTTCGAGTTGCCAACAAAATTCAATATTGTATATGTAAGAAAAAGTTGTATAAATATTTTAAAGTCAAGATATAATATATTTCTTGTAATATCTTGTTGCATGATACACGTTATTTTTCAGCACTTTGGCTTTTAATATCACCGTTTATAATAAATATTTACAAACCAAGTTACCATAAAACTATGTTGTGTGGATAGTTAGGGTAATGTGTTTTGATGCCATATGTTAAAATCGCTTATTATTGTAATAAGTTTTTATACACATGAAGTAGTATTGCCAAGCTCACTTTAACTTACTTTTTAAAAATTTTCTGTATAATATAATTTTGCTTATACGATTGAATATTATTCTTATCATAACAAATATTTTCTGATTACTCGTTTATGAATTCACTAAGTTAATATTTTGTTACCCTAACATACTATACTAAATGTATTTCTATCCTATGGAATTGAATGTAATGACTCTTGGGAGTAGCAATAAATACAGTTATAAAAACTCACTCAACCTTCGGTTTGAAATTACTACCCCGCAGGCTGCTCGTAAAACAAATATTTAGAATTTTATTTCTTTTCATATATTTTAAATATGTTAACACAATCATCTTTTAATACATGTAAGCGTTATCTTAAAGACACATTTATTTAATATCAAGTCATTAAAATTAGAGTTAAACATATATAGTTTAATTAGTTTTGAGTGTAAAGCCATTAGATCTAGATACATAAAACAAATTCGGGTTTGTTACATCATTTATAAATCACAGCAGTAGAGATAGTATAATCTCAGATTTTTGTTAATTCCTATCCGCTGCTATATAATAGTATAATTATAGAATATGATGGCTGTTCTCACGGAAAAAGGTAACTTCCGGGGTTGAAAACTCTCTTTCTGTCTTTATCGGCAGACTATAGGAAATGTTTGTAAATAATATAATGTGACACCACGATCATATGTTTGATTAATTTTTCTTCCATTCCAAATTTGTTACGTTTACTGTACATTACAACTGTAGAGTAATCTTAAAAATTATATCGATTCTTATTTTAACCTTTTGTGTTATCACTGATGAACACACAGTCTATAAAAATAATAATATAGCAAGATTTTTAATAATAGAAAAATATATACCTTATAAAATATTAGGTATATCATTAGTGTAATGAAAATATCGAAATCAAAGTTATGATTTAAATTTCGATACAGTATTAAATACTGCTAAAATACGTCTTTGTTGTTCTCCAAATGAAGTAGGCCTTTTTAAAAGTCAGATATGGTGTCAAAAATACCATAGATCGGATAACCTACAACGGACATAGGTATAAATTTAAAATGCCTCTCATTTAACATTGTTAATAACTCATTCTTGGGATAAAACTCATACGACTGTTAAACGAAACAATCTTTTACCGAGATTTTGTTATTTAAATTGGTTTTATCTGAGATATATCCGTTAACAGGTATCCACTAAGTCAAATATAAGGGTATTTTATAAAACTGTTGCATATAAACACTGAGCATACATTAGTTTCACCTAAGTATATGAATTTATTACCTCATGTTTGACGCTAAGAAGCAATTACGCATCATATTCAAGCACAGTTATAATGTACGCTGTGCAAGAATTAATAAAAACTAAGTATTTTACCTCATGTTTCAACTATGTAAAGATAACGCATTGTAATTATACAAAGTTATTATGTAAAGTCATAAGTGTGCATACATTAATTACACCTAAGTATACGAGCATATTACCTGATTTTTGACAATTAGGTATCATAATCAGACACAGTTAATATGCAGGTTGTGCAAGCAGTAATTATTATTATATAAATATTTTAATCTTATCGTATCTATATAAATTGCAATTGTAATATATTTAGAACGTCATTTTTTCTGCGTAGAAGTGGAGTTACACAACCCATTTAAAACCAAAATACATATCGTTTTGAAACAAACCAAATCATATGTTTTTCTTTTCATTTATCAGTTAAAAAGGTTTAGTGGTGTAGAAATTTCAAACACAAGAAAAATGTTTTTATTTAATGTTTAGTAGTTTACTTCTTTTAAATACTTTTATCATTTTTTCCATTTACAATAGAAGTCCTTTTTTAGAACAATATTAACAAGTTTAATCAACTGATTGTCAAAGAGCAATATGTTTTGTGGGAAGTAAGGTATGATAACATTCAAAATGATAATGCAAAATATTAGGAACAAAGTAAGAAAACAGCTGACCGTCTTTCAATAGTTGTAAAAAGTACTGTTTTATTAAATGAAAAAATAAAACGATTTGTAATTTATTCGGTATTTTTAATCAGCTCCGTTAGGCCGAGTTAATGCAGGAACAGAATACTTGTTTTATGCTGAAATGCTATCGGAAAGTCATTGCAAAATAAACAGCAACACAAACTATGATTTACCTTCATACAATAAAATATATCTACACAGAGTGGAAATTGTATTACATCATGTGAGGCTGTATTCATGCATGTTATTCCAAATATTGGAATTGTGAGCGGCTGGTGTGTAACAGTCATCCTGCTCTAAATTTTAATAATTTTAAATGTTTGTCTCCTGTAATAATTAATTTAAAAATTTACTTTTCTTGTAGTAAAAACTAGAAATATATCCAATTAGTTTAAACTTGTAAGTTGGTAGACAAAGTATGATTAGAAAGTCTTTCAAATATATTATTAAAACATGTTATTTACAGGAAGTACTTTAAGTCCTGATACACCTGGATATATTCCAAAACGGATTTAGATATCGATGTAAAATCTTCACCATATCTTTGTAAATACTTTTTTGGAATTTTTAAGGATAAAACTAACCCTGCACTTTTTCAGGGGGGGGGTAGAGGAGGGTCACTTAAAATTTTCAAAATGCAACCCCTAACTTGTGACATGTAATTTGAAAGTTAATTTTTTTTAATCACTAAAAAACAAATCATCTCTACGAAGATCCTAGGAAAGGTTATAGGGAAAAAACTCTTTCATCTAAGGGTGTAAATTAAATCCTGATGCGCCCGGATATATTCCAAACGGTGTACATATCTCAATGTACAACCTTCGCCATACTTATGACATTATTTTGTAGATATTTTAATAGTAAAATTATGTAACCCCTCTTTAAAGAGGGGAGGTAAAAGGAGCGACATAAAATTTTCAAGTTGCAACCTCTATCATGTTTTAGACTTGTTATTTTAAAGGTATATTCAATAGAAACAAAATGGCATGAACAAAACATCTCTACAACGATCCTACCAAAGGTTAAGGGCAAATAACTCCTTACATTTAAAGGCACCTGGAAAATAGCACCTCTTCCCATAACTATGCACACTAGAAACATTAGACACTACGCAAAGGGATAAGCTGGTCTCCTCAAAGACTTACCAGAAGATATCACGCACGCATTGTGTCGATATGCGCAAGAAATTCGCATTGTACCTGCAGATTATCATTTTTTATGTTATTTGCCAATAAATTGTGCTAGAAACGGCATAGGGGGTTTTTCCCAGTGTCATTTATTTAATTTACATCCTGTACATGATATCGTGAAAATATCACACAATTTTAAAAACCCTAAGCATTTTTGTATATTGTAACGACCCTTATTCGTTCCCGTCCTTAATCCTCGTTGCTTTCTAATAGAACCCCTGTTTTCGGAGTTTTGGATTCCCTTATTGCCCTTAACCTTTTTATTATCCGCCTCCAGCTATTACCGACGTCCCGTTTTTCCTAACCTATCTTATCTTAGCGTCCCCTCCCACGGTCTTAAGTCTAGCTCTACAATCTTCATTTTCTTTCCGCCAAATAATTCCTATTTCTTACTCACCCAATACTTCTTCTTTTACTCGCCTCCTATCCGTAAACAATCAGCGTCGTCCTAATTTCCCCTGCGTCGTGTCTTAATTCCAAGTACCTCTTTTAGCCTGACCTTTGTCCGCACCCTAGCGGTTATCCATGTTTCCGCTTACCATTATTCTTTTTTGGTTAGACAAATTGTAGAGTTTAGAGTTAAGCAAAACATTTTTAATATTCTTTTCAAATTTTTATTTTTTATTTCTCCTCCACTAATTCATTTCTTCCTCTTCCCGTGTCTGTTTCAACACATTATAACCTGCCCAGACGTCTTTCTTCGTAGTCATCAAGTTAATCATAAATGTATCAGTTCTTTAAAAATGGAGCCTCACACGATTGAAAACGTCAAGTGCAAGTCATAGTTTAATTAATCTAACATTATTCCGTTCCGATCCTGTCTAATCTCAGGTAATTGCTATGCAAAAGCATAGTATTAGCCCACCATTGAATTTATGGACCACTGAACAATTCATATCAATAATAACAGACATTAACACGGCGGGTTTAAATTTACACTTTGCTCATTTTAAATAACATAATTAAATAAATAATTTGTTTACATAGAAATTGATGCAATCTCAAAGAAACGAGGCTATGATTTACATATTTTAATCGCATGTGATTATGGCTTTGAAACTTTGTACAATAACTTTTCGGATTACCTAAATATCCTCCGTACTGTTGTAGATGTCTATGAGAAACGCATTTAGTATTTATGTTGCCATGAAAATTAAATATACATATAAATATATATATATATATATATATATATATATTTACAGAAAGATATTGACTATTGATACATTATATACTAATTAGAAATCATTCTTTGTACTTTATCAAATATTAAACAAAAAAAAACATTAAAACAACAAAGCCGAGCATAAGTTACAGAACTTGAAGCTAAGAAATGTTGAGGTTTTGTCATCCCATTAAATGGTAAACGCTTAACGACAATCCTCTAAAGCTGTGTTAGAGGACAAAGAGAACAGCTGCTGCTAATGAAGGTTCATGTGACCACAACATAACACGCAACGTACGGTTGTCATCTATTGTTTGTAACACTATGATACATCACTTGTGGTATAGATAATTAAACCCTCCCATCAAGGCTACAAAGGCCGTGATTTCACTGTATATGTGGGTTTACAGATGGCAATAATATTTACGGTTTGCTTTATTAAGTGCATTTATTAGAATTATTTGTATTGACTAAACACAAAAAAGTTATGCCATACTTACGTCTGTCAAAACGCGTGTGTATGCTTTGTTTATTTCACGTTATTTAAGAACGCCTAACTATCTAAGGAAGATATGGAGTAGTTCCACAAGGTCTGAGACTAACTCTGTACAACTTTTTTACATGTAATATGATGTTTTCGTTTAGATGAGGCCTTACTTGAATGACAGACTGCAGGTTACCAGGATGGCAATTGAAATATCTAGACGGTCGCTGAGGAGTTCCACATGGTCCGAGACGATCTCTGTACAACCTTTTCACATCTAATGTGATAATTTTTTCGATTGGATGAGGCCTTACTTGAATTTCAGACTGCATGTTACCAGGATGGCAATTGAAATATCTGGACGGTTGCTGAGGAGTTCTACAAGGTCTGAGACGAACTCTGTACAACTTTTGCAGTGTTCCACAGCTCATTTATATACAGATGACTCCAAAATGTATATCTCATATGAAAATGGACGGATAGAAAAAGACATTGATTAGCTGAATTCAGACTTAGAGGGGGTTTTAGAATCGTTGGAATCAATGGACTGACTCTCAATGTTGGTAAGTGCACGGTTGTATACACAGCACCACGCAATTTAGTGGAGGTTATTCATGGCGGAGAGAGCTTGACAGTCCGTAAAAAGGGCAAAAACCACTGCCTAAAGATTCACTGCATGATGTTAGATAGCAAGTTCACCTTCACTTACTTTGTCTCGCTCGCTATCCAACGTGCCAGGGACCTTTATAGTTTAAATAATCTATTACTAGAGACATTCAAACTGCAGCTTATGCCGTCACTTCTTTCGTATCTTGAAAATGGTAATATCACCTTGAGTGGTAACAAGTTTTTCAATACGGTTAATTTCCAATCTTAGACGATTCGCTCGTTAATATATATGTATAAATTTATTTATAGATATAAATATATTAGAAATGGCAAGAGAAAGCAGATTAGGGAACTTAGGCTTCTTTGCTAGATATAGTTTTAAAGTGTGAACGTATTGTCATCTAACCATTTTTTTCCTATTTTGCACCAATTCTCTCTTATTGCTAAACATCCCTAACCATTGTATTTGCCAGAAAGTTTAAACCATTTCATTTCCATATTTATTTTATTTTATATGAATTACACCGTTTATATAGACATATATACAGTTTTTTACTACATCTACGAGCGTGTAAATGATTCCTCAACTACACATTACGTATGAAATAAACTAACACTGATGCACTCTCATCAGTAGGTAAATGAGTTTTACTGAAATAACTGATAGAAATAAAGTGAGATGAAAATAGTTTAGAAACTTACTATTATTCTCCAATTCATCCGCAACCTCATTAGAGCATCCATCAAAATTAATCGCTTCATTAATCCTCCATCAATCCAATGTCTTGATCGAACTGCTGATCGGAGATTAGCAGTGTTATTAATTGTTAAAAACTAATTAAAGTCATTACACGGCTTTATGGTTGGTGTATTCAGTTTTGTTTTATTATATTTTGTACTATAAAACAAACTCCATTTGTAGAAGAATTGCGAAATAGCAGGACGTTTTCATCATTATTTTCAACTTTGTGAGAAAATTTGGGAGTAGACTGTTTAGAAGTAACTCATGCAATCCTAGATGATATTTACATTCAATTTTCCATTTCACCGTGCTGTTGATTGTTGGAATTACAAAAATAATTATTTTAAGTTCTTTAAACCATTCTTTAATTTTAGTTTATAAAGTGGTCATAGCCATGTTTAATTTCAGCTAATCTTAAAGTAGAAATTCTATTCAGGTTGCTGAAAAAGGGTCAAAACGTACATTACTAGTATTAAAATCATATAGAAATGTACAAATAATATGAAATAATATAAAGTTGGTAATAATTATTTATCAACTACCTACTTAATTCCCACAAAATAGAGACAATGAATTTGTTAAGCGATAATGCTCCCATATTATTGAAGCCTTTAAAATTATTTCATCCAAATTTGCCTTTCGTTTCAAGATCTGGATCCATCTTTTCCAAGTGTCAAGAAGCTTAAAACATATATTAAACATACACACAAACATTTAGGATTAAAATGTGTGGCGACGAACTCTTTAACATCTTCAATTAAACATAAAAATTTTTACATCTTGAAACTAATAATTTATCTGTACCTCCAGCCTTGAGAGAATTAAAAGAAACGATGCCAGTCTACAGAACCAAGACCATTATACACAACTTTTGCACACACTAGTTTGGTAGGGGATATGAGCAGACACACTCAGCGTTACTCGTTTGATCTTAAAGCCATGAGTTTGGTACGAATTTTATTGGCTGAGCTTTATTTGAATGTCAAGTTGATCTAGGTTACCTGATTAACATATTTTTATATTGGTAGCCAAACTAGCGTAACTTCAACACAAGGTTAACGTAGCGGTTGACCAGCTAGTTCTGTGTATAAAGCTTCAATACGTAAACGTTTGAAAAAATTCTTCTCGTGGTGTCTAATATCGTTTCCATCCCACTTTAGGTAATAAATTTAATATATATAAAATTTTAAGCAAATTTATAATTTTGAATTTCTATTTTTTAGTATTTACTTTATTTTGAGAACATTTAGTGGTCTTTTACTCACCTTTGTGTTTTTATATCACAAGAAATGTTTATACTTCATATATAAATGTTTTAAATCTGTCTTCATTTAACTAATTAGCATGGACATAGTACTAACATCTTAAATTAATTTACCGATTAGGTAATTAGATAATAAATAGAAAGCCTACTTTTAATTTAATACAGGATTTTGACTTTATATATATATATGTATATGTCACACACACACACATATATATATATTTGACTTGATTGCATAAAAAGTTAAATTAACAAGGCGAAACATTCTATTGGGTAAATGCTTTTTATTGAAACTATACACAAATGTAATTCGATACACTCACAACATCAGATAAGATGTATTGTTTAGAATTCTAAAAGAAATTTATATTTCAACTATAGATGGGTGGGTGTATTTTAAAACTTTAAAACTCATAATTGATTGATTATTTATGACTTATCAATTTCCTTAATGAACTAATAGTTTTTATACCCCAAAAAAAGCTGTGGATTCTGAAAATATATATCATGTATTTCCGAAAACATCGATACCGTAGGACAGAGTGGTTTTCGAAAGCTATTTTTGTCCCTGACATAGGACTCATAATATTCTCCGCTCTCTCATAGCAGACAAACAGTAGCGAAACTGGTGACGCACCATAAGCTTATACTCCGGACATAATGAGAAGTTTACAAAATTATGAGAACTCGTAAATAATTTCCTTTAATTTTCCTAAATACATTGAATTGCAAAATCTTATACATGAATCCATTTTAATTGAAATAACCTGAAATATAAATACGTGAATATGTATTGTTATACTAAAATAATCGTCCACTCCTATTATGATGAAACAAAGTGCAGTAAACCACATGAAGAAGGCAGACACTCACTCCGGCCATACATCGTAATGGAAGAGTCGTTATTTATTCAAAGCGTCATGTGTCAGCGACAGTGACTGGATTTCTCTGGCGATTACACATCAGAGTATTCTGTGTTGTAACTTTAGACCACCAAGAGCACGTTAGTTTTTGTATCAAATTACTTATTTTTTTACTAATAACTTTTCAAAGAGATACACGAATACTTATTCTGTAGCTATATATTTTTTACTTCATTGTAATCACTCTTATAATAAAAATGTTACTTAAAATGTTATCGTCGGGCACTCAGGGAAGTTGTGCACATGATGAGACAAAAATAATACCATTTTACCCAAATCGCACTACATTTTAAAGTCTACGTATCTCTCATGTCTACAAGATGCAAGCAATTCGTTATGAGTTTCTTCGTTAGCGACTCCTTTTAGATCCATTTAGACGAACGTGAGTCCAGATTTTAGAAGTGAAGTCTACGACAGCAACTGATTTAAGATGCTGCACTGAAGAGGAAGGTTAACGAGAGATAAACTCAACTTGGAAATTGAGCTAACACTTATCTCCGTTGATTTGTTTAAGAAAACTTGTTTTAGGACCTAGAGTTAGATGTTAGTTGTTTGGTCCTGATGATAGTTGAACACTAGTTATCTAAACGTAGAACTTTAGTGCAGTGGTTGTCATCCAGGTTAGTTTAGCAATAGGACACGCACTTCAAATCTAGTTACTATTCAAATAGCCTTACTCAAGACTATTAATGGTTAATAATAAGGTTTGAATAAAAACATTTTTCCAATGATTAACTCTTACCTTCTTAATATTTTAAATTTCACCGTACAAAATTAAGACTATGATCTTTTAGAGTTTAGAGTCAGACAAGTTATATATGACTTCTATCAATTTTATGAACTAGTAGAAAGAAAATGTAAATTTTATATTAAAAGAAACTTTATTTTCTATAAAATTTACTCAATTATACCAAAACGGATGTGCACCGTTTTGGTATATATGATAAAATGCAGAACCCACCGTCAAGAACACTCAGTAAATACTGATTACTTACGTTGCGCTGTTGAACACTTCAAAGTTAGACACTTTCTTGTTCATTATAAAGTTCGTGTTTTATCGCTGCTAATGACCTGTTTAGTGTGCAGGTTGAGTTTACTTTATTCTCAAGTGAATTGAAGTGCTTTAAAAATAACTTAATACCAATTTAATGTAAAAGCATTTACATTTTCGGACAAAACAAGGCTTTTATATGTGTTTGAAGTACAATAAGAGATATCAGATTTGCGTTGTATCAGTTTGTCCCTGCATATATTTAAAAATAAAACAGACGCCTCACCGCACTAATCCCGTGGTGGTACTAATCTACAGTAGTAGCTCTTGGCCCTACGCTGCCGTAACGCTTGTCTCTCGGACCGCGAGTATCCATTCTCTGTCGGTGTTATCTAGTATCTCATCTGCCCTGTTTTGGAGAGTTCCCTCGATAAGGGAACGTATATTTCTTGCTTATGACTAATGTTATTTGTCTCTGCTTCTCTAGTATTGTATTTATTGTGTTGCATCAGTGTATTATATATATATATATATATATATATATATATATATATATATATATATATATATATATATTCCTGTGGGGGATACCACGTCAAAGATCCTGGAAATCAAGATCCTTGTAACTAACGGTGATTGTGTGGACGCTCAAGCCGTTCAAGCCAAACAATCTAAACCTTCCTCAGACCTAAGGAAGCAGACCTTAGGAAGTAATCCATTGAACTTCGATTTTCTGGTTAGGATGCCAGTTCCACTCCAAAACGATTAAAGATGTAAATATCGTTATCGCCATATTTGACCCTTTAGTTAATTACGAGTAATTTTCTCGTCCCTGATCCAACTAATACACGTTGTGTTCTTTGATCTGTATATTTTAAATATAAAATAATGTAAATACTCAACGTTACGCAACCTGTACACCTAATTTTTCCATACGTCTTCATAAACCATTCATATTACTAAAATTTTTCGTTCATTTTGAATCGCAGAAAACCAATAATTTCACTAAAAATTCTTGTTGTTGGTATATCAAGCATTTTTATTAAAGAATCTTGCAAGTTTCATCTTAATGAGTGCAATAAATTATCGGAAGTACAACATTCAGTACACTGATATATTGTAGTAACAGTACTACAATAAAAAGAGTTCATTTCAGATGTGTTGCAGGTAGTACCATGGATAGAAGTAAAAGTATATTTGCAACCGTAATGACTTAAAAACATAAAGTATTGGGATGATTCCATTACGAATGAGATTTGTTAATCATAAAAATTTGAGTGTAGAGTCAATGCACAAGATGGCTATGGAAGGTTAAATAATACCGTGAGTTATATTATTTCTAAACTATAAGACGAGAAAGTACACGAATATCCAGAAACGTGATTGCTAGAACACCTAGTAGTGATTAATTTTAGTCCTAGATACGGGAAGAGATAAAAAAGAACTAGGTTGCAGAGGGTTTAGCTGCAGTTCATCTCCCGCTTATTGAACGTTCTGAGAAACAGTTTTCTCTTTTAATTAGGCGCTAAGAGTTTGACTTAGTAAAAACTTAAATTATAAGAAGTAATAAATATTTTTGTGAAACTTTGCATATTGTTTTGGGTATTTTTATTAGAAACAGAAAATGTGTATTATGTATAAATTTCTAAAGCCTAAAGCTTGGTTTTATCTTCATTATGACTTACCATTATGACTTCATTATGACTACGTGATTTTCACGAGATAATCGTGTTTACTTTCGTATTCTTTGATTCTATATCAAATGTTTTTGGCATTAAACATCAATAACAAAACTACTGATATAAAAACATTGTAAGCTTCATTATGGTTTTAAACGTACAGTAAACACTTGGTACGCTGGAATTAATGTTATGGGAAATTTCTAACTACATTAATATCTTCAGCAAGGTAACACGGAGTACATGAAAAAAGTCAAATACGATTTCATGATACGTGAGCTCTACAGGGATGTTAGAACTGTATATGAGATTGAGTGATCGGCTTATAGGCTCAGCAGTAGTACAGACAAGGTAACACGGAGTACATGAAAAAAGTCAAATACGATTTCATGATACGTGAGCTCTACAGGGATGTTAGAACTGTATATGAGATTGAGTGATCGGCTTATAGGCTCAGCAGTAGTACAGACAAGGTAACACGGAGTACATGAAAAAAGTCAAATACGATTTCATGATACGTGAGCTCTACAGGGATGTTAGAACTGTATATGAGATTGAGTGATCGGCTTATAGGCTCAGCAGTAGTACAGACAAGGTAACACGGAGTACATGAAAAAAAATCAAATACGATTTCATGATACGTGAGCTCTACAGGGATGTTAGAACTGTATATGAGATTGAGTGATCGGCTTATAGGCTCAGCAGTAGTACAGACAAGGTAACACGGAGTACATGTAAAAAGTCAAATACGATTTCATGATACGTGAGCTCTACAGGGATGTTAGAACTGTATATGAGATTGAGTGATCGGCTTATAGGCTCAGCAGTAGTACAGACAAGGTAACACGGAGTACATGAAAAAAGTCAAATACGATTTCATGATACGTGAGCTCTACAGGGATGTTAGAACTGTATATGAGATTGAGTGATCGGCTTATACGCTCAGCAGTAGTACAGACAAGGTAACACGGAGTACATGAAAAAAGTCAAATACGATTTCATGATACGTGAGCTCTACAGGGATGTTAGAACTGTATATGAGATTGAGTGATCGGCTTATAGGCTCAGCAGTAGTACAGACAAGGTAACACGGAGTACATGAAAAAAATCAAATACGATTTCATGATACGTGAGCTCTACAGGGATGTTAGAACTGTATATGAGATTGAGTGATCGGCTTATAGGATCAGCAGACAAGGCCTATCTGTTAAGCCAAGGACCTAGAGAGAAGAATGTAAAGAGCGTGTAAAAATTCGTTTAAAATATCGCATATTAATTGACCAAATACTGCAGAAAAATATTGATATTCGTAAAACAGTCATCCTGTATGCATTAGTTAGATGTTCAAACTGACATACATTTCAGATAAAAAATTTATTTAGTTCTATGCAGTTCCTTAATCAATGTTATGTAAATAAATAACTGTTTCAATAACATTTCCTAAATTTTTCAGGAGAGCATTATACATATTTATATTTTAATTAGGAAAAGACACACACACACACACACACACACACACACACACACACACACACACACACACACACACACATACACACACACACACACACACACATATATATATATATATATAATATATATACATAAATAATCAAATATCCAAAAAATGCAAAAGCACCAATATTTAATATTCACTTAAAAAATTTTCACGCGCTGTTGACTACTTTATAAAATTCTATATGCTACACCCGTAGCAAAAAATTAAATTATATTGTGATACAAATGTTATTGGTATATTAGATTATAATGCAAGCGTAAATTAGCAGAAACATTATACATATATTTCAACACTAACACCGTTATATGTCAGATTTCAGACCCGGCAAGAAAGTCAAAGAGAACTTGAGGTAAACTCAACATTCCCACAAAACCGTGTATATTGGATACGGTACGATAACCCAAAATCGATCAGGCTTATCTTTGACCGAACATTGCGGTGACTTTACAACACTACTTCCGATTCGCTGCGAGCATAAAAACGTGATTTCATCAATCTTAACAGAGTGTTAGAGTATATGGGATACGGTACAAATTTGTAATATCGATCAGGCTTATCTTTGACTGAACATTATTCTGACATGTTCAACTTTATTTCCGATTCCCTGCAAGCATCAAAACATGATTACATCAATATAAACCATATGTTGATTATATTGGTTACTTTTAGTAACCAATATTAATCAGGCGTATCTTTGACTAAACATTACACTGACTTATAAACCTTTACTTTTGATTCTCTGCCACCATCAATACATAATTACACAAAATATCTGAGGAATGAAACAAATCTTTTTTGTTCCTTTATCAATGTGTGCCAATTTAGTTCAAATCAAAAATATTTTATTTACCTATCGGTCTGGGAACTGAACCATATTTTTCAATTAATATAAGTTGTAGATTTCTTAAAAAAAACTCTTATTTTCCACTTAATCTGTCTTATAAGGACTAAATCTGCTTTATTTAAACATTGAAAATTCATTTTCTTAAATTAAAGTGTGTAGCTATTGTTTATATCAATACCCTAAAGCTTAATCATTATACCACCCTAATTGTTTATAGACGATTAAAACATCCAACAAAATACAAAATATTTCACTTTTTCAAGAGGTTATGAAAGTGAATTTCTGAATGAGTGATGTAGAACAAGTTGACAACAGATAAATAATCGTTTCAGGGAGTGGAAACCGGTAATTGTTAACAGAGCTAATCGTGGATTATATTGGTTACTTTTAGTATATATCTATATCTATTTTAAGTTGAAGGCACTTATAGCGCATTGCTATTTTTAATTAATGTTTATGAGCAATACATTTAAACCTTGTTAAAAATATTGAGAAATACAAGCAAATTATCTTTTTTAAAAGCACATTTCAATCAAAAATTCAAAGAAGAGAAGCCACTTCTTATAAGATAGCAATACAATTAATTCAAACATAAAGGCTATATCGAGAAAAGAGCTAAGAAAGTCTTGAAAGATTTGTTAATGATTAATTTACCATCGACCAATTTCCTTTAGTGCCTGCATTATCGTCTCACTTTTGATCAACACACAGAAATTGATTGCATGGGAAATACCCTTGGTAGTTCTAATTGGGTGATGTATAAAAAGTATAATGAATTACCTAAATTCAAGTTACGCTTTTATTTATTATTTATTATTTTATTTTATTAAGTGGTAGTACCTTCACTGCATGGCTATGAAAAGTTTACCTGTGTTTTTGTAAATTTATTTTTAAACCTAAGTGATTTATGATTTTAAATTGGCAACAGTTAAGACTATTATTCGGCTCAAGTATTTCTATCATATGGATGCATTTTTTTCTTCATTTGGAGGCATACATATGCAAAAATGGAGGCAACGGTTGATATAACTGTAAACAAAAGGTAAACCAGTCACAAGTAGTGGCAAAACCAGACGTATAGTACTGTCTCCCAGACACAGCGCCTTCCTCCCTTTCTATGCCCGTAAATGCCTAATGTCTCTTGAGTCAGTTACGATTGAATTAAGTTTTTTATTTCTGGTATATTTCCGGTGTATATTATTTTTTCCTCTGTTTTACTGGTAACCTTTATAAAACATATTGACAGCTATTATAAATGTAACGATTATATTCTCTAAAGTGCCAATAAATTGTAATATACTTGATATTGTGACTTGTGTGCAGAATGTGTGATAAGCCAACTGGAAGTAAGAGTGGTAGTAGAAAAAACTTTACTTAGCGTATAAATACGTGAATAAAGTTTACTACCTTTAAAAAAATATACTTGAAAATTTCCGAGAAACTCTAAACCTTAGGCATAGTGGTAAACAATGCGCTGAGCCCTCCGATGTAAGAGAATAATCTGATATCAAAATAAGTAAAATAATTAAGCTTCCAGAAGAAGATTTGACCTTCAATATTAGAAATTAAGTTTTCAACGCCAAGAAAACTAAAAAGAAGTCAGAAATCAAAAAGAAAAGGATATGACGACATTGAAAAGGATGTAGTGAGTCGAACAGTCCTTTCATACTACGACAGAGGATAATCTTCTATACCAAATCACGCAGGATCTCCAACTAGATTCCAAAAGAGCTCTAACTTCAAATAATATATTATTAAGGCGTGTTTGTTTCTAGTACGATAAAATTTATGATGCTAGAACTAATTTATTGGAACAAAATATAGTACAATATTGTAGCGGCTAGTTTAAAGTTTTAGAGAATTATTTATTACCTTAGAGAATCTGGTAATTGTATGCCTATACATTAACTGTTTACAATTAAGTGCTCCCAACGTTGTATACTAAGCGCAGAGAAACTCTCTATTAATACATACTTAAATTTGTTAAAGATAATATACCGAATTCAATAGATAAAATATTACAGTTATAAAAGTCATATTAAATCTTACTATGCGTATTAAATATTGATTTATATGTGTCATATATAATACAGCTAAATTCGGAATCGAAAAAACCTTTTTATGAATTGGTTTTATCTACTAATTTGTAAAATATATCAGAGTTAAATGAATAGTTAGTGATGGGTTGACGATAGATAATGAAGTGATTAATCGTCATCGATACACTATGTGTTTGCTGAAGGATTTAGGAATGGTAATGGAATTCTGATGGGTCTGTTTAACTTTTGCAGGCGGCCGCAGAATTTATAACTATTTTAATGACCTGTAAGGGCTTTTGTTCATTATTATTATAGTAATATTCTATCACGTATAAACCATTTCGTATTTAACCAAGCAAAAAACGTTGATAATCCTTAAAATTTCATGTGTAGCTTTTAAAAAATATACTTCCTATAATAATCATCTAATAAAGTACACATTTACTCGAGTATACGAGGTCAGTTTACTTGAATTTACAGTTTTCTTAAGTTCACAACTAATATGAAATTCCTGATTAAATTTTTTTCAGTAAAGCATATATTATTCACTGTATTTGACGTTACTTGAATAAACATCAACTATTAACAAAACATTTTCTTAACTGAACTCTGGGCAATCTTTTCCCATAGATTTGTATTATTCCGCAGCTCCGAGAGCTGGAAAATATTGCGGTGGTCAAGCCGCAATGTCGTTCACCCCCACAATCAAGACGCTGCAGCTTTCTGGGGTATATGGATCGCTACAACTGATATAATATCGTAACCATTAAATGTAAAGAATCCCCGGATCACCTTTTTGAGAATCCCCAGATTGCCTTTTTGAGATCCCAGAATTGACAGGGCTAAAAGGCATCTAGGATACTGGGATACTTGATCCCGAATTCCAGGACAACAATTTCTACTTATGCATTTATTTGCAGTTTCCATATCTATTCCGACACTCATGTGATTGTTTGCGAAATGTGCATGCGATTAGGAAACTATAGTTCCATCGTCATCATGTCCTCATACGAAATGTAGTGATGTGTAAGAGTAAAATAATCTGTAGTTTAATAATGTTCAAATTGTGAATGCAGTGTAATCACGATTAAGAATCTTCGTTGATGTCTCTTTATCTTTAGAAGTGGAAAACCGTGGAAAATACCATGTTTAGTAATACATGTTGGCTTGTTTCTCAGGATTATTGAGGAATAACTTTAATGCAGAGGTATTACTATCAGTCACGGAGATAGTAGTCTATACTAGTCAGCGTATTCAAGCCTATTCCATTATTATTCAACTTGTACAATATACTTACCCCCGCCCGTTCTTTTGCAACAAGACCAAAAGTTATTACATCTATGCGTATGAAAATCTTGTAAACATGTAACTACTGGTTAAAATATCTTTATTGCACAATGGTATCTACTGGTTACAATATTTTTTAAATCACAACTTAATGTCACGTTCAACAATTATAGACTGTTATAAGCACTAAGAGGAAGGTGAAATCGAGGTAAAATCTAATTTCACGTTGGAATAACCTTCCTCTACAAAGCTGTGTAACGTTGCAGATATTCAGATATAAGATGTCAAAAGACTTAACTTCAAGATTCTCGGCTGAAATACTTTTTGTTTGCAAAAACATTATTTTCTATGCCAACAGAAAAGTTGTATGCCTGTGTTTGACAAGGTTGTTAAGAACAACATCAAAGTCTAAGTTCAAGTTTATTTCCCATGAGAAGGAAATACACCGAATTGCCACAGACTGGAAAAGTTCACACTCAGAAGAATACAGTTACTTTTCGTAGTAAATATCAAAAGGATATTCCTATAATTTTATTTCCCAGATTTAAGTGCTTATTTGTGTTAAGTACTATTGTATTACTAAAATATAAATATATAAAAATGAAACACTAAGTTTAATTTTTATAAAATTAACATGCAACAGTGTACACTATTTTAATCATAATATCACCTATTTTGTTGTTATTAATATCCTAACGCTTAGGCTAACAAGCGGTACAGAGTTATTTACTGAGAGGATAACCGATTGCTGTAACCTCTCATAGGGAATTGTGATAAACTATAATTTAATACTACAGATAATTATTTGTGTTCGTCCCCACATTACATTATTATGGAAATTAGGACATCATTAGATATGTAAATTGTATCTCTCATAGCGAATGTGATAAACCTTCATTTATTATACCATATCATTATGTGTGCTCGCCCTCTACATTGCATTATTCTGGGAAATGAGATGTCTAAATTGTAAAAAATACAAAAGATGAATATATGATAAAAATAATGAAAAGTTTTTCGAAACCCGCCATCATTTTATAGTAGTCTATACGTCGTTATCTAAAGATATTATGTTTAAATGGATTCCCACTGGATTGAGATAATATATTTGTTTGAAATTATTTAATATTTGTAAGAAAGGGATTTATAATAAACACGGAGTTCCATGTTTTAAAATCAAACTTTCAACGGAAAACGCACGTCATGTTGTACGTAAATTAAAAAATATTTTCATCCTAAACAGTTTAGTGAAGAAAAAATTTGTAATCTGATGTCTTGTAAATACAATCTGTATATAATTAAACTTTATTGTTGCGAACAGATAAAAGTGTTTATTTCTTTTTTTATATTGTCACTCCTGTGATACGAACTGTTCGTGGAATCAAAAACATAATTGAGTTATGCTTGGTTAACAACGGAGTGTATGTTGAGCATTTTTAAGGTAAGAAAACATACTTTTAATGATAAGAGACACCAATGTAAATGTTCAGTTTAAGTGCGTGGTCATAGTGATAGTAATGATCATAGTAATTCAGCTTTTAATTATTTTATTTCATATCTGTGATTAGTTTAGATTGATACCACTGTGGTTTAACAGAAGCTTACAAATTTATAATTGAATGTGGAGAAATGTGTAGTCTATCTCTTTGTTGATACGAAACTCAATTTATAATGATGAATAATTTGATTATGGAATAACGTAAAGTATAAATTTTTATAAAGGGCATATTAATTTATTATTTATAAACTTCGTACAACATGTCTTCCAATTGATGTCAAAAGTTATAAAATATAAAAATATACATGCTAGACAAATATTTATGAAACGTTTATATTAATTTTCACATTAACGCAACGTTGAATTGTTTTCCATTTCCTCTATCAAATACAAAAAATCCAATTAAAACAAATGAAAAATGCATTTTGCACTAAAATTTAAATTTATTTCAACGAGACAAGAAATAATTAGAAACACCCGCACCAAGAAATTAAATACAAACATTTTAAAGAAATAAAATTAATACCGTTTAAATTTCATTTGGATCCAACATATATCGAAGGCCTTTGTCGGTTTTATAGCATTTAGGTTATATTTCAATAAGTAACACTTCTCTAAATACAAATAGAATTTTTCATGAGGCGATGAAAATAATACCCGTAATTGACATAGCTTTTATTGTAAACATCAGGAATTTACAGAAGCAGGAAACAAAATCTCTTAGGAACCAATTGTGCATTGAGCTCTAACAGGCCGACTGCTCCTAGACACTGAACTTTACTACATATGTCAGTAAGGCTGCTGCCAAACTAGGCATGCACTGGTGAGTTACAGTTGATTAGTTGCAGACGTGAGTCATATTTTCTGATGATTAGTTTGTTTGAGGTGATTTGGTTTCATTATTTTGTACGTGCCCAATACTTTACCATGCCTGGATGTGCTGTTTACTTATTTTAAAAACTATTGAAGAAAAACAAAATTCTTTAATATGGAGTATGAAGTTCTTTACATGTCAAGACAATTCTTAAATACATCACCACTGAATATTTGCCTGTAGGAGGTTAGATGACTTTAATTGGAAAATTACTGAATAAATGCGAAATTATGTTTTGACCACTAAAGTGGTAAAACCGAGGACTACTTTATATTATATTTAAAAAAACTCACTTCTCAATTGCACCAAATATCTTACAGTAACTTTGAGCCACCAAATGCGAATTATTGGTGGCACTGCGATACGAAAGGAGCTGTTGATCATGTCATACTAGAACTTATGCTCTTATGCATGTGTGTAATATAACACATTGCAGACGAGTGATATAGATAAGCAGCTGTGCAGAGAATGGATGCTCTCCTAATATTGAGTTAGGATCAGCCAGTAAGTGTCTTTACATGTAAGCAACGTAATGCGTTGAAAACATCGGAAACAAGAGAATACTGAGAAGGCAAGAGAAAGGTGTTTTGTAAGTCTGCAGGAGTGCAGGGCTGAACTTACAGATGGTATGAAAACCATTTCATAGTTGAACGTCTAGATTTACACAAAACTCTAGATGTAAAGTGAATTTCTCAATAGAAATTCAATAATGTCAAGTACAAGATCGTACTCAAAGTAAAAAACCAATTCGTTGATCAAAGAAACTACTTCAAACATTAACATAACAACTATAGCAAGTCTCAGTCCCACCGGCAAAAGAATATGATTCAGTAAAGCTAATAATGAACGACAAAGTTTGTTTAGATCAATCCTACAAACTCGAGCAAAGTGCTTCGATAAAAAAGTTTTCCTAATGTCACCGAAGCTTTTAGAGTACAAAGGGATGGATGTTCAGTGAATATTGTTGTCCTTGGGTATGGTAGATTTAAAAACTGTTTTAGTGTTACTTTGGTTAAATGTATGCGTGTATAAGTATTGTAATACAATATGGACATATGATTTGAAGGGAGCTCGTTATAGGTTAGAAATGTTCAAAATATAATGTTTTACTTTTACAATATTGAAAATATGGGATATTTTGAACCCCAAAATATTTTATGTTTTAATACGCCTTTCAGAGAGGGTAAATTATTTAATAAAAATATCACCATAATATTTGTATGAATGCTTACAACTTACATAATGTAGAAGATATTTATCTTTTGAAAATTCAGTAGTACCTATTGCAATAGAACTATCTCTCAAAATTATAATTTGTATTGTAGGTCCGCATTTATATACAGTTACAGACTATAATTGGTTCAATATAAAGATTCATTACCCTTCAAATAATTTTAGATTATGTAGCTTATGGTACACCCATCAATTTAAACATTTTAAAATATACCAACTGAAATTTATGAAAAAAATGTATTTAGATAGATTGTTAAAATTATATTAATACCATTAATTGATATGCCATGTAAAAGAAATGTATGTAGGTTTGGAATTTGTAAGTTTAACTATCTTTTTTAAAAATTAATAAAACATGAGAAACACCAGGAGATGGGAAGCTATGAAATAATGTATTGTAAGAATGTACGTGACTTAAGCTACATTATTTTACAATTATAGATTAGTGAGAACACTATGGTATATTTTCAGTTGAGTACCTAACACAAGGTCAATCGTCTAGTTGTCAATGTATTTTTAATACAAGTCTACATTGTTATTTTGCAACACATAATTTTATCTGAACTAAGTAGTTTTTTAATCAACCCTTAACTTTTGTCACTCTTAGATAACACGAGTATGGAGATACTGTGTATCGTGTAAAACCATACATCCACACGTCATCATAATATTTCTACAGAATTAAAGGTTTGAAGGAGGATATTTTAAAGTAGAATACTAATACTTATTGAACATTGTGCTAAAGCTATCATAGTTTAAGGGAACACAGTGTAAGGGAAAACGCTTGTATCTCGTAAACTATTGACTCAGGAAAATAAACATGGGCTTACACAAAAGTGAGACGATTTATTACTTCCACTTTATTCTCACAGCACAGCTTTCACCTTCATTTATTTAGCCTTTATTTAGCTAAGAAATGCATAATATATTATTATTATAGGCTATATACATACATAAACATATAAAAACCCTCAATCATATGAATTAAAATATAATTAAAGCTTTGAATCCTGGCTAACTGCACATCATTTAGCTGATGTTATAGTTCATTAAATACTCTCGAGTGAGTATAATATCTGCTGATATTGTTATATACAATCTATCAAGTAACAGGTAACAAAGTAAAAAAACATGTACCGGTTATTAAATACAACGCTTTGAATATCTTTCACTGCACAGGTAAATAATCATTTACTTTATACTAGTTTGTTGACTTCTAAACATACATCCTTAGGACCTCATAACATATTTATATTCAGATGCGAATGCTCTATTTTCATAGTATTCTCTGGTTAGTCTTCCCATAATAGAGATATGTATGTTTACTATGTTCGAATGTTCAATTTCAGGAGGACCTTGATATATTTTTGAAGGAACATACAAATTTGTCACAGTTATTTGTTTTGTATTTCTGAGTAGGTTTATTTATAAATGATTTTAATTAAAAATGTCGATTACGAGATTTGAGTTTTCTATATAACGAGTTGTGTAAGATGTTTTGCTGATATTGCGTGCACAATGTCATTCCTAAAACTCATTTCATTTTTGAGATGTCCTAAGAACAGACTGACGTTTATAAAAACACTTTACACTCCCCTACACCTACACCAGCAGACAAAGAAGGATATGCCAGCTTCCTGAGTGATAAGCTATGTTTAGTCAAAACGCTTAAATGGATTTACTAAGGTATTAGTACCTGACGATGAATTCCCAGAATTAGAAACGTAAATAGTATGAAAATAAAAGTTTAAAATGTCTTAAAAGGTTTATACATTTTGTGTTATGCATATTTATCAAACAGTTTTCGAGGCTACATCTCTAATAAACTGATGCAGATTACATCCTATTACATTACTCGTACAAATTTTATATTCGTTTGAGACAAATTAAAATTCCTATATTATTACGACAGCCTGTTGTTATAAACATAAGGACGTACCTGAATGATGGAATTATAAATTTATAAAATAACTGAGACAGGTTAAAAAAATATAAATTAGGAAATTTTAAATGATTTTATTAATTACTTTACAACTAGTCATTAAAACTCTACTTTAAACCCTATCTACTTATAAACATGGATAATTTTTGATGTTGATTAGGGAAATATTTTAGACTATTTTTAGTTTATTTGGTTAGTATTAAATAATTATATCTTTGTTTAAATCAGGTAATACAAAGGGTGCCTAAAGGAAACCTCACGTTGGTCGACGGATGCTTCAGAAGATACGCCACCATTTCTCATCCTTACATCGTTAAAGCTGTAGTTGAGTTGTAAGTGTTTTTATGTGGATTTGTCACGCTTGTTAGTGTCTCACATCGCTTCTCAAGTGGTCTTGTTACCGATTATTTTCCCCTATGCCGTTTCTTGTTTCAAATGAGATTCCATATTACAAATGAAATTTGAAATATATTAATAATCTAAATGTTAATACATTTAGTGCATAATCTTTCTTTTCCCCACTGTTGTTTTGCTAGGAGTAACCAGGAGAAGGACTCTTTGTACAGTGCATTTAGTTTAACTGTGTGTTCATGTCGTCATTCTAGGCCAGGGGTGAGGTACATCGAACTGTTAATTGCTTAGTGTGGGGGGGAGACAGTTTAAAAACAACATGAAAATATATCATCATCTATCTGGCTGCAGGATGTATTTGACACAAAGTAACCATAACTACGCAAAATCGCTTAAGTGAAATTACAACTATTACGCTGCGCTAAGGCGTGATTGTAAATAAACTCTTGCCCTTATATTTTATGGGTGAAAATTATCCATGTTACAGCTTGGAAAATGAAGTGAAATTTTAGACACGTGTATCAAAACCTATAATAAATAATAAAATTAGGCCAAACCCCTGACATAAACAAGAATTTGTTTAATACAATCTACATTTTAATATAAATAATTTGTTTTATATTTGCAAGTGTGAGAAGTTTTCTGAGTGTATTAATGGTGTATATATTTATTCACTTATCTCACTTAGCAGTTCCATTCCGATTACCAAACATATTATGGTTAGGAATCACTGTAATTAATAAAAGAACAATAGTGAACGCGTATAGGAAAGTATAAGGGTAGAGTACCATAAGCGAACTCGGGCTTTTTATATCGTTTTGTACAATCATCGATACTAAACATTCATTTATGAAATACGCGTTTATAAGTTATATGAACATACTTATAGTCATAATAATAATAATATTTTGTTTTAACATAATTAATATAATTCACAAAGTAATATATAATAATCTTATAAATAATAAATTAGCTCTAACGATCAACAACAAGCAATTATAACTGTAAAAAGAAAAAAACACTCATAAATAATAATGCAATGCTAACATTTATAATAATACGAAATTTGCGTAATTATTTATATTTTTTCCAGGGTAACAGGGATTAGCCGCTTTTGAGATTTTAAAGCATCTTCTATAGAAAACCGTACTTATTTTGTGTACAAATACTCGTAAAGATTATCTGCAAGGAGGACGACTGATATGCTACTTTTTAAACTTCGTTTCACGGTTTATTTTTATATTCCTCTACATACTTCCTTATGAAATATTAGTGTAGCTACAAATATTCATAAGCTATTTTTGTATTGACTATCTTAAAATACTACGTGAATAGTTTATATATTTCTAAGGTTAAAATACATTTAAATTTCATTCCGCAGCAAACCAACCGAGTATTATTGAAACATCCGAGCAGACAGGATAAGGACTGAAATCCTTCCCAGCTTAATGGAAATCGGGCTATAAATTATCTTTAGTTTACAAATTCCGAAGTTTATAACCCACCAGAACCAAGTCGAGGATAGCTTCACAAATACTAATAAATGTTCTACACTTGTCGAAGTCCGTAAATCAACTGAAATTGTCTGATAACAAGTATCAGCTCGCGTCTTACATGTACTCGTTTTCACAATATGTTTTCAGGGTCATACGGCACATTTTTTAAAATTCCTTTTATATGTGAGATAAATGGTGAAAGCTATTAATCGGTAGGTCAATTGGTTAAAAGCTAAAAAAAACTTCAAATCTGTTTGAATAGAGTAACAGTTAACAATGATTCAAAAAAATTAACCCAATTGTTAAGACACTTGGAACTGTTAAGGAACTTTATAAAGTAATTGGTGTTTTTCTTATAATAAAATATTATATATATATATATATATATATATATATATATATATATATATATATATATAATAAGATATTTGTGTAAGATATAAGTGAGCTCTTGTTACCACTTATAACTAATAAACAGTTGATTATAGTTATTATTTTAATCCACCGTCAATTTTCATCAATATTAATTACACGAGTTACATTGTAACTTTTATACAGCGATCTTTCGTAATGAAAGGCTGGGCGTTAGAATGTGACAAATTTAAATAATATGTGTTTCTTTTAAATATGTAAGCCCAATAGCTAACATTGTATATGCAGCAAACAACAGTATTAACTTTTCTACAGTTCATACTTCACCTTTGGATAGATGAAAAATGTTAAATATTAAACTTTGACTTTTTTGATTTAGGGAATTATTTAATTAGTTAATATGTTGTTACTTGGTAAATATTCAAACATATCATTGTATTTCCTCACGTGGATTCACATGTACTAAACAATAGACAAATAACTAGAAATGGTAAAGTAATAACCTGCAAACTAAACAGTTACAATTATAGGAAGGAAGTGTATTATTCAGTGGAGGAACTACCTGCAAGCGGATATATAGTTTGAGAAGTTGGCGACCGTTAGAGTAATGAAATTACAGGTGCTGAGTAAGCCAGTAGTATATCTCCAGTCCTGTTAAGTTAGCTCAGGATAGTTATTCGATTAATGGTATATAGTTATTCATCGTTCTGTCCATACAGACCTATGAGTGAGTTTTTTAAAAGGGAATTCGGTCTATACCGAATTCCCTATTTTGCATAACATTTCATACGCACGAATATTAAGGGAAGATGTACATTTGCCTGCCTCTCCCCTCACCCACCACCTGCCCATTTATTCAACGTATCTTTGAACATTTGTATGACATTAACAGTCGGACTTAATACTAGAACAGCAAGGTTTATTATTTCACCTTTTAATTTTAATAGAAATAAATGAATTACATATTTATTAATTTAAGATCATGCTATGTCCAACGTCATGCAATTACTTTAATATTAAACTGCACCACTAAGACAATTCAACGATATAATAAAGAGGTGCCAGAACTTGTGATCTGCGGTTGGAGATTAAAAGTTCATAATAATCCCTTGTATCTAAGTTTGTTAGATTCTTCTTTATCTCTCTACTTATTCCGAGACACATGTGCTTATTTTAAAAAGTACTCGTTTAGCCTTATACTGTCCGGTCTTATAGATTACTAGCCTGTGCGAGGATCAAACAGGATAAGGAGGAGAGGCGATACGGTTCAAGGTCGACGGTAAAACTGATAAAACGGGCAATGGTCACAGATAGGATTTGAACAAACACTATCTTTAACTCAAATCCAAATTACGACGTCTCGTATATAGGCCTTCTCTTGTAACTACGTCGCCGCAAGTACTGATACCACAGCCCTATTTCATGAAAGCTCCGACTTAGTAGACCCATACTTATCCTTGAGGAATTTGTTGGAGACTGCATTTTATATTAAAAAGGAATGTCAGATAGATGCATCTTTTTTGCCTGGAATTGGTTGTTCTTCTTGTTTGGATTTCTTTTTAGGTGGTTTAAGGTTTCGTTTCTGTCTTATTGTTATAAATATAAATATTTTATTACTTTTTTACTTAAAATTTACCAAATAAATACAATAAAATAAATAAATTAAGAATTTTCTACCACTTTTTAGATAACTTTTTTATAAAATACTACTTAGCTTTTATACATATTTAAATAACGCAGAGCTTCAATTACACGTAAATATTTTTAAGATTTTAATTGTACAGATTTACGTGTTGCTATGAATGGATGTTTAAAGTGATTTAGTTATCTTTTTAATTATTATAATTAAAAAAAACAAAAGCACTGAATTTTGACATTTCTGCGTATGTCAGCTCAGTTACGCGTTGGTCTAGATTAACTCAACAGATTATCTTATCGAAAAGAGAAAGATATATCGTAATGCTTCCTTGGGTTTATTTAAATTTTAAACATGATACTGTTTTAAGCATTAGGTAGTAAATAGTTAAGATAATGAATAAATAAAAAATGCACATATATATAATATAATTTATTTCACACAAATATAACATCTCAATGTAAATGACATGATTGAAAACCAATGATATGAAAAATATACTGTGACGCTGGATCACTGGTAATTGTATATAAACGAGTTAACAATGTTAATGTTTTATGTGTACAATTTAAGTCTAGCTATTATAAATTACAACGTGTAATGGGAATTGTTAAACTGTCTACTCCAGCGTACAGACAACAGAATGTGACATCAAACGCGGCTTGTGTGGTTTACTACCAGTTCCGAACGATCTATCAAAAGCCACCCTTATTGCATCGTTCCTTTTTGTATGTACAGGTTACACTTCCATCGTTGTATCGACATAATATAAAACTAAACAGTGTCACTACGAATACAGCATTAATATGTCAGTAATCATGAAACCAATCGACAACAAACAAATTTAATATTTATACAATTTCAGTCAATACTGTTATTCCCATTCATAATAATTTGTTTCGTGTAAAAGTAACACGTAAGTCAATAATTAATAATGCAGTGATGAAGGCAAGATGCTTATTATAACCAGACGGTACTATTGAAATGCTATATATTCCAAATACTTTAAACTTACATTGAGCTTAAATATCTTTTATTTAATATAAAATATTATGTTTTGAAAAAAAAAATACTTAGTTAGTCTATTTCTCAGACACTCAAAGAAAGTATAAAAAAATGTAAAAAATACACAATATAAAAAATTTTACAGAAAGACTTTACATAACAAAATACGTCTACAAGACAATCAATTCCTTCATTGATGCTATAAACAGATAAGTAACAATGTAGAAAATCAAATAAATGGTGGATCGTTATGAATCATAATCCGTATTTCTCTCGCAATAAATTGTGAAAATTATAACTAATCACAGTTCATGTTATATATTGTGTACTACATAAAATGTTGTGTTGTATAAAATGTGGTGTAAAACGTGTTATGCAATACTTCTTTACAATACAGGTTAAAACAAAATTTGCAGTTATTTTTGAGAAACAGGTTCACTGTATGAAACTAATCTAAATTAAAAGTCGACTTTCTATGAGAACTATTGTAAACATATAATTTAGGTTCTACACTGTGAATAGATTTAGACTGTGAATTCTAAGAGAATAATGGCTTAGTAATTTACGTTGACTTGTGAGGTAAGTCGAAAAAAAATACCGAACTTAGTTTACTATCAGTTTCCAGAGTGTAGGAAGTTGAAACCACAGTACTGTATTCTACAAAAGTACCAAGTTAGATCGCTACTCACAGTCAGTACACTGATAATGTATTGATAACTGATATTGCCTCACCACCTGTATATAGGCTACTGAACCCCGAACAGTGTTTAGAGTTTTGGAATTTCGGACTACCGTTCATGCAGAATACCAAAACGCAAAGTAAGGCAGTGATATTCACAGGCAGTGAACTGATGATTGGTGGTTATTGATAACTGATATCGCCATAACGCCTCGCCACCCTCATACAAGCTACTATACGTCAACAGTCCCCAGATAGCTGTGGTGCTCGTTCAGCATACCTTTCACTATCGAATGTAAACAACACTTCCTCTGTAAGTAGTTTATCCAGGCTGGAATTATGTACATTTATATAAATTTTATAAATTTTTAAGAATTAGAATAAAGTTAATGTATGATGTTTCTTGTCCAAATAAAACGATTTAGTACTTTTAAGCAACTTACGGGGCTTAATTAATTTATATGCCTCTTACACTATTAAATTTACGAATTAGAATTGTTGAGACTTTGCTGTATATAATTACCTAGGCTAATTCTAAACATAGCCTAAACTAAAAAACCAACTAATCGTCTTGCTTTCTATTCATATACAACATACAATTCTAGCATTTGTAACTCTTTATGTCATACCATGTGCTATTAGCTAAAATTCAGAATAAAAGATAATCCTTTCAAACCTATTATTTTAACTTTGTTGAAGTACTAAATTAAACCCACTTACGAAATATGTATGTTATGACATGGATAAAGAACAAATCTACACAGAAAGGCTGTTTTATTCTTAATACAATGCAGTATTACTTAAAATAAATCAAGTCAAAAACTTTCCCTGTCAGTAATATTACAAGATAGTTTACAAGAGTTGGATCTCAATTCATGCGGATATGAGGATTCACCACTAACAAACGGAAGTGAATTGATTGGGTCTGGCTATTGTTCCCAATGATCTGCGCTTAACGAGCGAAGCTTGTTACAATAGCTGGGATTGTCTTCTATTTGTTAATTCTTTACATAAGTAATACATAATACACTTCAACTCTTGCATCTCGTTTTATGTAACAAGCGCATACCAAGATGAATTGTTGATGTATATTACTTGCAGTTGAAATATATTTAAATTGACGTTATTGGCTGAGGAACAAAATTTAGCGTAACAACTAAGAGCAAATTAAAAATGTTTGGTACCCGTTGATTGTGGGTGTAACGGTATTCGACTAAATGAAGCAAAACAAAATTGTTGTTGCAATTATGCGAGTTCAATATTGTTCACAACTGGTGATAAATGAATGTTGTCTCACGCAATTAACAATAATAACATGTTTTCACAAACCATCGAATTATTAACTGTTATATGCATTTCTCCCAACATAGCATGGCTACAGTTTATAGAAGACAACCATATACTCACGAAGTTTAATATTTAAATAATATATTTTATAATAATTTTTAAAAGGCAAAATAGCTAAGTTAGAATTGAACGTCGTTTAGACTAAACTAAAATTTTGTGTGAAGAGAATAATATACCATTAATATACCATGACTGTATCTCATAGTGATCTCACTAACTAAAATGTTTGTAATAAGGGTTGTAATTAATATTAAAGATGTTATTAGCATATTGTTCTTATTAATATTACTACAGCTTTTCGAAGGTAATTTACTATAATTACAATGACACGCCCGACACGATGACATACTACGACTGCTGCTGCTGGAGGCAACAAAGAAAGCTTTCTCATACTTTGGATCTCAGTAGTGCAATGTACTTCCCCTCACCTTTAAGAAATTAACTTGTAAGATATTTCTTTAACGTTTAATAGAATATGTTCTTGTTCAAGTTTTATTATTTAATTAACCAAAGGATTAATTTAGATATAGCTGTTTAAATTAAATTGTATTGATGCAATTCGATTTCTAAAACCATTAGTAAGACAAATGAGGTTTTTATCAAGACCTTAATAATTTGATTTAAAACATAATACGGTGTTCACCAGAGGTCTATCCTTGGACGTCTTCTATTCCTCATACCTTCCATTCTGTTGTCGGTAGATTGAATTCAACAATCTCCCATTTAAACGTAATTCAATATGCTGACAATATTCCCTTCAGACAAACTAACCGAGTAATTTTAAACCACATCTATCATGGGATATAACGTGAAATTTAATTAACTTAAATCTACATCAACTTTTGAAAGACCCAGTCTCAAACAAATTTGGACAATTTTGTTCATCGTCAAAATTATGGAGTTGTGTAGCAGTCTAAGTTTGTGATGATGTAAACTTAGAATACAATCTATCCACATAATTCCTGAGAATGTATTTATTGAAAGGGCTAACCTTAAGTGATCATGTTGAGGAACCTATGACCACCTTAACAGACAAATGTTTTTCCTAGGAGTTTCAAAAAGACCTACCTTATACTAATTCATCGCCAATATGAGTAAAGACTAAAATATTTTAAAACTTTAAAGGTTGTTCCACAAACAAAAAGAAGCGATTCAGAATACAAAAGAGACTATTACAGGCAGTCGTGTAAATCTGCCAGATAATGTGGTTTGTTGACTTTGCCCCGTCTCTATATTTTTGATCGTTTCATTCAGTTATAAGTGCTTAATTCGTCAACATGCAACAAGAGGTAGGGTAACGTTTAGAACTCAGCATCATAGACTGACCTTGCATCAACACCTCATGTTCACTTCTGACTGGTTTATACCTTCCAGTTCAACCTTAAATTTTTAGAGCAAAAGGTTTTACAGGATCGGCTCATCACTTATCGCAAATTGCGAGATATTAAGATGCAGGGGTAGATCGATAGGTATAGTCTACTGCTAGAAATGACAGTTGGAGATGGGATTCGCTAAGGACTGCTGCTAGCCTTCTTTGACTGGAGTTGTTGGTACAGAACTGCCTTCCCCTTCTTCCAAATAGACATGACTGAGATTAATACCAAAATTTTTCCTCATGAACCATGAAAGGAAGGATGGGCCCCTAACTTCACCATTCTGAATACCCTGTCGCTCCAGAAGCAGGGAATAGGTCCTTTGCGGCTAACTGTAAATTCTTAGCTTCTTCTCATAAGAGAACCAAAAACCCCTACTTATATTCACTTGTTAAAAAATCCGTCATTTAACTATAATTATGTATTCAATATGATTCTAGTTTCTCTTTCTATGATTTAAAAGAAAGGTCATTTTGTGGTCAAATGATATAAAAAGCAGTTTTTTTATATTATATGGAAAATTGGTTGCAAGATTTTTTTAATGCGAATAAAATCACTCTACACAATAATTGTTAATAGCCATCGTCAAATCAAACAATGTGTAATGCGATCTCTCTCTCAGATGGAAAATTACTAATAATATTTGACTACAAACTGAATTAAAGTTAACCTGTGTTAACCTAAAAGTACTGTAAGTAACCTAATGAGTTCTTTATTTTTTTCGTGTTGCATCGTTTCGACATCAGCGGCACTTGAACTGCAAAAGAGACCTGGCTGGCTTACCAGACGCCACCCAGTGCAATATAAAAGAATAGGTTCGCACTGTTTCATCAGGTGTATAGTGGCTTAGTTACTAATATCCTGTGTGTATATTTTTTTAAATGTTGTTTTTGCGATAATTTGTTCAAAAGAGAGTTGTACGTTTAAAAAGTTATTAAGTTAGCGTTCTTTGTACTTGCTCTACTACTTTTCTCCGATAAACCCTGTACGTAATATATTAACATAAAGATAAATTTACCTTTATGCTAATTTTCCGACTCGGAACCACTCTTTTATGTCAGTTTTACATGTTTATTGACTGAGAATATTATTTCTGTCTAGGATACGATTCAAAATTCTTAATTTTCCTTTTAAATCTGTCTTTTCCTCAGCAGATATCTCCATCAAATAACTAGCAGGCTATTTTTTGACAGATGTCTATTGGTTTTATTGTTAATTTGAATACTTTTCTTTGCATGTATATTAAAAACCGTTAGTTATGATGATATCAATAAATCTTAATTATCTTGAATATAAAATTTAAGCTTCTCTTTGTGTTATGTTTATATTGCGAGTTAGATTTCAATATTCCGATTGATTTATTATATTTATAAGAAAACAACAAAAGAATCGTCCACATATATCCTTAAGCAAGTGAATGTTTGTATAAAAAAAGGATAAAATATGTTCAACACATGTGTAAAATATGATACTTATACTGACAAATTCAAGATTTATGTATATCTAACACAATTGTATGTGCTGAGTAACATCCCAATGAGGTCAGCTTGACACGAAAAACAGATTCATTACTTAAGTCAACATTACGTGTAATTCAATCCAACGCAAGAGGTCCTTTTATTTTATTTAAACAAACTAACTTTAAAAGCGAAATTAAATTTCTTCCAAGGAGAATATTACGTATCTTAAACTACATATAGGTTAAAATTTAAAAGGTGCAGTATCATATTATTGAGCGTAGGGTTATTGATAATTTATGTATAATATTTAATATTTAATTTTCTCACAGTAAATTATAAACTTAGCTATATTTTATTGTAGTATTAGCGTACTCAATTATTATTAAATAGAATACAAATATATAAAATTACTTCATGCATTCTAAACATTATGTACGCATATCCTTATCTATTAAAGAATGTTTATATTTAATTTAACGTGTTTTAATTCTTTGCGTCATGTTGTTTAATATGTTACGCAGCTTAGGAAACGTATGATTTGACGATTTACTTTATCCTAATTTTTTAAAAGTATTACTATCTTAAACCTCAGTAAAATACATGTTGTTTTAAAAATTGAATAACAGTAATAATAACTGGTGGATGATGGCACATAAGAATGTGATCTCCGATTATATTACCCAGCTCGAAGGTAACAATTCAGGGATGGTTTCAAAGTATTTAATTAAAACCGATTTGTTTATTTTGAAGAACTTAAGTCTTCGTTCTCTTTTGATGTTAGCACTCCATTTCCACTTCTAACAACAAACCACATTGCTCTGGGATTACTTATCGTATCCAAGATACACCTGTCATTCAACTATTATTTTAGCTTGAATGACAGTTGCAATATTGCTCACCATTTTGCACAATACAATTCTTGTAAAATGCGGGAGAGTGCGGCGGACTACTTATACTTAGCGTTTATATTTACATGATTGCAATATCCCGTAGGTCAGTCGTAAATGTTTAATGTTTGTATTTTTTACTCCTGAAAATTGTTTAATGCTTCATGAAATTATTGTTTAAAGAGGTATAAAATAGTAAAAGTTGTTTAGTAGTTTTGTTATTAATTTATAAATGTTGTATTTCTGTTTTAAATAACAGGCTTAGGAAATAATTTTACTCAAGTGTTGTGTTTTATTTCATTTTTAGGCTTATGATTTGCTTTGTAGGTATTGAATTACTAACTCTGCTGATTAAAAGCTTTTTATTGTGAGATAAAACTGGTTTGTGTACAGATTTTCTGGAAGAACTTTGTAAATAATTTGGTTATACAAGAGTGAGAAGTTAATAATCTGATCATTGAAACTATGCTATCAATATTTACGGTAAAATTACGTCTTAATTTACAATTTAATTTCACAGCTTGATAATGATAAGTTTCATTTTTTTAATAGGTAACAAATGGATTTAAGTAATAATAGATTAAATTATTCAGTTTATGTTATTGGTCATTTATGGGAATCCGCTTTATACAAATGTTTTTCTCATTTATAATACAAGATCTGAAGTAATAATTTTGGATGCACAAACTTTCTTGTTACCTGTTGGGTTGTTTACTTTGTAAGGTGACATTGCTTACTTTAAGTGGTAACCAAAATAGTGTGCAGTTTTTTCGTCTCCGTCGCGTCGTTAGAAGGTACCTATTTATTAAAAGTACTGAGATTCATATTTTATCCGGTTATAGTTGGATTCTACTATCTACTTAGTGCGTACAAAGTCAGTTTGACTACAGCTGGAGTTTAGAGTAACTCCACATTTCGGCGACTGCCTAAAGTATGTGGTCACACTCATTGAGATTAACCATTTAACATATGACTTTTATGTTATCCGTCTACGCCATGGATATTTTCAACTACTTGTTTGCGAACAATTGAATCATAAAATGTCATGACTTAATCGGTGCGCTCTATACAGCATAGTTATGAGAAAATTTGTAATGTAAACGTATACAATTATTCACCAGTTATGGTCTGAACATCATGAAATAAAATGGCATGAAACTAAGAAATTTTACACAGAGTAGCATTTTTCAAATGTAAAATTATTGAGGCTTTCATAAATTATATTAACAGAGCAATCACCAAACTTCCGTTGAAGTTAGGTCATTATGGCAAACAATATTTAAAAATAAAAATTAACTCCGAAACCAAACATTATTTTACAATTGAATAAACCTTAGTCAATAAATTCGTACACACAAAATGACACTAAGATCAAAGACTAAATCATAAGGCCAGAGGCAGCTGCGCTTTACTTCTCTCATTCCAGACCATCGCCTTCCTGTTCTCTTTGTTTCAAATGACGCGCCGCGATATTACAGGAAATGCCAAGACTGTGCTCCTCGCCATTGCTTCACCGTCATTCGTTAGTCCGAGTTGTGCTCTTGGCTCCTGAGCAGAGACAGCGATTGGGTTCATTTTCTGTAGTCTGGACTTATTGCAGTTTGTCAGTTATCATTTAATAATTATTATAACTTTAGTAGGAGTCAATTACCATATTTTTAGCTTTTGAATATCAGGAGTATTTTTTGCACCAACAGAAAAGTTATATTTAAATCAATTAAATATTGTGTTATAATTTTTGTAACATAAAAAGATGACTAATTTTCGGGATATTTAGTTACATTGCACTATTCTGTTAGCTTATATGTATTAGAAACAATAGCGAACAATACATTTTAGACGGGTTACGGTACTTAAACAGAACGTTTAATATAGGTAAGATATAATTTCTTACTTGGCGAATCTCTTGGAGTATTTCTTTTCACGTATCGTTGGTCATTAAATTGAGATAAAACATAAACGCACCTAAATTATATGTAAAAGAAATATACTCCGCAAGTTGCTTTATACTCTGAGCCACAACGATATTTTGCGTAATTTAATAATTGCTAGACGATCGCAGTTATAAGCTGTTCGGCCAAGCAGTGAAATCAACCCAATTGAGTAAGGGTGCGAAAGAAACACCTTAAAGTGTTTAAAATCTTTCTTCATTCATACATACTTAAAAACCATTTATTCGTAGATACTCAAAATAATTAACATTATCGTTCAGAAGAAACTAAATGTACAATGTTAATATTTTTGTTTTGCAGGAGAAGTGTTTTTTGCATAATACAACTGTGCACAAACAAAAGTTCCTCAGGGATTCTTGTTACCACGATGTTAAATTGCTTTTTATGTCTTTTCAATAGACGTCATTCAGTTTATTTAGTTTACTACATGATCGAAAACTACTTTTAGTATTAAATTGTGAATTCAATTTGTTATCCATAAATCCACAGCGAAGTTTATTAAAATTGTTTTCACAATTGTTCTAGTTATTTTATGTTTTGTTTTAAAAGAAGATACTTAATTTATAATTAATCTTTCAATAATCGAAAAGGTTATTAACTTAGTTATTGAAAATTGAATTTATACGTATGTAGTTTCTTTCCTTTCATTAGGCTACTTCAGAAAGCTTCATTGTTGAATACTAATTAAAAGCCAATTTTCAGGTATTAGACATAGAAGGCCAAAACTTGCCTACATCGTAAATTTGCAAGCGTCCTCAAATAACACTTACTGACTCAAACCAAAGCGTTACGTAAAAACTGTGGTTGTCTTTTATTGTCTTCTTGAGAAATCTATTTGTAACGTTAATTTACTTTGAAAGTAGGCACATTTTTAAAGAATGTCATTCACTGTCGTATTTCTTGGTGCTAAAATACTTGATGTAGACATATATTAACTTCGATATCTTCTGTTATAAAACATCTTGTTTATGGCTGTTTTACGATCTCTGGTTTGGAGACCCAAGTACTAATAGACGGGTTGACGAGCAGCTTTAGTATGAATAAGAGCGCTCTCTAAGATCCACCCGTCACAGTCATGGGTCTCTTAACCCCTGCCCAAGAGGTTATTGTTATGAAGCGAAACTGTTTTATAGTTCATTTACACTAAAATGAACATTCACAATAGATATATGAGAAAACAAGATGCTTTAGTATTTCTATCTAACTTTAGAGATGTACAATATCTTATTTGTTTACAGTATATAGCACACCAACAAAATCAAGCCAAACAAGCCATTGAACCTCATACTATCCAATATCCAAAATAATATGTGGCTTGCAACTCAATAATACACAGATTACTAACACTAAGTCCAGAAAACTATAACAAAGAACTAAATACAATAAAATATATATTGCAAAGTCGTCAAAAAGTTGTCTACAAAGTGACCAAAAGAGTTAAAAAATAAGAAAATTGATGTTATGCATATAACTAGAAATAATATGTGGGTAATGAATTTAATTACTCTGTAAAAATACTATTAGTGATAAAATTATAGAAACACGACATAAATATGGCTTTCAAACTTGCAATATTATTTTTTAAACATTGTAACCATTTTTAGTAATTATTATGCTATATAATGTGTGTTATTTAATGTGGCAGGAATTCTCACAAGGTATCCTTACAGTCTCTGTAACCTTCCTTTTATAGGAGTTTTAATAACTAGTGTTGTTTATGCTTTTGTTAGTATATGTTTTAGAAATTTTTCAGTAAACACACTACGTATAAATTCCCGACTTGTGCGCGTTACTAAACACTGGTATGATTTGTTTATATCCAGATAGCTGTTATATGATAGGTTAGTTATTCACCTAAAGAAATGGTCAGATAGCAGATCTTAAAAAGTAGATTTAACGATGGAAAATGTACAAATGTACGGAACATTTCATTTTTTACATGGTAACTGAGAATGATTAGTATACTAATTATAGTAATGTGATGCAGTATATGATTTAAATGAAATTCTGTAATAAATCTTACAACTTCAACTCACGTACTGCATGTTGTATCATGTTTTTCTCGTATGTATATAACGAACACGAACACGACAGCCCACTGCGGTACTGGAGTATTCACGTGTGTGAGAGCCTCGGGCTATCTGAGTGTGGCAGCTTTCTCAGTTAGTTTCTACTTAGGTTTATGTTATACTGGCTGTACGTGCACAGGAAAACTCAACATTAGCCTCGGAAATATAATTCACTAGAAACTTTCCTTTGATATTTCCACTGATGCACTTAACATGTTACAAAATTAAAATGTTAACAAACGTGTTATCCTGTTAGACATACTTGAAATAAAACATTAAATAAGGTTTAAAAGTGCCAATAGCTGTTTAATGTCAAATAAAATTGTATTTTATATATATATATATATATATATATATATAAGTTGTAAGGTTTATTACAGAATTTCATTTAAATCATATACTATCAACATTTTTTTAACTAAGTGTTCAAGGAATGTCCCGGTTTTTATTAAATTAGTAACTAAGATGTAATATGATAGAGCCGTAAGTGTTTTTCAAACAGGAGTAGACAAATAATAACGTATTATTTCAGTATCCAAGATTAAGATCGAATAGTAAAATGAAACATTATGCTAGTAATACTATATATTAGTGCTTTCCAATCGGGGTGTGAACTTTTAAACACCCTTGCTTAGTACAAATGTGTCAGTGACATTATCGAATAAATATATAACCCTTGTGTTTTACAAACGCAAATAAACGTTTAAAACTATGCAAGCGCTTTAGCAGTGCATCTAAACTATGTACGTGAGTTCAAGTCAAATAGCGCATTACTCGAACAATAATTAAATTTCCGTCGCTTAACTGAACAAAGCCAAAAGCCACTGTTCACACGTTTTACTGATTCCATATGCAGAAATTGTCTAAGTTAATTAATAGACTGGGAGGTAGTTCCTAAATAGTTCTGTAGTGCTTTAGTAGTATAAAAAAGCAATTTAAACAAGAGAAATAAAGTGGATGTTATTTTCAAAAGAGATACTTTACAGTGTTTAAAATTTTATCACAAAGAACGTACTTCGGAATATTCACAGTTGGTGACTGCTTGCCTTTAATATGGGACAAGCTACACCAACCACTCATAACACAACGCTAATAGTGTCCCACTTTACAGTAATATAGTTTTACACATTAACTCTTATACCTGATTTATGAAAATTATACAAAGTATTTTTATACAAGGTAGATTTTCATAACATTTTATGTATCAGTCTTTGCTGTTGTAACCTATAAAATGACATACAGTTAGAAATTATGTTAATCAGGCTTTTATTATTCAGATTTAAGACTAAAAAATGTAATTTATTTTGAAAGGCCCTCCTACCATACTACATAAATTAATACTTTATTAAATAGTCTTTGAAAAATTTTTGTACGCTTCAAGATCAATGCATGAATATTAGAGTGCTGGTTTAAAACATTTATATAGATCATGTATAACCTTTTAAGGATAATTAACTGTTATTTACACTAATTTGTTTAGTGAATAGAACAATTTAAATTATAAATTACACATCACCTGTGTAAACATTACTTAAAGAAAGTTGTGTATTTTTAATGTGTATAATTACTTAATTAAATAATTTTAAACGTATGTTACTCGCTTTGTTTTGTTTATAACTGTGTTTTCAAATCAAGTGTTTCAACTCACATAATTAATATTATGTTAAATACTATAGATTAAGTCAAGTATTATTATACATCTGCAGACTACTTTGATATTATTCTAATGATTTTCACATTAATATTGAACTTTAAACATGAAAACTTTGAGTGGGGAGGACGATCGGTTGTCAAAATCATAATTATACATTATAATGGTAATATATAACATCAAAACTTTGATGTGGATAAGTTCCTCAAAAGGACCTTACTGTTTGCAAGATATATTATAAAAATATCGATAAGGACGTTGAATCGACAGGTTTGAAAATTTTGGTACCAATGGGGTTGTATAGAAGTGTCGACGTCAGAGTACAAAAAACCGATGGTTTTGTGAATAACTGGACTTGCAGTAGAGAGAACTGCACCGTTCAGCAGCTGCATACTCACTCTGATACTTGTAATCTAATCGTCTAAAAATTTAGTTCTTTGCCATACAAATAAGATACCGATAAAAGTAAACAATTTTGTCTAATTAGAAAACAATCCGTCTCTACACTTCGTAACAATCAACTCTCTTCGAACTTAGAAGTTTTTTGCTCCAAAATTATTGATCTCACTTCCAGAATGTGCAATACTATCTTTCATAACTTAGTATAAAACCACAGTAGAGACAAAAAAGTTAATACAGCTCACGATCAGGCGTTAATGAATCAAATTTTTGAATCAATTGCTTTCTCATCCTTTAGTTTTCTTTCCATAGATTGGGAAGGTCTCTGGAACCAAGCCTCTACCAGTAAAACAAATTCGTAACAACTTTTATGCTACCAAGAAACTTTTCAAAACATTTTCCGAAGACCTCCTCAAGGACGATAATATCCCCCTGTGCTACGATTTTCCGAGACAGGACCAATGGCAAATAATTGCACAACGCAAGAAACAATTTTGTTATTGGCTTTATTATTAACGAAAGGGTAAGAGTTGTAAATTTTAAAAGTTAAGCAACAAAACAAAACCACTATATTTATATTAAACTTGCAGGATACAAATTATTTTGAAATGTTTATTAAAATTTTAACGGTATTTTTGTAAACAAAATGCGGCAATGCATCACCGAACAGGCCCACTTTAAGGGAATGTTTGCACAAGCCGGGAGTAACAAACAATATTCTCCGCTGAGAGGCATCAGCATGTTTTTACATGTTTGTTGCTCCCGGTTTGACTTAGCTCCACAGTCTAGTTACAGGTACTGTCAATGGATAGATTGAGCTCTGACTCAACTCTGATAAAACCTGTTCTCAGGTTCAGAAAAGAAAACTCGCTTATCAACACTACCAACAGGATCAGGATATCACTCCCAAGGCAGGCAAGGTGAGTTTCGCGGGTGGAGGGATGTAAATAATATCTAAGGTCATTTCTATTCCTATTGTTTCTTCGGTTCGAGCTACTTCGACGTATTTATTGCGCATTGTAAAAAACATTTCTGTAATGATGAATACCCTAGACTGTTTTAGTTAACATGATAATATTTAATGGACTGTTTCAGGTAATCGATTCTTCATTTCTATGAGCCCTTTACATGGACCACTCTTATTATAAATATTTGTAAACGGACACCAACAGCCACATGAAAAAAAGATTCTGAAGACCTCTTTATGTTCTAAATAGTTCTAGTTATGGCATAATAGTTCTAAAGATATTATTTTTATATTACTTAAAAAATAATGGACGATGTGTACTGGAAAATTTAACTTAAAAATATAAGTATTCATATTATTTTAGTTTCTTTCAAAATCTTGCAAAGAATATTTTCAGCCACGTTTGGTAATTTAATGCTTTATAATAGTTTATATTTTGTTTTGGCCAACCGACATCACTTGTAATCCATTTGCATATTAGTAATTAATAATTTACTCTTTTTGGAAGAATTTAAATTTCAGATACCTTAGAATCATAACCCCATTTCATTATTGTATTGTGGTAATAATTCTTGATAGGTTTTAGAGATTATAATAAAGATTTCCTGTTCAAATTCATAAATTTTTAAAAAGTGGCATTCTTACTTTTCAAATCACGAAGAGAAGATACATTGCTACTATAAAGTATAATTTGGAAAATACATACCACAAGTGAACATAATTTTTATTGCTTAGAGCTTAACCGGCATGTTACATTGGTATGGTAATTATAAATATTTCACAGTTGTACGTTTAAAAGCTGATGAGTGCTCTTTTTTCCTTAAAATATCTACTAGATTCAAAATTATTAATAATTTCTTTGAAATACTTGTTTGTTTGTTTTTTATATGATTAATAACTAACTATACAGATATATTTATGGAGAAAATCTCCTTAAAATTACTACACAAATTATATTCTAAACGCAACTTATCCATTATTTTATATTATACAACGCAATCAATAAAATATTTTGTTAGTTAATGTCATCTAAAAATCAACGATTTAGTAATAATTTGGATATACAAAACGATATATTTAACACACCAAATTATTTTAATAAGAGTTGTAAATATACAGAAATTAATAAGTTACGAATGTTGAAAGCATAACTCAGGAATGTAAAGCTCTGACATAGTGTGGGTGTTGCGGTTAGCCGATCTCAAAGCACGTGGTAAAGAGCTAGGTCGGTTACTGCTTTGAACTTCTCGCCCCTCTCATAAAACACAACTTCACAAACAACATTTTATTAGCAGAATTCCTCAACAGTTTCTCAGATAATATTAAAAGGAAACTTCAACATTCAACAACATTTAACGGAAATAGTTTAAATTCTAATTTAAATATAGCCTACAAAGCAACATATACATTGATATTATAATATGTGGCATAATACATCTATAAAGCAACATCTACGCCTAATTTTAACTCTCTAGTTCAATCTTAGAGGGATAAGTGTTGGCTTATCTATACCTCTTAGTTGAACCTACACCGGGCACAGACGTGTTACTTAATTCTGTCACGTCGCGTCGGAAGTAGTCTAAAGGACAAAGTGCAATTTCTCAGCTTCTTGCGTTAAGAGACCAAAAAAATCTTCTGTAATTTGGCTGAAACGAATTAGATTTTCTACCTAAAACAATTTTAATTATTTGTTCAAATATCCATTTTGGATTTAATTTAAAAAATATAATATAGTTTCTTATAACACTATCTTGTAAATAATTCTTAAGCACGGGCATTACTTTTTTAAATATCAGTATTGTAAAACATAGTGAAGAATAGGAAACGATTTTATAGTTTTACCTAGAATTTGAATGTAATGAGAATAAACAAATATCTGTGTAAGCAATTCATATTATAAAAAATATCTATACACATCTATGCTATTTAATAAAATATTTTTCTAAACCAGCATAAAAACCATACCCTAACTGTTATCTTAACCATCCACTTTATTTTATAGTTGATTATTGAATTGTATAAAACTAATTTCAATATTTACAACAGTTCTTCTTTGCGCAGGTTTATTGAAAAACAGATTTTAACTACAAATTGCAATTAAAATCTAAGTACGTGTATAATTATTATCAACCGGCTGATTAGACAATTATATCATCTATTCCACAAATAATTACATAGTATAATCACATTACACATTATATGTATTTGTTGAGAAACAAAAAAAACTATTGTTATTTACTACCAACAACAGTATTTTATCTTACAATACAGTAGCAGTACCTGAGCAGTTGTATCTCCTGATTGTCCTGACAGAACAATTTAGTTCTGCCACTCACTTGAGGATAATGAGAATTCCTTGAATAAAGTATTATCAGTGGAATCAAATAATGAAATGTTATAAAATATTCATGTAACTCCCTAAAGACATTTAATTTACAATAACGCATATGAAACCAGTCGTAATCGGACTATTTGAATGGTAATATTACATCTTTTGGAAGATTAACTTTGTTTTTAAAACTATACATGCAAATGTTCATTGTGGTGGCTAAAATAACTGTGTAACAAATATAAAAAACCAAAAACAAAGGAAAACCAAACTAGACGTCTCACAGACAATAATATTTAGGGTCAATCAACGCAACTCTGTACCGATGTGCAGTCGCATGTCACAGGCAAGGCTAAAAATAAAAAAGTGTTTACAAATTAGGTATTTTACTGAAACGTTGGTCTTTGAATGCTACTTGTTAATGTAGCATCTGATTAAAAGCGGCTCTCACATTTTTTGAGACGCCAAGGTTAAAGATTGAGAACGTCAATAGCCTAAGCCAATCTCTGTGTCTGTTCAGCAGCAGAACAATTTGGCAGCGCAGCCTATCTCTGGTTTGATGAGAGTAAGAGCCAGGGTGTTCAGGCCACGCCCTAAACGGCATTCTTTGCTGCACTCAGGTATCGGTCTGGCCGACTGTCCTCGAGTGGGTCTTTTGTATTTTACCAATTCTCTAGCAAAATTTTAGCTCTTGCTGCATTTTCGTCAGAAAATATATTCTGGCTACAAAATTACCTCTTGCGTAGTTTGTTCTCATTACAAGTATAAACAAATTTAATTAATTGGTATTATCTAAAAACAAAAAAATAGTCTGCAGCTTTGAAGGGTAGTAGATTTTTAAACATTTTAAAATTTCAATATATGTGTATCTTTAAAAAGTGATATTCATCACACCACTGTCATACTAACTAAATTTAATAAAGTACTATTTAATTAATATAAACTAGGAGAATGTGTTTAATTCCGCTTATTGAGTGTCAATACATGAACAAAATTGATATTTCATCATTTATTTATTTTTCAGGAAGCTGCTTTTTGTTTTGTTAATTTAATATTTTCACGTTTTGGCAGAGGACTGTGTAAATACAAAACCAAGAAATAGAATTTGATTAATAACAAGTTTGTGCAAATGTTTTAACTGTGTTTAGCTTATTTGAACATAATCATTTTGTAGATTACAACGTAAATATAGATTAATTATTAATTAGCCCAGTAAGATTGAATAGTAAAATTTTTCTTGTAACTCAAAGGTTTTAATCCAATAGCGATCGCACTACTGGTGGTTGTCTGTCATTTCTGTGGAGATTCATCGCGTTCGTGTCCACAAACAATCGACAGTTCATCTGAGGGATTTACCAAGTCGAAACAACAAAATTTTTATGTTGTCAAGCTTTTGATTTACTGTGTCAGTCTGAATGTACTTTGAGTGAGTGTGGTTTTGACATGGGACAAAAATATCCAACCCTCGTCTCATAGGCATCAACATGTATTCACGTTTCACTCAATATATCACTTTAGTAAACAGACAATTTTCTAAAAATAGCAGATATCTTAGTCTACATCTCTGGGTGAGATATACAAGTGTCTGTAGAGCTAATCACGTACATATTGTGTCAATAATGTCTTACTATAACTAGTTGTAACTACAACTGTATAATAAACAAGTTGTTTAAGAGAAAAAACAGTACTTATTAGGCATTTATGTATCTGTACATGTAAAGGCATTTACTAAAAAAAATTCAAGTATGATGTAACTAAGATGGGGACACAATTATATATAATATTATATAGTATAATATATAAAAATGTAATAATATATATATATATATATATAAAACATAATATCTAGATTATTGCAATATATTATACTCATAATTTAAAATCCAAAAAGTCCGTGTTTAGAATATATATTATACAGAATTTTGAATTATGCACATAATATATTTAATAATCTAGAAATGTGTTTCCGGTATAAAACAATCATTCTGTTATTGTGAAACTGGAGTACATTGTTTGTAATATTAAGAGTAAAATGATTGGTTCAAACAGTGAGTTAACCTTGCTTTAGAAAGTAATACAAGATGCAAGCTGTTAGTTATAAATTGTATACATAATATTCATTAGTAGTATGAAATATATACTCTTTTTAAAATTACATGGTTAATATTATGAAAATTATAAATGTATGTGTTATATTGTTTGTAAAATGTCAGTAGAATCATTCAGGAATGTACAACCATTGATTTAACACCCACTGATGGTTTGGCCTCTGCCTTGTCTTACTAGCAACATTGTGACGTCACCAGAGATGTGGACACGAACAAACCAACCTGTCCTTACACGACGCTCAACTCGATCGTACTGTTATGTCTTTCGCAACATTTTTAACCCTTTCAAAGTTACCCTCCTAGGCAAACTTGTAATTAGTTCATTTCTTGTTATTATGTGTGTATGAGTCTAAGTCTACACTGTATTTTTATTTATTTATGCGTCTGGCAATGGAATAATCGTGCGTAACGCATCACATGTGAAATTTAAATGGATTGCTGGTTTATGCAATATTCTATTTGATCTGAAAAAATTGAAACTATTTTACTGTATTTTAAAAGAGGAAAATTAAGGGTTTATTCATTATTTCTTTTACTTTACTCGTCCAAATATATTAAAATAAGAACAAAACTTATATTATTTTCATTAATTGATAAAAGTAAAGTCACAATTATCTAATAATAAATTTTATTTTTGTACACGAGGCCTTTCAAAATAAAAGATGCCATCGTCAGGTGGCAATCAACAATTTAAAATAATAAAAATCTTTTACATTTTAAAATAGTTATCAGCTGAATAAATATTAATACAAGATTTGTTTAGTTAAAAGTAAAATAAAATAAATAATTACATGTGCATAACAGTTTAGGACAAAAAGAATTTTGTTATATTTTAAAGGAATGGTGAGTTTTAAATCAGTCCAACATCATTGTTTAGTATTTTATCTTTATGTTTTTTATGTATAATGTTTCATGAGCGTCATATGTTTCTTGTTTGTTGACTAGTTTAAATAATGTGAAATTTTTTAAATTATGATTTGTTTCTAATGAACGTTTGGCAATGGCTGATTTTTGAGTTTTTTTTTCTGAATATTTAATATTTTTGTGTACTTTAAATCTTAAAATTGTATGAACACATAGTGCCCCCTAATCTCAGCACTAAGTGCTTTTGGAGGATTCCTCATTGCCTACATGCATACAGAACCAATCAGAATTCAAACTGAATTTAAGGGAGTACTTGGTGGTAGGGTACTTTTACTCAGTGACAGTTTTAATGATGAATTCAAATTCAATTGCATATATTTTGCTGTATTATTCCTTATTTGTATAAACGTTGACAAATTGATAATGAAGCTTACTAGCCAAGTCCTATAGTTATAACCAATTCATTTAGATTTTATTAACTTATATAAAATAAATGCCTATAAATGAATATAACATATTAATACATAAAGCAAAATGGGGAGAATAAGCATCTTGTCACAGCAACAAAGAACAGAAAATTTTAACATTATGAAAGAAAACCAGCTGCATGATTAAGCAATGTCTGAAAATAATAAACCATTTAACCGAATTAATAAAATGGCTTTTTTCAAACTATAACAAATTTTATCATTATTCCAAGTAAATAAATTAATAAGTAAATAAACAATAGCCGAAAGTTTATAAATTAAATTAGATTAAATTGTTAAGCAGAATGGTAATAAAACAGATTGTAAACCAATATAATATAAATATTTACTATAAACTATATATATATATATATATATATATATATATATATATAATACAATAATTATATATATATATAACAACAATAAAATTTAAAATAGTCACAATAATTACATGGCACTCAAAATGTTTGTAGTAAACGCATCAAAGGGATCTTATATAGGAATATTAAGGAATGAGTTTATTTTTAAATGTAATATTAAGAATTTAGAAAACTTGTTCAATGTTATAAAAATGGGTATAAAGAAGCTAATTTAAAAGTTTAATTTTAAAGCTTGAATGATAAAGAAACCGAGGATTTTACACATAACCTAGATGGGAAGTGTTTATTAATTAATTGTGAATGTTAAGTTTAGCTCCAGTCCCCTTCCCCCTAGTGCGACGTATGGAATCTAGAGTAATGTTTGTCTGAAGAGATCCACAACAATATTAAATACACTAATAGGAGTAATTAATTATGACAATAGTTGGTATAGAGGTACTACAGTATTTTTCCATAGCTCATAGGAGATTGTTAGCCAGTCTTAACCAATGAAATGTTTCAAGTTGGCGATCATTCCCATATGGACAATTCTTTATATTGGGTATTTCAAAATATAAAATTAAACTGACAATACCCATATTCTTTTATTTTCATACTTATATCTTTTAACGTTTAATGACGGGGAACGCTTCGTTACAGAAGTATACTATTTAACTATTTTAATTGAGCATGTTTGCAAAGACTAATTAAATTAATTTCACTTTTGTACACAAAATATATATGCTTATTCTAATTTTAGTCATGAAATGTTTCAAGGTTTCAAGATTATGGAGTTTCAAAATGTATGAAAGTGTTATAATTATATTAACACAACAAAATAGAGGGCTGATTTTTGCATAACAGTTGGGCAAGTTAAACATCTAAACCAATAACGCATCTTCAGTCTAATATATAACGATGACGGCATCAATTGAAATTTATCTTTCTTCCACCTGAGCTGGAAGGGATATTTTATTTGTTAAATTCTTTGTTCTTAAACTAATCTAAATATTAAGTATATTATGTATATTTTATAAGATTTAAAAAGCCACCACCATTTTGGAATGACAGAGTCTCAAAATACTTACATGATATTTCCTTAACAGATTTTTATATTTCCAATCAGTTGCAAAAAGTAAGAACGAATATTATTTCGTTCACTTCAAGCAATCAAATGCATATAATGTGTGTGATCGTATCACGTGATTGCGACAACCAATCAGCGACAGGCCAGTGGGACGTGATGTCACTACCATTGTTTAGCTGTGCATGAGAACATTGTTTGGGAATGTTAACTAATTATCATATCAAATTATTCTGCTACACCAATAATATAAATCAACATTTAAGTGGTATATTATAGTACTTTTAGATCAATTTTGTGTCAGTAGAATCACACTTTAATTCATTTTAATATGTACTTTATAAATTCCTTTCTGCTAATCCATTCTTATTTAGATGGAACTATATTTGATTTAGGACAACTAGTCACTGAATTCAGACTGTGTGAATACTTTGTTTAGGGAATGAAATGATATCGCTTGTGATCCCTTGGTACGGATCTAGTAGTCTGCCCTAGAATGAGTGTGATGAGGCGTCATATTCTAGCACTCATCTTAAATGTTCTCTTTATTAGGACAGCATTTTAATGCTCGTAGGTAAAACGACTTCCAGAGCTGCTAAGACTGCATTGGTTGGCTCAGGTATGCCTGATATTTCATAAGTACACCTCCACTTCCTATAATTTCTCTCTTCTTATGCTAATTTAAATTTTTATTACTCTGTTTACGCTCGAATTTCTGGTGCCATAAACAATTTCAACATTTATTAATGTCAGTTTTAAATTATTAGGTAAATTATATGAAAACAACGCGTACGAAATATCATTAGACAACATTTTTGTTATTTTACAGACACTTAGTATCTGTATTGGAATATCTGTTGTAATACCTGTATGTCGCAGTTTTTACTGATCTAGAATTTCAATATACAAGTTTAATCATCTACCTATACTATAATCAAGAATATTTCAATGAACTTATAATTACTATTTTAAAACATCAATGTATTGCAGTATTTATTAAAGTTGTAAACAAATTCTTTCCACATCCAGTCAATCACTGGAACTCTAAAATCGGAGTCGTCAATAGGCAAGTAATTGGTGATCTCAAAATTTTGTTAAGTAATATTACTAAGTCGTAACAAAGGAGCATGCAACTAATTAGAAAGTAAGCAATTCCCTCATAACCTAAAAATAAGCTTTTGGATTTAATAAGACTAGCCTTTGACTAGAATGTGATATTAATGTTTTTTGCAGAAAGTGAATACAATTTTATCTTGCTTGTATTATTAAAAGTTACTGAACCATAAACAGAGGAGAGTAGATAGCCGATGATTTTATATGTTTTACTTTTACATTATTTCACAATATTCTGACTGATATATTACTATGATATTACGCTTATATTATTCATTGAGATATTTTTAGAATTAGAAATGATTTAAATTAGCTTTCATCGAGTTAAGATTTTCACAATTTATTGTATAAAAAATAAAATTATTCAATGGTTTGGTACCACATATATTATTCTTACTTATTACTTACTCGTTTAATTACGTTAATATGAAATCTATCCTTTTTACTGTTCTTATAAATTTTAGATAAGGCTATATGATTACCTGATCATGTTTTTATCCGTAATTTGGAGTTTAACTTGATAATAAGACCGGGGGCTCTAAGTTCTGAGAAAATGTTTACTTACTTATAAAGTAACATACCTACCATTCAAATTTCAAAACTTAATCAAATATACTGAAATAATTTTAATAACTGCTTATCCTGAAGACATATTTCTTAGTTTCGGTTTGCTTTAGGTGTGTTAATACAATGAAATCTAAGAGTACTATACCTACATCCACAAATCATTAGATCAATTCGTTCTTTAGATGACAGGCAGAAAACAGGCGCAGGAACAAATTTGCCAACCATTACTAATAGGAAAACAAAATATAAACATTACCAATTTGTAAGTATATTTATTCCAAATATATAAACTTGAGGTATGAGCTTTACCAAAAAATTTGTCAGATTCCATGGACGGAAATGTACCATTATTGAAGTATATGTTTTTATTATACAAATAAACAGATAAAAAAGACTTACTAGCTAACACGCTGAGTATTACATTTTAATTCTCATCTAATTGAGTTAATTCTACCTACGAAACTGTTTATTCTAAGATTTCCTCTTTATCACCATAGTTAATCATAAGACCAATGTAAAAATATTTGCTGATACTTAGCAAAATCCAATATAGTGACATCGACCATCATCAAACTCGATATACTTCGTATGGAATATCATCCACACGCTAAATTTGAAGCGCTAAATTTATTTTTTTATATATATATAACGTGGACAGACAAATATAGATACAAAAATTTTCATTCTGACTATCCCGGTGATATGGAACATCGGTTTTATTCATAATAACACGTATAATTTATGATAATCACACTTCAAACCGTACTTTTCAGAAAATTATACACAACACTCGCCTTCGGATAAGCGGTATTCGGGGAAAGGTTATGTCCGAGCTTAAGATTAGGGATTTGGGATTTAAAAGTTGACCCATTGAATGAATTTTCCAGATTAATTCAAAGTTTTGACTTCAAAGGCATTCTGTGGCTTAACCTTTAGAGATACGAGAAAAAGTGACTGGACCTTTCTTGTCGGAAATTGAATTTTATCTTTCGATTCTGACCTCGGATTTTATATTCAGAGTTTCTGTTTAGCCAATTCAAAGCATGGAAAAAAGTTTGCACTGGTCAGCTATTGTGAATTGTTTAGTGTAATGATAATAAAAACACATTCTAAGTTTGAATTAACTTTTATAAAATTTTAATGGAGTATAATTTGCTCAGGTGTTCAACTATTCATCCCAGGAAATTCCCTGTGGGTGGGAGGGTTAATGCTACCGGGGTTTAAGACATCAGGGGCTTTAATTTAATCAGGAGATTATTTATTCATACCAGGAAATTTCGGGTTGGGGGGTGGTAAATGTTACCGAGGGTTAATACATAAAGATATAGAGAAATGTCATTGGACCTTTTTTGTAGTTCACTTCATTCCTGACTAACGATTTTTCCTCAGATTCGAGCTAGCTCTAACGGTACGCCCGCTATCGGGCTTCAAAGGAGAGCCTGCAAGGGTGAAAAATGTCAAATTTTAGTCTCAGAGCCCGGAATCTAAATTTTACGTGAAAATTGCACAAATTTTGCACTTAATCACGTTTTATGACCAAACCGATGGAGACAGACAAAAAAGATACTTGACCTTTTTTCTAGATCTTATCAGTGCATATTTATAAATGTTTTTATATTTAAGCTAGATTCAGTAGTTCGACCGCTATTGACTCCAGAAACCAAAATGTCATGTCAAGATTACAAAATATTACCATTTATCATCCAAACGAAAGGAGATAGAGGAAAAAGTCACAAAATCTTTTTTTGAAAGCATTATTTTGTATTAAAATCAAATTTTTATATTGGGCTACAGTTAAATTTTTGGCTGCAATGGATCCCCCCAAAAAAATTCTCACTTAAACTTAAAAAATTAATTCTTTTAAACGGGTTTTTCGGGCAAACCATTGAGGATGGAATAACTGTGTCGTCTGTCAGTCTGTCTACGTTAGTTTCCTCATATCGTCACATTTATAATGTTTTTGTTAAAAATCCATCAACCACAAGCTGAAATGAAGAACAGCATATAGCCAGCGCATTTGGAAGCATGGTAAATAGCGCAAAACTTGAGTGTATCTTATTTATTGATAGTTTGTTCCATTATTGTAGAGTAATGAGCTGAACACCGAATATCCTGCCTAACTCCCTAAGTTTTTGTGAAAATGTAATGTAATTTATTGCGACTCACAACCAGTGTCAGCAACATATTCTTCAGTTTAGTGAATCACAACTTTATAATGCAGCGTCTGGAATCTGATGCTGTTACTGACTTCGCTACTGGAATTTGGAGTTGTATACATCTGAAGAGATCCACAAAAGTCAGTGACGAAGAAGCTCAAAAAGATCTCTTCACAATATTAAGAGTTCAGAGACACATACAGTACAAAATATATATTGTAATCTAGGAGAAGTGGTATTCTTATTGTCTCATTACGTGCACAACTGAGTGGAGTACGATGTTATAGAGGCAATCTCTAGGCACGGAGGAGCAGCCGATTTATCTAAACGTAACGTAGAAAACTGGTGAAAACATCAACATTCACATTGAATGAACTCTTCCCACCTTAACTGTGCTATATGTAGACAACGTCAGAAACGTGATAGGAATTTATGTATGTACAAAAGCTTATGAATTATTTATGATATTCCGTTTGTTTGGACAATTTATGATTTACGTTATTTTTATTATATCGGAAAACAATGTTTGGAATTTTAATTTCAATAAATACAAATAATATTAGGAGGTTAACTTAATTAGTTTGACATCTCACTAATCTAGACCCTATCATCCTATAGGATTCACGCATTTGGTATCATTAATGTTTGCTTACTCTAGAAATGATCGTAATTTTAAGTAAATATGTATTTTTCTTTCTTATATCATACAATACTGTGATATATGACTCCAGTATTGTAATACAGAATACTAACAAAGACTAGGGATTTCTGCATTGATTATTTATATTATTAAGTTCGTAAGTACATGTTCTTATTTCCATATAAATGATATATTATTAGTTATATAAAATGTAATAAACTCATGTTTCATTAGCTTTATCACGAGAGAAGTTAAATGAAAATATAAATTTTATGGGTCAGTTAATTTTCGAGATATAGTACGTACAGATAACTGGACATAAATTAAATCTCTTCAGAATCATGCAATGGGTTTTGATTCAGCCAAGAATAGTGAAAACTTGATGGATAAATTATTTAAAAAATAATTACTGAACATATTTATACAAATAATAGCGATTAATTTAGACATAACAAGAGCGTAAGAGTCTCGTATGTTAAAAGATTCAACAAATTAATTGCTGAAACCATTATTTTGCTATCATGAATGAAGCAAATGTGATGATTTTTTACTGACTCTAGTCATATGATTGCATTACTACATTATCGACACTGTGAGTCATCCGCATCTTCTCGCCAAACTTAACGCATATGGTAATCACTGGCAATCTTCTACAATGGTTTCAATCATACCTGGCAGACCGTAGTCTTTCTGTGAAGTTTTTGGGTGCCACTTCTCGGCCTTTTTATGCTACATCGGGGGTGCCTCAGGGATCTCATTTGGGCCCATTCTTGTTTACTGTATTTCTCAATGACTTGGTGGATGTTATCAACGTAAGATGCTTGCTTTTCGCTGATGATATTAAGGTTTTTTTGTCCTATTTCATCCATTGAGGATTGCCATCTGTTACAACGTAACTTTAAGAGAATCGAAGAGTGGTGCCTACTCAACGGAATGAGACTGAATGCCGAGAAGTGTGCTATTGTAACATTTCACAGGAACTCCAAGCCTTTGATATTTGATTACTGTCTAAGCAACACTATACTTTGCCGTAAGTCTTACATTAGAGACCTTGGAATTGGGTTGTCTTCGGACCTAAGCCCTGAATTACACATAGACATAATCACCAGGAAGGCTGCTAAGATGTTGGGGTTTATCATAAGGACTTCTAGAAGCGGTCTTAGTGTTGAGGCGATGAAGATAGCATATACAGCGCTAGTTAGATCTGTGTTGGAGTACGGCTGTGTTGTGTGGTGTCCCTACCAACTTGGACATATTCAGCGACTCCAGAGCATACAAGATCGCTTTGTTAGGATAATTGGTACCAAGCTGGGATACAACTACAGTGAAGTTCCCTTGGAGTTGGTAGCGGATCAATTGGGGCTGGCTCCATTATATGCGAGAAGGAGACTGCATGACCTGGTGTTTCTACAGAAGATCCTCACTGGCGATGTCGATTGCTCGGAGTTACTCCACCTCATTAATCTCAGAGTACCTGGTAGAACTCGGTCTCTGGACATCTTCTGTGTACAGCATTGCTCCACCAACTATGAATTTCACAGTGTCATCCCAGATTACACCGGCTTGGTAACCTAATCTGCCATCACCACGACTTTTTTTGCAATAGTGTGTCATCGCTGAAAAGGACATTTTTATTATTGGGCTACACTACGTAAGCATTATCTGATACTGGATAGTTAGAGCATTGTTATACCAGTTCGTTTTATAGCTCTTTTGTATTTTATTGTTGAATTGTACTAGTTACTGTATTTGTTGATTATTGCCCTACTATATTTCGTAAATAGTTATTGCACCTTGCCGATATTGCAGTTATTTTCAATGTGTTTTTTCTATGTAGATATTATTGTTATTTATTACTTAATATATTTATTTATTTCGTATATAAACTGTATATTTTAGATATTAATGGCATGTACTGGTTGCATGTTGTTGGTTGTTGTATTAATTTGTTTTATGGTATATGAATCTAAACAGACTGCTCGTGTATGAACTAGTCATAATGAATCAAATGTATTGCATGTCTGTCAGTTGTTTATTTATGCCTAGTAGCTTATTGTGTTTAGCATATTGTATTTGGCATATTGTATTGTTTGCATGTAGCCTACATAATTTTCTTGGCTTCTCTCCTGTTGCATGAGTATGATTCACTTAAGATGAAGTTTTGTTTTGTTTTGATTGTGTATATTGCCATCTTGTGGAACATGATCTATTATTATATTACTTGTAAAAATGGTGACAACCGTGTATAAATAAATAAATAAATAAATAAATAAATAAATTATCAAAATGCGATATGTATCATATAAGAAGGATTATTGCGTCATCGTTTAATACAAAGAAAGGCACTAGTAGGAAATGGCGTCTATTAATCTTAAAGATACACTCAGCCACACAAGAGTAAGGGAAAAATTTGGACAAGAATTCCTCTTCGGCGTGAACTTAACTATTTTTTCAAACATAAAAGTGGCATTTTATGTAACGCATTCTAGTACTACAAATAGCATATAATAAGTTTTAAAGACTTTACAGACTTTCATATTTAATTACTAAGAATTTAAAACTCGTATTTGCTATTATTTTTAGTCTTCATTATTTCTATAATCTATGAACAGTTTAATAATCAACAGTAGACATTGACGCATCTATAAATAAAATTACATTCTGCACTTCTATGTTGCCTAGAATCACAGTAAAATGCAAATATATAACGGAGAAAAAGAAGAATATCTTTTATTTTGAAAATACAAGTATTTTACAAGAGACTACATATTTTAAAATTATTTTAGATACAATAAATGTTATGTATTTGATGCAAGGTCTAATTACTTTGATTAATTTGTATAGTTTTCTTTTTATATGATGGTTTTAAATAAGATATACTTAGTTTAACAGCGTGTACATGTATCAAGTTCAATAAATATTCAATATATTTCCAGCCGTAAGCAGTGCAAATATAAAGTACAGTTTAAAATCACAGAACACTAATACGAGCAGATAAACCTAGTCGACATTGCGGCAGAGTATAATAAGATTAATGTTCCACAAAATGTCCTCTCGTAGGTAATAATAGCACGGTAAATCATCTGTGATGTCAGCTGCATGTGGGTTACATATTGAACAAGTGTTACATTTCATTTGTGTAGAATTTGATGTTGGTTATTCTGCGGCCTTTCGTTAGTGGCGTAATACGTAATATTACTCCTATCGAACATACTAACCAAAAATGTAGTCAAGCGAGAAATATCTTTTGCGTAGAAAAAAATGTCACATTAAAACTTATAATATAGGTTATGTGAGAAATAAAGAGCTTAATTCGCCTTTTTGTCTGTCATGATGTAGAAACAGGAACAGACCGGATTCTGATTAGATTGATTAGATCTATTCTTACTGATAATCTAGTAAGATAAGAAACTGGCCCATCTAATTAAATTTGAGTATATAGGATATGTCCGTATTGAGATATTGAAGTGGCTCAGTCTGTACTACAGGATTCAAACTGTACATATTACTGAATCCTTATTTATGTCTCAATTCATATTTTAACGAAATGTAGCTTAATAATATTATTTTCTACAATGAGAGTTTTTTTTTTAAATAACATTATTCCAATAAGGTTGGCGGAATATGTAAAAAATATAAATCTTTTTTACCAATATGTATTTCTTGTAGTCTAAGAATTTAGTTATTTCATGGTGGAGCATAAATTGGATTCAAAATAACGTAAATGCAAAATCATGGATAAAGGCATATTCTTGCATGTTTACAAATCTCTTATTTGTAGAAAACGTTTCCTGATTCCGCTTCTAGCTATGTGAAAAAAAAATTATCACAAAACGAGTAATTAATGATTAATATATATATTAACAAGTACAACTGATTATTGAAATGACTTTTTCTTCAAAATAACAAAAGAGGTCCCATTTATAACATTTAAAAACGTCGCCAAAACACTTCAACTTCCAAAAAACGTCACAAAATGCGTGGTCCTCTAAACGCAAAATCTAAGCAAGGTACAGTATCACTACTAACCATAACAACATACTAAATTTAAGGGCGATTTAGGATGACTGGTTGCATGATGTTCCTGAAGGTACGATAAAGCGCTTCATAGATGTCTTGGTCTCTTACTTATCTATCTCTCATGGATATTATAACAACCAGAATGCTGAACGTGTCCATTATTATCACAACCTATACATACTTATCTAGATTGTATAAAATGTATTTATTTATTTAATATAATAACTAATAGTACAAATATAGACAGTTCATATGCATACAATATACATGCACATAACTATAAGCGTGTTAAATGACAGAAAGTAGAACGGATACGTTATATAGATATCCACATCAGCAGTGTAACGTAATAGGCTTTTACCACACCTCCCTAATCCTGTAAAGAAAGCCTCATGAATATTCATAACACTCACAAACAGCCATTTCCGCTGCTATCATTTTAAATTTCTCTTCATCTATATAAAAGAAAATACAATAAAGGCTTTCTTACATTGTCCATAAACCAACACGTAAAAACACTGCAAAATTCACAATACCTGATTCACTTTAGTCTCATGAATATTTATAATACCCACAAACAGATATGTCCGCGACTATCTATTTAATTCCCCCGATCTTTACAAACATTATAACGCAGTGGCGAGCCCTCGCTGTTATGAATCGAGGTGTTTCACATCTCTTGCAGTGTTCTGAAATCGTAAGTTTCATTCTATTATGCTGGTAATCTAGTGTTCATGAATATTAATAACACCTAAACAGCCTTATCCGCTCCCCCACGAGATTAAAATGCTTTCCGTTTTTCTATTGTAATATAACTTAAACTATTACAGCGTACCTACGACTAAGACCTGCAGGCATTTCAAATAATAAAAAGTATTAATTCTTGTAACTATTTATAACTGATGACACTGTTTAAAGCTTAAGTGTCAGATTTTTACTAGAGAGTTTTTATTCGCAGATAATTATATTACTTATAACTGCACATTACTAGACGCGATAGATTGAAGTTGACAATAATTCTGTGACTATTATGTATAATTGTAAGACTGAAACTCAGTTAATCAGCGTCATCATGACATTACATGAAGTCGTGTAGAGTACCAATCATAATATTGTAACTTAAAGAGTTCCAATATATAACCTCAGCTTAGAGAACTGAACTAACAGTTTCAGCTGCTCATAGTTTTGCATGCATAAGATTTACCACAACGTCAGACCATTATTTATAGTAGTAATAGCCATGCGAATCAAATGTGTAATATCAGTAAGTAATAGCCGAGAGCTATATTTTTATGAATAAATACTGATTTGTAACTGAATAGAAGTGTCTGCTGCTAACATTTTCTGCTTCTTGACAGGCAAAGTAGTGTCATGACAAGTCTTAAAGTAGCAGCTGTCAAATAACAGAATCAAAAGTTATAACAACCTCACTAATGTGACAGTCATGTATAAATGTAAGTTTAGTACTATATATATATATATATATATATATATATATATATATATATATATATATATATATGTTGTTAAACGCATATGTGACAGATACGGCCAAATACAAAATAATTGAATCGGAAAAAGTAAGCGCTCTGTGGTGTAATGGTAGCACATTCGCCCGGCAAGTGAGAGATCCGGGTTCGACTCCCGGCGGAGCAAGTACTTTTTGTTATACAATGTTTATTGAAATATAAGGCTATTGCCATTTATCCAATTTATATATATATATATATATATATATATATATATATATATATATATATATATAATATGTGTGTGTGTGTGTGTGTGTGTGTGTGTGTGTGTGTGGTGTGTGTGTGTGTGTGTGTGTGTGTGTGTGTGTGTGTGTGTGTGTGTGTGTGTGTTGTGTGTGTGTGTGTGTGTGTGTGTGTGTGTGTGTGTGTGTGTGTGTGTGTGTGTGTGTGTGTGTGTGTGTGTGTGTGTGTGTGTGTGTGTGTGTGTGTGTGTGTGTGTGTGTGTGTGTGTGTGTGTGTGTGTGTGATTTTCAATTATAGTGGTTTTTTTATGGGATGTCACTATATATTAGTCGTCACTATCGTACTAGACACACAGGCGCCAGCCGTGTTATTTTAAGAAATCCTGTTCAGATAAATCGATTTTAAAATTAAACGTTTTAAATCGCTGTTTAAAACGCTATAAGCCCAATATAATGATGTTAGAAGCTCCATTACGAGACCAATGCAAAATTTTTCAATGACCCAGCCACGAATTAAAATGTTCATAGTACCTTAATACCTATTTTGTCTATATAACCCCTAAATTAATACTAAAACAGTTATTTAGTAAAATTATTAGGTTTCAGTCAGACAAAGTTCCGAGTTTTGATTTTTCAAATTTTCAGTTTGCTTAAAAAGCACCGAAAACCTGTACCGATTAGTTGTTATCGACATAAGAACTTGAAGTTATACCTTTAACATTAAATGTTTTACGTTACTAAACTCAGAATTAAAACGGCTATATCCAACCAGTAATAAGTGTGGGTCCGATAGGTCTCGTCAGGATCACTACTGTCCGTGAACCTCAATTCGTTCGAAGCTATAGAAACGTATCAGGTTTGGTCTTGGCTGGATACCTTCTTATTTGCTTTCAAATTCTAAGAGTAGTTCCGAGTCGTAGTGAACTTGGCATCTAAAGACAAAAAAAGGGGGGCTATTTATCCTAGTCATTTAGGTGTATTCCTTTTAGAGCTGTGACATTTTATTAGGAAATTGTCTAGCCTATTGATGTCAAACTGGGGATTAAAATAATATTTTTGTGAGAGTTTTCTTTGACAGGTGGAAAACTCCCCATAATTTATTTATATAAAGTTATTAACATTTTTACTTTGAGATAGCATGGCTTTACTACTGTGAGATTTAAGTTAAACATTATCATGTTTTGTAATATAGTTTAAATAATAAAACTACTTAAGAAGTAATGTATTTAATTTTATTAGCACATTCGCTTATCATTACTGACTATGATGAATGAAAGGAATACAAAAATGCCTTTACTTTATTAAATACATCTAACTTCAGAAATTTGAGAAACAGGTAAAAGTATTAACCCTTGTTGTCCCATTGTTTGAAACGATTGTAATCTGTATACTGGATTTCGGGTTTATAACCTCTACACTCAGTATTTATGAAACGTTACAAAAATGGGAATAATAAAATTCAATCCCTGATTCCCTTGGGTTAAGCCGACATTTAAAGGTTTCATTCCAAAATAAAAAAAAAAAACATATAAAAAACTGTAAAAATATTATAAACCTAATAATTTAAAAATAGCATTGGAATGTATAATATTTTATGTCAGGTTTGTTGTTGAGCTCAAAACGTTTTTGAAAATCCGTTCAATTAACTATTTAGAAATGGTTTCATACGCATTTCAAGGAAACCTTAGTATTTCGTTCTAGTTTCTTAATCACCTAGTACAAAAATTATAATATAAAGTGGTGTTATTTAATTGCCAACCGTAAGAAAGCGCTGCAAATAACAGTAGGATAGTAGGAAATACGGGAAGCTTTTGGTTGTGTTGGAAACAGTCCAAACTGCTTTAAGGATTTCAAACTTTACGGGACAGTGTGGAGCTCTTGGTCCAGCAGGTATTACATTGAGGTATGGTAGCGGGTTTACGTGATAATATGGACAACGAAAATTATTGTTTTTTTCTTTAATGGATAACACGTAAGATTTTAGAATATAATCTAAGTGTATTAGCATGTTTAAAGTAGAAGTTGAGCAAATTTGTCTTATTTTAACAGGTGGAGTCAGGGCTAAGGACACTAACACTTAGCCTGGGACTAACGGCTTAAAGATGATTTCCGAACCATCACCAATGGCCAGCCACGCTCGACGTTATCTTGCAATAACCATTGATATTTACACTATATTTAGGTTGTGAATTCTTAGTAGAAAGGCTTAATGTAAAAGTGCAGTTTATGAGACAGATATTTTAGTAGACGATTAATTCTTTAGTTATGCGTTAAAAAGTTTGTCCTCCTTATTGCAGTCTGTATAAATATGATGTATAATGTTTCTAACCAACGAAAGAAAAACTTTAAGGTTTATAACTTTATATCGTCAGTGAAATCATTTAATTCATGAGACTATGTTCAAAGAAAACTTTATCCTTTTAAATAACCACATTCTATCTTCTCATCGTATCGTATCATGTAATTCCTTTTATTGTATTAAAAAACGAATGCCCAATGAAAAAAATTGTGGTATTTGCTGTGATTACCTATCAGTTTGTAAAATCAAAATAAAGCTTTTGTTTTTTGTTCCTTGATTTTATGTATACGTATTAAAGTCATTTTTTTATTGTATTTTTTATTGTTAGTCACTAATGTTGATATTCTTTCCTGTAATGATTTGATTCAATGCTTGCTCTTCGTTCCCGAAAGTTATTACAACCAACACAACTAAGCTCTAAACCTCTTTATTGCATAAGTCCCTTTACTACATTACATTAAATTATTACAGATATCGTCCACCCCATCACTATATCATTATATCATTTAATCACTCACATTATTTCCATTAATGTTCTCATTGAAGGGTCACTCGAATAGGAAAAAAAAATTTCTAATCATGCTTTTACTGGATACCCGTTACTTGAAGAAATTTTCGGTTATATGAAAGTAGGCTTCTCGTGTGAAAATATTTCCATAAATATCCCGTTACACTACTAAATCTATTTCTTTAAATCTCTGCATGAGCATGTACCTCCATTTATTTTTAATCTATTATGATTCTGGAGATATTATCAAGAGTAAAAGTATTAAATGATCTAAACGTTTCTTGGAATGCCATATGAGCTACAAGAGTTTTCCTATAAACGCTAACTTGCAATGATTACTTGTTACAAATCTTTGTGACTGTTAACAAGAACGACAGTTTCAAAGAGATTCATATATCAAAGGGACTCAAGGGTTATGTAGTTCGGTTACGTAACTCTCATTCGTAATTTGCCAATTAATATTGACATTATAGCGAGACTACACGTAATCACTGGTAGACAAATTCATTTAACAAACAGATACTTCGTAGATTAAAATGGTGATATTCTTACCCGGATTAGTGTAAAAGTTACATTACATTTCTGTTTGGTTCAAGACCTGATTCATGATGGTGGTCATTACAGTGAGCTTAAAGTACTTAATATTTCTATGAGGAGTATTAGTGTGTTTCCCACGCTGCTCTACTGAAAAAAAAACACGAGACATTTTTTCATTGAACAAGAATTTCCTACAATTGCCATATCCAAGGATTAAGTATTATTATTGAACAAGGTAGGAGCACACCAATTCACGTATCACGTGACAGCCTTCGCTAAAGTTTCATTAAACTATGTAAGAGTAGCTGAAAGTGGTTCTAAAAGAGTACTGATGGTTATAGTAGTTTAATCCCAAAGGAGTAATGCCGGTTTTAACCATTCATCACATGCTTGTTCAAATAATCAATATTACGGCAGTTTACGTTCCGTAGTGGCATTCTTACGTACTATATTTACTGAAAAACATTCAATGTAATCATAGCTGTATGGTGTTGACTCATTGCAGCAGTATATATAGTCAAAGCTTTCAAAATCGTTTAGTCATTGTTTGAACAACTCCATTTTAGGCTATTCTTAGTTGTTTTATTGAATATTATCCTACGTATTAAATGTATAAAAATCCTACAGTAAAATAAAAATATTGTTATAATACAGACTTCATAAAAGGTTATTTATGGTACATAAATGAATTTATGCATTGCGTAGAAAATGGATCCATATACAAAAATTCAAATTTAACAAAAATTGAAAATTACTCTAGGAAAAACCACCTACAATTTTTATATTAAAGAATAAAACGAAACCAGATTTTTAATTTAACCAATTATTTTTCTCTCTTTGCAGCATAAATATGAAGTAAGAATTCTATGCTTATACAGTCGCGTACTTTACTAAACAATAACCTCTTTAGTAAATAATTCCATATCATTTCCTAAAAGATAAAATAAAGTACTAAACTATAAATAAATAACGATAAATATCATTCCATCGTCAATACAACATTATTATTATGGTTTTTGTTACTTTAAGGAGCTCTTTTCCATTGTCACATCACGTCATCAGATGGGTAAAATCTAACATATGGTGGAAATAAATTAACTTACACATTACAAATTAATTAATGAAAATGCCTTTAATAATGAGGCGTAGTTAGTGCTATACAACTCTCCACACCACAACCTTAACCAGATAACATGAATAAATAGAAAAAACACACACGCACTCATATTAGTTATATATATATAATATATATATATATATATATATATATTAAAGTTTTAATTAGGCCTCCATTAAACTTCTCAATGAAAAATATTCCTCTAAAAAATATTTAAATGATACATACTATTTATAAGCCGGTGTGAATATTTTGTGTTTCTATAAATTAAATCTTACGTTTCTTAAGATCTAATTTTATATCTTTATTTATTACATTATTTTCATTCTTAGTGCATAGTGACAAAATCCGTTTGAACTTTTGTACAGACATGAATTTACTGAAGAAAGTCGTAAGATGCATGTTTAAGAAACTAATACCAGCAATACAGGTTAAATTAAAACCAAATCATTTCCAATAAATGACACAAAAGGGAGCTAATTTATGTAGTAATAACTCATATTATTTAATGTGACTGTTAGTAAATACATTTTTCAATTGGAGATTTAAAAAAATTTCACTTACTGTAATATCAGGAGTACCACAATGTTCATAGTAAGCACGTTACCCTAATGTAATCCAAGCGTAGTTGATATTGTTTCCCTATTGGCGCTTCACCGCGTTCACAACAATGACGAACCGCACTCACACAATACCTCAGAGTGAATTGTTGTCTCATTATAACAGTAGCGATGTGTATGCGTATCTAAACGGCATTTATTAGTTTATTAGAAATGTGTACGGTGTTTAGTTACTTTATGTGTTACAATAATATATTTTTCTGCCGATAAGTAAACAAGAGTTTAATATAATTTTTTATACAGTACAATGACTATTAAGTTTTATATGGTCCAGTGCGATATATACAGTTAACTTAGCATAAGTCAAAGAATAACACGACTAGCAAGATAAGGTTCGTTCTTCTTACTCGAAAGTCTCAATAAACTGGATGTGTACTTTGCTCTCAGAAGAGATAAACTGTAAAATCATGTCCGTGTTTATTTACTAAATTAAAGTAAATGGTTCGAGGCATTGTTAATATTTTTAAGTTATATTATAAGCAGTTGTGTCAGCAGAACTTATACAAATTATGATTTGTTTGTACAGATTTACTACTTCGGGATTATTGATGGATCTAACAGGACAGCTCTTCATTCCACTAGATAGGGATTTTAGGATAGGATTTAAAGTTTATATATTTCAATAAATGTCTATTGTAGTAATAGGAGGAGTTCAAATATGTTCCAAGAGAACTTTAATCATCACCTTTGCTAATAAAGTCGATTTAAAGTTTTTATAAATTATCAAATGACATATCGTGCCCACTCCAATTAGATTTCTCAATTATTAATTTTTAGTACATAATTGAAGTAATAGAGAATAACGGTTATAATATACAGAAAATTACCTGATGACCAGCCACTGAGTCCAAAATACATACATAAATATAAAAATTTGTATGCAAGGTTTGAAAATGTTTTATTTTGTAGTAATCATTAGTTTCTGTTGGCGTAAACATGCTTTGTGTTTATTGGAGTACTCTAATAAACTAAGTGACAGAAAATTGTACCGAAGAGAAATGTGTATAGTCCTTTCTGAGACGAATGAGAAATTGCATCAGCCTACTGAATAATAGACATCCATGACGCCTATTGTGCTACATTTAAAGTCTGAAGATGCAATCTTTCTTGAAATTACTCGCTTAATAATACATTCAGATTGTTTTCCTTATGTTACGTTTTATATCAGTGTTAAAAAAATGTTTTCTTAGACCTATACAAAGTACTACCAGACACGAGTGCGCTGAAATCAAATATTGTAATATTTTATATATATATATACACATAAAACTCAATGGAATATACTGGGTGGCGCAAAAAGTATGTCGGATTTGAACTGCGTAGTACCAGTGGAAGGTGTTGAGGGGGGACCACTGCCGTACATCTGCAAGTCGGCCATTACACCCAGTTTGCCACGAGATGGCGCAGTGGACGGTCGAGCATCGTGTTTTTGCTGTGAAACAGTTTTTTCAGAAATAATGAATCTTTTATTACTGTGCAACGATTGTTTCGACAACGTTTTGGTTTAGCGCGTGATGAACCCATTCCAGATCGCAGATCCATATCACGTTGGGTGACTGCATTCCGGACAACAGGGTCTGTCATGAGTGGTAAATCTGTTGGGCGTCCACGTACGGCAGTTACTCCACAGAACATTGAGAATGTTAGAGCGTCAGTGCTTCACAGTCCGCGTTGTTCCACCAGGCGTCGTGCTCAAACTTTAGGCCTCAGCCGTCGTTCGTTGCAGCGCATTTTAAGCCGTGAGTTACAGTTTCACCCATACAAAATTATGATCACGCAAGAGCTCTATGATCGTGATTTTGAGCACCGAAGACGATTTTGTGAAATAGTGTTGGACATTTTGTACTCTAATAACGATGTTGTGCTTTTAATGTCGGATGAAGCCCATTTCCATTTAGACGGCTATGTCAACAAACAAAACTGTAGGTATTGGGCAGCAACTAATCCCAGAGAATTGCACCAAAAGCCTCTTCATAGTGCTAAAGTAACAGTCTGGTGTGGAATGTCAAAATTGGGGATTGTTGGTCCTTATTTTTTTGAGGAGAACAACGCTATAGTCACTGTGAACTCGGAACGTTACGTTAACATGCTACGTAGCTTTTTGGGGCCGAAACTGCGAGAGTTACGTGTAAATCGAGATCGAATTTGGTTTCAACAGGACGGGGCCACGGCCCACACAGCCAATGACTCCATGTGTGTCTTAAGGCGGATGTTCCCCCACCACATCATCTCGCGTTTTGGAGATGTCCACTGGCCCGCTAGATCACCTGACCTCTCAGCCTGTGATTTTTTTCTTTGGGGATACCTAAAGTCAAAAGTCTACGTAAACAAGCCCCGAAACTTAATTGATCTGAAGGAGGCAATCAGTGCGGAAATTATGGCAATTCAAGAAGAAACTGTAGTGAAAGTGATGTAAAATTTCAAGGAAAGACTTGTGGAATGCATCACCGAGGAAGGACACCATCTTCCGGAAGTTATTTTCCGTACATGAATTTTGGAGGTTATTTCTCGTAATTGGGTGCCTGGGAGCATTTAGTTATGTAATTGAATAAAATTAATTTGTAAAACTGATGGAGTTATAGTTATTTAAAATCCGACCATCCTTTTTGCGCCACCCACATTTAAATTAAAAAGGAAATTTATGTTTTACCAATGGAGAAGAATACTATTACAGTTCAACAGATTTTAAAACTTTACAATGCTTTGATTTCAAGACATTCGTGTATTAGTACAAAACGTTTTAGTCGGATTTCCGATAGTGTAGGATAAGGATTTGTGTGGCGTAAAAGATATAAAAATCCAGACGTGGGATGTGGACTCAGAGAAGGCTAAAACAGTCATATACCCACTCACTATCGCCCAATATGACACATCCTTACTATATCCGCCTTTGTGAATGAGGGATTTCTGTTCGCAAGGAACTGTCTACTACGGGGGATGGTGTGGGTGTACATTATTGGGTGAGTTTTATTCATAGAGGTAATTTATTGATTAATACATAATATGAAGTTATTGAAAGTAAAAATAATACACAATGTTTGCATTATGTTCCAATCAAAATAAACAGTGAAAGGGTATTTCCTATATAATGTTAAATTGTGTAGACTTATCTGAGCAGCAATTATATTCGGTTGAAAGAGAACACAAATTTAACTGAAGGCGAGTGTGAATAAAACGTATTTAAATATTTATATAATTATAATTAGCTTTTCAAACACTAATATAACTTGTTATTTTGGACAATTGCAATGATACTCGCTCAAAAAAAAGTTTGTTCAAAGTACATGGTAAAGTGAACAATGATAAATACTCTAATGATTTGCTCTAAATACCAATCTAATGATAACGGAAATTCATATGTTAATTGCATTCCAGTCCCTGTCAACACTAATAAGCACCATGATACCCTTCTGTCACTATAAGTCGGAATAAATACTGTATATTAAAATTTAATAAAAGTTGTTCTAAAATCGTCATAATATCAATAATAATCACCAGTATGGGAGAGTATCAATCAATTTTGTGTGTACCAGTTTGTTCATATCAAACTGGTAAAATCACCCGGAATTTCGCATACCACTGAATACCCTACGAGAAATGGGGACAATGCTCCAATCGAATTGAAAGCTAATTTAAGTTCATTTTAATACTCGTTTGACATGCGTGGCTGGGATGTAACATAAATGTAATAGTAGTAACAGAATATACATGATTAGTGGAGGTAGTTATTTAATAATTATGCTACTGTTTTAATAAATGTTTAGTATGTGGAACTGGATTGTAACATAAATGTAATAGTTGACAGAATATACAGGAACAGTGGAGGTAATTAGTTAAAAATTACGCTATTGTATTAATAAATAATGTTTAGTATGTGGAACTGGATTGTAACATAAATGTAATAGTTGAAAGAACATACAGGAACAGTGGAGGTAATTAGTAATTACTCCGTTGTTGTTTTACTCCGTGCCGAGCTGGCAATGTGTGGCTTGTATTAGATAATTGGTTACTACTGATAACTGCTATGCATTATATTTAAAATCTAATATTGCCTATAAGCAGATTTAAAGGGAAGACACGTGGTCTCAAATAAAACACTATGTTTCGATAATTTTTTGTGTTTCCTTATCCTCACAATTTAAAAACTTCTAATGCTTTCTCCTTTATATGGTTTACTATTATGCTGACTATTTTCTCTAGTATATACATTTCACCTAAGTCAACTTGATATACTCGTATTTTACATATAACTTAGTCTAGTGTTTGTAGTTTGGTAAATAAATCAAATTAATGTTTGTCCTTTAAAATCTTTTGACACCAATGGAGAGAAGAGGGTCAAAACCTCGAAACCTAATTTTTCATTCTTCTAATATTTAAAAATGCCAAATTATCGAATACTGTTATCCTTTTATATAACTATTGACCGTTTTGTGATATTATTTTATATTTAATTCAAATTGCTCTAAAATTACATTTGATTGGTACAAATATCGTCTCAGCAGCTGCCTAGATGAGTAAGACTGCGTTAAATACGTCAGAATTTCCACAACTAAGATAAAATAGTTCATTCTAAGCTGTGTAGGTGATAAATTTATGCCCGCATTTTAATAAATAAAATTGAATATCCTTCCTTTCTTCCGAGAAATCCTGCAATTATAGTTGTAGAAGTTTAATTATATTTGATTAAACACACGATTTTATGCTATGGTGTTTTACGTATGATATAGTTGCCATTTCTTTTTCAATTATATTAAACAAAACACAAAAAACCGCAAAAACCTGTTGAACCTGATTATACTTTTAGTCAGTAAAGTGGGTAAATATAGAAAACAATATACTTTCTCTTGTATTGCATTTTAGTATAGAGCACTTTAGTGTAGGTGTGCTGAGGCTGATGATTGTATTGACTTTGAATATTGACCGCCTGCAGGGAAATCAATAACTTAGTTACCAGTAATCTACATCAAACTGTCTCGACTATCCTGGGCTCGTGTGAGTGTGGAAATTGGACATAAAATGTGCAGCATTTAAAAATAAAAGGAATGGTCCAAGTTAAGGCTGATGTTCATTATTTGATTCTATTTATACGATTTTAGTTAATTTTAAGCAAACAACCTTACGCTTCAATGTTTTCAAATCCCGTTTCGTGGCCTAGTTAGAGCATTACTGACAGCGTAATCGGCTTACACTGGAATTACCATAAACTTGATAGGATTAATTTGTGTAAGGCTTGAAACTTAAACCAACACAAACGTTTGCTGTAGAAGTCAGCTCATGTAAAAGTTGTACCAGATTGTATAATCTGTGTATACCTTTTCCAACGACACTCCAATTTCAGGAGGACATTTAAACGAAGATTTTTCGGTTATATATGAAAGTCAATATATACGTTATACCCTAACAACATGTGTACCCTTAAACATTAACAAAATAAAAATTATTGAAAAAATTGGATTCCTATAAACATTTTACGAGATAGTAATTATTATACATCTTACAACAAAATCAATCTTAATTTTTTAACGCATAAACGAGCACAACCACTTTAAAGACTATGCTTGCTATAAGCATAAGCATTCTGTCAGTTGAAAGGCATCAGCTGTTTCAACATGTATGTTAGATAAATAGATATCATTTTATAATAATCACTAAAAATATGAACTATCATGGTTTATAACAAAAAGTTGTTCTCACATTTGAGACTAACTGAATAGGTTCACAGTTAGAGATTTTACTTTTGTCATAGATTATTTTTACTGTACAAGTTTTTTTTAAACTCCATATGCATTTTTACTAATTCAATCACTGTTTATGGGGATTCTGTCGACTTGTAATACAACCCTTATTTTAAATTTGCCATTTTCGATATAGCTTATTTAAAAACTATTTTAGTGAGTTAAACCAAAGTTATTCCATGCTTTTATGAACTACAATTAAATTTAAAATCAAGTTTATATATCTTCATGATGTTATAAAAAAAATTATAAAAACATTAAAGACCTTGGCAATTTTTGAAATAATTTTGTTATTGATTAATATACAGTTGTCCATAAAGAAGTTAAATATAACATGGAAGCTATGAACACAATTTGTAAACAGTTTGTTCTTAATTGTTAAATATTACTCAATGTTGTGAAACACAAATAACCTTGTTTTACTTAAACTGCCACTTACAGGTACCGTACGTAGTTCCAACACAGCTGAACATGCATAATATACAGCCTGCAGGTGATTGAGGGAACACTGCACGACGAAAACTGTACCTTACCTTGTATACATGTTAGTTCCCGTATACATCTGTGTATAAACTGGCATGACCTAGTAAACATTAGTTGTATAAAATTTGTAAAGGATGGATAAACATTTAAGGATACAATAGTCTAGTCACAATTTAATACACTGTCAAATCATATAGAAACTGATATTCGTTCTTTAGTACATACTTTGGGAATCTAGTGACGTATATTAGGTAATGTCTAAATGATGTAATGGTTAGGTAACCAAGTTTTTGTATACCTATATTTTGTCTTCCTGGCATAGCTCAGTGGTACTAGTGGTAGTCAGGCTTTATCCGTTAGGTAAACATTTTGATGACATGAGCACAAACCATGTCTTGTGTTGTACGACCCCATTTCGTCTTCTTGACATAGCTCAGTGTTACTAGTGAAAGGCGGGTTTTATCCGTTGGACAAACATTACAATGCCATGTCTCCAAACAATATCCTGTATTACTCACAAGTGACAAGATGTATGGTGATCTGTAACAAGTGGATGTGTGGAGGCGTATTATTCCTATTTAATTATTGAATTTTTGTATAACTTTAATTAAAAATATCAGTGTTAGTGTTAGTTACATTCAAATAACCAGTAATTTGAACTTGTGTAGTTGTCGTTTACAAGTTTTAACTTATCATTTTGTAAGAAACCTGATACATTTTTAATACTGGAGTAACTTAAATAAGTAAAAATTAAAAATACATTAAAAAATCGTGTTTATAGAATTATTAATGCATCAGATATTTGTTGAACTGCCCGCTGTACAAGACTGAGGTATGAATATATAAATGTGATTAAGTCGTATGTTGGTCCAATGTGATATGCATGTTAACATATTATGGAGGTTATAATATGGAGGACAAATCATTAAAGTCTTTCTGCGACCAAACTTGTTTTTTAATTCAGATAAAATTATTTAATAAGCAATAGGATACACTTACTGATAACCGTATGGAATTGTGTAATGGGAAGGGTTATTAGTTCGTTACATCAGATTACTAGGCTATTCAACACTCCAGATCTCATGTGGCAAACCTACCATTCAAACGTGATAAGCTGATTACAAAACATGTATGCTTCCTTGAAGAGAGCGTGCACCGAATCACGACGATGGCATTTTATTTTTAAATTTAATTGAGTATTATTCAGTTTAATTGAACTGGTGGCTGTAAGATCGATAGACAATATTGGTAAAATGTATTTGAATTTGACAATGAACTTATGTAGAGTTCAAGGATTATCATCCATCCTAAGACACAACCAGGAGATTTAAAAATAGTGGAATGTTTTAAATTAGTTTTAAGCATGTTATATTAAGCAATGTGTGTTGAAAAAACAATGGTCATGAATTTCTTAGAAGAAACTTCAGCTTATGTTTCTAAAGCAGAATCGGTAACGACCTATCTGATTTCTTGACTTTAAGCGGAGTACAAGTATAGAGTGTGTGGGGATATCCTGAGTTTACTTGTCATTATTAAGTTGGTACAATCGGTTCCACGTTTCAATTTATTAATCATAGCCTTTACGATATTTCCCTGAGAATAGTCAAAGATTGACGTTATTCCCAATTAGCAACTTTTTTACTATTTTCAACCTCAAATTAATCTGGACGTGTTGCAGTTTATGTCTCTGACTACATTTCTATCAAGCATAAATGTTTTTTCTTAAAACATACGTAAACACAAAAAACAAAAAATAAACCTACTTCTTGTTTCTGTCAATATAAAATTATAATTATGTTTTTTTATATACGATGTATAATGAGTTAAGTAGCCGTAGTCTTAAGAAGTTTAAATCGGATTTAGAAAATATATTTTTTAAGAATAGTGGTAATTTATACATGATAAGGGGTGACTTCAACATTAACACGCTTTGTAGAAGCCAGAAACGATCAGAGTTTTGGGTTTCAAAAATTGAAACCGACATATTAACCGGTTCATTTATGAACCGACTCGTGAAATTGGTATATCATCAAGTTTTTTAGAATATTAAAAATAGCACGTCGTTTGAAATACATTTTTCTGTTTATAAACTGTATTTTATGGACTATTATGCAAATCATGTTTTGTTTATGATCAGTACTTTGCCTAAATAAAGAATATCTAACTCTTAAATGTATATCGCTTCCACTTTTCTTGATCATAAAATATCCCAAGGAAATTAAAGCATTATCGTGTATATATCTTTAGAGTACATGAATTTTATTCAATTTACTAATTAAATTATATGATCTATATGGTTTATGTTTAGAGCAGGGTACGTTTTTATAAACAAATAAAAGTTTGAATAAACGTCGGTCTCATTGACATAGATTCCTTTATTCGCAATGAGAATTTATAGAATTTGTTGTCTGTAAAAAAACATAAGCATGAAATTGTACTAATTGCAAGATATTAACATATAGCCTTTAATGTGTCTGCAAAGATTAGACAAGCCAAATTGAAATATTTATCAGAGCTATTGCTGTTAGAGGCAATAGTAGAACAATTTGTTTATAGTTCTATTTACCTCCGCGAGGAGCGGCGACATCTAACTCATGTTACGGCTGGAGATATAGTATACGAGGTTTATGGTAACGAGAAATATATTACAGGTTCGTTTAATTAATTTTTCATACATATTATGGTAACGTGAATTTAGTCAAGATGTTTTTCATCTCCCTAATATATCAAATGTAAACAATAGTTTTGTTATAGATCAAATAACTGTTCTTAATATGGTTTAAATTATATCAGGCATTAAAGATACGTACCTGCATTATCAATCTAGATATAAGTATGATAAGGAATAGTTAGATTTAGAGGCATTTAGCAACTCCTGTAACCCATTTTTTTATCTATCAGTTGTGTGATCTTTCCGAATAAATTAGAATGATATTGTGTGACAAGCTCTGTGACTTGAACACCCTGTACACACACACACACACACACACACACACACACATTTATATATATATATATATATATATATATATATATATATATATATATATATATATATATTTCCTTCACTTTACTACCACAGGCTACTTAATCGATACAAAGTAAAACAATCGTAAATACATCATGCAACCTATTACAATGAGTTACATGTGTATTACGTATTATGTTACCAACCAGCATTTGAGTTTGTGCTAAAAGATTGTAATAAATAATTGTCACATCGATGCTCTTAACGGCTTTCCAATAACACTTCAATAATTAAGTAACGAGCAACAGTTTACACCAGTAATAATCGTACTCTCAGTATTAACAGATGAAATGTCAAGAGCATTGTGTTCTCGTTGTTAAAAGTTTAACTTCCTTTATAAATTATAGTATATCTATTTTTTTACGTAGTATGTCAATAATTTAACGCAAATAAATCCTTAAATTAATTATTATAAATCCGCTATTTATAAGATAATCAAATTTATATATTTAACCTAAATCATATAATCAATTGTTTCTTAGTTTAAAAAGTATTATAAATACAGTGACAATACAAATCCTACTGATAATTGTCATTTTAATTCTAAAGCACTTGTTAAATTTATGTATAGTTGTATAAGCTACGTTTTATTAATTAATAGAATAACAACAAAGCGATCAATAGAACCGACACATAATTAACGATTGCTTAAGTGTTAAAACATATAAGAGATAGCAAGTAAATCAGCGGTAATAATACTAACAAGCAGCCCAACGAAACATACAGAGAGGAAGGTTGTGTATATCAGTCCAGAATATAACAAGTAAATCAGCGGTACTAACGCGAACCAGCAGCCCAACGAAACATACAGAGAGGAGGAATTTGCATATTATTCCAGAGATAATGAGTAAATCAGCGGTACTAATGCAGACCAGTAACAGCCTAACGAAACATACAGAGAGAAAGAATTTGTATATTAGTCCAGAGATAATGAGTAAATCAGCGGTAGGATTACTAACCAGCCACCCATCGAAACATACAGAGAGGCAGGAGTTGTCTATCGTTCCAGAGTTACATCCTTTACAGTTAGCTCCAAATTAGCATGAATAACAATACACCAGCTGTTTATTTGCTATTAAAAGTGTTAGTTTTAGTTTCCGTTGAGTAAAAATCGAGGTAATAATTTGCACGGAAACGAAACGCCACCATCTTGAAACGTTTTTTGTTTAATACTGGTAAAGAAACGTATTCAAGGAGTGTGCAAATCCTCAGGAGTCTCAATTTGGAATTCTTACGAATTATCTGAAGTAAAATGATATAAGAACAACAACTATTTTAAATAATCTTTTTATTACTTGATGCATGATGCTTAAACAATTATTACTATGCCTTTTTTAATATTTGTAACGGTATCATCTTGAAATTGTAAGGTGTATCTAAAAAATATTAAGTATTAAAGGTATCTAAAAACGTATTCAATTCGGTCGTATTAACGAATTAATTTTTATTCACATTTTGGGTGGTCATTGGTAAACAATTGAGTTAAAATATGTGCACGAATATTTAATTGCCGTCAAGTTTAAACTAGCTGGTAAACCCATTAAATCTAAGCAAAAATGCTGCCCCTGTGCCAAATTTAATCCATCTACAAAACATTACGACCATTACTGTATTCACAACTGTATACCATTCAAAATTATTTACAGCTATATCATTTCAAAAAGTATACAGACATAATAGGGTAGTTAATTATGCATCACTGAGAGTGCAATTTGCTTGGGTGTATTACCCATCAGAAACACACACAAAAACATGCTTGCGGGTGCAAGAGCACTTGCTTACGCACAGTGTTGCGGAGAGTGGATACAGTTATTTTATCTAAGCCAATATGAACGTAATTATTTGTAATACATTTTTATATTAAGTATTTTCCTAGTTCAAATACATTATTCCACACTGTTTATTTGTAAGAAACGGGCTTTGAGTTTATGAAAACCTTCCAAAAGATAGACATCCTTACACTCCTCTTCAACTCCGTCCTCACTACACTAGAGTTAATTAAGTTCTGGATGTCTCCAACAATATCGAACTGAATAGTTTATTCGCTCTGCATTGGTAACGTTCCAATAAATGTGAAATTATTGGATAAATAACATAAATGTTCATGTTAAGTGACCTTTTTGGATAAAAAAAAACCACATCAACAACGTAAAGGTTTGAACGCTTCTTCCTTAAAAATTAAGTTACACACAATAACAATTTAACGATTACATTTTACTTTTATGTTTACTTCGTTTAATTTCCGATTCTATGGACAATTCAAGCGTTGCCCTTTTCAATATTTCATATATATTTAGAACCTGATCAATAATAAAGAATCTGTATCGTTCTATGTTTCAAACTAAGTGCCCCTTTTGCATATATTTTACATACGCCTTACCTATGCTGTATAATTGCATTTATTAATACCTTTATGAAGTACATTTAAAAATGATTAACACTTAAATAGTATTGAAATCACGTGGTGAAGTTGAAGATATTTGTTTTCTGTCAACTAAAGATATAACAAAGAAAGACCAGACACGAGGATCATATATTGGTTTGTTTACCAAGGGACGGATCGATCTGTGTGCTGCAAACATCTCAGCTCTCAACCTAATTGTGTTGTCCTTTACGTTATATTTACATCCATTACTCATTTACTTAATGTTTTTAATTAGTTTTAATCTACATCAATTTTAAATTTATTCTCCAGTGGGTTGGCGCATACGATTATTTGATAAATTATCAGAAATTAACGTTTTTACGTCACAAAACCTATCATTAGCTTAGGTTATTTCTATCTATAGACTATTGTACAAGTTACCAAAACGTTTACAATTTCAAAAATTTTCATCTAAGTTACATATACACTGTTGTGTAAATTACAAGTTTAAATACAGAAACAGTTACTTTTAGTTTAGTTGCACTGGTTACATTTATACTATCCTTATGAAGGTAATATTTTTATAGACATTTCCTACGATGTTGTACTACCTGAAATGTACACTAGTTTATGACTTGCATACCAATTTTGAGACATACATTAATTGTGACTCATATAAATACACTTTTCTTTTAAGCTAATTTGACACAAATACGTATATTTAAATTAAATCAAATCAGCATAACAGAAATAGGTTATTGGCTAAACATATGAGATAAATAACAGGGTGAACATGTTTACTTGATTAAAACTAATTAAGACATTACAGTTTTTTAACACGCTTTTATAAGCTTCGGTTGTATCTATGTATGTAACGGAATCTTTGAGCGTAATTTTCACCAATTTCCAGACGTCTGATCAATTTGAAACTTTGCATACGTATCAAGGACCGATGACATGCAATAATTTGATCATAGTTTTCCATTATCCTTATAAGGACCGCCAGGATTAATAAATTCTTTTATAGATCTTCTGTAGTGGTGTAAAAAGATAGAGCTAGCGCGCGATCTGCTTGACGTGCTTGACTCTCAATATAGGCTAGTAATATTATAGTAGTCATCCAGTCTCTGCCATTTCCAGTGGTTTCCTTGACAGCCAGATCTCTAAGTACACTATCCATGCATGTTCTTTGTTTAGTATACATTACATAATACTAATTTGACTTGTTGCTTTACAGAAACATACATAGTATTTTTCTCAGACAAAGCCTTTAGTGTTTTTTAACTGCTTTTCAACAGTATTCCAAATGTGTCTTACATTTTCAATTTTTTTACTATAAAATAAAATTGAACAAATACAGTTTAGTTATTTTGCACATTACCGGAAATGTATAACTAATAAATTAAATAATACATGTACCAAAATATGGGTATATTCAAGTCTGAACTACAATAACCATTAGTTTTATTATGTATGTGTATGTTTGATATATATATATATATATATATATATATAAATTAATTAAATTTGTATAAGTGACAATAACCTAATTTAATTTCAATAAATATTGAATCGCAAAAAGAACTTGCTCCGCCGGGACTCGAACCCGGATCTCTCACTTGCCGGGTGAATGTGCTACCATTACACCACAGAGCCCTCACTTTTTACGATTCAATTATTTTGTATTTAGCCGTTTCTTTCCCATATGTGTTTAAATATGTGAGTCGTTATCAGTCGCTCGAGCTGTGCGGTCGCTATCTCTGTCTGTACGAGACTCAAAGGTCAACTGCGGCACGTGTGGTGATCGGCTTGTTCAGACAATCTATATTTATTGTAAAAGTTCATTTTTTACACTAAAATGCCGGTTATCTGCGGTGTGTGCGGTTCCGAATGTAGCAGTGAAAATGAATCGATTAAATGTGTTGGATTCTGCCAGAATGTTTTCCACCTAGCCTGTATTTCTGAAGAAAATCAGGACTCTATTAAAACTCGAGGTGCGAAAAGGGATTGGCAGTGCGCTGTTTGCAGACCTGTCAAGTCTACATCAATAGCAAGTAGTAGATCTACTCCAGCAACCCCTGTCACTAAAGAATTTCTAATACAAACTTTGGAGGCATTTAAATCTGAGATGTTTGTAGAGTTGAGGCGTAATGCTAAGGAGTTCACCGAGTTTCGTACCTCTCTAGATTTTTTCTCTGAGAAAATTTACAAGAGCAATGAGTTGATGGAGGAGTTAAAGCTAGCCTGTAATAAACAGAAAAAGGAAATGGAAGAAATAAAAGAAGAAAACAGAGTCCTTAAGAAATCCGTTGCCACTTTGGAACAAAGATTAAGAAATATGGAGCAGTATTCTAGACAGACCAACGTTGAAATTAACGGTGTCCCAGAAACAAACGGAGAGCATATGGAGGAGTTGCTAAAGGATGTTGCGAGCTCAATCGGTCTGGAACTGAAGAAGGAGAGGGTGATCGCAGCTCACAGGGTGCCAACATTCAGCCGAAACAGAACACCGCCGATCATCGTGAAGTTCACGACGAGGCAGGACCGGGATGACTGGCTCCAAGCCTTCAAGGAGGTACGACCAATAACGGCGGACAAGATCAATCGGCACTTCAAGAAGGACAAGATCTTCATAAACGAGCACCTGTCACCTGAAAATAAACAGCTTCTAGGCAGAGTCAAGGAGGCAGCACGGTCCAAGGGATACAAGTATGTGTGGAGCAGGGAGGGAAAGATTTTTGTGAGGAGGGAAAATGGAGAGAAGTGCATCAGGATCGATGTTTCGGACGACTTGGGGAAGCTGTAAACCAAGCGAAAGCAGTGAAGCAAGTGAAGTAATATGTGAGTTAAATAATACTGAATAAATATTACGAAAATAATAGTTAAAAAACTACTTAGAAAATGTTTGTTTGTTTTACTGTATTATTTATTAGCCTAGAATGCTAGTTTACTTTATTCAAGCATGTGCTTATGTATTTTTCTTGTTTTGTATTTTTTCTTACATTGAATCATGGTAGACAAATGTGTGATTCTAAATAGTATAAATGATAGTTTTTTCTCTTCCAACTCCAAGAGTTTAAATATATTTCACATAAATATTAGAAGTTTAAGGAAAAATTTTGACACTTTCATGGCCAATGTACATATGTTAAATAATTCGATAGACATTATTGTTATGACTGAAATATGGATTTATGAAGAGGAAGTATCACATTATAAAATTACTGGTTATAAATCATTTTACAAAACAAACGAGCAGTATAGAGCAGGAGGCGTAATTGTTTACATTAAAGATGATATTTTAGTTCGAGATAGGGGATTAACCATTGAATCAGCTGATATGTTAGTTTTCGAAATTAAGTTTAGAAATATTATGTTTAACTTAGTTAGCTTGTACAGGTTACACAGTTTCTCTGTAAACAATTTTTTATTTGATTTAGAAAAAATCATTCCAAATTTAAGTTATAACGTAATTTATATAGGCGATATCAATCTAGATATTTTGGTTAATAATAACATAAGCAGCAGTTATCTGTCGCTTATGAATAATAACGGATTCTTATGTTTGATTGATAACTTTACCAGAGGAAATAATGATTCTGCTTCCTGTATTGATCACCTTTTTATTCGATTTAAAAATTCCAATTTGTTTAGGGCTGCAATATTTAATGTCGACATAACGGATCATTTTTTAATAGGCCTCGTTGCAAATTTTGAGAACGAAATAAACAATGTCCATAAGGATGTCATATTAACCAAGAAAATTCTGGATTTTGAAAGCTTAAAAAATCAACTTAGTGATTTAACGATTTGGAATAATGTATTACAAAGTACTGATGTAAATGAGGCATTAAATGAGTTTTATGAGATTCTCTATAAGCACATTGAGGACCACAGTCAGATTAAATTTTGTAGACCTGGAGTGGTGAAGGCAAAAATGAGAAGTCCATGGATAAATGAACGAATAATAAAGAAAATTAAAATAAGAAATAAACTGGCAATCAGGAACAGAAGTAGGCCGTATGACACACATTTCAAACAATATTACACGCACTTTAAAGAAAAACTAGACAATGAAATAGTGGAAATAAAAAATAATTATTATAGGCGCTTATTCGAATTGCAAGAGGGAAATATTGCTGGTCAGTGGAAGTTCATAAATATTTTTACAGATAAGAAGGATCAACAAGCGATAGCTCAGATAAGAGATGAACAGGGTAACACAGTATCTGATCCGATAACAATGGCGCAGTTGTTCAATGAATACTTCGTATCTGCACCGGGCAAAGTCGAGTCAGGCCTACCTGGGGGCAATGGTCTTGATACTTCTGGTTTTTACAATTGCCACAATTCTTTATTCTTGAAGCCAGTTTTTAGCGAAGAGGTGTTAAAAATAATTAATAATTTAAAAAATAAAAAGTCAACTGGATGCGATTTTATTTCTGTACAACTTATAAAAAGTGTTGGATTCGTTATAGCAGAGGTTATAGCAGCATTAATAAATTTGAGTTTTAGCAGTGGTGTTTTCCCAAGTAAACTGAAAGAGTCAATTGTTGTGCCCATTCATAAGAAAGGCTCGAAGGACTTAATTCAACATTACAGACCGATTGCTCTTTTATCTGTAATATCCAAGATTATAGAGAAATGCATGAAAGACAGGTTGATTGATTTTTTAAACAATAAACACTTCTTTAGTCCTAATCAGTATGGTTTTATAAAAGGGAAAAAACACAGAAGGAGCTATATTAACATTTGTAGAACAAATTTACATTAGTTTTAATTATAACTATAAAGCAGCTGGAGTTTTTATTGATTTTTGTAAGGCATTTGACCTGGTTAACCATAAGATTTTATTAAAGAAATTGGAACTCTTAGGAGTAAGAGGTAACACTTTAAACTGGTTTGCAGGCTATCTTGAAAATCGAGAACAGAAAGTTAAAATATCAAATGCATTCAGTGACGCGAAGATTGTTAATACAGGAGTCCCCCAAGGCTCCGTTCTTGGTCCAACGTTGTTTCTAATTTTCATAAATGACTTGCTGAGATTACCATTAAATGGAAAAATTATAGGGTTTGCTGATGATATTGCGATTAGATATTCAGAAAAACAATGGGAAAACATCTGGAATCATATTAGAGAAGATTTGGTAAAAGTCAGGAAATGGTGTGGAAACAACAGAATGGTCTTGAATGCCTCTAAGACTAAGTTTATAAATTTTGACTTAAAAGGATACCAATTCAATAATGTGCTAAAATTTCATAGATTAGATTGTCAAGCCATTTCAAACTGCAATTGTGAAATTATTGATCAAGTTGAACAAATTAAATATTTAGGAATAAACATTGATGAAAAACTGAGCTGGAAACCGCATATAAACAGCATTCAAGTAGGTTTAAGAAGAAATATCAGAAGTTTTTATTTTTTAAGAAAATTTATTGATGATAAATTAATGAGAACACTTTATTTTGCGCTAATTCATTCTAAATTGAATTATGGTATAGAAAATTGGGGAGCTGCTGACAATATAACCATACAACCGTTGAATGTAACACAAAACCACTTCGTAAGAATAATTGCAAAAAGGAAAAGATATGAATCTGCATTACCTATTTATAAATATCTAAGAATATTACCACTAAAATATTTATTTTTATTCAAAGTATTAAAAATTTTCTATGAGAAAAGTGGAAACAGGAATGACAGAGTTTACCAAAGAACAAGAGGTGACATACTGGGGCTGTTCATGAGACCGAAGGTAAATAAGTCAATTTTCAAAAAAAGTTTTTCTTTTTTGGGTCCAAAATTTTTTAATCTTTTGCCTTTACAAATAAAAAATTGTAAAAATAGAAGCAAATTTGAGAATAAATTGAAAAGTTGGCTTTTAAATTTTATTAATATTGATAGCTTTTTTCAAATTTTAGTTTAGGAATTTGTACAGTTTTATATTAAAAGATTTTAATTTGTAAAGTTATAATTGAAAAATATTGTGTTTAAAATAATGTTAACTGTGGGGTGTGCACACTGCAGATTAACCGCACAATGTACTTGTTAAGTTTTGACTGATCATTATACAATGAAGTACAACTTTCAGTTGAGCTAGCCACGCTTACTGGATACTGTGGCTAGTAATTCCTACCAGTACTGATGTAAATTTTTGTAAACTATATTTTCTGGAATAAAGTATATTCTGTTTATATTCTGTTCTGTTCTGTTTAAATAACCAAACTAAAATATGATCGGAAGACCAAATTCCTGTCAAATGACTTCTGTTTACATTCAATAAATGTGCATTTTACTACATTTCATAAGTCTTCTCTCAAAGATAATGACCGATAGAATGATTGTAATATTTAATATATCAAGCACCCCACGCTTTTTACTCTTAATGAATTTAGTCTGTTATAACTTGAATGTTATAATTTTTTTTATTTTGAGGTGATTGAGTATGAATGATTGTTTTGCCTTCTACTACCATAATATAAACCCTTTGTAATTAAAAATTATTTTCTATTTTTTAGTTTGGTTAGCTAAAAAAGAGTGTTTTGTTAGTTTTTTTACACTATTACGTATTTGTATCTTTTAAATCATATATATATATATATATATATATATATATATATATATATATATATATATATGTATATATATATATATATATATATATATATATTAGAAGCAGAGGTGGGACATTATTAAGTAAGAGAAGTATGTACGTGTAAAGATATATTAGTTATAAAAAATAAATAATAATATTAAAAATAGGATTGTCTGTTATACCAGTTTTAATCAGCGTTTCGCTACTTCCATTTAATCTTTACATTTTATACGTATAATTCTTATTTACAATTTGTATCAAAGGTAGGAAAATATTCAAATGTAATTTTCTTCGGTCAGTAGTTTGTATGTCAATATGTAATTTATGAATGTTTTGTAACGTAATCCTGCATTTAAAAATTATTACTTCTGATTTATACTCTATATTTAAATTCATAACTAATACAAGTTTGTTACAAAGAAATAATTTCCAACAACAATAAACCTGTAAAACCGTTTAATAAAACGAAAATGTTTCTTATATTAGCTCTAAAACGTGCAGTAATAACTGAAGATACGCGATATATGACGTTTGTTATAAAAATAGAACAACCCTTAGTGGTAGAGAAGAGCCCTATAGCAAGTACCTTGCACTGCAATAAAACTAGTGTACAAGAGTAGTATACATAATACCACTCAGTTTTTCCACATCTTTTAACAAACTACGGCTCTAGAATTAATATTTGAGACAAGCTTAATTTATAATATGCAAATCGAACTTTTTGAAGCGAGTTTCATTGTACATGGTTGTTTTACAAATTTGCCCCTTGTCAATAATTTTAAATATATCTCGATTTAGATATCTTTATCTAAATTAAAAGGAACACGTTACTTTAATCAAGCAGTATATAAAGATTGAATGTATATTATAACCTCCTCATAAGGTAAACCCCTTAATGGTGTAATGAGACTGTACTCCTGAGATCCACAGTAGTGGAAAAAGCTGTTTTTGTTGCCTTGAGCCTTAGAGACGGCTGTTGTCCTGATCGTATCCACAGTACATTGAGGTAAGAAGGTTTCATCAGTTTCCAAAATCATATGACAGTAACAATTATTAGTGATTACAAAACTTCTCGCCGATATCAAACTGCCTCGACTTATGTAATGAGAAATGTGATCAATTCTTTGAGGTTATAAACCTTATTGCACAATTTTAACTCTGTGAATTGACGATCTTCATTGAAGCAAATCCTAAACCCAGGGATAGCTGATATAATTGAAATCGCCAATGAATCGATTATTTGCAGGTTCGATTATACATGAATTAAAGTTATAAGCCTATTAACATGTCTTAAATCATTGTACGTTGAGAAATATTTTCAATATGCTCAAAAAAACTAAACCACCATCCGGTTTTATTTCTTGTATTCTTTTATTTTATGTATTCAAAATTTTGAAAAGCCCATTATTCGCTTCTAAACATGAAACGTTGAGGAATGACGGATTCCGCTGTCACTCAAAAACGATGATAGGATGCGCGCTATGATCAAAGAGGACAGACACTGCACTTGTTTAATTATTAAGGATTCCGTACAGATTAAGTCCGCAACAGTATGAAATAATATCGAATAGCATTTTAAAAGACTGAAAACTATTTGTCAATCGGTACTTCAGAATTTAACATATGAACAAATATATGAGCTTAATAGAATCAGCTAGTAATAGGTCCAGATGTTTAAGTTGTCACTGGTGATGAGACATACATACCGTTTTATGACGTACAAAATTTTATCATACACCAGGTAAATTTCTGGTGTATACGAGCAGGGTTAACATAACATAACATAATAAATAAAAGCTGTCCTATATTAAATCTGGGTGATGTACTCTGATATTCAAGGAGAGGAAGTTTGCCTTTTTAACAGAAAAAGAATGTTATACCTTACATTTAATCTTGTGGTGCTTGTTATGGTGCAATCATCTTATGTTGAACAGAAATATGAAGTAGACCGCAACGACTCCTGAGTCAAACTGAAAAAGATGGAGCACCGGAAATGTCCAGAACTTCCTTGCCAAGCACTTTTCTCTTGTCTTTCTCTTGCGGAAAAGATAATCAAGATAGTAATTAGAAACCTAATTATATTATCAATTTGAAAAGTTTTTTATTTTGTTTTGTATATTTACTATAAATCAGGTTTCTTTATTTTTTCCTGGTTGATTTTTTTAACTCAAACACGTATACCACAACAATAATACAGTAAATAGTGAATTCCTGCCCTTCTCCGAAGGTTCCTTCCGATATGATGATTTAACGAGTCGTACTAAAGTATACACGGAGTTGTCACTGAACTCAAAAATTATAGCAACGGAGGACAAGTAAACAAGTCCGGTGTTGTCAACAGCTAATTTCCGGCTAGTTAGCTAGCCAAAAGCCGGAGGAGGTTATGTCTTCTCGTACAGCCTATTTGGTGGTGTTATATTACTATTTAGGTAAATGAAACTCAACTCACCATTTCATCTATTAATTTGCTGATTTTTTTACATGTTGAACCACTATAAATAAAGTTCCATTCATTTTGACCCTGTATTCGAAGTTAATGCAAAACATTAATACGCTTCTTGTCATGTTGTATGTTTATATATTGCCTGAATTTGAAAATTAATTGATGTGAGATTCAAACATTTCTTAAAGTAATCAGATTATTACTGGGTTGATATCAGGTCAAAGTTAAAAACAATAACTAAATTATATAACTTATATTTCATGCGCAAATAAAAATGGACGATTATCCGTATATAAAATCATCAATGAAGGAGTTCCTACGATACAAATGATTTTGTTCATTAGAGTACATATAGTTGAAAGACCCTCTACCGAGTTCCATATTTGGAAAGTAAAATAAACACGAATAATAGACTACATAGACATAATTTGTTTTATAATGGCGAATAGCGATGAATTGGAAGCTATTTCTTACTAGTCGACAAATATTCAATACATATAATCTCCTTAAATAGGTAATTGAAATAAGACCACGAGACCTTGTTTCTGAGAGTTACATTTTACTTGAAACAGAATCCATAAACACGATACTCATGTATTTCTGTGCAGCAGTTATTGTTTAGTCATCAGACCACATTCAGTTCCTTATGAGTATCAGAAGACAATGAGTTCCATAAATACGGTCTTCCTTACTAATATAACCGTTATCTATGGGTATATTTCCCAGATATATACACCTTCTTTAATCATATAACGTTATCTTAGGACTAGTTCTGAATCCAGAACAATTTGGATTTAGGAAAAACAGATCTACAGTGGATCCTGTGAACAACCTCTTGGACAATGTTGTCCGATGGAATGGAAGGACGAGAACATGTGCTTAGCATATTCCTCGACCTATCCAAAGCTTTTGACTGTGTGCATCATGAGACACTGTTGCACCAGTTGTAGAAATGCGGCGTGCGGGGTCTCTCGCACTTGTGGCTCGCTTCTTACCTCAAGGATCGAGACCAGTGCGTGGAGATCTCGAACGTTGTTTCAAACAAAATTAAAATGACCCACGGTGTCCCTCAGGGCTCCATCCTTGGGCCTCTCTTGTTTCTAGTTTACGTCTGTAGATTGAAATCAGTGATCCAGCATGGAACGCTGGTTCAGTATGCTGACGACACTACTCTCTGTCTCAAAAACAAATCAACCCAAGATCTGGAAATCGATTCTTTTATAGAATTGAATGCATGCATTCAATATTTTGCTGAAAGAAACCTGAAAACAAATCAATCAAAAACAAATGTCATACATTTTAGCCTTCGACAAAATGATCACACAGCGCACCCTGCTGTGTTTGTGGATGATGTTCGTTTAGAGGAAACTGATTCCACAAAGTTTTTGGGAATGTTCGTAGATAGTGGACTGACCTGGGCTGATCATGTGGACAATGTATGTGCTAGAGTAGCCTCAGGCATATATGCCTTGCGGCGTTTAGCAAAGTTTTGTTCCCTCAGTTTTTATAAAAATTGCTTATTTCGGCTTAATCCACCCACACTTTGCGTATGGAGTGAGACTCTGGGGAGTTTGTGCCAGAAACAAAATGGAAAGTGTTTTCAAGCTCCAAAAAAAAAAAACAATCAGAATCATTGCAAAGCTGAATTATAGAGAGTCGTGTAGGGAATCTTTCAGGGAGTTGGGGCTGCTGACTCTGCCCTGCCTCTACATTCTTGAGGTGGTCACATACTGCAAATCAAAGTGTGATTTGGTTCGTGGCGGTGACGTTCACCAATATGGGACAAGAGGTAGGGACAATTTTCGAACTAGCCAATACAGATTGACGTTATTACAACACCTCCCGCAACAAGTTGGTGTTAGACTCATCAACAAGCTCCCTGAGAGTGTAAAAAATTCCATCAATCAAAATCAATTAAAAACTCGTCTCAAATGCCTTTTGGTGTCAAAAGAGTTTTATTCTGTCGATGAATTCATGACGAGCCGCTGGAAGGTCTAAATTTGCACTGTATTTAAATAATCAGTTTGTATGTGTTTGCTCTCGATCTGGAGTCGGTATGTGTATGTTTGCTTTGGATCTGGAGTCAGTTTGAATGTGTCTGATCGAATGTATGAATTGTAAGTGTGAATGTGTATGAAGGTATAGTTAGGACTACTTATTTTTGCTTATGACGATTGCGATACAATGTTATATTGTTTAAAAAATGCAATAAAGAGATTATTATTATTATTATTATTATAGTTTCTAGAAAAGCAGACCTTCGTTAACCATACACGCGTTATCTAAGGGTCCAGTTCCAATCCAGGTGGTGTACTATGTTCTTTCAAGTTTCCATATAATTTGTTTTGAACACATTATCTCACGTATAATTTTAAATAATATGAATGATATACGAATATCTATTGCTTACTACTTATTAAAGTTGCAAATTTTATAAACAATCTGAACACACACACGCGCGCGCGTTCGCACACACGCACTCAAGCGCTTAATGTTATGTAAAAACCATAATTTAAAGGGAGGTCAGGACTAGTAAGAGTTGGATTGTTTCTCCACCCAATCAATTTTGTAACAAGTTTGACAGAAGCATTTTATATAAATTATAGACATTTTTTATAAACACGTTGTAACATAGAAAAAATGTATGCAAATATGAATATCCTGTCATTACCATACGCATGAGACATGAACTCGGTGAATCAAGTGGCCGACGGTTAAAACAATGGTGACTGTATCCGCTAAGTGGATCTCTGTCAGGCTAGAGGGGGGAGTATATATTGTTTACCATAATTTACTTCCTACATGAATACTGCCAGTGCTGTAATAGTGCTTTATCTCGAGTGATGAACTGAAGCGAATTATGTATGGAAAAACTCAGCATACAAATATGTTTTAAATTTTATATAAAATAATTAAATAATTTTAAATAATAATAATGAAATATAAAATACATATTTAGTATGTCGTTTTATTTTAACTATAACTGCATTTTAAACCATACTATCCAGCAGTAACGTAACCAATATTGTAACAGAAGTACTTCATTATTGGCTTAACGTTTTGAAAGAAATGGGCTGCAACACTTTAATTTCTGTCAGTCTACACCATATCTCGAAAACAAACTTACCTTCATGAACCTTCTTTTTTGTACAGTTACCATCAAGAAAAAGCATAGGATCTGTATGAGGATTAGTAAAGAAACTCACATTGCTTTCTTTGTTAACTATGATTGCAACGAGTACATCACAGAATAATTAAATAACCAAATTTATACTTATGTACAACTTGTACACTGAAGATTAGTTCTTGAATATTTCTCAAAGAAACCTAAGGAGATCCGATCAACGAGGTTTAATCAGAGCTCTAAGAAATCTTCATAAAAATTTAGTTATGATTCGAACACTACTCCTCTGAGTAACCGTTGGAAATCAGTATAATAAAAAAAAATAATCATAATTTTAAAAATAACTTTAAAACATGCATACAAATGTTGAAAATAAGGAATGAAGAAGTTTAGTTTAACCCAACAGGTCTAGATGAATATTCCTGAAAGAATAAATATAATAAACCGTTTTTGTTTTTTTATTCATCAGAAGTAACAAATTTAAATGAAGTACTTATGATTTTTAATAGTTTATAAAGATTGTTTTACAAATATAACAAAATGTTACTCTAACCAATATATAAGTAGGTAGCAGTTATAAATTTAATAACAGCAGATTCTGCAGTATAACATTCTTAAATATTGACGACATTATCCGAATTCTCCATCAAGCGTTCACTATTAACTACGCTATTACAAGATACATTGTAGGTGTAATAAATTATTTTTTTAAATGTTTCTGAAGACAACTTGTTTTAATGGAATGATATAGCCTAAAGTATTTGCTGGAAAGTGAAGTCACTGTACCAATCTTCACAATAAAAAGAGTTTCTTAATTTTAAATTATGTACCATGTTTAGCTTACTTTTTCATTACAAATATGAAGTTAACCTTTTCTAAAATACTTTACCTACAAATAGTCGCTACGGTTAATCATAATTACGTCACGGATGAGAGCCAACATAATTGAATATCATGTGCCGGATTTGTTCAGTAAACAGTGTGATGGATGGGTTAAAACAAACGAGAGGGAAATTATTGTTTCCACGAAATTAAACTGGGATAATTATTCTTGCTCGCGATAAGAGGAATAAATTTCAAATGACTTTTTCTTCACAGCGTAAAACTGAAACAGTTTTTAGCAACCTGTATTCTAAGTTGTTCTTCAAAAAACTCATTAATTATTAGATGTCTTTTAGGTTTGGTATGGTTTCGGATTATTATAATTATAAACTAATAGTTCAGAACGACAATAATGTGTCGGCGGCTAAAAATGATTTTCCGTTGTCCCTATGCAGTATTTTGGATATTTTCTCGTCGTTTTAACCATTCATTTAATGTAAAGTTAACAAATAAGAACTATATATACTATTCACTCAATGCTATTTAATAGGTACTCTATTAAAATACTCGTATGTGTACTACAGGACAAGAAACACATCGTTTCCTTGGGTAACCAGGTGGTCAAGCACTCATGTAGTATACACTCAAGTACAGACTATTCGCAGAGACTTTGATAATAAACATGTTGATACTCATTGATACTTCATTCATAATCGAAGGCATATATGTGTACAAAGTTGCTAAATTTGATACGGAAAGTCATTCGTTTTTTCTGATGTTTTTGTACAGAAATCCTAAGAGCAAACCTCTGGAATTCTTATTCTATCTCAATGAAGTGTTCGAAATAAGCTAAAAAATATAAAATCATAGTTATAGCTGCTTATTTAAATAACATTAAAACAATGCCACATTTTAAAAATAACAGTACCAGTCTTGCTAAAATACACTATGTTAAACTTTTCATTTCCTTTCGTTCTTAATCCAAACGAAAGTTCAGCTGTAAATGTAGATAGTATCCCTACAAGTATCAAGACCTACTGAATGTGTGCAACTTGATGGAGCCTCCTTTTTCTGATAACCGAACGTTTTCCTAACTATAAAAATGGCGAAATCCAAACCGAACTCGTAAAAATATATTATGTAAAAGACAGTATAATAAAAATATTTTTTTATTTTTTTAAAACGTTTTTACTATTTCTTATTTTGAATTTACACTAAAATGTTTTAACGTGAAGGGGAAGGAGGATACAATGATTTTGATAATCGTGGGTAAATTTCAGATCTATAGCTCATTTAATTATTGACAGATAGAATGACAGTAATACGGCAAAAATATTTTAAAATTCCCTACAAAGTTTGTGTCAACCTACTGAGAGATAAACTTCATCTAAGCTCGTCCAAATTCCATGGTTGGAAGTGTAACAGAAAAGAATTGATTGTTGTTTGTGTTAAAGTGTGAATGAAGTTTCATGTAAAATGTACTACAATAGAATAATTCTCTAGATGTCTTGCCACATGACGCTTTTACAGTTCTTTAAATTTTGTTTCATATTATTGTTTAAATCGTAACATTCTGTACACAAAGTCTCGTTAAAGTGATATTGTATATGTGAGATTAGTTAGCCTATACGTGTCAATTTTTCACATTTTCAAATTTCTCAATAGCGTACTGAGTTTGTTTAAAATTTATTTTTTTTATTATTAGTTGGGTAAAAGATCTAATTATCTCAATATAATTTATGCTTATAGAGACAACAACCTTTTTCAAATATTCAACTCAATAGGCAAAATGGCATTATCGTTAGAACCTATTTGAGTAATCGACCCGTTTCATTTAATTTAATGGGTCATTTTATCAACGAAACTTCATTTGAAATCTTGAATATAAGCACAGGGTCGTTGTCTAAACGATCTGTAGACTTAATGACTCTTTCTTGTTTATTATTTTGTCAGGAAAGATCGTTGGTCAACGCTTAGTAGTGTAAGTGTCCTATCACCCTTTTAAGAGAATTAATAATTTGTACCTGACACAATTTTGGTTGAGAATTGCAATTCATCCACAAATAAATTCTTTACATATACATATTTCTTTGTTTTCATATCTTGTAAAGCGTGCTGTTATCTTGGTATTTCTTTTCTGTCAGGACTTGTTATATTCGTGTATGAGAAAAACCACTTTGGAAAAAAAAAATAATTCAAGAGTTAAAATGACTTATCGTGAATATCTGTGTTTTCAAGTGTATGATAACTCAAATGAATTGTGTAGTCTTAGACGTTTGATTACTAATGAAATTATATACTCTTGTATAGAGCCTACCAGTTACTTCTTTCAGATCTGGATCTACATTCCATAACAAGTCTGATCTTACACCGGGAGACATTTACTTACCTACTTTACAAGTATATACTTACATCCAATAACACCCAATAAGTCCCCTATCATTGTCTACAGTTATCATAAGAGTTGAATGTTATAACGACTTGGATTGTTATTAATATTCTGGAATTAATATTCCAGAATATTAATATTTAAATTGTCAATGGGACATCAAAGACGATATAAAATATGTTTTTAATATTAAGCTCCAAGTTAATATGCAGTACAATTTATTACTGAATTGATAACTATTAAATATTATCTGGTTTGTCTAAAATAAAAATCACAGTTCTAAATAAAAATAATGGATTTCTTTTACAACTAGGAGAAGAATAGCCTTCTCAAATATAACGTAACTGCACAACAAGACAAGTTCTATCATTTCAAGGCAGTAAACCGCCTTCCTAACAATTAAAAACTACCAGTACTAACTTGCCAAAGGATTACATATTCGTTTTTATCCTAACTTCTCACAATCTAATTTAGAATTAAATCCCAATATTTCGTTCCCAAAATTTTCATTTAATTTAAGTTTTAATTAAAAAATTAGCCAATGTAGCTTTAAAAACGCTACAAATATGCTGTTTTGATTGCTTTAAAGTGAAGGAATTATGTCCGAAAACACTTTAAAAATTTCTCTTTACTGCTTGCCATTCCATAACATATGTTCCACAGTTATATTTTATTATAGTACTTGAGAAAATTAGTGAATAACGAAATATATGCTTGAAACTCATAATGAGCAATTTCTCTTTGAAATAATTTCATTGATGCGTCCCGACGTAATGAATAACTTTACCTGAACGAACTGTTCATATGGAAAAAGCAAAAATGTTGTTAAGCTTTAAATGTTAATTTGAATTATGCGGTTCGTTTTGTTCTGTATAAGAAATATACAACAGTGAGAAAGTGTCAGAGTCAGAGATTAGTAGATTATATAATTTTATAAGACTATAAATAATTTAAGTATTAACTGTGATATATTAATATACTATATCGCAATGATATAATAATGCGGTGTTTTGTGTAAATCCATACAAACCTTATGCTATACCATATTAGAACTTATGTTAGTCTAACATTTATTTTCATATTTTAATGTTATATCAGCTGTGCCAAACCTCAATATGGTTTTCTAATGAAGGGTTATAATGTATGTGTCAGCAGGAGGGTGGCATTTTATCTCCCGTATGGTTCTAAGTAAAGGTGGAATAGGGTTTCCATAGCGTTAAAGCAGAGTAACCCCGTCTCGACCTGAACTGTGTGACTGCAATAGGAGTATCAGATTTTACTACAGTTTGTTAGCTGCTACCCTATTTTATTCCTTAAAAGTATTAAACACTGATTCCAATAAATTATTGATCCATAATCGGTTATATGAAAATAATATCATATATTAAATGACTGGTAACTAATTACCTAAAGTTCACAGAGTCTGAGGAATTATAAAAAGAGAAAAGAGAATCCAAGGGAAGAATATTTCAGAAGTCAGGAGCTCATCTCCAGTTCTTGGAAAATCTAAGAGGGTATAAAATTTAAGAGACTGCATCTTTTTCGGATTCAATTGAGCCCTAAAGAATGTACAGATTTGATTTACTTGGGTACTTCTGTGAATCAAGTTCAGATTCTCTTAGAGACCAAGATTTGTATGATCTGGGAATTTCCAGGAGGTTTTACAAGTCTGTACCCGGATGTTAAAAAGAAAATAGAAACTTCCACAGAATTATGTGATAGAAATGGTAATGTTTATTATGTAAAAATAACTAATAACGTGACATTCCATTAGCCGTAAAATGCCATAAGTCGAAATCTATTTGACAAACACTCAGAGATCACGTGATACCAGACACAGATATCCTTGTCTGGATATTCCGGGTGTTAAGATCACAAATAAACCTTTAAACAATTTGTAAGTAAACTTGAATACTAAATACTTCTGTTAACTGTGTTCAGGGATATATGAGTGACCACAATAATCTGTAAATTCCATGGGCTTTCAGAGCTTGGGTTATTTCAAAAATATGTGTATTGTTTACTGTAAAGGCTTCATTTAAACTAGCAAGGGTTCAATGTAACGTTTAAAGAAAGCAAATATCTTCCTTAATATTTTAGGTAATGAATTAAACCGTCTAGAAAATTCGAATCAATAAGAGGAATTACAATACCGTTAAAAATAATAAATTAGAATTGTTTTTTATATGTTTAAGGTTAATGGAGTTTATTCATACAAAACTTAGAAATAAAATTCCTGATAATAATTTTAGTTTAAAAATAATGTTGTTTTGTATATTCGTGTGGACGTGAATTTGAATATTGAAGTAATACTCTCAATTTTGGGAACCCAATAACGTTGTAAACAATTAATGGATTATTTAAATTTGTGAATACATATTAATTTAACGACGGTAAAGTTTTTAAAAAGTTCAACCAACCCAACTTTGCAAAGCAAAGAAAGTAATTACAACTTTCAAGATTTACCTCTACTCATCAGGTTTTCAGGCTCTTCAGCTACAGCACCAAATACAAGCAACAACTAATTGGCCATTTTTACAAATTCTAAATACAATTTTTAAATAAATAATTATTAATCATTAGGATTTTCATGATTGCTTTGTGAAAAGATTTTTTTTACCAGTAGGCCACGCCCTTCCACAAACCAATGATGGTTAGCATTTGTAACATTGTTTATTGCAAAATATTTCGAAAAGCAGTCTCTATAACATTTAAAGTTGAGTGGTTTATTCGTATTTCTTGTGAAAAAGTATTTCTTGATTTTAGACGTGCTTTTTATGTTGTTTTTTTTTTCTTGTGTATTTGCAGATACATTTTTTAATGATTTCTAATGATAAATCAAGAAAACGTAAAAATAATCACAATAATCTTCATATAATCTGAAATTTTCGATATCTCTTGAGCGGTACGGTTCAGATAAAAGTTAATTGTAGGGTAATAATTTAGTTTGATTGGGAATTGGCATTAAACCAGTGCGGCGTTATGATACTAACAGAAGCTAATCTTTATACACTTTATTCCTACTACCGTCCCGATTGTGCATTTACTATCCAGTAGTATTTCCATTTGAAATCCAATTTGTAAGAGTACGGTAAACATAAACTTATTTCTGTAATAATTAGTTACTAATCTGCAAATTTTAACACTACAGACTTAGCTCATGATTAAAAAATAAATATTTATCAAACGTAATTAGGTGTAATTGTTGTTTACTCTTACAAGATTTTACGTTTAGGTAAGTATTAAAATCTGCATATTTAAGTCATTGCCACGATATCAACTCCTACAATAATTCTCGCTTTCCGGAAAATCCTCGCATAAAAGCAGGATTAGTCTCTCTTTTGACTTTCTATCTGTACGCACGAGATCTCGTGAACAAACTGACCTCTAAATTTGAAAACTTGGTTCGTGCTTCCTTTATTTTTTGGCAACATCGTGTTTGGTAATGGTGTTTTTTCCCGATAAATTTCGCTGATCACTACGAAAGTCTATTACAATGGTAGTTTGATTATTAATTAAAATTTCGTTTCTGAATGGGTGGCTGCCTCTATAGGATTCGTAAATAATGTTTAAATTTTACATACAACTTCATTTCTACATAGACGAGATAGGAGAAATGTTGCGTAACAAGCCTTGCCGATTTCATATGCAAGTCTAAAGCTTATTTATATTTACATGTGATAATATATCGTAATACTGAAAGTCATTCGTACTCGATGCTTCGCAGTATCATGTGGTGTATATTTAAACAATGATAGCCCCACTGAAAGCCAACAGCTGGGACTGTATAACAGGACGCGGTGCTGAAGACCATCCATGCACTTGATTTCGGGAATAATGATCACTCCAATGCAAGTACTCTATGGTTAAATAACGATAGCCCTACTGAAAGCCAAGAGCTGCAACAATAGGACGTCGCGGTACTGAAAATCATTTGTCCTCTTGATGCTTGGCAGTATGAGTACCGCTATGTAAGTAGTGTATGGATAAACAATGATAGCCCTACTGAAAGCCCAAATCTGGGATAGTAGGACAAGATGAGGCGATTTTTAAATTTTCGAAAGGTGCTCGTGCTTTTCGTGTTATCATTATTAAGCATATGTCTTAGGAATATTTTGTCCTTATCTCATTTTTACTTCGCAATAAAAAACTGTAATACTTAAGAAAGACAAGTAACACAATGAGTATTAATTTAATTGCATTCTGGATTCTTCTCTCTGCTCAGGAGCCACCAAATTTTTCCAACGTCGCTGAAAACCCACACGTTTAGAAGCCAGTTTAATAAAAAATCTAAGAAAAGAATAACAAACAATGCATAAACCATCTTTAGATTATCAAAATAACCTCATAAAAACACAAATACGAATAATACTTACAGTACATACTATATTTATGAACAGGTTTCTTGAGCCTTCTTTAATCTTAACAAAATAATTTTTAAATTGGATTGATATGGCTTTTTTACATATTTAACTGATAATAAAATATTCGTGTAGAATTTATTCCATGGGTCTAAAATAAATAAACATAGATCATTGGGTTTTAAATGGTAACATACTTTTCAAATACAAGTACATAAATACGTGTTTCCTATGATTATGTAAGACGAACAGTATGTTGTAATGTAATACTTTAAATGTTTATAACAAGTTAATAATAACAGTTTAGAAATAAAAAATCTCTAAGTAGTCTCAAAGTAAAATGTAAAATTTATAAACGGATGTCGTTAACTGTGCACTATAAGTCTCAAGTGTGCTAATTTAAATTTCTTGAGTAATAAATAACTATACTATAAATAACTCTCTATCGTATAGATTAAACGTGTGCGTTAGTTGAGCTGTTGCACTCGACCACAGTCTGCTGTACACTCAACACAATACTTGTCGCTCACGATGTCGTTTACCCGTTAAGTACTTTCGACACAAGTCGACGCTTCACACTTGAGTGCTCCTCTTTGTAATTGCCTTCTTTGTTACGTTGTCAAATGTGTCGGTTTGACCTCATCGGTGTTTGTACTTGTGTGACTCAATGTATATAATCGGGTATTTCAGATCCCTTGAGAGATCGTGCTTGCTTGAATTGTACTTGTCATCCTACAGCTATGTGTCTAAAGTATTATTGTGGCACAAATATTTCCTTACGAAGAACATAAAAAATAAATGTTATCATATAAAATATAAATCATCGTATTTTTCTGAACTTTTAATCTAAATATATAATACGACATAGTAATAACAATAAAAGTAGCGACTTGTGAATCATAATTATACTTAATTCTATTTGTTTCCACAAACAGCTGACATTTTAAAAGTATAAATTATGTTCTAGTTGCATAGATTCTAGCATTGCACAATTTTCAGTCTAGACAAAGTATGTATTCTAGGAAGCTTTAGTATTTTTAGTCTTGATATTCGTGACCTAGCCCACTTTGTCCAAGGCGTGTAATGTACTTTATTTTGTTTCTCTATTATCAAGCCATTCAAGTTTACTTCTTAAAATAAAACAACTGTATTTCAAAGTAACTTGAATCTTACATACGAGTAGGCTACGTTAACAAAACAAGGGATAGGGATTTGTATTCTCCAAATAACATCTAAAGCTTTGTAAAAATATATGAGGCTACGTGTAGGCTGGACCCTTGACTTCCCCTATAACAGGTTCTCCTTTGTCGTCCTTCCCACCCTATTGTACTGTAATGTATTTTGTATATATGTAGTTACATTATTATTGTACTCGTATATTGACGCGAATAATTGACGGTATCTTAGTAAGTACAATAAACTAAATGCAAAAGTAACAAACTAGCCTTAAAAACTTTTTGAATTATAAAGTTAAGTTATATATATATATATATATATATATATATATATATATATATATATTCATTAAATTTGTATAGGTGGCAATAGACTAATTTAATTTCAATAAACAATGAATCGCAAAAAGTACTTGCTCCGCCGGGAGTAATTAGGCTATTGTGGTTCTTGGTAAATAATTGTTGTAAGTGTAATAATTTTTATTTGCCACCAAATAAACGTCTCCTTAAAGTATGATCCATACATTGTTTTTATTTAAAGAGACGCACCACACCAGGTAATTAACAAAGACTGTGTAGGTAGAATGATTGATGAATAAGTTCATGAATGAACAGAACAATCATTCGCATCAATCACAAACAAAAAATTAATTAATAATTCAATTGTGTTAGGCTTTGCACTAAAATAATTTTACATTTCATAATCAGATATGGTGTATTATTAATGTTACGAAAAGTTATTTAAAAGATCAATTATAGTCTACAGGTTCATTTTTCGTTATTTGTATGTGTTATTCCATATTGTTATTTCAATATAATAATGTTTATCTAAAATTTAAGCAGACAAAATTGACGGTATATTTTGATAAATTTGATCGTCCACAATACTATACAAAAATTTGTTAAGTATGACTGCGATAAAAGATAATTCTAAGCCAAAAACTCATTTATATAGTTAAACGCATTTGATTCCTTAATTTTTTTCTCGCCTTAAGCAAGAATTACGTATACATCTCAAACTTACTCGATGCTTGTTATCTAATTACTAGAACCAAACCCTCTTTCTTTATCAAATGTTCTTGTTTCAACTCGAGATTGTTGTTGCCTTACGATAAGCCTCACGGCAGATCGCGTGAGCTGTATACATTAGGAACCTGAGTTCTCATTCTTTGTAAGAGTTTCACTTCTTTTACACTCTCACATAAAGTTTTCTTTTCTATTTTCATTAAACTAATCATGGGTTTTACACTTTTACATATGGGCAAGTAACACTCAGCCCCCATAAATCACCAACTGATTAGATTACCTTTGACACTAATAAACGTTTCAGACGGACTTTCATCTAGCTGATTTTGGCTTAGATTGAACATCTATTTATACAAAAAAAATCTGTTGCGACATTTCTAGTATGGAAGGTATCACCAAAAATCATGTCAATTTTACAGACACTCAATAGTTCAAGTAACATTTAATAAATAATGAAAATTACTTCACGATGGTCATTACTGCTCATACTTATAAATTAAATTATGGGCGATTTAAAATTTTTTGTATTCTAGGGTGTCTGGAAACCACAAACAAATTATAAAGAATGCATGCTGCACGTACATGTATTTTATTACAAAGTGGTCTAACACTTAAGCTATAATAAGTTCAACCAGATATATTAAAGACAAACATACATCATTACTTAGCGCCTTCAAATAGTGTTTGGCTATTCAGTACACGAAATCGTCTATTAATTGCAGTTTATAATGTGCAGGAACTATCTTTTATCTTCCAAATTTAATTAGTTACCGCTTAAATTTTTCAATCTAAATCATTCTCAAATATTTCATAAAAATCAGTCTAGCCATTTAGGAGGAGTTAATTTTATTTATTTATTTATTTATTTTGTATCCATTTAAATATATAAAGGAGGTGCCGAGCAACTTTTAAGCTGTATTCTTTTTATGAGGAACTTATAAAAAAAGAATAAGGATGAGAGACGATAGAGTACAAGGAAGATGGATCCGATAAAATGGGATACGGTCATAAACAGGATTAGAACCTGCACTATCTCCAACTCACACCCAAAGTCAAACGTCTTAGACAGTTAATCTATCGGCTCCCCACCTCGCTCAAAAATATCTATTAAAAAACTTTAATCTGAAATATATTTTAGTATTTTATAGATTACAAAATCTTGGTTCTATCGAAATTGTATTGAATTATTTATAGCTTGTACAAAACGTGGATTTGATTCGTGTTGAAAATAATGGGGAGTTATGAGTTTGCATGAATATAAACTAGTGCAATCTTGAAAATGATTTATTGGTAGTGAAAAACTTCAAAGCCACTGAAGGTGCCGAATCTGTATTTCTTATCAAATTACATCGACGAAATACGTATTGTGATAGCAATGAAGTAATAGATTATAGCTCGGTATCGCTAGCAGCTGATTAGATATAGAGATATCACAGTTGTCCACTATCTGAGCGATGGTTCTCGGCTACGTGTTGTGGCTCATCGTGTCCGTAGCTGCCTTCAAACTTGTCCTAGCAGGAACATTGCCTGGTGCACTGTTGTAGCAACGATCACAGGTAAATATTTTCAAGTCCAAAATCCGGTTTATTGTTTGTAAATTCATTACTTATTAAACCCCTTTCAAACTGGTTCTTTGAAGAAAGTGGCCTGGTGCATTTTAAGTGTTTTAATCTAATTAAAGTTACTTTTTTATTTAGTATGGATAATTTCCTCTTGTTGATGGATATCAGTAACAGAAGTGCTGCTATATAAAAAATAGTGCATATGTATTTACTGAAAGTTTTATGACATAATCTCTATGTTTGTGTAACCTTAAGATAATTTATATATACTATGTATAATTACCATGTATAGTTAGCATGATGTTTATCACAGTTTTTAATATACTTTACAAATTTGTATAACAATAAAATTTTATTCTCTGTTGAAGAATAAATGTTAACGAAAAGAACTTAAAATATAATTGATTTGTATAAATAATGGAATAGAAAATTCATTTGATTTAATATAAAAAATTACGTATAATAAGTCCGTTCATATTATATGTTGTTAATTGTATCACTAACTGAGTCGATAACTTCCAGCATGCAGACTCTAGTGGCGGTTTTGTGGACAGCAACAATCCTTCTGGAGGTCAAGACTCAAGAAGATGAACTGTGGGATCCTTGGGCAGATAACTGCGAATCCATGGTCCCCTGTAACCTGACTGAACCCCAGACCGACCCCATGCCCTACATAGTTACTCTCAACAGACCCTACATCAACAGCGATCAGGCGGTGTACGTCTATATAAGAGCACTACCTCCACTCAGTTTCCAGGGGTTCATGATTCAGGCTCGGGACGACAAGACCGGTCAAGCTGTCGGAGAGTTTGACACAGACAACAGGAAGATCAGCATTATAAATTGCTTCGGCAGGCCAGATGTAAGTATTATGATCAGTGTAAGTGTGTGTAAGATCACTTCTAGTACTTAGATTCCAGGTGTTCGTGAGTCAGTACGTCTTAGTACGTACGTATTATGATCATTGTTTGAATGAATCGCCGTTCCACATCACAAGGTTTGTATGTATTTTATTTTGGAGTAGCCTTACATTTTTTACAGTGTTGTATGTATAATACAGATTAATAGATTGTCTTACTGTTTATATATCTCAATTAAAATTGCGTTTAAACGAACCGAAGCACATATACCAGGATCTAATTGTTCAATTTATAAAGTGAGAATATTGAGCGGAATTTTGAAACAGCTGTCCAATCAATTATATAATGGTAAACAATAACACATAATTTATTACCTAAAACATGATAACAATCATGTTGTTTTAAATTTTTTTTCACAGTTAAATATTTTTGTAACATTTTTTGTAATTTAAATTCATAACCCAGTTTTATAATTACATTCTAATTTTTAAGAAACGAAATATAATATACAGTAAAATTAGATTAGTTTGTATTTATTTCATATTTTATTATACAACTTAATGATTAGATCAACTTTTAGATACAGTTCCTTTATTCTTACTAGCTTAATTTAATGAGTATTACACATACATCCCTTTCTTAAAGCACTATATATTTCGGTTTTATAAATAAATCTAATTATATACTCGTCCTGTCAAAATAAAATACTACGAACGCCGTTTATTACAAATAAATTGGTCAACGTTTTAATGATTCGCTCGTTAACAAAATTTCTTACAGTTAAATATAAGAAATTATAGCATTTATTTGCAGAGGGAAGTTCCAGTGAAAACGTTTAGCCGAATAAGAGATGTGTACCTTATATATATGGAGACAATGGCGAATGTCATAACGAAATCTTTCCACCCCGCCATAACCCAAGTAGACGTCACATGAGCAAAGGTCGTACGAGTCTCGAGACGAGACAAGAGGCGGATCGCAGTCGCGAGTAGAGCTCACGAGGACGTGCACCGGTAGAAGACGACGACGGTCCCTGGCCGAGCAGTAGCAGCAGTGTGGGGAAGTACAATTGTTGTAACCAATTATATTATTTTATTATAGCTTTTTCGCGAAGTATGCCGTAATTTGAATATGCCTGAATTAAGCCGATGTGTTTTCAAGGTTTAGACTTTGCCAACATGTCTTTTTGTTAGTATCACTCATTCAGTAGGGGGTTAGACCAGACTATTGAATACTTAAGTAACATTATTATTATTATTATATCAGTAATAGGCTATATAAAGTGTTATTTAAGTTGCTAATTATATCAGACTAAAATCAGTTCATCAAAGATGGCGAGGGAACAAATCTAAGTACACTCTCTGGCCATTATACTGATTGATTCGGATATTCCCTTTAGGGCAACAATTTATCAATTAATATAAAATTAATAACTTCCTATATTTCCTCACGCTCTGGTGGGCTTCAAGTGTTTATTTTATTCCCTCACCAGCTTTAAACTTATTAGCCTAACTATGAACAGGATTCAACAGATGTAACATGAATGTAGATACATGATAAATCCTGAACTATAATTTTGGTGTCAAGTTTAAATCTATATGATGACATTAAAGAACAGCCTTAAATTAATGAATGGTTTAAATTACAGCTTGCTAATATTATATAAAACACCTTTCTCCAATTTTATACTCACTATTTTTACTGTAGCAAAAATTGAGGAAAAAAGAAAAGATAGAATTTTATACCTGATCTTTCCCCCAAAGGTCTAATTTATTCATAAGTGGACAAATCTGTATCTTCAGGTTAAATTATTATTATAAAATTTAAAATTAACTACGCTTACCAGTTTTACAAAATAGTGAATGCGCTTTTATTATGTAATTGCTTTATTGAAATTAGATACGAATCAATGCGTATATTTTACAAGTGGATAAAACTGATTAATTTAGTTGATTATGATTTCTTCTTTCTGGTAAAGAAATCTGCAATATTCATCCTTTGCAAAGGTGCACAGTTTAATTTATTGATTTTATATTTTTAAATATTTTGTTAAGAGTGGGTAGTAATTAATTTTTAATTAAAGTTCCTTTATTTGTCAAGCATTCCTGCAAATAATATGCTGATCTCCAAAAGAATTATGTTTGCAATGAATATGTATATTAATATGAATATCGTGTATGTCATGTATGAATATGTATATGAAAGACTAGTAATAAACTTATAATTAATTGCTACTTAAACTGTAACTTACACTACATGCAGTTAGTTACATGTTTTATTTTATGTGTACTGAGATAGGTAGAATTTGGAAAAGAATTTTAGTTGTTTGTAATAATTTTATTGAAATATTATTCTTAAATCACAGTCATGATCTGAGGGTGAAATTAAGTGAATAATTTGTAAGCAGGTTGCTTAAATTTATTGAAACATGTTTTTATGGGTTTGAACTAACACAATAAATGAGAGAGTTACGAGTACAATTAAGGTACATATAAATTAAATTTATTTGTAAAAATTTGTTTGTGTCGTATGGAAAAAGTTTGCAAATCCTATCAATTTATAAAATATAAGGGCAATAAACGAAGGATCTTATCTATCCTTATCTTGTCCTACAATCTTTTTATGTTCTTTGTAACGTTATGCTTGACCCAAATTAAACATTTTATGATTTTTAACTTCTTATCGCAACAAATAACTGATTGACAACATAAGCCGGATGTCTTTTATTGATTTTAAGTTTAGATTGGCACAAGGGCACTCGCAGGAATTGAGGACGTGTAACATTGTGAAATTTTCCATTGGGTTTCCTTTAAATACACAATAGTTACATTTTTTCATCTATACTATTTAAAGTGTTTGCAAAACACACACACACACACACACATACGCGCGCGCGCACACACACACACACACACACACACACAACACACACACACGCACACACACATATATATTTCTCACTTTAAATACATTCTTTTATATCTTTGTAACGAGATCGCAGTAAAATATAAAAAACTAAACATTAGATTTATACCTGTCCAAAAGATGCAAAGAAGTAACAACTGTTAGATAAGTAGTTATGTTTAATTTTATAAAAGCTTATGTGATTACAGGCACTGTGGAAACTATTAGGTTCGTTTTATTATATGTGCACACACCTTGAATTAAATGCAGTTGTACAAGTTAACTATGAAACATCAAATTAACCGTTTTTACAGGGTGGGTTTTAATTTAAATTGCGACATGACACCCGTGATTTTGAAGGTTAAGAGTGTTTATAAGACACGGGTTTATTTACAACTTTGAGTTCTGTAAGCTCTATCTAATTCTTTGCCAATATAGTTGTAAACTTAGAAACAATGAATGGAACACAATATTACTAACTATGCTTTAGCCAAATCTTCCAATGCTGCAATTCTTATTGTTGGTAAAAACAAAATGTTTTGAAACAATTATAACGCGTACAATGACAAGTTGATTGAGTACTCGCGACTTAAATCTATACAATTACATCAGTTGTCCCCCTCATGCTTTATACACTAAACCCTTCTCCACCCTTACAATAAAGGTTTTACTTTACGCAAACCCCTTTATTAATAAACTATTTTATAAATAATCAATAATTCTGCAGATCCAGATACTAGGAGAGTCGCACACAAGGCGCGATAAGATTTTATTAACTCCACCATAATTCAGATTAAATAATAAGTGCTTGAGAATTTGTTGTTTTCTTGAGCTGAAATTTCCTTCCTAAAAATTCGTGTTCCTGTGTTTGACTCTAATATTCCACGTGGGACCTATATTTATCGTTGTTGCGTCTGGTCAGGAGTAGATGTATGAATATATCTCTTTCTCTTGTTCCATTACCAATATTTCACAAGATGTTGGAACGTTCCTCGTATAATCCAGCGCATTTAAATTGTAATAGACTTCAGGCTACTCTGAGAAGTTATTATAGAAGCATAATAACTAACATTTGTTTCTATGACATATATTTTCAGCTATGCCATCTTATTGTGTCAAATGTGTTGTATAATTACAATGGTTTACCGTTGGAAATAAATAAATAATTAACTTAGGAGAGCATTTACAGTCACAATAATTCATTTCAAATTTATTATTCGCGTTTGACAACAATCGTCTGTCTTAACCTTAATAATAAGAGACATAGTGTCCTGGTAAACTGAGTGTAATTAATATAAATACTCAAGGGTCCATTACAGTACCGTAGCTCCATTAAATCACTCACAAAGATTGCACATACTAAGCCTCCTACCTCCATAATTTAAATTTGTGTATCGATAGTATTTGCGTATAGAGTAGTTATGTTTGTAGCGCTATACAGTACCAATATTAGTTGCATATATTAAAAAAAAAAACATAAAATGAACGTCAAAGGAAAAACGAATTCTCCAAGTAACACCAGAAGAAGCGGCTCTGTATATTCGATGCCCTGTCGTCCATCAGGCAGTTTTTGGACATACATATTAACCACTAAACAATCCAAGGAAAAATGTATTGCCTGGTCTATTGACCCAGATAATACTTTGGATCAAATAAAACTTTACTTAGAAGCTTTACCGAGGAGAATTTAAACTTGATGCGGTTCCACAAGGTGATACTAACTTACATACAATTTTTTTTAATTTCCAATGCTAACGACACCAAAATAAAAATATTATTACTGACAACTGCAAGTGCGGTAAGTTTCAAAATAGCGACCGATTAGGCACATTACAGCGCCTAAGGGGCTTGCCCTTGGATAAAACAAATTAGACACTAATGCCATAATGACTGAACCTTGTGTTATGTCTCCAGTTACATTTAAACTAATTAATGCAACTACTGGAAAATTTATTAACTCGGCCCATTTATCACAATTGAAAATATTTTTCTTGAAAAAATATTAATGCTCAGAGGGAATCTTGGTTTGAGTTCCTTCATTTGTTGATATTAGTATTAAGTTTCTGTTTCCCTCTTCTCATTTTTTTACACATCATTCGGACTAATTGCCGAACTGACCCACTTCTTATTCTAAGGTGCGTCTTGTTCTCACCTAGAGTGGTGTACATTCCGGGTTCGGTCAATGACCGGAACTCTTTGTTGTGGATCACAGGGATTTATATGAGTGGAAGGAGTTTTAATTTTGTTTGCATTGGAATTTAGCAGCAAATGTAGTTAGTCCACCTCTTTTGGATTCTTATTTATTGTTTTTTTTATAATTTTTTTATTATTATTGTTATTTGCTTCCATAGAGTAGGGCACCTTCCACTCTTATAAACCTTTGGCAGCTGTCTGTTACTAGACCAGGCAGACGAGTGTCCAACAGCAAATCACACTACAATAATTTATTTTCACCTGCACTACTCCTATCACTTTTCATCTTTCCTTATTAGGAATAAATTGTAAGTTTTATTTATTAAGAGGTTTATAATATTGTTATTTAGGTGAAATTTCATAATAATGTTATGTTAAGATGGGTTATAATATTGTTAATAATGTATTGTCATAGCTATTAAGATTGTTAATGAAATAGCTAAAAATGGGCCTGAAGGGGAATTCTTTAATTAGTTTCGTCATTCACCAATAAATATCGACGCACGTCTTAAAAAAGTATTTACAAATGGGTAGTCACCTATGTTTTTTAATTAGTAAATTAGTTCATTTCCACATAAACGAGTGATTGACCATACCCAACTCTCCCTCTTCTCTGCCAACTACTTGTTTTCACAGTTAGGTTAATTTCATTGTTTGGTTTCGCATGTGCTTTCGTTTGTTCGGTTGGCTTTTATTCCAATATATTAAAATGTAGCATGACAGATGCTGAAGGTGAGTAGGCTTTGAGGTTGTGAAGGAAGTCCGAATTCTTTTTGACAGATTACCAGCGTGCACTTGTAATATTTATACCAAGTCAAATGCACTCAATTATATTTTTACTTACAATTGGAGCAGATGGGTGTGCACCTTGGTTAAACTCTATCCTTATCTAGTACCAAGTCTCACAAATACGTAACATTTGATCAGAAATTGATTAAATTTTATTCGATTGCAATGGGTAATTGAGTTACTTTCCCAAAACAATTACTTGCAGTTTAAGGTGAGTCCCAAAGTTTATTTCACATTGAAGACCGTAAACCATACATAATGTTTACGGACTGTATGGACAATTTTTAAACCTCATGAATTAATGGCAACTTGCCATTTGTGGCGCCTTGGCTCACCTTTTGGTACCACCCAAATATAACAACCTTGCAATCGTGGGCCCAAAAATCTTTAGTTGACTAGTAGTATTACGTATCTAAGACTACCATCCTAGTAAAACCTATACCGCAAACTCCCTGCCTTGGTGCACTACTCTCTTCTCTAAGAGGCCTCTGCCGTAATGGGTTTTCTGATTACCTTTCGCCCCAGGGGGAGGTGAGAGTCCACGCTGGTAAATTTTATACAAAACTCGAGTCTGCTCTGTCCACGGCGTCTGGTCCTGTGCTCCCCCATATTAGCAGGTACGTTTACCTCCCAACTACTGATAACCTCACGACTGGTTGAGTCGGTCGCGTTGATCACTGGGAGTCTCCCCGAGGAGGCCCTGGAGCCTCGTCACGGCACGTCGCCTGTATGTCAATATTGCGTCGCCTCGTCGTAAATCCAACCAGAGGTTATCTGCTCCTCACTAGGAGAGGGGCCACCAAAATTCCGAATTGTCTGCTGCATAGGCATTTTATTTAGTTAGTATGTTGATCAACTGACATATACTGGTTTCTTAATCCCTCCTTAACCCCAACGCCTTAAAGGTTAATCTACTCTCGTGTTTCGCCCCGCAGAAAGGGAGGTTGTGGCGCTAGCCGCGATGTTTTCTTTTTACCGCGCCGTAACCCAAGTAGACGTCACATGAGCAAAGGTCGTACGTGTCTCGAGACGAGACAAGAGGCGGGTCGTTAATCGTTTCATTTATTCATTAGGGGGTTAGTCAAGATTATTGCATATTTAAATATTATTATTATTATATCAGTAATATATAAATTGTTATTTTAGTTGTTATTTATAACAGTATATAATCAGTTCTTCAAACCTGACGAGGGAACTAAACTAAGTTCACCCTCTGGGCATACTACCGTTTGATTCCGATATTGACTGACAATACGATATAAGATTAATAACTTCCATTATTTTGTCAAGCCCTGAACGCTTCATATGTAATAATTTATACAGAAGTCACAATAAAGTGATCAATTGTGGAAAATATCAAAACTAAAATAATTTAAAAAAATTGCAATTTTTTATAATTCGTTTCATTCAGCAGATTAGTCTTATTGAATCGACTGTTATATCGAGAAAATTATTATTATTTCAATATTTATATTCCCAGCACATGTGCGCACGCTTCATTTACATGTATGAACACTTATGCGAACAGAAAATTAAATAGATATGTATAACTAAAACAAGATACAGGGTACAAGTTAAAACCTTTTATATTGTGGTTTTTATATCTTCCAGCTGAGTAAGTTTTATCATATTAAATAAGTAAAATCTTGTGGATTATTATAAGAATGAGAATATTACACGTCCTCTATGTGATTAGTTAATTAGTTCCGTAGTAAAAGATAAGTATTTTCCGCAACGCATACATTAAGGAATGGCTGAGATTTCCCATAAACACCCAAGTTTTTTATTATAACATTTTTATTATATGAATTTTTATTTCTTATTTTCCTAGATAAGAGAATAATGAAGAAGCTGCATACAATGTTCCATTCAGTTAATTTACTTAGAAACAAACTTAAAAATTTGTTGAGGTGTCTCGTAAGATAAGTATTATGAAATAAGACAAATATGAGTATATTAAGTATGTTCTATGGTCAGAGCACGGCCATGCACGCTGACAATTCCCCCAAGACGGAGGTGACGGCCAGATGGGCGCCCGAGGATGACAATGACGCTACCGTCACATTTTAGTGAGTACATCACTTGTGTGTATCCGCATGATAGGAGAAGATTCTAACATCGGTTTGTGACGTTAATGTCTTTAATGTCTTTTATATACCAAATCCCAGGGATAAAGTCTACTTTTGGTTCCTTACTGATCACTAGAATAAAACTTCCTAAACCTTGGAAATTTCTAAATACCATCGGTACGTTTATAATAGATTTTATACCTTAATGTTTCTATATATTAGTTCCATTTACTATTTTTTTGTATGTTAAAGGTTATTTTGATCACATGTGTCCTATTATAATTTTAACCATTTTATAATCACATTATAACCAATTGCGGGAAATCAAAACACACACTCACTTATCACCTCCTAAAACCTTGAATTGTGTGGATAGAAAATAGGAATGTAGTGTGTACTGAAGTAAAAGGTTTGACAGGAATTGTCTGACCATTGTAGAAGTTTGCATACATTTTCAAATATATTTCGTATTATTTTCCGTTTTTTTGTAATATTTGTAATATACATGGAGTAAATACCATTTGTATCCCCAAACATAGCACTGAAATATAATAACATGTCATTGCTTTTATGGTTTTATAACACAATAAATACAGTTAGGACCTCATACTGTTCTACAGATGAGTGTACGTGAAGATGGTTTCTTATATATTTATATAGGAAAATACAGCTGGATCTATATACACTTTTTTCTTGAAATATAGTATGGTTGTATGCGTCTTTATTTCGGTAATATTCAAGGATTGTCATTAAACTATATACCATGTTCATTAAAAAGTAACTATTATAACCATGGTGTATATTATACTTGTGCTAGCAGTTATCCGCGGCGTCGTACGCGGTTTTGCACCTGTTTGATCACTTCTAAATCTATTGACTTATATTTCCAACGCCTATGTTGAGTTTTTAAATTTGACAGGCTCATTCAATTAATATTAAACAACTATGAGGCGTATCCCGGAGGTATTTTTGAAATAAATATAGCCCTATACTAATCCTACGAACCGCAAAATTGTCCGTGTAAAATTTCAGTAAAATCGAGTAAGTGGTAAATAGTAAAAATAAAAAACATCAGACACTTTCACATTTATAATATTATTAAAATGTTAATACATGTATTAATAAATAATAAATAAATATAAATGTTTTATTGAAATTTTATTCTTTCGTTTTGCAGTGTCACAATTGCTGAAAAGGTTGACCCTCTAGGGAGGTTCTGGGCTTGCCAGCGTACGAAAACACTTCAAATTATCAAGTGACTTCTTGTAACCCTTTTGTCCTTTCACTCTTCAAGTACTTAGGAGAGTTCTGTACACTATGCCAACAACTGTTTATTTAACAGTCCCTCTTTCATTATTTCAAAAAAATTACAGTCTGGTTTATATACAATGAACCATAACCCTCATAATTAGCCCAAAGTGTATTTACAAATACCAAAATAGATATTGAAGAGTGATGGAATCAAAATAAAATTTTATAATATTATTACTTAAATTATACGTATACCAGTGAGAGTAATGTAATATAGAATAAGACATATTTTTTTGGAGCCTGATCGTTTGGATTCATTATTTATTAATGATGTAAAGAGATCTGAATTAATAGTTTTAATGCTAATGCTCTCAAAAGAACCTAATCTTCTACACTCATGGAAAACTGTAGACAGTATAACTTAGAACTAAGTGCTTTAAACAATATTTTATTGCCACAACCCTGGATTGCAATGTTATGTCTCCTACTATAATATTTAACAATTATTAATCATTTCATGTGTTAATATTTGTAATATGATTATATGCGAATTGGATTCGTGTTTAATTTATACGATTTTGGAAATTCGTCACTTAAATATTTTATAACTTAGGCCATATAACTGGGTCACTTAACATACAAGTTTGATCAAAATTGTCGACAAACTGAATATTGCTGTTATTAATTTGAGTAAAATATCAATCTGTAAATACTAATAAGAGGGTAAACTTTGTAGATTGTATAGTAATAAAAAAAATAGAATCTTCTTGATAAATAAAATGTCTGCTACTATTAACTTTTAGAGATATTTTGCAAGGGGTACGGTTCAGAAACATAATAAATAGTAATTCACATCTCAATTTTAATAGCTTAAATATTTATTAGCAAAGAAGTGAAATAGAATCCTGAATCATAATATTACTTATACTGCAAGTTGTAGACTTAATATATTATTAATCTTCACGCTGTATAAATTAATAATACTGAATGCAACGTATTTTAGATCATTAATGTATTTTTGTAGCGAAATATCGATAGAGAAAGAACTTGGCAGCTTCTTGGGAAAAAGGACTTTTATAAGTCAATTTACAGGATGCGTCCTTTCCATTCTTATAACACTACGCCTTTACGGAAAGTACAATAATAAAGTACGATACAGCATGTTAAGGAAAACTTTTCTTCGGTAACTTGCTTTCTATAAGGCGTAATTCACCATATATTGGGGGTTTCTTTGTTGTAAATAATACTTGCAAGGAAAAATAGCACGTAGGTTTTACACAAGAAGTAGAAGATAACATAAACAACCATTTTAAAAATATCCCATTGCAAGGATTATAAGAACGAAAGTCAGACTTTAAAAATTTAAAATTTAAAAGTAAAGCGAACTAAAATCTTATAGCTGGAAAGCCCTTCTATTTCCTTCTAGTGTACGTAATTTCCAAGCCCTATGATTGGTCAAGCACCCAACGGTTCAGGAATGGTTCTCACACTCATGGTTATTGATGACTAATCGAAAATATAATACAAGGGTTAGACGGAAGGTTCTGCCTAATTCGATGTCAGAGAGGCCGGTTCGGTCATGAAGTCAGCAGTCTTTGTTTGATTATCGCTCCCGGCCTGAACTCCGATCTTTGGTGTAGGACTTACAAAACATGTTCTTAACCTGCCCATGAATTTCTAACATTTGATCATAGACCTTTCTACTGCATTCTTATATTTGCTTTCTTTACCCATTTTTCGTTTTAAAGAGTAGAAAATTATTTATGTTTAAATACATGATGTAGCGGAATGTTGCGACCAATGTTGGTTAAATTTACTTTCTCGTTCAAATTAATCTCACATTTTTAATAACGATACTCCTGATCAGTAGAGTGAATTTCTTAATACCTTGTTATTAAAAAATACGACGATCTAAGCTGGTGTACTCACCATTGCTTTGGGATCGTGTCTAAATCGTCATAGTCATCTCAATTGTGCAATTGGAATGCCTCTTCAACTAGATTACACTATATTATGTAGACTAGGTGTCTGTGATGTCCAATCAGTGCAAAGAGTTCGTTTAGATGTTTTCAGGTTTCAAAGCGGTGCTTAAATAATTAACGTTCTCGTAACCGAATTTTCACTTCCACTTTAAACTATATAATGTTTCGTTTACTCAGAGAATAAAAATGTTACATATTAAAATATCATATGACCGTACTCAGTGTGCACGCTATTTTATCAATTCTGCTATTTTCTCGTATATTTATTTTTTAAATTCCCATGATATAAATTTTTGTAAATTACATTACTCAAGATGACTTAAGTCGTTGTCGCCATGTTTACTCGTATAAACATATGTACTAACGCTCAGATAAAACCCATGGAGTGGCACGTACCATTGTCGATCTCATTGTTGCATATTCAAATTAAGCTTCATGAAAAACTTCAAGCATATTGGTCAGTTTATTTTTGAGATGTCGTGTGTACAGAAATAAAATTGTTCTAGCCACTCGAGTGACTGGCTTCCCTAATGCTCAGGCAATACAATCTTATCTTGGTTTATTGTTTTATTGCACATATTGATACTTTAGCCGAGGTTAACAGTCTTATATACATACTTCTTTATATCCAATACATACTTCGGTATATCCAATGTTCGGATATACCGAAGCTATAGACTCATCAGAGTAAATACAGAACATTTATCATAATCCATTGTTGCAGATCGTTCAATTGAATTAATTCACTAATGCAAACCATTGTTCGCACAGCCCACTAACCATTGTTAACTGAATGGTGTACTCAAGTAATAACATTGATTTAGTGTAATCCTAATTGATAATAGTCAAGAAAATTATCGAAAGAATTACACTTGAATTGTTTTTTAAATTTTTGACAAATCAAGTTATAATGCCTTTATTGGGATTGGAACTTTATAAATGTAAATAAAAGTGGTCTCAACTCACAGGAGAATTGCAATCTGTCCGATTTCCTTTCACTTATGTTAGCGTGTATAGTGAAAAATTCCAGTGATATATTGCTATACCAAAAAAAAATCTGTAAAAGCCTAAAGATATCTTGTGTGCATATAATTTTTAAATCACTCAATATATAAATCGACTTTTGCGTTTACAATACTATTAATTTCAATTTTGAATATCAGCTATAATCAAGCCATATTGTAAATAATACAGTGATATGGCAGTTTTATAGTATGACAGTTGTATGGTACGACAGTTGTGTAGAATTACAGTTGCATGGTATGACAGTTGTCTGGTATGACAGTGTTTTGTAGTATGACAGTTGTATGGTACGACAGTTGTGTAGAATTACAGTTGCATGGTATGCCCGTTGTAAGGCGTGACAGTTGTACACAAACGGGTGTATTTCGCTGTGATTATTTAGCATCGTTTCATAAGGTTTAATATTTGTGATTTATATACAATATGACTGTAAACAATAAAGTACTTACAACTCGCTTTGAGATATAATAGCTTTTAGACATTGTCTTTACAGCTATGGACGTATTTACAATGTGGTTATTGGTCAAAAGTGGCTAAAAGTTCAATTGGTGTTCAAAGCTATTTCAATTGGTGTGGCTAAAAGTACTGAAAATTTTAAATTAGTACTTCAAAAGTATGAATATCTATAATCCTGATTTCGTACATATACTGTACGCCCTTGCTTATTAATCACTGGTTACTATATCATCATATTTTCTTAATTCAGTCTAGGAATGATTATATCAATTTTAGAATACTTCTTCCTATCCATATATTTTGTATCTTGTGTCTCTCCACGGCAAAAGGAACGAACGATCCTCTCAATAATTTTACCGCCATTAAAATTGACTTTTTTACGGGCTAACTGCTCTCTGATTGTAATTGCATTGACAGTTTGGTTTGTTGAGTTTCGTATATGTATCTGGTCACTACTGGTTATACGCCAACACACAGATCAAATAAAATTAATTTCAAGTATCCAATTATAATAACTATCCAAATAAAAACTAAATAATTTGAGTTCATCTCTGATGCCATTAATTTAAAAGCTATAAAAATCTATTATCATAATTATTTGTAGCACACGACGAGAGATAGTATTTCTGCACAATAATATAAATTCAGAATTATTAAGTGTTTTAAAATAATTACAATTTAATTTTAATATAAAAGTGTCTATACATTATTTTATGTTATCTAAGCTATATGAATGTAAACTTTTGTCTAAATCTATCTAATAGATTTTATTTGATTGAGTATCAACTCTATAAACACCCAAAATCAAAGTGTCCTAACTTTTAAAGATCATTCTTTGCTAACTCTTGCATAATATTATTAAGATATATCGTTATAATCAACTTTTATGCTAGTAATTTTTTCCGATATTGCTTGATTTTATTAAGATTTTAAGATAGCCGTTTTATGTTTGGATTATAAATCATTATTCTCAGTTATTATACATCGTAGATTAAAAGAAATCAGTTTTTCTACAATTATTCGGTCATTTGTAATCTTTATTCTTACACGTACTTTTATGCCTCGTGAAATTTCCAGAGAGAGGCAGTATACAGTTGTAAGCAGAGTACAGTTGTGAGCAGTATACAACAATATTATGAAATGTGAACATTATAATTATCTTAATTATTTCATGAACCATATTGTTGTTTATTAATAATATTGAAAATTGAATTACCATGGAAATAAATAAATGCAGACTCGAATTTTATAGAGAAGAAATTTGTTTTAATAATTAAACTACTTGCATGTTTCACAAAAATATACAGAAATGTACACTATCAATGAACTAAGATCGTTGGTTGGTGTCTATAATAAATTTAAAATAATAAAACTTTATTTATTACGTTAATATAAATTTAATCCATGTAACATTCATACAAATATCGCATTAACTAACAAAATTTATAACATTTATACATATAACGCTGAATTGATAAAATATATTTAGCCCTATTTAAAATATACTTAACCTTCGTTACGTAAGGATTATATAATGTATTTGTCTAGTATTGCAATTGCAGTATATAATTTGACCTTTTTTATGATAGATAACAATAATGGTGGAGGCATTAGGATCCTTTTTTACTCCAAGTTGGGTTCAAGGGGACGACTAAATTAAAGTTTTCTTTAAAGAAAAGTGGTTTGTGGTATTTTGTTAGATTTATTGCAGGCCAACACGTAGACAACCCATGGATAAGCCTTGTGGCAAACACTAAAGATAAATATTTCCCAGTTAAGATTTGGATTCTGGTCTATCCTGTAAGGTCTTGTTTTCCGGTTCGAAGTCTTATAACAGAGTTAAAAACTTTTATTAATTTTTTAAATTAAAGATTGAAATCTAACAGGTTTGACAGAAGATTACGATATATTATGAGATATTAAAGGCTTTTAATTAGTTTGTGGATTAATATAATATAGCGTTTCAAGTAAAATTTTGGAACGCACGTTTATGGTTAAAATAGTTGAACGTGTTATAGTTCATTGTTTTTAGTTTTTTTTTTGGGCTAGTTACAATTGTTGTCTCAAAGATTTTACACAAATACCCACAAACTAAAAGACCATCTCATATTCATTCCGGTTACACAAAGAAAAAAACATGACTTTTATCAGGATACCAAGGTTTGTAATTCAAATCGACCAAATCTGCACGCGCCTTAATTGCTCAGGACATAATATTCACGTTATAACAATCTTTCAGGAATGTCTTATCTCCAAGGTCAAGTTTGATTGTTAAATAATGTAGATGATGTACAGACGTACACGCACGGTCTGTACTATATGCTCGCCAGCCTGTTCAAGTCGGCTCGACCTCTCTAGTCAACTGGCCCACCAACTCAACGCTGCCATCAACATTAAAATTTACCTCGATTCCACACTTACTTCGCAAGCTCTTCCAATCCCTGAACGAGAATACGATTTTAATTGAAGGATTTTATTGAAGGGTAAAGTAATACAATTTTTCCAAGTCAGATTCAATGAAAAGTGTGTAATTTAGTGTGTTAGAGGGCAACCTAATAAGTTTTTTTTCAGAAACATTCTTTAAACCTCTTTGCATTCTCTCATTTTTGGGATTTGCGTAGAATTTTCTGAATTCTTATACTTGCAATAAAATAACAAGCACACATTTTAATAGTAGTTGGAATCTTACTTATGACCAGAGGGTTATAAAGTCATAAAAACACATATAATCATAGAAAAATCGTTTAGAAAAAATATATCCACCTATCGCAAAAACACCAGTTATCTTAAGTATAGAATTATGTGAAAACACAAGCACACATACGCGCGCACATACACACGCGCGCGCATTAACTTCTGTCAATTTGTTCATAATTTTTGGTATTGCATATCAGTGGGTCGATACTGTAGCAGGATCTGGTCGCTACTTTTTCTTCACTAAACCCAGCTGCTTCACCCCCTGCCTCGCCACACTGCTAATGTAACGAAAGCTGTCTGGGCCAATGTTGACTCCTCCACGCCAGCGAAACACCACCATCACTACGTTAGTGGCTCCCATAGCCTATAACAAACAACAAAACATTATAACGTAATATAAGAGTGAATTCTTAATTATTAGGCATGCACAGAATTTTTCTGATTCACGCCCTGCCACACATTGCTATGAAAATTGTAATCTCAAGGTACTCTAGTATAGCTGTGGACATATACTTTTGTTTATGTTTTACGTTACGCCCGATGAGTTTCTGAAACTAAGAAAGTTTTAATCCACAACACTGTATTATGTTTTATCGTAATAACACTCATGTATAAAATGTTTGGGTCTGCCTACCTGCAGTAAATGTAATGACCGCCCCCCTACAAGCGTTCTCCCAGTCATTACAGCAGTGCTGGGCCGTGGGGCCCGGTACATCATGCTGGAGCACTCAGTATGCATATATATTGTGTGGTGCTTTGCCAATCTACTGTCTGATATAAAATGTTTGAGTTCGCCTACCTTTAGTAAATGAAAAACGGACTCCTAGCAGCGTTCTCTCCGTCATATTTTCAGCCAGAAACGCTCTTTTCTTGGTTTACTGGACGAAAGTTTAGCCTGATCAACTAAAACAAAGTTATATTTGCGTAGTGGCGCGCCAACGCAAAATTCGTCAATCGCCAAGGAAACGGAGTGTGTCCCCCCCAACCTTGAACAAATAGATAACTTCATAGTTGTTATCTGTTACAATGAAGTAGGCTACCGGATGACGAAAGCTGAAGTACAAGGTTCGTCCACCTAGCGCTGGGTGTGATGAGTCACGAACGGAACGTTGAGCTTAGGAGTTCCTGGTCTGTTTAGAGGAGTGCAGAGTTTAAGACAGATGACCGACCTCTTCAGCTCCGTGGGAGGATTTCCGTAATTTTTCCATATTTTTGAAGAGGTAAGGCAGACTGTACTTTTTAAGTATCTTCGTAATTTTGTTTCAAGGAAATTTTACATTTTTATTCAACTAAACCGTTTAAACACCAAAAATTAATTTAAACTTGGATCGACCGGCAAAGCCATTCCTTCATGAAAATGAAACATGAAACGGCCATTTGGCACATATATAATGTTCATGTTAAGTAAGATATGATTTCATTTCTTTTAAAAATGTATGCTACGACTTGTTTTACTTAAAAGACGTATAAATTAAACACGTAACGACCTTTTGGCAAATATATAATACTCACGTTTAGTTAAATATAAATTCATTTTATTTAAAATGGTATGCTACGGCTTGCTGCACTTTAAAGTGTAAAGTGAACATGTAACGGCCTTTTGGTAAATGTTTAATGTTCACGTTAAGTGAAATATAAATTCATTTTATTTCAAATTGTATAGTATGGCTTGTTTTACTTTACAGTGTAAAAAAAACTTTAAATTTATGAAAATTTGTATTTGTCCTTAACGATTTTAACGTTATACTGTAATGCTTTGCGCTAAAACCCATTATATGGTTTTAATTTATTTATTGGTGAAATATTGTACTTATTGAATTTGGAAGAGAGTAACGTAGTAGTTATGGAATAAAAATGTCTAGGTAATAGTCAAACAACAAAATTATTATTGTTTTAATTGTTCATTTATAATCATAAACTTAGATCACCGTAGTTATAAATTTGTCTGATAGCGGTAATAAGTAAATAATAAATTCAGACTTAAATTCATTTTTTTGTTATTGTTAAGTTGTAAAACTCAGTCTATGTATTTATTACATGTCTGCCTAAAACCTAAACTTATAATTACCATTTAATTTATGTTTATCAAACGAAGCGTTAGCCTATGTGTCAATAAATGTGAAAGTAGAGTAATAAATACAATTTCAACACACATACAATTCAAACCAAATCAGAATAAATTAACAATCTTGTACAGTAATATCAAGTAGTCGTGGGCCTATTTAGTTAAAGTACAAAGTAATACAATCTGTCCGGTCAAATGTATGATTCTAAACTTATGTCAGTCAGTTTTAACAATGTGTTTTATTGTTCAATTGTAATTCTTTTAAAGATAGTAAATATGAATGGTAATGTGTACGGTTAATAATGTTTACTAAATATATTGTAAAATTAAGACCAAAATTAATTAGCGATTCAGTTCATATAATATATAAACTGTAAAGTCTTAATTGAATGATAAAGATTAACTCAAGATAAAAATAACTTGCTGGTTATAAACTTTGAATATTTTGGAGCAAAAATGCTGAGGTATCTTGATAACTACTTTATTATGTATTCTTAAATACTTAAATGCATATCTTATTTTATCGAATTGTAGATTGGTCAGCATGATATTTTTTATTATTTTATTGGCACAATATAATTATAATTATTGTATGAAAACTGTATTGTATGATTGTATGTAAGCACTGTTATGCTGTTTTACTATTTATAAGGAACTGTATAAGGTTCTGGTTTTCGTTCCAGACTGTACGTCAGGCAAACTGCACGCGCCTGGACATTGAGCGGCACAGACTGTACGCGGGGTCTACTGGGAGCTTCGCTGACTGTGAGGAGTACGCGCACCTCACTTCCTTGTGTCACTACTTGACTGGTTGTGGAGTCACGGGCCTGAGAAGTGACTGCGACACGATAAGTCAAACTTTTATAATTCTTGTATGGCCATACTCAAATATTGAACTTGTGTACACGTTATCTGAAAGCAGCTGTGGACTTTGTGGACAGTTGCAGGACTCGCTCGCTAGTGAGTGTCTTCACACCAGCTTTTTGGATTTTTGCCTTCGCATTTTAGTGTAGTTTTGCCTTAAAATTTATGTGTAAAATTACCTATATTTATTTGTGTATTGTCTATGTTTAATGGTAAGTCTAGTATGGTGGCCACCTACGTTTTAATTTTCATGCCTCTTATTTATAAAATATTTTACCAATAATTGGATGGTTTTAACTTTGTGGCGTTTGCCACTTTATTTTTGTTAGCCGATGGACGGGGCGGCAGCAGTTTCCTTCCAGCTGGTCCAGTCGTTGCTTTTCCAGATGGTTATCCTCTTCTTCTAGATGTTTCTTTGGAATTCTGCCTGTTATGGTTTGTTCTAGTGTTCAGGCTTCCAGATTTCTGGAATTAGGTTTTCTCGCTCTCTTCTCTTCAGGCTTCCGTTGGGCGTGGACGTTCTACGAATTTCAGTGGTTGGAGTTCAAAATCAAAGCTGGCTGCCGCTCCCTTGACGAACCGGCACGGTTTTTTGGTGTTCAATATCGTGGCCTGCCTTCCAATCAACGTTCCACGACCTCATTTAATTAATTAGGGCCAGTCACTCAAGTTATTGATAATTTGAAATTGGTTGTCACTGAAGTTAACCTTTTCTTATAATTATATAAACAGTATAACTATAGTTGGCGCATGCCGATAGTATTAAAGTACCTACTGAGAATAGGTAACAACTACTCAGAAATTGTGGTATAGGAAATGCCAGATACTTAGAACATTTTAGTTATTTCTTACAAAAACCAAGCCTAGGCCTAATTTAACTCTAATTGAGAAAGCTATTGGATTTTCAATTTTGCTCAGGTCCTGCTCAGGTAAGTGATTTTTTTGTTGAGGTTTGCATGCATGAATGGTTACTTGTTTAAACTAAGTCTGCCTTGCCAGTGAGAGCTATAACAACTACGGGAGGGACAGGTCCAAGTATTGCCCCTAAAAGAAGTAACCCGCTACGGGGCGGCGCCCTGATAAAAACCTTCATTCAGCCTACACTTGGTATTGGTAGTAACCATAAACACTGCCTGCTGACTTTACTACTTCAACCTCGCCTATGCAACCGACTGGGACTCTGGACGTTACAAGCCGTGCTGCCCGGCACACCGTCCTAGAGCATTCGGTATGTGTAGATATTGTGTGTTACTTTGTCAATCTATTGTCTAATATTAAATGTTTGGGTCTGCCTACCTGGAATAAATGAAGCAGGTGACCCCCAGCAGTGTTCTCTCTTTCATCATCCCAGTGCTTAGCCATGTAGCCTGTAACATTGAAATCAAATCATTTATTGCCAAGCAACTTTTCGGTACAGGTATCCGTGTTGTTTTTTTTCTTACAGATAGTTACTTTTGTGTACTAAATCTATCATTTAACATTGGTAAAAGCAAAATAATACATTTATTGTACTATACCTATCCTTTTCACTATTTACTAATCGATACTAATAGTAAGGTTTTGACATACGAATCATTTTCTGTAATATGGAAAAAACTGTTCATTGCATTTACATTGGTGAATGCAAAGTAATAACAAAGTAGGAACAATTAAGTAATAACAACCATCAAAAAAATCTACAAATAACAACTAAAACTTTATTGTATAAAAGTCTCCTACAGAGCATAAACAGTTTTCCGTTAGTGCATTTTTAACGTTTCTTTTAAACGAATGAAGAGCAAGTTATCATTTTCCTGCAGTAATCAGAACACGAATATATTTTGCTTGGCAAATCTTCTTGTTTTCCATCAAGGTTGGCAATACACCCCCAGACAATCAAGTAGTGGTTACTAAAGTAAATTATATATCATATAGCTAAATAAGTAAATATATTAAGCATAGAAAATTAATAACTGAGAAGAGGAATAACGATGCTACCCATAATGTATATTGCAGAAGTGGTTAGTGAAACTGGTAGTAAATTAAAAGAGTTATTAAAATATAAATTATAGTCTAAAAACTATAAACAATGTACAAAAACAATTTTGGACTAAAATTGAAAGAAACCATTCCTAGTTCTGGCCTTAAAAGGTTTAACAGTGCAAACGTTTCGAGCTTCTGTGTGCCTCATCCAGCATTAAACAAATTAATAATACTCTATGATATGTTCCTGTCTTAGTATACTAATGCATAATAAAATGTCCCCTTTTCTGGGTACTGAGTTTTTGTGTATTGAGCGTCCGGTATGTTTCCAACACTATCTATATTATATTGCGAACAGTGCCCACCGCGACATACGCTTAAATCACCTTACAAACTTTACCTTTTTTACAGTTTATGTTTGGTATGCTGATATTGTCTATACTTTACAAAGTGCCCCCCACCATAACTTTTAAATGGTTCATAATATAAAATCCCCTGAGGGTATGCGGAATACGATCACCTGAGATCGTTTTCGTAAATTTCTGGAATTAAACTGTAGATATGGGCAGTTATAAAGGCTATTAATAGCTGTAAAAAATAACAAACAGTAAAAGTAATTCAGAGAATTAGTTAAGTAACCACACATATTAATAAAATTTCGCTCCACAAACCACAATGGGTTCTGATTGTCCAAAGGTAAAATTATAATTACAATATAACGCACGAAGTCAACTCAGAGACCTCCAGTTCACCCTTGTTCTTTATTTATAAAACTCGTTAAATCTATAAGTAGAAACCGTCAATATTTGTCAGCTGAATATAGTTCGTGGAATGATAGTCGATAAATGCTGGAGCTAAAACGTTGTATCTAAGATTGGATGTCCAATACAATTAGAAACCAAAATAAGCGTATACAGTTTGTAAAGATAAGATTCTAAGCGTTTATTTCCAAGCATAAAATATTACTTATGTACACATTTGTATACTAGTGAAAAACAAAAGAAAATTATAAACATTTTAAAATTGCCCATTTCCGCCGCTTGTCTAACGGTCTACTAACGACAACTAATTGTAGTTTGGAAAGCTGAGGTTATTTGTTATAAATATTTTAGTTCAAAGCTCCATTGTATTCAACACTTGCCTTAACAGAAACAGTAGTATTGAGAGTATTTTATTACAATTTCCAGTTTTATATCAACGAATTTAAAAAATAAGACATATTTCGATTTATTTTATTCTATCAGATGATACAAAAAGAACTGATCATGGTTAAAGTCTCAAATAATAAATGATTACGAGGTTCTGAATATTGTTTGCATTTTGTGAAAGAAAATAATATGAACTGTGTAGTAATTCTCTTCATTTAGGTATTCAATTTGAGCAGCTGATGAGCCTTCTCGTGACGTTTTGCAGCCTAGGCTCTCAGCGTTACGTTAGTTGATTGTTGTGGAACCTGGTTCGTGTGAATATATATATATATATATATATATATATATATATATATATATATATATATATCTTACAAAAAGTGATAGCCGATATATAATGAATAATATATAGTTTAAAAATATTTATACTACGCAAAAATATATTAATTCGTTTAAACTAAATTTTCGATGGGATCCTTAATGAATGTGATGCCATTAATATCTTTTAATCGTCTCCACCCCCCCCCCCTTTTACAGGAGATTTTAGGAATAAGTTCACTTCTTTCAAAATAGAAAAACCTGCCCACATTCAGGCCTACTATAAACACTCATCGGAAACGTATTATGTATTATTAATGGTTTCTTGTATCACTGTACTATAATCATATTAATCCCTAATATAGCAATATTTAGGCTATTATTAGTACCTTTAATTTTATAATACATGTTATGCCAACATATAAAATATACTTAAATGGCATAAAATATATTTAAACATTTTATATATTATATATATATATATAATATATATATATATATATATACTATATATATATATATATATATAAGTACTACAGGAAACACAATGTTGTGCAAAAATGGAAATCAAATAAATGTGAAAGTAGTAAAAGTTTTTAAATGTTTTATATAAATTTTCAATTTAGAAGGACACTTCCCCTGTCTGATCCGACAATGAACTAATCAAAGTAAGTTATATAAGGTCTGCACCAAAGCCACGGCTCTGATAATATATCATTAGCGATATCGTTTAATCTTTCATGCTAGTGAAAAAATCTGCAAATTCTGCTCACTAATTAACATTAGATTTATTTAGACTGTCTCGTAATCTACAGGAATTACAATAATTTAGATATTTGTCTGTAAACTATATTATAAATAATCAGCACGGTAATGAAATACGTTATTAAAATATTATTGATATGTAAATCATTCAATAAAAGTTTATTTACTTTACTTGCTCCACCGGGGTTATAAGAGCCGCATGAGCCTGAAATATGCTCTTCCGGTCGATGACGACTTCACTATGGGTAATTTTTAGGCTTGGCTGTTGCTGGTTGTTTTGCGGTTGGAATGTTCATGTTGAACTAGGTCTTGCACTAAGCAGTTTTGAATGGATGAATATTTATTTTGGAGAAAATCCCTTAGAGCTTCCACCCATTGGTAAATAATACTCTCACCAATGTGATCTTCAGGCTATTAGTGTTGCTGCTGGAATCTTCAACGTCTCCCACTAATTCGAAGTTGTTGCTGGATACATATTTATCTTGGAGAAACTCCCTTAGTGCCTCCACCCATTGGTAAATAACACTCTCACCAATGTTCTCCATAAAACATGGAACTAACATGTACTCCCTATACTACTAATAACCTTTATTCCAAGTGTGATATCCAGACTCTCAAATCAACGTTTATTAACCATACTACTTTCAACCAGTACTTAAAGTACAACATCAAGACTCTGAAAACCAAACTCTCTGTTATGCTACTGAAATGATCTGCAAATTCTGCTTACTAATTAACATTAGCTTTGTTTAGACCGTCTCGTAATCTATAAGAATTACAATAATTTAGATATTGTGTCTGTAAACTATATTATAAATAATTAACACTGTGATGAAATACGTTATTAAAATATTATTGATATGTAACTCATTCAATAAAAGTTTATTTACTTTACTTGCTCCACCGGGGTTATAAGGGCCGCATGAGCCTGAAATATGCTCTTCCGGTCGATAACGACTTCACTATGGGTGATTTTTAGGCTTCTGTTGCTGGTTGTTTTGCGGTTGGAATGTTCGTGTTGAACTAGGTCTTGCACTACGCAGTTTTGACTGGATGAATATTTATTTTGGAGATAATCCCTTAAAGCTTCCACCCATTGGTAAATAATACTCTCACCAATGTGATCATCAGGCTATTAGTGTTGCTGAGTTTTTTGCTGCTGGACTCTTTAACGTCTTCCACTAATTTGGAGTTATTACTGGATACATATTTATCTTGTAGAAACTCCCGTAGTGCCTCCACCCATTGGTAAATAACACTCTCACCAATGTTCTCCATAAAACATAGAACTAACATGTACTTTCTATACTACTAATAACCATTATTCCAAGTGTGATATCCAGACTCTCAAATCAACGTTTATTAACTATACTACTACTCAAAGTATAACATCCAGACTCTGAAAACTAGAATCTCTGTTATGCTACTGAAAGGATCTGCCGATTCTGCTAACTAATTAACATTAGCATTGTTTAGACCGTCTTGTAATCTATAAGAATTACAATAATTTAGATATTTGTCTGTAAACTATATTATAAATAATCAGCACGGTAGTGAAATACGTTATTAAAATATTATTGGTATGTAACTCATTCAATAAAAGTTTATTTAGTTGACTTGCTCCACCGGGGTTATAAGAGCCGCATGAGCCTGAAATATGCTCTACCGGTCGATGACGACTTCACTATGGGTGATTTTTAGGCTTCTGTTGCTGGTTGTTTTTCGGTTGGAATGTTCATGTTGAACTAGGTCTTGCACTAAGCAGTTTTGAATGGATAAATATTTATTTTGGAGAAAATCCCTTAAAGGTTCCACCCATTGGTAAATAATACTCTCACCAATGTGATGTTCAGGCTATTAGTGTTGCTGAGTTTTTTGCTGCTGGAATCTTCAACGTCTTCCACTAATTTGACGTTATTGCTGGATACATATTTATCTTGGAAAAACTCCCTTAGTACCTCCACCCATTGGTAAATAACACTCTCACCGATGTTCTCCATAAAAACATAGAACTAACATGTACTCCCTATACTACTAATAACCATTATTCCAAGTGTGATATCCAGACTCTCAAATCAACGTTTATTAACTATACTACTTTCAACCAGTACTCAAAGTATATAGTGTTTTCATGTATGTTGAATACCCAAGTAACCGACATAGTACATCGCTAAAATATAGAAATCAATATAAACCCTTTTTTATCCAAAATACCACCCATTTAAACTGTGAAGAAATAATTAAACGAACAAGTAAACATGTCCTTAATTATATATTTTGAACACTTATACAGCTGATTGAGTTGTTTGCAGTTCCGTAGAATTTTATATTTGCATGAAAAAATGCCAGCTGTTGCAGTGTTCAGCAAATAGCAAATTAAGAAACATTAGAATAGAAGTCTGACTGAAATTTTTCTACACATGACGAATTTGTTTATTTTATTCTGAGTATTATGTAACTAAACATGGTTATCACACAAATGTATTTATGATAAGATTTGATTCCTTTATTATTGTGTGATAACATATATTTATAGTAACAAATAAAAATAGACCGCCCCTTGTAATAACTCAACAAACCACATTTAAGAAAACACGAGCTAGCGCTGCGAGTCAGCAACAATTTCAAATGTACGCAATATGCAGTGTTGTATGGAAAACACCGAAATTTATAACAGCCGGATCGGGCTATTCTCTTCGATGGCATATTCCCAGAAACCAGCAGGCACAGGTAATGGTAATTGTAATGGAAAATACGATACTATTCAGATAAGTTATAAAATCGTGTAATTACTAAAATGGTTTAAAAAAAAATAGGGTAGTAGTGAACTCAAAATGGTAAAAATTTACATGCATCGTGTTGTATCAGGTTTACTCATACTTATACTTCTTTAGGAGCGGTGATTGTTAAAACTAAGGCAGGAAGCCGGTTGGCCGGAAAGTAATCATATCCATTCCGTACTTTTCTTGTCTATATATTTGTGTATGTCCGCGTATATTAGTCCGCATTTCGAATCGTAAGACTTCCAGTGGACAAAAATAGCATCAATGATGTTCTACTGAAAGGCAAGGAAGTTTAAAATCTGTCACTTTAGCACTTATACAAGAAGAATAATACAAACACTGAAAGCAGATGTTTTTCTTCTGAAGTAGGCTTCTCAGACTTAGCAAATATATATTTTATAGTAAATTAGTATATATTTTCATGATAATAGCATAAACTCAACTATAATACAGAAAATACATGAATTCTGAAAATATGTTCTAATGGCCTGAAGTGGACGCTTTTAGACCGAAGTAGGCTTTTAAGTCCAACGTTATATAATTTCTGGATTGTGAGAACAAGTTGTAAATACTTATAATTGTGTCGAACCAAACGAGCTCATACAAGGGCAAATTCTTATGAGCTTCACACTATAATGGAACTCCGTCATATTGCATCATACATGTGTTCACTAATATGATTCTAGAATGTAATAGTTCAAAATCCGCACACGGCCCTAACTCTAGTGTTACTGAATTTTGGAGCTATTCTATCTAATGTTGTAGAATGTTGCTGGAAGATCGGAGTAATTAATTGGTACTTATAAAACCCGTTTTACTCTTAGACTTCAGGGATCCAAAACCCCAGTCTTTAAACTTATATTCTAATAAATCTAAGATGGATCATAATAGTGAAGTATGTTTCAGTAATCTTCAACTGTCTCAGAAGTTTTGACAATGAAATTTAAGTTTAAGAGTTAAACTGCTAATTACATACATAATTAAAGTATTTATGTTTAGGAGGCTAAGTCATAATATAAATTTTGGTTTCCTTGTCATATAAAAAGACTTTAATTCTCAAAACTAATATCCCAAATTCCGGGGAAGGGCCACTAGACTTCGCTACTGATATGAGTATGTTTCATACCCCCTACATTATGTTGTTTAAGACACCCCCACCCTCCAGAAGGTTTCTGGTTCGCCACTGATCATGTGGCAAGGTATCTTGGGAAACATTTCTTCTGTAAACATGATTTTCCATGGAACTTCATTTCAAAAACTCCATAGACAAGAACGTTTGTGCATGTCTAACCAGAATTGGCTTAGCTAAAGCCATTAACTCAGGAGACTTACACAATTTCTCTTTTGTCTATCAGGAGGATTTAGAGATTTCTTTTCTGTATGTCTATAATCTTAAGACATCTTAACAATAAGATTAAGAATATATTTGAAACTTTGTACGCAACCTCAGTAAATTCTGTTACGGGAAAGGTAGTGTAGCGTATTCCTACTTCATATCACATAGACAATACCAAAGTGTAAGTATTTTGGACTTATTCCATACAGATAACGTCAATGGCGCTAACACAACACATAAAAGATGTCAATGTCGCGGTGAAGCGCGTACGGCGGTTATCGCACTATAACCGAATCAATCAACGACGAGCGTGGCTGTGAACGTTACGCGATCATTTCCTAGCAAACAGCTCGCCTGCCTGGCCATTGGCGGTGGTACGAATAACACCTACAAGTTCACCTCGGCCTCTTGGCACTAAATACACCTGGTGAAAAAGTTTATACTTTGTATTAAATAATAAGATTTTAATTCTTAATCCAATTATAAAATCTATAACATTTCTTAGTTTATCATAGAGTTTGAATAATATTAGTTTAAGAAATTAAGATACTATAAGATCAGATCAGATTTTATATCAAAACTAAAACATATTATATCAACCGATACTTTAGCAGTGTTTTTCTTAATTAACATTCTGCAAAACTAGGCACTCAGGTAGACAAAGTAGACTTGTTCAATATTTTACAAGTTAATAGGGATCCGTTCCAAAGAATTCTGTTACTTTCATGTAAGGTTTGCGTACTATTCTTTGACAAATGGGAACATTTTGTGACAAATTCATTCAGTAATATTCGAGAATAGTGTTGTACAGAATTTCAAGACTCAAATTTCTGATGACAACCGATACTTGGCAATGGTGTTTTTCGTGATCAATATACTGTACAACTTGGTACTCAGGCACACTAAGTCTAGCTGTTCAGTATGCTTGGCTACTACAAGGTAATTGGGACCTGTTCCAAGACATTCTGTTACTCTTTCAGAATTGCAAGGGTTACATACTATTCATCTTGTAATAGCAATATTCGTGAGGAATATTAAATGACTTTTTAAATATTTCCCTCATTTCAATTGTGTTATTTCATTGAAAAACATTTCGGCTTCATTTAATCAAGTCATTTCCATCTGTATATTTTGAAATCATACTATAAAATTGTATCTGTAGGTGAATCGTCTATAATTAGAAATACCCAGAAGTTATCGAAAGAGAAACACTGCCGCTAATACTCTCTGAGGAAAAGTTTAAGAAATAATGCCACTACGTAACTTTTTCGAAAGTAAATATTATTCCGTATGACAAGACTGGGAGTTACGCATAACTGGATAACTCACGGACTAGAGGATACTATAGGGCAACGAATCGTCTGCTGATTTGAGATTCTGAGGAGCTTCATTTGATTGGAATTTCAGGTCAGATTTAAACGCTATGTTTACTTTCAACAATAAAGCAAGATAAACAAATTTAATCACTGAGTCCTCAGAACAATGGTAAATGTCTGGAAAATTCTTCTTCGCTCACAATCCTTCCATCACCAATCACAAACTTCAAACAAAGAAATTTTAACTTAAGATTAATTTATTACATTGAAGAGCTTACTTTTGAACTATATCCTTTCATTTAAAAATGCTGCTTCGGCTTACTTTATTTAGACTCAAAAGCTCACACAAACTAATAATAATTTTTATATTCATGCTCAAGCCTATGTACTAGTCAAATATACAAAGCTAAAGAAAGAGCAGGTACGAGGTAGGTCTATTGTTTGCAGTCAGACAGAACAGTTGAACTCAAGCCACCGAGTCTCGGGTCCAGGCACAGAACTCGGGCCGGTTACAATGTAATTGTTCTGGGCGACATTTGAACACTTTTAATAAAGGGCCTTTCATGCAAAATCCTTTAAATAAGTTTTCCCTTCAACTATCCTACTCCCATTATTTTTTCCGTTACTATGATTAACGTTTGTATGACGCACGCAGTGATCTGTGCCTTAAATCAGTTTATGCTCAAGTGTCTGTAGTTCCGAGAAATGACAGCTACATTTTGTAATTTGTCTGCCTTGGCAACTGAACGCGTTCTAAATACCAAATACTGAACAGTTACATGCAAGGATTGTGAATCCATTACTCAAATGACTTTGTCGAAAAGAGATCGGTTACTCTTTTTCGGATAAGTATGTGACTGCCACAAAGAGATCAAAACACTTTTGGGATCCCTTGCTCAAGTGAATGTGTCACAAAGAGATCGGTTTTACTTTTGGGATCTGTTACTCGTGTTACTTTGATCAAACCGCGTTTCGTCAACTGACTTTGTAAACAAAACTATGAGCGTAAGCTCTTGTCAATTGTTGCATAATAACCGGTTTCAGTCCCTATTCGCCTCTCCAGCTCGGTTACAAAAAGTGTTGGGTAAAAGCAGTAGATTTCATCTGCAACACATGTCTACCTTACAACAGGATGGACATTGTATATATTATGATCAAATCCAAAGTAAGTTTAATAACAGGATTGGAAAAGATATTTGCTAATTAATTCTCTTCTTATTTATTAGAAAGGTTTAATGACGATTACATTTTATTTTTAAACTGGAGAATATTAAAATTGTATTTAAATATTTTATATTTTCTAATCGTCTTTGCCAAAATTGAAGCTTTTAAAAATTAATTGAAGTGCACAACCTGACGTATTTTTGAAACTACGAACTTTTATTAAGGTTTAATAAATCTCAGCCTCACACTTTTTGCGTAGGTACCTACAGCGAATTTATTTTTGCAAACAAGAAAATGTGTACGGAAGCGATTGTTGTGCTTGGTTGAGCGAAACAAAAACAACGATAGCAATTTCCTGAACATCGATCGATATTGTTGGCAGGAAAAGTGATACCCATTATTCTTTACGTTCTTTTAGGTTTCAACATTACGTTTCTTCAAGTACGACAAGGTATATAATAACTATTAAAAATTAAATCGTCGTAAATGTACTTTATAAAATCCATAAAACATATTACAATAATAACTAAAAATGTCTTATATAAAATATTACAAAATATTCTTTAGTCCATGCTAATAACTTGTCTATAATATTTACGCTTACTGTTATAGGAAGGCTTAGTAATTAGTACAAATCATATTTATTGATCATTAATCATCCCACCTTCTTTTAATATTCCGTATTAATTATTATATTATATTTTATATATATATATATATATATATATATATATATATATATATATTTACAGAAACAGGTTATTCTCTTCTTAAGAAATAAACCACGGTGTATTGGTTTGAAACATTTTTAAATTTTCGTGCATCTAGGTACACTTCTTCAGATAAATATACATGTATAAATATTTACATAAATTGTGAAAAAACATTAGGTTAGAACTCAAACAAGAAAAACAAACATTATAAATAAATACAGTAGATCAGCAGCTGATGGGCCATGGCACCTGAAGAAGTGTACCTAGATGCACGAAAATTTATAAATGTTTCAAACCAATATACCGTGGTTTATTTCTTAAGAAGAGAATAACCTGTTTCTGTAAATGTGTGAGCCATTTGGCACCAAACCTCTCTTTATATATATATATATATATATATATATATATATATATATATATATATATATAATATTATATATATATATATTTATTTTATATATATTTATTTATTATATATATTTATTTATTTATTATATATTACTTTGTATATGTTGCATTCATTTATAGGGAAAATAGTGGCAAAGCTCCAAGATATATATATTGTAATGTTATAAATATAATGTTAAGTATACATTACCGCAGTAAAATTATTATAGCACACATCATAAATTTAACATAAGTTCCATCCTGAAGTAACGTAAACTAATGATTTCTGTGCATAAGTATTAAGTAATAATAAGTAATATAAATTAATATTTAAGTTTAGATTATTACCTAAGTTAAATACGAAAGTGACCATCCTAAATTGGAAGTAATTTACGTCCTGAAGTAATGTACCTCAATAATTTTGTAGATCATTGATAAAAATTCTAATAAATTAAACTTTAGGTATATATTAACACATATAAATATAATATAATAATAAACAACCTCAATTAATCAAAATGTACATTCTGAGGTGATACAGATTAATGATTTGTGAAGAGCAGTATATATAAAGTAATATCAATAAAATTTTACAAATAGATTACAACTGTTATAATATAATGGTAATTAACATTAACTTAACATAATTTACAACCCGAAGTAACGTTTATCAATCATTATCGTAGTCATAGCAAGTAATATAAATTACATTTGAGTAAAACAATATAAACTGCGTCTTGAAGTATTGCAGATCAACGGTATTTGTGGTTCAGTAATATTAAAAATTATATTACTTACGTTACTTATACATTACCGCAGTTAATATTTGAAAGTAACCATTCCAGATTTATCATAATTTATGTCTCGAAGTAACGTACACTACATTTTAGTTACATATATACATTAGTAAATAGAAATTAGCTAAATTTTAAATATTTTATGTACTAAATAATCTTGATAAATGATTTTCATGGGTCACTAATAATAAGTGATATAAATTAAATGCCATGTAATTTAGTGGTACACTATCCTCCACACGCCATATGTCATTACTTTATGATTGACGTATTAGTAACTTGGCCTAAGTAACATCATCAATATTCATTCTCGTGAAATTATTATGCCTACTGTAAATGTAAACACACGATAAAAGAACCTTCCTGTGTCTCCAGTACTTTGCCATGGCTCTTTTAGACTCCCCAAGCACATCAGAGGGGACAAAGTAAACTGTCAGTTGAAACAATATAAATTTTTGTCAGAATATAAATAATTATTATTGAGGATAAGTATCTCTTGAGTGTACGAAAATTAAGTGTAATCACGCGATGTCAAGTTGTATCCAATAGATACATCCCTATCTCTAAGCCGACACAACATTAATATTCCACATGTCACTGACACACTACCAATATCATTGTTGCGTATAGACATACTGTTTGCCAGAATAATTATACATGCCAATGGTTATCACTGACAAATAAATAATACTTTTTTATAAATTTAAAATCATTGTATATTTTTACACTCATTGTAAGTGTAACACCATAACTGTGAAAAATATAAAGGGGGAAACGTAAAATTTCGTACTATCCTTTCTAATTATCGAGATACTTCAATTAATATATATGTATATATATGTAATATAAATGCTGAATTCAAGTACCTAGTGTTATGTGACAAAACTAACTTAGACTTTGAATATTATTGAGTGTCAACAAAGGGCGATGGCGACTGATAATTGTGCAGTTTTAAGGAATGAAGCCAAGGCTTTTATACTGCTCACATGTGTCTGTGACCTAAACCGTTTTAACTTTCACCGTGTTGCTCTGTTAGGAAAAATGTTTCTAAACTAGTTCAGGGCCATTAAGACTAGCGTTAAAGACATGGCTTAACTGACCATTGTGGTTTTTTTCAACTTTTTTATTTCTCAAATTATTGTTTAATTTACGGAATGAGGTCCTGAGATGACTGGACAAAGCGGAAAATGGGTCCTAATAGTTCAGACTATAATAATAGTCATAACCATATATATTGTCTTTTGTAAAGTTATACAGATCAGGTGAATGAAATTTATACCTTTTAAGTATTTAAAACGTTACAGATCACGTTTTGTCATTTCAATCAAAGTAAGAATCAAGGCAGACAAATTCATCACATCCCGAGACAACTACCGAATTGAAATATAGAAGGAGGATTTATTATCTTTATCAATTTCACAAAAAAATGTTTTGCTGTATATAACACGTTAATTGGTTCACTGCTCCTATAGTTTGTTATTGTCGATTATTATTATTATTAACTAACAATTAACCGCAACTTCTCTTACAAATTCGCAGGCTTTGCACGTAAATAAACAGGTCTAGATGAATTGAACTGTATTCTTGACGCCAACGTTGAGTTTGCGATCAAGAGAATGCGTCAAAAAGTGTATATTTATTGCCATTGTATTGTACTCTATTCTTAGTAAGTTTTGTGCCATACTTGATTTTGCCTTGTACCCGATAAAAAAATATTAATGGATCTTAGAAACCTACTTCATAAAAAATCAACCTATATGGGTTTAAACGTTCTTAAAATGTTTAGTAAAAGTAGATAGTAACTTTGCCTTTGATATAAATACCTAATATTTGCTAAAGCTGAACCGTGAACATTATATTTGTATTAAAACCTTATATTTTTTATTTGGATATTTTAATACTCTATGTTAAACAATGGTTGAAGTCAAGTATAAAGAAGGAAGTGTTTTTACTCTCCAGCTTACTCTATGCTTTCACACTAAAAGTGTAATCAAATTGAAAAACGCGGTTAAATTAATTGACATGTTGTTTTCATGTCATAAAGCAATGTTTTCACTGAACAATTAGCATCTTTCAAGTGATATTTCTCAATTATGGAGAAAACGATGGAAGTTTTGCCTAGGACGTAGGCCGGAGGGATGTTATGAAATAAGACTAGGCCTATATACATACAAGGGAAACTTAAGTATTTCCATACATTTCAGTACAATTTGTGGAATAGTTTACGTTTACAAAAAAGCAATGAAAGGCACTTTATATTTATAATATTATTAAGATGTAAGAAATATGTCGTTCTGTAACATTCTATTCACTAATATCCTTTTTGCGGAGGAATTTTAAATTTTTCTTTCTACTTTGTGTTTTGGTAATCATCACAAAATAGACAAAGTGAGAGTACGACAAACGAATTATCACATAACAGGATTCTCTGAGGTTGTATGCAAAAGTTCATACATATAGTTCAAATAATTTTTAAGATAACCTGCGTATATACTGACATGTATAAATAAAATTCAATCCCCTGGTAGACAAAAAGAAATTGATAGAAGACTACTAAGTGATAGAATTCTATAAGATTAGGTTGAATCTAATAGACGGGCATGAGCTATCATAGAATTGATTCTTCTCAACGTAGAAGTGAAATGTCATATTAAAATTTAAGAATGACTCTTTCTAGAGATATTTGGATAATTAGACGACGTGTGTTACAATTTTTTGTATTCAGATGAATAAACCCCAAGTTTCACGTGTGTAAATATCATAGTGTTTGATTATACTTTTATGTTTATAAAGTGATTTATTCAGTTTTGTTTTTGTCATTAGTATTAAGGTTATCAACCAAATCCCATAATGTAGCATACATAATTACAAAAACTTTATGTTGCTTATATAAAAAAGAAACTTCGATAATGCTCAGGCAATATAGTTAAATATTTAAGAGATTTTATTATGATTGTTACGTCTTAATTTAGGTGTTAAAATCACTCAAAAAATGCGCTTACTCTATATAACTCGTCAAGACTAATATAAGATCTTTGTGCTGTACAAAATGTCATCACCAACACAATGGAATATATACTTGCTGAGAGGATATGATTTATTATCCCAACTTACAACTTCTTGGAATACTTTCTCGCCAAGTTGGTTACTTGTTTCTTCTTTGTTCACTCGAGTGTTAACCTCGCTGCTTTGTTCCACCTACAACGTGTTAATCTCACAGTATGAGCCACTTAATGGCTGCTATTAGTGAGCCTTTAGAATAGATTTCAACTGTGTTCGAAGGAACCAAGGTACAACCATCCGCTTTATAACACCATGTTGTGAACTAGAGTGTACAAAGTAAAACTAAAACTAACTGTGAAATGTGTATAACTGTTACGAATTGAACAATATATTGAATTAATACAGCACTTTTATGAACTTTAGAGTTTTAATATTAGACAAATAGCAGTATCCGTAAGTGTGACAGTTGTAAGTTGTTGAACATCGCTTTGACTTGATCGGATGGAATAACTGATGATAAACTGAAATCGACTTGCTGTTAGTACAAGCAAACAAGATAAGCACAATTTAGCCTTAATCACCGTGGTGCAATTACCAATCAACGTAACCTATTTGGATTTGCGTAGTTAATGTAAACTCCTCTATACAGTGATTCTGTCTCAGGGCTTAGTGAAATAGGATTATTTTGTATACAGAATCCAACTGAAACACAAATTTCCTTACAACAGAAATACATTGTAATTTTTTCCTTAAGTAGAAGTTAATTTGAACCTCATAAGAACAATGTAAGGAAAGAAAGTTTGCACTTTTATTTTCTGGCCTTAAATCTCAGATATTGATTAAGAAATAATCTAATAATTTACAATACTTTTAAATCATATTTGTTACTTTTTATTACTAAATTACTTTAAACAAAACTAAAAATATTTCCTACTACAAATATTGAGCTCGTGCATCCTCAATGGATTGCGAGAAAAAGATTAATTAATTAAAAGAAAGTAGTTAAAGTCGTATATATTAACTGTAGGTAAATATTTTATATGTCTTATTTATGCCTAGATAAGTAAGATAGCATATCGATCGAATAGTACAAATTTGAACTGTTTCAGGTCTTCAGTTTCACCACATAGCGTTTTGCTTAATTTCTTTTGATACAGTTTTTACTTGTCACATCTGCTTTTGTGTACCAAAAGTTAGATGTTTCTGAAAAAGAGATAAAACATTTCAAAACTTTTTTTGATGTATATTAATAACTTGTAACTATTGATCTTCTAGACATATTTTAATATTAAGCGTAACATCACACACAAACTATTCATAATATCACTTCCGAAACTCAAAATTAGGATGAATTAAAAGACGATCTCCTTTACTTTTAAGTGGCTAGCGAATTCAATAATTTTCCTCCACCATGTCTGGACCAAGCCCATCTTTAAGAAGTAAATGCCAATACAAAAATTTACTAGTGGGTACCTTCCATAGTCTTCATTGGAGGAGGTGGAAGTGGCAGGCATCTGGAGGGATCTCAAGACGGAAACGTCCAACGGCATCGACGGAATGTCAGTGTGGCTGACCAAGTGTTTCTTGAAGCACATCTTTACACCATTTACTAAACTGATAGATCATTCTTTCGCCAAAGGCATTTTATCTTCAGCTTTAAAGATAGCAAGGGTGGTTGTGATCTTCAAAAAGGATGATCCTTGCATCGCAAAAAGTTGCTATCTTTTTTTCCATTCTTTCAGGCCTTGGGCAACATTTTTTAGAACTTTTTCATTAAATGGCTTAAAGTTTTTCTTGAACGGTTAAAAATTCTTAACCCTGAACAGTTCGCATTTAGGAAAAACAAATCGACCATTTATCCTGTCATAAATCTCATTGACAGCTAATTGCTTAGAGAGGCGAGAATAAGTGCTCAGCATATTTGTCAACTTTTCAATGGCCTTTGGTCTCCGTCAACAAGAAAAGGAACACTGACTCCTAAATAACAGATATACTAATTTCAACCATATTCCCTATTTTATGTATTACGCTAAATAAAGTCTATAAGAAAAACTGTGATTTTATATTGTAAACCAATCCTATGCCTTCTCATTTCGACACTTCTCCAAGACAGTACAGCTGACGAATGAATATAAACGTCCATTACTGACACTTTTTGACAACAGTAATTTTGCAGTCGTACATATGTATATATTTTTCCCTGTCGAAACTGAATTTAAACAGACGAAAGTTAACACTGTTTTGACAAATTGTTATTCAAATTTTGAATATCTCAACCAAGGATACTGAAATATTACGTATCTTATATGTCTACTTCTGTTTTAAAAAATATCTTATGCTTTTATCATACTACACTATAAATGCTTTCACTAAGAAGACACTTCAATTTAGAAAATTTCTTAAAAGCCACTAGTGACTGCTAGTTAAATAGTTTAAATTGTTTTTTAAAACTGGAATTTTCTTCTCGTTTTTGCTTTTAATCGACAAGAATGATACTTGTGGTACATTTTTAAATAAAACACATACTGTAGTTGCATATTAAACCATGCTTAGTTGTGCTTTAAATGAAAACTTCTTTTACGTTAGTTTAATTCTAATATTTCACAATGATTAAATAAATAGATTTTTATTCATCAAAGTTTAACCACGATTACTCAGGTAATTCTAATCAAATATTAAAACAAATGAGTCTGCATAATCGATGTCTATGAGAAGACCGATATCGGTGTTGGGGTGGAGTTTAAGAGCTTCAGTTTAATTTTATTAACAATATTTTGGCAATAATTCTGTGTAACATGATTATAACCTCATTTAATTCCAAACATACCCAATAGGCATTAGGATGAACGGCTTAATGAACAGTAAATGAGATAATAATTCTGCTTCAGAATGCTTGTTTAGCAACAAGTCTCCTGGGTAAGGAAATAGGACATTCAAACCTATTGCAGTATACTTCTTTAATTTTGTTTGAGTAGCCAAGAGGGCCTAAGAGGAAACCCCACTATCCATAAAACAGTCTTTCTAAACGTACATTTTTATGCAATTTAACTAATAATGATATTGACTGGACATACTAAAAGTACGTATTAAACAACAAATGTGGCTAGTTACTCAGTTACTTTTTGACATGGAGAGGAAATACTTAATCTGATGGATATGTATTATCGTTAAATGATTTTCTAAGAAAAGCTACCTATATTTATTAGGTTTAATAGGTTTCATAGATTAATTTCTTATACCAATACGTAAAGACATGCCTTTTAAAAATATAAAAAACCATACATTTACTAAAATTCTTCACAAGACTAGAATCTTAATAACAAATTGTATAAATGTTTTAGTGGGTAAATTATAATGAAGAACAGTTTTTTATATCTTTCGGGAACCTCAGCATTATACTTTATTCTAAGTAAACTTTATTCCAAGTGATTTAAAAATCTTAGGATCTGGCATAAAAATGCAATGTAATAATACTATTCATACTAATGACCTAAATATCATAGAACCTCATATATGAATCCAATATCTCTGCCCCATACACTCACAGTTCTGTTATTTAACCTCAGTGGCGTTTCCTTTAGTCTTAAGCACCCAATTATTTGAGAGTTGATTGTACGATGGGAATATGTTCCTATCAATCAAACAACTATACATCTAAATATGCTTTTCATTTTCGCTTTGTTCAATTAAATGCCTCCAACTCTCTTTTAAGTTACGAGAAATTGTATGTAAAGTTGTTCGATACAGGTAATATTATAATAATTTAAATATTTAATCACCAATAATTATTGGTTAACACTGTTGATTAACGCAATGACTTGAATTAGGACGTTAGGACTTTAGAAATGATACGAGTAAATGCTTCAGTATTTCTGGCTATGTTAAATTTCTATGTACATTGTAATGGGACACATAATGCCATCGGAGCGGAGTGGTAATAATTTCACATTTACTCATTTCATTCATAATTTTATCGATGGCCTGGAGATGCGATAAAAAGTATATTATTCTACCTCTCCAAAGGTTTTGATTGTGTACATAATGCAACCTTGTTGTACTATATGTGGCCAAGTGTTATACGCGATCTACCATAAGACTGGCTCTCCCCTAATGTTTGAGACAAAGAGGAGTGCGTGAAGATTGCAGGTCGACTGTTAGACAGCGGTCAATATTAGTCAGCTTTTCCCATATTTACGTCAACAGGTAGACCTTATCAAACCAATATACCTTGGGATTGAAATAGATAAAGTCACAAAATCATTTGTTCTAAGGTTTTGTTTATTTCCTGCGCAACATCGCAAAATTTTTTTATATGGATATAATAAATAGTCTGATATGGCCTGAATATAAAGAAGATGTTCCAGATCAAAACAATTAAAACTTTAAAGAGTTCTTACTTTCAAAAACAGCTCTCATAATTATGTTTAAATTAAACCCCAGAGAGTCGCGCAAAGAGACCTATAGTGAGCTCAGATTTAGAGGGATATTTTATCCTACCTCTATATTTTCGAGGTCATCCTGTTCTGTCGGAAAAAATGTGAGTTGGTATAGGGCAAGAATGTCCATGAGTATAGAACAAGAGGTAGGGACAATTTTTTGGAAGCGAACAAAACGGAACGATAGCTTTTGAAAGCTCTCCATCTCAAGTTGGTGTCAGACTAATCAATAGGTCCACTTATATGACCTCGTAATATCAAACAAATCAATAACCAAACAAAATATTATTGCCATCATCATCAATATAGATCTGTACCTTTTTGTAGAATATAAATTAAGGTGGAAATTTATCAAAGTTTTTTTGTGACCGAAGTACAAACATCCGTAATGCCAGATTATTTTAAAAGGTACAGTATATACTTAGCCAGCTTTCCAGGTAGCTCTGGAGAGAGATGAGGAGCTTCCTAAAAGACAAAAAGCGTTTTTGATGCTGTCTCCTTTGTATCCAGATCAGTTGTCATAATCTTAGAATCCTAGACTTCCACACATGTATCAGCTACCATATACTAAGGGACCACCAATTATTTCAATTCCCGGTGGTTCATTGCTTGGTTTAACATTAACTTGTTATCGAGTACGACAGGTATTTAGTTTATTTGATAGCCCCGTGAGAAATTCGTGATTCATTTTGTAAACAGTATTTATAATTATAATGTATAAACTGTAATATAATTAAAATTAATCTAAATAGTACAAGAAACATTATTTAGCTATGAAATAAAACAAGGAAATCAGTTATTAACAAGAGTCTTTATTATAAAATTATTCATATCAGTGGCGTTAACATGACATTCACAAATCTTGTTACGCGAGAAACGTGTTAATATTTCCTTTATTAAAATTCAAATGATTGAATACCGCTCAGAGATACACAAAAACATGTTATCGACACGGTTTACTGTTTTTATGAAGAATTGAAAAGGTTGTTGAATGATTTCATTATACCTGACAATTAAAATGTAGTCTGTAAAATGCTGTAGGATATGTGTAATTAATTAATTATGCATGGGCAGCTGTTAACACGTTGTGTGTTTTTTACAGTTCTATGAAGATAGTTACTATTCCTGCGGCCAATCTGTTGTTTAGTATTTACGAGTACAAATTGAGGTACAGCCTTTGCGATGCCCCTTACTGAGTAGTTGTGCTTCAGGATATTTATAACTTATTAACTATGGTGTGGTAACAGTTGTTTACCGTTACCTGAAGTTAGTTATTATTGCTGGAACCAGTCTGGTGTTGGTTGGTATTGACAAAGTGAGCTACAGCCTTGCGATGCCTGTGACTAAATAGTTACGCTTGAGGATATGTGTAAGTAATTATGCAGTGACAGCTGTTAATACACTGTGAGTTGCTAATCGGTCCTCGAGATTACTTACCATTCCTGCGGCCAGTGTAGCGTTGGTTGGTATGTACAAATTGAGGTATGACTTTCGGTTTACTGAATGACTGAATAGTTGCGCTTTTGTATATGTGAAAGTAATTAATGATGCAATGACAGAATCGCATGATTATGTTTTTCCAGAACAATTGAGTAATTGGATATTTATATAAGCAGATTAATATAAGTAAACCGCTATGTATGAAGTAAACTGATTTAAGTTAAGTGCTGACAGAAAGATACCAGGGACAAGCTGCACTGACCAAAGCACTTAGAGCTGGAAGATTTAATGCATTATTAACGCTCCATTTGGGAATTGTTCCACAGAATATCGACTGTATAAATCATCAGTTTTGCGGTGCAGACGCGGATATTTTATAATCACTTTCAAGAAACCGATAGGACATTAAATTATACAGTAACAATAAAAGATTTTAAGTAACACTTTTACTTTGTCTGCTGGATCATATTTTAAACCTGTACAGTTTTATTATACGAGCAAGCCTGTATACAGTACAATTAAATTACGTTCTTCACATGATATAGAATTTGATCTATTTGTAATTCCACTGTGAAGTTAACTAAGTAAACACTGTATGTATACTAATCTTTGTATACTCTATCTATGCATAATTGTTACTTAGAATAACTTGGTAATTTTATAACAAGTTTAATTTCTTTTCTTGTCTTTTGGTAAGGTAAGGTGAGTAGTGTTTAATGAGCTCGGTAATAACTTCTATGGAAGCTTGGATATGTACAGAGAGTCTCACCAAAAAGACCTGATTCGTTGTAATCTGCGGGTTGACTGCTAAATCTATGAGTACCTCTTCCCTTATACTGGTAGCTTGAGCTTCACATTTATAACACAGAGGTACGCAGTAGTCCAATATAACAAGAACAGTATTGGTGGACAGGTATAATGACTGTATTAAAGAAACTCGTGCCGTGTACAGTGTGTTTAATGATATTTATATGTAATAATTTCGGGTGGATCTATTACTTCAATTAGCTAAAACCCATCAATCAGATGGATGAGCTTAAACAAGTGTAATGCGTAACATTGGCAAAGTAAGTTTTATTTTATTAATATGGGTAGTAAATAATTTTCAAATAAAAATTTCAATAATATTAATTTTATATAAATAAAGGCTTTATACATCAATGAAAACATCATCAGACCCATACATTTGTAATCAAAGTGGTGACATTAAGTGTGATTCCGGAGTAAAGTTTTACAGAAATAAAAATCAATTGCAATTTTAGTTTTGTTTTTAATTTATTAATAAAACAAAATAAAAATGAATCTACTTACATTTACACAAATCCCAAATGTGTATTAATTTTCTTGGTCAGTGCGACAACATAAACTTGACTGTGGATCCGTAAATAAATTAGACCGGGAGTAAAATTAAACGGTCCGAACTAACTGTTTTGATCGCAGTAATTTTTCATACGTACCTTATATGTTTTCTTTATCGGGATAAAATGGCAAATTAAAATTATGACACTATATTTTATAATGATTCGCTAGGTATACGTCATCGTGATATACAGTATATTGAGTATTGCATGTTTTAATCTGAAGTCTCGATTAAAATTTCTTGAAAATACCAAGATTTACTTTAAAGGTTCCATTGAACGTGAAATAGAGTCATACAGCACGGCGCAGCGCCCCAAGCGGTACGAGATGACAAACTGAGTGCAATCACCTGTGCTGCTCTGATTGTATGGACCTGAGCTATGACTGTCCTATAATGCTATACCATGTATTGCTTAACAAATATGGCAAGCGGTAGTAGCAATATAACACGGTAAAATAACTTTTTGAAAACCTACAATTATAGAATTACAATTATTTCAATCAGAGACATATACGGTATGCATCATTGCACTTCTAGTGTTAATCATTTATTTACTCCTAATTATACATAAACTAATTTGGTCATTTCCGCTTCTTTTTTATACTCTATCGTTTCTAGTTTGTTAGTATTCTTGTACATTTAACAATTGAGGGCCTATGTCATTATTTTGTGGTTTCTTTAATATTTTGCTCAATGGACAACTCATCGATTTCTCGGTGTGTCGTTCACTAAAATATTAGTAATGTAAAATAACATAAGTTATAGCTTTTCCTCTATTTAAGTTGTTTAAATTACAATTATATGCATTGACAGGACAAATCAATATTTCAAACTTTTAAATTGAGAGAAACTATAATTTTAATTTAACTATAATTTTTTATTTCTAAAACTATAAAAAGGTTTGTTTAACTAGACTGCTATATAAATTTGTAAATGAGGTTTGTTAGAAAGTGAAATTATAAAAGTAAATGAGAGTAAGCATGGGGAAAATTATTGATCCACAAAATGAATTCACATAAACAATAATGTTTAACCTTCAGAGCTCTGTCGATGATATTGTTTGAGAGGAGATCAGTTGTGACACCTGCGTGAATGTTTTGCAACTTGGATATTTTGTGTATGATTTTGTGTGATATTAAGTGTTTTCCACGAAAACACTATTGGAATGAATGTAGTGTAAGTCATTTATATTTGGTTATTTATAATGTATATATGTATTTTAAAGTAACGGTGTTTGCGAAAAGAAACAGCGGGGGAAATCTGTACCGTCATTTATTTATACTTCATATAGTACATATTTTCCTAACCCAGTTACTGGTTAGTATAAGTTACATCCGATGTTCTTGGAACTAAATTCTTGGCGGATTCATAACCTAATAAGCACGCGTATTATTTTTTCTCTCGGGAACTTTGTAGCTGCCGAGTAACATCTCGCGTCAGTAAGATGCCCTCTCATGCGAAACATCTAAATTCGAATGTAATGTAAAGTAAAATAGTAACCTGTAAATTAACTTACCTTAAATGTGTTTTATTTGACAGCTCAACTTGGATAATATTTATAGCGATGTCCTTCTGACGAGACCACGTTGTCGTGATTATAAGTTGTATCGATAAATGGGTAATACCGTCGCGATTTTGTTTTAGGGGAGTTGCAGTTCGCTCTTCGAGCTCACTTCTTGAGTTCAAGTTGAAGTTTTAATAATTAATAAATTCTAAGGTACAATAGAACATTGGAATATTTAGGCCCATCCCAAGGTATCATATTTTAGTTCATTCATACTATATTTGGCAGCAACGTGGCAATACTTTCTTTTATTTTACCAACTAGAAGTGGTGATTTTATGCTTATTTTCCAATATTAAACAAATACGAATACTTCGAATTTGGAGTATTCATTACTGCAACCTCAGCGGTATGCAACCCCACGTGTATTGTCCATTCGGTACAATCTACAAACTACCGACATAGACCACAGACGAAATCAAGGAGGCCATTTTTATGTATAACATTATAACCGAATTGTATCCTATAACTCTTGATCTCTGAATTGATATTCAAGTAGCACAGCTACTATTTAGACGTAAACCTACTCATATGGGAATGCACATATAACATGTAGGACATTTTGAATGAAAAACAAATAAAAGGGGGAGATTACAGTATTAATTCAAACATGGTTCACTTTTGTAACAGTAAAAGGTCTTGCTTTTTTTCCACTGAGTAAAGTCTTTGATTAGTAAATGTACGAGTAAACATTTACTCCTGGCTAGCTTTAACTGCTCAAAGCTTTGAGGTCCACTCAGACACTCAGATACACCCATACAGATTGATAGATAACAGTCTTTTACGCAGGTTTGTTTCATTCAACAACCGGCTTTACGTTCATTGATAAAACCACAATTATCTAACATTACTCGTCCCTTTTAATGTGGGAAGAGCCTGAGTATATTGAAGGAATTTATTTGATGTTTTAATTCTTAGAGTAACTTTGGGTAAAAGTAGGGTACCCATATTCAATGATTTCAAAAACACGTATTGAAATTTGTTGCGTATTTTATATACTTGAGTGTGTTAATCCAATCTTAACTAGACACTTGTCTGTTAGCTCTCCTCAAAACTTAATTCGGAGGGAATTTTTAAACTCTTAACAATATGACCATGTTTCATTGCATTATCTGCAAAATTATCAAAAAATAGTCTCAATTTCCGTGTTAATTATTATGATAGTATCACGTATGTAGTATATAATTACACTTAATTGTTGTGGATGTAGACACACGATCAGATAAGGCACTGTCTCACATAGGCAAACACGCTATAATCTTTGGGGCCGTTAAAGTAATTTTGTTTTGCGCAATAGGATTTTATTGGAAAATATTGTATTTATATTTACAAAAAAGTTTTTGTGAGAGCCATATTAAACATTGGGTACAGTAAACAGTGGGAGATCCAGTCAACAAGATGACTCGGAAATACTGTATAGCAATAGTCAAGTCCATAATACACACTTGTCCCGGTCCAACATGGGACTCTCAGCAATAACAGGACTCTCTCTACATGTAGGACACACGTTAAACATGTCACTTTTACATTTGGAGCCAACGTAGGTGGTAATACTGGTAATGTTGTGTGCTGCACTTTTCTACGTCAGCATGGAGTGTCTGTCACGTAAATATAATCTGCTATGTAACTAAAATACACTTAGATTTCATGGTTTGAGAAAGACACCTACAAAATTTCTGATTTAATCAGGTCTTCAATAAATCAATCATTTGACCAAGTCACCAACCATATATTTGAATAAATCTTATGGTTCTTATTAAATACTACAAGGAATTTAAAGAATTATAACCACTTATTTATATTAATCACCCAAAACTCGCATTTAACATGCAACACTAAACAATAATGTATAATTGTGTAGCATGATTTATAGAGGTTTAAAAAAACAGTGATATTTAGATTTAAACTTGAACAGTAAAATAATAGTATTATATTAATATATATTATTAAATAATACAGTAATTAATAACACGTAATACAATTTATGAAATGTAACATAGGTTTTTTGTTCATGCTATTATGAATTCTAAATTCATAATTTAAAATTCGAAGCTGCTTACAAACAAGTAATATCAAAAACTCATAAAAACGTTATTATTATTTTCAGATAGATATTAACATATTATATGTTATACGATCTTAAATTTACAGTAACATTAATTAAATTTTGTCAAGAAAATTTCGTCAGAATCTGATATATTCAAACAATATTATAAAAGGTTTTTAATAATTTTGATCTAAAAGCAATGTATAAAATTTGAGATTTATTATTTAAATGAGAATGTACAGAATGGTTTTCAAAACCAAAATCAGATTACAATCTATTTCAACAACAAAAGTTTTTAATTTTAAATTTTCTAAGTGTATTTGTTTTGACCCTTAAATGTTTAAAGCTTAATAAATCATTAGAAATTTGTTCAAATTAAATTATAATATGAGATTTTACTAATATAACTTTATTCAGTACAGTTTGTATTTAAAATTAGTTTTCATTAGGATTTTAAAGTTTTATGTGATTGTCCGAACTTATTCAAGTAATCCTCAAAGATCGTCTCCCTTTATATAATAATATAGTATAATGAATTTTTTATATCATAATGTCTGTAGTATTTTCTATTATAATTTTAAAACCAATAACCTTATCTTCATCAATATTCATTCCAAAGTTATCAGAGTAAAAACCACTCAATCCGATAAAATGATTATATTTTCTTCTTAAATCGAACGGTCTTAATTTAGGCCGTTGCAGAATCATCAGAACTGAACTTAAACTATTTCATTTTCGCTATTTAAATGGAGAAATTTCAAAATATAAAAATCAATTCAAACACCAAAAGCTCCATTATACTATCCATTATACTATACTCCATTATACTATAAATGAATTACTGCTGTCGTTGAGACTTTTGAGTGTTGAAGGCAATCATTTCATAAAGCCTCAATACAAATGCATGTACAGTAATGCATTAAAAGTGATCAATTATTGTGACGTGTTTATTACTGATATTACTTTAGGAGACTGATTTTTACACTACATAACATTAACGACCTGTTATAATAGTACAAAACAATTACAACGTGTTTAATAATTAGTAATATTGCCTTAATGCAGTGTTAAATTATTAATTAAATTTTCAGACGAAATAGTTACTGTATTTACGTTAACACACAATAATGTACAGATATTGGAAATGTCAAGCGTATTATGGACACAGTTAGTTACATTTTCAATTAATTGCACAAAGTGTATCGGTGACGTTCTCCTGGTAAATGTCACATTTGTCCAGCAACAATTACATGTTTGGTCACTGGACATTGTGTGAAACACTCTTATATTGCATTATCAATTAAATGTCACATTTTTAACACATTTCACTTTTTATAATTATAAATGTAACATTGAGTACAGGTTTGTAAACTTTACACTATTTATGTACGTTTAAACGGTTTGTTTTGCTTTTTGGACGCCCTCTCTCCATTAGGACGGTATCTGTTCTTATATTACTTTTTTTTATTGTAGAACAAGCTGTTCTGAGAAGTAAAATTCGTTTTATTTACACATACGAGATATTATACTATCGATATTACGTTTACGTTTACTTTTAGTAATAACTATTTTGGTTATTACAAAAATAAACTAGAAATAGCTCTTGTAGAAGCACTGTCCCTTTTCATACTACATATTGCATTTCTATAAAGAAAATTTTGACTTTGGACCAACGTGCACAACTCTGCCCTTTTAAATGATCAAAATCATGTATGGTGTATCGCATTATTAGTTAAATTTGACTGGTGAAACATGAGCGTAACTCTTGTAAATGTAATCCCTGTAATGATTGACATTTCAGAAAACATGCATATGTAATTAACTTTAAAAATTTTTTTAGTTTTCTAAAACATCAAATTTTGTAAATTAACATGTTCTAAAGGCATTTATAAATTAGATTTCGAGAAGTATTGCATTTCTCTTATAGAGTTTTTACAATTTCCATTGTATTTTAATATAAAGTGTTAATAGTTTAGTTCTTAGCGAAAATGTTTAGAAAAATGAAGTGCATGGTACTTTTAAAGTACATAATGGCTATAATTTGAAAAGTGTTACTTAGTATACACAACCTTCAAAATGGTTTGTTTTACTATATGCTAAATAATATAAATGAAACAATTACTGGTATTTTGTTACAGTCGATGCTTATATACACTGTCAAAGACTCTTAATAAACACACATTATCAGACAAGGATATAATCACGAATATTTGAAGCAATTTATTTTGAAATATTATGTAAAATTCGTTTCATTTAATAATATTCAATCAAAGAATTAACAGGTAGTATTGATTAGAATAAGATAATTTATCCAGTATTGTACATGAAGAAGTGAAGTCCCTGTCATGTAGATATTTCTACCACAAATTAGACATGTAACACAAGAGTGATACTGCCACAGAGGGACTGCAGGGTCCGCAACTAACTTGTCTAATATATAACTTTGTATCTGAACAATATAGATATTTCTACCACAAATTAGACATGTAACACAAGAGTGATACTGCCACAGAGGGACTGCAGGGTCCGCAACTACCTTGTCTAATATAGAACTTTGTATCTGAACAATATAGATATTTCTACCACAAATTAGACATGTAACACAAGAGCGATACTGCCACAGAGGGACTGCAGGGTCCGCAACTAACTTGTCTAATATAGAACTTTGTATCTGAACAATATAGATATTTCTACCACAAATTAGACATGTAACACAAGAGCGATACTGCCACAGAGGGACTGCAGGGTCCGCAACTACCTTGTCTAATATAGAACTTTGTATCTGAACAATATAGATATTTCTACCACAAATTAGACATGTAACACAAGAGCGATACTGCCACAGAGGGACTGCAGGGTCCGCAACTAACTTGTCTAATATAGAACTTTGTATCTGAACAATATAGATATTTCTACCACAAATTAGACATGTAACACAAGAGCGATACTGCCACAGAGGGACTGCAGGGTCCGCAACTACCTTGTCTAATATAGAACTTTGTATCTGAACAATATAGATATTTCTACCACAAATTAGACATGTAACACAAGAGCGATACTGCCACAGAGGGACTGCAGGGTCCGCAACTAACTTGTCTAATATAGAACTTTGTATCTGAACAATATAGATATTCCTACCACAAATTAGACATGTAACACAAGAGCGATACTGCCACAGAGGGACTGCAGGGTCCGCAACTACCTTGTCTAATATAGAACTTTGTATCTGAACAATATAGATATTTCTACCACAAATTAGACATGTAACACAAGAGCGATACTGCCACAGAGGGACTGCAGGGTCCGCAACTAACTTGTCTAATATAGAACTTTGTATCTGAACAATATAGATATTTCTACCACAAATTAGACATGTAACACAAGAGCGATACTGCCACAGAGGGACTGCAGGGTCCGCAACTAACTTGTCTAATATAGAACTTTGTATCTGAACAATATAGATATTTCTACCACAAATTAGACATGTAACACAAGAGCGATACTGCCACAGAGGGACTGCAGGGTCCGCAACTAGCTTGTCTAATATAGAACTTTGTATCTGAACAATATAGATATTTCTACCACAAATTAGACATGTAACACAAGAGCGATACTGCCATAGAGGGACTGCAGGGTCCGCAACTAGCTTGTCTAATATAGAACTTTGTATCTGAACAATATAGATATTTCTACCACAAATTAGACATGTAACACAAGAGCGATACTGCCACAGAGGGACTGCAGGGTCCGCAACTACCTTGTCTAATATAGAACTTTGTATCTGAACAATATAGATATTTCTACCACAAATTAGACATGTAACACAAGAGCGATACTGCCACAGAGAGACTGCAGGGTCCGCAACTAACTTGTCTAATATAGAACTTTGTATCTGAACCCACATCTTGGTCCATCGATGAGTTACGTTGATACTCTAGATCTACTTGCCATCTATACATCTATATATTTAAATTATTCCAATAACACCAATAATATATGTAATGTACAATAATACACCAATTATTTATCTTACTCATAAAATTTCCATTATACAATTTATAGACGTTTCCCTCGCTAGTTTATTCACCACTGTATATTCAACTCGTCGAAAAAACTTGCTTAACCGGCCAACATTAATTACTTAATGTGTCTTTCCTTAAAAGTACAAATATATTGCTTTTTGATGAAAAAATAAATAACAAAAGGGATATTGTTTAAAAGAGTATTTTAACAAATGGGAAACTAGTTATAATTCTCTGAAAAATAAACTTCGTGCTGTAAACAACTTTTATATAGCATTCGGGGAACTAAAAAAAGACGGTTTTGCTTCAACACTCAACTAGTCTCATTATACTGTAATAAATAAGTTTGATAATATTGGTAAATACAGTTCTAATTGTTTTCTATCAAACAATACAGTCTAGAATATTGTAAGTAAAACAATTTTGTTGCAAATATGGAACGATTCGACTTTTGTGAGATTATTTATTTGTATATTGTGTGTGGACAGAATTTTCCTAACGCGAAAGAGGGGTTTGAAATGATAACACAGTATGACTTACGGCAAACAAAATATACAAACATACATATATAGTTCTACCACGGGTTGCATACAGATATTGAATCTCCCTTCTCTCTCAGCCAGAATATCTCCCCGGACTGGACAATTGTAGCCCTAAAACAAGAAATAATACAAACCTATAGCACAGTTTACTAATTACTGGCCAATAGAAAGTCAAGGTGTAAGGTCCAGTATGTATTGACGATGTACAATGAAAGTTACTTAGAAGAAGCAAATATTAGAATAAACTTAATATATGCTTATTTTTTACATCTTTAATCCTAAAATTAGTTTACGTACGCTGTATCGTTCTACTAATCCTGATTCCGATACCGTATTTTTTTACAGCTATATGGCATGATTATGGACAAATCGTAATACAATACAACAAGAACGCAACATAAGAGTTGACTGTAGTATAATTACGTTATTTATGAAAGTGAAACAATTAAAGACTTTCATATATGTCATGACAAATGGTGAAATTATAATATCTGTAATATGAGTTTCTTACATTATTGTTATATTAAAAATAGCAAACGTAAGGTACAATGTAATGAGTTCTTTATAACCGGAACGTGGATGCAGTCAACAGTTCGAGCAGTGATTGATCACCCAGCCTGGCGATAGCCTCTCACACGTTTTCTTCGTTCCAATTTTAAAACGTATAAAAAATTCCAGTTTCTTGTCTAGGAAAGAGAAACCCTCTCAAATTCTATGAAATTGAATGCATACTTGGTCTGTTTGTCTGTTCGTCCTTCGTATGTTTAAACAAAAAGTAAAAGCGCAGCCCATCCGCCCATACGTAATGTGTGATGTATTGATCCGTTTTCCTTATATTACGTATTGCACTTCGACACTCCGTTTTATTGTACTGTATAGTTAATCATTGTACCAATCATTGTACATTTTATTGTACCAAGCAATCAATCCTCCATATATTATCGAAAACTAAAATTGAGTGACATTTTATTATGAAAGGCTCTTTTCAAAGTGGAGCAATGCCACAAACTAAAAGTCTGCCCCCCAATCTAGTTTAAAATAAAACAAAACATAAAAAGTGTCTCAATGGACTTCCAAACAAAACTCTATATCATAAACTGAATGGAACAGCATCAGCTTAGAAGTGGAGACTAGAGAAAATTAACCCAAGCGATGTCACTGTACATGAACACTAGTCAAGAGCACAAACAACAGGTCTCGTACGCAACAAGCGAAAGTGGAACACTGCAGTCTCCACGTTATTTCACTTTCGCTGTTGAGAGTGACACAGAGATGTGTTTGAAATAACATTTTTTATCGATATTCTCACTAATTAAGGTGGAACTTGAGTTTAAGATCCGACTATAGTAAAACTACCCTGAGCTTTAACTAAAGAAACTATGTAAAATGTTAAGCACTTTTAAACCCATATTTTAGAGCGTACAATCAGTAAGTGTCTCATTTTAAGGGGAGCCCGAACGCCATTTAAAGATAATGTTAACTGTGGGACACATTACTCAAAGACTAAAAGAGATATCTAGATGAAACTTTTACAGTACTTAGAGGACACCATTTGCTAGGTCTTGGTGAGAGGATTTTTGAATACAACCAATAATAATATTATTTTAATTTTATTTAAATTATACTTTATTTTTACAAATTTTATTTAATAAAAAAAATCAATATCTCAAAAGTTAGTGACTCAATTCAAATATGCTCTCACAGGGAACTAGCTGAACCCCATATACAGATGGCCTGAAAGTTTCATTCGTCTACATTTAATACTTTTTTACTTATGTGTCTTTAAAGTATTAAAAATGCAACTTTCGGAAAATACAAACTAAAATAAAATCATATTTTTGCTATTTACTCACATTTAGTGCCCTCCAGCAGCATATGCTGGGTTGTCTGGGTCTTCTGCATCTTGGTACTGGTCCTCAAGTCTCCTTTTAAGCAAGGTCTTGCTCTGTCTGATCTTTTTTTCCAATTCTTCTGCGGCCTTTTCACTTTTATGTATTCGGTATTTGTCTAGGCGATGCATAGCCTTAATGAAGTGCTTAACTAATTGTAGCCCTAGGTGCTCAATTACTTTACATTTGCTTGAATAGCCATCATTGAAAGACAATACAGCATCTTAGGCACCAAATCTTAATGTTGGTAGGCCTACGAATGTCCTTTTAGGCACACGGGTCCAAATAAGATTATTCAAGGCCTCGTTTGGGTTTTGTGTTTTACCAGCTAAGCATTTTTTTAACAATTCAGGGTTAGAGAGATCTCTAAATATTGGCTTTACTTCTGACATTATGATTTCAGGAAGGTGAAAGTGCTTGCCGTGGTCATATTCTTTGCCCTCACTTTCGAACTTGATGGTTGTCTACAGTCAATATTAGGCCTATCATCCAATTCAGTTTGTTTACTTTGCTTTACAACATTTAACTTCTTTATAGACAACTTCCGTTTACTTCCTATTTTATTTTTATTACCCATTTGAACACACTTGAAAATAATAATTAGGTAAATCAAAACCTAAACACACCACTACTAGTTATTATTTTCCCAAATGAATTATTTATCCTCGTAAGACAATAAACACAATCACATAACCAATTACAACAAACAGACTTGTTGAATACTCCAGATGTCAACCTATACTCATGACTGCCAACCTAACAAAACGTAGCAACTGAAAATAATAACTAGTAGCACTATAAAAAGTAAAATGATGCTAAACACAAATGTTGTTGCAAATATCTGCTAAAAATTACGTTGCAAGCATACATTCAAATAATTTTCTATCTAATTTAGAGCTTAATATATATGAAGTGTTATATATCACTGGAAAGAGGAATTTCTAGAGAATAATAATCAATAATAATCAGAAAATGTATAAAAAAAAATTATTAGGCGTTTGGGGTGCCCTTAAAGATATGATAAGAATTGAGATTATTCCTGAATAACAAATAAAAATGTGGGAAAAGTAGAAACAGTTTTGATGCATAGTATGAGGTATCTTTTAAAATTAGTCAATGGAAAAAATCTTAAAAGTGCATAAAATTTGGCATTGTTATTGTGGGCCTAACATTTAAACTGTGCCTGTAAAGCCGACTCTTAAATAAGTTAAAGAGATATTTTCTCGCCAAGGCAGTACTACTATGAGCAGGAGTTCATTACCGACTACTAATTATGTTAATATTGATTGTAAACTGTCACATATTGTGGTAATCATAAATTGGTCCGTGGTAATTGAAAACTCTAAGAACTAACATGATAAATTAATGCTTCACTATTGTCGGCATTTTAGTGTTATCTATGTTTTTGGTGTTTTGTGTGCTGGTAACATGTTTCGATCGTCCAGTTTGTATGTATTATAAATTAAATTATGTTTTATGTGTCTGTAGGAAAACTATTGATATAGTGTTTGCATTTACGCACCAACATCCAAGCTCACACTAAAATATTAATGAAGTTTCGAAACCACTCAAACTTTATCCACAGTCTATGGCCTGAACACATTTCACTCCCGGGCTTAGTTTGTATTACAAGAGGGACCATAATACTTATTTTACTTGCTTAAACTCTCCAATAAATTACATGGAATCGCTTACAAGAATGTGATATTGCCTGCGTAGTCAAAGTCAGGCATCCATCTCATGCGCGCTTCTGTCTTCGGCTCCGTATCGAACTCTATCGCAGTGTTCTGTAACACAATAACACTTAATACTTTTTTACATACAAGGGGATTCTAATTCATGATAGAACATCTAGCTTAATACTATTTATATACTGGTACCATATAAGCCTCAAACTTGATTAATCTTATTTATATATGGATTTATTTACTGCTCAGCCAATGTAAGCACCTCTGGATAGTTATATCCAGAAACAATGTGCAAATATTATACTTTTTTTGAGTTTATGCAATCTACGTCTAATTCCTATGCTTTGTATTTTAACTACGTACATCTATACTGTTTGCATGCATTATTTCACGTTTTTATATTGCTAAAATTGCAGTCGAGATGAATATTTACATTAAAATATAGGTAAGAAAATAGTGTAAAATAGTAACACGAATTATAACTTGTCACGTTAGACTAATCCCAGCTGTACATGTGCACGTCTTACATACTGTGGGCATTAATCACAGATCATACACCTGCCTCTGTGTTACACTTTCAGATCTGGTAGTTATCATATGGTCTGTTATAGCACACAGGTGTCTCACGGAACTCTCTGCTGTACTTATAACCGTGATGTGAGAATAAAACTAACACAACACTTGCTCTCTGAACCAAAACATTTGATAATTAATTTTTTAGCGCCTAATTTGTACTCTTACGGATTTCCGCACTAGACCAACCAACATCTTATGTAGGTGTGTATCTTATGTATCATTAGTAAAACCCATTATTTTTATTTCAGTACCACTTACAACATCAATAAGACATTACCTCAGAACGACCAAAACAGTTGACGACAGTGATGTCGGCGTCTCCTGTGTCCACGAACATGCCCACGGCCACACCGCTCTCGCGGTCCAGTGCCTGCACCACGAACCGTCGGAAGTCGACCCGAGGTCGCGAGGACTTGATGGTGAAGATGACTGAGTCCTGATTCGTGATCTTCCCAGTCTTGCTACAAGAGAGGGTGTAGGGTGAGGGTGTGGTCTGGGGCAGCGCGCTGTCGAATGGGTCGAGGGTGAGGCAGGTGCTGGAGTCCAGGTCTTCGGCAGCTAGCAGCAGTGCTGGAAGCGCTAACCAGACAGTCACTCCTGCTCCTGGCAGCATCTACGTCACGTGTGTCAGACTCCTGCTCGGCTGTCTTATGCCTATCTTGATTTTTCTAATAAAATACATACTTAATTTATTTAATGGCAAATTTAATTGATTCAAAACTATGTTTCATTTTTCTTAACAATACGCAAGCAAAATAACTTATGAATTTACCTTAAATAGATCGATAAATTGTTAACCTATTGCTTACGGAACATTGAAATTAATTTTACTAAATGTTCTCAATATATAAGATTTTTGTTAGATTTTTTGTTAAATATTTTCGGACTTTTAAACTATTTAACAGATGAACAGTGTGCGATAAAAAACAATACATAGAGTTTATAAAAAGATATTGGCATAAAGAATTTAAATATTTATTATGAAAAAATAATGTAAATATTTATTTGTGGACTCGCCTGATGATGAAAACTTTTGTTTCGAAAGGCCTTGTCCAAAAAATTAACTGTTTGGAAAAGTATTGTTACATTAATATTTATTACTACTATATTGGTGTGTCGGGTAATATTTTGGTTTAACAGGTATTATATTATTGGTATGTTCAGCAGTTAGCCAACGCAAGACTACAGTCAATGAACTGAAACGTTTTGTCTTGCTCCATGACCTTGCACATTGTATACTGTATTGTGAAAGCTCTGTGATTTGTGTAAAATTTTCCATATCCATTCAACCATATAAATTTTATTACCATTAAGTTTTATCATTGTAACAAGTTTATACTTTCTCAGTCTATAGGTGTTTTTGTACATTTTAAATGTTATATTGCAATGAAGCTTCAAATGATTTCAGTAAAAAACTGATATTACAAGCCTTACCCTATGTGCAGTAGACCACCTTTTAAAAGGCCAAATCCGTGGGTGGCTTATAGACAAAAGTCCTATGATTAATGATAATGCATTTTTATGATAAATATAGCTTTTATATCAAATTTATAGAAATATATATCACGTTCTCGTATAATTTACGAAAGTAAATGAAGTCAACAAATATATACATTTCATGAAATTGTAATTATTATTTTAATTAGTTCTATTAAATAGTGGTCTTAAATTAGTACAAATTCCAGGAATTTACAATTATAAACAAAAATTCTTGGCCAAATCCATCATGAGAACTATAATATTACGAAAACTTGCGACGCAGTAAAATTTATTAGTAAAACCTGTTACTGTTTATGGATTCAACCCAATTAAAATTGATAAAAATAAAGTATTATTTCAAAAAATACAAAATAGCTATCCTATTAACGGTTTATATATTATTAGATAACGTTTAGTTATTTACAATCATTAAATTTCTTATATGGTAGTACGATGTGCAATATTTACTTTGCCTCAATTAAAACAATAAGCAATTTCAAACCAAAATTAAACTTTTATTTTGAAATACAAATATTAAAACCGTCTTAAATCATGACCAGCACAATGTATCTAACCTGATACTAAGCAGAATAATTAGTAACCACTTTACAATGAAAACTAAAAGTCAAGTTAGCATACAACTGATAGTTAATCAAAACATATTAATTTTGTACTCCAAAATGGTAGTGAACCGGTATAGTTAGAAATATTAAGTTCACAATCACTTTCCTGTTTATTGTAAGTTTTCACTTTGACCTGTGTAAACCCACTTTGTGATGATGGCAATAGATCAGCATAATTACAAAGTATAATACAATTATTACATGGTAGTGACCGGTGTTGGCTTACCTGTATTATTTAGGGACACTGTAACTTAAGAAGAAAGTTTGAAGTTCATTTTAAACCGACAAAACGATACACAAGAATGCGTACGTAAATTTATAATGTTAGTTTTATCAGACCTCTCCATCAGATATCAATGTCACTTGTCTCACTTCTGCCATAAATGACTGATGTCGCTGATTATGTATAAATTAATGCATTTTTTCGGTCGTTACACATTTATACATAACCATTAAAAAAGTTTCTTATTAAAAAAAATAAATAACAGCTCTATCACTGCTATAATCTATCTATAATAAACTGAGGCAAGTGTTGGAAACAGACTCCTCTATTATTTTGATTAATCAATATATGGTTTTGACGATTGAGGAGTATAAAGAAAGGCCTTGGTGTGTAGTTCTACTAAGTAATTTTTAATAATTTTTTTATTTCGTAAAAATACAAGTCAGCTTTAAAATTTATAATTTACTTATAATGATTACCTAATATATACCATTTGTATTTTAAAACAGCTACATATTCAATACAATGCAAGCGAAAAGCAAATGAATCAATTTTAATTAAGTTCCAATCTTACACAGCAGTATTTCAGAAGTAAACAACTCAATAATAAGCTAATAATTTATTACTTGATACAATATCAGAAAATATATGGTAGGAAGCCGTAGCTTCGAACACAGTTTCATCCTGAACAACTGACACCATAAGCTTCCGTTTTTAAATGACACACCAAACACCCATATGATAAGTGATGGTCAATGGAAGATATCTTAATCTCCTGATCTATTTTCCAAAATTTTACTTTAGCAATTAGTAAATGCTTTATTCTTTGTTCAAATGACAGGATTTTTAGAGCCTGAAGGTACCAGTGGAATAAATAGAATATCATTGCAACATTCCACGGTCTTTTATAGATTACTTGAGTTGAAATATACAGGCCAGTGTGTGGAGGAAAAACAATGTGCGTAGTGTTTTTAGTGAGTGCACTTACAATATAATATGAAAGGGTTATATCTCGAATTTAATAATAATTTTTCCACAGCAGTAGTGGTTCTGGTTAAAACAAATGTACTCCGTCTCTAAAGATATACAGAGTGTTCAAAAAAGGATGCCACAAACCTTTGTGATGATATTACGCATGATTCCAAAAAGAAGATTATTCAAACATAGGTCGGAAAGTGAGTCGTTAGGCGACCATTTTGTATTTTATTGAAACACATTATTATTTCTCGAAGTATTAAAGTTACATATACTAAAATTTCCACATATGCTATGACAAATAAGAAAACTCAAAAAATAACTGTGTAATTTGCTGTAATATAATAAAATAACAAAGCGAAGTAACAAAAAACCTACTATAGTTATTTAACATTTATAAGATACCAACGACTTAAATATTGTTATTACTTTTTCAACGGTACTTTTTAACGGAGCCGCCAACGCATAAGCGAACACAATCACTTTTGAAGTGCGAAATACTTCAGTTGAAAGGCATTAGCTGTTTTAAATCTTTTACAATGTACACACATATGAGAATAAGTTCAGGTTTACCTCACGATGGGAATAACTCCAAATTTTTATAAATGAGTACAACATTTGCTGCGATGCCCACTCTAACTTCAATGTAATTGAAGAGGCTGTAAAGTTTTATTCAAAAAAGAAAACTTAACATGTGCCCTAACTGTAAGACAGGTTCAATATATTAGAACAAACTAATCCATTCTCTCAAGCCCAATCTTTTTGGGTGAAGAAAACATTAACCTTAACATCTTTAGAATGAATGTACAATAAAAACAAAATATATCACAAAAAGTTGATATTGTGGTACTTCAAGGTGAGAACCGTTGTCCAAATTAAAAAGTAATGGATTATCCAAAAACTGTAGCACTACAAATATACCTGTTCAGTGTTCAGGATTCCAACATGACTTGCTCCACCGGGGTTATAAGGGCCGCATGAGCCTGAAATATGCTCTTCCGGTCGATGACGGCTTCACTATGGATGATTTTTAGGCTTCTGTTGCTGGTTGTTTTGCGGTTGGAATGTTCGTGTTGAACTAGGTCTTGCAGTACGCAGTTGTGACTGGATGAATATTTATTTTGGAGATACTCCCTTAGAGCCTCCACCCATTGGTATATAACACTCTCACCAATGTTCTCCATAAAACATAGAACTAACATGTACTCCCTATACTACTAATAACCATTATTCCAAGTGTGATATCCAGACTCTCAAATCAACGTTTATTAACTATACTACTTTCAACCATTACTCAAAGTATAACATCCAGACTCTGAAAACCAAACTATCTGTTATGCTACTGAACTGATCTGTAAATTCTGCTTACTAATTAACATTACCTTTGTTTAGACTGTGTCGTAATATATAAAAATTACAATAATTTAGATAATTGTCTGTAAACTATATTATAAATAATCAGCACGATAATGAAATACGTTATTAAAATATTATTGATATATAACTCATGCAATAAATTTTTTATTTACTTGAATTGCTCCACCGGGGTTATAAAGGCCGCATCAGCCTGAAATATGCTCTTCCGGTCGATGACGGCTTCACTATAGGTGATTTTTAGGCTTCTGTTGCTGGTTGTTTTGCAGTTGGAATGTTCGTGTTGAACTAGGTCTTGCACTACGCAGTTGTGACTGGATGAATATTTATTTTGGAGATACTCCCTTAGAGCCTCCACCCATTGGTAAATAACACTCTCGCCAATTTACTCCATAAAACATAGAACTAACATGTACTCCCTATACTATTAATAACCATTATTCCAACTATGACATCCCGACTCTCAAATCAACGTTTATTAACTATACTACTTTCAACCAGTACTCAAAGTATAACATCCAGACTCTGAAACCCCAACTCTCTGTTATGCTACTGAAATGATCTGTAAATTCTGCTTACTAATTAACATTACCTTTGATTAGACTGTGTCGTAATTTATAAGATTTACAATAATTTAGATAATTGTCTGTAAACTATATTATAAATAATCAGCACGATAATGAAATACGTTATTAAAATATTATTGATATGTAACTCATGCAATAAATGTTTATTTACTTGACTTGCTCCACCGGGGTATAAGGGCCGCATGAGCCTGAAATATGCTCTTCCGGTCGATGACGGCTTCACTATAGGTGATTTTTATGCTTCTGTTGCTGGTTGTTTTGCGGTTGGAATGTTCGTGTTGAACTAGGTCTTGCACTACGCAGTTGTGACTGGATGAATATTTATTTTAGATATACTCCCTTAGAGCCTCCACCCATTGGTATATAAAACACTCAACAATGTTCTCCATAAAACATAGAACTAACATGTACTCCCTATACTATTAATAACCATTATTCCAACTATGATATCCCGACTCTCAAATCAACGTTTATTAACTATACTACTTTCAACCAGTACTCAAAGTATAACATCCAGACTCTGAAACCCCAACTCTCTGTTATGCTACTGAACTGATCTGTAAATTCTGCTTACTAATTAACATTACCTTTGTTTAGACTGTGTCGTAATATATAAGAATTACAATAATTTAGATAATTGTCTGTAAACTATATTATAAATAATCAGCACGGTAATAAAATACGTTATTAAAATATTATTGATATGTAACTCATGCAATAAATTTTTATTTACTTGACTTGCTCCACCGGGGTTTTAAGGGCCTCATGAGCCTGAAATAAGCTCTTTAGGTCGATGTAGACTTCACTATGGGTTATTTTTAGGCTTCTGTTGCTGGCTGTTTTGCGGTTGGAATGTTCGTAATGAACTAGGTCTTGCACTACGTAGTTTTGACTGGATGAATATTTCTTTTGGAGAAAATCCCTTAAAGCTTCCACCCATTGGTAAATAATACTCTCACCAATGTGATTTTCAGGATATTGGTAGTGCTGAGTTTTTTGCTGCTGGAATCTTTAACGTCTTCCTCTAATTTGAAATATTGCTGGATACATATTTATCTTGGATAAAAACTCCGTTCTTTCAAGTGTGATATCCAGACTCTCAAATCAACGTTTATTAACTATACTACTTTTAACCATTACTCAAAGTATAATATCCAGACTCTGAAAACCAGACTCTCTGTTATGCTACTAAATGATCTGCAAATTCTGATTAATAATTAACATTAGCTTTGTTTGGACTGTCTCGTAATCTGTAAGAATAGAATTAATTTGGATATTTGTCTGTAAAGTATATTATAGATAATCAGCTCGGTAATGAAATACGTTATTAAAATATTGTTGATATGTAACTCATTCAATAAATGTTTATTTACTTGACTTGCTCCACGGGGGTTTTAAGGCCGCATGAGCCTGCAATATGCTCTTCCGGTTGATGACGGCTTCACTATGGGTGACTTTTAGGCTTCTGTTGCTGGTTGTTTTGCGGTTGGAATGTTCGTGTTGAACTAGGTCTTGAACTACGCAGTTTTGACTGCATGAATATTTATTTTGGAGAAACTCCTTTAGAGCCTTTACCCATTGGTAAATAACACTCTCATTAATGTTCTCCATTACACATAGAACTAACATGTACTCCCTATACTACTAATAACCATTATTCTAAGCATGATATCTAGATTCTCAAACCAACGTTTATTCACTGTACTACTTTTAAACCATTATTCAAAGTAAAATATCCAGACTCTCAAATCATTGTGTATTCACTATACTACTAATAACCTTTATGCCTAGTATGATATCCAGATTATCAAACCAACGTTTTATTCATTATACTACCTTTAACCATTCCTCCTTGTATAATATTCAGACTATTAAATCAAACAAATTTATATTCTATTTCGTTTAAAACCGCTTATTTTATAATTAAATTTATAATAAATTATTAAATTAACACTTACTAAAGTTTTTCTTAATTTAATGAAAAATCCATATATACATTAGATTCTTTGTATACAACTTACCCAAATATGTATTTACCCAAGCATGATTTAATTTTGAACTTACAGTGTTTCTGTCTTAGAATAGAGAAATGTGCAGTTATTATCTTATTACGAGTTCTGGGTCACTGTGGATCAACAACACGTGTTGTTGTTTACATCTTGGTTTTATGGTTAGGAAAATTAGTCTAAAAGTTTTGTCATAAAATGTTCAACATAAATATATGAGCTATTAAAGGATTTTAAATACTTTGTGGATTAATATATACCGGTATTAAATAAGGTTCGGAACACAATGTTATAGTAAAAATTACTGATTTTTTTATGGTCAATTTTATTTTTGTTTTGTTGAAAGACTATTTTAGTTTTATTGGATTGATTATTTTACATATATTTTTCGTCGACAGTTTGTATTTAAATTGTAATTTTAATTTTACATTAAATTTGTGACCTGATTATCAGGTTTGTAAACGTGAGAGAAAAATATATCGCTAGAGCAATTTTCTTAAATTTTTTAAGCAAATAGAAAACTAAAATTTAATTTAGTTTAATTTAATTTAAATTATTTATGCAATAATTTGGTTAATGTACAAATAATTGCGCATTTATTTATTTTTTTTTTTTTTTGAGAATCATGGAGTTTTATTTTCCAGTTTGTGTAAGAAATAACAAGATATAGCTACATAGTAAAGTGGTTGTAAGAACTGTATACTTGAACTAACTTGTTTATAAAAAAAATAAACCTAACTAACTTTTATTCAAGTAAACCTTAACGAGTGTGAAGCGAGTGAGAAGGAGGTAATATTGGAAACTAGTTTCAGCAATCTTATGAAAAAGAAAGGCAGTTATGAAGTTAAGGTTGGTAAGGACTAACTAATCAGAATCTGCGTGTGACTGGTTAATTCACATGGGTGTATCAAATTTTTCAAAGCTAGCAAACCCCATTGAAACGTATTTAACAATGTCCAAGGTATTAAATGGGTTAAATGCTAGAGAGCTGCTAGCTTACCTAGAGATAGTAATCAAGTCAAATATTTATATTATATTCCGTATAAAAATTGATGAAAATAACTCAAGCCTTTTGTAAATAATGAACATTAATATGGCAAAAAATTTTTCAAACGCTTAAGCCTGCTCTAAGATTGCTTTATCCATATTGGACATATAGAAACTTGAAATGGAAATGGTAACTGGGCCACAAAAAACCGTATGAATATATGAGTACCTATATTTACTCTTAATAAAGAGCACGCCAACTAATGTGTTCTTATTCCGAGGAAGAACATAGTGATATAATAGAGTTAAGGATTTAACCTTATGTTACAGAGAGACTATTGTTTTCTACCGAACTAAAGCGATTTAAGGAGCTAAGATAAATGTTTATTCGTGAGCACAATATCTATTACGAATAATCGGAGTATCAAAACCGGTAAACCAAATCCTAAAGTGTATTTGGCAGAAAACTCAATTACGAACTAAGGTAAATTAAAATTATGTTCCCGTAAAACGAAATTGAATGAATGAATGAATGAATATTAATTTATTTCCTCTCTCATAGTTACAAAGATCTCAACATACATACAAAAACAGGAATTGTAAGTACGCTGGAGTTTAAGATAATTAAATGCGACTTAGATGCATCGCCTCAGTACGAAATGTGTAGATACAGCAGTGAGAATTGTGACAGAGACAATGTACAAAACCGGAGATACAACAAAATAAATAAAAAGTTAAAATGTAAATAGTAGTTGGAATCTTACGTGTGAGCAGACGATATAAAGTCATACATACACATATAATCATAGTAACATTTTACATACAAAATGTATCAGATTGTCACTAAAAATATATTACCTGATGTATGGAAACAGACGCACTCACACACACACACGTACAAACAAGCGCGTGCGCTCGCACACACTTCAGTCAATTTGTCAACGATTTTTGTAATTGCACATCAGTCGGTCAATACTGTAGCAGGATATGGTCTCTACTTTTTCTTTACGAAGCCCAGCTGCTGCAGTACTTGCCTCACCACACTGCTAATGTGACGAAAGCGGTCTGGACCAATGTTGAGACCACCACGCCAGCGAGATACCACCACCATTACGCAAACAACAATATAACACCATATAAGAGTGAATTATTAATTATTATACCTGCACAGTAGTTTTCTGATTTAAACAATCTCACACATTGCTATCACAATTGTAATGCCAAGATACCTTGGCCTAGCTGTGGATATATATATATATATATATATATATATATAAGTAGATAATAATATGGCGGTCCTAGCGCACTTTCGGAGCCGACCGAAAAGCAATGTAAAATACTGTTCAATGTACCATAAAGGAAGCTGAGAAATAACACAGCAAATCTCAATGAAAATTTAACCGAATCTACAGTCGTTCGTCTCCAAAAGCGATCCAGGATCGGTTCATTACTATCTACTCCTGAGGAATGAAAAATTAACCGAATCTGAGCTTCTACTTTCTTGAGCTGTGCTTTGTAAAATGTTGTCAAAATCTGCTACGAATAAAGGAAAAATCTTCGAAATCTTAATAAAATTTAATCAATTTAAAACATTTTTACTAAAAACATACTTTAATAAAAAAACTTTTCTACTAAATAGCAAACATGAACTCACCAAGCTCTCTTCAGTTTCTAGCATTTCAAGAAGTTGCCAGGGGGGAAAATTGTAAAGAGTTCAAAGAGTTACCAGAATATTGCAAACTACAATTGATATCAGCATTAAATTTAAAGGACTTGGATTCCAAATATATTTCAACACGGATAGCTCTAGCGGACATGTATGAATTAATTTCAAAAGATCTTGGACAAAGGTTTAAAAGAAAAACAGCAAACAGAATATTTTAAGCAATTTTGTATGGAGTTTTTTTGGGCACTATTATAACTTTATCCATCATAATTTGATCAAAACTATGAAGGATTGGAGCTACAGAAGTGTTTATGAAAGAGGATGTAGGAATTATACAGCATTACTAGAGACTCTTTGTCAATATCAAGATTTATCAATAAAATTCATTAAACAAAACAAAGAATTCTTGCTTTTCGTTTTTGATGACATTTTGGATGAAATGAAACACATTAATGTTCGTAATATTCCTTGTGATTCTAAAGAAGAAAGAGAAAATCTAATTCTTGAAAAATTCAAGCGTTTACATGGCGGTTGGAGCCCCGAGGAGTTGGAAGTATATTGATCAAGCCACGAAATAAAATCCTTATTCTACAAAATTGATAGTAACACAGTCTTTATCTTTAATAGTCTTCTTTCCAGTAACAACCAAGTGTAATTTATCATGTTTATTCAATTCTTTAATCTTTTTTTCATCCAAAACAGTCAAAAGTCTGTTCGGTAAGTGTACTTTATAATCTTCCAACTCGGCAATTATTGTAAACCCGAATTTATCCTTCATTTTCTCCAAATTCAGAATTTTGTATTTCTTATTTTCTTCCAATTCATTAAACTTCTTTTACTCTTTGAACTTACATTCTCCAATATCATTTAACTCTTTCAAGAACTCCATTTAAATAGAAAAAATTCAAAGACGGAAAAAAATGAAATTTGCTAACAATCACTCGAGAAGTCGAGGGATTTTTTTATAAATGGAGATTATGGAACTAAGTCTGCCGAGATATAAATTTTTCAGCGCAAATGTTTGTGTTTACATTTCTACAACAGAGATAAATAGAAATAATTTCATTCTATTGTACAACTATTTAGGATATTATGTGTACGATTATAAAGATTATTACGGGAGAAATCGGGATTTTTCAGTGGCGAAAGAGTATATTTTTAAAATATTAGAAAGAATGAAAGAGAATAATATGAACATCATTAACTACTGAATTTCTCTAATATCGTTCTTAATCACATCATAGGCTAAAAATTTCTCAGAGACAACAACAACATAACAAATCGCGTTTGTAACAGCTTTTTGAAAATCCATATTGATAATTATATCGTTCTTTGAACCAGAAAATATTTGTCAAACTCTTTGTTGTATCAATGACATAAATAGGTCTATTCGCTAAAAAATTCTTTAGGATTGTAATACATTTCCTTATTATTACAGTAAACTTTCTTAAAATCTTGATACATCTGATACATGATTCTGAAAAGACCTCCGGAAATGTTTAAATTTTGTAATTCATCTGGATAATAAGAACCGTTCAATTTTACTCTGATATTTTTTACATCCAAACTATCAAACTTTGAAGGATTTTTTTCTTGATTATTCTGTCTATCTGTTTGAAAACCTATGATAACGAACTTGGGATTGAAGATATTTCTATAAATATTTGTGATATCGAACGAATAAGTTGTTCCGGAAATACCTTTTTGTTCAATACATTGCCAATCTAGAAAATTAAACATAATGTTTTGACTTTTTGTAATTTCATCAATCAACCTTATTTTACTCGTGATTTTATAATCAATCATTGGAACTCTAATAAAAAAATCTGTAATTGTTATTTTTCCATCAACAGGCATAACATTTCCAGTTGCAGTCTTCAGAATCACATCATCGTCTTCTGCTCTTATAAAACTTAGATAAAATCCTCCTTTATAGATCGGAATAGTAACATTTTCAAAAAATCCTAATCCAAAATGAGATAAATTTCCAGCTGCTTCAAAAACACCAAATTTAAAATCTGATTCAAAGCCATTAGAAGTTTGAGAAATAACATCACTTTTTGAATACGAAATAGTTCCTTTAATTGTGCTTAATTGGCCACAGTTTTCGACTTCTTCTATCAATTTATTGTGTTTTCTTACTTCAATCTTAGAAAATAAAAACGGTATAAAATTATCGATTAATCTAACATAATCAGTTCCAAAGATATGCTTGACCATCTTGTTTTGTTAAAGTTCCAGAAATATAAAACTGGAAGTTAGACGAGCAAAAGTTATCTCCAAAATCAATATTAAACTCAGTTCTTTTATTCGGTTCATACAAATGTTGTTTACTAATTGGATAGAAATTTTTAAACTCCGCCCTTTCAATATCACTAGCATATTTTCTGTAGTCCGCCATTTAATAAGAGAAAATTTAGAAATTTTAAACATCATGTATAAGAAAGATATAATTTTTTCATCGATCTAATGTACGTTTTTATAAGAAAAGATATAAATTTTAGTAAAATAATTAAAAAGATTAGAGTCATTTTTAATGATCTACTTCGTCATATTCGGGATTCTCTTCCTTAAATTTTGCGATCTCGGTCACATATTTCAATAAAATTTGCACAGGATAGTAACCGCTATCTATAATATTGTTCCAATCAACTGTATCTTTATTTTCATCCAAAAACTTTATACTCAAGTGTTGATAGAGACAAAGAACAGACATATGATCTTTTAATTGATAATGTATATTTTCTTGAATGAACTCTGGGGACAGAGTTTGATATTTTGCAATGTTATACCAATTCAATTTGTTTACGTATAATCTCATCATATCTTCGGATAATTCATATTTTTGAGAAATGTCATCCCAATGTTCTTTTTTCAAATCTCTTTCGTGTTGCATGATAAAAAGATCGAAAGCACTGTAATGTCCCGCCATCTCTATTTAATAGGAAAAAATTTCAAAATCAAGTTTTTATAAATTGACTCTTTTTTGAGTTACATTCAGCACATTTTCCCGAAATTCTTTTAACTCCGTTAATGTTTGCATAGTATTTTATATCATTTGTTGCAGTTTTTTTCTTTACATCTCACACAATATATGAGCGCCATTTATATAAGGAAAATTAGTCATCATAGCCGCCTAATCCATTAAATCTGTTATCAATATTTTCAAAAGTTTTATTAACATCTTCTTTAAATTTATTAAAGTTTTCTTCTAGTTTATTTACTTTATCGAGATATAAAGAGTATTGATCATCTATTCTTTTAAGTAATTCATTATTATGTGTTACTTTCTCATTGAAACGTGTACCAAAATTTTCAAAAAAGTTTACTTTCTCATTGAAACGTGTATCAAAATTTTCCAGAATTTTGTTAATTACTTCACCAACTAATTCATTAACATTATTTTTATATGTATTAAAGTTTTCTTCTAGTTTATTTACTTTATCAAGTAATTCACCAACATCGTCTACTGATCTTCTATTTCTGGCTTCTAACTTGTCATAGACTTCTGTTGTAAAATCTTTAACATGCTGTTTATGATTCTCATAATTTTGTTTTAGTTCATTAAACATTTTAATAGGATCTTCTAATTGAATCATTACAACAACATCAAATGGATTAATTCCTTTACTAACACTGCTAATTCTTTTTCCTTTAAAATCTAAGGCATTTTTAACATTCGGATCATGTAAATCAACAATATCGATGTTTTCTGATAATTTTAGAGGTTTTAAAATTTGTTCTTTAACAACAACATCATGTTTGTCAATACCAGGTCGAACACCGACAATTCTTTTTTTTATTAGCCAAACTAACATAATTCTTTTCAACTTTGATCGCTTCAGTAATTTTATCAGCTTTTTCGATATGAGACATTAAATTGGTAAATATTTTTTTTGCACCATCTTCAAATTCTTTTTTCAATGTTTTTATTTTATCAGCAACTTCATTTGAACTCATGAAATTTGCAAGTTTGTTATCATATTCTGCTTTAAAATCTTCAATCTCGACAGCAAACATATCTGAATCTGGAAGGTTTTGTAATACATTTTCTAACTTGTTATCAAACTCATTTCTCAAACTATCAAAATTCAAACTATTATCTACATTTTGAATAATTTGTGTTCCAAATACGTCAAAAATATTTTGTGAATCCATATTTATTAAGTAATAATTTGTTAACAACTTCTTTAAAATCTTTACCAGTACTCAGTTCATTCAAAACAAAAACACATAAATGACCACAAATTGGGGGATCTTTATAGTCTTGAATCTGAGAATCATTGTAGTAGACGCTTGATTTTTTCAAATATTTAATCAATTCTATAGGTGGTTTGTCCTCAATTCTTCCATACGAATCAAAATAACATGCATTCTTATCATTTTTATAATAACAAATCCAATGCGTTCCACTTCCCATAATCGAGTCTAAATTCACAATTCCACATTCAAATTTCTTAACTTTTTCAGGTAATGTATCTCTCATGAAGACTCCTCTAAAATGTTTAATATTTTTGCAGATTTCTTCCAATTCCCCGAATGTTAAAGGTTTAAATTTTTTTTTTTCAATGTTTGATTTCACGTAATTCAAAGTTTTCTCATCTAATCCAGATCCTGTAACATCTTCCAACTCTTTATCTAACCAATTTAAAATGTTTCGAACAATAGGAATCACATCCTTTTTAACGATTGGAGCAGCTTTACGAACATAAGGAACAACATTTTTAACAACTGGAATATTTTCTCCAAAATCTAATAAATCTTTCAAAAGTCCACCATTTTTAAGTTCTTTCAACTGATTATACGAAAATTCTATTCTGGTTCCTTTATTGTTTTTCTTATGTTTTTCGAGTTTATTGTATTGTCTATTTGTTAAAAATATCTTATCTTCGCCATTTTTTAGTTGATCTATTTTAAATTGAATACTAACGGGTATTTTCTTCTTAAAAGCGGATTTTATTTTTTCTTTCTGATTTTTTCTGAAATTTACGTTCACCTCCATTTATATAGTTAAAATTTCAAGTTCTCTTCGATTCCCATTCCTAGTTTTCTCTTCAAAAACATTGCTCCAGCTGTTGGAAGCGCAACAAATCTTTCACCTAAACTAGCATCTTTTGATAAAAATCTATCCATTGCCTTATCTTGCAAAACTTTATCTGCGATATGCCTGGAATTTGTGTCTCTATGTTTTGCATAAAAAAATATCGTGTTCCATAGCAGCTTGATCTAATTTATTTATACCAGTATCTCCTCTTTTTAGTCTTTTTTTCGAGTTTTTGTGCCGGGCCCCAGATACTGATAAGTTGGTACGTGTAATTCAAAAGGTAAATTGTTGATAAAATCATTCAAAAGTCCGCTACCTTCAATCATAGATGAACTTATTGCCGGCAAAACTCGTTTTAAATATTTAATTCCATCAGGTTTTTCAATCATTTCATCAAGTTTGTTCGAAATAAAATCTTTAATCGCTTTCTTTTCGTTCAAAAAATTGTTGTTTCCAGCCTTTTCTTGAGCATAAATATAATTAATAATTCCATCGAGTTTTGTCAAATCGTCGATATATCTGTATTCAATCTTATTATCACTGTATTTTCTCACACCTGATCCTTCGATTTTTTTTCCCAAATTGGTTTAATCAAATTGAGATATTTTTTACCTTTACTTGACTTTGGTTTCTTAGTTGATGGATCATTATTTTTGTAAATTGAATCAGATTTCCATAAAATTTCTGTATACTTTTTCAAGTCTTCTTCAGAATATAAACCGTCTTTTGGAACATCAGTGCCTGTTAATAATCTCCATAAACCTTGAGTTCCTTTATATGATTTTTCATTAATAATGATATCATTATGCTCAAAATTCACGGGCAAATTTCCAATCATAAAACTTTTCTTTTTTCTGTCCCAATACAAACCAAATTTATCATCCTTTGCTCTAGGAAGAATTTTTTTACCAATTTCACCAATTATTATATCCGTTGTTCCAGGACTTATTGGTTCAACTATGGTAGAGTCTTCAATGATTCGAGGTCTAAATGGTGTTGAAGATGGTAATTTTGGCAATTCAAACTCAGATTCTGGAATCGAAATATCAGCAAATTGTCGTACAACTGGAACCAAATTCATTAAATTTTGATTATCGCTTAAAACATTTTCAATTTTGCCCTCAACATTTTTGATTGCAGAAGTTACAGGTTGATTGATTTTTTGAATAAATTCTTGTTCTTTTTCATCAATTCGAATCTGTTCTTTAAATTCTTTGATTAATTTCTTTTCGATTTGATCAAGTTTTTTCGCTTCTTCAGAAGTTACGTTCACCATTTAATTAGAAAAATTTTGAAACGTGAACGTGGAACGTAAAAACGTGAACGTTGAACGTAAAACGTGAACGTGGAACGTAAAAACGTGAACGTGGAACGTAAAACGTGAACGTGGAACGTAAAACGTGAACGTGGAACGTAAAACGTGAACGAGAACGTGAACACGAAACGTGGAACGTGAACACGAAAACGTGAAACGTGAACACGAAACGTGAAAACGTGGAACGTAAAACGTGGAACGTAAAACGTGGAACGTAAAACGTGGAACGTGAACAGATTTACCGTTTTTCTGTTATTTTCATAATGTAAATAAAAAGTAAAGATAATGTAAAAATAATTGTAACAAATATTTTATCAAGTAGATTTGTTAGACCACTGAGCAGCATTTATGTTAGAAAATTTATTCAAATATTTTCCATTTTTAGGCTTCAAAGTTAGATTAATAGTTAAAAATCCATAGTCTTCTTTCCAAATTTTATCACATAATTCATTAAAGTGGTTAAAACTCATATCAGATCCCACATAATTGTTGTAAATCTTTCTCGAATAGTGATCGTCTTGCTTAAAAACACACAACATATTCAAATTATTTCTAATAACTTGTTTATCAACCTTTGAAAAAGCATTGAGAAAAGATAGATACAAGATATGTTTTTGTGACGAGACATTACGAAATATTCTTTAATAACGTCTTGATTTTCTAAAATACAATCATCAAAAACGATTAACGAATTGGGTTTACATTCGCTTAACGGAACTATGTCCTCAGAAGCATTATAAAAATGTGATATTTTTTTGTTTAAGTTTTTCTCAATATTTTCAAATCTTTCTTGTAATTTTTTATAGGCGTCTTGTTCTAAAGATTTTACTAAAAACATACAAATTGGAATAAGGAATCAACCTATTGTAGATAAAATTCAATAATAAAGTTGTTTTTCCACATCCACTTGAACCAACAATTAACATATCTGATTGGTTGATCTTTCTTATTTTCTTCAAACGTTTGAAGTTTTATCTGATCTTTTTGCTTTAAAAATTTCTCCATTTAAATAGAAGATTTTCATCTTGAAGCAACGCTTGCGAAAATGAAGCTGTTCAAGTTGACTTCAGAAAGCTCTCAATTATTTTTAAACTTGGAACATCCTATTCATTTAGAGGAAGAATCAAATTATTTCATCGGTTTAAGCGGTTTTTATTCTGACAATTTTGTAATAAATATTAGTGAAAGTTCTCCTTATTGTATAGGATTTAGTGAGAAGAACATAACAAAATATTATGGTTTAAACAAAGGATATTATACCTTCGATCAAATAACAAATTCCCTTAAAAATTATCTGAAAACATTCAAACAATCAGATAAATCTTTAAACTTTGACGAAAACAAGTTTGAAATGCAAAAAAATTATCTCTCTAATAAAATTCAAATAAAATCACCAGTAAGAATAATGTTTTCAGCAATTATTGTAGATTTATTAGGGTTTGTTCAAGAAACTATTGAGCCAAATCAGGTATATTTAGGAAATAAAACGCCAAAATTTAGACCGTTTGATGTAATTGAAGTACATTGTAATCTCATTGAACCTAGTTTTGAAAATCATACCGAACATTTACACAAAGAATCTGAAATTTTGTACACATTTTTCCCAAATGTTGCTTATGGATCAAAAATCAGTGAAAAACCGAATGAAATCGATTATATTCCAATTAGAAAAAATATTAAAAAGAATTCAAAAAATCGTTCTAACTATACAAGACTCTGAGGGAAATTTATTAAATAATGAGAGTAAAACAACAATATATTTAAGATTGTCGAAAGAATGATGAATCAAGGGGGGAACGAATCGTTCTTACCTTCAAACTTTCAAAAAAAACACTGTTTTTATCAATGAATCTGGACTTTACACTCAAAATAAAAATTACTAGTTAAATGGAGTCAGTTGTAGACCTACATTCAATAACAAAGACATTGTAACGATTGTAGACGAAAACAATGTAATCTGGTTTAAAGCTAAAGATGTTGCAGAAGTATTAGAATATGAAAATACGAGGCAAGCTATCATAAATAATGTCGATAATGATGATAAAACAACTTTTGAATGTATAAATTACAGGAGTCTATCCCATAGACCCCTTAACAATCTTCATCCTGACACTGTTTTTATCAATGAATCTGGGCTTTATTCTCAAAATAAAAATTACTAGTTAAATTTCTTTTCTATCTAAATGGAGTCAGTTGTAGACCTACTCAATAATCAACTTATATTCAATAATAAAGACATTGTAACGATTGTAGACGAAAACAATGTAATCTGGTTTAAGGCTAAAGATGTTTGTGAAATATTAGGTTATGAAAAAACAAAAAACGCAATTAAATTAAATGTTGAAGATGATGACAAAATTCAATATTTTTACTTAAAAAACAAGGGGCTATTCGAATGGCCCCTTAACAATCTTCATCCTGACACTGTTTTTATCAATGAATCTGGACTTTATTCTTTAATTTTGAGATCACATAAAAAAGAGGCAAAAATCTTCAAAAATTGGGTTACAAAAGAAGTTTTACCGAGTATTAGAAAAATATGGCGAGTACAAACTTGAAAACGAAAATAAGCAGTTAAAAGATGAAATAAAACAGTTACAAATTAAAGATGAAATGAAATCATTGAAAATAGAGAATCAAGAATTGCGAATGGAATTAATGAAGAGAGATATGGTATGTAAAGATTTTGATAAGAAAAAACACCATGTTTTTGTGTTAATTAAGAAGAATCACATGTGGGAATGGCCTTATTACGTTATCAGAGCTCAAAAGAGAGAAATACCGAAAAGATTGAAAGAACTTGAAATTGATTACCCAGAAATGGAAATTTTATTAAGACATGGAGATCCAAATAGTATAAATCTCTACAACCAAATGAAAGAATCTTTGAATATTTTATACAACGGAAATCATTTTACTACAGATATGGCAGAATCTCGACTGATTTATAGAATATCTAAATTACACGATGAAAATGTTTCTAAATTTTACTAAAAACTCTCGATTTATTATATTTTGTTTGTAAATGTTTAGCATAACTAGGTAACCATCGTAGAATTTTTTTTTCATATTCACAAGGCATTTCGTTTTTATAACTTTCGCTGAAAATTTTTTTAGCACAATCTTTGCAAAAAGCATCTTTTCTATCTTTACTATACTGCCAGTTATTAAATTCAGAAATATTTTTAATTTCTTTACAAAAGTAACACTTTTTCTCTTCTAAAGTTAATTTGTTCATTTTATCATATAATTCCTTACAATAACAGTCTTTTCTATTCTCTTCTTGACACTTTGTACATTTCTTTTGAGACTCCATTTATATAGAAAAAATTATTACACGATGAAAATGTTAAACTCTCGACTTATGATATTTGGTTTGTAAATGTTTAGCATAACTAGGTAACCATTGAAGAACTCTTCCACATTCGCAATGAGTCGGTTTATTTTGACTTTCTCGGAAAATTCTTCTAGCACAATCCTTACAAAAAGCTTGTTTTTTATCTTTACTATAAAGCCAGTTGTGAAATTCTGGAATATTCTTAATTTCTTTACAAACGCAACATTTTTTCTCTTCTAACGTTAATTTTTCTATTTTTTCGTACAATTCTCTCTCATATTTACTACGACAATCCTTACACATAGACCCTAATCCTTCTTTTTTATTCTTATTTTTATAAAAAGCTTCAAAATCTTTAAATTTTTGACACTTTGTACATTTCTTTTGAGACTCCATTTATATAGAAAAAATTATAGCTTTGACTTTCTCAATTCATATTCATAAAACTTTCCGGTTATTTCTTCATTATTTAAATCTTTTATACTATAAGTTACAGGATCTGTGTTATTAATTTGATAAATCACAAAGATTTCTCTTGACCAATTGTTCTTATATTTGTTCGAAAAATGTTGTTTTTTTACTAACAATTCTTACATGTTCATTGATTTTAAATTTAGTTTTCGTGTGAATTTCTGGTGGAACATACTTAAAAACCGACTCTAATAACTCTTTTTCTGCATCTTTATCTACGTCTTTAGGCTTCATTTTGATTGTGCTATGAACAGTATCGTTATATTTCTTTACGATTTCTTGAAGAATATCGATCCATTTAAAGTTTTTATTAATCTCAAAAAGAACCTTCATTCTTTCATTTTGAGTTCTGTTATATCTCTCTACAATACTTGATTTCTCTTCGTTTTCAGTATGATAAATCTTAATGTTGTATTTTCTCAAAACTTCGTTAAATTATTTATTTTTAAACTCTAAACCCTTATCTGTATGAAGTAGATTTGGTGGTTTGTGATTGATCTTTATCGCGTCTTTTACTATATCTTCGAAGGCTTTTGAAACATCTTTACCGTTTTTTTCTTTTGATAGCTCTTGACCAAGCATATTTTGAGAAAGTATCAATAACATTTAACATATACTTGAATCCATCATTTTGATCTGAATAGTTAGACATTATAACTAAATCTGCTGCCCATAAATCGTCAATTCCTAATGTTATAATTTTCCTCTTTTTAAACTTTTTTCGTACTGGTGCATGAATTTCTCTAGCTTCAATCTCGATTTCTTCCTTATTCTTAGATTCTTTCTTTACTTGTTTTTCATAAGGATTCTTTATAAATTTACTCTTATTTGTCTTACATTTTGAACATTTTGCTGCAATTCTATACAATCCGTTTTGAGTTTTGAACAATCTTAGAATCTATATTTTTCGTTTTCTTTTTACACTTGTGACAGTGAATTAAATCATCTTCCATTTACATATCAAAGTTTCCAAGTTTATTTAATTCATCTAAAATATCTGTTTTATATCCATACGGTACTGTATCGATCTTATTTTCTAGGACAATTCTCTTATCATCTTTAGCGTTCAGTGCAAGCTTGTTTATGGTAACTGTGTACAACTCATGTTTGTAGCTTTTGATTACTGTCATCTCCCTAAATTCTTCTTTATCTTCGAACAAACATTTCTTCAAGTTTTCGATATTTATTGTTTTATTTACACAACGCTTCTCTTAATCCCTTTGCATCTTACTGGATTTTTGTCTAGATATTTGTACGAGTACATTTTCGATCTCAATCCACAAAATTCTTCTAAGATTTCGCCATTTAGCTCGTCTTTAAATTTTCCAATAACTTTCTTGTTTTTAGTAGCGAAACAGTCGTGATCTTTTGGAAAATCGCTTGTATCAAAGTCATCTATATTTTCTTTAATAATTTTGTAAGGATCACGTTTCATTTCTAGAAAATAACTGTCTGTATCCATGTAACACAGATTCAAATCTGGATCAAAACTCTTTAATTTTTCATAATAAAATTTATACATTAACAACTTTAACAAATCAAGTACTGAAAACCCTATGTAAATCGGCTTGTTTAAATTTTACTTTCTGTTTGTACATGTGACTCGCTATACAGTTGTCGTCAAAGATAGTGAAGCTTTTGAAGTTCGTTTTCTTGGCCTGTTTCATTGAAAATTCTTCATTTCCTAGTCTAATATCGCATCTATTTCGCACATTTTCCATACTTTTTCCAAAAACTGAGTTGTTCATCAGCTTATAAAAATCCTTCTCAAAGTCACTTGTAGCTTTGGTTCTCATGTTTGTGTTAAAATCAATGTAATCTTTCATAAAAGGCTTCTGATCGAATGCAATAACTCTATTCACATGTTTCAAAATCATACCTTGTTGCAAATAGAACTTCAAATTTCTCGAATGAACAACGTATTCAGTTTTATCCAGTAGAGTTGTGCAAAGTTTGTTTTTAAAATGTTCTGGAGCAAGAGGTAAATCCTTATGATGTTCGTGTAAATTCGTTGGATATCCAAGATCAACTTCGAGAATATAGCCATAATCTTCGTCGCCAGTGAGTTCCAAAATTGTTTTATTTCCATTCTGCAGTTGTGTAAGTTTTTGGATCCATCCACTTGATATCACTAAACGGCAGTTTTTGCATTAGGCCATACCCATAAAGGTTATTAGCATCAACGTATAACAAATAGTTTTCGGGCTTTGTCTTATCGAAATCTTTCAAATATTTGTTATTTGCTTTAAACATATCGCTTAATACACTGAGAAATGCCCCCGCGAATGCCTTTTTCAATCATCAAATACATATTATAATCGTTAATTAGCTGAAGCTCAATTTTCGTTAATTTTAACATTGCGTCCCATGCGAGACTGGGAGCTGTTAGATAGTGTGCCGGATCGAGTTTATAAACAATTAAGGCAAATGTTTCTGAAATTTTCGAATATATCAGCAAGCAATAAAACATCTTGAATGTTGTACAAATCAGAGTAATTCCCTAGATTTTTCTCTTTTAATTTGTTCCAAACGCTCAAGTAATGTTGATAATCTTTCTCAGATATGCTCTCATCTGTCAAAAGTAAATAGAAATCTTCAATTTTCAGCCCTTCTGTGTAATCAAGTTTTTTCAATACTATCGATAAATTCATAGGGAAATATTCCTTTTCCAGATAGAATTTTAAAGATTTCTTCTTCGTCATTTGGTTGTCTTTCTAGAATTGCGTTTAGACCATCTTGTATAAAATGATTTGTATGTTTGAAGTCTTCTTTCTTGAGGTTTTTAGCTAACTTTTCAATAGACGAGCCATGAATCTAAATGTGTCTACGAAAGAGAACTTTATAAATTTTTCTAGGTTTATCATTGTCAAACTCATAGCCATATCCAGAATTTACAGAATAATTTATATATTTTTCGTCTGTGCTTGCAATCAAATCACCCCCCCCACCCCCCCCCCCCCCCACCCCCCCCCCCCCCCACCCCCCCCCCCCCCCACCCCCCCCCCCCCTCCCCCCCCCCCACCCCCCCCCCCCCCCCCCCGAAGAAACATTAGAATAGTAGTTTTTCACTAGCAAGACTATATTTTTCCCTATTCGGTTCCACTGGCTGCTTTGTGTTTCCTGGCTATGGTAAAATTTTCAAATAGTAACTATTTTCTAGTGTTATTTTGTTTTTCCAGATATGATTTCACCAGAAGTTTTGTGATTCCTGGTGGTTCTTTCTGACTGCCTATTAACATAATTTTTTTAAAGAAACTTATATTTGTAATTACCACTAGTAACAGCATACAAGTATTAGTTATTCTCTAATCTGAGTTTTTCCACATATGATTTCACCAGAAGTTTTGTGATTCCTGGTGGTTCTTTCTGACTGCCTATTAACATAATTTTTTTAAAGAAACTTATATTTGTAATTACCACTGGTAACTGCATACAAGTATTAGTTATTCTCTAATTTGAGTTTTTCCAGTTATGATTCCACGAGAAGTTTTGTGATTCCTGGTGGTTCTTTCTGATTACCGCTAGATACCGCTAGTAACTACATACAAGTATTATTTATTCTCTAAGTTGAGTTTTTCCAGTTATGATTTCACCGGCTGCTCTGTGTTTCCTGGCGGTTCTACTGACTACCGTTCAAGGAAGGCCGGATGGTGCCCCCTCAGACGCCTGTGAGACTATGGACCCCAGCCATGGGGGTTCACCCCAGACCGGTCCCATGCCTTACACTCTGCAGCTGGACAGCCACAAGATCAATAGTGGAGGTAGTGTTCACTTCACCATCAGGGCCCAGCCCCCCAACACGTTTGCCGGGTTCATGGTGCAGGCGAGGAACGAGAAGGGTAGGCCGGTGGGAGTATTCTCTCAGAACGAGAATGTCAAGCCTACGGAATGTTTTGGTGTTCCCGCTGTAAGTAGATGGACATGATGTTTGTTATTTACTACAAGAGGCAGAGTAAATGATCCTAGTATTTTTAACTAATAGTCTAATCGCATACATAGATACTTATGAGGAAAGTCTAGATCAAAAGCGCATAACAATGACCGTAATAAAGTATATACATGAATGTTCCGTAATATGTAAATCATGCTCTTGTGAGGGGTGTTCTGCAACTCAACGTTTACAAACTCACATGCCTTAGAAAAGAAATACTAAAGAATTTGAACATTGCATGAACTATGATGTCAGCTTTTTGATCCCCGATACAATCGTAACATTTGTTGATTGCAGATGTAGAATTCTCTTGTAGATATTTATGATTAACTTTTGAACGGACGGTGTAGTAAATTAAACAGATGCGTATCTGTAATTAAACCAATAGGAAAATTTAAATATTTTAATGTTTAATAATTGTAACAGTAATTGCTGCTATTTCGTCTACATTATGTTACATTATTAACCATTAATCTGGAAGAGCAAAGTTATACTCCTACATAAAATCATTTGCAAAAGAGGTTTAAACTTTTTTGTAATAATATGGTAGTATGAATTTTAGCAGTTTCGTTATCTCGAAATTATAATATTAAATACATTCATTAAAGTATAAGGAACATTTGGTTAACATTTATTTATAAAAAGATACAGTAAATGTATCTTGGAATATTTGCTGCGTTATTTCTATAACTGGGATCAATTAGCCTACGTCTTCATTTCTAGCTTTTATCCGCGGCGACGTACACAAGTTTGAAAATCGAAAGGCGTGGCCTTCTTAGCAAAAGTATCTATGATATATTATGATTTAGGTCTATGAGATGTTTCAACAAGAAAAACTTAAGATTATAATTTCCTATCAAATATATTTATTAAGACTCAGGAAATGCCATTTTCGTGAAGTTGTGTGTCCATCCCTGCAATAACTCTTAATACAAAGCTCCTAAAGACTAGAAAGCTTCCTCTTAGTTCATTGATTACTCTTAGTACAAGGAAATAAACTAACTAAATTTTAGATCAAAAGGTCAAAGGTCAGTCCATCTATCTATAATTTATCCATCTGCCCAATAACTGTTTGTAGAATTTCGAAGAGGCGTTATTGGTTTAGGTGTTAAAATAGGAAAACAACAGTCTGTATGTCTCCTTGACCACCTGTATTGAGACTAATAACACAGGTTCTCTTTGGTTAAAAGATAAAACCTATTGATTTAGTGTCAAGCATAAAGCTAGTCTGTCCAAGTCCATCTAAACTTTCCTTTATCTGTTACATTCTGTCAGGCCCTTTGATACTACATTGTCTCGGTTTATTGTTTTAACGTTAGTTATTTAGGAAATACTATGCGTATGAGATCGTTGAGTAAGCTATACATTCAAACAACGAAATGTTTATTTTCTATTTGATTAAAATGAGAGTTGACCCAATCGGAATTAATGATATATTTATCAATCGTAAAATGTTTCAGTCTTGTAAAACATTATAATGTGAGTAGAAATTAAAATTACAAACATAAAAGATATTAGTGTGAACAGTACTGTTTGTTCAGGAAGATTTAAATCAAATACATCCTCAATTATCTTTCGCAATATTTACAAAAGTTACTACTACAGCTTGTAAGTTCGGTGACCAACAAGCTGACATCATAATAGGCTGAACATTACCTAAAGTAATTGTGTCTTCATTCATTGTTCAAGATAGTCAAGGCAGTAGGAACGTATTGGTCTGTTCTTCCTATTTATTTATTAAGGATCTTACTCCAGTATATTTGTACTGGTAAAGGATTTAAATTTTGATGTTTTGCTTAACTAATAAACTTTGTATTTATTAGTAAAGTCGTAACTATATATTATATCTAATAATAGAAATAGATGTTTTTATAATATTTTGATTAATATGGTTTTAAACATTTACCATCCAAATATTTCTTTTTTCGAATTATAGTGATTGTATAATAAGTAAATTTACCATAGATTAATTACTATTTTGATTATTTAGAACCAAGCAAAACTATGAACAGATTATCAGATAATTTCCTTGACTATGGACTGGGCGTTGACTTGACACATTTCTATATATTTTAAATTTATTACACATACTGGTATTAAATATTCTAAAATACGAGGAAGCAAAATTAAATATATTTTTGTAAATAGCGCATAAAGTTGCCACGCATTTCCTGTAAAGTAAAACGTGTAACTTTAAAAGCAAACCATTATCATAGTGCATTTTGATAAAGCTGAACTTAACAAAAAATAAAATGCATATAAGTTATTCCAGTAAAAGCATTTATGATATGTAATATATCGGTCGTTTTACTGTTGAGCAGCAAACTAACTTAAATAGATACTGCAACAGGATAATGTGTTTTGATATTAAAGTAAATCGCTACATTTAAAACCGTTTATCTCAATAAATTGTACAATCACAAGTCCAATAGTTCTGTCTGAATTCTAGAACACCGCTACACACGTGAACCACCAGCCGAAGACTGAGGTAACCATGAGCTGGAATGCGGATCCAGGATACACAGGAGATGTCATATTCCAGTAAGTAGTCCACATGCAGATACATTCGAATTTTGTGAATAAAAGAAGCAATTTCATTTGCACTTAACTGATAACTTCTAAGGAGTACTCGTAACTGTATAATCATTGTAGAGTTATTTTCAAATTGTGTTCAGCAAAAATAATAGAAACCAAGTTTAAAATTTCACACTGTCAATACTATAAATATAAAAAATAAGTATATTTATAAAAATTTAGATACTTAACAGTTGATTTCAAGTACACCACTACTAAATTAATGGTTTATAATGTGTTTATGGAACATGGTTTAGCTCATAGCGCAACTGAATTCAGAATGTTTGGCAACATGCTGTACTATATATATCTAGCAGTATTTCTATTGTAGACCAGAATAACAAAACTTTCTGTTCCCTAACTACTACACCTTGTTTAAATGCATTGTTAGGAAAACATATTTTCTACTCCATACTGGTTCTATACGACATGGGACATTTTCAACATACCTACAGTATAACATGTATGGAGTATAAAATATGTTGTGACAGATTTTCCTTTACCATTACATGTACTATGCCATTGTGCTAAGACTACCAGGCTTACACTGCAGAATCCAGTTCATAAAAGTTTAAATATGATTGTTATATTCTATTTGATACAGTACTGTTCTATGGATTTTATGGTTTACAGTGGTAAGTAATTAAATCTTAGAGATAGAATTCATCTAAACGTTCTAGACTTATATGTGTTGCAAACTTTATTGATTGAAGATGCCATTCACCACACTATTAATAGCAACCCTCAATTTGTACAATTGAAAACTCAAACATTAAAAGTGCTCATAGCCAGGCAATAAGGAGCATTACAATTAATAGACATGATGTCTCTACAAGTACAATACTAATCCACTGTCTAGTAACTTACGCATCTCTGATATAAAATTGCATTATCACGATAGTAAGCATGTCCGATCATGAAACCCATTAAACCATCTGTAAGTTATTTTGAAATATTTGGAGACAAGAATATTAAAGCCATTGATAATAACGGGTGAATTATCATAGTATGTTATAGTTGGTGTAGAGTAAGTAGGCCTCGTTTTATAATAATAAGTTTCAATTGTTATTTTTGATTCTTTTCTATTATTATTTTTTTTATTTTAGTTAACAACTTAATAAACGTAAATCGTGTTGCCTGTATCTACTATGTTACTGTAACACAACCAGAACATTTAAGTCTACCAATATTATAATGTGTTACTGAACACTAACCAAGCAGGCAATAAATCGAAACTTTATTTTGCTTGGGTTTAACAAATGTCAAATAGCATACACCATTAAACTTAAGTTTATCATTACAAAATAGTTTGATATAATAAGAAGAAATATTGCTAACAATATTTCTCCCACTTCTGTGTTGCAGCGCTACGGTCGCCAAGTCAATGAAAGAATATTGGGTGAGGCAGAGGGCAAGACCTCTAGCAGTCGTTAGGACATAGACCTTTATTTTGTTATGTTCTGGCCGATATCCACGGTCAACACTTTCAGTGGAGCTTGGTCAAACTTCATGATATATAACTTTTATCGATACTTTGAATTATACAGGAACCATTAAAAGAGTACGTTATTGTTTTATGTCATAAAGTACTCATAAGTGTCTTGACATGAAAGAAAATAAGGCATAATAATAGGATAAATATCTGTCATTGGAACCATTATATCTTACAAAACATTGTTTCTCTCGCTCTTATCAGAATCAGTTGTTTTGTTATTTTTGATTTTTAACCAGATATATATTTTGTATTTATATATATATATTTATATTGATTTATATTTATATTTTGCAACTCAAATGTTTTGTTCCACCTCATTAATATTTTAAACGTTTTCTATTTTTTTCCAAATTTTATAATCAATTATTTTACTAGTAAGTAATACAGGTACAGTTCTTAGTACGGTAACAGCGGTCTAGTAACTTATTGATTTATTTAAATGTTATAATACAGATTTCAAAAAATTATTTTACATTGTAACATATTAATATATTATTCATTGATATATTGGCAAATTACACAGAAAATCCACTTTAAAAATTTACTTTTAAATCCCAGTCTATGCTCTTCGTGCCTTCCTTTATTTAACAAAAATAGGAAGGACCAAGAAACACTGCTGTGTGTTGTTGTTCCAGTTCGATGGCATAGAATTAGTATGTCTAGAATTTTACTTGCAATACAAAATTAATTATGTTCATCACTTATTTAAAATATAAATTTAAATTAATTTAAAAATTTAATACAATATGATTCAAAGCTTTAGACACTGTATTGTTTGTAAGTAATATTTAAAATATAAATTTGTTATTATGAACAAACTATGCATGAATTTGATTTGCATCCACAAATATTTTCTGGTAAAAATGCAGCAACAGCAATTTTAAAGTTCTGGGTACGGAATTGCTGAAACACAATAGAATCACTCAAGGTCACTATACCAAAGTGCAGCAAGTAAGGGCGTTGAGGGAGTGGCCCATACAGCCGTACAGCCACTTACCCTCATTCAATCAGAGATAGGCTGGGTTGCCAAATTGACATGTCCCCAGACTAACACATAGCTTAACTTATTATCATGTGGTATAATACCAAGTAGTATGATGCCTTTGTTTTGGTAAAACTAACCATGTTTTTGTATATTTTTGGAATTGCCATTGTTTTTTGCATAAGCCAGCAATCGCTAACGAATTACGTTGCATGACCCAACATATTATACTTTGATTGATGATATGATTAGGATCGCCTTTAATTTTAGTTGTTTTAAATTTCTTACGCAGTTATTTAACTCCTACGATGAACATTTTTATATATAGCTTGGAAAATAACATAAACCATTCAAAAGCTTTATTATATTACGTATTATAAACAACATTCTAAATAGGTTATAATAAATGTAATGCACTTAGACCATTACAAATATATTTTTCGAAATTGCCTTGTATTTTATTTACTCTGATATTAGGTGCTATATGGAATTCTCATTAACCAAAAGTGAGTGGCTCTCAGAACTAAATTGTGCTGTCAAGTCAATCAGGAGATACAACTACTCAGCGACTGCTACTGTTTATTGTTTGTTTCATGAGATAAAAATACTTTTCATAGTAGTACTTATTAACGGTGTTAATTGTTTCTCGCCAAATACACATAATTCAAATATATTGAATAATGTAACTGTATTACAAACTATGTGGTTGTTGTCGAATAGAACATATGACTTCCTAACACATACGGATAAATTTTATTTAATAATCTTTGGATTTTAATTGTAATTTGTTAGTGTGTAAAATAAGATATTCCTAGTGCGCAGTAATATATAAGTATGTTTATTATATAAAGTATTTAAACATAAATCTCTTTATTGTCATTGAATTTCATTGCAGTTAAAACATAAAAATCGTATATTCAATGTGATTTACGAAATTATTATTAATAATTTTAATGTTATAGTGGTTTAGATTACTTGAAAAGTTGATGATATAAGATAATATATTATATTACTTTAGCCTTTCCTTATAAGTAATGATAAGCCTTCAGATAACTGTTAATACATAGTAAAGTGTTTTACCTTAAATTTGTATATGTATAGAAGAAACTAAGCCTGCGATAGCTATTGGAGAGATTATTGAAGAAAATTGAAACTTTAATAACTCTCTGTTGACACAAATTATAAAGCAATAAGTAATAACAACAGTTTATTAACTTCGGAACGTAATTATATTGTTTTTTGTGTTTTTAGGAATTGCTATTAGCTGCTTGTAGGAAACTCAATATTACCAAGTAGTTTTATTCGTCAAGATGGTGAAATAGTTAACCTTCTTACAACATCGCATTTGTAAAGGAAGATATTTAACAAAATAAATTGTTTAATTAAATCAATAAATAAACTTAATAATAGTCTATAATAATATTCGTAAAAACCAAAACGTGAATGTAGAGCTGTATTACCATAACAATTTAACATATAATAAAATTAAACTTAACGATGGTAATTATACTTAACACAACAGAAGCTCTAAGTATTACAAAATTGCCAAACAAAAACACATATTTCTTCTTGGTTATAAAACACTTTTGGGGCTATCAAATATATAACAGTATTTAAGAGAGCATTAAACATGATTAAAAAATCTATAAAATAATAAAAAATAAAAATTTAGTATTTAAATTATTTACTTATTAAATATAAAATTTAATAAACAAATTTGGTGCTAAAACTGTAAATGCTTCCATTGAATAAAATCCCATGAGCAAGTGGTTTAACAGTATCTGTACTAATTAGTGAATAAATAATAAACTGTCTTAAACAGTTCAGAGAATACAAGCTGTGGCGGTGTGGGGTTTCAATTACAGGACCGATATAAACGAAACAATACATAATTAGTAAACTGTATCATTCTATTGAATTAACACTTTGTGTATAACAGCATGATTTGTTATTTAGCCCCTTCCAGCATTTATAACAGTAGCATTAACACTGTTCCATTATATGTAAAGTCTACTTTTTAATTAAATGAGTCATTCCACATTCCTGGACTCTTTCTAAGAAATTAATTTGAATTTTACCTGTGTTTTTACAAATTCACTTAAATTCTCAAATATTTTGTATTTTTTGGTTGGAACCTATAGAAGAACTATACTTTTATATTTTAACTTCACTAAAACCTACAACAGTAACATTTTACACATGCTCTCAGGAGACAATAATACGTGTGAAAAGATATTAACCAACTATATCTGTTAAAACTGTAGAATAAATATATTTTCCATCTTCCCGCTGTCTTCGAGAGATGAAACGTACACACACACACACACACACACGTGGTCTTATGCGTTACGTTGAAAATAAAATACAAAGGTTTTTCGTGAATAAAAGTTACCGATAAGGATTTTAAAAGAGTTGGAAACACTATAATAATTATATTTGGTTTTTTCAAATTCCTGATTACCTGGTAGGATGTAATTTGAAAACACGTACCTTATAGTCTCAAAAAGATAAAAATGATTTTTCAAGAAGATCAAGCAGCCATAGGAGCTGAAATATCGATGAAAGTCTTAAGAGAAATATATTTAGTTTTTCAACCTATTGTTGTCCTAGATATTACATTCAACAAAAATATGTGTAAAGCTCTGAGAAAAATCTTGCCATCGGTAATACCTGAGACCAAAAGTAGATTAGCATAAGCGAAATTAGATGCATTTTGACGGAAATAAACATTTTGCTCCTAATTACGATTTTCTTAATTGAAGCAGCAATGCAGACGCTACTATGTTTTGACTGTAATTCGATTACTAAGAATAGAACTAGACTATTTCAATGAAATAAGACTACCGAGGCCTTTGTATTTTTCTGGAACAAGCAGCAGAAGGAGGAACTATCGCTACAAAGGCACATAAATCACATTAGACACAAATACATTCGACTAGAAGTAGATTACCATAATTAGATAGAGACGCTTTTTGATCAAAGTAAGCTTTTCGACTAACGTATGTATATAATTAATTAACAATGGTAACTTTACTATATAGTGTGAAATATCAAGTCAAAATTATATTCTAGTAACAGAACCTGAAATAAGTGCTAATAACTATTTCATTTCAAATGTGAACTATGTACATTGAAATAATAGTTAATTTAAACATGTCTTCTTACAATCAAAAATTAGCATAGGCCTCCATAATATATCATCATAAATCTAACATAAAGATTACCACGCACTTAGTATGCCTGCATTTTTGCCTGAAATAATGCAAGTGTTACTGAAATTTATAGAGGTATGCATTCAAATATTATGAAATGTTTCTAGAATAAGTTTAGTTCACTGGTAATCATAAAAACCGTTTCATTCTTTAACTTCAGGGCTCCAAACATTGCTCTGTAAACTAAAATCTTAATTATGCTTAAACATTTCTAAGGAATGTAATTTCTAATAATGACTGTAGCTTATTTTCAAATTTATCATGTCATTTAAAACTACATACATAACAGATACCTGTTATTCCATAGTTAATAACGTGTAAAGCCTCGTGTAACAAATCGTAACCTAAATATTTCAAGTTTATAAATGGTGTAACAATAATCTCTACAGAAACTTTAGGATATTGTTTCAATAACAAACTTTACACATGCTGTGTCCTTTTTCGTTTACCGTCTGTCCGTATGTTTTTTAGAGTTTTAATTTTATTGCAGAAACCAGATAAAATAAAAAAAACTTAACATTTTGTATTTTATGAATATATTGGGGAGCGTAATTAAATATTCAAATTCAAAATGTTTGTAGTTAGATCTAGCAACTTCTATTAGCCTTAAAAATGTATCATTTATAGTTCGAATTTTTCAAGGAACTTATATTTTCATATTCATATTCCTTTTAGCTACCTTCGGTTCATTTTGTGTTACACTTTATATTTTACTAAAATTTTAAACAAGGGAATAGGAGTAATATATCATAAGCCCTTCAGCTGGTGTTGTTTTTGTATTCAATTATCAAATTAATTTAAAGCGTATTGTATTTATATTTCAAACGATAATAAAATTCGTTACTTGTTAAGCTATATAACATAAGTAAATGAGCACATAAAGTTCTATCTTTTATTTTTACGTAATTTTGTTTTATTTGCATACATTAGTTTCATCCTTTATACCTCTAACGAATTTTAACTTAAATTCGGCATCCCTGCAGTAAATTGATTCTAATAAAATTTTAGAGACTCAAATAAATGAAAAACGGTATTACTGTACTCAATGAAGTGAATATTGCGGCACAAATTTGCTGAATTCATTTTCTTCATCTTTTGTTCAATGTAGTTTATTTGCATACACACCTGTACTATATTTTGTATAAAGGTCGATTCAATTTTATGGTAGGAGAGTGGATGAGATGCAGTGTCATAAATATGAAGACTCCTTGCTTAATATTGACGACATGATCGCTTGTAGGTGTAAAGTGCTACACCTAAAATATCTTGGGAGCAACAAAACTTTCCATTTTGGACCATTGCCGAAAGCCACTTTCATTTTGACATCTCCATTCTGCACACCACTGGAATTACCTAACCCCACCGAGCTTTTGACGCTAGGGACGTAATATCGCAATGGCTATAAGCCACTTTCGTGTTGGAATCTTCATCCTGCTTCCCACTATAATTCTTTCATCCCCCAACCAGGTTTTCAACACTAGGGACATAATACCTTAATTACTTTCATATTAATATATTAATCCTACACCTCACTGGAATTACTTGTTCCCACTGAGGTATCAACTTCAGGGACTTAATATCACAATGGCGCAGAGCGACTTCATGTTGGCATCTGCATCCTGCACCCCATTGGATTACCTCTTTCCACCGAGGTTGCGACGCTAGGGAAGTAATACCGCAATGGCTTAGAGCTACTTCCATGTCAGCATCTCCATCGTGCACCCCACTGGAATACCTCAACCCACCGAGGTTTTGACGCTATGGACGTAAAATCACACAGCGGCTCTTAGCCACTTACATGTTCTCTAACCACTAGATATACTTCATCCCAAACTAAGTTTTCAACACTAGCGACATAATACATTAAATTACTTCCATTTTAATATATCCATCTTGTAGAATTACTTCGCTACGACGAGATATCGACTTTAGGCACGTAATATCACAATATTTAACTCTAACGCACTTTTCACCCTTTGGCGCTTATTTAACCAACACTGCAGACCCAAAACCAACAAAAATTGCTCGATCGGTGAAGGTCACACATTACTATACTATTAGCGGCCTGACAGGAGGATATTTCAATACTTGTTCCCAATAATATGACTTTAAGCAAAGGAAAAATGAGATAGCAGATGTCTGGCATATCTAAATAATCATAAGGTTCCTTGTTTTCATGGATTCATCCAAAAGGTTCTTGTAGTATTTGAAAATTCGCCCTGGTATAAGGTAACTTATCATCAAGTACTTATGATTATAATAGAATTATTATCGACTTTCGAATAATTAAGTTACCAAGCCTGGACTGCTGAGATGATATTTATTGCAAAGTATATGTAATTATTAATCGACTCATCACGGATATTTGAAACTCATACACTTAGCAGTACGACATAACAACTTTATTATGTAAAAGTTAAACAAATCCTGGCTCTGTGAGTAATTAGATCGATTAGTGTCAAAAACACACTTTTTGAAATCGTATCAGACTTGCTATATTTCTGAAAATAAGAAAGTAAATAAGAAACATTTAATATTTTTCTGTGTATGTAATATACACAGGAGGATGCTATATTTTTACTGGGAACTAGATGAAAGTTTGTTGTAGTTTACTCGACTAAAAGTCAAAGTGTATGCAATAAACTTCAATATAACACATTATTATGCACAACCTGATAGCTACATTTTCCCAAGCATGTGTAGCATATTGTATTATTGCGGTTCAATAATTCAATAGATCTACTGGAATTGAAAAATTTTACAATTATAAATTCCATAAATATCTCTTTTTATGCACAATTCGAGAGCATTTAAGAGAGCAGTCGAAGGTTTTATTATATTTAAGTTTAGTTTATCGAAATGATATAATGTATAGTTTAAACATAAGCATGGAAATTTGTTGCACTCTTTTCCTATAAAAGAAGAGGTGATTCGAAGACATTTTAATGAAAATATAAGTTTGAACACTGACTATTCATCTATCATGGTTACGAAAATGCTAAGCAATAACGAGGATTACACTCACAGCTCCGAGAGTACAACGTTTAAAGAGTACTTCTTAGCCCCTGATAACAAGTACACTTTAAACTCTGTTTCTCCAAGAGTGTTTTAATGATGTAAAACACCCTGCACTACATCGTGATCACAGTGCCTGTACACACCGCATCACAAGTGGATTTGTAAGTATGAGAATTTAGTCTTCTATATGAAATACTAGTTGTTTTACATTGCTACAAAGATTTACGTGCTTAAAATAAGTTTATGTATATTTACTAACTTCACGAATTTGTAGTCCCCCAGAATTTTCTTTAGATTGCGTCAATTGGAAAATTATTTACTGTAGGATAAGATGATGATTAATTTTCAAGCTATTTATTCTTAATGTTTCTTTACATTTCATTATTGAAATTCAATTAGATAGGATAAAATATTTCTTAACTTAAAAATTACAACTATTTGTAAACCACTGTGTCGCTTTAATAAGGATAGTTCTAAAACATATTCAGTTAAGTTTTGTACAAGGATTTAACGCAAGGCAGACTTCGGGTCAGCGTAAGAGACTATGCATGCGTACGGTAGCAGACAACATCCTGGCCCGAAGAATGACTCATACAGGTACTTAGATAGATACATGTATAGCGGTAGTATAGGTGGACTGTTACAAAAAACGTTAACCTTCTGACTAAACTCGTCATGGATAATTTCAAACACGAATACGTACTAATAATATAACCCTTGTAATTTTTTTCAATGTGTAAATGATTGTAGCGTTTCCTTGTACACCTTCATACAAACACAAACCGAGTAAACCTGCAAGAAAACCAAAAACATTATATAATAAAAGGGTGTATAGAATGTCAAACATATATAGATTTTAATGTTGTAAAATATTTTAAGAAAACTAAGTTATTTAAATGCTCACAATCATATGGGTATATACGTGTCTAATAGAGAACACTGTTATCCGTTCTTAGAAATGTTCCACAATTGAAAAAATTTGAAATTAACATAAAGAGTGCTAATTGGAAGTTTATATCCAAAAAACCTCATGTTTATAATACCAACCACTCCGTAATTCTGGACAAGCTTTACCTTGTCAATAGTTACAAATTCCCTTTTGTATTATTTTCACTACGTGCAGTGCAGACACACCGGTTCGTTCGTGTCCGAAATTGTACCTGGACAGTACGCCTACAATCTATGTCTCTGTAGTGTTTTTAAAGCTACATTGGTTTATATTTTTTATTAAAACTTAAATTAAATGAAAATTTTTGGATCGAAATATTGGGACTTAATTTTAGATTAGATTGTGAAAAGTCAGGGTAAAAACGAACATGTAATCCTTTGGCAAGTTAGAACTGGTAATTAAAATTGTTAGGAAGGCAAATTTACTGCCTTGAATTGATTAGAACTTGTCTTGTTGCGAGTATTGTTCTCCTTGTTTCTTACAGCTGGACCAATGAGAGAACACCACGGATGTCCTGCAAAGTTGACTGGAAAGGGAAGTATTTAAGCGCCCGCTCATAATTTTTACCCTTCTCTTGGTTATTTTCTTGAGTAAGTTGTATTACAGTGCGCCGTGTTTCTTAAGTTTTTTCCAGTAATGATTTTGAGGTAAGCACCAAATTTATTGTACGTTTTATTGAAATAGTCTTTCTGATCTGATATTAAATTAATTTTGTTGTCTTTTTTATAGGAAAAAATTAAATTCATAGAAACTACAGAGCAATCTGAATAACTTATTCTCGAGGAACAATAGAGCATAATAAAATCATACAAGTTACATTTGGTTCATGCTTGCAAGAAAAGTGAATTAAAATTTAACTTTCTTAATAACTTTAATTGAGATTTGGAAAAGTAGTAATTTATTAATATTTAACTGGAACTGTTTTATTGTGAATTATTATTTGTAAATTAATTGAACATTAATAATTGTTTGAGAGAGTTGTAATCTGAATTACAGAGACTTGAAAGTTAAGGTTTAACTAGTGTAAAGAGAAGTTTAAATGTTTATTTTTTGAATTGTGAGTGTACTTAGAAGTGAAAATGTTTATTTTAGTTATTTCCAAGTGGTATTTCATTTTTATTTTATAACTCTATTATTTTATTTTAGAAGAGAGCTCTGATTTTTAGTTTGACATATTTGATTAATATTTTTATTTCTTGCCAAAGGAACTTTTAAATTTACTAAACGGTTTGTCAATACTTTTTGGAAAATAGAGTGATGAAAATTCTGAAACGTTGAACTTATTAGTTTGCCAGCTTAAAATTAATCCATTGTTTTTATATAGAACTGTGATTTTTATTTTAGACAAACCAGATAATATTTAATAGTTAAACAACTTAGTAATAAATTGTACGGAATAGTAACTAGGAGCTTCCTAATCAAAAAATATTTTATATCATCTTGGATGTCTCATTGATAGTTTAAATATTAATACTCTGGAATATTAATATCTACAATCCAAGTCGTTATATTGACTGCGCCACTCTGCTTGTAAAGTATCCAGTGAGTTTTTAATAAACTTATACAAACTGTTATAAACTTTGTTAGAAAACTTTGGCAAGAACTTGTGTTGTATAGTTAAGTTGTGATAGTTAAGTTAAATTTATTCAACCAAAAATGGCTCTCAAAGTGGACCTTTTATGTAAGGAAGAATTAATTTATGATCTGTGGTTCCGTGATGTATAAACTATTACTGATAACACTGTAGATAAACTTAGAAAATTATGGAGTAAACTTACTAGTTGGCGAGACCGTGGTGAGATGCATGCAAGCATTTCGGCATGTCCACTGCAGGAAGTCCACATGGATGTATTTGGACCTCTGCGTAGATCTTCAAGGTTGGATGAATTATCCTAATCATGGTGGACGACTTCACAAGGTGGAATTGGGTCGTGCCTCTCAGGAAAGTGAATTCCGGTATGGTGTTGTAAACATTAGAGAGTAATATTTCTAAAAAACCTTGGTTTGCCGGAAGTTACTGTAAGCGACAACGCTACTTCCTTCACCAGCAAGGAAATAAGAGCAAATCTTTTAAAATGGGGTGTGAAATTAATCACTACAATCCCGTACAACCCCTAGGGAATCAAATCTGAAAGATATTTAAGAAACTTAAATTCAATTTTGACATGCTTGTATAGTGATTGCAAAAGGAACAGGGACTCTGATATAAGTAAAATTCAACAAGCAGTTAACTCCTGTGTGAATGACAGTACCGGATATAGCGCATATTCTTTAATGTTTGATTTTAAACCTAACAATGAGTTGAATTTAAAGTGAAACGAAAAAGTGCCAAACGAAAAGTTTTCAAAAATATGCCGAGGCATTGGAAAATTTAAATAAACAGTTTATTAAAAATTTGAAGTTAAGGCCCTATAATAGAAACCACCGAAAGTCTAAGATTAATGATGAAGTGTTTTGTAAAATACCTGGACACAGAAATAAATTGGATAGGAAATTTGACGGACCATACAGGATTGTGATTATTATCTCAGAGAACAGTTATAGAATACAGCACACCAAGGACTTGAAAATTTTTAAAAGACTGCATCTGCAAGATTTGAGACCCGCTTAATTGAAAATTTATTGGAACATTTGGACAATTAAGAACAATTGGACAATTTTTTTCTTTCAGCATAAAATAAAAAAACCCATATTAAAATTTCATAATTGAGTAACCATAGGCCAAGTCAAAGTTATGTGTTTTCTTTCATGTATTAAAAGAAGGGAATTTTTATGACATATAAATAAATATTTACATGAAGAGGATAATTTACATGGCCTCAGGACTTTAAAATTAAGAAATTTAGTCTTTAATAATAGTGTCTACAACTATTATACTGTCTGATATTAGAATAAAGACATTATATTATTGATATACTAACATTCCTTCTTGTGTGGCCAGCTTAAAATAAATCCATTGTTTTTATTTAGAACTGTAAATTTTATTTTAGACAAACCAGAAAATATTTAATAGTTAAACAATTTAGTAATAATATTCCATGAATATTCACTAGGAGCTTACTAATCAAAAAATATTTTATATCGTCTTGGATGTCTCATTGATAATTTAAATATTAATACTCTGGAATACTAATATCTACAAACCAAGTCGTTATAGTCTCCTAAAATATTTATCCTGTGAGTCTTAATTCTTGAATTATATGTGGTAATATTTATTTTTACTTTATTATATATGTACGTAATATATATATATATATATATATATATATATATATATAAAACACTTGTAAGCACGTTTATTATATCCAACTTGCAGTACGTGGTGTCCGCGGAGATTGGATTCTATCAATCAACAATATTTTGTCAAAAAGAGTTAAGATAATTAGAACACGTTTGAAGATAGAAGTTACGAGACATATTTTTCTTACTACTATAATTAAGTATAACATGTAAGTTTTAAATACAGATATATCTGATATCAGTTCACTAAGGGATAGTGATAGAGTAGCCTTGTATCTTTGATAACTTACGAATTCTATCATATTAGAGGAAGTACAGTGGTGTCTGGGGATAAAGGAATCGATCTACCCACTGGTAAACAACGTCCTGAGAGACTAGCGCCGGCCGGTCGATGTTGTAACATGTGTTGCAACACGGCAACAGCAAGCAAACGTTCAGGCAATGGAAATAACGGCAGCATTCCTTACTTACTTAGTACTTTCTTAATCATGTAAGGAAATTCTCTCTTATTTAATTTTGCTTGCCTAATAAAATAACTATAAAATATCATTTTATAAAATAATTAAAATATATAAATCTATTATATAGCTAAAATATGAGTATAACTCTAAAATATGTTTATGAATAACAATAAAAATAAGGTGTTAGTAATGCAGTATTTTTTTGTAGAGTTTGTATATAGTTAGGTTTTTATATGGATTTTATTGTGATTGAAATATATAGTTTTATAAAAGGTCCATAAAATTGTATTCTATGTTGACGTAATTAAAATGTATTTAGCGTTGGTCATGAATAAGCTAATATACTAATTTAAAAAATTAACGAAAAACACATTCATTTGATATCTAAATAATGTGACATGCTTTAATATTTGGTATATATAAAAATCTAAGAGGGAACTTAATGATTGTTACTTAACATAGGCTTCTCTAAATTTTTGTTTTTGGATATATAAGAGGGAGATATGGTCGTTACTTGCAATATTCTTAGAATTTTCGCAATAATTTTATTGTAATTGTGAAGTTTTAAGCCTTCCTGACATTCATTTCCCTATATCAAATTTTTAATAAAAAAAACAAAAACTAATTTTAAAAAACAGTTTTATTAAGAATATAAAAATGTATATATATATATATATATATATATATATATATATATATGTATATATATAAATGTATAAATTTATATATGTAAGAATGACAATAATGAATAATGTTATCAAATATATTTTATATTATTGATATTAGGGATACGTAATTTACCTATAGACATCACTTATTTCGCATATGACAAAATGCTTTTTATATTTTGCCGCGATGGCCAGGTGGTGCTTTGAAAACCCTGCTTCTACATCTTCATGTAGGACTAAAATTGGTTTTGAGATTCAAACTAAATAAATTTAAGATATTTCCAACTAAAGGTTTCTTTCTAAATTCCGCTATCCTATCCAACGGTTTAGTATTCGTTAGCAGTTTTTTAGGATGCATGTATAAATAGTACTATTGTACGGGTATATTCTACCATACATATATATTAAACATGACGTAGTCTTCGTTTTTGTAAATACACCTTTAACATTTAAGCATTTGCTGTTTTACTAAAGGAATTAAAAATATAATCAACAATTAATGAAATGAAAATGAAGCTGTAAACAATGTTACAATTATAAATTATAAATCAGATATGAAAGAACAATAATTAAAATCAGAGTTTAACTGTTAGTAATCATAACACGTTTTACGAATGACAAATAAATAGCATGTATTATACATGTATTATGTAAAAGTAATACGTAGTAAAGGAATACTGAACTTAAGAAATAATTTTTATGGTAGTCAGTGACTCTTCACATCCAATGGACAATAGTTTCCAAAGGGTTCGGGAAAAAATTATATATGTACAATTAATAAAACTGTATATATATATAATTTTTAATATATATATATATATAAATTTCAAAACTTAAGCCACGAATATCAAACCATTTATAAAAGGCACTACATACATCTATACCTTTATTTAATATTTAATTGCGGGCCACTCCCCTTAACATTTACTCTGTACATAAATAAGTGTATAAATACTCGAAGTTACTAGCTCAGAATAGCTATGTAATATTGAGTACGTAAATAGTATAGAATTGATGGTTAACTTTCATTTGATTACTTTAGCTAGCTCAGAATTAATATATCATATCGAGTTCTGAACCCGTACAAGATCAATGTTTGAAATTTATTTGTTTACCTCAGATAGCTCGGAATTGCTATAAAATATTGAGTACGTCACTAGTATAGGATTGATGATTAACATTGTTGAATAACTTAGCTAGCTCAGAATTTTTATATTATACTGAATACCTAACTAGTATAGGATTGATGATCAACATTCATTTGATTACTTTAGCTAGCTTAGAAATGATATATCATATCGAGTTCTGAACTTGTACAAGATTAGCGTTTGAAATTTAGCGTTCCGGTTCACTTTCCTCTTAGTCAATGACTCTTTTTTGCTTAAATAATCTCGCATTACTATCTTTTGACATAGGTTGTAATAAGATATAATTTACATATTTTTACCTTCGACATGTTTTATACCCGAACAAAACATGTTCAATGGACATGTTCTTTCATGTTCGATGTTCCTGGATGAAGATGAAAGATCGGTTTGATGTATGAATTAAAATAAATAATCTGTAAATTCTAAATCATAATTTTTCTTTCTATATGTTACATGTTACATGTTAAGATTTAAAAGGTATTTAATAAGATTTGCAATATATAATATATAATTTACTTTTACTCGATAGAATTTATAGAACAAAAGGTCAGGTGCAGCTGTTGTGCTGGTAATCCACTTATATTGGATCGGTGAAATGTTTCATGCATATTAACGTTAAGTCAAGCGTCAAGGGAAGCGAGTGAAATAAACTCATTACGGCACCAGGTATTTCGTATAGATTCTCAAACTAAACATGTTTAATTGGCTCCATTGTGAAATGGATTTTAAGCGCTGCTTCTGAATTGGTTATTAGCAATAAATAAAACTCAAATTCTGGGAATTAAACTTGACCTTGCGCCAGGCTTGTCTTTTAGTTTTTAAATTAAACATGTTTGATTTGCATAATTGTGAAATGAAATTCTCAGCAGTTCTTCTGTGTTGGTTATTAGCAGTAAATGAAACTCAAGTGCCCTAAATGAACTGGAAATGGAGACAGGGATTCTGTATAGATTCTTAATTACATATAATTGGATCAAATGTAAAATGAATTTTTCTGTTCTGCTCCTTTGTGGGTTATTACCAATAGATGAAACTCATATACCAGAATTAAACTCAATATGGCACCAGGCATTCATACAGACTGTTAAAATAAACAAATAATTTGGCTCCATTGTGATACTAATATCTTAATGCTTCTCCTCCTTTGCTTAAAGGTAGTAAATATAATTGATTCACTATTAGTAATCTCATACATTTTGTATATATTGTTAAAGTGAAAAATTTATTCTCTCCATTGCCACTTAATTTTTTCAGCACTGCTACTGAGTGGTTATTAACAATAAATTAAACTCATATACTAGGAATAAACGATACATTTTCCTGTATTACTAGACAAACCAGTAATCTCATCTGCAAACACTGATCTTTACATTGAGTCGAGGTTACAATATGTTTAATTTCATTTTGTTAAGATACCTCTAGGATTGGTTTTCAATTTTCCTAGAGCGATTACCTAATATTTTACTTTATATAAAATCATTGACTTTTTTATCTTTATTTTTGTGTTTATGTTTGTATGTGTGTGTGTGTGTGTGTGTGTGTGTGTGTGTGTGTGTGTGTGTGTGTGTGTGTGTGTTTTGTATTAAAAGAGCAAAAACGTGTTTGGTAGAGTTAAATATATAAATATTTTATATTAAGAAATGGCCAAAACAAAATTATTAATATTTTCCGTGTCTCATACCACCAACCCTACACATTCTGAAAATCATATCACTCCGTAAGCAAGCGAAAAAAACTTTTAGTGACTAATCATAATGAGGGTTTGGATGAGATTTTTGGAATAAGGAGTTGGCTCCGATGTTGGCTTAAGTAAACAAAAAACTGATTTTTGATACCTGAAGAGGAGACAGGACGTATCACAATATGCTAACGTATTCTGTTGTTATAACATATAACGATTTAAAATTCGAACATCCTGTTACATTTTCAAATCGTTTATCGTGAGTTAAAAACTCTAAATAAAAATTTATGTTTAGAAGAAGGGAGAGATAATATTGCAATCGAGACAAAAATCAGAAAAGGAAGGTGGGAATTAGCCTTATACGAAGAGTTGAAATGAAAACAGGGCCGAGTGACAAAACGTCACTTTTGAGACGGTTGGGTTTAATTGGTAACCTAAATTGAGTCCTTCGAGTATAGATATTTGTATTTCACAGACAAAAATCAAAACATATATGCAGAATGCTTGCATATTAAATTTTCTTATACACAGATTTTAAGATAAGGTTAAACTGTAAAAAGGTGAAACGGGCTATATACAAGTAAACCATGAAATAAAAGCTATTTACAACTAATAATTTGTTTTGAACGAACTATGTCATAGTATTTAGTAAAACATATTACATTATTCATCTCTAAAACAATTGTTCTAATTAATACAATGTAAACACAACTTGATTGCAGTACAAAAATAAGAAAATTAGTTATTATGTAATATGCTAACATTTTCTAAGTGTATCCTAAAACGTCTTTATAACATTTCCTATTTTCAGTTTTAAGGTAGGGAAGCATTGTTTTAAGTCCTTTTTCCATCAAAAGTATAATTTTAGAGGACAGAAGCCACTAATCAAATTTTCTAAAGTACTACGTTTTTTTTAATACCATAACACTATGGAATCTTTCAGCTTCATCGAATATTGTTTTCACTAGTACCTGTCTCGGGTGGTTTTCAAACACGCAATACCATCGAGCTTTTAAATTTTGGAGATGTTTGGTATTTAAAGTAACTTGCCATTCTTTTGCAAAGCCAAAACAAATTGTTTAAAGGTGGGCACTGAAGTCAAAGAATAAAACTGTTTTAATTAGTATCACTTATATTTCTTGAATTACTCTGAAATATTTTATTAAATATTAATGAATAGCTCCATCGGTTTCAGTAATATTTAAAGTAATTTCGGCCGGTGTGGAGATACTTTAAGTTTGAGAGGAGACTACACTTGAAATCCTCAGCTTTTTGGTTAGTACACTTACGATGTAATAAATCATGGCTTTTTAATGTAGTTGGTTATATTTATTTTTTATTTTTCGTCTTTGGCAGTTTATTAAAAACACAGTTACTCTGCTAATAAGGTCAAACTAATAAAGTTCATGAATAATAGAGTGTGAAGAGATATTTTAAGACCAGTAGGGCCTCAATCGGAAGGACTGTTACAATAAGATTTGGACTATGAGTTAACCAGGTTTTCTAAGAATGTCTATGTAAAGTTTCAGTAAAATCGGTTCAGTGATTTTTACATGGCTGAGTAATACGAACACAAACATACATATATCTAAAAATAGATCTTTATAGTATATACACACTATAATATTTAATTTTAATAAATATTGAATCGCAAAAAGAACTTGCTCCGCCTGGACTCGAACCCGGATCTCTCACTTGACGGGTTAATGTGCTACCATTACACTGTAATATTTAGATATATAAAGACATCATTCACATACATAAGCAGCGTGTATATCTAATTATAACACAGAAACATAATGAAATGGCATGTGTAGTTACAGATTGAACTATGTCATTCATACATACAGGTTGTTCCATAGAACAACTAAATTCCATAATCTTTGGTTCTGTACGTCCGCGAAACGAAGAGCTAATTGACTCTTCCGTTTACATACGGTGAAAATTGGTTGCGACCGTAGTTCATGACGTGGAAATGTAAATTACAATTTTACGAGTTGACAACACCCACCCCGCCAGAAAGAATACTGTAATTACACATTTTAATTTTCCCAGCTGTTGCCATTTATAAATTATTCTTAAGATAGAATGTACTTACTAGACTTTGCAGTAAAAGTCTACACCTACTTTGCTTCCCAGGTAGAACACACACAGACTGATGGTTCTACAGAAGAACACGCTGTATAATTAAACAAACATGATAATTTATAAATTTTCTTTAAAACATTAAAATTCTATAAATTAAACTTTTTCCATTATGTAATTAAAACTGTTATTCATAAGGAAAGTAATGTACACAAGTATAAGAGGATAAAGTGCATAAGATTCCCTAGAAACCTTTAACTAAACTAAAATGTTTTCGATAAGAATTCCATCTCAAATTAACGATATAAGTTATATAAAACGTCTTTATTTCCTTCTTTCATGGAAACAAAACATGTCTTAAATAAACATACCGCAAACAGAGAACAGTGTATACACGTATAAACCGTTACACAATTGGAGATATACATATAATAAAAATTAACAATACGCTTAAAACACACACGTTTACTAATAAAGTTATTTGCATTTATATAAAGCCATTAATAGATATTAGGACTAATACATTCTACTAGCCAAAATCCGTGATTATGTGAAACTACGGTAACAAAATACCATATCTGTTTATAATTTGTATAATATGAAATTAAAGGGATGGGATGTAGTACAATTCATTTGCAGTACGACACTTAAACACCTAAATAAAAATGATCTTATTTTATTTCAGTATTAAAACACTTAAGAATATCTATACAGATTATTTAATATTTGTAAATAATATAACAAAGTCATATTTTCTTAAATTTTTCGTGATAAAGATAACGATAAAATGCGGGATGAAGTTTAACTGCGACTTTGACTCCATGAGTACAATGTTGATCCTAAACAGTTCTGACGTCTGTAAAGAGAAAGTAGTCGTAAAATTCTGCGAAAATTGTATCATTTTAACGTTTTCAGTCGCATCGTTCGACATTAGTACGCAGTAAGTGGCATTATTCAGACCCACAATACGTAGCTAATATTCAATAGCTGAATTAAAAAGTGATTGAGTTTTAATTTAATAAAACTAAGGAAATATCTAAGAACAGTTTACGGATGTAACAGCTATGTTTATAATATATCAATTATTAGATATGCCTATGAAAAAAAAACTTAAATCAAGGTGGTCACCAATTCAATTAGGTCAAATACAAAATATTTCAATAGACACTAATAAACAAGGAGACAAATTTTATAAAATAATTTATAATATTAATTTTACAATAAGTTTATTACAAAACATTTAAATATATCCATATCAATAACCTAGAGGCTGTCAAATGGTGTCACATATATTGATTCCAGTTGAATAAAATCATTCTATTTATGATTATATTCAAATATATATATATTCCAGTCTCATTATTTACTTTAGTTTAATAAAAAGTGTTGAATTATAGTACGACATATTTTTTAAACTGTTAAATTTTTATTTTTCAAAACAATGTTCTTTTATCCTGTGTCGATATAAATGATGTCGTGTTATAACATATGCAATTAAAAGCTTTTTAAATAAACAAACAGTTTCCTATTAAAAACCTCATAATATCCAACTAAATTAACAGAATTATCACACTTTAAGAGTTAATTTATAGCCCCTAAACTAAATATTAATAAAATAGAGAGATAATAATACAAATTATCGTGGCGTCAACGTTTTTTGTGAAGAGGCTAAAACACAACGTTATTTATTGTTGAAATAACGATTTAAAAATATATTATTTTATACATAATTATTAAACGTAAAGTAATACATTACAAAGTCATATTCTCCGAGGAAAAATCTGTAAAAATTTAGTTCAAGATTTATAGAGAACACTGCTATAAATCTCTAAACTTATCATCCTGGTCGTCTCTCAGCTGAGCGCTTGGCGCCATAACAAATAAACTCTGCATGGTAAACAAACCTCTTACTATTTAACTAGACAAAAATAGCATTCACATATCGTGATAGAAAACACTGCTATAAATCTATAAACTTTTAATTCTTGTTGATACTCGCCTAAACGCTTAACGCTATAACAGGTAAACGACTACATGGTAAACAAACCTCTTACAATTTAAGTACACAATAATATTTTTATGATTTTATTGTTTTATATTTTTTTTAAATATAGCAAATGCTAGGTATTTAGTTTCAGAATATAGTTTATGAATTAGTTATAAAACAATAAGCTTACATTAATATCCAAGGATTTGGTTTCCTAAAGTATATTAGTTTCGTTCTTAGTTTATTTATAAATTTAAGATGTTTTTAAGGTGAGCGGTTACCGTGGATACTGAGCCTCGTGGATAAGCCGCCCATATGAAAATACAGTTTTATTTTGTATCTTTAAGATTACTTAAAAGAAGTCTAATTATTTTGATAAATTTTAATTTATGTTATATTTTTAAGATTTTCTGAGATAAACTATTTAGATGTATTAATTATACGTTTTTAATTTCTTATTTATACAAACGTTTGTTTGTTACGTAGTTAATCTGGGACAACATAATTGTAGTATGTTATTAATACAAACGTCACTAACCACAAAACAGGCGTTTTTTGTTTTACAGTAGATCTGAGACAACAGAATTGTAATGTTTCATCAATAAAAAGTCATGAGCCACTGAGCTTGAACTGTTTGTGTTACAGTGAATCTGGGACAACGGAATTGTAATGTTTCATCAGTACAAAGTCACGAGCCACTAAGCTCCATTTGTTTGTTTTGTAGTTAATCTTGGACAACGGAATTGCATTGTTTCATCAGTACGAAGTCATCAGCCACTGAGATGGGTTTGTTTGTGTTACAGTGAATCTGGGACAACGGAATTGTAACGTTTCATCGGTACAAAGTCACGAGCCAATAAGCTCTGTTTGTTTGTTTTGTAGTTAATCTTGGACAACGGAATTGCATTGTTTCATCAGTACGAAGTCATCAGCCACTGAGCTGGGTTTGTTTGTGTCACAGTGAATCTGGGAAAACGGAATTCATCATGATGTCAAAAATCAATATTTATACTCTGGAGTTTGGCTGATTTAAGGTACATAATTCTAATTTTTAATCATCGCACATACAATAAGATCCCTACTATTGTAATTTGTAAGTTATCATTTGATTTACGTAATAAAGGGGTAATTCTTGATTATCTGAATTTAAAAAAAATATAAGACTGTTTCAAGAAAATACGCATTAATACACTAATAATTTAAGTATGTCATTGACAATAAATATTTTAAATAAACATTAAGCAGAGATTATCAAACATTTTGTAGTAAAATTTAATTGAATACAGTGGCATCCTAAACTGTAACTGATAAATCTTTACTAAACTAGATAATATATATGTTATTGCAAAGGCTGTACGTATATTTTGTATTTTGGAACTGGTATTGTTTGCTCAGTTTTATATTCTTCTATCGTAAGTAAATATTTCTCTGTGGTAAGAATATTATTAATGTTGTATAATACTATTTAACGATTAAGACTATAAAAAATCAAACGTTAAATCATTTAAAATTAACTAAATGAAATAAATTACAGACTGTAAAGAAAATTGTTAAACTAGCTATCACACTGTAAGAGACTAGTACTCTGGTACAGAATGTGACATCAAACGCGGCTTGTTGTGGTTTACTACCAGTTCCGAACGAGCTGTTGAATGCTACCCTGATTGCATCGTTCCAATTTTATATGTAGAGGTTACAATTTCATCGAGGTACCGGCACAATATAAAATTAAATAGTATAATCTCGTATACAGTATTAATATCGTGGTAATCATCGATCCATTTGACAACTAACACAAATTTTTTTTTATACAAATTCATTCTAACATTACTCATTCTTTAACAACTGTTCTGTTTACAAAAGCACGCATAGTTAAATTGAAGGCAAGGCATTCAATATGACCGTATCACTAGCGTACATGGATTTAATCATGGAAATGTTATATTGTGAGATAGTGGCAGCGGGGCCATCGCATAATAACTGAGGAGTCAATAAGAACTGATGCTGCTACTGGACTGGTGACCACATCCTGCTGAGTAATCACATAATTAGTTCGCTTGCCTATTCATTTTTGGATTTAACTTTTAAGGTATCTTTTAATTGATACTATCAATTTATAAACTCTCTATCGCCATAATGAAAAAATACACTATTGGTTAATTTGACCACTTATTATTACACTATCGAGCTGAAATTTGTCATATGAACTAAAATTCATGAGGTATTTATTTTTTTCAGAACAATTATTCATCAAATAATTCAAGTGAGACGTGAATATTTTACGTTAAAGCAAATAACATTTTCCGTCGCATATTGTAATAGTAGAATCACCAAGAAATACTTTAAAAACACATTTTGTGTTTTAGCAAAGCCAAACTTACTGTATTACTGTACTAAATGAAGTGAATATTGCGGCACAAGTTTGCTGAATTCATTTTCTTCATCTTTTGTTTAATGCAGTTTATTTGCATACATATCTGTGCTATATTTTGTATAGAGGTCGATTCACTTTTAAGGTAGGAGAGTGGATGAGATACAGTGTCATAAATATGAAGACTCCTTGCTTAATATTGACGACATGGTCGCTTGTAGGTGTAAAGTGCTACACCTAAAATATCTTGGGAGCAACAAAACTTTCCATCTTGGACCATTGCCTAGAGCCACTTTCATGTTGACATCTCCATTCTGCACCCCATTGGAGTACCTCTTTCCACCGAGGTTGCGATGCTAGGGAAGTAATACAGCAATGGCTTAGAGCTACTTCCATGTCAGCATCTCCATCCTGCACCCCACTGGAATACCTCAACCCACCGAGGTTTTGACGCTATAGACGTAAAATCACACAATGGCTCTTAGCCACTTCCATGTTCTCTAACCACTAGATATACTTCATCCCCAACTAAGTTTTGAACACTAGCGACATAATACATTAAATTACTTCCATTTTAATATATCCATCTTGTACAGTTGTAGAATTACTTCGCCACGACGAGGTATCGACTTTAGGCACGTAATATCACAATGTTTAACTCTAACGCACCTTTTACCCTTTGGCGCTTATTTAACTAACACTGCTGACCCAAAACCAACAAAATTGCTCGATCGGTGAAGGTCACATATTACTATACAGTACTATTAGCGGCCTGACAGGAGGACATATTTTCAATACTTGTTCCCAATAATATGACTTTAAGCAAAGGAAAAATGAGATAGCAGATGTCTGGCACATCTAAATAATCATAATGTTCATTGTTTTCATGGATTAATCCAAAAGGTTCTTGTAGTATTTGAAAATTCGCCCTGGTATAAGGTAACTTATCATCAAGTACTTATGATTATAATAAAATTATTATCAACTTTCGAATAATTAAGTTACCAAGCCTGGACTGCTGGGATGATATTTATTGCCAAGTATATGTAATTATTAATCGACTCATCACGGATATTTGAAACTCATAGACTTAGCAGTACGACATAACAACTTTATTATATAAAAGTTAAACAAATCCTGGCTCTGTGACTAATTAGATCGATTAGTTTCAACAACACACTTTTTGAAATCTTATCAGACTTGCTATATTTTTGAAAATAAGAAAGTAAATAAGAAACATTTAATATTTTTCTGTGTATGTAATATACACAGGAGGATGCTATACTTTTACTGGGAACTAGATGAAAGTTTGTTGTAGTTTACTCGACTAAAAGTCAAAGTGTATGCAGTAAACTTCAATATAACACATTATTATGCACAACCTGATAGCTACATTTTCCCAAGCATGTGTAGCATATTGTATTATTGCGGTTCAATAATTCAATAGATCTACTGGAATTGAAAAATTTTACAATTATAAATTCCATAAATATCTCTTTTTATGCACAATTCGAGAGCATTTAAGAGAGCAGTCGAAGGTTTTATTATATTTAAGTTTAGTTTATCGAAATGATATAATGTATAGTTTAAACATAAGCATGGAAATTTGTTGCACTCTTTTAATATAAAAGAAGAGGTGATTCGAAGACATTTTAATGAAAATATAAGTTTGAACACTGACTATTCATCTATCATAGTTACGAAAATGCTAAGCAATAACGAGGATTACACTCACAGCTCCTAGAGTACAACGTTTAAAGAGTATTTCTTAGCCCCTGATAACAAGTACACTTTAAACTCTGTTTCTCCAAGAGTGTTTTAATGATGTAAAACACCCTGTACTACATCGTGATCACAGTGCCTGTACACACCACATCACAAGTGGATTTGTAAGTATGAGAATTTAGTCTTCTATATGAAATACTAGTTGTTTTACATTGCTACAAAGATTTACGTGCTTAAAATATGTTTATGTATATTTACTAAATTCACGAATTTGTAGTCCCCCAGAATTTTCTTTGGATTGCGTCAATTGGAAAATTATTTACTGTAGGATAAGATGACGATTAATTTTCAAGCTATTTATTCTTAATGTTTCTTTACATTTCATTATTGAAATTCAATTAGATAGGATAAAATATTTCTTAACTTAAAAATTACAACTATTTGTAAACCACTGTGTCGCTTTAATAGGGATAGTTCTAAAACATATTCAGTTAAGTTTTGTACAAGGATTTAACGCAAGGCAGACTTCGGGTCAGCGTAAGAGACTATGCATGCGTACGGTAGCAGACAACATCCTGGCCCGAAGAATGACTCATACAGGTACTTAGATAGATACATGTATAGCGGTAGTATAGGTTGACTGTTACAAAAAACTTTAACCTTCTGACTAAACTCGTCATGGATAATTTCAAACACAAATACGTACTAATAATATAACCCTTGTAATTTTTTTCAATGTGTAAATGATTGTAGCGTTTCCTTGTACACCTTCATACAAACACAAACCGAGTAAACCTGCAATAAAACCAAAAAAATTATATAATAAAAGGGTGTATAGAATGTCAAACATATATAGATTTTAATGTTGTAAAATATTTTAAGAAAACTATGTTATTTGAATGCCTAAAATCATATTGGTATATACGTGTCTAATAGAGAACACTGTTATCCGTTCTTAGAAATGTTCCACAATTGAAAAAATTTGAAATTAACATAAAGAGTGCTAATTGGAAGTTTATATCCAAAAAACCTCATGTTTATAATACCAACCACTCCGTAATTCTGGACAAGCTTTACCTTGTCAATAGTTACAAATTCCCTTTTGTATTATTTTCACTACGTGCAGTGCAGACACTGCAGTAGGTTCGTTCGTGTCCGAAATTGTACCTGGACAGTACGCCTACAATCTATGTCTCTGTAGTGTTTTTAAAGCTATATTGGTTTATATTTTTTATTAAAACTTAAATTAAATGAAAATTTTTGGATCGAAATATTGGAACTTAATTTTAGATTAGATTGTGAAAAGTCAGGGTAAAAACGAACATGCAATCCTTTGGCAAGTTAGAACTGGTAATTAAAATTGTTAGGAAGGCAAATTTACTGCCTTGAATTGATTAGAACTTGTCTTGTTGCGAGTATTGTTCTCCTTGTTTCTTACAGCTGGACCAATGAGAGAACACCACGGATGTCCTGCAAAGTTGACTGGAAAGGGAAGTATTTAAGCGCCCGCTCATAATTTTTACCCTTCTCTTGGTTATTTTCTTGAGTAAGTTGTATTACAGTGCGCCGTGTTTCTTAAGTTTTTTCCAGTAATGATTTTGAGGTAAGCACCAAATTTATTGTACGTTTTATTGAAATAGTCTTTCTGATCTGATATTAAATTAATTTTGTTGTCTTTTTTATAGGAAAAAATTAAATTCATAGAAACTACAGAGCAATCTGAATAACTTATTCTCGAGGAACAATAGAGCATAATAGAATCATACAAGTTACATTTGGTTCATGCTTGCAAGAAAAGTGAATTAAAATTTAACTTTCTTAATAACTTTAATTGAGATTTGGAAAAGTAGTAATGTATTAATATTTAACTGGAACTGTTTTATTGTGAATTATTATTTGTAAATTAATTGAACATTAATAATTGTTTGAGAGAGTTGTAATCTGAATTACAGAGACTTGAAAGTTAAGGTTTAACTAGTGTAAAGAGAAGTTTAAATGTTTATTTTTTGAATTGTGAGTGTACTTAGAAGTGAAAATGTTTATTTTAGTTATTTCCAAGTGGTATTTCATTTTTATTTTATAACTCTATTATTTTATTTTAGAAGAGAGCTCTGATTTTTAGTTTGACATATTTGATTAATATTTTTATTTCTTGCCAAAGGAACTTTTAAATTTACTAAACGGTTTGTCAATACTTTTTGGAAAATAGAGTGATGAAAATTCTGAAACGTTGAACTTATTAGTTTGCCAGCTTAAAATTAATCCATTGTTTTTATATAGAACTGTGATTTTTATTTTAGACAAACCAGATAATATTTAATAGTTAAACAACTTAGTAATAAATTGTACGGAATAGTAACTAGGAGCTTCCTAATCAAAAAATATTTTATATCATCTTGGATGTCTCATTGATAGTTTAAATATTAATACTCTGGAATATTAATATCTACAATCCAAGTCGTTATATTGACTGCGCCACTCTGCTTGTAAAGTATCCAGTGAGTTTTTAATAAACTTATACAAACTGTTATAAACTTTGTTAGAAAACTTTGGCAAGAACTTGTGTTGTATAGTTAAGTTGTGATAGTTAAGTTAAATTTATTCAACCAAAAATGGCTCTCAAAGTGGACCTTTTATGTAAGGAAGAATTAATTTATGATCTGTGGTTCCGTGATGTATAAACTATTACTGATAACACTGTAGATAAACTTAGAAAATTATGGAGTAAACTTACTAGTTGGCGAGACCGTGGTGAGATGCATGCAAGCATTTCGGCATGTCCACTGCAGGAAGTCCACATGGATGTATTTGGACCTCTGAGTAGATCTTCAAGGTTGGATGAATTATCCTAATCATGGTGGACGACTTCACAAGGTGGAATTGGGTCGTGCCTCTCAGGAAAGTGAATTCCGGTATGGTGTTGTAAACATTAGAGAGTAATATTTCTAAAAAACCTTGGTTTGCCGGAAGTTACTGTAAACGACAACGCTACTTCATTCACCAGCAAGGAATTAAGAGCAAATCTTTTAAAATGGGGTGTGAAATTAATCACTACAATCCCGTACAACCCCTAGGGAAACAAATCTAAAAGATATTTAAGAAACTTAAATTCAATTTTGACATGCTTGTATAGTGATTGCAAAAGGAACAGGGACTCTGATATAAATAAAATTCAACAAGCAGTTAACTCCTGTGTGAATGACAGTACCGGATATAGCGCATATTCTTTAATGTTTGATTTTAAACCTAACAATGAGTTGAATTTAAAGTGAAACGAAAAAGTGCCAAACGAAAAATTTCAAAAATATGCCGAGGCATTGGAAAATTTAAATAAACAGTTTATTAAAAATTTGAAGTTAAGGCCCTATAATAGAAACCACCGAAAGTCTAAGATTAATGATGAAGTGTTTTGTAAAATACCTGGACACAGAAATAAATTGGATAGGAAATTTGACGGACCATACAGGATTGTGATTATTATCTCAGAGAACAGTTATAGAATACAGCACACCAAGGACTTGAAAATTTTTAAAAGACTGCATCTACAAGATTTGAGACCCGCTTAATTGAAAATTTATTGGAACATTTGGACAATTAAGAACAATTGGACAGTTTTTTTCTTTCAGCATAAAATAAAAAACCCATATTAAAATGTCATAATTGAATAAGCATAGGCCAAGTCAAAGTTATGTGTTTTCTTTCATGTATTAAAAGAAGGAAATTTTTATGACATATAAATAAATATTTACATGAAGAGGATAATTTACATGGCCTCAGGACTTTAAAATTAAGAAATGTAGTCTTTAATAATAGTGTCTACAACTATTATACTGTCTGATATTAGCATAAAGACATTATATTATTGATATACTAACATTCTTTCTTGTGTGGACAGCTTAAAATAAATCCATTGTTTTTATTTAGAACTGTACATTTTATTTTAGACAAACCAGAAAATATTTAATAGTTAAACAATTTAGTAATAATATTCCATGAATATTCACTAGGAGCTTACTAATCAAAAAATATTTTATATCGTCTTGGATGTCTCATTGATAATTTAAATATTAATACTCTGGAATACTAATATCTACAATCCAAGTCGTTATAGTCTCCTAAAATATTTATCCTGTGAGTCTTAATTCTTGAATTATATGTGGTAATATTTATTTTTACTTTATTATATATGTACGTAATATATATATATATATATATATATATATATATATATATATATATATATATATATATATATTATATATATATATTATATATATATATATATATATATATATATATAAAACACTTGTAAGCACGTTTATTATATCCAACTTGCAGTACGTGGTGTCCGCGGAGATTGGATTCTATCAATCAACAATATTTTGTCAAAAAGAGTTAAGATAAATAGAACACGTTTGATGATAGAAGTTACGAGACATATTTTTCTTACTACTATAATTAAGTATAACATGTAAGTTTTAAATACAGATATATCTGATATCAGTTCACTAAGGGATAGTGATAGAGTAGCCTTGTATCTTTGATAACTTACGAATTCTATCATATTAGAGGAAGTACAGTGGTGTCTGGGGATAAAGGAATCGATCTACCCTCTGGTAAACAACGTCCTGAGAGACTAGCGCCGGCCGGTCGATGTTGTAACATGTGATGCAACACGGCAACAGCAAGCAAACGTTCAGGCAATGGAAATAACGGCAGCATTCCTTACTTACTTAGTACTTTCTTAATCATGTAAGGAAATTCTCTCTTATTTAATTTTGCTTGCCTAATAAAATAACTATAAAATATCATTTTATAAAATAATTAAAATATATAAATCTATTATATAGCTAAAATATGGGTATAACTCTAAAATATGTTTATGAATAACAATAAAAATAAGGTGTTAGTAAGGCAGTATTTTTTGGTAGAGTTTGTATATAGTTAGGTTTTTATATGGATTTTATTGTGATTAAAATATATAGTTTTATAAACGGTCCATAAAATTGTATTCTATGATGACGTAATTAAAATGTATTTAGCGTTAGTCATGAATAAGCTTATATACTCATTTTAAAAATTAATGAAAAACACATTCATTTGATATCTAAATAATGTGACATGCCTTAATATTTGGTATATATAAAAATCTAAGAGGGAACTTAATGAATGTTACTTAACATAGGCTTCTCTAAATTTTTGTTTTTTGATATATTAGAGAGAGATATGGTCGTTACTTGCAATATTCTTAGAATTTTCGCAATAATTTTATTGTAATTGTGAAGTTTTAAGCCTTCCTGACATTCATTTCCCTATATCAAATTTTTAATAAAAAAAACTAAAACTAATTTTAAAAACAGTTTTATTAAGAATATAAAAATGTATATATATAAATATATAAATTAATATATGTAAGAATGACAATAATGAATAATGTTATCAAATATATTTTATATTATTGATATTAGGGATACGTAATTTACCTATAGACATCACTTATTTTGCATATGAACAAATGCTGTTTATATTTTGCCGCGATGGCCAGGTGGTGCTTTCAAAACCCTGCTTATACATCTTCATGTAGGACTAAAATTGGTTTTGAGATTCAAACTAAATAAATTTAAGATATTTCCAACTAAAGGTTTCTTTCTAAATTCCGCTATCCTATCCAACGGTTTAGTATTCGTTAGCAGTTTTTTAGGATGAATGTATAAATAGTACTATTGTACGGGTATATTCTACCATACATATACATTAAACATGACGTAGTCTTCGTTTTTGTAAATACACCTTTAACATTTAAGCATTTGCTGTTTTACTAAAGGAATTAAAAATATAAACAACAATTAATGAAATGAAAATGAAGCTGTAAACAATGTTACAATTATAAATTATAAATCAGATATGAAAGAACAATAATTAAAATCAGAGTTTACTTGTTAGTAATCATATCACGTTTTACGAATGACAATAAATAGCATGTATTATACATGTATTATGTAAAAGTAATACGTAGTAAAGGAATACTGAACTTAAGAAATAATTTTTATGGTAGTCAGTGACTCTTCACATCCAATGGACAATAGTTTCCAAAGGTTTCGGGAAAAATTATATATGTTAATTATATATACAATTAATAAAACTGTATACCGTATATATATATATATATATATATATATATATAATATATATATATATAAATTTCAAAACTTGAGCCAAGAATATCAAACCATTTATAAAAGACACTACATACATCTATACCTTTATTTAATATTTAATTGCGGGCCATTCCCCTTAACATTTACTCTGTACATAAATAAGTGTATAAATACTCGAAGTTACTAGCTCAGAATAGCTATGTAATATTGAGTACGTAAATAGTATAGAATTGATGGTTAACTTTCATTTGATTACTTTAGCTAGCTCAGAATTAATATATCATATCGAGTTCTGAACCCGTACAAGATCAATGTTTGAAATTTATTTGTTTACCTCAGATAGCTCGGAATTGCTATAAAATATTGAGTACGTCACTAGTATAGGATTGATGATTAACATTGTTGAATAACTTAGCTAGCTCAGAATTTTTATATTATACTGAATACCTAACTAGTATAGGATTGATGATCAACATTCATTTGATTACTTTAGCTAGCTTAGAAATGATATATCATATCGAGTTCTGAACTTGTACAAGATTAGCGTTTGAAATTTAGTTTTTTACCTCAGATAGCTCGGAATCGCTGTAAAATATTGAGTACGCCACTAGTATAAGATTGATGATTAACATTGTTGAGTAACTTAGCTAACTCATAATTGTTATATTATATTGAATACGTAACTAGTATAGGATTGATGATCAACAGTCATTTGTATACTTCAGCTAGCTCAGTATTGATACATCATATCGAGTTCTGAACTTGTACAATATTAATTTTTAAAATTTTGTTTTTACCTCAGACAGCTCGGAATCGCTATATAATATTGCGTACATTGTTACTACGGGATTTGAGTAATGAGCAGTTGTTAACCTTAGCTAGTTTAGAACTACTATATCACATTGAGTTCTTACCTAGTAAAGGATTGATGTTTAACATTTTGAACAATATTTCGTCATTAACCAACAAATGTATATATTCCAAGCTATTTCATTCTCTAATGCTGTCAATATCAAGACTAATAACTGCATATCACACAATTTACCCGTATAAAGCCGCAAGGCGCTTGTAAGTTACAACTAAACTTCACAATTTCCAGTTATTATACCTCAATTTTAATATTTTATTAGAAATTATAAAGGTACACTATTACGAAAAGAACAAGAGTTAAATAAACAAATTAACTTGAAAACCGATTAATAATATTAGGTATAATGTTATAATCTATATTCACTCATAAAATTTCTTCATATTTTATTTTTTACTTATAAATATACTTTTTTAACTGAGAAATATTTTAAGAAACAAATAAAAGGCGACCTCTAAAACAAATAGCAGTGTATAGATGGTCTTTTTTAATATATTATTTAAAGTTAAAGTATACTCTTAAAAACTTATTTATTTATGTTGCTGCAACCGTTTGCTTTTCTGATTACAGTGCGGCTGTCATCTACAAAAATTACAATCCACGTCCTTATAATTAGAAGTTTGAGGTTTTACGAAGTGTAGAAACTAATGTGACTTGATAAAAGGTTAATTTTGGTTCCGGTTCACTTTCCTCTTAGTCAATGACTCTTTTTTGCTTAAATAATCTCGCATTACTATCTTTTGACATAGGTTGTAATAAGATATAATTTACATATTTTAACCTTCGACATTTTTTATACCCGAACAAAACATGTTCAATGGACATGTTCTTTCATGTTCGATGTTCCTGGATGAAGATGAAAGATCGGTTTGATGTATAAATTAAAATAAAAAATCTGTAAATTCTATGTAATCATAATTTTTCTTTCTATATGTTACACGTTACATGTTAAGATTTAAAAGGTATTTAATAAGATTTGCAATATATAATATATAATTTACTTTTACTCGATAAAATTTATAGAACAAAAGGTCAGGTGCAGCTGTTGTGCTCGTAATCCACTTATATTGGATCGGTGAAATGTTTCATGCATATTAAAAAAAAAAAAGTAAAGAATGTCTTATTTTACCAGGCGAAGTTAGGGCTAAGAAGCCCTCTCTAACACTTAACCTGGGGACCAACGGCTTAAAGGTGACTTCCGAATCACCACCAATGGCCGGGCAGGCGGGCCGCTTGCAAGGACAGGATCGCTCAGCGGTCAACTATCCAAACAGCGGCCACGCTCGGCGTTGCTTGATCTGGTTATCTTGCGATAACCGCCGTACCCGCTACACTGCGCCATTGGCATATTAACGTCAAGTCAAGCGTCAAGGGAAGTGAGTGAAATAAACTCATTACGGCACCAGGTATTTCGTATAGATTCTCAAACTAAACATGTTTAATTGGCTCCATTGTGAAATTAATTTTAAGCGCTGCTTCTGAATTGGTTATTAGCAATAAATAAAACTCAAATTCTGGGAATTAAACTTGACCTTGCGCCAGGCTTGTCTTTTAGTTTTTAAATTAAACATGTTTGATTTGCATAATTGTGAAATGAAATTCTCGGCAGTTATTATGTGTTGGTTGTTAGCAGTAAATGAAACTCAAGTGCCCTAAATGAACTGGAAATGGGGACAGGGATTCTGTATAGATTCTTAATTACATATAATTGGATCAAATGTAAAATGAATTTTTCTGTTCTGCTCCTTTGTGGGTTATTACCAATAGATGAAACTCATATACCAGAATTAAACTCTATATGGCACCAGGCATTCATACAGACTGTTAAAATAAACAAATAATTTGGCTCCATTGTGATACTAATATCTTAATGCTTCTCCTCCTTTGCTTAAAGGTAGCAAATATAATTGATTCACTATTAGTAATCTCATACATTTCGTATATATTGTTAAAGTGAAAAATTTATTCTCTCCATTGCCACTTAATATTTTCAGCACTGCTACTGAGTGGTTATTAACAATAAATTAAACTCATATACTAGGAATAAACGATACATTTTCCTGTGTTACTAGACAAACTAATAATCTCATCTGCAAACACTGATCTTTACATTGAGTCGAGGTTACAATATGTTTAATTTCATTTTGTTAAGATACCTCTAGGATTGGTTTTCAATTTTCCTAGAGCGATTAACTAATATTTTACTTTATATAAAATCATTGACTTTTTTATCTATATTTTTGTGTTTATGTGTGTGTTTGTGTGTGTGTGTATGTGTGTGTGTGTGTGTGTGTGTGTGTGTGTGTGTGTGTGTGTGTGTGTGTGTGTGTGTGTGTTTTGTATTAAAAGAGCAAAAACGTGTTTGGTAGAGTTAAATATATAAATATTTTATATTAAGAAATGGCCAAAACAAAATTATTAATATTTTCCGTGTCTCATACCACCAACACTACACATTCTGAAAATCATATCAATCCGTAAGCAAGCGAAAAAAACTTTTAGTGACTAATCACAATGAGGGTTTGGATGAGATTTTTGGAATAAGGAGTTGGCTCCGATGTTGGCTTAAGTAAACAAAAAACTGATTTTTGATACCTGAAGAGGAGACAGGACGTATCACAATATGCTAACGTATTATGTTGTTATAACATATAACGATTTAAAATTCGAACATCCTGTTACATTTTCAAATCGTTTATCGTGAGTTAAAAACTCTAAATAAAAATTTATGTTTAGAAGAAGGGAGAGATAATATTGCAATCGAGACAAAAATCAGAAAAGGAAGGTGGGAATTAGCCTTATACGAAGAGTTGAAATGAAAACAGGGCCGAGTGACAAAACGTCACTTTTGAGACGATTAGGTTTAATTGGTAACCTAAATTGAGTCCTTCGAGTATAGATATTTGTATTTCACAGATGAAAAACAAAACATATATGCAGAATGCTTGCATATTAAATTTTCTTATACACAGATTTTAAGATAAGGTTAAACTGTAAAAAGGTGAAACGGGCTATATACAAGTAAACCATGAAATAAAAGCTATTTACAACTAATAATTTGTTTTGAACGAACTATGTCATAGTATTTAGTAAAACATATTACATTATTCATCTCTAAAACAATTGTTCTAATTAATACAATGTAAACACAACTTGATTGCAGTACAAAAATAAGAAAATTAGTTATTATGTAGTATGCTAACATTTTCTAAGTGTATCCTAAAACGTCTTTATAACATTTCCTATTTTCAGTTTTAAGGTAGGGAAGCATTGTTTTAAGTCAGTCCTTTTTCCATAAAAAGTATAATTTTAGAGGACAGAAGCCACTAATCAAATTTTCTAAAGTACTACGTTTTTTTAATACCATAACACTATGGAATCTTTCAGCTTCATCGAATATTGTTTTCACTAGTACCTGTCTCGGGTGGTTTTCAAACACGCAATACCATCGAGATTTTAAATTTTCCAGATGTTTGGTATTTAAAGTAACTTGCCATTCTTTTGCAAAGCCAAAACAAATTGTTTAAAGGTGGGCACTGAAGACAAAGAGTAAAACTGTTTTAATTAGTATCACTTATATTTCTTGAATTACTCTGAAATATTTTATTAAATATTAATGAATAGCTCCATCGGTTTCAGTAATATTTAAAGTAATTTCGGCCGGTGTGGAGATGCTTTAAGTTTGAGAGGAGACTACACTTGAAATCCTCAGCTTTTTGGTTAGTACACTTACGATGTAATAAATCATGGCTTTTTAATGTAGTTGGTTATATCTATTTTTTATTTTTCGTCTTTGGCAGTTTATTAAAAACACAGTTACTCTGCTAATAAGGTCAAACTAATAAATTTCATGAATAATAGAGTGTAAAGAGATATTTTAAGACCAGTAGGGCCTCAATCGGAAGGACTGTTACAATAAGATTTGGACTATGAGTTAACCAGGTTTTCTAAGAATGTCTATGTAAAGTTTCAGTAAAATCGGTTCAGTGATTTTTACATGGCTGAGTAATACGAACACAAACATACATATATCTAAAAATAGATCTTTATAGTATATACACACTATAATATTTAATTTTAAAAAATATTGAATCGCAAAAAGAACCTGGTCCGCCTGGACTCGAACCCGGATCTCTCACTTGCCGGGTTAATGTGCTACCATTACACTGTAATATTTAGATATATAAAGACATCATTCACATACATAAGCAGCGTGTATATCTAATTATAACACAGAAACATAATGAAATGGCATGTGTAGTTACAGATTGAACTATGTCATTCATACATACAGGTTGTTCCATAGAACAACTAAATTCCATAATCTTTGGTTCTGTACGTCCGCGAAACGAAGAGCTAATTGACTCTTCCGTTTACATACGGTGAAAATTGGTTGCGACCGTAGTTCATGACGTGGAAATGTAAATTACAATTTTACGAGTTGACAACACCCACCCCGCCAGAAAGAATACTGTAATTACACATTTTAATTTCCCAGCTGTTGCCATTTATAAATTATTCTTAAGATAGAATGTACTTACTAGACTTTGCAGTAAAAGTCTACACCTACTTTGCTTCCCAGGTAGAACACACACAGACTGATGGTTCTACAGAAGAACACGCTGTATAATTAAACAAACATGATAATTTATAAATTTTCTTTAAAACATTAAAATTCTATAAATTAAACTTTTTCCATTATGTAATTAAAACTGTTATTCATAAGGAAAGTAATGTACACAAGTATAAGAGGATAAAGTGCATAAGATTCCCTAGAAACCTTTAACTAAACTAAAATGTTTTCGATAAGAATTTCATCTCAAATTAACGATATAAGTTATATAAAACGTCTTTATTTCCTTCTTTCATGGAAACAAAACATGTCTTAAATAAACATACCGCAAACAGAGAACAGTGTATACCCGTATAAACCGTTACACAATTGGAGATATACATATAATAAAAATTAACAATACGCTTAAAACACACACGTTTACTAATAAAGTTATTTGCATTTATATAAAGCTATTAATAGATATTAGGACTAATACATTCTACTAGCCCAAATCCGTGATTATGTGAAACTACGGTAACAAAATACCATATCTGTTTATAATTTGTATAATATTAAATTAAAGGGATGGGATGTAGTACAATTCATTTGCAGTACGACACTTAAACACCTAAATAAAAATGATCTTATTTTATTTCAGTATTAAAACACTTAAGAATATCTATACAGATTATTTAATATTTGTAAATAATATAACAAAGTCATATGTTCTTAAATTTTTCGTAATAAAGATAACAAAAAAATGCGGGATGAAGTTTAACTGCGACTTTGACTCCATGAGTACAATGTTGATCCTAAACAGTTCTGACGTCTGTAAAGAGAAAGTAGTCGTAAAATTCTGCGAAAATTGTATCATTTTAACGTTATCAGTCACATCGTTCGACATTAGTACGCAGTAAGTGGCATTATTCAGACCCACAATACGTAGCTAATATTCAATAGCTGAATTAAAAAGTGATTGAGTATTAATTTAATAAAACTAAGGAAATATCTAAGAACAGTTTACGGATGTAACAGCTATGTTTATAATATATCAATTATTAGATATGCTTATAAAAAAAAAACTTAAATCAAGGTGGTCACCAATTCAATTAGGTCAAATACAAAATATTTCAATAGACACTAATAAACAAGGAGACACATTTTATAAAATAATTTATAATATTAATTTTACAATAAGTTTATCACAAAACATTTAAATATATCCATATCAATAACCTAGAGGCTGTCAAATGGTGTCACATATATTGATTCCAGTTGAATAAAATCATTCTATTTATGATTATATTCAAATATATATATATATATATATATATATATATATATATATATATATATTCCAGTCTCATTATTTACTTTAGTTTAATAAACAGTGTTGAATTATAGTACGACATATTTTTTAAACTGTTAAATTTTTATTTTTCAAAACAATGTTCTTTTATCCTGTGTCGATATAAATGATGTCGTGTTATAACAAATGCAATTAAAAGTTTTTAAATAAACAAACAGTTTCCTATTAAAAACCTCATAATATCCAACTAAATTAACAGAATTATCACACTTTAAGAGTTTAATTATAGCCCCTAAACTAAATATTAATACAATAGAGAGATAATAATACAAATTATCGTGGCGTCAACGTTTTTTGTGAAGAGGCTAAAACACAACGTTATTTATTGTTGAAATAACGATTTAAAAAATATATTATTTTATACATAATTATTAAACGTAAAGTAATACATTACAAAGTCATATTCTCCGAGGAAATATCTGTAAAAATTTAGTTCAAGATTTATAGAGAACACTGCTATAAATCTCTAAACTTATCATCCTGGTCGTCTCTCAGCTGAGCGCTTGGCGCCATAACAAATAAACTCTGCATGGTAAACAAACCTCTTACTATTTAACTAGACAAAAATAGCATTCACATATCGTGATAGAAAACACTGCTATAAATCTATAAACTTTTAATTCTTGTTGATACTCGCCTAAACGCTTAACGCTATAACAGGTAAACGTCTACATAATAAACAAACCTCTTACAATTTAAGTACACAATAATATTTTTTTAGATTTTATTGTTTTATATTTTTTTAAATATAGCAAATGCTAGGTATTTAGTTTCAGAATATAGTTTATGAATTAGTTATAAAACAATAAGCTTACATTAATATCCAAGGATTTGGTTTCCTAAAGTATATTAGTTTCGTTCTTAGTTTATTTATAAATTTAAGATGTTTTTAAGGTGAGCGGTTACCGTGGATACTGAGCCTCGTGGATAAGCCGCCCATATGAAAATACAGGTTTATTTTGTATCTTTAAGATTTCTTAAAAGAAGTCTAATTATTTTGATAAATTTTAATTTATGTTATATTTTTAAGATTTTCTGAGATAAACTATTTAGATGTATTAATTATAGGTTTTTAATTTCTTATTTATACAAACGTTTCTTTGTTACGTAGTTAATCTGGGACAACATAATTGTAGTATATTATTAATACAAACGTCACTAACCACAAAACAGGGGTTTTTTGTTTTACAGTAGATCTGAGACAACAGAATTGTAATGTTTCATCAATAGAAAGTCATGAGCCACTGGCTTGAACTGTTTGTATTACAGTGAATCTGGGACAACGGAATTGTAATGTTTCATCAGTACAAAGTCACGAGCCACTAAGCTCCGTTTGTTTGTTTTGTAGTTAATCTTGGACAACGGAATTGCATTGTTTCATCAGTACGAAGTCATCAGCCACTGAGCTGGGTTTGTTTGTTTCACAGTGAATCTGGGACAACGGAATTCATCACGATGTCAAAAATCAATATTTATACTCTGGAGTTTGGCTGATTTAAGGTACATAATTATAATTTTTAATCATCGCACATAAAATAAGATCCCTACTATTGTAATTTGAAAGTTATCATTTGAGTTACGTAATAAAGGGGTAATTCTTGATTATCTGACTTTTAAAAAAATATAAGACTGTTTCAAGAAAATACACATTAATACACTAATAATTTAAGTATGTCATTGACAATACATATTTTAAATAAACATTAAGCAGAGCTTATCAAACATTGTGTAGTAAAATTTAATTGAATACAGTGGCATCCTAAACTGTAACTGATAAATCTTTACTGAACTAGATAATATATATGTTATTGCAAAGGCTGTACGTATATTTTGTATTTTGGAACTGGTATTGTTTGCTTAGTTTTATATTCTTCTATCGTAAGTAAATATTTATCTGTGGTAAGAATATTATTAATGTTGTATAATACTATTTAACGATTAAGACTATAAAAAATCAAATGTTAAATCATTTAAAATTAACTAAATGTAATAAATTACAGACTGTAATGAAAATTGTTAAACTAGCTATCACACTGTAAGAGACTAGTACTGTGGTACAGAATGTGACATCAAACGCGGCTTGTTGTGGTTTACTACCAGTTCCGAACGAGCTGTTGAATGCTACCCTGATTGCATCGTTCCAATTTTGTATGTAGAGGTTACACTTTCATCGTGGTACTGGCACAATATAAAATATAATAGTATAATCTCGTATACAGTATTAATATCGTGGTAATCATCGATCCATTTGACAACTAACACAAATATTTTTTCATACAAATTCATTCTAACATTACTCATTCTTTAACATCTGTTCCGTTTACAAAAGCACGCATAGTTAAATTGAAGGCAAGGCATTCAATATGACCGTATCACTAGCGTACATGGATTTAATCATGGAAATGTTATATTGTGAAATAGTGGCAGCGAGTCAATAAGAACTGATGCTGCTACTGGAGAGGTGACCACATCCTGCTGAGTAATCACATAATTAGCTCGCTTGCCTATTCATTTTTGGATTTAACTTTTAAGGTATCTTTTAATTTATACTATCAATTTATAAACTCTCTATCGCCATAATGAAAAATACACTATTGGTTAATTTGACCACTTATTATTACACTATCGAGCTGAAATTTGTCATATGAACTAAAATTCATGAGGTATTTATTTTATTCAGAACCATTATTCATCAAATAATTCAAGTGAGACGTGAATATTTTACGTTAAAGCAAATACAATTTTCCGTCGCATATTCTAATAGTAGAATCACCAAGAAATACATGAAAAACATATTTTGTGTTTGAGGAAGGCTAAACAGCCTAAAGGGGTGGTAACCGAGTGTTATTGTGGTAACTAGTCTTATAACTGCTACTGTTGGATTCTCGGTTCTAGTAGGTAGTTATGTTTAATTATTGTCAGATACCGCATTATAGATAGGTCTAAGAGAATTTAATGGGAAAATTTACTGTATAATAGCTATCCATAATTATTATATTAAAAAAACTAAATTTTTTCGTTACAATTTCGTTTTTAATTATCTGTGCTGGTAAGAGGATGGAATCGAATATCTAGGCATTTGAAATTGTTGAGAAATAATAACTTTATGTTTAAATATATACTTGTGAGATTGCGAACTCAAACGAATGTGTTATGTGTCAATTGCAAACACACTATATATAACAACTACTACTGTATATTTCATTCACATTAACAACAATAACGTTCTTATTAAAAGTAAACACTTAAATTATTAAAATGTATTAAGAAGCATGTAATAAAATTCCATACCGGAGACTTAAAGTTTAATTTCCACAAAAACTGAGAATGTAAATTTTATACATTCTTGTATTTTGGTGTAACCTGGCTGCCATGTATGTACAGAAACTGGATATTCCTGTATGATACGATCGATGGAAAAATCGGTGAAACGTTTCAAAACATAAATATACCACGTTTGATAAAAATAAAATGAAACTATTAATTTATGAATTTTTTCAAATTTGAAACAAATTTTCCATATATATATATATATATATAATATATATATATATATATATATATATATATAACATTTTTTCAATAAACATTGAATCACAAAAAGTACTTGCTCCGCCGGGATTCGAACCCGGATCTCTCACTTGCCGGTGAATGTGCTACCATTACACCACAGAGCCCTCACTTTTTACGATTGAATTATATATATATATATATATATATAAATTCAATATATAAAAACTATTCTGATAACAATTTTTTCATTTTTCCAGATTGGGAATAAACTATTTTCAAATTGATGAATAGAAAAGCACTATAGCCTAAATAAAATTGAAATAAATAATGTGAGAAATTCGGTTTCCTTAATTTTACATGAGAGAGACGCCTTGCATGTTAACAACGACGAGTGCGATTTCACTGAGATGGAACAGGGCACAGGCTCACTAGCGGTAAATCGTTTAGTATTTCTCCTCCATGTAATCCTAACATAGCATGTAGGTTCATCGTGGAAGGATAAATATAACTAATAATGATTCATTGTGTCATTACTAGTTTTTTAATAAATAAATATACCAAGTTTCACAGACAACTACCCACTTATCGTTTTATCGTTACACACTCACATATTTTATTCATCCGTCCTTTAATTTGTTTGATACAAACAACAGGTATCATAACAAAGTGTGAAATAAGTTAACAACCTGTTACCACATGCAAGGTATTAAATGTTGGTTTTTCCGTGGCAACATTAGGTCCCTAAAAATAATCTACAGCATCACTTAAAAATTAAAATAGGTTAGCATTTAAATCATTAAATACATTTTATTTTTTTACAAAAACCAAACTAAAATTTGACTGGTACAGTTTTTCGTATGCCACCAATCCTTTCTTAGGGCAAATATGAGGTTGGAGAACATCACAAAAAGTGTCGTGTAACACGCTTTGCTAAAATTTCATGCAAAATTTCAAACGTGTAGCTTATATCGTTTTCGAGGTGCCCTTCGGTTAGGTAGACAGAACTACAACTATAATACAGAAAAAATATTCACACGCTCAAAGAGTCTACAGAGATAAAGAGACCCGGTTATTGAGTCGTAATGTTCAATGAGGTACAGCAATATTCCAAGGTTGAACTTGCATATTGATAAAAGAATGTATCCTTGTCTACGTATAAATGAAGATGTATGGAAAATGTATAGTCAGTGACAGTATTTTCTTTGGACATATTTCTGCGTGATACCTTAAATTCATTATGCGAGGTTACATATCAGTTTTCAGATAATAAAGGCTTATTGTGCTTGGGAGGGTACTAAAATGGAAGGGTGCACTGAAAATAAATATTAAAAAAATGTTATATTTACTTTAAACTCAATTAGTTTAATAAGTTTGCTGTGTATAAATATGACTCATTATTAGAATGGTACTCAGTTTGATTACAAATTGATTGAATCTGCTGTTTTCTCTTTGCCATCGAGGTTAATCATAGGATCAACATAAAAATGTTCGCTAACCCTCAGCAAAATTTCTTGGAATGAAGTACACCATTTTTGAACTCTATATTACCTTTATGAAAATGAAGCTTCACGCAACATATTGTCTATTTTCTGTTCGTTCTGGAGATATCGTGTGGATAAACAGATGGAAAAGACACTTTTCTCTTATTCGAGAGGTAGGGATCACAAAAATGCAGTCTACTATCGAGTGAGAAGTCGCAATAAAAACCACAATACTTACATGAGTACTTATTACAGATCTTACATGAAACCTAATTATAGCTAAATTGACAACCTAATGTTTTCCTGAATCAAATCATTTTATATGAACATTTTGATTGAATGTATATGCCGAAGTATAAAGCATTGTGCAACTAGTAAGTTAGCCCATCATATTTAACAAAACTGTTAAGTGGTTCAGGCCATTTTAGTTCTGCTAATCTATAAGTTACGCATACTCGTGTGAACTTTATTTACCGGCAAAAATACTTCCAATACCATTGTCAGAATTAAGTATTTACTTCCTCCATTTCCTTGATTTCCCTAGGAATTCACCAATCTCTCACTGCCAAGTTATGGAAATATGTCATGAAGAGAAAAGTAAAATTCGACCTGGCCGTGAATAGTGAGACGTTAAAGTTTAACTCGTCGTGAATAATTAAACAAGAAAACAGAACTAGACGTTAATGGTAAAACCAAAAACTGTCGTAGTGAATGAGCAATTAACCAATGACAGGTTCATAATTTATACATTTTAATTATTCTTCTACCTTTAAGTCATAAACAGATATATGTAGCGTACTCGTATTATTTAAATGGATAACCCGATCATTTGCAATGTAAACAAACTGCATTATTTACTGAACAGTAAAGTGAGAGTGAATATCACCTTTATTAAAATTTTACGCTAAATTAATCTCCCGATCAAAGCTTGCAGGAATAGAAGTTTGCTGACGCTTTACCTAATTTACTGAGTTACTCTTGTATGTACTTAAATAAGCGTAATTCAGAAAACGTTCTCCTTGCATTATATGATTTACGTTTTAATTAACTAATCCATACATCTTACTAATCGCTGAACTGTGTACCTGTGTTCTTTGTCAGTGTGTCAACATAAACTCAAGTATGGATCCGTAAATAAGTTAGACCTCAATCGAATATTTACAGCCAGCACTGACAAATTTGACAATTGTGACTTTTTAGTCGTACGATATATTTTTTTCGCTACGACAAACAGGCAAATTCTTATTATGGCATCAGAAATAAGTATTTCAGACTGGATATGCTGGTAGTATACGGCTTTTAACCCAAATAGATTTAAAAAATCTAAATATGTATTTTCTTGAACGGGGAAATTACTTTTCAGTTGTACGTATGTTATATATTTTCGTCGCCGGGACAAAAGGACAAACTATAGTTATGACACTAAAAATATCGTGTGAAACTTTTACTGGTACAAACACAGATTTTTCCTAATTTTTCATATTGTAACTCTATAATCAATGATATGATTGTGGATCTGGCTAACAAATTGCAGCGATGCCAAAATTAATGTTTACGTTTTGTATTTGATCTAAGATGTTGCCCCATATAACGCATATCTATATTCAAAATTCCATTCTAAAATTGGCCGATACAAGATTATTAAAAATTTTTAATTTGGTGTATTTTATTCTTAAATCTGGAGAGCCTATATATCTGGCTGATAAATTCAAATTGATCTCTGAAAAAAAAAAACGCAAGAGAGACAAGAATGGCCTCATCATTTCTTCTTATTCCCAGCCATCGAACCTCATCTTACAACAAATCATTTGTCGTTACTGCTTGTCGAGCATGGAATTCCCTTCCAAACCATATTAATTCAGTAGGGAGTCGAAACCGGTTTTCAGCCTTACTGAAAGCTAAATTGCTAGAAACGATGTCAGCGATGGGTTAGTTGCAGTAGGTTTTGGAGGACGGATAGAGTGCTATTGAATTTGTGTATGAATTTATCGTATGAATGTATGTGTACTAAAATCTTAAAGAGACCTTTATTATATAATTTTGTTTTTTTTTAATGTAGTAGTTTTATTTGACTTAAGTACTATACTATTATATTAGGGTTAATTGTAAGACAGGGCCTTGTGGCCCTTAATTAGCCCTTTTGTTTATATGATACAAATAAAGTCATTTGAATTTGAATATCGCATATCTTAAACAGACAGATGTTGACGGTTTTCATGTATATGTAAATATTTTTACATAAAAATCATGTAAAATAGATCAAATTTAATCAATTTTAGATTATATTATTAACCTAGTAAACTGTAAAATTCGTACATTATTTGTTTACTCCCGTTTTAAAGTATCACACGGCTTCATTATATTACATAATAAATATTTTCACTAAGAAGGCTAGGCCCTTCGATTTTGAGAACTGTGAATTTGAGGAAGATTGGACATTTTCTTTGAACATTTTTAAAAATTTGGAGAAATTTTAATGTTTCACAATATAATTTTAAATAGATTTAAACATCTTGTAACATATTTAAACTTTCTCTGATTTTGTTATCGAACAAACTAAAAATTATCTTAACGTTTTAATTTTGTAAAATATTAAACACACCAGTAGAGGAATGCATATACCAAGGGCACATGTACCCTAGACCTTTTATTCCAGATTGAACTAATAAAGAACATAAACCATCCAATGCATTGCAAATTATTTGCTTCAAGTTTATCTTTATATTATTAAAACAATGTTAAAACCGAACTATATGAATAAAAGCTATGAATCTTTGTTAATGAGATAATCAAACTGTTTAGCTTCCTTAAAATTTTGATGTGGAATTTTAGAGTGGCTTAAAGTAGAATTTGTAATATACGAGCAAAGCTTTCGAAATTGTGGGTGAAACAGTAGGTAACTGCTAGACTATTTAATATTATCAGTAATTGTTCGAAAGTAATCAGTATAGAGTCTTCAAATAAGTTATTTTGGTAGTAGACTATTGTATCCGGATTTGAAGATTAGGTCGACTCAGAGAAACGTTGACAGCATAATAATTGAATATGAAGGAGAAACTTCAATTATGAGGCAAAGTCTATCAATGAGAAGCGTTGATGAAAACCAATTGCTGGTGAAAAAGAAGCTTGTACTTTTTATGGGTCTTGAGACTCAGAAAGTGTGTCACTGTTGTAAGAATCCTATCTAATCTCTTGTAGACATATGCCTAGGTAATCCGGTTCTTTACACCAATATTTCTCCATATATGGTTGTGAAATTCGGTACTGTTCGCTTACATGTATCTGCACTACAAAAAATAATCAACGTTAATTATTTTTTTAATTTGATAGACGTTACACTACTAGTTAAGATATAGAAATAAGTATTGTAATAGTATTAAATGAGTCGGCTGTCTTAAGGACATTTTAAAATTTAAATATATAAGTATACAGAAAATATATGTAATTATAAGGAATTTCATACACCTCAAAAACTGCAATAACATGCTCAAAGAGTTAATTTAATTTTTTTCCAGACGGTGCCGAGGTAAGAGCTTCACTTCCTATCAAATATGCTTTGCACTCTAACACCTTGCATTCAATTGTTTCTTAACTTCTCCGTGTATGTGACGAGGAATCTCCACGAACAGGCTCACTGTGAGGAAATGTTTGAAGAAGAGGATTTTCATTCAACTGCATTCTGTTAATGAAATTACTCACTTAAATATGTTAGAATAAGACCTGTAAAAGAATGCTTTAAGATTTTAAAGTAATTGCCAAAGTAGAATGCTCTGCTATAACAAAGTATTTTAGTATGTTTCTTACAAGTCTCTTTCTAAGCGGATGTGTATGCCAACTAGTTCCCAAGTATACTGTAATGACCTTGGAACTACAATCAGAGGATTAACCTTGAACAGTGATTTCACACTTTTCTTTACACGTTTGGAAGAGAATTGGCATGGGTTGCTTGCTTAGAGAGCAGGTTACGATCTGTTGGGTAAATGTGACAGTTTTGAATATATTTATCTGGAACATTCCAAGCTTTGATATATGAAGATTATTCTAAAACGTATAAGGAATTTTTACAATTTTGAATAATTTTCATGACAACAGCGCAATAAAAATTCTTACATGGAGTAACATGCTTTTACACAAGAGTGTAGGATGTAGTGTAGGTAGGATGGTAGACAAATCATACGGCAGGGATTTTATGCAATATGTGAAGTTGAGGGAGTGTTTGTTTCTCCACTAGGATCGACTCAGGTATTTGTACAATGTTTACTTGTTATGAGAAAACAAAAAAAGGAAACACCAGTGAATTTTTAGGTTTTTATTTTTAAAACTGTACACATAAGTTTTAGTTTTGTACGGGCAATGCATAATTTCAAATTTGTACGTGTATAGCTAGATTTTTATCAAATAATTTAAATAAATGTGCAAGGCTTATCTCCATTTTACATGAATAAAGTGGCAAACTGCATCAAATATAAATATTTGACTTTATTAAAGTAATTCTCCCCATTAATACACCTAATTTCATGTCATATAAAATAAAGATACTTAAGATTTTTTGATGCACTGTTGAATATTTGTATCATCACTGACAGACTTGTATTTTTTAAGAACTTTAAAGAAAGACTTTTAATAAATTTTATTAAAATAAATTTTCTAAGCTCCTTTGTAGTCTAAGTGTATCCAATGACGAGTAACTTTTTTTACATCCAACTTTTTATTGATCTCTTCAGACAGATAAGGGTTACAGATTCCAGGAGTCATTATGTGTCGAATCTGTGTTTGAATTGAATCAGCCCAATCATTCCAAACAGCGCTACAAGCCAGGCATATTATTCATTTACATAGCAACTTTGGATTTTTAGACTATAAGAGAAAAATGGATTGGTGAGATACTTTTGCCTCTGAAATAAGTCGAATAACAGAACCAAAGGTACTTTCTTATCGGTTATCAGAATGCAGGGAGTTCAAAACCACCGAGCCGCATTATATAAGTGTACCAAGTTCGGTACTCACAGTCATTACACTGATAATGTATTGATAATTTATATCGCCTCACTACCCGTATATAGGCTACTGATCCATGAACAGTGTTTGGAGTTTATAAATTTCGGACCACTGCGCGTGCAGCATACGAAGAGTTAAAAGTAAGGCAGTGATATTCACAGGCAGTGGACTAATGATTGGTGGTTATTGATAACTGATATCATCATAACGCCTCACCACCCTCATACAGGCTACTGATCCGTCAATAGCTCCCAGATAGCTGCGGTGCTCGTTCAGCATATCTTTCAATATCGATTGTAAAGAAAATTTCTTTTGTAAACAGTTCATCTAGTTTTGTCCTATGTTTATTAATGATAATTTAATAGCTTTGAATAACTAGAGCAGAAGTTAATTTAGTAGTTTCGTGTAAAAACCCACTGGTTTTAATTAATGTGTATAACTCTTACACAATTAAATTGATAACTATAGATTGTTGATGCATAGGTGAATATACTTACACAGGCTAATTTCATGATTAGAGTTTAACTAGACATGCAAATAATCGTTTTGCTTTCTACTTAGTAAACATCTTTCCTGCACAAATAAAATTTCGGTATTTTAAGTCTTTAACTCTTATGATGGGCTATGAGCAAGAATTCAGCAAAAAAGGTTACCCTTTAAACCTATTATTTTTAATTTTTTGATGTCAGATAAGAAGAAATTGTTTAAAGTCCAATGCGAAAGATATGCTTATGACAGTGCTAAAGATCAGTTTAATATACAAAGCTTGTTTTTTACATACACCGCAATATTACAGAAATAAAATATAGTTGAAATCATGTTCTCAACAATACATTGTATATGAATATTATAAAATATTATTATTATAACAACTTTTCAGGTCATACAGATACGTAGCAGCTCTGCTAATGTACTGCATGCGGATATGAACATTCATCATTAACAAACCGAAGTGACTTAATTGGGTCTGATTGTTGTTCCAATGTGTGTTTATCGTCCTAAATGATTTGCGTGTAATGAGCGAAGCTTGTTACAATAGCTAGAATTGTCCTAAAATTGTAATGTTATTCATAAATATTACGTAATACAACTATACCCCTACAATTCGTTGTTATGTATCAAGCACATAATGTATGGACTACAAATAACAATGGTAAGAAATAGTTATTTTGGTATACTATGATCAATTTTTAAAATTATATTTTATATTTCTTTCACTGTAATGTTATAATATTCAACTGAATAGAGGAAAACAAACCATTGTTTTATTTACGGTAGTTCAATCGCAATATTGAGGACAACTTGTGGTAAATGAATGTTACCTCATGTAATTAACAGCGACAATATGTTTTCAAAAACCATCGAATTTATTAATTATGATATGCATTGCTCAATACATAATATAGCTACAGTGTTTTAAGACCACTGTTAACTTACGGAGTTTGGTATTTAAAATAATTTAGTATATAATAACCTTGTAATTACGTGGTAATTTCAGAAAATTTTCGATATGGAGTAAAATAATCGAAATCATTATCTACTTAATCTAATAGCCTGTTTAAGATGTACTTACTTAGGGATATCTCAAAGTAAAAGTAAGAGTTCTAAATATTTGTATTTATAAATGTACGTATTTATCATAGCTAGAAAGTTCTTGATGCAAAAGTATAATTAATGGATATTTTAGGTTGTATTTACTCTCAAAAACAGGTTTTGAATGCTTAGATGACTCGCCGTACACAAAAATGTTTGCCAACGAGCCCCTGATATTGATGAAATATTCAGGAGATATACATCTTGTACGGGCAGAGCCAGATTGCATTTGGTGTTGGATTTTTACAGTTTGTATCTTACACCATTCGAGAGCGTACTTTACTAGGACACACCATACGCTGGTAATTTAGTGATAATGGAATGTTATAGTAATATTATCAACAGTTATGACAATGCCTTCCTATCTAACTTAAATTTTTTCCTTGAGTTATTTTTTTATTTTTAAACGTGATATTTCACTTTAGCTCTCGAATTATTTTAATCCTGAGTCTGGAAACGTACACAGGATAGTGATTTAAATAATACCCAGAGCTATTATTAAACAACATTTCAGGGATTTCTCATCATATATTTCACAACAATCCTAAGGTATTTCAATGAAAAATAAGTGAGTTAATAGTGATGATAATTTTAAATCATCATTATTGATAAAAATCCGGTAATTATTTGACTTTTTCCAAAACTTGTAAATGTTTCTCTTTTCGGAAATTACGAACGGAAACACCTCTAACCTTCTACTGGTGGCTGTTTCTGTTTGGAAGTTGCATCTAGTGAAGAGAGTCCTTTTTAAAATAAGCTAAATTAGTCTAATATCTTAAATGGAATATCCTAGTCCATTTACCACCAACGCTGAATTTCAATTCGGTGTTCAAAAAGTTTTTTTTTATGTGTAACGAACCTTTTTAAGTTATTTAATTCAGAATACAGAACTATCTGGATGAACAAAAATTCAATTGATAAAAGATCTAAGAATAAAAAGGAAAATGAAATGTGGCGTTGATTTAATTAACGAAAAGAGTATGTACAATAACCTTAAAAAGCTTTTGACTGTGCATAATATGATAATTCTAACAACTTTTATGAAAATGTTGCGTGCCAGATTCCTCCCATTTATAACAAACTACTCTAGGTATGGATCGACATCATTGCATCGAGATTTTGAAAGTCTTTTCGGATAAAAAATTATTAGTGCTTAAGAGAAATAATACACAATATATTTTAAACCTTGACTGTATTTGATAATAATGTCTATAAAACTAAAATGTTCGTAGTGACTGTTATAATTAATATTAAAGATATTAATGGCATATCATACTTACAATTTTACATGCACTTGGATTGTTAATTACTAAAATTAGAGTATTACCCAATTTCTCGCCCAACACGATGACATACTAAAACTTCTGCGTCAAAGGCTGGAGGTAACAAAGAAATCTTTCTCGTACTTTGGACCCCAGGAGTACAATGCCCTTCCACCCACCATTTAGAAATTAACTAATAATAGATTTTGTAATATTTAAAATAATTTGTTCGTATTCAAGTTTGTTAAATTTATTGCCCAAACGATTAATATAGATTTAACCCATTAAATTTTAAATTTAGGTGTAAGTATAGGAATAGATGCAATAATTATATAATTGCTTAGAAAATTTTTTAATACAAATTGTCTTATTTCTGTTTTATATATATATATATATATATATATATATATATATACAACTTTTAAAGGTAAACATATATATATATATACATATATAAATATATATATATATATATATATATACCTCTAAAATCCGAATACCACTGACTGATCCACTCACTCACTCACTCACTCACTCATCCCTCTATCTCAACAACGACAAGACCCAGAATCCTGAAATTTGGCATGGTGGTCGTACTTATGATGCAGATGTGCAATAAGGCTGGGTTTTCAAAAATTCGTCTTTTAGGTTGTTTAAACGTGCATAGTTTGCAAACGAATTTTTGGACTCAATTTAGCCACTTTGAGCACTCGCAAAGTAATTTTATAGTTATTTCTCGAGTTTGGAACTGTAAAACCTACTAAAATAAACCGTATACTACAGTAAAAGTTAAAGAAATACTTAGGAAAGGCAATATTAGTGTTGTAAAACATCGCTAAACGTAGCCAAATAAACGTTAGTTGGATAATATTGGTGTGGCTATTTTTTACCATGCAACTTTAAAATCTACTAGAATAAATAGGAATTCATAGGAAATTTTAGAAAATATGTTAATAAGAATGCTATTTATGTTGACGTAGATCACTGAATGCTGCCAAATAAAACGTTAGTTGAATACGCTCTATTTGAATGTTGTACTTTTTGCTCTCTGAAAGTAAGCTCATCAGGGTTCTTGGATTTTAATTATGTTGTAAAATATCGATAAGTGTGGCAAAATAAACATGTTCGCCTGATACGCTCTGTTAAAATATGCTACTTTATACCCTCTGAAAATAAATTTGTCTGCGCTCATTGCATTATGAAATTGACATCTGTATTGGAATAAATTAGATTCATTCGATAATATATAAAGTACTAAGAAATAAGTCATAGTTATGACTATTTGCTTAAAAAACCGTCCAATAACAATGCTCTCATTCACGACATTTACACAGTTTACTATTGAAATTTACGTTTCTATAATCAATAAATACTATAAATGCTTAATAAACCTGGTTTTCATAAAGGTAACAAATTAAATGGCAGGGAAGTCTCATTTTAACAGAGCGGACCAAATCAAAGGTGACTTTTGAACACAACCAGTGGTCTGACAGGGGGGGTGTGGGGTGGAGGTACGACAGGATGGCTCAGTTGACAACTCATTCATGGAAGAGCCTCTCCGTGCTGCTTGACTCTGTTAATAACCTAAAAACGACACTGCTGAAAGTATTATAACCTATTATTGGAAAAACTGCCCTCTGAGATTGTCCATTACCTGGTGGACTCTGTAGTGGAAATAGAAGATGCGGTACACTACCCAGTAGAGTTCTTGCACACGCTTAATCCTCCAGGCATTCCACCTCAAAGTTGCAGCTCCAATAATGTTGCTTAGGAACCTGGTTCCACCTAAGCTCTGCAACGGAACTAGGATACAAATCAAAGCGTTGCGCAGACACGTTATACAAGACGTAATATACGCTGGATGTGGCCAGGGGGAAGAGGTTTTTATCCCACGCATTCCCTTAATTCCATCGGATTACCATTTTCAGCTTAAAAGACTACAGTTCCTTGTCAAACTCTACTTTGCTATGACGATAAATAAATCGCAAGGGCAGTCCTTAAAAATGGCCGGTGTTGATCTAAGGGAAGACTGCTTCTCTCATGGCCAGTTATAAGTCGCTTGCTCACGAGTTAGCTCTGCTGATAGTTTAACTATTCTTCAGCCTCGTGGAAAAACGAAGAATGTTGTCTACAAAGAAGTATTGTAAGTTCCGAAAGCAATCCAGCTTATGATTTAATAACTGTTGTGATATAATCCTGTGACTGTTAAAGTATTGAGTTAGGTAAAATCAGTACAAGAAAATTTAAAAAGGATGAGTTGAAAACATTGAAGCAAAGATAATGAGAAAAACGGCGAGTTAATAATATGAAAACTCATTTAATTAATTTGCATTTATAGAACTCCTGAAGTCCTGCAGTAAGATTCATCAATAGTTTTCCAATAATTTTCCCGTAGCGAAGCACGGGTATTCTGTTAGTATATATAAAGTGGTAAAGCAATAAAAGACTATGATAAAATTCATCATGTTAAATACAATGCAATTAACTGATTTTTAATACTATGCCAACAAATTTATTAACCACGCATCATGTTGGCCTCTGGTATTTGATAGTATACGATTACACTGAATAATTTCAAAGCCAGCCCAACTTATAATCCCAGAAATGTTTACCTATGTCTGGTTTATACCTTCCAGTTCAACCTTACCTACCGCATATGTCGAAATTGTGGGGTGTAAGGGTGGATCGGTAGGTCAAGTTTATTGCGGGAGATGACTGTTGGAGATGGCGGGGCTGCTGCTAACCCGCTTTGGCTGGAGAACTGGCTTCCCCATCTTCCAAGAGGACATAGCTGACAATAATACCAAAATCCTTTCTCGTGGATTATTAAAGGGGGCAGCATCCACCCTCCCTCAACTTTACCGTACAAAACGTTATGTCACTCCAGAATAAATACTAAGTGTAGTTTGTTAGATCTCTTCCTAAGTGATCAAGAACATCCCTACTTACAAGAACTCGTTAAAAATCCTTCACTGAACTATACAAATTCAATAACATTCTATTTAATAGTTCTCTCATCTAACTTAGGAATGTGATTTTGATATGAATAATCGTTCGTTTATATCACGGGAATATCGGTGCCAGATATTTTATTGACGTGACAACGTCTTAAATTAGGTTGCGGCTCGGAGTCACTCATGAAAAAGTGTAACGCCCGGTAACGTTACGATGCCCGTCCAGTGGGTCCGCCGCACGGGATCCGCACGGGATAAAGCAGATAACTGTGGGTCCGCCGCACGGGATAAAGCAGATAACTATGTTTATTCGTGAAAATGTGGAGTGCTTATATTCGTCATTTACAACAACTACAACAATAAAGTTAAATAATTGTACACTGATATTTCATTATCGTAAACTATGATTGATTGATTAATTGTTAGATTGACACAAAAGTTGAGAAACTGAGTTTATAGGTTATGTCATACTATTGACAAATGTTGATAGTGTTAAGTAAATTATTAGTTTAAATCACTCTGCAATCAATCGTAATTCAGTCGATTGAGAAGAAACAGCGCGTATTGCTAGTCAAACATTTAAAATAACAAATTATAACATCTAACCTGTCATAACAGTGCGACCAAACAAACGAACTAAACCGACCAATCACCACGCGCGGAGTTAGAATTTAACTGTGTTTAGCAAGAATTTCAAATTCCAATTTTAGTAAATGTTTTATTCAACTTTACCATTTACAATAACAAATTTTAATTAATTTCAAATTATGTACAATGTTTTAGTAAACAAAATATATTTCTATAGTTAAAATTTGTGCAATTCTTATTTTCATTCAATTCCTTGTTCCTATTGTGCAATTTAATGATATTCATATCAATAAATATTCTACCGAGAAAAAGACGTTGTCACGTAAAATCTTCGCCCGTAAAACCGACTTTACAGGCAACCATAATGTTTTTCCTATAAAAAATAAATAACAATTGCAATGCACAATAATTGTTAATAGGATGCCATCGTTAATTCAGACGATATGCAATTCGATCTCTTTCTCGGATGGAAAAACAAATCTAAAACTTTGACAGCTAATTGGAATAAAGTGAACAGATAGTAAAATTTGTAGATTTTTAGATCAAACAAATAATATATGATAACAACTATACTAATAATGTTAAGTTTAAATCCATTTTGATATCTGTTGAGTGCAGTGATGAAACCTAAAATCTTTACGGACTTAACTCCTAAAATCTAGAGTCCACCTCAGTCTAAAGACATCCAGTAAGCCCGAAACAATAGAGTATCGTGGCAATAATATTTAGTAGCGTACTTGCTAAACTGTCAGTATCATTCAAAGCAACAGCATCTACAGGGTAACAAAGGCTTTCGAAACGTATTCTCGGCTATCAAGGAGGTCTTTATTATTTTCGTACTGCATCGTTTAGACATCAGGGTCATTTAAGCTACAAAAGGGATCTGGGAGGTTGACTCAGAAGCCACCCAGTGTAATCTAGTTCACATTTTTTCATTATGTGAACAATTATTCGTTGCTTTGTTTCTAAAAAAACTTAGCGCATTTCCTGAATTTATTTACACGATTATTGATTTATGAGAGCTCTACCTTTTAGACGTGATTATGTTTATGTACTTTATACTTGCTCTTCTTATCTTTCATATAAAATCTGAACGTCATATATTATATTAAAAACAAATATCATTCATATCATAGTGTCTCTATCCTCGTTTTCCGACTCAAAAACGGCTCTTTTACGTCATTTAAACCGTATAACTAACTTTGGGTATTCGATAAAAAAAAACCCAATACAAATTTTAATTTTATCCACTTCCAGCACGTATCTCCATCTAATAACTAATAGAGACATTTTTGAAGTGAAAACTTCTTTAGGCGCGTTGAGCGTTTTGGTAGAGGGTAAAATCCTCGGTTCGCGTCACCGACATGCTAATGATACTAACCTGCATGAAAAAGTCAGTCTCGCTGTGTTTTTTAACCGTAGACTTGGCCGCGGACTACTAACCTGCATGAAAAAGTCAGTCTCGCTGTGTTAAAACTGTCCCGGCGGAGTATTAAAACAGACTGCGAAAATCAGTGACCTTTACGGCTTCCTCTCGCGATTTAAAAGTGAAGCCAATGTCGTACAATTCTGTAAGATGCGTCAAATTAAAGCTCTTAATATTGGCAATCTATTGGTTACATTTTTCAATATTAAAAAATTTCAAAATAATTTTTATTATTGTTTACATTTTACATAGCGTTTACAATGACAAGAAAAAAGTAGTAAGCGAGGATTTCTTTTATTTTTTGGTCAGACAAGATTTGTCAGCGATAAAGTTGTGTGAAAATAGATGAATATTTTTTTTGTAATTTATCATTTTTTTATTGGAAGTTTAGTTTAGCCTGTAGTAGCGTATGAAGTGATGAGTGAACGTTTCTGCCGGAACTGTAGTTGGCGCATTTGCTCACTGATACCGTATTAACTCAATAAATTAGTTTTTTGTGCAATAAAAATACCTTTACGAAAGAACCAAGTTAATTTAACTAATTTATTAGTTTTAAAAATATTGTGGGTTTAATTGTTATTGCAATTATATACTTTATCCGTAGCAATTTAAAATTTAGCATTATTCATTTTAATTATGTTTTTAATATTTAACCTCTTCATCATGAAATGAGTATTATTACGGAATAAGATTTATCTTACTAGCGTGGTAAAATAGATTTCTAGTCATTTGATAATATTTTTTCGTGGATTTTAAAATTGGAAAATTAAAAACGCGTCACATTTACAATTACAGATGTACTGCTACTATAACGTATTGGTAATTACTCTCAACTTAATAGTTCCGTTTTCACTTCTATTGGCAGTCCCACGACTGCTATTTTTTTATTATGTTTTAAGAATTTAATTATTAATTTTAATACTTTTCGCTGTTTTTGGAACACGTAGGTATAAGGATATTCATACATCTGAACTCTTTTGAATGTAAAAAAATTATTTTATAATTTCGATAAGTTAATTCTATTGATAAGAAAGAATAACATTAATATCGTCTGCGTATATCGTTAAATAAATGGCACAAGCGATAGTTTGTCTATAGAACAGAATGAAAATAGATTAATCAAGTGTGTAAAACGCGATAACTTTATTGACAAAGAAAAGCTTTAGGGTTATTGTAGAATTAAAACAATTGTACGTGCTTAGTATCATCCTAATTAGCTCAACAAGGCACGAATAGCATATTCATTAGTTAAATAAACATTAGGTGTAATTTGAACTGTCGCAAACGGTCGTGTCTGCGTTGTTTTCATTTAATTTAAAACAAACGAACTTTAGAAGTGCAATTAAAATTATTGGAAGGAAAGTAATACGTGTGTTAAACTACAAAGTTAAACCATATGTTATAATAAAAAAGTTTAAAATATCATGCATTAGCGTACGGTAAGTGATTATGTATATATTATCGATGTGTCATATTCAATTACCTCAAAACACCTGAATTTAGCTACATTTTTATTGCAACATTAGCCTACTCAATTACCAATAAAAAGAAAATGAATGTATAAATTTAATTAATGAATTGTAAACATTATGTATTATTTCTCATCTATTACACAATATTTACAATTAATTTAATTTGATTTAATATTTTGCGTCATGTTGGTTTAAAATGAAGCTCAGAACACATTATTTTACAGTTCAATAAACCAAATTGGTTAGAAAATTAATACTATATTAAACTTAAGTAAAAAAATTTTGTTTTAAGAACTGAATAACAGTAATATTTACATGTAGATGTTAGGGATATAAGAATTCTTCCACGGAATAAAATGCGCAGCTTTTAGAGATGGTAAATTAATTATAAAAATCAATATTTTTAAGTTGATATTAGGTCTTTATTCTCTTTCAATGTACGCACTTGACTCCGGCTTTTAACAACATTACAAATTGTTATGGGGTTTTTTCTGGATCGAATATAATCCTGTCATTTCCTTTTTTCTTCAGCTTGAAAGGCATTCTTCAATACTCAAATATATTTCTTATAAAATGTGTATAGCGAAGAGCTGTCGAGTGCAGCGGTCTCCATCTAGTTATCGTTTATATGTACATACTTTTAAGATCCCCTGAGTTACCCATGATGTGTTTAACTGTTATTTTTTGTAGACTTATAAATAAATGTAATGCCAAGCACTTATAAATTGAAGTACACAATAATTCAAGTTGGTATTAACTTTTACATTTTGTATTTGTGTTTTATATATCAGTTCAAAGTATTCTATTGATAAGATGGCGATTTTATTGTATGTAGTGCAACACGAAATTGTCTAAGTTAATGTTTTATTAAAAGCATTTTACTGTCACATATAACAGGTTTGAGTAAAGAACAATGCTTCAGGAAAGACTGTAATAATTTGTTTATACAAGAGTGAGTAGATAATAATTTGATTATTGAAATATTCTTTCAATAGTTACATTCAAATATAAGTATTAAATCCTATTGTAATTTAACATCATGACAAATATTCAAAGTTTTTGATGGTTGACAAAAAACTAAATTATTATTTATGTAAATGATTTTATTTTGTGTCATTGGTCATTCAAGGAAATCAGTTTTATAAAATGATGTGTCTTTATAATGCAGGATCCGATCAAACCATATTGGCTGTATCAATTGCCAACAACATGTTAGTTGTAATTCCTGACTTGTTCTCGTCACAACACACTGGTGTGATGTGGTTATAGGTAGATAGTAGTTATTTGCTAGGTTAGTTGTTTAGCTAAGGAATTCGTCAGATACAAGATCTTAAAACGTAGATTTTTCGTATAATTGATGACAATCAAACGTATGGAAAATCCAAATTTAATTTCTATATAAAAAAATTATAAATGATTAGGCCTATTATACTAATTGTACTAAGGGAAACCTCATATGATTTAAATACAAAAGCTAGTAGTTAGCGTTACAAATTCAACTCACGTACTACATGTTGTATCATGCTTATCTCGTATGAATATAATGAAAACTAACACGACAGCCCACTGTGGTACTGGAGTATTCGTGTGTGTGCGAGCCTCGGGCTATCTGAATATGAATGCGATGAATTTTCTCAGTTCTTTTTCACTTATGTTTGTGTTATAACGACTGAACAAGTACAAATGTCTAGTATCCCTTTAGTAAACCCTTTATCATCCCAATATTTGTATAATGTAAGTTTATATAATATATATATAAACTTAGGATATAAGAACTTATGAGAATTGCTTGCGTGTGGAGAATTGCTTGTTATTGTGATCAATCAGACCACTATAGAACATGATTCAACTAAGAACAACTGGAGTCTACATTATTGTCTGTTACGCTCAGCAAGATTAGTGAAGGAGACGATTTCACTGAGAACGACTGGATTCTACATAATTGCTCGTTAGTGTGCTCATGAGACCAGTATAGAACATGATTCAACTAAGCACAACTGGAGTCTACATTATTGTTTGTTACGCTCAGCAAGATTAGTGAAGGAGACGATTTCACTGAGAACGACTGGATTCTACATAATTGCTCGTTAGTGTGCTCATAAGACCAGTATAGAACATGATTCAACTAAGCACAGCTGGAGTCTACATTATTGCCTGTTACGCTCATCAACATCAGTGAAGGAGACGATTCCACTGAGAACGACTGGAGTCTACAGAATTACTTGTTATTGTGCCTAATCAGACCAATATAGAACATGATTCAACTAAGCACAGCTTGAGTCTACAATATTGAAGGTTGTTACGCTCAGTGAGGTCAGTGAAGGAGACGATTCTACTGATCACGGCTGGAGTCTACCAAATTGAATGTTGTTGTTCTCAGTATAATAGGGAAAGTTTTACGCCTAGTACCTTCACGGGCCTGTAAAAATATTAGTGCACTCAGCTGGAATATCGATAAACTTTTCGTTGTTGGGACATTATTAGTTACATTTCATTTCAGTACAAATAATTTATAATTTTATCAACAGTTTATTCATATTCTCGAGAGAAAGAGAAACAGTTCGAGGTAAAAGTAGGTAGGCGAAAGGTATGATAATTTTCAAAGCTTTCAGTGTACGAACATTTTATTTGAGTAAATAACTGAAAATCTAGTAATTATTGTTAAAAACAATAACTGTAAGTAACAAGTAATATAACAATACAAGAATAAAACTTAAAAATTTGGTGAAAACAGTTGTTAGTATAGAGAGTAAATAAGTTCCAAACCTAAGTGCTACAGATGTAACTGACCTTGCAATAGAAAAGACCACTTCTTTTAATAAGCTAAGCTTAGAAACTTTGGGAATGCTGCATAGTCACTCTCTTTTTTTGATTTTAGAGCTCTCATTCATGTGCAAACAAATATAAACGCATCACACTATTCAAACGCTTTGACAATGCATCTAAACTATGTACTTCAGTTTTTTCGTTGTCACATTATTCGAACAATAATAAACTATATATCCATCGTGGAAGCAAAAAGTATAATAAACAACTACTATTTGATTGACTGATACAATCCGCGAAATCACATATGTGAATCGTGAGACTAAAAATAAGGTCTTAAATACTTCTAATAGTATAACAATTTTAATTAAAATTACATATATATTATATATATATATATATATATATATATATATATATATATATATATATATGAAGTAACTTTGTGAATTTTAAAACTTATGCTTTATAATGTTTTATGTTTATCACAATGAGTATATTTCGGAATATTTATAGTTTTGGTCTGCTTGCCTCTAACATGGAAAACGCCAAACCTACAATTCATTAGAAACTTCAAATATTGCCCAAATTAATGCTGTTTTCCAAATTAACACTTTTGTAAAGAAACAAATTATACAAAGTATTTAAATTCTCATGGTAGGACTAAAAACTCATCGCATATTAAACAATAGGCTACGCTGAAGGTGACGAAAGTTTTGTCGAAGAACGAAGAAACTCAAAACAAACTCTCCGCATCGTTTCGAAATCAGAGACACCCAAACTGCAAAAGTACTGCAACCTAGGTGAAGAGGAATTCTCGTCGTCTTATGAGATCTATAATTGAGTGCACTACGATGTTCGTTAATATGATCACAAAGCACGGTGGAGCAACCTAGTTTTCGACAAATAACTCAGCTATGTTGGAAAGAGCTGATTCAATCCGACTGTTGAGTTTAACTCCAGTTTACCTTTCTCTTACGTATATATATAATACGTAAGATAAGATACATATAGTTAATCAAAACCTACAGTTTTTTATATTATAGATCCATTTAAAATAAATACAATTACTTTTATGGACATTCTTCCAAAAAATTTATAGTTGTATCAAATAAGATGATAGAATAAAAAACTTATAAAACTTCAATTAGTCTCTTCATTATCCATAGAAAATTTAGGAAGGGTGTACTGAACTATATTTATATGGTACGTATATTCTTTCCGTAGAAATTTGTAAGCTATATTTGGATAGTCAAATAATCGAAATGTAGGATGTGGAATCCAAAAAAATTATCTTGAAGAAAAATAATATTCTTACTTACATAAATACTTTTAACTTTCTCCGACGATTCCTTTTACTGGTAGGCCTATAATTTAATAAGGTACTGTAAGAGAATTTTTTTTCTTTCTTCTCATTAAAATGTTTATTTGGTTTGTTGTATTCACACAGCTACTATCTAGGTAAATGATGGCATTTCTTTCATTTCTACAGAATTTATTCATATATTTGCGATAAATATATGACATTTTAAGTTTAGAATAGTAATAGTATATATATACTAGAAGGTAACATCTACCTTAGTTAAGTATAGTTAAAAATAATAATACACATTAGCTTACAGTTATGCTATAATGCTTTTTAATGAAGATGGAAAAATCCTTATTGTTTAGTTTTAAGAAATAATGTAAATATTTTTATTAAAAAGAAAAGCCAATAAATAGAGTTTAATAATAAATGTAACTTAAAAATGTTTAGCACGAAGTATACAAGGAAGAATCAAGTAAGTAACTCGTGAAGAGTGTTCAAAGAACTTTTAAGTTGAGGTAATTCATCATAAACTGACGCCACTTTATCTTACACAACAGAATCCTGTCACGTACACAAAGCTTGAACTCTGGCAAATTAACAAAACCTTTGACAAACTGGCTGAACAAATTATTTCATACCTTGTGTCTTCTTTCATCCGTAAACAGAGGCTTACTCGTGTTTATTTTTCAATTATGAATACGCATATATTTACACATATTCATAATTTATCAACCATTTTTGCTCACTCCGAGTTTGGACCTTAATTTAAGAAATATCAACATTAATATAATTGATATTTTACTATTTTTACCAACGTATTAAAAAAAAAGAATATTTGCTTCGGTTACATAAACCCTTCTTACAACCTAAAAAACATTAAATTTTTAATATTGTATTCAATGTTTTGGAAAATTCAATTAATATTTTTTTAAACTTATTTTATGTAGGTTTATATTCTTTAAGTTTATAAAACTTAAATTATATCAAAGATCTCCCTTGTCACAAATTCCCTAAACTAATGCCTTTGTCACTAGCCTTTGAAACAAATTTAGTATTTTTCAAGAACGAAGTACGATAGTCAAAACGCTTGATTAAAACATTTCGTTACATTCTCTACAAGCATTTAAAAGTAATTAACTTTAAATTCGGCCAATTTCTTTAATGCAATGAAAACTTAAAGTTCATGTTTACATAAATATGATATACATTAAGCTTGGTCCACGAGCTCCCTTGACCTAACGCAACCAGATCTTTCTTATGACGACATAATTACGATGCCTTTTGGAATGTATTCTACTCCTGTCAACCACAAAATGATTTCAGTAATAAGAATTTATAATATTTTAGTCTGTACTCAAGAGGTAAATTATTTTAACCTTGTGAGAACTTCACTTTGCATTTTGCAGAAATGTATTGAAGTGGATGACAAAACCTTTGAGGATCTATTTTAATTTTAAAATGCTGTAAAATTCGCATAACATAAATTTTATTCATTATTAATTTTTTGGAAAATATATTTTTACTAACACCTGCCTGCTATTTCCCCGAAATTTTCACCCGAATAATAGGAGCGTCGTAGCCATATTCATTGTTTGCAAATTGAGATATTGGCAACTGAAAAAATACTTCAACCTTATGAAACAGAAAGTGAACAAGTTTTATAATTACAATTAAATACTAAATTGAGTTTCTTGGAATTCTACGTATTTATTTTAAAATTTATTTGAAGTCTAGTATTTTGTGAAATCACTAATGATGATGTACGATATTTTTGATACGGAAACATTTGTATATCTGGCACACATATTCAATTCATTTCAGTTAATTTTAATTCATGATTTCTTTAGATATAAGAAGCTAAGTCTAAATACATTATTTCACTTTCGGTAAATTATTAATACATGTTACTGCTTAATAAAAATGATTGTCGTTAGTCATACAAAGCAAAGTAACAGAGGTTTTACATCCTAAAAATACCCATTTATAATCTAAAACAGATAATTTTATAATCTGAATTCAAATATTTTAGTAGTATATTCTTCAATAATTTCACAAATAATACATTTTTAACAATTAAAATAATAAACAAAATAAAATTTAACACAAAATATGCGTCATATTCTAATATACATACTAATCAGTTTTATGGTTAATGCACCTTAAGTGAAATTATGATTACCTCTTATTTCTGGATTGTAGATGCACTTGTGGGTCGAATTGATTAGATTTCTGACAAAAAATTTAAGTTTGTTTTGAGTCCCAATATACAATATACATACAGTGTTAAAAATGGTGTCATGAACTTATATCGCTAAAAGTACTTATAGTTATAAAAAATGCCGTGTAAACATACCAAATAAAAGATAATTGTATCGTTTAGCTGCTCCGGCCATTTTGTGCTTAAAAAAAAAATATATTACTACAATATCTAGTAAAGCTACAGATATAAAACTTTGAAAATAAGTTTTGAAAATAACAGGAACTCTCCAGAAATAATTGTGTGTTTTGTTTTAATATTAACGAAATGGCGTATGTTGAAAAGTTGTAAAGGGAAAGAACCAAAAACCAGAGGACTATAGTTACAAAGAATTTGAGACATTAACTACTTTGGAATTTTTATTAACATTCAAACGATATTTTGCCAACGCTTAACGGGGCAGCCCACTTTCAAGTTATGTATGCAAATATGAAGAGAACATTCATTGTCACGATAAAAATATAATTTATAAAATACACATCGCGCGCGAACCAAATGCTTAGTGGTTGGTACAAAACTGCATTGGTATGGTGATTATAAATATTTCCAAGTTAGTCGGATAAAAGGTGATGAGTGTCATTTTATGTTTAGTAAATAAATCTACTAATTTAAAAATTCTCAATAGCATTAATTTAAATACTGTTTTTGTTCATATATTTATATGTTTAACACTAAGCATACAACAGTATTTATACACAAAATCTCCTTAAAATGGCTATTTATTATAAATACTGAATTCGTGTACATAATCGTAAATATAGATTAAACGAAAACGCAATGAACTATTCTCTTCTTAGTTACGTTGCTTTTAAATTGTATAAGCGTAGTGATAACAACATATGTTTAACAAAACAATATATTTAAATAACTATAAACAAACAGAATATGCAGTAAGATATGAATTTTTAAAGCATAAGGATCGAATGTTCTCTGATTACATGTGATGTGGGCGCTGTGGTTAGCCGATCTCAAAATACTCGGTAAATAGCTAAGGTCGGTTGACCTAAGAAGAAATAAAGTTGAACATTGTATTAATTTGGAACTAAACAAACAAGACTGTTTCAAGGCACATCGTCGTACAATTCCAAACTGTGATCGTGACGGTGCACTCGCGGTAAGGCAGTCACCCACGTCAAAAGTACTCAGTAGGTTAAGGTGGGATGCGTATCGAACCCCACCCTTAAAGATACTTGGCCACCTCCTTAAGTACCTTTGTCTTTCCACTTGATGTACAAAGCTGATGATGTGGAACCCACCTTTTCTACCTACAACATTGACATTGATCACAGAAGGTCAGAGATCTTAGCCAATGATTTAGCGATGGACGTCTATGGTACTTAGCCTTCTTCTTAAGTACCCTTGCCTTACCACTTCATGGACAGTTCTAATAATGTGGAACCAAACTTTCCTGTTTATAGCATCGAGAAGGATTCTAACAGGCCAGTAATATTAGTGAGCTGATGTAGCAAATGACGTTAATGACATTTCGCCATCTCCTTAGGCACCCTTCCGGGTCACAGCAGGTCAAGGATCTTAGACAGCCAAAGCAAAGGACGATAATAATGTTCCCTACAAAAAAGAACTATTTCTTGTATTGTTAAATACGGGGCATTAATCAGACCCGCAAAACTTAGCTAATATTCCATAGCTGTATTAAAAAAGAATAGAGTTTTAATTTAATAAAACTAAGGAAATGTCTAAGAAACGTTTACAAATGTAACAGCTATATTTATAAAATATCAATATTCTTACATATGACTATGACTTAAAACTTAAATCAAGGTGGTCAACAATTCAATTAGGGCGAGTATAAAACATTCAATAAACACTAAGAAAAAAAAGAGACAAATTTTATAATGTAATTTACAATATTAAAGTTACAATATGTTTTTCACAAAACATTCAAATAACTTAGAGGGTGTTAAATTGTTTTACATATATTGATGCCAATTGAATGAAATGATTCTGAGTTTCTAAGTCTCCCCCTTGTCAATTCTGAGTTTTAACAACATTACTCATACTCTTATATTTATACAAAGTTTCTATATTTAATAGAGTAAATAGAAATAATTGTAGTTATAATGTTTTTGTACGTTTCATCTTCGTTTTTCAAATTCTTTTCAAAATTGCCATATTAAATAAAGTACGTATAAATTTTATTTTGGTCATAATATATTTGCTGTTTCATTAACACACACGCTTTTTTCATATTATATGGTATAAATAACTTTGTTCAAATTCTGGGATAAGGAGTCACCCGCGTTGTGAGAAAGACACGAGAGAAAGGTAGATGACGGTGTGTCTTTGTAATTTATAGGGTAATACTCAGTCTAATGTTAGGGTATGAAGGAAGCGTAGAAAATGTTTACGCTTACAGCATAATTTAGTTGGGGGATACAGTAACTTCACATACATAATTACAGTGAGAAGGATTTATCCTTACAGTTGGCGAAAAGAACAGTGGAGAAAATCATAAGAAGAAGGGCCACAATAAAGTTAGACGATAAAGGAAATATTTTAATTTGTCACGCTTAGAGCACACTATAGTTAGAGAAGAGGGTAACTTTACTGGCAGAAGTAAAGGAAGAGGGATTTATACTTACAGTTAGCGAGAAGAGACAGTAGAGTAGGACGGAAGACGATGTTGCTTTGTAATTTATAGAGGACTTCTCAAGCAGCATAATAAGGCCAGACGAAGTAAGCAGTGTTTATATTTTCACTCTTGCTGTGTTTCTAAATGATAAGGTTTATACATACTAATTGATTAGTTTGAAATATTTATTGACACAATAAATTAAACAAGATATCATCTTAACATTGTTTATAAATAATGAAGCATCATTTATTAGATTTTTCCATATAACTATACACATTTTTCCTACTTAATTTAATGTAAGGTCATTCTCTTTTTTTATTATTTTAAATATTTTTTTTGCACGAGGAATTTATTTTGTATTAAGACTATGACTCAATGTCTTAATGAAGTAATACACGTTTACTTAGTTGGTTACCGTGGGTAAACTGTTGATATCATGTTTACGATAAATCTTGTTCACAAGCTTAGCCTACAGCCTTTTTATTCACGTATTTATTTTTTTAATTAAAAAGAAAATTTAAAAATATTTTACGACAGATTTTTGAAACTTTTCAGTTTGTATTTTTCAATACAATGTTCTTCTATCTAGTGTCAATATAAATGTAGTACTAAGTTTAATTAAAAGATTTTTAAATAAACAAACAGTTTCATATCAATAGATACATACGATCCAACCAAATAAACATAATTTTCACACTTCTCTAAAAAGTTTAATTTCAACCTCTAAAAATAAATATTAATACAATAGAGAGAAATTAAACAGATTATAGCGTCGAAGTTTTTGGGAAAAGGCTAAACTATTATATTTTTGTAATAGTAATTTATAAAGATACTATTCACTTTATACATCATTATTATACATTGAGTCATACATAACTAAGTCATATTCTCCGAGTAAAAAGCTTTGAAAATTGCGTTCGAGATTTATTAAAAACATTCCTATAAATCTCTAAACTTATCATTCTGGTCGTCTCTCGGCTGAGCGCTTGGTGCCATAACAAATAAACTTCTGCACGGTAAACAAAACCTCTTACTATTTAACTAGACAAAAATACCACTCAAAGATAGTGATAGAAAACACTGCTATAAATCTATAATTCTACTTGTTTCTTGCCTGAGCGCCTGGCGCAATAACAGGTAAAATTCTGCTTGGCAAACAAACATCTTACAACTTAAATAAACAATGATAATTTTAGGATTTAATTTTTCTATATTTTTAAAATATTAAAAAATGCTAGTTATTTAGCTAGAGAATATAGTTAATGAATTAGTTATTAAAACAATAAGCTTAAATTAATTTCCCAGAATTGAATTTCTAAAAATATATTATCTTGGTTCGTTTATTAATTTATTTTTTACATATTTTTGTTTTTTTTTTCTTTTTATATTTTATTTTATATAGGATATAAATATATAATATATATCTACTCTTTTGTAGAATATTTTGTAAGTTGGGCATTTACCGCGGATAACTGAGCCTCTTGGATACTGAGGCCGCACATATGAAGATACAGGCTGTTTATATTTGCAATTTGTTTTTTATCTTTACGATCACTCAAAAAAGTCTAATTATTTTGATAAACTTTTAATTTTTGTTACATTTTTAAGATCTTGTTTATTTTAAGAGAACTATTTGTAGGTCTAATAGTTATACGTTTTTAATTTTTTATTAGTACAAAGTCACGAGCCACAAAGCTGTGTTTGTTTGATTTGGAGTTCATCTTGGACAACAGAAATGTAATGCATTATTAATACAAAGTCACTAACCACAAAGCTGGGGTTCCTTTTTGTTTTACAGTAGATCTGGGACAACAGAATAATTACAATGTTTCATTAGTACAAAGTCACGATTAACTAAGTTGGGTTCGGTTGAGTTACAGTGAATCTAGTACAAAAGAATTCATCATGATGCCAAATATCAATATATAAACTCTGTAGATATGGCTCATATAAGGTACATAATTGTATTTTTTAATAACAGAACATATCATAATAAACCATATTGTAATTTGAAAGTGATCATTGGAATTACGTAATAAATGAGTCATTCTTGATTTTATAAAAAAACAATTATGGACTGTTTCAAGAAAATACAAATTCATACACTAATGATTTAACTATGTCGTTGACAGTACATATTTTCAATAAACATTAAGCAGTGCTTATAAAGCATTGTGCAGTATCCAGGTAAAAGGCAGATTTGGTTTACTGCAATATTAAACTAATGGGAGGAACTGTGGTTTAAACACACAGTTTATCCCTATTATTGCGTTATCTATCCGGCTGGAGGGTGTGCAAGACACAAAGTGACCAAAACCTAACAAGGTTGTGTAAACGAAAACACTAAATTTACGCTGCTGTATCACATACGTTTCAAAATCAACTATTCTCACCCGTTATATTCCTCACTTCACGTTTTGTTACTAGTAATGATGATGGAAACCTTAAACGTAATAACGTATCTAGAAAGTGGTAGTCTTTTAAGTATATCCGTCATATGAGATGCTATAAACAATTATTAGTTGTTTATTATGTTATACCTATAATACAAAAAACTATTATTTTTTTCCCATATACCAAGTTTAAAATGTATTGCGACTTCAATATATTTTTTACGATATGAAAAGAATATTTACGTACCAGATAGTATGTTGAGATTCCTCTACATATTTTCTTTCAAAATATAGTTGTTGCTATAAATATACCTAAGCAAGTTTTTACACTAACTGCATTAAATTACTCGCCTTTATATATTATTGTTATTATTATTATATTATAAAGCTGAAATTATATTTACATTTCATTCCATGGCAAGCCGGCAGAGTATTAGTGAAAAATCCAAACAAACAGTTTAAGGGCTGAAATCCTTACAACTTAATTGAAATGGTGCCATAAATTATCTTAAGTTTAGTAATACCGAAGTTTATAACCACCAGAGCTAAGTCGAGGATAGCTTCACAAATACTGATAAATGTTCTACACTTATCGAAGTCAGTAAATCATCCGATAATATCTGATAACAAGTATTAGCTCGCGTCTTATGTAAACTCGTTTCCTCATCATATTTCAAACCAAGGGTATTACCAATTACATTGGTAATTATTTATGTAACGGTAGATAAGTAATCAATCTTTCTTTATCTACCTTAATTTCTAACGTGTACATATATATAGCTTAGAAAGGAGATTTCGATCTTACGGCTACGTAATTTTCTAATTAAGTACAAAATTAATCAACAGAACATTATGACATTAAAATACATTACCCGAAAAGAGCATATTGGAAGTTTTGTTTTGTTAATTAGGTGCAGGTTGGTAAAAAGTAACACTTAAACATATATTGACTATTGCTCTGTTTAATTGTTAAAAGCACGTTAGGAAGATATATCTCTCCATGCTTCAATGCATGTTATTGGTTTTGTACATAGAACCATCATTGTACATAAAATGTTTTGTTTTCTATTTTTGTGTAGTTATTATTTGTTGCGGTTAGCCCAGGATTATTTTAATCACTAAAAATATAACAGGTTATATCCTACTGTAAATTTAATATAATTCAGGTAATTTTCATTGAAGTGACTATAGAATACAACCTATTATATATTTATTCATCATTATTTTATAATAAAAAAACTATATATCGTACTGAACTATAGAATTTCTTGTAATATGTGTGATCATTAAATCAAATAGACATTAGTAAACAGGAAGGTTTGTTTGGTAACAATAATTAGAATATTAGTTACTCCTCTAGTATAGGAACAACAATTTTACTTGGTGTTGTTAAATATTTTGAGTATTAAATAATATGAGGCTGAAAACAATTATATTTTCCTTTTATTTTAAAAATAGTTTCGATCATCTCTCGTAACTGTGAGCGAATTAATGAAAAACACAAATGAATAATACGAGAATTTGATATAAAATTATTCTATGAGTAGAAGATTTAATTATTCAGTACAGGTAGAGTAACGATCAAGGCATATTGGAGAGGGAGTTACAGACAGATTACCTGTCAAACTGATGCCGAGACTAGTGTTTTGAGGACACAGGCTCGGTACAATTTTATTAAACTTGACATTGCCATCCTTATAACCTCATACAAATAAATAGTCTTTAATAAATAAAGCATTAAATGTCCCATTCTACAATTTTCCTATACTGCTTTTAAAAATCAATATATTAAAGTTGATTCATTGATTATACTTATAATCAGACTTCTATTTGTATGTCCCTTTCATCTTTTCTAAGAGCCCCTTACTAAACATAATAAAACATACTAATACAGATAATATCACTGCATAAAGTACGTGAAGACTTCACATTATGTGGCAGTCGCATATGTAAACAACTATAATAGTTTTCATAGGGTCTATAAATGAGCATAAACTTATTCTATTGAAATGCTTGCGATACGCTGACTTTTGGTTTAACAGGGAATACTGTAATATTTTTATTAGCTGAAATTGAGTAAAACATCATGTCTTGATTGATCAGAGACACCCTATTTTATTTAAATTTAGTCCCTAGTGGTTTTATGGAAGTGTTGGTGTTGCCGTGAATATTAGTTTACTTGAAAGCAGTGTAATACATCGAGTCTGGGTTAAAAAGAAGAATGCTACGAGTATGTTACTAGTAGTAATACAGTACTAAGTAGGCAGGTAGTGATCGCACTGACCATCAAACATTGTTTGAATACCTTCCTAAACCTACAATGTGACGAGTACTGATTACCTTTCTGATTTCATCAGGAGGGTACTTTCTGGCTGGTTTAATCCACAGTGGGTAATCAATAATGTGTCACTTCGACAGCAGCACAAATGTACTTATAGGACTAGGAGCAAGTACTTTTTGCGATTCAATGTTCATTGAAATTAAATAAGGAAATTGCCATTCATACAATTGAATGTAAATAAAAGTCGTTTGACAGGTATGTGGTCTTCCGATCATATGTTAGTTTGCTTATTTAAACGCATATGTGACAGATACGGCCAAATACAAAATAATTGAATCGGAAAAAGTGAGCGCTCTATGGTGTAATGGTAGCACATTCACCCGGCAAGTGTGAGATCCGGGTTCGACTCCCGGCGGAGCAAGTACTTTTTGCGATTCAATGCTTATTGAAATTATATATATATATATATATATATATATATATATATATATATATATATATAAGAGCAAGATCGTCCGGGCATGTACTAGTTCTTAGTATATGTCGCCTTACATGTCTCGTAGCAAATCGTTGGGTTTAACGACATTTCTTTATATCTATTTTTAAATCCTTAGATAGTTTAATATTTAAAAAGATTAACGCAGTTTCTACTTGGAGTTTGTGACTCAACTTTTTTATAAATTGCGTGTTAAATTCACTAACTATCTTTTTGGGTATTGTCATTGCCCCCTCAAAACCAAAGTGGAGATTAATTCTATTACAATGAAATGTTTTATTAATCAGGACCAAACCACGCTGTTCATAGATTTTGACGGATTCTGTCTTCATTAAAAAATTTTATAAGAATAAGTTACAATAACTAAAATAGACTATACAAAAACGAAGCTAATAAAAAAATTACTGTTTACATTTAATTTTTACCTGAATAATTACAATTACCATCAGCTTACAGGAAAATATGATGGTTTTTGCAACAGCTGTACTCTGTTAGTTAAGGAATGTATTGCTTTCTAGGAGTGTACTTTTTGCTTAATATATATTAAAAAATGTTAACGCCTACTCAACTAAAGTTTTGAAATATGGTGCTGAACCAACTAAACAATTGAATATAATTTATTTGCGGTTCTTAGTAATAATAACTTGCCTCACAGTCAGATGTTATTTGGTATTATAACGAAAAACTAAATATGATATAAATATAAATATATAATACATAAAAACTATATATAGATGTATTCCATATATTATCATCTTATGATAAACAATATGACACTTAACGTACAACTCATACATGACTAATGTGAGACATACGTAATTAATTATTAGTAGAACAAAATTTATAGAATCAATGTACAGATATTTGCAGGAAAGGAAGTCTTGTATTACAATTCGATACAAACATCCTCCGGATGTAAGTGGTTACGCACATCCGCCCAGACACCGATGATGAAGAAAAAGGAAATGCTTGTTTAAGCAGCGGAAATGCTTATTTGTAAAAATCATGTGACGATGTAAGGGACAGCCATGCTGATATGAAAAAATTTGTACTCACCAATTATGATGGAGAGATTTGGCAGAGGCATGATCATGAGCTGGCGCGAGAACAAAAAAAAAATTAGGAACAAGGAGAAGAGGAGGAAGTCGAGGACGGGATTCGAAAAGCGACGTTCGGGAGTGCCAGTGCTTGTTTTCGTGTGCGGGGAAAAATATTTTAAGCGTAATAAGTGTCAAGTGCAAACAAATGTAAGTTAAGGTAATCATGTATTTAATTTTTGGAACGTAGTATTTTATATCAGGGTTCATTATTCATTTTAATACGTCTCATTTACAATTCCAAGGTACATGTACCTAAAATAATGAAAAGAAAAGATTATAATGTGCAGAAATCGAATGAATAGTTTAATATTGAAATTGATATTTTCTTATTTCATATATTTTATTTAAATGTTCTCAATTTTGAAAAGTCACTCATTTGTTTTAATCATGTAAATTTATGTAAATGTTGAGATATTTTAAAAGAAAGTTTTCTCACGTCATTTCATAAACACATATTTATTGCAACACTGCAAAAAGTAATAATAATAATGTTATAGTAAAATAAATTAATAATAAATTGTAATGAATAATTTAATATTAAACATAACTGGTATTAAAGTTTGTGTTCAATATATCGGCTGATGATATCCATTGTTATTAGGTTAATCAATATAATGAGATGCTGTCACAAATAAAATACGTGTTGGTTCATTTGAAGGTGTTGTCATCTAACCTATTATTAAATCATCTCACAGCAGCCCTTGCTCACAATACATTATAATATTTCACAAACCTAATCTACACAAAACCAACCTTAAAAACCTTACACTAAGTATGATTCAAGTTACTGAATATACAGAAAAAGGGAACGCCTTAAGAACAGTTCCGCTCTATTGTTTGAAACGTAACCAATCTTCAAGTGCTTTCACTCCGGGTGACTTCTTCTGTTCAACTTTTCTAACAAGCCTGACAAAAGTTTTTTGTAAACACGTTAGATAATGAACGTTTGTTTATATAAAATTACTGTTATATCATTGGTAACTGAATCATTAAATCTTGTTGAATTTATGACATTTTCAAATACTATTGTGTGTATGAATGTTAATGTTAATTATATTTTTAAACTCTTAGCCATGGATGACAAAAATACTCGCACATTGGCCAGGATCATGTAAATAAACCTTAGCTGAAACTACACTGAAGTGTAATATAATATAAGTTCGTTATTATAAACGAAAAACTTGTAATCTAAAAATTATTTGAAGTGTTTTAACATGATTATTATTTTAGTAACTATTCATCGACTCACTATTTCTTAAATATAATCGATATGAAAGGAATAAATCCACTACAAAAATGATACAAAATGTATAGTAAAAAAAAAAATAACACTGCATGATAATGTTTTAAATAATACGTAATAGCTTGAGGAAACAATAAGAAATATAACTTAAAAATAAATTAAAATAAATAGCATGAACAAAACCGTTCAAATTACTCAAACATGACTTGATTATTTTTAAACTAACTAATAAAATATCGTGTATATGCAAATATAAAAGTGCGCCTTACATATTGAATAAGTATTATCATCCATCAATTTCGACATTTATTTCTAGTATATTAGAAAAGTAAAAAAATATAAGATACATTCGTACAATAATGATCATGCCCACAGTTAGCCTATATCAATAACACTAAACGCTAGAAACCCGTAGGATGATAGCGTATAGATTGGTGAGATGTCAAACTAATCAAGTTACCACAGCAACATAGATTTATATTTATTAGTTTAAAAAAACAATAAATTATTTTCAATGTAATTAAAATAACTTAAAACATTTGCTTCGATACTCATTTGTATCGGTTTTGTTTAATAAAAAATTGAGTTTAATAAAGGTGTTCATTGATAGGAATTAGTTGAGTTTTTATAAAACAAAAAATTAAGCTTTCAAAAACTGATTTTTTTTAGCTTACTAACGGCTCTGGTAATATTTCTCCTACACCTGCTTTCCGCCTGATATCTCAAGAACCAAGCGAGCTAAGGACCTTATCATGTAGGTATAGTATTCCTACATTTATTATATGCTGTAAACTTTATAACCTTTACTATTAACCTACTTGTTATTGTAATATACCACGCAAATAAAAATAGAAAATTAAAGCAGAATATCAACTTTATTATATAAAATTTACTTTAAAGATGATAAAGGACATCATTCATACTAATGTATTGGAACATTAACAAGTGATTGGTTGAAATAATTTATTTTTCCCTAACTATCTGGATTATTTTATTTCCTAATCTAATAAAGTGTGAAAAACTTAATTTAATATAACTTTACTTACTTCCTCTATATTGTATCTATACTATATTGTATCGCTTAAATGCTGATCTCTATGATTGGGAGTAGCAGATTAAATTGGTATAATAACTAGGTTATGTATTCAAATTGTGTACTCGTGCAGGGCTAAACAATGGATCCACCGGGACGTGACGTCATATCCCGCTGGTCTGTCGCTGATTGGTTGCCACAATCATGGGATACGTTCACACTCAATATGTGTTTTTAATTGGTTGAAGTGAAATATAAAAATGTTAGTTCTTATTTATTAAAACCGATCGAAAATACATAGAATGTATTAAAAACATATAGTCTAAGTTTTTTAAAATTCTGGCATAAAATAATAATATTAACGTTTTAAAACTTGAATTAGTCATATTATTGACTTTCATTTGAGTTCTTTTGTCAAAATTGTAAATGATTTAGTTAAATAATTACTATATTGAATTATAATCGTGATGTCATGTAAATATCAATTTTCATTTTTTTAAGCTCACGTAACATATATTTAATACATAATTACATAATAATCAAAAGTAGAAATTTATGTAAAGTGTTGTTAAACCACAAGACAAAAAACTACCCGAAATTTGAACATGTGCTATGAAGTAAGTGGTAGCATCATAGAAATGGTTTTATTGGTACAGTATTATGTCACTGACTCGGGATTTGTACGCATTAGAGAACTACAAAAATAGGACGGTTTAATGTACTTTTATAGACATTGTAAAATACTATGAAATTATTACCTTAAAATAAATCTCACTGTTTTTTATATCCCTAATAAGTTACACAGACCCAGATATTACTTAAATATTAAGTGCCTAAGTGCACCGCCTAACTTACACTACCATGAGTTGGATTATAAGTGCATTGATCAGCCTAATTTATATGTATATCTATTATGTACATATATACATATGTATATGTATATATATATATATATATATATATATATTATAGGTTTGATATTGTAGTTCTTAAGATATTATAGTTCTTGTAGTCCCTAATATTTCTCAGATTTCTGTTCATTCTTGCTTCAGAATACTTATAAGTATAAATAGATAGCTGGATCTGTTAGTCCTATATCCCGATCTCGCTTACCTCTCTCTGTATATAAAATCTATATCAATATTTCATATGTATTTTATAGGCGTACGCACTCCACCAACCAATAAAATATACACTTATAGGATCTAATATCCCTGGAAAATATATTTTGATTAGTATTATGTAATTCCATTTTAATAATTTGTATTTGGGTTCTCCTAATGATTTACTCGTAAATAATCTGCATACATCTTTATTTATTTCCATGAATTTTATTATGCTATTCTATTTATTTAACTCATCTGATCTTCTCGATGTACATGACCAATCCTGTTATATCTGCAGCTCTAAAGAACACGAAGAAAATAAATCACATTTAAATTGAATAATTATATATTATTCATCTATTAAAATAACAGAAAGGCTATTTTTATCTTATCGTAAACTTAAATTTTAGGTTAAATATTGCAGTTTAAAACTTACTGTACAGAACTTGTACCGTTAGTTAGTTCCATTTTATATAATGCAACATTTCACAACCTAGTTAGCCAGTACAGCTTAATATTATTTTTTATCCACTGTTCCGGAATAAAATTATCGACGGACTAACTTTCTAATTGGCACGCGTATGAATATTTTATTGTAACCCTTCGTAGCAGCCCAACTACGTGACCGATTTCACCTCGCGCGCTATGTACGTAAGTAAAATTTATATTTTCGTATTATTAAATTAGCCCTTTGATGCCAAACACATAAAATTGAAAGTAACGTAAAGTAAAGTTGTAAATAGTAAAGTAACTTACCCTTGAAGATCTTTTATTTGCTTGATTGAAATGGATACAAGTCGTGGCGTCGTCCTTCTGACGAGCACGTTGTCGTGATAAGTTTTTTATCTCGTTAAATGGCTAATACCGTCGCGAATTTGTTTTAGGCAAACTCACGTATTATTTGAGTAGATAGCTACCACTTTCTTAACTTCTACTCCTCTTCTAGTAATTACCGACTAGAAATAACCCTTCTTAGACTACAGCTTCAATGTCTCGTGCCAAGACGCTGACGCCCGGGTTGTGAGTCTACATATTGCGAAGGGAAGTAAAATCTTAAAGTTTTATAAAGTAAAATATCGTAGGCATAATTCCACAAAACATTGGATATTTTAGGCCCACCTATCTGATATACATTTTTAGTTCTTTTGCTCTAATTAGCAGCAAAGTGGCAAGGCATACATTTAATTTACCAACTAAAAGTGGTGCTTGTAAGTTTCATTAATTAAATTGAACTTATAAGTAAAATTTGCAATTCGAGTATTTATTGCTAGGACCTCAGAAGTCACCACCACCATGTCTTATGGCCATTCGGTACACATACTATTGCAGCATTTGTGATATATGTTTTAATTTGGCTAACTTATATTGTTAATACTGAAATCGCCTAACAAGTGGTTGTGTAATTCATTGAAACAAAAAGTTTAATTATAGCATCCCCGATTAGAGCATTTATATAATTACATTTCCAGTATAATTATTATTACGTTATATAAGTCCTTTGACATTTGTTTAACTGCACCCAACTCGGAGACTTGTAAATAACGTAACGCGAGAGACAGAAACAAAAACATTTAAATCCGTCACAGCGAAATAGCTTGTGATATTTGTAGTCCCTGTGGGCGGTAATATCCGCATTTTTAACTGTCTGCGTCCCACCGCCAGCGTAATAGCGAGGCATTCAAACCATAACAACACTACGGTACGTTTTAACGTTCAAAATTAAAACTGGTGCAAGAACCCATATTGTATTAGAATATACTGGAAAATCTTTATTGGGCCTTCTAATGGGATTAACTCCAATCTGAAACTCTGTATGGTATATATTTATGAAACAATAATCTAAATTTTAATCAATGAAAGCGATACAAAGTTTAAAGTTAACCATGATATAATTGATGGGCGATTGTATCTCTCAGATAGGGAAATTGTGTGGATATGTGTTTCTTTATTGTAAAATACGAAAAATATATCAACTGTAACTCTAGTCGCAAAATAATAAGGAAAACAAATTTAGATAATCTTACAACGATATCTATGTACTGAAAAACATTGTGTTTATTGATGGACTGTTTGCTCTGCAGTTATCGTATGTATTCATTAATACATAATATGGCACCAACCATTAATAATGTGTAAAAATACTTAATTTATTATTATAAAGTGATATTCAGAAAGTATCTTCTCGAATAAAAATACTCAGTAGTATCTTTGATAAATCGGGGAAAAAATAGATTCGTTGAAATGTTGAAGATGGAGCTTCTATCGTCTACTTGTTAACTTATTTGCATTGAAACACATAAACCAATATTTAAAACATTTATTTCCGTGAGACCTTTTGATAGGAAAGCTATCTTCGTCAGACACATGACAAGATAGCCTTGCTATCAAGAGGCTTCACAAAAATAAAATGTTTAAATGTCGGTTTATGTGTTTGAATGTAAAAAAGTTAACATAAATTCGTCTTTAATACTCTTCTATATTTTTAGTTAATTGTTTAGGATAATATTATTATTACTTATATATATCCTTAACAGTAGCAATGTCACAACGTACCAATAGTTTATCCCAATCCAAAGCAGTGATATCGGAAATGGTATGGAGATACGTCTAGACCATTATATGTTAATATTTGGTACGGGATAACGTCCGTTTAGATTCCAAGTAACATCCGCTCTGCAGTTAAAATATTAGGCAGATATCAGTCCCTGCATTATATTTGAATTGCTTATATAAATCATATATTATATTCTTACAGTTGGAAGCAGTGAAATACGTAATTTTACAGAGATATATCATGACAAATTATATGTTAAGATTTGTTACAGAATAACATCAGTGTGGAGGATAAATATAAATCCTAGAAGATAAGTCAGATAAATATTTGCACCTCAATTTGGGATTGCTGATATAAATGTTATATTGTATTCTTACATCCTGAAGCATTCTATTCATTGCTATGCGTGATGTGTTTTACACAATTAATACATTTTCAAACGCATACTCAAATAAAAAAAACACAGCACACTGCAAAAATGCTATGTTTATTAAATTTTTCCGTTTGTCTGTCTTTGTGTGTTTTATTTTTTATTTTAAAATCCAGTAAAGATCTAAAATTAAAATTTGGTATAACTAGTAGTTTCCTGTCTAAAATCATGAGAAGAATTATTATTATATCATTATTTTAAGTTTCAGGACAGTTGACGGTTTTGAAGCTTAATACAATAACAAATAAAGAGTACAAATAATATTGTAGTATCACTAGATAAAGGAATACAACATTTTCCAATATATAATTTTTTATTTTGTGCAAGGCCTTTCTGAATCAAAGATTCCATCATCAGGAACTTCACAAATTAACAAAAAATTATTACAGAATCTTTGATTCAAAAAGGCCTTGCACAAAATAAAAAATTGTATATTGGAAAATGTTGTATTCCTTTAACTAGTGATACTACAATAAACCGTTTTTCCAATGCTCCAAGACTCTACACTCTACAGTACAAATACTATTTAAGAATAATAAATTCTCTAAATCTAATTATGAATATTTTCACGACTAGATCATAACAATCGTTCAATATATAATATAGATATAAACTTGTAAAAATGGCAATGCATAATTAACTATGCCGTAAAATTGTTATGAAAACTTTGCCGTGCATTACAGCAGTTGTGTTTTATTCTTTTACTGGTTCCTATAATAAAAAATAACAACATAAATATACATGGAGACAGGAGGTAAACGAAAAGACTACACTATTGGTTGCATTTAGGATTTAACTCCTGTTCCATAGAACAATATCCTACAGTTTGTTTAGAGAATATTATTTATGTGCTGTAATATTTTTAATTTTTTATCCAGGTTGTTAACAGTTTTGTCAAATTCAGTTCCTCATGTGAATTGTATTTTAGGGTGAAATTTAAATTTTCTTAGATAATTTGCATTTATCTTGTATTGCCGATTATTAGAGCGGTTACATTGTTGATATGCCTGTATCAATAAACCATTTTCATTGTGTGTGTTTTTTTAAGATTTAAGAACAGTTTTACAAGTGGTTAAAATATAAGTCTGTTATAGTGCCTGACTAAAGACAGCCCATTGCCAGACCATATTCTCCGCAGTAACTATTGCAATCTGGTATACACTGAAAATAATATTCTTTCAGAAATATACTAGTTGTTGTATTTATGTAACTAATATTGTAAATTTTAGAGTAATATTTACTTGCGGATTGTTTTCATTCTAGGAGCAAGAGGAGGAGTTAAGTAGCAATATATAATTGTGCCTTTTCAATATACACACACACACACACACACACACACACACACACACACACACACACACACACATATATATATATATATATATATATATATATATATATATATATATATATATATATATATATATATATATATATTAAAGGCACGATTAAAAGTCATTAACAGTTGGTGAGAGCTATTATTTTTGTTATAAAATAAAACAATAGAAATATTTTAAAAACTTGTAGCTTAACTCATAGTAGCTCTGACAATTCAACCGAATAATAGGCTGCTAGGCTGCTTGTGTATGCAAGCCAGATACTGCTGTGGTGGATATAGCGTGTAACAGTAATAGAACCAAGTTTATCCAGACCTAGGTGATTGATTAAATTTACCTCTAATGAGGCATAGGTACAACTAACTCTTGCACGTACTTTAATCCACGAGTGACACATTTTATCTTTTAAAACCAATCAAAACATGGATAACACATTTTACCTGGTGTCTGTTTCACCACTAAGTAAAAGGTAGCGTACCAAGCATTTTTTGTCCTGGATGTAACTGTTCCGTAATCATCCTGTAAAGCATACATATGTGCAGCTGCACGTTTATCGGCTGTCTTTCCTAATATATAGTAAGACATGTGTCTGATAGAAGGGGTTCACTGCCAGCACACACGTGATTATATTGTTGCCCATTATTGTAGTGAATTATCGAGTGGTATCTATTATTTAATACGGTTCTTTCTTTAAGATTACTGTAAAGAGTGAGTTATGGTAGTAATATTTAAGTACTTGTAATGTACTTTAGAATGGTAGCCCTAGGTTTATATATATGTGGCATGGAAGATAATTTGCGGCACACAAGGCAAATTCAGTAGATGATCGATTAAGAAATTAAAAAATCGAGGTGTTTCAAAGACTTCTGTTAAGCAGCTTTACCCTACAAAATTATGGATAGTGAAGCTTTATTCACTGTCCCTAAAATAAATGTAAGTATAATTGAGAAAGATTAAATTATGTTAAATTAAACAGACACTTCCTAACTACCTTAAAATTTCTGTAAAACAAGCTAATTAATGTATTGCCTTAGAGATTCAAACTACCTATAACATGTAGGTTTATTGTTATTTTAATAGAAAAAGTAATAGAAAAATAACAATGTTAATTTCAGCTCGAGTTCACATTCCACTTAGTGAAGTCTAAAGCTGTTATAGCTTTGACTCCTGGAATCTAGAATAAACAACCATATAAAGACATTCAAAGAAATTCAGTGACTAAGAAACGTAAAATAAACTCTCTACATTGTTTCAACATCAAAAACTCGTGGACTTACAAACAAATGTAATTGAGATGAAGTGGTGTTCACATTTTTTCACCAGATACACAATTTAGTGCACTGTGTTGTTGAGTGCAAATCGGTCCCGACGTTAGACTCAGGTGCATTAAGTGGAAAGTGAACTGGAGCTGAACTTAACATTCTTATTGAATCAACTCCTCCTAATATTTCTCTTTGTGTGTAAGAAACTTGGTTGCCCCACCGTGATTTGAGATCGTCTCAGAAACATCGCAGAAAGATTGTTTATATCGACAAAATCTAACAGAAAGTTTCTTTACGTGAGTTATTGTAATAGGTAGGTAGGTGTTTAATAAATATACCTAAAACTGGTGTTTGTTATGTTAAATAAAGATTAGCTGTATAACGAAAGCAGAGTAAATAAAGCTGTTCAAGAGAGCTGTTACGTTTGGAAATAATCGTAAGGTTTACATGTCGTATTACTTTTTAAAGTAAATTCAACTCCTAGTTTGAACTACCCATGTTATGAAATGAAAAAAGTGATTTATGGAACAATAGATTTATAAAAACATCATTTATTTACAGGTGTTTCAATATTATTTGTAAATTCTTGAAAAATTCAGTCACGTAACAATTTTCACGGCACAGTAAAAGCCTGGTACAATAGCCGGCTTTGCGATGAACTTCAAGACGATCAATTCGATCTTTACCTGATACATGTTTTAACCTAAAGTGGATTAAAATACTCGACCATGTTATTATCCGACTAGGAAACTTAGTAGTAGTTGCAGTCTATCCAGGTGGCAAAGACAAAGTTACTATGTAAGTCATATTTTAGACTGTACCTGTGATGAATAAACGATCTAATGCATTGAAAATTATATATAACGCTGTATTTAAACCCACCTTGATTGCCAAAGCTGTGAATGTTTTGCACATAATATCTTACAAAACTGGTTTCCTCCCTTAACAATTTTACCGTAACTAATAGAAGCAGACAGAAACAGAATACACGCAAGGAATACTAATGCATTTTGACTGAAGAAGTATTTTGAAGCTTACATATGCATACATTTTTTGATCGGATAAAGTCAATATTAATTATAGCATAAAAAACAAAGCAGACAACAAAAAAACGTTTTTAGATCTAAGTTGGATTCCAAAATTTCAAACATACGTGTTTATGTTTTTATTAAGTGCAACAAAATGAACTCAACTGTTTAAATGTTAATAATTTAGACTGAAGTTGACTCTTTTGGACCACAATACATTTTCAGTCATAACTAAGTTATATTTTTTTTTATCGCGTAAAAAACTAAGCATCGTTATAGAACTTGAGAAATCATAAACTGAAACTGATATGAAAGAGATAAAAGTAGACGCTTATAATCGATGTTTTATTGCTCAATTATGGTACTTGAAATATAAAATGAATCAAAGGGGCGGAATTTGAAATTGTTAACCAAATTATATTTTTGAGACTATATATTTATTCACACAACAAAACGTAAAACTAAACTGCACGAAATTATATTTATATTTGAAATCTCTCAATCATGCATACTGAATTGATATATACCTGATAGGAATAATTGTGTTTAAAAACTGTTAAAGCTACATCATCATGTTAGATTGTAAATGCTTTCACTAAGAAAGCTGGCAACTTCTTTTTTTTATAATTATCGTACTAATAATTAATTTTTTATTCTCTTAAACTACTTCTTTATTATAGTTATAACAAACAGCAATAATACATTATTGACACGATATGCACCTGAATTGTTCTACAGACACTTTTATATTTCATCCAGTGATGTAAGTGGTGAGGTAGTGGCAGACGGAGGTTAAAATGCTCTTTTAGACAATGTTCTTTGTACTAAAGTGATATATCTCATGAAACATGAATAGATGTTGATGCCTGTCAGTCGAGGATTGGATATTTTTGCCGATGTCAAAACCATACTCACACAAAGTACATTCAGACTGACACAGTAATTCAAAGGCTTGACAGGTTAAACAATTGTGTTTTTTCGACTAGGTAAATCCCTCAGATGAACTGCGAATTGTTTGTGGGCACGAATAAGATACATCTCCACAGAAATCAGTTAACACTGATGCAGTGACTGGATTAAAACCTTTGAGTTAAGAGAATTTTGTTTCTTTTTTTTTACTGGACTGACGAATAAATAATTTATATTTTATATCTATATATAAACAGTTTGTTTGAAAAATATAAAGATAATTGAAACATGTAATATACCTGTTATTAATTAAAGTCAATTTATTGGTGCCGTATTTGCAAACCCAAATCCTAAACTGTAGGCCTAATAAAAAATATGCATTTAGAATTAATATTTTGTACAAATATTAAATTGTAAAATCAATTAAACAGCTTCCTACAAAATAAATTAATAACATGACATGTCGATGTCGCTCGTGTATTTATGATAACTTAATAAAACAAATTATTGCAAAATAAAGTTAAAAGTTTGTTGAAATTTGCAATCCTTGCTTTGCTAACACCAACTCTCAAAACAAAAACCCGCTATAATTCTGGCAGTAAATGAACAACAAATCAAGGTGCCTTCTTCAAATTTTAAATTAAATAAGGCTGATTTTATTAAATTAGAGCTTTCAACATTCTAAGCCGGTCCGCCGAGCACGATAAATTGCGTCGTCAACGGAGAAAGGACACTTTACTCAGTACTAATTAAAACGATAGCCAATAGTCCGAAAGCCGTTACAAGAGCAATTCATACCTTTGGAATTCCAGTCCCAGACGCAAAAACCTTATCGGGTGCAATCAACTATAAATAAAAACAAGATAAACATTTAAAAATGCATTAAATATCTCAAAGTATAACATGCACACGCTAAAGTGCACGCGAAAGCCTTACGTAATCAAAATAAACGTAAAGTTCCTCTAAATAACATTTTTTTAAATTGGATGAAACAAATAACAAAAAAACATAATTGTGTAGATAAAAAAACCAACAAAGTCCTGCGTTTGATAAAACATATGTTCGTATGTACTTCTTCTTTGATTATGGTTTTCTTATTTGTATTTTCACGTACTTGTCCAATTATACAGATTATTATTATTTTTTACGACGCATTTTAATGCGTTGTCAAAAATATTCTTTATTCCTTTGTAGCTAACAACAAAGACAAGATATACATTATTTACATTTATATGATCTAAAATTTATTTGAGATTTTAATAAATACACTGGAGAGTAATAAATAACATATTGTTTAGATTGTTACATTGTTAAATAGTTTGTTAAAAATATAACAATAGATATATAGCGGTTATGAAGTGGAAAATAGATTACCTTCCCAAAGGAACTGATAATTACAAAACAATGAATATTAATAACAATACAACAATTAAATATAGAAAAGTATAGTAAATAATAATAAAACAACATCTTGTTATATAATACAACATTCAACCCGTTACATATTGATGGCAGACAACATCTAATGGAGCTAGAGATAAGGACAGAAATAGTCCAAACTCATCAAGTCACTCGTTGTGAAATGCCAACGTGATGTACTCACTCAAACGTTCGGTGATTAATCACCGTATCAGATCGTTATCTCACCTAAACACATAACACTGATGCAGTAGTTTTATTCTCTCGTCAAATATACACAAGCCATGATCTGGTCTAAAGGTGAGTTAGAAATATAATACACGTGTGACGGTTTTATAAATATTACATAATTATTAGTAAATTTTAGAGTTGTACCTTTAGACGTAAAATCTGTTTAATACAAAAAATACTAAGATATAGTAGGGATCACATGACGCAAAAATAATTTATTAAATTTAATATTGATAACTTCTGAAACACAATAACGTTTTTTTCTAAAACAATTCTCTGTTTGTTGATTATTTAATTTAAGCGTAGGAAATAAATTATTCTGCCTTAACATTTAATTTCAATTTAATAAGTCGTAAATGTTCGGCTTAGATTTAAATTTATATAAGGTTACGATGGTGTTCATTCAGAAATATACGTAAATTTGAAGATTTTCGATCAATAGAATCTTAACAAGATACATTAGAATAGTAGTTTTTCACTAGCAAGACTATATTTTTCTTTATTCGGTTCCACTGGCTGCTTTTTGTTTCCTGGCTATGGTAAAATTTTCAAATAGTAACTATTTTCTAGTGTCACTTAGTTTTTCCAGATATGACTTCACCAAAAGTTTTGTGATTCCTGGTGGTTCTTTCTGACTGCCTAATAACATAATTTATTAAAAGAAAATTATATTTGTAATTACCGCTAGTAACTACATACAAGTATTAGTTATTCTCATTTGAGTTTTTCCAGTTGTGATTCCACCGGCTGCTCTGTGTTTCTTGGCCATTGTACTCACTACCGTTCAAGGAAGGCCGGATGGTGCCCCCTCAGACGCCTGTGAGACTATGGACCCCAGCCATGGGGGTTCACCCCAGACCGGTCCCATGCCTTACACTCTGCAGCTGAACAGCCACAAGATCAACAGTGGGGGTAATGTTCATTTCACCATTAGAGCCCAGCCCCCCAACACGTTTGCCGGGTTCATGGTGCAGGCGAGGAACGAGAAGGGTAGGCCGGTGGGACTGTTCACTCAGAGCGACAATGTCAAGCCTACGGAGTGTTTTGGTGTTCCCGGTGTAAGTAGATGGACATAATGTTTGTTATTTACTACGTGAGGCAGAGTAAATGATCCTAGTATTTTTAAATAATAGGCTATTCACATATATAGATACTTACGAGGAAAATCTAAATCAAAAGAGCATAACATTGACACATTAGTATATATTTTTAATATATTACATATATTGGTTTTAAAGATTCGATAATAGTTAGGAAGCATAATTAAATATATTTTTGTAAATAGCGCATATAGTTTCTAAGCATTTCCTGTAAAGTAAAACGTGTAAATTTTACAAGCAAACCATTATTATAGTTCATTTTGATAATGTTGAACTTAACCAAAAATAAAATGCACACAGTTATTCCAGTTAAAGCATTTATGTTAAGTAATATCTCGGTCGTTTTACTGTTGAGCAGCAAACTAAATTAAATAGATACTGCAACAGGGTAATGTTTTTTGAGATTACAGTACATTGCTAGGTTTAAACGTTTTACTTCAATAAATTGTACAAACAAAATTCCAATAGTTCTGTCTGAATTCCAGAACACGGCTACACACGTGAACCACCAGCCGAAGACTGAGGTAACCATGAGCTGGAGTGCGGATCCAGGATACGCAGGAGACGTAATATTCCAGTAAGTAGTCCACGTGCAAATTTGAATATTATGAATAAAAAATTTCACCTGTACTTAACTGATAACTTCTTAGAAGTACTCGTAACTGTATAATCATTGTAGAGTTATTTTTAAATTGTGTTCAACAAAAATAATAGAAACCAAGTTTAAAATTTCATACTGTCAATAATATAAATATAAAAAATAAGTATATTTATAAAAATTTAGATACTTAACAGTTGATTTTAAGTACACCACTACTAAATTAATGGTTTATAATGTGTTTATGGAACATGGTTTAGCTCATAGCGCAACTGAATTCAGAATGTTTGGCAACATGCTGTACTATATATATCTAGCAGTATTTCTATTGAAGACCGAACTAACACAAATTTTTGTTCCCTAAATACTATCAAAAACACCTTGTTTAAATGCATTTTTAGGAAAACATATTTTCTACTCCATACATTCATGTTCTATACAAAATGGGACATTTTCTACATACATATAGCATGTATGGAGTATAAAATATGTTGTGACAGATTTTCCTTTACCATGACATGTGCCATACCAAAGTAATCACTACGTGGTACAGATATTCAAATGTAAAGACCACCAGGCGTACACCACAGAATCCAGTTCATAACGGTTTTTAGTATTATCCAGCTTGAGTATGATTTTTATATTTTATCTAATACAGAACTCTATTATGGTTTTTATGGTTCATTATGGTAAGTAATTGGATCTTGGAGATAGAATTCATCTAAACGTTCTAGACTTATATGTGTTGCAAACTTTGTTGATTGAAGATGCCATTCACCACACTATTAATAGCAACCCTCAATTTGTACAACTGAAAACTCAAACATTAAAAGTGCTCATAGCCAGGCAATAAGGAGCATTACAATTAACAGACATGATGTCTCTACAAGTACAATACTAATCCACTGTCTAGTAACTTACGCATCTCTGATATAAAATTGCATTATCACGATAGTAAGCATGTCCGATCATGAACCCCATTAAACCATCTGTAAGTTATTTTGAAATATTTGGAGACAAGAATATTATAGCCATTGATAATAATGGGTGAATTATCATAGTATGTTATAGTTGGTGTAGGGTAAGTAGGCCTCGTTTTGTAATAATAAGTTTCAATTGTTATTTTTGATTCTTTTCTATAATTATTTTTTTTATTTTAGTTAACAACTTAATAAACGTAAATCGTGTTGCCTGTATCTACTATGTTACTGTAACACAACCACAACATTTAAGTCTACCAATATTATATGTGTTACTGAACACTAACCAAGCAGGCAATAAACCGAAACTTTATTTTGAATTGGGTTTAACAAATGTCAAATAGCATACACCATTAAACTTGAGTTTATCATTACAAAATGGTTTGATATAACAAGAAGTAATATTGCTAACAATATTCTAACAATTTCTCCCACTTCTGTGTTGAAGCGCTACGGTCGCCAAGTCAATGAAAGAATATTGGGTGAGGCAGAGGGCAAGACCTCTAGCAGTCGTCAGGACATAGACCTTCATGTTGTATTGTTCTGTCCGATATCCAAGGTCAACACATTCACTGGAGCTTGTCAAAATAACATAGACCATTAAACTTGAGTTTATCATTACAAAATAGTTGAATATGTTATGAAACAATATTGCTAACAATATTCCACCCACTTCTGTGTTGCAGCGCTACGGTCGCCAAGTCAATGAAAGAATATTGGGTGAGGCAGAGGGCAAGACCTCTAGCAGTCGTCAGGACATAGACCTTCATGTTGTCTTGTTCTGTCCGATATCCAAGGTCAACACATTCACTGGAGCTTGTCAAAATAACATAGACCATTAAACTTGAGTTTATCATTACAAAATAGTTGAATATGTTATGAAACAATATTGGTAACAATATTCCACCCACTTCTGTGTTGCAGCGCTACGGTCGCCAAGTCAATGAAAGAATATTGGGTGAGGCAGAGGGCAAGACCTCTAGCAGTCGTTAGGACATAGACCTTCATGTTTTCATATTCTGTCTATTATCCACGGTCAACACATTCATTGGAGCTTGGTCAAAATTCATGATATATAACTTTTATCGATACTTTGAATTATACAGGAACCATCAAAAGAGTACGTTATTGTTTTATGTCATAAAGTACTCTGTGTCTTGACATGAAAGAAAATAAGGCATAATAACAGGATAAATATCTGTCATTGGAACCATTATATCTTACAAAACAGCGTTTCTCTCGCTCTTATCAGAATCAGTTGTTTGGTTTTTTATTTTTAACCAGATTTATATTTTGTAGTTGTAGCAACCCAAACGTTTTGTTCCACCTCATTAATCCTTTTAAACGTGTTCTATTTTTTTTAAATGTTATAATCAATTCTTTTACTAGTAAATAATACAGGTACAGTTCTTAGTACGGTAACAGCGGTCTAGTAACTTATTGATTTATTTAAATGTTATAATACAGATTTCAAAAAATTATATTACATTGTAACATATTAATATATTATTCATTGGTATATTAGCAAATTACACAGAAAAGTCACTTTAAAAGTTTACTTTTAAATCCCGGTCTATGCTCTTCATGCTTTCCTATATTTACCAAAAGTAGGAGAGACCGAGAAACACTGCTGTGTGTTGTTGTTCCAGTTCGATGGCATAGAATTAGTATGTCTAGAATTATACTTGCAATACAAAATTAATTATGTTCATCACTTATTTAAAATATAAATTTAAATTAATTCAAAACTTTAATACAATATGATTCAAAGCTTCAGACATTGAATTGTTTGTAAGTAATATTTAAAATATAAATTTGTTATTATGAACAAACTATGCATGAATTTGATTTGCATCCACAAATATTTTCTGGTAAAAATGCAGCAAAAGCTTTTTTTAAAGTTCTGGGTACAGAATTGCTGAAACACAAAAGAATCACTCGAGGTCAATTGGCAAGACCTATACCAAAGTGCAGCAAGTAAGGTCGTTGAGGGAGTGGCCCGTACAGCCGTACAGCCACTTACCCTCGTTCAATCAGAGATAGTCTGGGTTGCCAAATTGACATGTCCCCAGACTAACACAGAGCTTAACTTATTATCATGTGGTATAATACCAAGTAGTATGATGCCTTTGTTTTGGTAAAAATAACCATGTTTTTGTATATTTTTGGAATTATCATTGTTTGTTGCATAAGCAAGCAAATCGCTAACGAATTACGTTGGCTGACCCAACATATTATACTTTGATGGATGATATGATTAGGATTGCCATTAATTTTAGTTGTTTTAAATTTCTTAGGCAGTCACAATACAATAAACATTTTTATATATAGTTTGGAAAATAAAATTAACCATTCAAAATCATTATTATATTACGTATTATAAACATCTTTCTAAATAGTTTATAATAAATTTAATGCACTTAGACCAATACAAATATATTTTCTAAATATTTTATTTAATCTGATATTAGGTGCTATGTGGAATTCTCTTTAACCACAAGTGAGTGACAGAAACTAAATTGTGCTGTCAAGTCAATCAGGAGATACAACTACCCAGCTACTGCTACTGTTTATTGTTTGTTTCTTGAGATAAAAATACTTTTCTTAGTAGTACGGTGTTAATCGTTTCTAGCCAAATACACATAATTTAAATATATTAAATAATGTAACTGTAGGCCTATTACAAACTATGTGGTTGTTGTCGAATAGAACATTTGACTTTCTAACACATACAAACAATTATAATTTTAAAATCTTTGGAATTTATTTAAAATTTGTTAGTCTGTTATTCTATAAAATATGATATTCCGAGTGCGCAGTAAAGTATAACTATGTTTATTATATAAACTATTTAAACATAAATCTCTATAGCGTCATTGGATTTCATTCCAAGTAAAACTTAAAAAACGTATATTCACTATGATTTACGAAATTGGTATTATTAAGTTTAATGTTATAGTGTTTTAGATTATTCACAAGTCAATGATATAAGATAATATATTATATTTCTTTAGCCTTTCCTTATAAGTAATGATAAGCATTCGGGTAACTGTTATTACATAGTAATTTTTTTTACCCTGAATCGTTAAATGTATAGAAGAAACTAGGCCTCGCGAAAGCTATTGGAAAGATGATTGAAAAAAATTTGAACTTTATTAACTCTCTGTTGACACAAATTATAAAGCATTAAATAATAACAAGAGTTTATTAACTTCGGAACGTAATTATATTGTTATTTGTGACTTTAAAATTCCTGCTTGTAGGAAAATCAATATTAAAATTTTTTTTCGTCAAGATGGATAAACCAGATATTAAAAATAGTAAATCTTCTTACAATATCGCATTTTTAAAGAAATACATTTTAAAATTTATTCAATAATAATAACAGTCTATAATAATTTTAATAAAAATAAAAGACATATTGCCAACCAAAAACACACATTTCTTTTTTGGTTATAAAACACTTTTGGGGCTATTAAATGTATAAGACTATTTAAAACAGCTTTAAAATTGATTAAAGAATCTATAAAATAATCAAAAATAAAAATTTAGTATTTAAAATATTCACTTATTGCATATGAAATTAAAAAAAAAGAATGGTGCTAAAACTGTAAATGCTTCCATTGAATCAAATCCCATGAGCAAGAGGTTTAACATTATCTGTACTAATTAGTGAATAAAGCAATAAACTGTCCTAAACAATTCAGAGAATAAAAGCTGTGGTAGAATTTCAATTACAGGACCGATATAAAAGAAACAATACATAATTAGCGAATTGTATCATTTTAGTGAATGAAAACTTTGTGTAGAACAGTGGGAGTTATTATTTAGCGCCTTCCAGCATTTATAACAATAGCATTAACACTGTTCCAGTATATGTAAATTCTACTTTTTAATTAAATGTGTCATTCCACATTCTTTAACTCTTTCTAAGAAATAAATTTGAATTTTACCTGTGTTTTTACAAATTTCCCTTAAATTCTCAAATATTTTGTATTTTTTGGTTGGAACCTCTAGAAGAACTATACTTTTATATTTTCACTTCCCTAAAATCTACAACAGTAAACATTTTACACATGCTCATGCTCTCAGCAGACAATAATATGTGTGAAAAGATATTAAACGACTATATCTGTTAAAACTGTAGAATAAGTATATTTTTTAACTTCCCGCTGCCATGTCCTCGAGATATGAAACTTCCACGCGCGTGTCTTATGAGTTACATTGAACATAAAAATAAAACCTTTTGTTTATAGAAGTGACCCATAAGGATTTAAAAAGAGTTGGAATACCTATAATATTTTTTTATTTAAAATTCCTGATTACTTGGTATGACTGAATTTGAAAACACGTACCTTATAGTCTCAAAAAAGATCAAAACTGATTTTTCAAGAAAATCAAGCCGCCATAGAAGCCGAAATAGGGTTAAAAAATCCTAACATAAATATATATTTAGTTTTTCCACCTCTCGCTGTCCTATATAGATGACATTCAACAATAAGTAAAGTCTCTTTAAACTGCTAGTAAATTATATATTAGTTTATAAAGGGTGTAACAATAATCTCTACACAAACTTTAGGATATTGTTCCAATGACAAAGAGTTACTCATGCTGTGCCGCTTTTGGTTTAACGTCTGTCCGTGTTTTAGAGTTTTCATATTATTACAGAAACAAGAAAAGACAAAACTCAAAATTTGGTATTTTCTGAAGATATTGGTCTACATAATCAAATATTCAAATTCAAAAATGTTTTTAGTTAGATCTAGCAACTTCTATTAGCCTTAAAAATGTATCATTTATAGTTCTAATTGTTTTTGGAATTTATATTTCATAATAATTATATTCCTTTTAGATACGGTTGGTTCAGATTGTGTTACATTGTATATTTTACTACAATTTTAAAACACGGGATTAGGAGTAATAGATCATAAATCCTTTAGCTCATGTTTTTGTATTAAATTATCAAATTAATTTATAGGGTGTTTTATTCATATTTCAAACTATAAGTAAAATTCGTTACTTGTTAAGCAATATAAAATAAGTAAATGAGTACATAAAGTTCAATATTAATTTTTAAATAATTTTTTTTATTTACATACATTAGTTTCATCCTTTATACATCTAATGAATTTTAACTGAAATTCGGTATCCCTGCAGTAAATTGATTCTAATAAATATTTCAGCAACACAAACAAATGAAAAACGTTATTACTGCACTCAATGAAGCGGATATTGCGTCACAGGTTTGCTGAATTCATTTTCTTCATCTTTTGTTCAATATAGTTAATTTGCATACATACCTGTACTATGTTTTGTATAGAGATCGATTCACTTTTATGGTAGAAGATTGGGTGAGATACAATGTCATAAATATGAAGACAGCTCACGTAATATTTACGACATGGTCTCTTGGAAGTGTAAAGTGCTACACCTCAAATCTCTTGGGGACGACAAAACTTTCACTCCCGGACGATGGCTCAGAGCTACTTCCATGTTGGTATCTCCATCCTGAACTACAATGGAATTACCTTGCCCCACCCAGGTTTTGACACTAGGCACGTAATATCACAATGAGCCTCTTCCATGTTAGAATCTTCATCCTGCTTCCTACTAGAATTACTTCATCCCCACCGAGCTTGCCACGCTAGGGACGTAATATCACAATGGCTCTAAGCTACTTCAATGTTGTAATCTTCATCCTGCTTCCCACTAGATATACTTCATCCACAACCAAGGTTTCAACACTAGGGACATATTATCTTAAATTACTTCCATGTTAATATATCCATCCTGCACCGTTCTACAATTAATTCGCCACGACGAGATATCAACTTTAGGCACGTAATATCACAATGTTTAACTCTAACGCACCTTTTACCCTTTGGCGCTTATTTAACGAACTCTACAGACCCAAAACCAACAAATGTTGCTCCTTCGGTGAGGTCATATACTACTATATTATTCGTAGCCTGACAGGATGACATGTTTTCAATATTTGTTTCAAATAATATGACTATAAGCAAAGGAAAAATGTGATGGTATATGTCTTGCACATCTAAATAATCATAAAGGTCCTCGTTTTCATGGATTAAACCTAAAGGTTCTTGTAATGTTTTAAAATTCACCCTGGTGTAAGGAAACGTATTAATCAAGTTCTTATGATTATAGTACAATTATTATCAACGTTCGAATAATTAGGTTACCAAACCTGGACTGCTGGGAGGATATTCACTGCCAAGTATATGTATTTCTTACTCGACTCATCATCGATATTTGAAACTCATAGACTTAGCAGTACGATAAGACAACGTCATATGTACGATTGAAAGAAATCCTGACTCTGTGAATAATTAGATCGATTAGCGTCAACATCACACTTTTGGAAATCATATCAGGCTTACTATATTTCTGAAAATAAGAAAGTAAATAATAAACATATAATATTTTTCTGTATATGTATTATACACAGGAGGATGCTATATTTTTACTGGGAACTAGAAGAAAGTTTAGTCGTAGTTTACTCAAGGGAAAGTCACAGTGTTTGCAGTAAACTTCTATATAACACATTATACCACGTAACCTGATAGCTGTACTTTCCTAAACACAAATATTATTAAGTAATCTGATGAAGTTTAGCAATTTTTCAACTGTGGATAACTGAATTGGGACACAGCTAATAGAACCATACATGCAGCTCTTAGGTTTTGCCACATTTTAGAAAACCACTATAATACATACATATCTTCTCTTTATAATGTATTAGGTTTACTGTGTATTTGATCAAGATAAGAGTTATAACCCTACGGGTATGGAACCGTTACACACCGGTTACACATTTTGTAGAGTGAAAATATTAGTTTTTTGTTATTGTGTAGCATATTTAATTATTGTGGTTTATTAATAAATTCAATAGATCTACTGGAATTGAACATTTTTAAAAATTAAAAATCTCAATAAAATCTCGTACTGTAAATGTAGATACAACTTAATACACAAATTGAGAGCATTGAAGAAAACAGTCAAAGTTTTTATTATATTAAAGTTTAGTTTATCAAAATTTTATAATGTATAGTTTAAACATAAGCATGGAAATTGGTTGTACTTTTTTCCTATAAAATAAGAGACGTTTCGAAGGCATTTTTATGAAAATAGAAGTTTGAACACTGACTATTCATCTATCATGGGTAAGAAAATGCTAAGCAATAACGAGCTTTACACTCACAGCTCACAGAGTACAACGTTTAAAGAGTACTTCTTAGCCCCTGATAACAAGTACACTTTAAACTCTGTTTCTCCAAGAGTGTTTTAACGATGTGAAACACCCTGTACTAAATCGTGAGCACAACGCTGTACAGACTGCACCGTATCACAAGTGGATTTGCAGGTATGAGAGTTTAGTCTTCGATATGAAATACTAGTCGTTTTACATTGTCACAAACATTTCCGTACTTCAATTATGTTTGCGGATATTCTTCAACGTCGCGTAATATAATTTTAATTTCACTTGAGCTGTGCTAAAACAGGTTTAATCTTACAACACCAAATTAGTTGAATTTTCTATGGATTACGTGACTTGTACAATAATGATGATGATGACTTTATCTAAACTATTTATGCTTAGAGTTTCTTTAATTTTACAATCGAAAGCTAATTAGAAACGATCAAATTATGTTAACTTAAAGTAACAACTGTAAGTAAAACTGCTGGGTCACCGTAATAGGAATAGTTCTAAATAATATTTAGTTAAATATATACACAAGGTTTAAATGCAAGGCAGACCGAGTCAGCGTTGAGGGCTAAATGCGTACAGTAGCAGACGACATCCTGGTCAAAAAAAATTACTCATGGATTATTATTAACAAATGCTCATATAGGTACTTGGATAAATGTAGAGGTAGTATACATAGAGTTTTACAATACGCTTTAACCTTCTGACTAAACTCATTTAAAATTTACCGTGCATAAAGGCAGACAAACATAGACCAGGATGATTTTGGTATAACATTTTCTAGGGACTTCTATATACGCTTAACTAATTAGAATCTTCATAGATAAATTTTAACATGACTATACAACCCTAGATTTTAAATCATTAAATGATTTTTGCGTTTCTTTGTGACATTCCTACACATAAGAACACAATCCGAGTGGATTTGCTTTTTTTACTGCAGCAAAAAAAGCAAATATAGAAAATGTATTATCTAGTGATAAACATATAACGATTTTTTATGTTCCACAATACAAAAAATAATTAAATTAACATATAGTGAGCTAATTTAAACTTTACATCCTCATAAATAAATGTTTATAATATAAACGACTCCATAATTCTAGACAAACTTTACCTTGTCAATAGTTCCAAATTCACTTTTGTAGAATTTTTCAACTATGTGCAGTTCAGACACACACCGGTTTGTATGGGCCTGAGGCTGTAACCTGTACGATACGCCTACTATATATGCGTTTCGTAAAATATTTATCGTGTGTAATTTTTTTTAATTGAATTTACATTTTGATTTTATAAGTGTTGTTTTACGTGTTTCTTATCTTGACTTGACCCTAGCACGTTTAAATACCTGACAATAAGTCTTTTGATCCGAAACTTGTAGTGAAATATTTACAAAAGCGAACTTTGGTATTCTTGAAAGTAAAGTACCATTTATTTGTTAAGAACCACATTAATAACAACCACGTTCTTTCTATCCCACTTGCCGTACGTGGAGTCTAGTCCACCCCCCCCCCCCCCCACCCCCCCCCCCCCCCACCCCCCCCCCCCCCCACCCCCCCCCCCCCCCACCCCCCCCCCCCCCCACCCCCCCCCCCCCCCAATGATACGTAACACAGACTTACTAATACGTAACATATATTTACGTTGCGGCAAACAGTTTTTTATGCAATACATCCATTTTAAACCATCCTTTTCTTTGACAGTTTCTTCCTAGCTTGCTTGTGTATGTTAGTGTAAACTAAAAATTTTTGAACTATTATGTCGAACATTTAAATGTAATAACAAGTAAATAATAGTATAGTTAACTTGAATAATATCATGTCCAGATTCAGTTAATACAATCTTTGTAAAATAATAAATTTCAAAAAATGGATACTTTGTACTACGGACATAAAAAACAACAAGGAATGTCAAGTTAGTATGATGACGGCCTAATATTTATTTAAACATTTTAGATAATGCATTAAAACTTGGACACTGTATATATTATACATAAATATCAACGTTTAATTAGGAATATCTTATATCTTAGTATATCATTTAACGGTCCACAAAACATGCAAAGACAATTTCAAATAAGTCCTGAAGTAAATAAAAAATATATGATACACAACTATGTGTTTTAACATCTATTTAACACAACAAAGTTAAATTAGATGTTCAAAGAACTAATTTAACAGAAAACTTTTGTGATAGTTGCACTTTTATTTTATAATTAGATTCATGATGCATTCCAGTTGATATCGTTTAACCGTAACTGATGTTTGCATGATGAATGAATCCCCAAAGCAGACTCGTCCTTTGAAACTTAACTCCCCGAAATGTATTAATTTTATAAATATTCATTCAAAACTATATTGGTCTTAAAAGAGCGGTTATCATTTTCCTCATCCCTCATAGCACCTACAAATGACATTACTATTTTGTAGTGGTAAGTATTTGTGAATAACATCCAATGTTCTCTTTTGTCATCATAGAAGTAAGGACTATTTTAAATATAACGATAATTAAGTAGGGTTTTATTGTAATACAATTCAAATCTAGTTATAATAATAACTCCTTAGCAATCTTAGTCCCTAAAGAGACAATGAAATGTTAGAAAAACTCAATTATCTCAAATATGAAGCATGCATCTAATTATGGCCACAATTATTAGAAAATTAAAGATTAAAAACATATTTAGCGGTAGTAATTTACTCAGTCAGCTAGTTTAAGTAAGTTTTATTTAGGTGGGTACAGGTACAGGTAAAAGATTTGCAGCGGAGCTTCGTTTTCTATTTTTTGCCTTATTCGGTGCTTTATTTAGCTGAAGGTACAGGTCTGTCTATTTTGTACATGGAACCCAATTATTTACAATATTTTTGAAATTTAATCTAAATACATATTAATTGGCATTCTACACATGTTCATTAGTATAACTTTTTTACAGCCTTTATGTAAGTTATAAAACCTTCAAATTGCGAGTTAATCTGATTTGAGATTGGGATTGTAGGATCTCACTAAAAAACTCATATTCCAAAAGATGCAACGGCGGTGCGTAGTTACAAAATGAGACTCGGTTGCATAGAAACTTAGTATTCTTTTACTGTTTGGTTTGAGATTGCTACATGCCAGGTCGCTATTATAGTTTTATCTTATATTGCTATAAAAACATTACTGCAAATTAGAAATTTTGTACAAACAAAATGACGAATTAATTTATAAAAAAATATACATATGGAATCCTTATTCTTTCTTTTGGGTCATTCTATCACATCACATATAATCCTTTTACATATTGAACTACAGTTGAGTATGCCATCTCACTGAAACAGAGGTTGTTACTTTGTAGTTTGAGTGTCCAGTAGGATGGTTCTACATACTTCGAATATTTGTCTCATTGTATAGTTGAATAAAGTCTTAATTTTGTATTAAAATTACAAATTATACAAAATAAAATAACAGCATGCCTGTAACTGTCCTTTTTATTGTAATTACGTAAATATGGATGAACTAAAATTTTATACCTATTTACCTATTCGTACATAAAGTCCTGCACGGGTATAATATTTTCTGAACGATAACAGATAAATCAAAAATATTTGGTATATCAACACTAACACCTAAAAAATCTACTTTTTGAAGGAACTATCAGTTTTCTGTAATATCATGGGGACGTCCCGCAAAGGAGGTCAGAAGGAAATTCTTAAAAAGGAGCATAGGTCAATATGCACATCATTTTAAAGGGCTTATCTAGCAGAGTTCAATGCCGCAAACCGCACTCAAAAAGATTGATCCAGTAAAAAATGGCGGCTGTTCAAAAGGTTTTTATTTAAAAAAGATGTTTACTTACCAAATATTTTCAGAGTAAATGTTTGAATTGTTCACCTCCGGTTATTTGACAGTTGGAAAGACGCACATAAAAAAACTATGAACAGAATTTTGCAAATCAAATTGAGGACATTCTTGAAGTATTCTTTGTCTCAGTTCATATAAATTTTGAGGCTTAGTTTTGTAGACATTGTCCTTAAGGTAACCCCAAACAAAAATAGTCTAATGGAGACAGGACTTGGTGAACGTGTGCTGGCCATTCTACAGTCCCCCGCCTTCCGATCCACCCGTTGCCAAAAAAACAGTGTTTTAAATAGGCTCTTACGTTCGATGCCGTAGTGTGGGGGTGGCTCCGTCCTGTTGAAACCAGATATTCTGGAAATGTTCTCCAAATATGTTTCGAAGTGCTGGTGTGATTTCATTTTGCAGCAAACGTTGGTATGATATTGCATTTAAATTTCCTTCAATAAAGAAAGGAACTACCAACTGGGTACCTATCACACCAAGCCAGACATTCACCTTTAGGGGATACTGCGTATGTGCCTCCCGCATCCAGTGAGGATTTTCGCTACTCCAGTAAACGGCAGTTGTGCCTGTTTTACGCTTCCATTCAGCATAAATGAAACACTCGTCCGAAAACACAATATTGTTTACATCAATTTCGTTGCGATCTATTTTTGCCATCATTAGTTTCACAAAATTCTATACCTCGATCGAAATCATCTTCGTTGAGTTCGTGCACCAAATGAACTTTATAAGGCTTAAAATTATACCCTTTCAGAATTTTTTTAACAGACGTAACAGAGATGTCATGAGTTTGTGCTACTGTACGGACTCTTGCGGATTCTCAATATATGACTGCAATACATCTAAAGAGTTGTCTTCCGTTGTCGCAGTAGCGGGGCCTTCCTGACCTATGACGATCGGAAACACTTCCTGTTTCCATAAAGCGTTGAACAGTTCTCCCTACAGTTGTTCTAGAAATTGGCTGCCTCTCGTGAAAGTAGTCATTAAATCAATGGCATGCTTCCTCGTGTGATCGTCTGTTATTTCCCCAACGAACCATCATAAGAAGTGCTATACGTCAAGCGACATAGTGTAGTTTGAAGAACTACAAGCAATACGAAAAAACTCTTTTGTACTAAAGCGCACTGATAGAAAGGTTGGACAAACACTACTAAAACAAGAAAACTAGAATAGCCTACTATGAATAGACTGGCTAATAGGAGAGTCGTAACTGCAACCCAAAGATAAGAGATTTCTAATTGTTACTGTTATCAGGTTTTCCCCGTTATCAATATATTAGGACCAAATTTGTAACCCTTGAGGATAAACTAACGTCATAATTAACTTCTGTACAACTGATAAGCATAATGTAGTATTTGGCTGCAGTATTCGTTTGGTTGCAGTTTTGCTTTACTGAAGTTATGGGTACTAATAAAATGTAACCAAGTAAAAACCTTTAAACAGCCGCCATTTTGTACATGGATCAATCTTTATGAGTGCGGTTTGCGACATTCAACTCTGCTAGATACGCCCTTTAAAATGATGTGCATATTGACCTATGCTCATATTTAAGATTTCCTTCTGACTCCTTACGGGACGTCCCCATGATATTACAGAAAACTGATTAGTTCCTTCAAAAAGTAGATTTTTTAGGTGCAGTATTGATGTACCAAATTCTTGTTGATTTATCTGTTATCGTTCACAAAAAAAATATTATTTTTATAATGTGCAGGACTTTATGTACACCCTGTATATTCATCCACGTTAACCAAGCCTATGTTTTGTGACATCATAAATATGTTTAAAGTTGAATGGCAATAAAAAAGTAAATTACGTATAATAACAAACAAAGTTATTTATTTATACAAAAATATTATTAATATTATTATTTTATATAACCGTTAGTTAAAGTGATAAATATCAAATTATAACAAAAGTGTTTTAAAATAAAATGTATTAAAACCGAGTGGAGTTTCAAAAAATATTAGATGTACAATATTAATAATTATAAATAAAATTTGATGCTATATTATGAAATGTTAGTCTCATTATAGAAACAAAAACCATAAGACGCATATTAAAAACACATGTATATGCCAATATATTCTTAAAATCAGCCAAGATTATACTGAAATAAATTATAAATTTGAGGTAAATTAATGATGATTCACATTGAAAAGAGGAAAATCACAATTTATGGAATGTTACAAATCAGTATTTAAAGGCAAAGGACGGAATTAACTTTTACAACTTTTTTTCTCAAGAAAAATATTAATTGGAAAATACAATTACAATTATCGAAGTAAAAATATGACGTAATTATATGATGCATCTGTGGATCGCTGTTTTATTTAGTTCCTTGTCGTTTTCTTTGCCTTACTCCTTATCTTCCCCTAACTTACCATTTGTTTTTCATTTTAATTTTTTTGCTCCTTAATACTGATACGATTATCAAGAATATTAATTACATTAGAAAGTACAGTACAAATTTGGGAGGAGTGAGTAGAAGTCTATAAATATCTATAAAGAAGGGTTGTAATTAGTAATCTGTGTAGTTACCTAAGTTACTGACTGAGCTCTGAGATGGATGATTATTGTCAGTATAAATACATATTTCTGAATAATTGAATCACTGTTTAAACATTTGTATATAAACAGAAGGTCATCATTAAAATGTAAGCTATATTAATGCCATTTGACCAATTATATGATGTATTAAAATTTTTCTGTAAAGGTGGTAAACAAACGTGAAACTATCTCTGGAATCTAATTATTTATAATAATTAATAATATCTCCATAATTGTTTTATTTTAATACTGACAAATTGGTTTTATTTGATCTTTAAGGGGCACTAGTATGTTATATAGTTATAAGTTATATAGTTTTGTGTGTGTTTTGTTATAATGATTTAGTGCACGATTATTAATTTTAATAAAAGCCTTCAATAGATAACATTGTAAGCTAAAACTATTGGAAACTCGGTGACTATGTAATAGAGAGAAACAATTAATATCCAATATGTCAGTTACATCAAAGGCAACAATGTTTCAGTTAAAAATCAATTGATAAGACAAAATAAAAATAAACAGTTTTAAAATCCTACCAAGAGAAAGTGTTGCCTCAAACTTATTAAAATTTTGCTCATTAAGGAGATTCTAAAGTAATTATAATTGGATTATGGGATATTCGTTCGCTAATTTAATAAGTAACAAAGTGATTAGTTTTGATTGATACCACTGTGGTTTAACAGAAGCTTATAACTTTATAATTGAATATGGAGGAATATGTTCTGTATCTTTTTGTTGATACGAAATTCAATATAATGAGAAATTATTGTAATTATGTAAAAACGTTTAAAAACTTATCTTATTGTTTGTAATTTTTATAAAACGTGTGTTCCCATACAAGTTATAAAGTCATTTAAAATTCTAAACCCTACATCAATTGAAAAATATTTATACTACGTCATAACAATATTTACACAATGTTATTTTTCCAATTTCTTATTCCCATATAAAAGATAATTAAAAAAATAAATTATAAGACCTTTTTCATCTAACAATTTAATTTAGATTTACGTGACACATTTAGTAAATTCCCGCTCTAAGAAATTGAATAAAAGCATTAAAAATCTACTTTAGAACGGTTTAGAATAATGTTTAGATCATCACATACTCAAGGTTACTTTGCCGTTTTTATACCATTTAAGTTATATTGCAATAAGTTACTCTTTACCTCATCAAAAAGGGAATTCTTCATTAGGAGATGAAGATTATACAGGTAATCGCCACAATCAATACTGTCAAAAATCTGGAATTTTCAGAGGCAAAAAAAAAACAAAAATCGTTTATGATGCAAGACCTCTGTCCCTTGGGCTCTAAGAGGCAAAACAATTCTAAGCACTGAAACATGTACTAAAGATACCAAACAGCGCTGCTGCCTAACTGGGCATGCACTGTGGTGTTACAAATGATTAGTTACAGGGTTTTGACACATTTTTTGTGCAGGTTGAGATGATTAGATTTAATATTTTTGTGCGTGAGCAATACTTTACCATACCAGGCTGTGCTGTTTGTGGATGTTTAAACTACTGTAGAAAAAACTTCATTCTATAATAAATATTATAAATTTCCTTACAGTTTTTTATTACACCGACACTGAATATTTGCCTGGATATTTGGTTAGATTACTTTAATTATAAAAATACTGAAAACATGTGAAAGTCTGCTATAACTCTTTACAAAAAAAACTTCTTTATACTTTCTTCTCTGTTTTATGCACCATAAAATATCACATAAACGCTAAAAAAGAGGTAATCCAGAAAAATTAAAATTAAGTACCTCTTAAGAAACGTGTCAGCAAAAATGTATAAACTTTGCTTACAGCTCGTTCTGAAGACCTGTGAACCGTCTGTTGTGAATCCTTTAAAAAATACACTCTAAATTAGTCACCAGACTATATAGAAATATTGGTTAAACGAATATCTATAACAATTACAATTTTACTTAACAGGTATTAGTTATTACACTGTACAAGAAAACACATTCTTGTAATTTGGAGCAGAAAAAAACGTTTTTCTTATAAATCGTTGATTTAAAAAACGTTTTACATTGGTTTATGGCTTTATTTACACACACACTGTATTAGCCCTTATGTTTTCTGTATGTTTAGTACTAGACGAATTATTGCTGTATGCCAAAGATCATATCAAGAATATATGTTTAATATTATAATATTATACATATTTAATAACATTCAAGTAATACAAAAATGGACATGAGTACCTCATAAGCTGTTTTAACTTGAACCTAAATATATGTGTATTAATATTAAACAAAAGATGCAAAAAATTAGATTAAAAACAAAAAACTGTTTTAGAAAGTATTAACATTTTATTTTAATTTTGTTATTTTAATTTCTATTAAACTCACTCGTTATTTCGATATCAATTGGACAACTTATTTTCGTATAATGTGCAATGAACAACTTTACAGTACTTATTTTAAATTATACAAGATAAGTATTAAAAAAAATTCTTCACATTGTTTATAATTATCTAGAAATCAAATTGTAACAAAACAATATAGTTGATAAATATGATATTAATAATTATGCTATAAAACTCTAACAAAACTTATCTAGAAGCATGTTGAAGCCAATTATTAGGGAATAAGTTATTCTCAGTAGTTATAATATTATTTTATATATTACGATTATTAAAAGTACAACAAAGTAAAGCAGAAGTGCTTCAGAAAAATAATTTATTGAATAAGTTTTGATCATTAAAAGCACAATACTACATATGTGTATATATATATATTATATATATATATATTAATACTTATTACAACTAACCTTAACAGAGTAACTTTCACATTAAAAAATTATTTAAAATATAAGTAGTATTAGTTAAAGAGTTCTATTTTAGACAAAAATCATATCCATTTTTTAAAATAACATATTTGTTAATATTGCGTTATTAACTATTGTTATTGATAATATGCGACGCGCCCTACTCTGTATAATGATCAATATTCGTATTTGAACTTCGTATCTGTTGAGATCACATGATTCAATCTTATTCACAATATGAACATAATTTACGCCGAACATCTCTCCCTTCCTTGTCACGTAAAGAAATGAAAGCATTTTATTTAAATCTGGAAATTCCTTAAAATGATATCTCATAGGCAAATTACCTTAACCGGAATTTCATAGGTACAAACAAGAACATTACGCATCAAAAATTGTAACTCATCTTTCTTTTTCAAACGCTACGTACACCTTAAGGTATATAGTTAATCGGTAATACTAAAACTAAAATTTTAATACAATAAATTCACCCAAGCCATGATTGACGACAAAATTCCTTTTACATCACAAGTCCTAAATAATAAACTGTAAAAATTATGGTTGCCTGTAAAGTCGGTTTTACGGTGTGAAGATTTTACGTGACAACGTCTTTTTCTCGGTAGAATATTTATTGATATGAATATTATTAAATTGCACAATAGGAACAAGGCATTAAATGAAAATAAGAATTGCACAAATTTTAACTATAGAAATATATTTTGTTTACTAAAACATTGTACATAATTTGAAATTAATTAAAATTTGTTATTGTAAATGGTAAAGTTGAATAAAACATTTACTAAAATTGGAATTTGAAATTCTTGCTAAACACAGTTAAATTCTAACTCCGCGCGTGGTGATTGGTCGGTTTAGTTCGTTTGTTTGGTCGCACTGTTATGACAGGTTAGAGGTTATAATTTGTTATTTTAAATGTTTGACTAGCAATACGCGCTGTTTCTTCTCAATCGACTGAATTACGATTGATTGCAGAGTGATTTAAACTAATAATTTACTTAACACAATCAACATTTGTCAATAGTATGACATAACCTATAAACTCAGTTTCTCAACTTTTGTGTCAATCTAACAATTAATCAATCAATCATAGTTTACGATAATGAAATATCAGTGTACAATTATTTACCTGTATTGTTGTAGTTGTTGTAAATGACGAATCTAAGCACTCCACATTTTCACGAATAAACATAGTTATCTGCTTTATCCCGTGCGGCGGACCCACAGTTATCTGCTTTATCCCGTGCGTATCCCGTGCGGCGGACCCACAAGGACGGGCATCGTAACGTTACCGTGCGTTACACTTTTTCATGAGTGACTCCGAGCCGCAACCTAATTTAAGACGTTGTCACGTCAAAAACAAACAAAAGATAATTTAAGTAATAATAATCCAGGTAGTGTAGTATTATATATTTTGTACTCGTATTAATTAACATGACATGAATATGCTACTAAAGTTTGGCAGCACAGCCAGTATACAAAGTAACTCATAAATAAACTTTTAGTTTAACACCAAACCCTAGAAATAAAATTGAATTTATTTTACAAGTACAAGACACCTAAAAAATTTTAAAACATATATATTAATGAAGGATGCAACTGTAAACATTAAAATAATAACTTTAGCAGGCTGGTTTCAGTCTCCAAGTTAACTTTATGATTGAGGAAAGCCAATAATGAACGACAAAGACTGTCTAGTTTAACCCTACAAACTTAAGCAAAGTGCTTCGATAACACAATTTTCTTAATGTGACTGAAGCTTTTAGAATACAAAGGGTTGGATGTTTCTGGGAATACTGTTTTCTTTGGATAACTGTTGATGTGATATTTTGATTAAACTTATGTGTGTATAAGTATTTTAATATACCAGATTAAGAGTGTTTACTCGTTATAAGTAGGTGTATATATTTTTTTTTTAAATTAATGGATAGTTTGCTACACGTAGCTTTAAACACACATCACTTAGATTAGTAGAAAATTTCATTGAAATTGAGTTATTATATACATATATTGAAACTTAATTTACAATATTTTAAAAGTGGTGAGAAGAGAAAGGTGAATATTTAAATTTTGTTAAATACCCAATAATACAGGACTGCCTTATGCTCGCCAGTGTTATTTTTAATACAGGTCTACACATCGTTGTTTCACAACATTGTATGTTATCTGACCCAATTATATATTTAAACACCTTTACCTTCTGTCACTCTGTATAACCAAACAGCCACAGGTCATCATAATATTAATAGAATTAAAGACGTGACGGGGAATTCTTTAAGTAGAATACTTATACTTATTGAACGTTTTACTTAAATAACAGTTGCCATGGACTTCATAGTTTGTATAAAAGTGTGAGGGTAGATGCGTGTATCTGGTAATCTATGGAGTCAGGAAGATAAACATTGAGCTTATACAAAAGTGAGACTATTTATTACTTCCACTGCATTCTTACAGCACAGCTTTCACCTGCTTTTACTAAGCTAACGAATGCGGAAAAAATATAAATTGTATGTAATTATAATGTTTACGATATATTTATTTATAGTATTTAATTATTACGCATTTCTTAATCTTAGCAAGTAATATAGGTTCCTTACGATAGCGCGTTAGTTTTAACGTAGTTTAAATATAACCGAAACACGAATTTTTAACTCGTAAAACCTACTTGGGTATTGATACAGGGTGAATATTCAGTGTTAGGATGACCTATCAAGCTTTAAACAACAAGAGACATCACAACCAAGTTCTACATACCGTAACTGATAATAGTAACTTACTTTAATGTATAATTTTTTGATCGGATGTCAATTTTGGGGGTCGGCCATTGGGGTAAAAAGGAAATATTCAATGACAACATAAGTAGAATTTTACATCGTTTTAAAAAATCCAGGTAAGCTGAAAACAATGCCGCAAACCAGAATTCTAAAAGTTGATCCGACGAAGAAATTACTGTGCAAAGTTTTAAAAAGGTTTAAACACATTTTAAATAAGAAATAACTAATACTACTGTTGAAAGTTGAAGAAAATACTTATTTAAGTGAAATCATTTCAAAGTACATACTAAAAATGTTCCCTTCAATTAAAGGGACCATTTCTCATTAATGGAAAATCAAATACAACAAGTATCAATATATATATTTAAAATTTGATATATATTGTCGTATAAATATATTAAGTCTCCTAAAAGTAATTTGTCACCCTGTATATTCTGAATACCAACTCGACGTTAAAACGGTGTGTTTTTGTTTTTGTTTATCTTTTAATTCATTGCTATCATTTAACTGTGGGTTTACAACGATTTCGAGCTAAATAGTTTTTTAGTCATGATGGAATACCGAATACACAAAAATATCTCAATCTCAACACCAATTAATTTGAAATGATTGGACATACATTGAATAGGAAAGAACTTGTGGCCCAATGTTGAAAATAGAAATGGTAAATGTTAAAAATATAATATTTACCTCTGTGAAACATATTAATTTTATGAATACCTCCTACAATAATTTCAGTAGTACATTAAGTATATGTATTATATATATGCATTATATTCATTTGGAAGTTTATTATAAATCCACGAAATATTACTCAAGTCTGAAATAAACCTGCTGTCAGTAATACTGGTTTTAAAATTTAATAAATGACTCTTAAATGTATTAAGATAATAATTTATAAGACCATTTATTGTTATAATCTATTATATCAAAATATAATAATTGTAGCTTTAGTTGAATAAAAGAATAAAAATGGGTATACAATTATCCTCACAATATTGTTGACGCATGCTTCAGAAGATACGCTACCATTTCACATCCTTACATCGTTAAAGCTGTAGTGGAGTTGTATGTCTTGTTATGTGGATTGTCAAGATTTGTTACTGTATCAAATTGCTTCTCAAGTTGTCTCGTTACCGTTTATTTCTCCTAAGTTTCCCAAGTTGTTTATTTTTCAATAATTTTCATCAAAATTTAAAGAAATTTAGTGCATGGTCTTTCTTTTCCTTAATGTTATTTTTCTATCAGTACGGTGTATGTACTTGAGTAGTTAAATTGTATAACCAGGCAAAGGGTGGGGTTGATTTGATTTATTGTAACATTAATCTCATGGGAGGGACGGTGGTTTATACACACAGTTTAACCATAATATTGCATCATATATCCAGCTGGAGGGTGTGCATGACAAAAAGTTATCATCAAACGAGGGTGCGTAAATGAAAACACAATTTTTACGCTGTATTACGTACGTTTAAAAATGAACTCCTGCCGTTATATTTTAATAGTAGAGAATTAACCAAGTTAGTTCTGGGGCACAAACACCCTACTGATGGTGTAGTAAAAACTCTGTAATAAATGATAAAATAAGGTTAGACCCCTTACACGAACAAGAACATGTTTTTCACATAACTTGTTCAATAATGAACACTGAATATATTAACGAACTGTTATAGCTGGAGTTTTGATATATTTATTTATATCACTTAGCACTTCTATTACTTTTACGAAACGTAGTACAGTTTTAAATTACTTTACTCATTGTAAGAATACATATTCATGCAATATTATATCCTACTGTCCCTAAGATGAAAATAGATGATCTCCACAGACACGATTTGTAATAATCCCACTTGAGGTAACATTATCACGGCACTTTTTCAGTGCTATTCTCACCGTTGTTTTTCTCACGTCGCTTTTTTTATAATTATATTGATGACCACCCCAAACTTAATAACGTACCTGGAAGATAGTTAGTGTGTTTTATGCCCATCACATAAGATGATATCGGCAATTCTTTATTACATAATACCTAAAATACATAAAATATACTATTTTTATGCATTGGCCAAATTATAATCTACCTTGTCTTCAATATGTTATTATTGGTAAGATAGTTAAAATCACATTTACCTAATGCATAGTTTCTTAGATTCCTCTACATCCATTCTTAGGAAATATTAGTATCACTATAAGTATCACATAGCAGTGTTTAACATTTACTGAATTACATGAATAATCATTAGTACCTAAGCTGAAAATACACGTAAATTTCATTCCTCGGCAAACCGACAGAGTATTAGTGAAAAATCCGAGCAAACAGGTTATGGGCTGAAATCCTTCCCAGGTTAATGGAAATGGTGCCATAAATTATCTTAAGTTGACTAATACCGAAGTTTATAACCCACCAGAGCTAAGTCGAGGATAGCTCACAAATACTTTAAATGTTCTACCCTTGTCGAAGTCAGTAAATCATCTGATAATATAGTATGTTAACAAATATCAGCTCGTGTATTATGTAAACTCATTTCCTCAACATGTTTGAAACTAAGGGTTTTTGAATACTGGGTGCATTTCGTTACCAAATACATTAGTAATTATTTATGTAACGGTAGTTAAATAATTTGTCTTTCTTTATCTACCTCAATTTCAAACGTGTAGGTATAGCATATAAAAGACATTTTGATCCTGCAACTACGTAATTTTCTAATTTAGTACGAAAGTTATCTACAAAATATTATGACATTAAACCTATTAACCAAATATATTATGTTAGACGTTTCGATTTAGTAAATTAGTTACAGTTCGTTAAAGAAAATAACACAAAAATATTGACTTTCACTGGGTTAAATTGTTCAAAGCACGTTAGGAAGATATTTGACCACGCTTCATAGCACTTTATTGGTTTTGTACAAAGAAGCACCACTGTACAAACATGGAATTTTTTTTTCTCTTTATGTCGTTATTATTGTCTTATATTGTCGTTATTATTGCCCTGAGCTAACCAAAATTCATATTGGTTAGCTCAGGGTCAGTTTTAATGACTTTAAATATAATAGGGTATATTATACTGACCATTAAATCCATTATCATGTAATTTGCATTAAAGTGAAGGTAGGATAAAACTTATTATATTCTTAGTCATCAATATTGTCTATTGTTGGTCAAATATATCATATTACAAAGTAGCAATGCTTCTAAGCTATTTGATTATTAAGTCAAATAGACTTTAGTAAACAGTACAGTTTGTTCGGTGACAATACGTAGAATCTCTGTTATTCCAATAGTCGTTGAACGACATTTTTAACTTTTTATTGTTAAATACTTTGTTTATTAAATAATATTAGGCTATAAACAATTATGTTTAGGCTATCTTTGATTTTTAAAAATAGTTTTAATTATCTCTTGTAACTGTAAGTAAATGATAATAACATAATAAGTAACTATGATAATAAAAAATTCAGTTAATAATACAAGAATTGGTATTACATTTATTCTACGAGAAGATGTTTTAAGTATGAAGTAGTGGTAGGGTAAAAGATCAAGGAATATAGGTAGTTCATGGAATATGCAGAGGGAGTTACAGACAGATTACCTGTCAAACTCATGTCGAGAACAGTGTCTTGTGGAGTCGGTCTCTGTCAAATCTTATCACACTTGACATCACCATCGTTATAACATTATGCAAATAAATTGTCTTAATAAACAAAGTATTAAAATTACCATTCTTAATTTTTTCTATGCTGCATTTAAAAATCAATATATTACTATTACCATCAGACTTCTGTTTGTGTATCCCTTTCAACGTTTCTAAGAGCCATTTACAAAACATAACTTATATACTAACACAGATAATATCACTGCATAAAGTATGTGAAGAATTCCAAATATTTGGCAGTGGTATATGTAAATAGTAGCCCTTGAAGGGTCTAAAATAAGCATAAAATTATGTGATTGAAATGTTTCCGATACGCTGACTTTTAGTTTAACAGGGAAATACTTTGATAATTTGATTAGCTGAAATCGAGTACATCACTAAGTTTTGATTAACAAGAGACACACTCAATTTTTCCATAGTGAATACATGTTAATTTATTTTAATTTAGTGACCAGTTGTTTTATTATGGAAGTGATGGTGTGGCCGCGAATATTAATTTACTTGAAAGCAGTGTAATACATCGAGTCCGGGTTAAAAAGAAGAATGCTACGAGTATGTTACTAGTAGTAATACAGTAATAAGTAGGCAGGTAAGGACCGCACTGACCGTCAAACATTAAGGGTCATATGTTTGAATAGCTTCCTAAACTTAGAATGTGAAGAGTACTGATTACCTTTATGATTTCCACAAGGAGAATCACTTCTAGCTGATTTAGACCTTCCAGTTGAACCCACAGTGGGTACATCAATAACCGATGTGTCACTTCGGCCGCAGCACAAAGGTCCTTATAGGACTAGGTGCAATTTTCTAAACTTCTTTCCTTAAGAGAATGAAAAAACCTTGCCGTCATCTCAGATATATAAGCAAGATCGTGTGGGTATACTCTTCTTCTTAGTATATATATCACCTTGTATGTCTCATAGCAGATCATTGGGTTTATTGATCTTTCTTTATGTCTAAAGTTTTTAATCCTTATAGCATTGAATATTTCCAACAATGAGTGCAGTATTTACCTGGAGATAACTTTTTCATGAATTGCGTGGTAAAGTTACTGATTATCTTTGTTACATATTGCCATTGCTTCTCAAAACCTAAGTGGAGAGTAATTTTATTGCAATGAAATGGGTTTTTAATCAGGACCTCACCACGTTCGTCACAGATTCTGACGCATTCTGACTTCATTCCAAAATGTTATAAGAATAAGTTATATCAAATCGCTAAAATAGACGATAAAAAAAACGAAGCTAATAAAAAAATATTGTTATGTAACTTAAAAAAATATGATGGTTTTTGCAACAGCTTTAATCAGATATTTACCAAAATTCTTCTTTGCAAGAACTGTACTTTTTATACAATACATTTCAAATATGATAGTCTACACAAGTTAAGTTTTTAAATATTGTGCTGAACCACTTAAACAGTTAAGTAGCATTTATTTGCAAGTGTTTCTTGGTAATAATAACTTGCCTCACAGACAAGTGTTATTTCATAATATAACGAAAAACTAAACGTTATATAAATATACAATACAAAAACAACTATTAAAATCTTAACCGATTGATTCAATATAATAGGATCTTATGACAAAAAATATTACTCTTCACGTACAACCCATACATGACTAAGTCAGTATGATCCAAGTTATTGAATATACGTACAGAACAAGGGAACGCCTCACGAGGAGTTCGGGTTTACTGTTTAAAAAGTAAGAAATCTTCAAGTGCTTTCATTCCGGGTGACTTTTGTTCAACTTTCCAAACAAGCCTCACAAAAGTTTCTTGTTATACACTTTATACAATGAACGATTGTTTTCAAGGAAATTACTGTTATATCATTGGTAACTAAATCGTTTCATCCTGATGAATTTATGACGTTTTCAACTATTACTATGTATATGAATTTAAATGTTAATAATATTTTTTTTAACTCTGTATTAAATGCTTTATTTCATAAGTAGTATTATCTTTTTTATATAAAATATAGCTATTGAAAATATAGTAAATATTGAATAGCTTCACTCATTTAATTCATCGGATCCACCATTTTTTAAATATAATCGAGACAAGAGATATAAATTCACTACAAAAATGATACAAAATGTATAGTAACAAAATAAACACTGCATGATAATGTTTGAAATGATACGTAGTATGAGGAAACAATGAGAATCGTAACTGTATAAATTCAAATAAATGGCATGAACACAATAGTTACACTACTCAAACATGTTGTGATAAATTTTAAACTAATTAATAACATATCGTGTATATGGAAATATAAAAGTGCCTTTAAAATATTGAATAAATAATACCATCCATCAATTTTCAAATTTTTTTCTAGTATATTAAAAAGATACAAATATAAGAAAAATGCATTCAACTACGGTCATACCCGCAGTTATCCCATATCAATAACACCAAACGCTTGAAACCCATAGGATGATAGTGTATAGATTGGTGAGATGACAAACTAACTAAGTTACTAACTATAGTAAATTAATTAGTTTTAAACATTTTTTTATTTATGGGTTAAAAAAACAACAACTGATTTTAAATGTTATTAAAATAACGTAATATATTTGCTTCAATTCTCAGTTGTATCAGTTTTTTTTTTTTAATAAGTAATTAGAGTTTAATAAAGGTGTTCATCAATAGGATTTGGCTGATTTTTATAAAGCAAAATCTCAAGGTTATATCTACAAATTGACTTTTGTTAAGCTTGCTGTGGGCTCTGGTAAAATTTCTCCTGCGTCTGCTTTCCGCCTAATATCTCAAGAACCAAGCTAGCTAAGGACTATAATATGCTTTTATAGTATTCTTAGGTTTATTATATGCAGTAATCTTTATAGCTTTCACTATTAGCCTACTTGTTTTTGTAATAAACCACGTAAATAAAAGAAAATATATTTAAGGCAGGCTATCATATAGCTTATATGAAAATTACTTAAAGTATGAAAAGAAAGCACTTCATACTATTATATTGGAACATTAGCAAGTGATGGAATGAAATATTGAAATAATTTATGTAGACCCATCTCATATTATAATGTAATAAAGTGTGAAAAACTTGATTCGATGTAATCTAACTCCCTTCCTCTAATATACCACTTATTTTTAAAAGATCTGGTAGTATCATTCCGTAAGTTCATAGTAATATGTCAGTAAGAATATTGAAAAAGAAGCGAAACGTACAACTTACAAAATAATCGGTTAAAAACTCTCCTCTGTTTAAGGTTCAGTAACGTTTATTAATATAGGGATAATGTTATTGTGTTCTCTCACCGTAAATATTAATATTTCATTCAATAAAGGCCATTATTATTAAATCCAAAAGCTTTATTTTTTATTATGACGGAATTCGTTACTTTGTAATTACTTTCATGCTCAGTAATAGACATTACTTAGTATTATTAATTTTAATAATAAAATAAGTTTAATAAGCACCAATTAATTGTCTGATAAAAACTTTTATTTTTAAATTCCGGTAACTGACTACATGTGCAGAGCATTTGCTTGTATTTGTTAAATAAATCCTGCAATATATCAATGTTTTATAATAGTTATTATAGGTAAATAATTATATGTGTATATCGCAATTACAGATAAATACAAATTGCGGAATATTACAACAAACATTGAAATACATAGATAAAAATTTCTGTAATGAAACAAATAAGACGTGTTTTTTAATTACTAATTAATTAAGAACCATCATATTAATGAATATTAAATTTTTAGTAGCTCCAGAAATACGAGCGGAAACAGAGTAATAAAAAATTACAATAACTGATCAAGATATAAAATATAGGAAGTGGTGGTATATTTAAGTGATATGTAGCGCACTTGACCGAACGAATGCTGGCCCTCAGTTCTTGTAGTCAGTTTTATTTTTTTTTCATACGAGTATTAAAATGATGTTCTAATACTGAAAACTAAAACATTTAATAAATGGTGCCCAATCGAACTCATTCCCGGCTAGACTAGCAGATCCGTACCAAGGGATTACACGCGACAGAAATATAATTTCCGTTGTCTAAACAAACTACTTACTCAGGGCTGAAGTCAATGATTATGAATCTAAAATCAGCTATAGTTACATCCGAATGTTTTTTTTTGGCGGAAAGGAATTTATAAAATACATAATAAAACTAAGTAAAGGCAGAATATGTGATTTAACTGAAACAACATTATTAACAAAAAAATACTATATGTATCACTTAATCGCTGATCTCTATGATTGGTATAACAATTTGGTATAATAACCAGTTTGTGTTTCTAAATAGTGTACTCGTTCAGAGCTAAACAATGGAACCACTCAGACATGACGTCACATCCCGCTGGCCTGTCGATGATTGGTTGCCACAATCATGGGATACATTCACATTGAATATGTGTTCTTAATTAGTTTAAGTGAAATGAAACAATATTCGTTCTTAATTATTACAACCGATCGAAAATACAGAAAATGTATAAAAGATATATCGGGTAAGTGTTTTAAAATTATCTCATACAATAATGATATTGACGTTTTAAAACTTACAGTTGGCATATTACTGACTTTTATTAAAATTATTATTCTGATATTGTAAATGATTTAGTTAAATGATTATTATAACGAATTTTATCGCGATTTCATTTACATATCTCTTTTAAATTTTTAATCTCACGTAACATATATTTCATACATAATTAAATAATAATCAACAGTATATTTTATATAAAGTGTTGTTAACCATAATACATAACAAACTACCAGAAATTGAACTACGTGTAATAAAGCAAGTGGTAGCAGCAGACCAATGTTATTATTGGTACAGTATTATGTAACTGACTCATTATTAGTTCTCAATGGAGAACTACAAAAATTACGATAGTGCAATGTACTGGTATAGACATTATAAAATATTATAAGAGTATAACCTAAAAATAAATCTGACTTTTATTCATATCCCTAATACATTACACAGGACCTAGATATTTAATAAATACTATGTGTGCTTAGGTGCAATGGCCTAAACCTACACTAACACATGAAGTTGGTATATTATATATTATACTATACAGGGTGTTCTGAAAAAAGGTGCCCATAAGTCAGGGCGTGATTCCTCACATCAAAATAAGAAAAAAAGGTCTAATTAACATAGGTCGAAAATGCTTAGTTACCAAGTTATACAGGGTGAAAGATTTCGTCTGAATTTCAGTTCCCCTGCTGCAACGAAGCCCTACGGGTATTTGTTGGCTGTTAATTAAGATGTACAATTTTTTAGCGTACTTTATGTAAAATGAACTGAAAAATTGAATAAAACCGTTTCCAGACCTGTAGCTACAGTAATTTTTAAGATATGTGACGAAATACGATCGAAACTTGGTCCCGAAAAAACAAGTTACATTTAGGTTTGAAGCAGATTTACTATGTTAAAATGTACAATAAACACAAAAATATTTGTTTCACGGTTACTTGTAGAAAAATTTAATTTCGAAGAGAAATATGTAAAAAATAAAGTCTATAATAGACAAACCGCAAACTTTAAAAAATAATCCTTAATTACATACAAAACGCATGAAAAATAGACAAAAAATCTGTTAAGCTCTCTACAAATGTAATATTGAAATTAAAACAGCTGTTTTATTAAAACAAATTAATGAGTTACTATTATTTTTTATCAAGTAAAATATTTTTAACAATCAATATACATTATCATACATAAAAAGTTATCTGAATTATCATTCAACAAAAAATGCTTACACTTGTCCTAAAAAAACTAACCACGTCACAGTAGATTGTTCAAAATGTTTCCCCTCATTCAAAATACAAGCATCCAGCCGTCTTCTCATAGACTGCCGAACTCTTTCGAAGATCCCAGGTGTCTCACGTATCCTTTGAATCCCGGGTTAACAATTAAACCTTATTCGCAACTCTTCTATGGTATCCACAGGCGAGTCGTAGACAAGCGTCTTTAAATGTCCCCATAAGAAGAAAAGTCTAGAGGATTGAGGTCAGGTGACCTTGCAGGCCATGCTACTAGGGCTCCTCGACCAATCCCATTCTGTTTGGAATATGCTTCATTTAAAAATTCTCTTGTAATGTGTAATGAGCTGGAGCTCCATCCTGCAATGAACCACATGTTGTTGCGTGTGTAATTAGTGGCACATCTTCGAGTAATACTCATTCAGATTAGTCGTCAAGAAATGTAAATAATTTTCACCATTGAGCGTATTCAGGTAAAAAACTAATAAAAATTTTATCACCCAGAATTAGCAGCCCATACGTTTTATGAAAAACTGATTTTGGGGTGACGGTTCTCTGAAATAGCACGTGGATTTTCAATTGCCCACATGTGAGTATTGTGGGTGTAAAGAATAGCCATTCTTGAAAATTTTGCTTCATCAGTAAAGATAATGTAATTTAAAAAATGTGGATTTCTGCACCTTTGGATAAGCCAATTGGCATAGCTGAACACAAGGAAAGTAATCTCGAGGCAAAAGAGCCTGGACCCTTTGATAGTGATAAGAATGCAAACTGCTGCTCGTGTAAAATCTTCCAGACAATTGAATTACTAACACCGAAATCCAAGGCTTAGTTCTCTAGTACTTCTTCCAGGATGATTCTCTATTTCGTGTCCAACACGCCCTCCTCCAATTCAGCTGTACACGTTGTTGTACGTTGGCCGTCCTGATCTACCAACTTTTCCAGATTTAAAGGTTCCCGTCTCGCTTAGCCTTCTCATGAATGGAAGAAAACATTTTATGAGTCGGTAACTGTCTATGAGGAAAATGTTTCCTGATAGAGTCGTCTAGCCTGACGACTGTTGCAATGTGCAAGACCGTACATTAAATGCATGTCTGCCATTTCACCATTAGTGTACATAATATTCATATTATACCTGCCATGATGAATAAGATATTATTAGCTATCAAAAATTAAACTTCAACGGCACTCGCACTAACTTGTATTAAAGTACAGGATCAACACACGCACTGTTAATGAGCAATAGGTAAAATAGCTGCTTGTAATGTTTATTTAAATTATTATAAACAATGTTTACATTGTTAAAACATATGGATTTTAAATAGAAATTATTTTGTTTCTCAAAATCAAATATTTTAATAAAAACAGCTGTTTTAATTTCAATATTACATTTGTAGAGAGCTTAACAGATTTTGTCTATTTTTCATGCGTTTTGTATGTAATTAAGGATTATTTTTTTAAAGTTTGCGTTTGTCTATTATAGGACTTATTTTACATATTTCTCTTCGAAATTAAATTTTCTACAAGTACCGTGAAAAAAATATTTTGGTGTTTATTGTACATTTAACATAGTAAATCTGCTTCAAACCTAAATGTAACTTGTTTTTCGGTGAGACCAAGTTTCGCGTTATTTCGTCACATATCTTAACAATTACTGTAGCTACAGGTCTGGAAACGGTTTTATTCAATTTTTCAGTTCATTTTACATAAAGTACGCTAAATTGTACATCTTAATTAACAGCCAACACAAATACCCGTAGGGCTTCGTTGCAGCAGAGGGAACTGAAATTCAGGACGAAATCTTTCACCCTGGTATAACTTGGTAACCAAGCATTTTCGGACCTATGTTAATTAGGACCTTTTTTTCTTATTTTTGATGTGAGGAATCACGCCCTGACTTATGGGCACCCTTTTTTCAGAAACACCCTGTATATATATATATATATATATATATATATATATATATATATATATATATATATATATTATAATATATAAATATATATATATATATATGAACTGTAATATTTTAGGAACTACATTATACATTATTTATACATTATACATTATATATATATTACATATATATATATATTATATATGTATGTATGTATGTATAAAAGATATTGTAGTTCCTAAAAATTCTCAGCTTTCAGTTTATTTTTGCTTTAAATAACTTGTTAAGTATAAACTATATAGTTGTATATTGGTCTAATTTTTGGTCTTAAATTGTTTATACAGTGAAGAAGATTTTTCTTTTTTTAACTTGTGCGGGGCACTTTACCCATCCCATCCTTACCCTTTAATAAGGTAGTTTGACCTGCAGAAGCCCAGTTTTGGGCCAACTCCTGCGGAATTTAGAAGTACGAAAGTAATTAATTATGTATGTTAGCCCTATATCCGATCTCGCTTACCTCTCTCTCTATATATAAAATCTATATCAATATTTTATAGGCGTATGCACTACAAAAACCCATAAATATACAGTTATATGATCTAATATACCTGAAAACCATATTTTTTAAAAAGTATTTACGACATTTCTTTTTTATATTTTGTATTTGTGTAGTACCTAGTGATTTAAACAAACGCTATTATATTTATGTAATTCATCTGGGTCATTCTCGATGTACATGGCCTATCCTGTTGTATCTGCAATTCAAAAGAACAGGAGGAATATAAATCACATTTAAATTGAATAATAATTTATTATTTATTTATTAAAATATAAAAAATGAATATTTCTATCTTAAAAATTCAACTTAATTTCAGGTTAAAAATTCAGCTTAGACTTACCGACAGAACTATAGCAGTGTTTGTGATATATGTTTTTTTATTTATCTAACTTATATTATTAATAATGAAATCACCTAAACAAGTGGTTGTGTAAAACTATTGAAACTAAAAGCATAATAATAAATATAGCATCCCCGATTGGGAATTTATATAATTACAAGTCCTTTGCATTTGTTTAACTGTACGAAACTCAGTGACGTGTTGTAAATAACGTGACGCGAGAGGACAGAAAACAAAAAACGTTTAAATACGGCCACACAGCGAAATGGCTTGTGATATTTGTAGTCCCTGTGGGCGGTAATATATCCGCATTTTAAAAACTGTCTGCGTCCCACCGCCAAATGTAATAGCGAGGCATTCAAACCACAACAACACTACGTTTTAACGTTCAAAATTAAAAGTGGTGCAAGAACCCACATTGCACTGTGTCTGACTAGTTCATTTTGTTAATACATGTTGATTTTTGGGGTGGCGTTTCTGAGTTTATTATTCATTTGAAGTGAATATTACGGCACAGGGTTTGGTGAATAAATTTTATTGATCTTTTTTTAAATTTATTTAATTGTAATACTTAGCTTTTACTAAATTTTATATAGAGATCGATTAATTTTTATGAGAAGAGAGAGTGGTTGAGATGCATTTTCATAAATATGAAGACGACCTCGCTTAAAATTTACGACATGGTCGTTGGAGGTGTAATACTACACGTAGGCTACAATTACTTGTGGACGACAAAAACTTTTACCCGCGGACATCTAATAGGATTATTTCATTCAAAACCAAGTTTTCAACACTAGAGATGTAATATATGAAATACTCAGAGAGACAAAAATGTTAATGTATCCATTCTGCACCCCACTGGAATTACTTGTATCCATTCTGCAGCCCACTGAGGTCTCAACTTTAGGGAGGTAGTATCAGAATGGCTCAGATCAACTTCAATTTCAGCATCTCAAACTGCAACCAACTAAAATTTTTCGCTCCACCTAGGATGCGATACTAGGGACGTAATATCATAATGTTCGTAAATTCTAACTCATGAAGACCTTACGCGTTTATCTCACCAACACTCCAGACCTAAAAAGAAAAAAGTCCTAGTTCGGTGAAGACCCCACACTACCATGTTATTAGCGGCCTGACAGCAGGATATATTTTCAATATTTGTTTCACTGTCAATAATATTAATGGAAGCAAATAAAAATTGTTATAGTAGATGTCTGGCATTAGTAAACATATGAGGTGCCTTCTTTTCCTGAATTAATCAAAAAAGGAATTTGTAATCTTTGTAAATTCGCCCTGGTATAAGGAGACTGATAATCACGCATTTATATGTATGATAAAATTATAGTCGACATTCGAGTAAATTGTATTACCATACCTGGACAGCTTGGATGGCCCATGATATTTATTTACATTTATATTCATTTATATATTGAGTAATCACGAGGATTTTAAACTGGTAGTTTTTGCTACCTTTTAGAAAGCCTACAATTTTTTATAATATGTGCATAGTCTTCCCTTTATAATGCAGTAGACTTAATACTGACTTGTGCAAGAAATAGTCTCCGGCCTGCAAGTGCTAGACTATTTTAAAATCCAATACAATTTTCTACTTCGATGTAGATATATCTACAAAATCAAGAACATGTACCATAATTTTATAATGTGTAGTGTAAACATAAGTACAGTATGAACTTATATACCGTCCTTTCTTCCTTGAAAAAAAGGAAAAGTTACAAAGGCGTTGTAAAGAAAGTAGAGTTTTGGAACACCGTCTACTCATCTGTCATGGATAGAAAATGCTTAGCAATAACGGGGTTTACTCTCACAGCTCCGGGAGTACAATGTTTAAAGAGTACTTCATAGCCCCTGATAGTAAAAAATCTTAAAACACTGTTTCTCTAAGAGATTTTTAATGATGTAAAACAACCTGTACTACATCGTGAGCACAGTGTCTGTACACACCGCATCACAAGTGGGTTTGTAAGTATAAGAGTAACTTTAATATGAAATACTAACTGTTTTACGTTGCCACAAACATTGCACTTTAAATATTGTTATTATTAATCTTGCAACACCGAATTTGCAGACTTCCAGAAATTTCTTTGAATTGCGTCACTTGGAAAATTAGTTATTATGTAATGAGATGATGAATTCATCTAAACTATTTATGCCTAATGTTTCTTTACGTTGAATTATTGAAAATCGATTGGAACGAATAAAATATTTCTTAACTTAAAATGACATCTGTAAGTAAAGTGCTGTATTTCATTAATATGGATAGTTCTAAAACATATACAGTTAAGTATTTAAGCCAGATTTAACGCAATGTACACTGTGTCAGCGTGCGTACGGAAGCAGACAACATCTTGGCCCGGATAGTCACTCACGAAACATTATTAACCATTTTCATATAGGTACTCAGTTATATATATATATATATATATATATATATATATATATATATATATATATAGCGGTAGTATAGGGGTTTACACTAAAATTTAACCTTCTGACTAAACTCTTCATTGATAATTTTGAACATAAATACACAACCCTATATTTTCAATCAGTAAATGTTTTTAGCGTACTGAGTAGACTTGCAGAAAAAATTTAAATATAAAAACTGTACTATCCAATGACAAACAATTCGCTTTTGTAGAGTTGTCACTGCATGCAGTGCAGTTGCACCGATCTGCACCGTACGAGTAGGATATGCCTAAAATCAATATGTGTCTTATAATGTGTATCGTGTGTGAGAGATATTTATTGAATTATGTGTGTTATTATGTTTTTACGTGTTTTTATCTTAAATTAACCTCCGCCTATTTATATGCCTGGCAATGGGACTTTCGATCCTAAACATGTCGTAACAAAGTGAACTTTACAAGTACAGTCACATATATTTGTTAACAATCGTTCCATATATTCCACTTGCCGTAAGTGGGGACCACGGAGATCGGATTATGTCAATAAATAACTGGTGCGGTATCCTTCGTTTAGCGATCAGTAAATTATTAGTTATGGGTAAATAATTTAAAATATATTATTCAACAAATTACTGGTGCAAAATGATATTACAATAAAGATGATCATTTTATGTCAAGGTTAATGTTCTGTTGGATAACGATCTCAAAATTTTTTAACAAAACGCCATTAGATTGCAATAATGAAAATATTCACCCTTATAGTATATATAAAAACAAGAATAGATTAATTGAACACGTTTGAACAGCGTTTGAAGTTACGATACATATTTTGCTTACTAGCACAATTAAATATAACATATTAATTTTCAATAAAGAGTTAAATCTGATATCATTTTACAAAGGGATAGTGATATAGTAGCCATGGATTTTCGATAACTAGCGAGTTATATCATATTAGAGCAAGTACAGTGGTGTCTGGGGCTAGACCAATCGATCTACCCTCTGGTAAACAACGTCCTGAGAGTCTAGCGTCAGCCGGTCGATGTTGTAACATGTGTTGCACCACGCAAACAGCTAAGTAACAAACAACACTCAGGCAATTGAAAGTTAAGGGCAGTATTTCTTACTTACTTAATTCTTTGTTAATTATGTAACGAAATTCTCACTCATTTATATTTTACTGACAACAAAACAACAGTATAATATCATTCTATAAAATATTTAAAAAGGAATAATTCTAACATATTGCTGAAATATTTCAAATAGCTGCATAATATGTTTAATAAAGAATAAAATATTTTTTCCTGGATTTAATTAATTCATTAAGATTGAATTGGATGTTTTATAAAGGGTTAATACAAATATAATATATAATAGCTTAATTAAAACACATGCTTTTAGCGTTGGTTATTAATAAGTTTATAAAATAGTTTTAGCAATAACTTTTATTTTGAATCTATATAACGTTACTTCACGCTGAAATATTTGGTATATTTGATAATCCAAGTAATAATTGATACTTATCATCGACCTCTTCTTGGTTTGTGGATATATGAGGAAAAATATAGTCCTTACTGTCACTCTTCTTAGAATTTCGCAATAACTTTGTGTAATTTTGAAGTTTTAAATCAAAATTATATTTATTTTTCTATATCTATCACTCCTTCCTAAAACAGCATTATGAAGAAATATTATGTGAAAATTAATATAATGTGATTAGATATGTTTTATATTAGCGATATAGGTGATAAACTTACCAATACGACATTACTTATTTCGCATATGACCAATGTTTATAATATTTTTTCATATTGGCTTGGAGGGTCTATCAAAACTATGCTCGAATCTCTTCATGTTGGTCTCAAAAATTGATTTTTAAAATCAGACCGAATAGATAAAAAAATTTCCAACTAAGGGTATGTTTAAGAATTCCACTGTCTTGTCCATCCGTTAACTATTCGTAAAGTAGTGAAATTCACGTATAAATATGTTATTATACGAGTATATTCTAATATATATATATATATATATATATATATATATATATATATATATATATAATTTCAATAAATATTGAGTCGGAAAAAGTAAGCGCTCTGTGGTGTAATGGTAGCACATTCACCCGGCAAGTGAGAGATCCGGGTTCGACTCCCGGCGGAGCAAGTACTTTTTGCGATTCAATGTTTATTGAAATTAAATAAGGCAATTGCCATTTATGCAATTTAATATATATATATATATATATATAATATATATATATATTATAATTATATGCCGGATCTCTCACTTGCCAGATGAATGTGCTACCATTACACCGCCGAGCGCTTACATTTTACGATTCAATTATTTTTGTATTTTGTATCAATTAATTTTCTTCCGATCATATGGTAGTTTGGTTATTTGAACGGACATGTGACATATATGGCCAAATACCAAATAATTTAATTACACAGAGTGTGTGAACTTGATTATGGTAAAATGTGGGTTTCCTTAAAACTAGTGAGTATTGTGATTGGTCAATTAATATTCAAATTTAACATTGGAAGTTTAAAAGTTTTAATTTCACGTCGTAGATGCCAGTGGTGTTCAAATATGTATCTTTTAGAGTTTGCTTTCCCTATTTAGTAAGCTCCTCCTAACGTAAGTTATGTATGGACACATAAAAACACGAAGTTTTCACTTAGTATATTTATTTTATTGGTATATGAGTGCATACATGAATTAGTTTTAATCACTAAGTTTTAAGAGGTATATAAAATTACTAAATAATGTTAGTTATTTTAAAAGAAATGTCAACATGAAATCTCTTAAAATCAAGGCTTTCAAAGTCTGTACGAGCGATTACGTTTGCCTTAGAAAAGTGGGAGAAAGACTGAACAAGAGAGTTTAACTGTACATTTTGCTCTGAAGCCATTCGTTGTAATTGTTTATTGTGTTTAATAATTTGTGATAATTGTTAATTTGTGTTTAATAATTTCTGATAATTTCATAAATAAAATGTTCATTCGAATGATTTCATTGAATGTATTTAAATTTTTGTCATTTCGGATTAATTATCAGCTACACATTTAAAGTAATTTATAGAAATATAAGTAAATATGAAAGCAAATAAGCAAAAATGTACTTTCTGAAATATATTATGCGATAATATTACCTTAATATTAGATTTTACTTTGAAGAATTAAAATCACATTTAATGCTGTTTTTAAGAAATATTTTTTCAGAGTCTAGCATTTAGAGATGAAAGATACAGAGGATGGTATTATTAATAAATCTGTAGTTGGTACCATATTTCAGACCATAAGTCTTGTTGTATAGGTAGTGGTTATATGGACACCGAATTAAAATTAACATTTATCGTTTACTTTGAACAAAAATAAAATTAAATATTTGATAAAAATGTAGTTAATTTTAGCTGTTGTGTGTATAAACCTCTCCTTTCCATTACATATTGGTGCAATAAAAGAAAAATAATATAAAGTATTTGTAGTAATGGTCTCTAATACAGTATATTACAGATAAACCAAACATGAATATGGCCCACGAGATGTACCTCTGCTGATACCAGGTAACAAAATATACAAATATTCACTCGAGTTCAACATCACAACAATCTCTGTCGTCAATATTATTACTAGAACTTTTAAGTAATTTTTCAAAATTTCCATGTCCATTCATCGTAAATGCATCTGCATTTGAAAAGTAAAATTTGTTATACTGTATATGTTACTATGTCATTTATACTAATTTGTACATTCAGATAAACAATCATCGATTTCATATGGACTAAATTGTATAGAGCATATGTTATGGATTTTGGGGGATATAAAATACATGTACCTCAGTAAATAAGATTTACATGTGACTGAATAAAGTTTGAGCTGCTGTGATATGTCGTCCCCTCTTTCTTTAAAATATTTACAATATTACAATTATGTTTTTAATCTTATTCAAATTAGATTAACTAAAACACGTTTAGGATACATAAAAGTAAAATTCCCTCTCGAAACAATATTTAATGAGCATCATGCTTAAAATATGAATTATTTTCCTAACAATTATCAACCATATGAACTGGTATCATAGTGGATAGTAGAAATGTCTGTAATTTATAACATAATTACGTAACCTATACACATGTTTAATGTGTAATTGCACTTATAAATATGAACAGGACATTGTAGCAGTTACAGGGACACTGCACTCGGATAAAAACAAACATTTCTGAACAATGTTAAATATGGTATGGGCTGCAATAAGAGAAACATTATATTTGCTTACTACTAAGTAATCTGTCTTATAAAATGCCATTCTTTTTATAATTGGCCCTAAGCTTGGTATAAATGAATCATATTAGTAGAACATATATTGCTCGATGTTAACTTGTTGCATAATAATTTCTTCAAAATTAAATATTTGTTTTATTGCTCATTTATTAAATATTTTTCCTACTACTTTAGTGAATTATTTGAACTAAAAACATATGAAGACTCAAAATCTTCTAAGGATTTTGGTTGCTAACTGTAGAATTTAATACATTAGCAATTTTAAATTTATTTATTTAATTAGGTATTGGTGGGATAAATATGAAAAAAATATTTAAGAATTTAATTAGTGATGTTAAAATATAACAAAATTAAATTATGTACTTTATCAAGAAAGGTCTGCAAATATATGAATAATACGGCAGAATTTTATGATACTATATTTTGATAATGAGATTTAAATAATAGGTTACTATTTTTCTGTCTGACCTTGTGATGGAATAGTCTTAGGCCAATCAATGGCGTCAGTTTTAGTTAGCCGGTTTGGTGGAATGGGTCGGTATAAAACTCTCACACGCGTTCTCGTCGTCTTTTTGTGCAAGCTCTTAAATATTCCTGATTATATCTTCTATGGTTTTAAATTTCACTGCTTTGTGTTATTTCTAGATAATGGTGTATTATTCTCATGTACAGTAATTGTCCTCGTCCTTTTTTATAATATCAATTTTTTAAGTCATTGAGGGTTTAATCAAGAATGCTTGGAAGAGTTTGCGGACAATGACATTGAGCTTCGCTAACTAGGTGCATTTATCTCATATTCTGAACGTTCTGGATGGCAAGAACAAACAATTTGTACAATAACTTCATTGAATTCCCGCAACTACAGGTACTTTAGAGTGCTCTAAATGGATATATTATTTTGATCTGAAAGTACGTCTGAAGTTCATTCCCTCTTGCTAGTATGTTTGACTAATGTTAGGAACTGGAAATGTTTGAAAACTGTGCATAAAGAGCTTTCAGAAACTTCATATTTAGGTTTTCTAGAAGACGAAAGATGTTAGAGGTAAATAGAAAACGAAAGGGCAAATTATTACAGAGGCCGGTTTATATCGGAATTAGATATTGTATGTCAGTTTTCTCAGATATAGACATCAGTAGCTTTCATATATCTGGTGATTGAGGTACAAACGGTCCTAGAAGCTACGGGCTCCTACAGTTTATGTGATTTAACAGCAGTTGGTTAGTGGCTAGTTTATACCGCTCCCATCTCTTTATATTACATAATTACGAACTAGTGGCTCTATGTAGGAATGTCGCTCAATATCCAGGAGTAAAAAGAACACAGCATTATTGTACAGAAAAGGATGATAATGTTAAAGCCTGTGAGCTCAGGGTTTATCTTGAAACCTTTACATGATTACTGGAAATATTTTATGTGTAAAGTGTTCGTATTAGATATGGTTGTACCAAGACAAAGAGGTTATGCAATTTTTTGTTTTATAATATAGTAACTCTTTAAATATTAAAATATATTTTGAATAAAAATTGCATATAACACTTCTTTAAACTATTATAAATTATGTAACTCTTCAATATGAAATCCCCAAAATATATGGATATCTTCCAACTGTTTACGTAAGATTCGATAATATACAGTGTTATGAACTTTTATTTTTAATTTATTTATTTTATTTTATTTTATTTTACATTTCAACGGACATCTCCATTTTTACAGTTTTGAACAATAATTAAACAATGAAAGTAAACAACTACAGTGACAAATAGAGCAATAACGATTAATAAACTATTTAAGTGACGAAACGGATATAAACTATGAAATGACAATAACGTAATTAATTATTAGTGTACCGTGATTTGAACTATGGAAAACAACGAACAATAACAGCAATAAAGTAGCACGAAACAATGAGAATAAAACCATGAATAAACAAGAATAGGGAATAATTAACAAGACACAATATATAAATAACAGCAGTGAGAGACATACAGGTAAACTATAAGAACGATTTTAATAGGTCTATATAAAGACCTTGTCTGGCTGGTAGAGAACATCAATAAAGGGGAGGGTCACAAAACACAGCATCGAATGAACTATTTATGACAGAAGTATTAAACTCTAATTATAGTCTTATATTAATGGGTTGTATTTATGGATAAGAAACACTGCAGTTAAATATAAGTCTGATGTGAATGACTTTGGGTTATGACACTTGACAGGTAGTTCGTTTGTAATATCATTATTGTTTGCAATGACACTAAAAATAAAAAACTTCTTATAAAACATATTTCCACCGTTAAAATCTTGTCATTATTTCAGTCTCACTGTGGAGAAACATTATCGGTGAAACAATCTAAAACCTTAAGTCTCTGTAATGCACTTCCACAGGTGTGTAAAGATGTCGGTTATTTTATCGTCACTGGATAAAGCGTAACCAATTATCAAAGTATCTACCCAACACGAGTTTTTTTGCGGGCTGCCTTTTCTGCATTATGGCGAGGGCTTCACTGTTTAATTTATTTTCTATATTTTTAATATATAAAGTTTTTTATAATTGTGGAAAAATAGCTTAAGATTGTTGGAAATAATTTTTATGTCTAATTCTATTGAATGTTTAATTTTGTAATTACCTTTTACTTTTACCTTTTTTAAAGTTTGAATTAATTAATTTCATACTCACTACGGTTACTAGCACTGTTGTTCTGTAGGTCTCTTGCGGTTCTATGACAACAGAGTCTTGAGACGGTGTACCTGATGTTTTCCTATGGTGGTATGTTTTATCCAAAGCTTTCTCCCCGGATTTTTCCTGGGCTAGGCAGCAATCTCTCTTTACACTGAATTCTTTGCTTGAAATGTGATCTCATTTCGATGAATCCTCCAATTGAGCAATACATGAAATAGTTCTTTTTTGTAGGGAACATCATTAATGTCCTTCGATTCCTCTGTCAAAGTTCCTTGACCTGCTGTGACCTGCAAGGGTACCTAAGCAGATGGCGAAATTTCATTAACGTCCTTTGCTAGATCAGCTCGCTAATATTACTGGCCTGTTGGGATCCTTTTCGATGCTATAAACAGGAAAGTTTGGTTCCACATTATTAGAATTGTGCATGAAGTGGTAAGGCAAGGGTACTTAAAAAGGGTCTAAGTACCATAAACGTCCTTCGCTAAATTATCTGCTAAGATTTCTGACCTTCTGTGATCAATGTCAATGTTGTAGGTGGGAAATGTGGGTTCCTAATCATCAGCGCTTTGCATCAAGTGAAAAGACAAAGGTACTTAAGAAGGTGGCCAAGTATCTGTAAGGGTGGCTTCGATACGCATCCCACCTTAACCTACTGAGTACTTTTGACGCGGGTGAATGCCTTGCTGAGAGTGCACCGTCTCGATTACAGTTTTGAATTGTACGACGATGTGCCTTAAAACAATATTGTTTGTTTAGTTCAGACTTAATAAAATGTTCAACTTTATTTCTTCTTAGGTCAACCGACCTTAGCTCTTTACCGAGTACTTTGAGATCGTCTAACAACAGCGCCCACACCACAGGTATTGCATAGCTTTACATTCGAGCCTTATACTTTCAAAAATCATAACTTAATGAATATTCTGTTTGTTTAAATTATTTAAATATTTTGTTTTTTTTAATATATTGTTGTAACTACGCAAATAGATTTTAAAAGCAACGTAACTAACAAGAGACTAGTTCATTGCGTTTTCGTTTAATCTAATATTTATGATTATCTACATGCATTCACTATTTATTATAAATAGTAATTTTAAGGAGATTTTGTGTATAAATATCTTTGTATGCTTAGTGTTAAACATAAAAATATATAAACAAAAACCGTATTTAATTATGCTACTGAAAATTTTGAAATTAGTTGATTTTCTTAATAAAAATAAAAAAAAAACACTCATCACATTTTATCTGAATAACTTGGAAATATTTATGGATATATTAATATTAACTTGGAATGCAGTTTTGAAACCAACCACTAAGCATTTTGTTTGAGTGCAATATGTATTTTATAAATTATGCTTTTTATCGTGGCAATGAATGTTCACTTCATATTTGCAAACACACCTTTTAAATTTGTTTGCTCGGCTATGCGTTGACAAAAAACCATTCAAATGTTAATACAAATATTCCAAAGTAGTTAATATCTTAATTTTTTTGCAACTATAGTCCACTGGGTTTTTGTTCTTTCCCTTTAAAAGTTTTCAACAGACGCCATTTCGTTAATATTAAAACAAATCAAATAATTATTTCTTGACAGTTCCTAACATTTTTCATAAATATTTTCAAAGTTTTATATCTGTAGCTTTCCTAGATGTTGAAGTAATATTTTTTGTATAAAGCACAAAATGGCCAGAGCAGCTAAACGATACAATTATCTTTTTTTATTATGTTTATACGGCATTTTTGTTTATAACCATAAGTACTATTAGCCATATAAGTTCATAACACCATTTTTAGCACTTTATACTGAATATTGAAAAAATATTTTGTCACAAATCTAATTATTTCGACTAGCAAGTTCATCTACAAGCCAAAATCCAGAAATAAGAGGTACTCTTAACCACGATTAAGATGTATTAACCGTAAAACGGAATAGTACGTACATTAGAATGTGACGTACATTTTTTTTGTGTTGTGTTGTGTTAATTTGTATTTTTTTTTTAATTTTAATTGTTAAAAATGTATTATTTGTAAAATTATTGAAGAATACAATATTAAAATGTTTGAATTCATATTATAAAATTATCTGTTGTAGATTATAAATGGGTATTTTCAGGATGTAATTCTTCCATTACTTTGCTTTGTATAACTAACGAAAATCATTTGTATTGATCAGTTACATGTATTAATAATTTACCGAAAGTTAAAGAATGTATTTAGACTTAGTTTTTTACATCTGAACAAAATATAAATTCAAATTAACTGAAGTGAATTGAAATGTGATATACGAATGTTTACGTGTCAAAAATATCGTACTTCGTCATTAGTGATTTCAACACAAAAAACTATACTTCAATTAAATGTTAAAAAAATACGTTGAATTAAAAGAAACTTAATTACGTATTTGATTTGTAATTATAAAACATGTTCACTTTCTGGTTCAAAAGATTGAAGTATTTTTTAGTTGCCAATAATTAATTTTGCATACAAGGTATATGGCTACGACGTTCCTATTGTTCTGGTGAAATTTCGGGAAAATAGCAGGCAGGTGTTAGTAAAAATACATTTTTTTAAAACTCAAAGATGAATAAAATTTATGTTATGGGAGTTTTACAGCATTTTAAAATTAAAGTAGATCTGCAAAGGTTTTCACATCCACTTCAATATATTTCAACAAAATGCAAAGTGAAGTTCTTACAAGGTTAAAATGATTTCACTCTAAAGTACAGACTGAAATATTATAAATTCTTATTACTAAAATCATTTTGTGGTTGACAAGAGTAGACTACATTACAAAGGGTATCGTAATAATTATGTCGTAATAAGAAAACTCTGGTAGCGTTAGGTCAAGGGAGCTCGTGGCCCAAGCTTAATGTATATCATATTTATGTAAACATGAATTTTAAGTTTTCATTGCACTAAAGACATTGGTGTAATTTACAGTTAACTATATTTAAATGGTTATAGAGAATGTAACGAAATGTTTTTAAGCAATCGTTTTGACTATCGTACTTCGTTCTTGAAAAGTACTAAATTTGTTTCTAAGGCTAGTGACAAAGGAATTAGTTTAGGTAATGTATGATAAGGGAGATCTTTGATATATTTTAAGTTTTATAAACTTAAAAAATATAAACCCTAAATAAAATACGTTTCAAAACATATTTAATTAATTTTACAAAACATTGAATACCGTATAAAAATGTTTTTTAGGTTGTAAGAAGGGTTTATCCAACTGAAGCAAATATTCTTTTTTAAATACATTGTTAAAAATAGTAAAAAATCTATTAAATTAATGTTCATATTTCTTAAATTAAGGTCCAAACTCGGAGTGAGCAAAAATGGTTGATAAATTATAAATATGTGTAAATATATGCGTATTCATAATTGAAAAAGAGCACGAGTAAGCCTGTGGTTTACGGGTGAAAAAAGGCACAAGGCATTAAATAATTTGTTCAGTCAGTTTGTCAAAGGTCTTGTTAATTTGCCAGAGTTCAAGCTTTGTGTACGTGACACGATTCTGTTCTGTAAGATAAAGTGGCGTCAGTTTATGATGAATTACCTCAACTTACAAGTTCTTTGAACACTCTTCCCGAGTTACTTACTTGTTTCTTCCTTGTCTACTTCGTGCTGAACATTTTTAAGTTAAATTTATTTATTAAACTCTATTTATCAACTTTTCTTTTTTGAAAATGTAAACTTTATTTCTTAAAACTAAACCTTAAGGATTTTACCATCTTCATTAAAAGGCATTATAGCATAACAATAAGCTAATGTGTATTATTATTTTTAACTATACTTAACTAAGGTAAAGGTTACCTCCTATTATATATACTATTACTATCTAAACTAAAAATATCATACATTTATCGCAAAGTATATGAATAAATTCTGTAGAAATTAAAGAAATGCAATCATTTACCCGGATAGTAGTTGTGTGAATACAACAGACCAAATAAACATTTTAATAAGACGAAACAAAAAAAATTCTCTTACAATACCTTATTACATTGTAGGCCTACCAGTAAAATGAATCCTCGGAGAAAGTTTAAAGTATTTATGGAATTAAAAATATTATTATGTTGGATTCCATATTCTACATTTCGATTATTTGACTATCCAAAAATAGCTTACCGATTTCTACCGAAATAATAAACATACCATACAAATATAGTGCAGTACACCGTTCCCAAATTTTCTATGGATAATGAAGAGACCAATTGAAGTGTTTTATTCTATCATCTAATGTGGTACAAATATTAATTATTTGTTTGTAAGGATAGCCACAAAAGTAAATACATTTATTTGAAATGGATTTACAATATAAAACACTGTAGGTGTTGATAAACTATATATATATATATATTTACAGAAACAGGTTATTCTCTTCTTAAGAAATAAACCACAGTATATTGGTTTGAAACATTTATAAAATTTTCGTGTATCTAGGTACACTTCTTCAGATAAATATACATGTATAAATATTTACCTAAATTGGGACAAAACATTAGGTAAGAACTCAAACAAGAAAAACAAACATTATAAATAAATACAGTAGATCAGCAGCTGATGGGCCATGACATGACGTGAGTGAATAAGTTGGACGAAAAATAAATTTATCTTAAATTAAGACCCTATAAATTCTAAATATATATATATATATATAAATATATATATATATATATATATATATATATATATATATATATATATATATATATATATTCAGCGTAGCTTATTGCGTAATACGCGATGAGTTGTAATCCTGCCATGAGAATTTAAATACTTTGTATATTTTTTTATTTTAAAAAGAGTTAATTTGGAAAACAGCATTATTATATAGTGGGACAATATTTGACGTTTCTAATGAATTGTTGGTGTGACGTTTCCCATGTTAGAGGCAAGCAGACCAAAACTATGAATATTCCGAAATATGCTCATATATATATAAGAGAAAGGTGAACTGGAGTTATACTCAACAGTCGGATTGAATCAGCTCTCTCCAACATAGCAGAGTTATTTGTCGAAAACTAGGTTGTTCCACCGTGCTTTGTTATAATATCAGCGAACATCGTAGTGCACTCAATTATACATCTCATGAGACGACGAGAATTCCCTCTTCACCTAGAATGAAATCCTTTAGCAGTTTGAGTGTCTCTGATTTCGAAACGATGCGGGGGGTTTGTTTTGAGTTCTCTTCGTCCTTCGTCAAACCTTTCGTCAAGTTCAGCGTAGCTTATTGCGTAATATGCGATGAGTTTGTAATCCTGCCATGAGAATTTAAATACTTTGTATATTTTTTTTTTATTTTAAAAAGAGTTAATTTGGAAAACAGCATTATTATATAGTGGGACAATATTTGAAGTTTCTAATGAATTGTTGGTGTGACGTTTCCCATGTTAGAGGCAAGCAGACCAAAACTATGAATATTCCGAAATATGCTCATTGTGATAAACATAAAACATTATAAAGCATCTCTTTTAAAAATCACAAAGCTACTTTATATATATATATATATATATTATTTAAATTACAATAGTGATACTATTAGAATGCAGCTGAAGTATTTAAGACATTATTTTCAGTCTACCGATTCACATATGTGACTTCGCGGATTATTCAGTCAATCGAATTATAGTGGATTTTTATATTGTTTGCTTCCACAACAGATATCTAGTTTATTATTGTTCGGAATGATGTGAAATCGCAAAAAAATAAGTACATAGTTTTAAATACATTGCCAAAGTGTTTGCATCGTGTGATGCGTTTATTTTTGCTCGCGCATTAATGATAGCTTAGGAATTTAAGAGATGTGTGACTATGCAGCATTCCCGAAGTCGTGTCTAAGCTCAGTTTATTAAAAGAGGTGGTCTTTTCTACTGCAAGAGCAATTAAATCTTTAGCACTTAGGTATGGAACTTATTTAATCTCTATAATAACAACTGTTTTCACCCAATTTTTTAAGTTATATTCTTGTATTATTATACTGCTTGTTACGTACAGTTATTGTTTTAACAATAAATACTAGACTTTCAATGATTTACTCCAATGAAATTTTCTTACACTCAAAACTTTGTAAATGTTCATACCTTTCGCTACCTATTTTTAGCTTGAACTGTTTCTCTCTCTCGATAAGATGAATCAACTGTAGATAAAATTATAAATTATTTGTACTGAAATAAAATGTAACTAATAATGTCCCAACAACGAAAATTGTATAGATTTTCTAGCTTAGTGCACTAATATATGTACAGGCCCGTGAAGATACTAGGCGTGAAAACTTTGTCCATTATACTGAGATCAAAAACATTTAATTTGGTAGACTCCAGTCGTTCTCAGTGGAATCGTCTCCACTGATCTTACTGAGCGTAACAGGCAATAATGTAGACTCCAGCTGTGCTTAGTTGAATCATATTCTATATTGGTCTGATTGAGCACAATAACAAGCAATTCTGTAGACTACAGTCGTTCTCAGTGGAATCGTCCCCTTCACTGATCTTACTGAGCGTAATAGGCAATAATGTAGACTCCAGCCGTGATCAGTGGAATCGTCTCCTTCACTGATGTTACTGAGCGTAACAGGCAATAATGTAGACTCCAACTGTGCTTAGTTGAATAATGTTCTATACTGGTCTGATTGAGCAAAATAACAAGTAATTCTGTAGACTCCAGTCGTTCTTATTGGAATCGTCTCCTTCACTGATCTTACTGAGCGTAATAGGCAATAATGTAGACTCCAGCCGTGATCAGTGGAATCGTCTCCTTCACTGATGTTACTGAGCGTAACAGGCAATAATGTAGACTCCAAATGTACTTAGTTGAATAATGTTCTATACTGGTCTGATTGAGCAAAAATAACAAGTAATTCTGTAGACTCCAGTCGTTCTTATTGGAATCGTCTCCTTCACTGATGTTTACTGAGCGTAACAGGCAATAATGTAGACTCCAACTGTGCTTAGATGAATCATGTTCTATATTAGTCTGATTGAGAGCACAATAACAAGCAATTCTTTAGACTCTAGTCGTTCTCAGTGGATTCGTGTCCTCCAATGAACTTCTCTCTCTCTCTCTCTCTCTCTCTCTCTCTCTCTCTCTCTCTCTATATATATATATAATATATATATATATATATATATATATATATATATATAATTAATACATATATATAGATAATAATATATATGAATGTATATTTAAGTATATATTATTGATCGAGAAGCAAGGAAAAACTACCCATGGAAAAACTGGAAAGACCAGAGTAAATAAAAATAGCTATAAAATAATATATACTTTACGAAATATATAATTGAATGAGACAACAAATAACTCAACATAGGCGTCTAAAATATAACACATTCGAACTAGAAGTTCTTATACCCTAAGTTTATATATATATATATATATATATATATATATATATATATATATATATATAATATATATATATATAACATATATAACTCTGTGGTGTAATGGTAGCACATTCACCCGGCAAGTGAGAGATCCGTGTTCGACTCCCGGTGGAGCAAGTACTTTTTGCGATTTAATGTTTATTGAAATTATATAAGGAAATTGCCATTTATACAATTTAATGTAAATATATGTGTGTATATATATATAATATTTCTATTGGGATAATAAAGGATTTACTAAAGGGATACCAGATATTGGTACTTGTACAGTCATCATAACATAAACTTAAGTATAAATGAAACTGAGTAAGTGTCGCATTTATATTTACATAGCCCGAGGCTCACACACACGCGAATACTCCAGTACCACAGTGGGCTGTCGTGTTCGTGTTCGTTATTTTCATACGAGATACATGCTACAACATGCAGTACGAGAGTTGAATTTGTAACGATAATTACCAGCTTTTGTATTTATATCATATAAAGTTTCCTGTTAGTACAATTCGTACACTAACCATTCACAAAGTTATTATATAGAAATTAAATTTGGATTTTTCCGTACAATTGCTTTTAATCCATAATACTAAATATTTACGTTTTAAGTTCTACTGTCTGAGCATTTCCTTAGGTAAACATCTAACCTAACAAATAACTACTATCTAGCTATAACCACATCACACCAGTGTGTTATGACACGAAAAAGTCATGAATTACTACCAACATGTTGTTGGCAATTGATCCATCCAAAATATTTTGATCGGATCCTGCATTGATAAAGACAGATCTTTTATAAAAAGGATTTCCTTGAATGACCAATGTCACAAAATAAAATAATTTAAATAAATAAAAATATAGTTTTTATGTCAACCATCAAAAACATTGAAATGAATCGTTGTCTACTCACTCTTGTACAAACAAATTATTACAGTCTTTCCAGAAGCATTGTTCTTTACTTAAACCTGTTATATGTGACAGTAAAATGCTTTTAATGAAATATTTACCTGGAAAATTTCGTATTGCACTACAAACAAAAAATCGCAATCTTATCAATAGAATACTTTAATTAATTGATACATAAAACACAAATAAAAATATAATAATTAATAAAAAACTTGAATTATTGTATACCTCATTGCATAAATGCTTGTCATTACATTTATTTATAAGTCTACAAAGAAAGAACAGTTAAACTCATCATGGGTAACTCAGAGGATCTTAAAATTATGTATATATAAATGATAACTAGATAGTGCCCGCAGCACTCGACAGCTCTTCGCTATGCGCATTTTATAAGAAATATTTTAAAATAATAAATAATGCCTTTCAAGATAAGGAAAAAGTAAATGACGGGATTATATTGGATACGGAAAGTAAACCCAGAACAACGTGTAACGTTGTTAAAAGCCGGAGTGGAGTGCTTACATTGAAAGAGAATAAAGGCTTAATACCAACTTAAACAAATTGATGTTTATAATTAATTTAAACCGTCTCTAATGATTTTCATGTGGAGCTGCGCATTTTATTCCGTGGAAGAATTCATATATTCCTAACATCTACATGTAAATATTACTGTTATTCAGTAAAAAAAATGTATTAACATAAATTTAATATAGTATTAAATTTGAAACCATTTGAATGATTTGGTTTATTGAACTGTAAAATAATGTGTTCTGAGCTTAATTTTAAACCAACATGACGCATAATATTTAATCCATGTTTAATTTAATTGTGAATATTCTGTAATGGATAAGTAATAATACATAATGATTACAATGCATTAAGTAAATTTATACATTCATTTTCTTTTTGACGTGACAACGTCTTAAATTAGGTTGCGGCTCGGAGTCACTCATGATAAAAAGTGTAACGCCCGGTAACGTTACGATGCCCGTCCAGTGGGTCCGCCGCACGGGATCCGCACGGGATAAAGCAGATAACTGTGGGTCCGCCGCACGGGATAAAGCAGATAACTATGTTTATTCGTGAAAATGTGGAGTGCTTAGATTCGTCATTTACAACAACTACAACAATAAAGGTAAATAATTGTACACTGATATTTCATTATCGTAAACTATGATTGATTGATTAATTGTTAGATTGACACAAAGGTTGAGAAACTGAGTTTATAGGTTATGTCATACTATTGACAAATGTTGATAGTGTTAAGTAAAATTATTAGTTTAAATCACTCTGCAATCAATCGTAATTCAGTCGATTGAGAAGAAACAGCGCGTATTGCTAGTCAAACATTTAAAATAACAAAATATTCTACCGAGAAAAAGACGTTGTCACGTAAAATCTTCGCCCGTAAAACCGACTTTACAGGCAACCATAATTTTTTTTTATTAGTAATTGAGTAGGCTAATGTTACAATAAAAATGGAGGTAAATTTAGGCTGTTTTGAGATAATTGAATGTTACACATCGACAATATATACATCATCACTAACAGTACGCTAATACATGATACTTTAAACTTTTTTTATTACAACCTATGGTTTAACTTTGCAGTTTAACACACGTATTACTTTCCTTCAAAGAATTTTAATTGTACTTTAAAGTTCGTTTGTTTTAAATTAAATTAAAACAGCGCAAACACGACCCTTTCCAGTTCAAATTACACTTAATTGTTTCTTTAACTAATGAATCTACTATTCTGGGCCTTGTTGAGCTAATTAGGATGATACTAAGGACATACAATTGTTTTAATTCTAAAAAAATCCTGAAGCTTTTCTTTGTCAATAAAGTTATCGCCTTTTTCGCACTTGTTTAATCTATTTTCATTCTGTTCTATAGACAAACTATCGCTTGTGCCATTTATTTAACGATATACGCAGACGATATTAATGTTATTCTTTCTTATCAATAGAATTAACTTATCGAAATTTTAAAATCATTATTTTACATGCAAAAGAGTTTAGATGTATGAATATCCTTATAACTACGTGTTCCAAAAACAGCGAAAAGTATTATAATTAATAATTAAATTCTTAAAACGTAATAAAAAAAATGTCCCTATTAGTTATTAGATGGAGATGCGTGCTGGAAGTGGATAAAATTAAAATTTTTTTTGGATCTTTTTTTATCGAATACTCAAAGTTAGTTATAAACAGGTTTAAATGACGTAGAAGAGCCGTTTTTTAGTCGAAAAACGAGGATAGAGACACTATGATATGAATGATATTTGTTTTTATTATAATATATGACGTTCAGACTTTATATGAAAGATAAGAAGAGCAAGTATAAAGTACATGAACATAATCACGTCTAAAAGGTAGAGCTCTCATAAATCAATAATCGTGTAAATAAATTCAGGATATGCGCTAAGTTTTTTAGAAACAAAGCCACGAATAATTGTTCACATAATGAAAAAATGTGAACCTCTTCATGTAGATTACACTGGGTGGCTTCTGAGTCAACCTCCCAGATCCCTTTTGTAGCTTAAATGACCCTGATGTCTAAACGATGCAGTACGAAAATAATAAAGACCTCCTTGATTGCCGAGAATACGTTTCGAAAGCCTTTGTTACCCTGTAGATGCTGTTGCTCTGAATGATACTGACAGTTTAGCAAGTACGCTACTAAATATTATTGCCACGATACTCTATTGTTTCGGGCTTACTGGATGTGTTTAGACTGACGTGGACTCTAGATTTTAGGAGTCAAGTCCGCGAAGATTTCAGGTTTCATCACTGCACTCAACAGATAATGAAATGGATTTAAACTTAACATTATTAGTTTGGTTGTTATCATATATGATTTGTTTGATCTAAAAATATACAAATATTACTATATGTTCACTTTATTCCAATTAGCTGTCAAAGTTTTAGATTTGTTTTCCATCCGAGAAAGAGATCGAATTGCATATCGTCTGAATTAACGATGGCATCCTATTAATAATTATTGTGTAGTGTAATTGTTATTTATTTTTTATAGGAAATAAAATATCTGGTACCGATATTCCCGTGATATAAACCAACGATTATTCATATCAAAATCACATTCCTAAGTTAGATGAGAGAACTATTAACTAGAATTGTTATTGAATTTGTATAGTTCAATCACGGATTTTTAACGAGTTCTTGTAAGTAGGGATGTTCTTGATCTCTTAGGAAGAGATCTAACAAACTATACTTAGTATTTATTTTGGAGTGACATAACGTTTTGTACGGTAAAGTTGAGGGAGGGTGGATGCTGCCTCCTCTAATAATCCACGAGAAAGGATTTTGGTATTATTGTCAGCTATGTCCCCTTGGAAGATGGGGAAGCCAGTTCTCCAGCCAAAGCGGGTTAGCAGTAGCCCCGCCATCTCCAACAGTCATCTCCCGCAATAAACTTGACCTATCGATCCACCCTTACACCCCCAAAATTTCGACATATGCGGTAGGTAAGGTTGAACTAGAAGGTATAAACCAGACATAGGTAAACATTTCTGGGATTATAAGTTGGGCTGGCTTTAAAATTATTCAGTGTGATCGTATAGTATCAAATACCAGAGGCCAACATGATGCGTGGTTAATAAATCTGTTGGCATAATACAAAAAATCAGTTACTTGCATTGTATTTAACATGATGAATTTTATCATAGCCTTGTATCGCTTTACCACTTATATATATACATAATAACAGAATACCCGTGCTTCGCTACGGGAAAATTATTGGAAAATTATTGATGAATCTTACTGCAGGACTTCAGGAGTTCTATAAATGCAAATTAATTAAATGAGTTTTTCATATTACTAACTCGCCGTTTTTCTCATTACCCTTGCTTCAATGTTTTCAACTCCTCCTTTTTAAATTTTCTTGTAATAATTTTACCTAACTCTATACTTTAACAGTCACAGGATTATATCACAACAGTTATTAAATCATAAGCTGGATTGCTTACGGAATTTACAATACTTCTTTGGAGACAACATTCTTCTTCGTTTTCCACGAGGCTGAAGGATAGTTAAACTATCAGCAGAGCTAACTCGTGAGCAAGCGACTTATAACTGGCCACGAGAGAAGCAGTCCTTCCCTTAGATCAACACCGGCCATTTTTAAGGACTGCCCTTGCGATTTATTTATCGCATAGCAAAGTAGAGTTTGACAAGGAACTGTAGTCTTTTAAGCTGAAAATAGTAATCCGATGGAATTAAGGGAATGCGTGGGATAAAAACCTCTTCCCCCTGGCCACATCCAGTGTATATTACGGCTTATATAACGTGTCTGCGCAACGCTTTGATTTGTAGCCTAGTTCCGTTGCAGAGCTTAGGTGGAACCAGGTTCCTAAGCGACATTATTGGAACTCCAACTTTTGAGGTAAATATGATGTGGTGGAATGCCTGGAGGATTAAGCGTGTACAAGAACTCTACTGGGCATTGTACCGCATCTTCTATTTCCACCACAGAGTCCACCGACTGGTAATTGACAATCTCAGATGGCAGTTTTTCCAATAATAGGTTATTAATACTTTCAGCAGTGTCGTTTTTAGGTTATTAACAGAGTCGAGCAGCACGGAGAGGCTCTTCCATGAATGAGTTGTCATCTGAGCCATCCTGTCGTACCTCCACCCCACACCACCCCCCTGTCAGACCACTGGTTGTGTTCAAAAGTCACCTTTGATTTGGTCCGCTCTGTTAAAATGAGACTTCCTTGCCATTTAATTTGGTACCTTTATGAAAACCAGGTTTATTAAGCATTTATAGTATTTATAGATTATAGAAAGGTAAATTTCAATAGTAAACTGTGTAAAGGTCGTGAATGAGAGCATTGTTATTGGACGGTTTTTTAAACAAATAGTAATAAGCTATGACTTATTTCTTAGTACTTTATATATTATCGAATGAATCTAATTTATTCCAATACAGATGTCAATTTCATAATGCAATGAGCCCAGACAAATTTATTTTCAGAGGGTATAAAGTAGCGTATATTAACAGAGCGTATCGGGCGAACATGATTATTTTGCCACGCTTATTGATATTGTACAACATAATTAAAATCCAAGAACCCTGATGAGCTTACTTTCAGAGGGCAAAAAGTACAACATTCAAATAGAGCCTATTCAACTAACGTTTTATTTGGCAGCATTCAGTGATCTACGTCAACATAAATAGCATTCTTATTAACACATTTTCTAAAATTTCCCATGGATTCCTATTTATTCTAGTATATTTTAAATTTGCATGGTAAAAAATAGCCACACCAATATTATCCAACTAACGTTTATTTGGTTACTTTTAGCGATGTTTTACAACACTAATATTGCCTTTCATAAGTATTTATTTAAACTTTTACTGTAGTATACTGTTTATTTTAGTAGGTTTTACAGTTACAAACTCGAGAAATAACTATAAAAGTACTTTGGGAGTGCTCAAAGTGGCTAAATTGAGTCCAAAAATTCGTTTGCACACTATCCACGTTTAAAACACGTAAAAGACGAATTTTTGAAAACCCAGCGTTATTGCACATCTAAATCATAAGTACGACCACCATGCTAAATTTCAGGATTCTGGGTCTTGTCGTTGTTGAGATAGAGCGATGAGTGAGTGAGTGAATGAGTGAGTGAGTGGATCAGTTAGTGGTATTTTGATTTTATAGGTATCTATCTATCTATCTATATATATATATATATATATATATATTTACCTATACAAGTTGTATATATATATATATATATATATATATATATATATATTTACTATACAAGTTGTATATATATAAAACATAAATGAGACAATTTGTCTTAAAAAATTGTTCTAACCAATTATTTTATAATGCGACTTGCATCTATTCCTATACTTAAACCTAAATTTTAAATTTAATAGGTTATATCTATATTAATCGTTTGGGTAATAAATTTAACAACTTGAAAACGAACACATTATTTTAAATATTAAAAAATCTATTATTAGTTCATTTGTAAATAGTGGGTGGAAGCGCATTATACTCCTGGGGTCCAAAGTACGGGAAAGATTTCTTTGTTACCTCCAGCCTTTGACGCAGAAGTTTTAGTATGTCATCGTGTTGGGCGAGCCATTGGATAATACTCTAATTTTAGTAATTAACAATCCAAGCGCATGTAAAATAGTAAGTATGATATGCCATTATTATCTGTAATATTAATTATAATCAGTCACAACGAACATTTTAGTTTTATAGACATTATTATTAAATACAGTCATGGTTTAAAAATATATTGTGTATTATTTCTCCTAAGCACTAATAATTTTTTATCCGAAAAGACGTTCAAAATATCGATGCAATGATGTCGATCCATACCTAGAGTAGTTTGCTATAAATGGGAGGAATCTGGCACACAACATTTTCATATAAGTTGTTACAATTATCATATTGTGCACAGTCAAAAGCTTTTTAAGGTTATTGAACATAATCTTTTCGTTAAGTAAAACAACGCCACATTTTATTTTCCTTTTTATTCTTAGATCTCTTATCAATTGAATTTTTGTTCATCCAGATAGTTCTGTATTCTGAATTAAATAACTTAAAAAAGTTTCGTTACACATAAAAAAGATACTTTTTGAACACCGAATTGAAATTCAGCGTTGGTGGTAAATGGACTAGGATAATCCATTTAAGATATTAGATTAATTTAGCTTATATTTTTAAAAAAGGACTCTCTTCACTAGATGCAACTTCCAAACAGAAACAGCCACCAGTAGAAGGTTAGAGGTGTTTCCGTTCGTAATTTCCGAAAAAAAGAAACATTTACAAGTTTTGGAAAAATTCAAATAATTACCGGACTTTTATAAATAATGATGATTTAAAATTATCATCACTATTAACTCACTTATTTTTCATTGAAATACCTTAGGATTGTTGTGAAATATATGACGAGAAATCCCTGAAAACGTTGTTTAATAATAGCTCTGGGTATTATTTAAATCACTATCCTGTGTACGTTTACAGACTCAGGATTAAAATAATTTGAGAGCTAAAGTGAAATATCACGTTTAAAAATAAAAAAATAACTCAAGGAAAAAATTTAAGTTAGATAGGAAAGCATTGTCATCACTGTTCATAATATTAACTATAACATTCCATTATCACTAAATTACCAGTGTATGGTGTGTCGTAGTAAAGTACGCTATCGAATGGTGTAAGATACAAACTGTAAAAATCCAACACCAAATGCAATCTGGCTCTGCCCGTACAAGATATATATCTCTTGAATATTTCATCAATATCAGGGGCTCGTTGGCAAACATTTTCGTGTACGGCGAGTCATCTAAGCATTCAAAAACTGTTTTTTAGAGTAAATATAACCTAAAAAATATATCGTAATTAAAATTTTTTATCAAGAACTTTCTAGCTATGGTAAATACATACATTCATAAATGCCAATATTCAGAAATCTTACCTTTACTTTGAGATATCCCTAAGCGGATCTTTAACAGGCTGATAGATGAAACTAGATAACGTTTTAGATTATTTTAATCCAACTTAGAATTTTTTTTAATTAACACATAGTTATTATAAACTACATTATTTTAAATACCAAGTTCCGTAAGTAGACAGTGGTCTTAAAAAACTGTAGCTATACTGTGTATAGAGCAATGCAGATCATAATTAATAAACTCGATGGTTTGTGAAAACATATTGTCGTTGTTAATTACATGAGGCAACATTCATTTACCACTAGTTGTCCTCAATATTGCGATTGATCTACCATAAATAAAACAATGGTTTATTTTCCTCTATTAAGTCGAATATTGTAACATCCGCAGTCAACGTACAACAAAAATTTATTATTTGCAATGAGTTGTCAAGGAAAATGTTCTTCTTCAGCTAATTAGGCAAATTTTAATTATTTTAAACTGAAAGAAATATAAAATATAATTTGAAAAATTTATCTCAGTATACCAAAATAACAAATTATTAAATTTTTTACATGTAGCCCACACATTGTGTGCTTTATACATATGAACGAACTGCAGGGGTATAATTGTATTACGTAATATTTACGAAAAACATTACAATTTAAGGACAATCCTAGCTATTGTAACAAGCTTCGCTCATCCCACGCAAGTAATTCAGGACGATAAACACACCGTGGAACAACAATCAGACCCAAATAGTTCACTTCCGTTTGTTAATGATGAATCCTCATATCCGCATGCAGTTAATTTTCAGAGCTGCCATTTCTATGTAAAACCTGAAAAGTTGTTATTGTAAAATTTTTTATAATATTCTTTTAAAAATATTTGTTGAGAACGTGTTTTCAACTATATTAATTTCTGTAATATTGCATAGTATTTAAAAAAAACAACCCTCCATTATGGAGTTAATATTTAGCAGTGTCGTAAACACATCTTTTACATTGGACTTTAAATAAGTTGTATTTATCTGACATTAAAAAAAGATAAAATATTAGGTTAAATGGTAACCTATTTTGCTGAATTCTTGCTGATAGCCCATAATAAGAGTTAATAAGCTAAAATACCGTATTTGTTTTTGTTCAGGAAAGACATTTATTAAATAGAAAGCGAAACGATTAGTTGGATTTCTAGTGTACCGAATGACGATAACACATGGGAGTGGTGACTTCTGAGGTCGTAGTAATAAATACTCGAATTGCAAAGTTTACTTATAAGTTCAATTTAAATAATGAAACTTACAAGCACCACTTTTAGTTAGTAAATTAAATGTATGCCTTGCCACGTTGCTGCCAATTAGAGTAGAAGAACTAAAAATGTATATCTGATAGGTGGGCCTAAAACATCCATGTTCTATGTAATTATGCCTACGATATTTTACTTTATTAAACTTTAAGATTTTACTTCCCTTCGCAATAGTAGAATCACATATTGGCGTCGGCGTCTTGGCACGAGACATTGAAGCTGTAGTCTAAGAAGGGTTATTTCTAATCGGTAATTACTAGAAGAGGAGTAGAAGTTATGAAAGTGGTAGCCATCTACTCAAATAATACGTGAGCTCACCTAGAACAAATTCGCGACGGTATTAGCCATTTAATGGTACAAAAAACTTATTAGAACAACGTGCTCGTCAGAAGTACGACGCCACAACTCGTATCTATTTCAATCAAGCAAATAAAAGATCTTCAAGGGTAAGTTACTTTACTATTTACAACTTTACTTTACGTTACAATAATTTTTATATGTTTAGCATCAAATTGCTAATTTAATAATACGAAAATATAAATTTTACTTACGGACATAGCGCGCGAGGTGAAATCGGTCACGTAGTTGGGCTGCTACGAAGGGTTACAATAAAATATTCATAAGCGTGCCAATTAGGTAGTTAGTCCGTCGATAATTTAGTTCCGGAACATTGGATAAAAAATAATATTAAGTTGTACTGGCTAACTAGGTTGTGAAGTGTTGCATTATATAAAATGGAACTAACTAACGGTACACTAGTGTAGTATAAACTTGAACTTAGCTTATGTAATTATATTCAGTTATGCATCAACAATCTATATTCATAAATTTAACTGTGTAAGAGTATTACAAATTATTTAAGACCAGTGGATTGTTATCATAGTGTTACATTTGTATACTAAATTTCTATATTAACCTTTGTTCTAGTGATTCTAAAGCTATGAAATTATCATTTATATACATAATACCAAACTAGATGAACTATTTACAGAGGAAACTTTCTTTACAATCGATATTAAAAGGTATGCTAAACTAACACCACAGCTATCTGGTAGCTGTTGACGGATCAGTAACCTGTATGAGGGTAGTGAGGCGTCATGGCGATATCAGTTATCAATAACCAACGATCATCAGTCCACTGCCTGTGAATATCACTGCCTTACTTTGAAATTTTCACACGCTGCACGCAGAGTAGTCCAAAAGTTCTAAACTCCAAACACTGCTCATGAATCAGTAGCCTGGATGAAGGTGGTTAGGTGTTATTACGATATCAGTTCTCAATACATTATCAGTGTAATGTTTGTGAGTACTGATCTAACTTGGTACGTTTTATAGAATACGGTTCGGTGGTTTGAACTTCCTGCATTCTCATAACCGATAAGAAACTACCTTCGGTTCTGTTCTTCAATTTATCTCAGAGGCAAAAGTAACTCACCAATCCATCTTTCTCTTAGAGTCTAAAAAGCCAAAGTTGCTATGTAAATGAGTTATTTCCCTTGCTTGGGGAGCTATGTTTGGAATGATTGGGTTCATTCAAATCGAACACAGATTCGACAGAGATTGACTCCTGAAATCTGGAATCCCTATCTGTCCGAAGAGATTAATAAAAATCTGGCAATCAAAGAAGGTCAAGACAAACTCGTCATCAGAGACACTTTGACTACAAAGGAGCTTAAAAATTTATTTAATAACATTTATTAAACGTTCTGCTTTATATGTAGTAACTAATTCAAGTCCATTAGTGATAATTCAAATATTCCACAGTGTATCAAAACATTCTAGATATTTTTATTGTATATGTCATTAAAACAGGTATATTAAAGGGTACAAGTACTTTAATAAGGTGAAATATTTATATTTTATGCAGTTTGTCACTTTATTATGCATATTTATTTAAATTATTTGATAAAAAGCTAGTTATACACGTGCATATTTGAAATTATGCATTGACCGTATAAAACATAAACTTTATTTTTCCGGTTGCATTAATAAAAAACTAAAAAAATCACTAGTGTTATTTATTTTCTCATAACATGCCCAAATAGACAAACTTAAACATCGTATAAATACCTGAGTCAATCCTATGGGAGAAACAGACACTCCCTCCTCTTTGCAGATTGCGTAATATCCCTGCCCTAGGTTTGTCCAGCATCCTACCTTTCAGTGAAGGGTGTCTCACTGACCATCTCAATATTTGAAGAACCGCTTTCAGGACTACCGGAGGGATAAACCGAAGAGAAAATTTTGTTAAATAATTGAACATATAATTTTCTAATTGTTAAATAACTTTTAATAACTTGTATATTTAAAACCATGTTACACGGGTTAGTTTATTACATGTAACAGACTCATTTAAAGAGAAAATAAAATATACAAATATACAAGTACATACTTGGTACTGAGAATTCTACTTAAGTAAAAAAAATCAGCTACTCCCAATATAAGGCGAAAATCCTTACTACTTTTACATAAAAATAATCATACATCATAAGTTTGCACTATTGGAGTCTTCCTGTTTTTCAGACCTACATTTCTAGAAAAGAATGGCTCGTTAATTTATGTTACTGTTTATTCCGCTGTTTTTCGTTAAGCTACTCTAAAATTCAAAATCAAAACCTCAAGGAAGCCAATCAGTTTAATTATCTCAGTAGCAAAGGTTCATAGCTTTATTCATAAAGATGATTATTAACGTTGTTTTAATAATATAAAGATACACTTTAAGCAATGTATTTGCAATGCATTTGATGGTTTTGATTCTTTATTAGTGCAATCTGGAATAAAATCTATAGGGCAACGTTGTCTTTGGTATTAGCATTCCACTACTGGTGTGTTTAATATTTTACAAAATTAAAGCGTTGAACAACATTTTCAGCCTCTTTTATGAAAAAGCAGAGGAGGTTTAAATATGTTACAAGCTTTTTAAAACTATTTATAATGATACTGTAAAATATCTTAATTAAAAAAAATTCTAAAAAGTTCCAAGAAAATATTCTATTCTTTCTCAAATTCACAGTTGTCAAACCCAAAGGGCGTAGCCTTCTTATTGAAAATATTTATAATGGAATATGATTGAGCCATGTGATACTTTTAAATGGGAGTAAACAAGAAATGTACGAATTATTTCAGTTTAAAAGGTTAAGATAATCTAAAATTGATTAAATGTTGATTGTTTGTATTTTACATTATTTTTGTGTAAAAATATTTACATATACATGGAAACCGTAGACTCCCATCTGTTTAAATAAAGTCTACGATATTTTGAGTGTCATAATTATAGTTGGCCCTTTTGTCCCGGTGAATAACATATATAACATACGTACAACTGAAAAGTAGTTGGCCCGTTCAAGAAAATACGTATTTAAATTTTTTACATCTATTTGGGATCAAAGGCGTCTACTACCAGCTTCTTCGGTCTATGATACTAGTTTCCGATGCCATATTTAGAGTTTATCTTTTTGGCCTAATGAAGAAAATGTATCATACGACTAAAAAGTCACAACTGTCAAATTTGTTTGATTCGGCTGTTAAAAATTTATTCAGGTCTAACTTATTTGCGGATCTACACTTGATATACTTGGGTTTATGTTGCCGCACTGACCAAAATCACAGGTAAACAGTTCCCGGGTTTAGCGATTAGTAACACATTTTTCGAGTAATTATTATATAGTAGATGTATGGATTAGTTAATTAAAACGTAAATCATATAATGCAATGAGCACAGTTTCTGAATTACGCTTATTTAAGTACAGACAAGAGTAACTCAGTAAATTAGGTAAAGCGTCAGCAAATTTATATTCCTGCAAGCTTTGATCGGGAGATTAATTTAGCGTAAAATTTTAATAAAGGTAATATTCACTCTCACTTTACTGTTCAGTAAATAATGCAGTTTGTTTATATTGCAACTGATCGGGTTAAGCAGTGTTTATATCCATTTAAATAATACGAGTACGCTACATGTATCTGTTTATGACTTAAAGGTAGAAGAATAATTAAAATGTATAAATTGTGAACCTGTTATTGGTTAATTGCTCATTCACTACGAAAGTTTTTGGTTTTACCATTAACGCCTAGTTCTATTTTCTTGTTTAATTATTCACGACGAGTTAAACTTTAACGTCTCACTATTCACGGCCAGGTCGGATTTTACTTTTCTATTCATGACATATTTCCATAACTTGGCAGTGAGAGATTAATAAATTCCTAGGAAAATCAATTAAATGAAGGAGGTAAATACTTCATTCCAACAATGGTATTGGAACTATTGCTGCCGATAAATGAAGTTCCCATGGGTATGCGTAGCTTATAGATTAGCAGAACTAAATTGGCCTGAACCACTTAACAGTTTTGTTAACTATGATGGGCTAACTTACTAGTTGCACGATGCTTTATACTTCGGTATATACATTCATTCACTTTGTTCATATAAAATGATTGGATTCAGGAAAGTATTAGGTTGTCAATTTAGCTCTCATTTGAGATCTCTAGTAAGTACTCATGTAAGTATTGTGATATGTATTGCGACTTCTCACCCGGGTTAGGACTGCATTTTTGTGATCCCTACCTCTCGGATAAGAGAAAAGTGTCTTTTTTGTTTATCCGCACGATATCTCCAGAACTAACTGAAAATAGACAATATGGTGCATGAAGCTTCATTTTCATAAAGGTAATATAGAGTTCAAAAACGGAGTACTTCATTCCAAGAAATTTTGCTGAGGGATAGCGCACACTTTTATTTTGATCGTATGGTTAACCTCGATAGCAACGATAAAAGGGTAGATTAAATAAATTTGTAATCAAACTGAGTACCATTCTAATAATGAGTAATAATGAGTCATATTTATGCACAGTAAGCTTATAAAACTAATTGAGTTGAAAGTAAATATTAAAAGATTTTTAAAATATATATTTTCAGTGCACCCTTCCATTTTAGTACCCTTCCAAGCACACCAAACCTTTATTATCTGTGACACCTGCTATGGAGTGTCATATAATGAATGTGAATTATCACGTAGAAAGATGTCCAAAGAAAATACTGTCATTGAATATACATTTTCCATAAATCTTTATTTATACGTAGACAAGGATACATTCTTTCATCAATATGCAAGTGAAACCTTAGAATGTTCCTTAGCCTCATTGAACATTATGACTCAATATCCTGTTTTCTTTATCTCTGTTGATTTTTGGAGTGTGTGAATATTTGTTTCTGTATTATTGTTATAGTTCTGTCTACCTAACCGAAGGACACCTCGAGAGCGATATAAGCTACACGTTTGAAATTTCGCATGAAATTCCAGCAAAGCGTGTTACACGACATTTGTGATGTTCTCCATACCTCATATATGCCCTAAGACAGGATTGGTGGCACACTAAAAACTGTAACAGTCAAATTTTAGTTGGGTTTTGCAGAAAAATCAAACATATTTATAGATTTAAATGCTAACCTATTTTAATCTTTAAATGAAGATGTAGATTATTTGTAAGGACATATTATTGCCACAGAAAAACCAACATTTAATCCCTTGAACGTAGTAAGAGGTTGGTAACTGATTTCACACATTGTTGTGGTACATGTTATTTGTATCAAACACATGACAGGGCGGATAAATAAAATATTTAAGTGTGTAACGATAAAAACTATAAGTGGATAGTTGTTTGTGAGACGTTGCGAAAGTGGTATATGTATCTTTTTCAATGTTTCACCGATATTTCCCTCGATCGTTACATATAGGAATATTCAGTTTCTGTGCATACATGGCCAACGGGTTACACCAAAATTCAAAAATGTATAAAATTGACATTGTTAGTTTTTGGGGAAATTAAACTTTTGTCTCCGGTATTTAATATAATTACATGCTTCATAATAATTTTAATAATTTAAGTGTTTGCTTTTAATAAGAACGATATTGTTGTTAATGTGAATGAAATATATAGTAATAGTTGTATATATATAGTGTGTTTGCAATTGACACATAACACATTCGTCTGAGTTCGAAATCTCACAAGTATATATTTCAAAATAAAGTTATTATTTCTTAACCATGTCAAATGCCTAGATATTCAATTCCATCCTCTTACCAGCACAGAAAACTAAAAACGCTATTTAAAAAAAAAAAAAATAGTTTTTTATGTACCAATTATCGGTAGCAATGACACAGAAAATTTTCTCATTACATTCTCTTACACCTATCTATAATGCGGTATCTGACAACAATTCAACATAACTACCTACTAGAACAAAGAAGCCAACAGCAGCAGTTATATGACTAGTTACCACAATAACACTCGGTTACCACCCCTTTAGGCAGTTTGACCTTCCTCAAACACAAAATGTGTTTTTAAGTATTTCTTGATGATTCTACTATTATAATATGCGACGGCAAACTGTATTTGATTTAACGTAAAATATTCACGTCTCACTTGAATTATTTGATGAATAATGGTTCTGAATAAAATAAATACCTCATTAATTTGAGTTCATATGACATATTTCAAGTCGATAGTGTAATTCTAAGTGGTAAATTTAACCAATAGTGCATTTTTTTCATCATGACGATAGAGAGTTTATAAATTGAAAGTATCAATTAAAAGATACCTTAAAAGTTAAACCCAAAAATGAATAGGCAAGCGAGCTAATTATGTCATTACTCAGCAGGATGTGGTCACCTGTCCAGTAGCAGCATCAGTTCTTATTGACTCCTCAGTTATCATGCGATGGCCCCGCTGCCACTATTTCTCACATTATACAAATTTTGACGATATACGCATGTCAGCGAACACACGTGATAACATTTCCATGATTAAATCCACGTAACCCATGTACGCTAGTGATATGGTCATATTGAATGCCTTGTCTTCAAGTTAACTATGCGTGGTTTTGTAAACGGAACGTGCTGTTGTTAAATAATGAGTAATGTTAGGTTGAATTTGTATGAAAAAAATATTTGTATTAGTTGTCGAATGGTTCGATGATTACTACGATAATAATACTGTATACGAAATTATATTATTTAATTGTATGCTGTGCCGGACCACGATGAAAGTGTAACCTCTACATACAAAATTGGAACGATGCAATCAGGGTGGCATTCAACAGCTCGTTCGGAACTGGTAGTAAACCACAACACGTCGCGTTTGATGTCACATTCTGTACTAGAGTACCAGTCTCTTACGGTGTGATACCTAGTTTAAAAATTTTATTACAGTCTGTAATTTATTACATTTAGTTAATTTTAGATGTTTTAACGTTTGATTTGTTATAGTCTTAATCGTTACATAGTATTATACAACATTATTTAAACTCTTACCACAGAGAAATATTTACTTACGATTAAAGAATATAAAACTGAGCAAACAATACCAGTTCCCAAATACAAAATATACGTATAACCTTTGCAATAACATGTATATTATCTAGTTTAGTAAAGATTTATCAGTTACAGTTCAGGATGCCACTGTATTCAATGTAATTTTACTACACAATGTTTTATAAGCTCTGTTTAATGTTTATTTAAAATATGTATTGTCAATGACATAATTAAATTATTATTGTATGAAACAATCTTATATTTTTTTAAATTCAGATAATCAAGAATTACCACTTTATTACGTAATTCAAATCACTTTCAAATTACAATAGTGAGGATCTTATTGTATGTGCGATAATTAATAAAGTAGAATTATGTACCTTATATCAGCCAAACTCCTGAGTTTAAATATTGAATTTTGACATCATGATGAATTCCGTTGTCCCAGATTCACTGTAACACAAACAAACCCAGCTCAGTGGCTGATGAATTTGTACTGATGAAACAATGCAATTCCGTTGTCCAAGATTAACTACAAAACAAACAAACAGAGCTTAGTGGCTCGTGACTTTGTACTGATGAAATATTACAATTCCGTTGTCCCTGATTCACTGTAACACGAACAGTCCAATCTCAGTGGCTCGTGACTTTGTAATGATGAAACATTGCAATTCCGTTGTCCCAGATTCTCTGTAACACAAAGAAACCCAGCTCAGTGGCTGATGACTTTGTACTGATGAAACAATGCAATTCCGTTGTCCAAGATTAACTACAAAACAAACAAACAGAGCTTAGTGGCTCGTGACTTTGTACTGATGAAATATTACAATTCCGTTGTCCCTGATTCACTGTAACACGAACAGTCCAAGCTCAGTGGCTCGTGACTTTCTATTGATGAAACATTAAAGTTCTGTTGTCTCAGATATACTGTAAAACAAAAAACACCTGTTTTGTGGTTAGTAACGTTTGTATTAATAATATATTACAATTATGTTGTCTCAGATTAACTGCATAACAAACAAACACTGCTTTGTGGTTCATGATTTTGTATTAATAAGAAATTACAAACGTATAATTAATACATCTAAATAGTTTTATCTCAGAAAATATATAAAATATAATATAAATTTCAAATTTATCAAAATAATTAGACTATTTTTAAGTAATCATAAAGATGCAAAATAACTGCTTATACAAACAACCTGTATTTTCATATGTGCGGCTTATCCACGAGGCTTAGTATCCGCGGTAACCGCTCACATCAAAAACCTTTACATTTATAAATAAACTAAGAACCAAACTAATATATTTTAGGAAACCAAATTCTGGGATATTAATGTAAGCTTATTGTTTTATAACGTTCATAAACTACATTCTGAAACTAAATAACTAGCCTTTTATATATTTTAAAAATATTAAACAATAACACAATAAAAATATTATTGTGTACTTAAATTGTAAGAGGTTTGTTTACAATGCAGAAGTTTACCTGTTATAGCGGTAAGCGTTTAGGCGAGTATCAACAAGAATTAAAATTTTATAGATTTATAGCAGTGTTTTCTATCACGATATGTGAGTGCTATTTTTGTCTAGTTAAATAGTAAGAGGTTTGTTTACCATGCAGAAGTTTATTTGTTACGGCGCCAAACAAGAGACGACCAGGATGATAAGTTTAGAGATTTATAGAAGTGTTCTTTATAAATCTCAAACCCAATTTTTACAGCTTTTCCTCGGAGAATATGACTTTGTTATGTATTACTTAACGTATAATAATTATGTATAAAATAATATATTTATAAATCGTTATTTCAACAATAAATAACGTTGTTTTTTAGCCTCTTCACAAAAACCGTTGACGCCACGATAATCTGCATTATTTTCTCTCTATTGTATGAATATTTAGATTATGGGTTATAATTAAGCTCTTAAAGTATGGTAATTCTGTTAATGTAGTTGGATCTCTTGCGGTTTTTAATACTAAACTGTTTGTTTATTTAAAATGCTTTTAATTAAATATTTTATACCACGAAAATATTTATATCGACACTGCATAAAAGAACATAGTATCGAAAAATACAAATTTAAAAGTTTCAAAAATATATCGTACTATAATTCAAAACTGTTTATTAAAATAAAATAAATAATTAAATCAGACTGAAAAGGCTGTAGGCTAAGCTTGTAAACAAGATTTATCATAAACAGGATCTCAACAGTTTACCCACGGTAACCAACTAAGTAAACGTGTATTACTTTCAACCAAGACATTTAGTCATAGTTTTGATACAAAATAAAAATTGCTTAGGCTAAAAAGAAAAAAAATATTCAAAATAAAAAAAGTAGAATGTATTTACATTATTTTAAGAACAAAAAAGTGTGTATAGTTATATGGAAAAAACTAATAAATAACGTGCGTGATTATTTATAAACAATGTTAAGAAAATATCTACGCTTGTTTAATAATTATTCCGTCAATAAATATTTTAAGCTGATCAATTAGCATGTAGAAACCTTATCATTTAGCACCACAGAAAGAGTGAAAATATTAACACTGATTTCTTCGTCTGGCCTTATTATGCTGCTTGAGAAGTCCCTCTATAAATTACAAAGCAACATCGTCTTCTGTCTTACTCTACTGTCTCTTCTCGCTAACTGTAAGTATAAATCCTTCTTTCTTTACTTCTGCCGGCAAAGTTACCCTATTCTCTATCTACAATGTGCTCTAAGCGTGACAAATTAAAATATTTCCTTTATCGTCTAACTTTATTGTGGACCATGAGAAGTCGTCTAGATATTATACTGAAACATTATCTTGTGACTTTTACCGTGTTTTATTCCGCGAACTGTAAGGATAAAACCTCCTCCCTGTAATTATGCCGGTAATGTTACCGTATTCTCCAACTGCCTTGTGCTGTGAGAGTGACAATTTTGAACATTTTCTTCATACCCTAAGATTAGACTGAAAACTGCCCTATAAATTACAAAGACACACTGTCATCTATCTTTCTCTCGTGTCTTTATCACTAAGCGGGAGAGTCCTTATCTTTGAATTTGGACAAAGTTATTTAAAAAATATAATATTAAAAAGTATGTGTGGTAAAAAAACAAGCAAATACATTTTGATGACAATAACATTTATATGTCTTCGTTTAATATTGCTATTTTGAAACACGAAACAACAGATGAAACCTAAAAATATATTCTGACTACAATTATTTCTTTTTACTCTAATAAATATTGAAACTTTGTAAAAAGTTATGAGTACGAATAACGTTGCTAAAACCCTCATAATGAATAAGGGGGGGGGGGGGAATAAAAGGAATGATTTTATTCAACTGGAATCAATATATGTTACACAATTTGACAGCCTCTAGGTTATTGATATGGAGATACTGTATTTGAATGTTTTGTGACCAACTTATAGTAACATTAATATTATAAATTATTTTATAAAATGTGTCTTTTTTTATTAGTGTCTATTGAAATATTTTTTATTCGACCTAATTGAAATGTTGACCACCTTGATTTAAGTTTTTATTCACAGGCATATCTAATAATCGATATATTATAAATATAACTGTTACATCCGTAAACTTTTCTTAGATATTTCCTTAGTTTTATTAAATTAAAACTCAATCACTTTTTAATTCAGCTATTGAATATTAGCTACGTATTATGAGTTTGAATAATGCCACTTACTGCGTACTAATGTCGACTGATGTGACTGAAAAGGTTAAAATGATTTTACGTTCTCGCAGAATTTTACGACTACTTTCTCTTTACAGACATCAGAACTGTTTAGGATCAACATTGTACTCATGGAGTAAAAGTCGCAGTTAAACATCCCGCATTTTATCCTTATCTTTAGCACGAAAAACTTAAGAAAATATGACTTTGTTATATTATTTTAAAAATATTAAATAATCTGTATAGATATTCTTAAGGGTTTTAATACTGAAATAAAGTAAGATCATTTATATTTAGGTTTTTAAGTGTCGTACTGCAAATGAATTATACTACATCCCCTCCCTTTAATATGATATTCTACAAATTATAAACTGATATGGTATTTTGTTACTAGTTTCACATAATCACGGACTTAGGCCAGTATAATGTATTAGTCCTAATATCTATTAAAGGCTTTATATAAATACAAATAACTTTATTAGTAAACGTGTGTGTTTTAAGCGTATTGTTAATTTTTATTATATATCTCCAGTTGTGTAACGGTTTGTTTCAAACTTTTCATATACACCCTTCTCTGTTTGCGGTATGTTTATTTAAGACATGTTTTTATTCCCATGAAAGAAGGAAATAAAGACGCTTTATATAACCTATATCGTTAATTTGAGGTGAAATTCTTATCGAAAACATTTTAGTTTAGCTAAAAGTGTCTAGGGAATCTTATGCAATTTATCCTCTTACGCTTGTGTACATAACTTTCCTTATGAATGAAAGATTTAATTATATAATGCAAAAAGTTTAATTTATAGAATTTTTATGTTTTAAAGAAAATTTATAAATTATCATGTTTGTTCTATTATACAGCGTGTTCTTCTGTAGAGCCATCAGTGTGTTTGTGTGTTTTAGCTGGGAAGCAAACTAGGTGTAAACTTTTACTGCAAAGTCTAGTGAGTACAATCTATCTTAAGAATAATTTGTAAATGGCAACAGCTGGGAAAATTAAACTATGTAATTAAAGTCTTCTTTCTGGCGGGGTGGGTGTTGTTCACTCGTAAAATTTTAATTTACATTTCCACTTCATGAAACTCCGGTCCTAACCATTTTTTACCGTATGTAGCTAAGTATGTAAACGTGAAGAGTCAATTAGCTCTTCGTTTAGCAGACGTTAAGAACCAAAGCTTATGGAATTTAGTTATTTTTATGGCTTGACCTCTATGTATGAATGACTGAACTATGTCATTTGAGATGAAATTCTTATCGAAAACATTTTAGTTCCGCTAAAAGTTTCTAGGGAATCTTATGCACTTTATCCTCTTACGTTACTTTCCTTACAAATAAAAAATTTAATTATATATTGCAAAAAGTTTAATTTATAGAAGTTTTATGTTAAAAAAATATGTAAATTATCACGTTTGTTCCATTATAGTGTGTTCTTCTGTAGAACCATAAGTGTGTGTGTTTTAGCTGGGAAGCAAACTAGGTGTGGAATTTTACTGCAAAGCCTAATAAGTACATTTCTAACTTAGGAATAATTTATAAATGGCAACAGCTGGGAAAATTAAACTGTGTAGTTACAGTCTTCTTTCTGGCGGGATGAGTGTTGTTCACTCGTAAAATTTTAATTTACATTTGCACTTCATGAACTCCGGTCGTAACCAATTTTTACCGTATGTAGCAAAGTATATGAACGTGAAGAGTCAATTAGCTCTTCGTTTCGCAGATGTTAAGAACCAAAGCTTATGGAATTTAGTTGTTTTTATGGAATGACCTGTAGGTATGAATGACATAGTTCAATCTGTAATTACACATGCCATTTTATTATGTTTCTGTATTATAATTAGATATACACGTTGCTTAGGTATATGACTGTTGTCTGTATATATCTATATTATAGTATAGTCTCTATAAACTATTATAAATAATAATACTATTATATAATAGTAGATCTATGGATGTTTGTGTCTACGTATTAGTCACTCATGTAAAAATTACTGAACCGATTTTCCTGAAATTTTACATAAACATTCTTGGGGTACCTGGTTTTCTCATAGTCCAAATCGTATTGCAACAGTCCTTCAAAATTAGGCCCTACTGGTTCAAAAACTCACTTAACCATCTATTATCAATGAAATTTAATGACTTGACCTTATAATCAGAGATTAACTGTGTTTTACTCAACTGCCAAAGACGAAAAATAATAATATTAATTAAACCATCTTCATTAAAATGTCATAATCTATTACCTCTTACGTTTACTAACCAAAAAGCTAAGGGATTCAACTTCAGTCTCCTGTCAGACTTAAAGTTTATTGTTATTGAAACCGATGGAGCTGTTCAATAAAATATAATGAAATATTAGAGAGAAATTCCACAAAATTAAGTGATAATAATCAAAAGAGTATTACTCTTCTCCTTCAGTGCCCACCTTCAAACAATATTTTTTTCGGCTTTACAAAAGCATGAAAAGTTACTTTTAATACCAAATATCTCGAAACTTTAAACGATTATTGGCTTTATGTGTTTAAAAACCACCCCAGACAGGTACTAGTGAAAACAATATTCAATGAAGTATAAAGATTTCATCTTCTTATGATAACTAAAAAATGTGGTACTTCAGATAATATGATTAGTGGTCTAAAAGATCTGACCCGTAAAAATTAAAGTTTTTGATGGAAAAAGGACTGACTTTAAATAATGCTTTCCTACCTTAACCCTTAGCACGCCGTAGAACGGAATAATCCGCGATGTTTTTAGGTCTTATAACGCCGAAGACGAAATAATCCCGCCAATGGATAAAAATATATTTAATTACAGTTTTTGAATTTTATAAGCTTAATATATAAGCCATAGTACTAAGTAATGTACTGGCTTGACCAAATAATCCAGTTGCAGCTGTCAGCTGGCCGCAGTAGGTAAGCAATAAATTGTTTTGTTACTGGCAGCTGTTCTCCCTCTCCCGTCTGTACGCCGATGACGATACTATCCGCCATTACCGACTGTCAATGGAGCACGCATTGTGCCTTTGGGAAGTGTTCTTGAATTGTCATTCCTTATACATACAGTTGTAAAAATTTATTGTTACCATGTTTTCGGTGTTATAATCAAGTTTTTATTGTTTCTTTTCTGTTGTGTAATTATGGCTGATCAGCCAGACGATTCTGATTATGACGATTTTGTTGCTCGGGTTTTGAATGCTACGTTTTCTAGTGCTTATAATGATTTGGATGAAGATGATATTAGTGATATTCTTTTAAACAATTATACTGACAGTGACGATAATGAGGATGTTTTCATATTTTTCATCACATGTATAATTACTCTGTAACCTGAATTTGATTTTTATTTATATATTCCATTCTTATGAAAAAAATATAATTATTTTAATGCAAGTATTACATTATTGTAAATTTTTTTGTCTGTTATTAGTCATTAGGAATGAATAAAAAAATTAGCTTTAAGGAATTTTCATTTTCATTTTTTCACCTTAAATGAGCGTAATCTGAAAAAATGCTAAATTTAAATCGGCGTTCAAAGGGTTAAAACTGATAATAGGAAATTTTCTTTAGGTTATACTTAGAAAATGTTAGCATAATAAATAACAACTTATCTTATTAATTATTTAGTGCAGTTAAGTCTCTTTTACGTTGCATTAAAAAATTGGAACCATTGTTTTAGTGACGAATACTGTAATATTTTTTACTGTATACTATGACATATCCCTTTTAAAACAAATTATTTATTGTATATAGCTCTTATTTCACGTTTAACTTGTATATAGCCCGTTTAAAAAACCTTTTTACAGTGCAACCTCATGTTAATACCAGTGGATAAGAGAATTATATTTACAAGAATTCTGCACATATGTTTTTATTTCTATCTTAAAAATACAAATATTAATACTTGAAGGACTAAATTTAGGTAACCTATTTAACAAAACTAAAATAGCTAAAAAATAACTTTTTTCACTTACCCTGGTTTTATTTCAACTCTTCGTATAAGGCTAATTCCCTCCTTCCTTTTCTGATATGGGTCTGGATTGCAATATTGTCTCCCCCTCATTCTTAATTTTAATTTCTTTATTTCGAGTTTTTAACTCACGATGAAAGATTTGGAAATGTCACAGGACGGCCGGCTTTTGCATCGTTATGTGTTATAAAAACAGAATTCTTTGGCGTATTGAGATCTATCCTGTCTCTTCTTCAGGTATCAAAAATCAGTTTTTGTTTACTTAAGCCAATAATATGAGCCATCCCCTTATTTAATTCGTCACAAAAAGTTTTTTCTCTAGCTTACAGATTGATGTAATTTTCAGGATGTGTAGCGTTGGTGGTATGTAACACATAAAATATAAATAACTTAGTTTTTGCCATTTCTTAATATAAAATGTTTATCTATTTAACTCTACTTAACACGTTTTTGCTCTTTTGATACACCACACACACACACACACACACACACACACACACACACACACACACACACACACACACACACACACACACACACACACACACACACACACACACACACACACACACACACACACACACACACACACACACACACACACACACACACACACACACACACACACACACACACACACACACACACACACACACACCAGAGAGAGAGAGAGAGAGAGAGAAGAGAGAGAGAGAGAGAGAGAGAGAGAGGAGAGAGAGAGAGAGAGAGAGAGAACTGTAGATAAAGTTAATGATTTTGTACAAAGTAAAGCATTAGTTTATCGCTATATGAAAATTGAAAACCCTAATCCCTTGAGGTATCTCAACTCAATTAATTTAAACATATCGGCATCTCTACTCAATGTAAAGAACGGTGATTGCAGATGTGATAACTAGTGATTCCACAAATACATGAAAACTTATCGTTTATTCCTAGTATTTGAGTTTCATTTATTGTTAATAACCCATGAAGGAGCATTGATGAAAAATTCATTTCACATTTGATCTAATTATATGTGATTAAGAATCTATACAGAATTCCTGTCCCCATTTCCAGTTCATTTCTGGTACTTGATTTCATTTACTGCTAATAACCAACACAGAAGAACTGCTGAGAATTTCATTTCACAATTAATTATGCAAATCAAACATGTTTTAATTTTAAAAATAAACGAAAAGCCTGGCGCAAGGTCAAGTTTAATTCCCAGAATTAGAGTTTTATTTATTGCTAATAACCAATTCAGAAACAGCGCTTAAAATCCATTTCACAATGGAGCCAATTAAACATGTTTAGTTTGAGAATCTATACGAAATGCCTGGTGCCGTAACGAGTTTATTTCACTCGCTTCCCGTGACGCTTGACTTGACATTAATATGCATGAAACGTTTCTCCGATCCAATATAAGTAGATTACGAGCACAACAGCTGCACCTGACTTTTTTTCTATTAATTCTGTCCAGTCAAAATAAAGTATTTATGATATTTTCCAAAGCTTAATAAATACCTGTTAAATCATAACATGTACCATTAAGGTTTATGTAAGACAAATGTATGATTATTTATACAGTAACTTACAGTTTAATTTTTTATATTCAATTCATGCATCGAAACAATCTTTCATCTTCATCCAGGAACATCGGGTTCAAAACATGTTTGAGGTTAAAATTTGCAAATGATATCTTATTACAACATATGTCCAAAGATAGTATTGCGAGATTATGTAAACAACAAAGTCATTGACAAAGAAGAAAGTGAACCGGAACCAAACTAAACCTTGTGTCAAGTAATATTAGTTTTCTACACTTCGTAAAACCTCAAACGTCTAATTATAGGAACGTGGATTGTAATGTTTTTAGATGGCAGCCGCATTGTAATCAGAAAAGCTAACGGTTTATCATTTCAGCAAAATAAAAAAAATACGTTTTCATGAGTTGATTTTATACATGATGTTATTTTTATGATTTTTATTCTATGATGATTATTTCTTTGATGTTTATTCCTTTTTGTCATTTCAAACTCCGTTCGGTAATTTAATAAAATTTTAGAAGTGAATTTTACAGTTTCGGTTGTAATATTGTACACATATTTGGGAAATAAATCTATTCATTCATTCAAGTTTTCAAGAGTATAATGTAACTTTAAATAATATATAAAAAACAACCATCTTATACACAGCTATTTATTTAGAGGTCGCTTTTTATTTGTTTGTTAAAATATTTCTCAGTTAAAAAAAGTATATTTATACGTATGAAAATAAAATTATAAGATATTTTATGAGCGAATATAGATTATAACATTATACATAATATTATAAACCGGTTTTCAACTTAATTTCTTTATTTAATTCTTGTTCTTTTCGTAATAGTGTACCTTTATAATTTCTATTAAACTATTAAAATTGAGTTATAATAACTGGAAATTGCGAAGTTTAGTTGTAACCTACAAGCGCCTTGCGGCTTTTTAATACTGGTAAATTGTGTGATATGCAGTTAGTAGTCCCGAAATTTACAGCATTATAAGATGAAATAGCTTGGAATCTATACATTTCTTGGTTAAGGACGAAATGTTCAAAATGTTAAACATCAATCCTTTACTAGATAAGTACTCAATGTGATATAGCAATTCTGCGCTAGCTAAGGTTAACAACTGCTCGTTCCTCAAATCCTGTAGTAACAATATACTCAATGTTATATAGCGATTCTGAGCTGTCTGAGGTAAATAAATAAATATCAAACATTACTCTTGTACAAGTTTAGAACTCGATATAATATATCAATTCTGAGCTAGCTAAAGTAAAAAATGAATGTTAATCGTCAATCCTTATACTAGTTACGTACTCAATATAATATAAAAATTTTGAGCAAGCTAAGGTTATAAAGTTATAAGTTTAAGGTTGATATATGTTAAAAATCAATCTTGTACTAGATAAGTACTCAATGTGATATAGTTTTTCTGAGCTAGCTAAGGTTAACAACTGCTTGTTACACAAATCCTGTAGTAGCAATGCACTGAATATCGTATAGCAATTTCGAGCTATCTTAGGTAAACAACTAAATGTTCAAAATTAATCTTGTACAAGTTTAGAACTCGATATGATATATCAATTCTGAGCTAGCTAATGTAACAAAATCCTATACTTGTTACATACTCATTATTATATAGCAATTGGGAGCTATCTGAGGTAAACAACTGAATGTTATATATTAATCTTGTCCAAGTTTAGAACTCGATATGATATATCAATTCTGAGCTAGCTAAAGTAAAACAATGAATGTTAATCATCAATCCTATACTAGTTACGTACTCAATGTAATATAACAATTCTGAGCTAGTTAAGGTATACAACAATGGTGAAAACGAATCCTGTACGAGCTAAGTAGCAATAATAATATAGCAGTACTGAAATATCTAAGGTACACAACTGAATGTTAAACGTAAGTCGTTTACAAGCTAAGTACTCGACTAATACTTGCATTTCGTCGTGACATGGTTGACATTCTATTGCTCCTGATGATCGTCAATGGCCACCTACAGTGCCCCGAACTTCTTGCTGTTGTCGACTCAGAAATATAGTTATTACTAGATCCCACGAGCTTCTGAGTCGCAGGCTTTATTCAACATCATTATACTTCAATATTCCCTTGGCACGATTTGTCGACTGAAAACGATTTGTGTCACGATTTGTTACGTTTTGTGTGACCACTTCTGAGAAAGTGTCCCGCTAGACCAACGACGTGCTCTTGACTTTCTAGATGCTTAAGTGCGTCAGGTCTTCTTTCCTTATAGAAATGTAGTTTTTTATTTATCCTAAAAAGTTAAAATGATTTATATACTTATCTCTGTTATTTAATTTTCATATATTTAATTCTTTTGTTACTTATTTTTTAATTTAAATTTATTTAGTCTACTTATTTGATTTCTTATGTCAGTAACATACTGTTATTAGTAATATATAAGGCAAATGCATGACACATTTAATTGTGGTCTAAATTCAGGTTGGGAAGGTTATGCTAGGAAGAGTGCACACCTTGGAAAGGGGATATAGTGAGACTGTCGTAATCATGAATTCGTAATATAAACAAACATTATAGATAAATCAGACATACATCAAGTTAAGATTATCTTTGGTGAAACTCGTTAATGTAATGTACATTAATATTTTAATTCAGTTAAAATAACAACTAAATGTTAAAACAAAATTATAAACTAGATAATTGCCAAGGATTTGACCGCTGCTTAAAGCGTACACTGCACGGACTTTTAATTCACAATAATATTTCCCGCAAGTTTACAATATTGAGCAGTAAAGTTATCCCACCGATAATTCTTTCTTAATGTAATGAAATACTTTCTTGGTTCAACAAAGAATGAAATATTGTATATATTTAGTTAAACTTTATTGGAAATAGAAATATGTTTAATGATGTGCATAATTCCGTTTATACACTAACTTATTTACAGAGTAAATGGTAATAAGGCAGTTTTATATAAATTAAAAATATGTCTTTCAAAATACTGAACCGCAATCTCAAAGGAATTATTCTATCAGAAAATAGAGCATTTTTTAGTACTGAAAATTTACTGATGTTCAACAATGTAATTTTAACATGGTTCTTGCCCACAAAATGTGTTACACTAATTTTTTTAGCATTTTTTTAAATGTTCAATTAAATAAAACAAAAATTTCATTTTAAGCTGGTTTCATTAGTACAAATTTACCAGTTTTTATTACAATGAATAAAACTTATGAGTCACTTTCTCTGGTTACTTATGAATCTGTACTTGGTGTTTTCCAGTCAGCAGGAAGGTTTAAAGAGACAAAGGTCACTAGCCTATGAGAAACATTATTGTGTTATTAATCATCTGGTCTACAGGTTTCAGTTTGTTGAGCATGGAGCTTTCACTAGACAGGTCTAAGCTTGGGAATTACACATGGACAAAGGTCATCATTCCTGTCGAGTTAATCAGTGTCTCTGAAGCATTGCTGTCAACAAGTTATCTAATTACAGTAGTTCAGTTTTTATTTGGCATTTTAATGGAATTGTCTGAAAGAGAACGAATTACTCTGTTGATGATGCGAGGATATGGCGATCGTCAAAGATCTTATCGGGAAGTTTGTAATTTGTTTAATGACACTTTCCCAGAAAGGAATCCCATAAGTGTTTTCAACAATATCAAAAAACTATTGAGCGTTTTGAAATGACAGGGAGTGTACGTAATCGGTCAAAGTCGGGTAGGATACAATTTGCAACAGATGAAGAACATGCACTAGATGTTTTGCAAACATTTATTGAAGACCCACATACATCGCTCAGAAAAGCTGCACAGCAACATGATATGCACCCTATGTCTGTGAGTAAGATTTTGAAAATTAATAAATACAAACCATTTAAAGTTCATTTAGTCCAACAGTTAAGTGAGGATGATTACGACAGAAGAGTTGAGTTTTGTGAACTTGTGATGCGCAAATGTGATGACAATAGAGATTTTCTGACCAACATACTATTTTCTGATGAGGCAACTTTTTTCCTAAATGGCAATGTTAACAGGCACAATTGCCGTTACTGGGCTAGTGAAAAACCCACATTGGATTACTGAGTCCCATTCACAGCAAACCACAAAAAACTGAACGTATGGTGTGGAATTTTAGGTAACAAAATTGTTGGACCCTTTTTCATCAATGGAAATTTAAATGCCGAACTTTACTACAATATGCTCCAAAATGAAATAATCCCAGCTATTCAAATTGCATCAGGAGAATACTTTGATAATGTATGGTTTCAGCAGGATGGTGCTCCACCCCATTATGGGAGACAGGTAAGAGAGTATTTGGATTTAAGATTTTCCTCATAAATGGATTGGCCGAAGAGGAGAAATCGAATGGCCTCCAAGATCTCCGGATTTGTCACCAATCGATTATTTCCTATGGGGTCATTTAAAATCCAATGATTATAGAAGAAAGCCTCATAATTTGGAAGACCTAAGAAACAGGATTATAGAGGAGATTGCTTTGATAACTGAAGAAATGTTAGGCAACTCTGTCGAATCATTTTACACAAGATTGGCTCATTGTCAAACCGTAGAAGGAACACAGTTCGAACAATTGCTTTGACACCAAATGCAGGTAAAAGGTTTGTTGTAAAACTTTTCTAACAGCATACATTATTTTTTATTTGTAATAAGAAATAAATAACATAAATATTTCCATAATTGTACTGTAATAAAAACTGGCAAATTTGTGCTAATAGAACCAGCTTAAAATGAAATTTTTGTTTTATTTAATTGAACATTTAAAAAAATGCTAAAAAAATTAGTGTAACACATTTTGTGGCAAGAACCATGTTAAAAATTACATTGTTGAACATCAGTAAATTTTCAATACTAAAAATGCTCTATTTTCTGATAGAATAATTCCCTTGAGATGTGGTTTGTGGCATTCAATTCAGTAAGCTATTACCTTTAAAATTATGTATCACAAGGTATAGGCTTCCATTAAGAATATTCACGATACCCTCGGCAGGACGTCCCCCGTTGGTGTGACAGAACAAAACATTGTTCCAAAAAGTAGATGCCCAATCTCTATCACGATTGTAAGAGATTTCAAATTTATATTTAAATTATTAAAGGATATATTTGGGTGTTTCCAGACATAATATACACCCTGTATATATATAGGTGTATATATATATATATATATATATATATATATATATATATATAAGTAGATATGAATATGAGGGTTCTAGCGCACTTTTTGGAGTAAACAGAAAACCAACGGAAAATACTGTCTAAAGGATAATAAACGAATCTGTAAAAATCAAACAATAAACCGAATCTATTGCTTCTACTTTCTTAAGCTGTCAAATCTTCAAAATCTTTACTCTACAAAGTTAATTGTAACACAGTCTTTATCTTTAATAGTCTTCTTTCCAGTAAACAATCAAGTGGAATTCTCTTTTATTCAATTCTTTAATCTTTTTTTCATCCAAAACAGTCAAAAATCTGTTCGGCAAGTGTACTTTATAATCTTCTAACTCGGCAATTATAGTCATCCCAAATTTATCTTTCAGTTTCTCCAAATTCAAAATCTTATATTTCTTTTTTTCTTCTAATTCCATTAATTTCTTATACTCTTTGAATCTTAGTTCACCAACTTCATTCAGCTCCTTTAGTAGCTCCATTATTTAGTAGGAAGAAAATTTAGTAACAAAATTGAAAATCCAACATTTTTTAAATACAAAATCCCGGGGTTTTGACCCTAAAAACACGGTTTTTTAGGGTCAAAATCGCGCATCTTAATGTGCAAACACACTAGAGTTTTTTGAAAAATCCTTAAAATCTACTGAATTATTGCGGATTTTAACCATAAAAGTTGATTTTTTCCTTAATAAAAAAGATATTTTTACTAAATAGTGAAAATTGAAGCATTCAAAATTTTCCTTAATAAATGGCGGGTGACAAAATGTCATGTCCATTCTGCAAAAAAGAAATTTTAAGAAGAAACTTCGATCGACATTACAACTCAAAGATTCACTTAAAGAAACAAAGACATTTACTACAAGGAATTGAATCATTTTAAGACAATGGGCCAAAGAAAATCAAATTGACGATCACGAAAAGATGTTCAATATTGAACAATTACGAGAATTAAAGAGAAATTTCAAAGTTGAAAAGAAAAATCTCAATCTATTTAATGATGAAAAAATTAATTCAATCGCTGAAAAATTGGCTATCGAAACTAATGATAAAACAAAGTCTGAAATGATCGAAGAAATTGATAAACACGAATTTATGAACGCAGGATCATATATCGATTTACCACAAGAGATCAAGGTAAAGAAAGCTTGTGTAAATATAAAAAAATAAAGATGATTTTTGCTTTATTTACTCAATCAGATGTGCTATTGAAAAACCCGAAAGAGACTGTGAACGCGCAAAGCAATACAAAAAATTCGTGAACGATGAAATATTTTCTGGGTTCGACTATCCTATGTCTTTAAAAGATATACAATTATTTGAAAAACGAAGCAGTAAAACAAAGTATAATTATCCGAAAATGTCTGTAAATGTCTATAGTTTTGATGAAAAACTCAATATTGTTCCGTTGCAAATTTCAGAAGTTTATGACGCCAAATTAGAAATCAATTTATTGTATGTAAAACAAGATGAAAAATCTCATTATGTTTTGATAACAGATTTAAACAAACTTGTATTTTCTCATTAATCTAAGTGTAAAAATAAAAAATTTCTATGCAGAAGATGTTTAAGCCATTTCTACAAATCTGGAGATTTAACAGATCATTTAGAAATTTGCAAGCAACACGAAGTTTGTAAGCCAATTATGCCGTTTCCAGTCAAACAACAACATTTACTAATTATCAAAAGAAATTTTCTCATCCCTACGTTATTTATATGGATTTTGAGAGCATATTAGAAAAAATTCCGACATGCAAGAACAATCCACAAAGATCGATTACAACCAAGATTCAGAAGCACATTCCTTATGGTTTTACTCTATATTTAGTGTCAAATGTGACGAATCGCATGTATAAACCGATATGTTATCGAGCCGAAAATGAAGACGATTTGCCTAATGTTCCTGCAAAATTGTTTGAAGAACTTAATAAATTATCGAAATACATAGCTAAAAAGTATAATTCTAAGAACAAAAAACCTATGAAATTGACCGAAGAAGAAGAATTAGCGTACCCAAAAATTCTAGTGTTTGTCATATTTGTGAATGTGAGGGTTTTGATAATCAAACAAGAAAAAAAGTACGAGATCATTGTCATTTAACAGGTAAATTTAGAGGTTCAGCTCATTTATCTTGTAACTTGAATCTCAAATTTCCTCAAAATATTCCAGTTTTCTGTCACAATATGTCAAATTATGATACTCATTTGTACATAAAAGAGTTGGCAAAACAGTAATGGTAATGTTGATTTGATCGCAAACACCGATGAAAAAATACATAAATTATTCAGTAAATTCAGGATATGGGTATGAGTTTGAAGATGATAAACCAAGAAAGTTCATCAAGTTTTCTTTCGTAGATACGTTTCAGATTTATGGCATCGTCTATAGAAAAGTTAGCTAAAAACCTCAAAAAAGATGATTTCAAACATACAAATCATTTTATACAAGATGGTCTGAACGCAATTCTAGATAGACAACCAAATGACGAAGAAGAAATCTTTAAAATTCTATCTGGAAAAGGCATATTTCCTTACGAATTTATCGACAGTATTGAAAAACTTTGATTACACAGAAGAATTGAGAATTCAAGATTTCTATTCACTTTTGACAGACGAGAGCATATCTGAGAAAGATTTTCAACACTACTTAAATGTATGGAACAAATTAAAAGTAAAAAATCTAGGAAATTACTCTGATTTGTAATTATTATTACAAATGATTATTACAAATTATGATTGTAATTATCATCATTATCAACATGCTCTCTAACTGCTTGTTTCGTATTTTCATATTCTAGAATTTCTGCAAACATCTTTAGCTTTAAACCAAAATTCGTTATTTTTATCCACAATCGTAAAAATATGTTTGTTTTCAAATCTAAGTTGATTATTGAGCAGATCCACAACAGACTCTATTTAGATAGAAAAAATTTAACAAGCAATTTTTATTTGAGTATAAAGTCCTGATTCATTAATGAAAATAGTGTCAGGATGAAGATTTTGAAAGGGTCTATGGCATAGACTCTTGTAATTTATATATTTAAAGGCTATTTTCTCGTCATTATCAATATTATTTATGATAGCTTGTCTAGTATTTTCATATTCTAACACCTCTGCAACATCTTTCGCCTTAAACCAAAATTCATTATTTTCGTCAACAATTGTAAAGATATGTTTGCTTTTAAATCTAAGTTGATTATTGAGCAGGTCTACAACTGATTCATTTTAGATAGAAAAGAAATTTAACTAGTAATTTTTATTTCGAGAATAAAGGCCAGATTCATTGATAAAAACAGTGTCAGGATGAAGATTGTTAAGGGGCCATTCGAATAGCCCCTTGTTTTTTAAGTAAAAATATTGAATTTTGTCATCATCATCAACTCATTTTTATTCCTTTTTCAATCTTAAATATATTGTTGTTTTACTCTCATTATTTAATAAATTTCCCTCAGAGTCTTGTATAGTTAGAACGATTTTTGAATTCTTTTAATATTTTTTCTAATTGGAATATAGTCTATTTCATTCGGTTTTTCACTAATTTTTGATCCATAAGCAACATTTGGAAAAAAAGTGTACAAAATTTCAGATTCTTTGTGAAGATGTTCGGTATGATTTTCAAAACTAGGTTCAAACGAGATTACAATGTACTTCAATTACATCAAAACGGTCTAAATTTTGGCGTTTTATTTCCTAAATATACCTGATTTGGCTCAATAGTTTCTTGAACAAACCCTAATAAATCTACAATAATTGCTGAAAACATTATTCTTACTGGTGATTTTATTTGAATTTTATTAGAGAGATAATTTTTTTGCATTTCAAACTTGTTTTCGTCAAAGTTTAAAGATTTATCTGATGGTTTGAATGTTTTTAGATAATTTTTAAGGGAATTTTTTATTTGATCGAAAGTATAATATCCTTTGTTTAAACCATAATATTTTTGTTATGTTCTTCTCACTAAATCCTATACAATAAGGAGAACTTTCACTAATATTTATTACAAAATTGTCAGAATAAAAAAACCGCTTAAACCGATAAAATAATTTGATTCTTCCTCTAAATGAATAGGATGTTCCAAGTTTAAAAATAATTGAGAGCTTTCTGAAGTCAACTTGAACAGCTTCATTTTCGCTATTTAAATGGAGAAATTTTTAAAGCAAAAAGATCAGATAAAACTTCAAACGTTTGAAGAAAATAAGAAAGATCAACCAATCAGATTGTTAATTGTTGGTTCAAGTGGATGTGGAAAAACAACTTTATTATTGAATTTTATCTACAATAGGTTGATTCCTTATTCCAATTTGTATGTTTTTAGTAAAATCTTTAGAACAAGACGCCTATAAAAAATTACAAGAAAGATTGAAAATATTGAAAAAAACTTAAACAAAAAAATATCACATTTTTATAATGCTTCTGAGGACATAGTTCCGTTAAGCGAATGTAAACTAATTCGTTAATCGTTTTTGATGATTGTATTTTAGAAAATCAAGACGTTATTAAGGAATATTTTCGTAATGTCCCGTCACAAAAACATATCTTGTATCTATCTTTCCCAATGCTTTTCAAAGGTTGATAAAACAAGTTATAAGAAATAACCTGAATATGTTGTGTATTTTTAAGCAAGATGATCACTATTCGAGAAAGATTTATAACAATTATGTGGGATCTGATATGAGTTTTAACCACTTTATTGAGTTTATGTGATAAAATTTGGAAGGAAGACTACGGATTTTTAACTATTAATCTAACTTTGAAGCCTAAAAAATGGTAAATATCTGAATAAATTTTTCTAATATAAATGCTGCTCAGTGGTCTGACAAATCTACTTGATAAAAATATTTGTTTACAATTATTTTTATATTATCTTTAATTTTTTTTTACATTATGAAAATAACAGAAAAACGGTAAATCTGTTCACGTTCCACGTTCACGTTCCACGTTCACGTTCATGTTTCACGTTCATGTTTCACGTTCATGTTTCACGTTCGTGTTTACGTTTCACGTTCATGTTTTACGTTCGTGTTTACGTTTCACGTTCGTGTTTCACGTTCCAAGTTCACGTTCATGTTTCACGTTCATGTTTCACGTTCATGTTTCACGTTCGTGTTTACGTTTCACGTTCATGTTTTACGTTCGTGTTTACGTTTCACGTTCGTGTTTCACGTTCGTGTTTCACGTTCCACGTTCACGTTTTACGTTCCACGTTCACGTTTTTACGTTCCACGTTCACGTTTTTACGTTCCACGTTTCAAAATTTTCCTAAATAAATGGCGAACGTAACTTCTGAAGAAGCGAAAAAACTTGATCAAATCGAAAAGAAATCAATCAAAGAATTTAAAGAACAGATTCGAATGGATGAAGAAGAACAAGAACTTATTAAAAAAATTAATCAACCTGTAACTTCTGCAATAAAAAATGTTGAGGGCAAAATTGAAAATGTTTTTAAGCGATAATCAAAATTTAATGAATTTGGTTCCAGTTGTAACGACAATTTGCTGATATTTCGATTCCAGAATCTGAAGTAGAAGAGTTTGAATTGCCAAAATTACCATCTTCAACACCATTTAGACCTAGAATCATTGAAGACTCTACCATAGTTGAACCAATAAGTCCTGGAACAACGGATATAATAATTGGTAAAATTGGTAAAAAATTTCTTCCTAGAGTAAAAGATGATAAATTTGGTTTGTATTGGGATAAAAAAAAGAAAAGTTTTATGATTGGAAATTTACCAGTTAATTTTGAACATAATGATATAATTATTGAAGATAAAACATATAAAGGAACTCAGGGTTTATGGAGATTATTAACAGGCACTGAATGTTCCAAAAGACGGTTTATATTCTGAAGAAGACTTGAAAAATTATACTGAAATTTTATGGGAATCTGACTCAATTTACAAAAATAATGATCCATCTACTAAGAAGCCTATGTCAAGTAGAGGTAAAAAATATCTCAATTTGATTAAACCAATTTGGGAAAAAAGAATCGAAGGATCAGGTGTGAGAAAATACAGTGATAATAAGATTGAATACAGATATATCGACGATTTGACAAAACTCGATGGAATTATTAATTATATTTATGCTCAAGAGAAGGCTGGAAACAACAATTTTTTGAACGAAAAGAAAGCGATTAAAGATTTTATTTCGAACAAACTTGATGAAATGATTGAAAAACCTGATGGAATTAAATATTTAAAACGAGTTTTTGCCGGCAATAAGTTCATCTATGATTGAGGGTAGTGGACTTTTGAATGATTTTATCAACAATTTACCTTTTGAATTACACGTACCAACTTATCAGTATCTGGGGCCTGGCACAAAACTCGAAAAAAGACTAAAAAGAGGAGATACTGGTATAAATAAATTAGATCAAGCTGCTATGGAACACGATATTTTTTATGCAAAACATAGAGACACAAATTCCAGACATATCGCAGATAAAGTTTTGCAAGATAAGGCAATGGATTGATTTTTATCAAAAGATGCTAGTTTAGGTGAAAGATTTGTTGCGCTTCCAACAGCTGGAGCAATGTTTTTGAAGAGAAAACTAGGAATGGGAATCGAAGAGAACTTGAAATTTTAACTATATAAATGGAGGTGAACGTAAACTTCAGCAAAAATCAGAAAGAAAAAATAAAATCCGCTTTTAAGAAGAAAATACCCGTTAGTATTCAATTTAAAATAGATCAACTAAAAAATGGCGAAGATAAGATATTTTTAACAAATAGACAATACAATAAACTCGAAAAACATAAGAAAAACAATAAAGGAACCAGAATAGAATTTTCTTATAATCAGTTGAAAGAACTCAAAAATGGTGGACTTTTGAAAGATTTATTAGATTTTAGAGAAAATATTCCAGTTGTTAAAAAATGTTGTTCCTTATGTTCGTAAAGCTGCTCCAATCGTTAAAAAAGATGTGATTCCTATTGTTCGAAACATTTTAAATTGGTTAGATAAAGAGTTGGAAGATGTTACAGGATCTGGATTAGATGAAAAAACTTTGAATTACGTGAAATCAAACATTGAAAAAAAAATGTAAACCTTTAACATTCGGGGAATTGGAAGAAATCTGCAAAAATATTAAAACATTTTAGAGGAATCTTCATGAGAGATACATTACCTGAAAAAGTTAAGAAATTTGAATGTTTAATTGTGAATTTAGACTCGATTATGGGAAGTGGAACGCATTGGATTTGTTATTATAAAAATGATAAGAATGCATGTTATTTTGATTCGTATGGAAGAATTGAGGACAAACCACCTATAGAATTGATTAAATATTTGAAAAAATCAAGCGTCTACTACAATGATTCTCAGATTCAAGACTATAAAGATCCCCCAATTTGTGGTCATTTATGTGTTTTTGTGTTGAATGAACTGAGTGATGGTAAAGATTTTAAAGAAGTTGTTAACAAATTATTGCTTAATAAATATGGATTCACAAAATATTTTTGACGTATTTGGTACACAAATTAATTCAAAATGTAGATAATAGTTTCAATTTTGATAGTTTTGAGAAATGAGTTTTGATAACAAGTTAGAAAATTTATTACAAACCCTTCCAGATTCAGATATGTTTGCTGTCGAGATTGAAGATTTTAAAGCAGAATATGATAACAAACTTGCAAATTTCATGAGTTCAAATGAAGTTGCTGATAAAATAAAAACATTGGAAAAAGAAGTTGATGATGGTGTAAAAAAATTATTTACCAATTTAATGTCTCATATCGAAAAAGCTGATAAAATTACTGAAGCGATCAAAGTTGAAAAGAATTATGTTAGTTTGGCTAATAAAAAAAAGAATTGTCGGTGTTCGACCTGGTATTGACAAACATGATGTTGTTGTTAAAGAACAAATTTTAAAACCTCTAAAATTATCAGAAAAACATCGATATTGTTGATTTACATGATCCGAATGTTAAAAATGCCTTAGATTTTAAAGGAAAAAGAATTAGCAGTGTTAGTAAAGGTATTAATCCATTTGATGTTGTTGTAATGATTCAATTAGAAGATCCTATTAAAATGTTTAATGAACTAAAACAAAATTATGAGAATCATAAACAGCATGTTAAAGATTTTACAACAGAAGTCTATGAAAAACTTGATGAAAGAAGTAAAAGATCAGTAGACGATGTTGGTGAAATTAATGAAAAACTTACTAAATTTAAAGAGTCTTTTGATAAGTTTAGTTTAGATGCTACGAAAACTTTTGAGAATATTGGTCATAAAATTTGTTGAATACAATGATTCTAATGCTGTCAAATTTCAAAAATTAGAAGAAAAAATTAATAAGTTCGAGGAAAATCTTAATATAATTCTTGAAAATATTGATAACAGATTTAATAGATTAGGCGGCTAAGATGACTAATTTTCCTTATATAAATGGCGCTCATATACTGTGTGAGATGTAAAGAAAAAACTGCAACAAATGATATAAAATACTATGCAAACATCAATGGAGTTAAAAGAATTTCTGGAAAATGTGCTGAATGTAACGCTAAAAAGAGTCAATTTATAAAAACTTGAAATTTTTCCCTAATAAATAGAGATGGCGGGACATTACAGTGCTTTCGATCTTTTTATAATGCAACACGAAAGAGATTTGAAAAAAGAACATTGGGATGACATTTCTCAAAAATATGAATTATCCGAAGATATGATGAGATTATACGTAAACAAATTGAATTGGTATAACATTGCTAAATATCAAAATCTGTCCCCAGAGTTCATTCAAGAAAATAATACATTATCAATTAAAAGATCATATGTCTGTTCTTTGTCTCTATCAACACTTGAGTATAAAATTTTTGGATGAAAATAAAGATACAGTTGATTGGAACAATATTATAGATAGCGGTTACTATCCTGTGCAAATTTTATTGAAATATGTGGCCGAAATTGCAAAATTTAAGGAAGAGAATCCCGAATATGACGAAGTAGATCATTAAAAATGACTAAAATTTATATCTTTTCTTATAAAAACGTACATTAGATCGATGAAAAAATGATATCTTTCTTATACATGATGTTTAAATTTTCTCTTATTAAATGGCGGACTACAGAAAATATGCTAGTGATATTGAAAGGGCGGAGTTTAAAAATTTCTATCCAATTAGTAAACAACATTTGAATGAACCGAATAAAAGAACTGAGTTTAATATTGATTTGGAGATAACTTTTTGCTCGTCCTAACTTCCAGTTTTATATTTCTGGAACTTTAACAAAACAAGATGGTCAAGCATATCTTGGAACAGATAATGTTAGATTAATCGATAATTTTATACCGTTTTTATTTTCTAAGATTGAAGTAAGAAAACACAATAAATTGATAGAAGAAGTCGAAAACTGTGGTCAGTTAAGCACTATTAAAGGAACTATTTCGTATTCAAAAAGTGATGTATTTTCAAACAGTTTTTGAATCAACTTTTAAATTTGGACAATTTGAAGCGGTCGGTGATTTAGCACATTTCGGCTTAGGATTCTTTGAAAATGTAAATTTTCCAATCTATAAAGGTGGATTTTACATTAGTTTCATAAGAGCTGAAGACGATGATGTGATTCTGAAGACTGCAACTGGAAATGTTATGCCTGTTGATGGCAAAATTACAATTAACGAGTTTTTCATTAGAGTTCCGATGATTTATTACAAAACCACGAGTAAAATTCAGTTGATTGATGAAATTACAAAATCTCAAAACATTATGTTTAATTTTCTAGATTGGCAATGTATTGAGCAAAAAGGTATTTTCCGGAACAACTTATTCGTTTCGATATCACAAATATTTATAGAAATATCTTCAATCCTAAGTTTGTTATTATAGGTTTTCAAACAGATAGACAGAATAATCAAGAGAAAAATCCTTCAAAGTTTGATAGTTTGAATGTAAAAAATATCAGAGTAAAATTGAACGGTTCTTATTATCCAGATGAATTACAAAATTTAAACATTTCAGGAGGTCTTTTCAGAATCATGTATCAGATGTATCAAGATTTTAAGAAAGTTTACTACAAAAATATGGAAATGTATTATAATCCTAAAGAATTTTTAGCAAATAGACCCTATTTATGTCATTGATACAACAAAGAGTTTGACAAATATTTCTGCTTCAAAGAACGATATAATTATCAATATGGATTTTCAAAAATGCTGTTACAAACGCGATTTGTTATGTGGTTGTGGTTTCTGAGAAATTATTAGCCTATGATGTGATTAAGAACGATATTAGAGAAATTCAGTAGTTAATGATGTTCATATTGTTCTCTTTCATTCCTTCTAAAACTTTAAAAATATACTCTTTCGCTGATGAAAAATCACGATTTCTTCCGGAATAATCTTTTGTAATCATAGACAAAATATCCTAAATAGTTAAATAATAAAATAAAATCATTTCTTTTTATCTCGGTAGTTGAAATATAAACATAAACATTTGCGCTGAAAAATTTATATCTCGGCCAGAGTTAGTTCCATACCTTCCATTTATTCTTTTTGTAAAAATGGAAGAGTATAATGCCAATTGTTACAAGTGTTCTAATAGAGGAGAAATTATCGATAAAAGATATTTAGTTTGTAGAGGTTGTAATTTAATTTTGTACGAAAGACCTAAACCTAAGAAATTTCGAAATAAACTAACACATTTGAATAATCTGCTTACAAAATTGCAATATGGAGGTAAAAAACAAACAGAATTTGTTACAGAATTTAGAAAACAGAATAAAAATTTTTACTTATCTCTTGGAACCGTTGAAAAAATTATTTTCCTTTTCAAAGAATACATTAGGTTTGTAGGTTTAAATACACGCGTTTATTATGAGAAGATTTTACCTATAATCTTTCACTATTTGGACATTGAATTTGACTACGATTTTAAACCTGAAATCTTTGATGATTTTATAGTACATTTGGAGAAAGTAAACGAAGAACCTCGTGAAAAGAATGCGGGTTTACTCACATTCTCCCCGACTTCTCGAGTGAAGGTTAGCGAATTTCATTTTTTTCCGTTTATAGATTTTTCAATAGATTTCGAAGATTTGACAGCTTAAGAAAGTAGAAGCAATAGATTCGGTTATTGTTTGATTTTTACAGATTCGTTTATTATCCTTTAGACAGTATTTTCCGTTGGTTTTCTGTTTACTCCAAAAAGTGCGCTAGAACCCTCATATTCATATCTACTTATATTATATATATATATATATATATATATATATATATATATATATATATACACACAAAATATGGTACACACACACACATACCTTTTTGAATGTTTGTATGTGTGTGAGGCTACTCATGATATCGTATCGGGATAATTTTAAGTTCACAGGTACGTTGGGAGGTGCGTAATGAGTAGGGAAATTAAACATTAATAATCCATATTCGAACACCACTGGAATTTAAAATAAAAAATAATAGTGATCTTAAATTTGAATATTAAGTAAACAATCGACATACTAACTCTGTACATACTCTGTTTCAATGAAACCTGCGTTGTAACATGATCACGTTCACACACTCTGTGTATTTAAGACAGAGGAACTACGGGATAACCAGCGACTATCAAATATTGTCATCTGACACCCGCATTACTTCGAGTAAAGGCATAAAGATATCGTTTAAACCTATACTGCGACTCTCCCGCTACAGAAGGGGCCTCGATGAAGTGCGGTTGACGGATACTATGGGAAAGACACGGCAACTGCCGCCAGGCATGGCAGTCTACGTTTAAAGCAGGGAAGAAGTGTGGCAACATCGCTCTGTCCCCGTTCGCTCCTCGAAATACATTAAGTTTACTTGTCTAATAGGCTCCTCATTCAACTGTTTCTTTCTAGTGGTCCCTACTGTTTGACCCCTGTCCTTGCTCGTGTGTCTGAGCTAGGAAAATATTGTACCAATTTATAGGTTGTTGCTTACACCTATAATATTCCATTGCGTGGAAATAACCCTAAGAGCTCCAATAACTAAAAATGGTACTCATACCTACTATATCGTTTTATAGTAGGTAGTTTGTAAGTAGAATAGATATTACATGTGAAATATAAATAATGTAAATAAGGATCAATGCAAGTAATGATAGTTATTAGTATAAAATATTATAATAAAGAAATAGAGCCATGTGTAACATTAATGTGAATTTGGAACCTGTCAAAACTCAGCAGTAAAAATGTGTGACAAGTGGAAGGGGTGACGTCACCGGTAGCTACTGACTATAACAAACTCATCCAAGCTGTGAAAAACAAACCACTGTGTTATAATTCTTTCCATAGACAAAAAGCGATAAAGGTATTTAAAAAGGATATAGCATACATAGATTTATGTACAATGTGCGGTAGTAGTCTATATAATAAATGGTTATTGATACTGATTTGCAATTGAGAATAGATGCTCCATTGGCATGTTGGCTGAATCAGATTTTTATACTTTGCATTAAAAAAGTCCAACAAGGGCTTTAGAATTCCAGAACGTTTACAGGTTGAGCAATAAAACATGGTACATAATTGCTGCACCTGTAAATAAAATTTTTTAGGTAACTATAATCTTTTGTCATGTCAGAGGAATGCACGAAAGTAAATATTAAATAAGAGTATAGATAGATGTAGTCCCTTTTATAAATGGTTTGATATTCTCGGCTCAAGTTATATATATATATATATATATTATATATATATATATATTATATAAGTATAATTAATATGTAATAAAATTTACATGTATAGACTGTTTTATTAATTTTACATATATATTTTTTTTGCCGAACCCCTTGGAAACTATTTTCCATTGGATGTGAAGTCACTGACTACTATTAAAACTATTTCTTAAATTCAGTATTCCTTTACAACGTATTACTTTAACAACTTGAGCCAATATTAAAACATTTATAACACGGGATAAATCTACCTATGCTCTTATTTAATAATTAATTTTAATATATATATATATATATATATATATATTATATTATATATATAATATAGTATATATATATATATATACATATATATTTATTTATTTATAAATTCATTTATTTAATAAAAATGTATAATACATATTATTTATTTATCATTCCTAAAACGTGTTATGTTTACTAACAGTTAATAACTCGGCTTTTAATTAATGTTGTTACATTTCTGTATTTATAATTTATAATTATAATATTGTTTCCCGATTAATTTCCAGTTCATTAATTGTTGTTTATGTTTTTAATTCTTTTAGTAAAACAGCAAGTGCTTAAAAAATAAAAGGTCTCTTCACAAAAACGGAGATTACGTCATGTTTTATGTATAACGTTTGGCAGAATATACTCGTGCAATAGAATTAAATTTACATTCAACCTAGAAACTGCTTTATAAATACTAAACAGATTGGACAGGACAACGGAAGTTTAAAAAAGAGACCCTTAGTTGGAAAATTTTTTAAATTTATTAAGTTTGATTTTTCAAAAAACAATTTTTGTCCTACATGAAGATGTTGAAGCAGGGGTTTAGAAAGCACCTCCTAGCCATAACGACAAAATATAAAAAGCATTTGGTCATATGCGAAATAAGTTATGGCTTATATGAAAAATTACATATCTTTAATATCAATAATATTTTCTTAATAATGCTTTTTTTTAATTAGTTAAGGTTTTTTAAACTAAAAATTAGATATAGTGAAATGAAATGACAGGAAGGCTTTAAAACTTCACAATTACAATTTAAGTTATAGCGAAAATTCTAAGAATAGTGCCAGTAAGGACCATATCTCTCTGTTATATATCCAAAAACCAAAATTTAGAGAAGCCTATGATTGTTAAGTAACAATCATTAAGTTCCCTCTTAGATTATCATGTATACAAAATATTAAGGCATTATGTCACATCATCCATATATCAAATGAAAATGTTTGTCATTAATTTTTTAATTAGTATACAGGCTTATTCATGACCAACGCTAAATATATATATTTTAATTATGTCATCATACATTACAAGTTTATGGACCCTTTATAAACCATCTATTTCGATCATAAGAAAATATATATAAAAATTAACTATATAAAAAATCTACACACAATACTGCATTACTAAAACCCTCTTTTTTATTATTATACATAAACATATTTTAGAGTTATCTCCATATATATATATATATATATATATATATATATATATATATATATATATATATATACATTAAATTGTATAAATGACAATAGCCTTATTTAATTTCAATAAACATTGAATCACAAAAACTACTTGCTCCGCCGGGAGTCGAACCCGGATCTCTCGCTTGCCGGGTGAATGTGCTACCATTACACCACAGAGCGCTTACTTTTTCCGATTCAATTATTTTGTATTTGGCCGTATCTGTTACATATGTGTTTAAATAAGCAAACTAACATATGATCGGAAGACCAAATACCAGTCAAACGACTTTTATTTACATTAAATTGTACAAATGGTAATAGCCTTATTTAATTTCAATAAACATTGAATCACAAATATATAATATATATATATATATACAGTAAAATAAACATTAACACATATAATTAAATAATTAAGACACACACGATAAATATTTTAGGAAACACATAGATTGTATGCATACCGTACAGGTACAATTTCGGACCCGAACGAACCGGTGTGTCTGCACTGCATGTAGTGAAAATAATACAAAAGAGAATTTTGAACTATTGACAAGGTAAAGGTTGTCCAGAATTACGGAGTGATTGGTATTATAAACATGGGGTTTTGTGGATATAACGTTCCAATTACCACACTTCCTGTTAATTTCAAATGTTTTGAATTGTGGAACATTTCTCAGAACCGGATAACAGTTATTTAATACACACGTATATAAATAACATAGTTTTCTTAAAATATTTTAGAACATTAAAATCTACATACGTTTGTCATTCTATATAAGCTTTTTATTATACCTTTTTTTTGTTTTGGTTTGTGTTTGTATGCGTAGGAGGTGTACAAGGAAACACTACAATCATTTACAGTTTGAAAATATTACTAGAGTTGTATTATTAGTACGTATTCATGTTTGAAGATTTGTTTTTGAAAACCAGTTTTGTCAGAAGGTTATAATTTTGTGTAACACTCCACATATACTACCGCTATATCTATCTAAGTACCTGTATGAAAATGGTTAACACTGTTCCATGAGTCATTCTCCGGGCCAGGATGTTGTTTTCTACCTTATGCACGCATAGCCTCTTACGCTGACCCGAAGTCTGCCTTGCGTTTAATTCTTGTAAAAAACTTAACTGAATATGTTTTAGAACTATCCCTAATAAAGCGACACAGCAGTTTACATATAGTTGTAAATTTTAAGTTAAGAAATATTTTATCCTATCTAATTGAATTTCAATAATAAAATGTAAAGAAACATTAAGAACAAATAGTTTAAATAGTCATCATCATCTTACCCTACAGTAACAAATTTTCCAGTTGACGCAATCCAAAGAAAATTCTGCACGACTACAAATTCGCAAGTTAATAAATATCCATAAACATATTTTAAGTACGGAAGTGTTTGTGGCAATGTCAAACAACGAGTATTTTATATAGAAGACTAAATTCTCATACTTACAAATCCACTTGTGATGCGGTGTGTACAGACACTGTGATCAAGATGTAGTACAGCATGTTTTACATCATTAAAACACTCTTGGAGAAACAGAGTTTAAAGTGTACTTATTATCAGAGGCTAAGAAGTACTCTTTAAAACGTTGCACTCTCGGAGCTGTGAGTGTAAACCTCGTTATTCCTTGGCATTTTCTTACCCATGATAGATGAATAGTCATTGTTCAAACTTCTATTTTCATAAAAATGCCTTCGAAACGTCTCTTAATTTTATAGGAAAAAATTAAAACAAATTTCAATACTTATGTTTAAACTATAAGTGATAACATTTTTGATAAACTAAACTTAAATAAAATAAAACCTTCCACTCTTTTCATAAATGCCCTCGATTTGTGTATTAAGTTTCATCTAGATTATAATAAAATATATTGTTGGAATTTATAAATTAAAATTTTTCAATTCCAGTGGTTCTATGGAATTATTGATCCACAATAATAAAATATACTACACACGCTTGGAAAAATGTAGCTATCAGGTTATGCATTATAATGAGTTATATTGAAGTTTACTGCATACAATATGACTTTTAGTCAATTAAACGACTATAAACTTTCATCTAGTTCCCAGTAAAAATATAGCATCCTCCTGTGTATATTACACTTTTCTTATTTACTTTCTTATTTTCAGAAATATAGCAAGTCTGATACGATTTCCAAAAGTGTGTTTTTGACACTAATTGATCTAATTAGTCACAGATCCAGGATATGTTTAACTTTTACATAATGAAGTTGTGTTGTCGTACTGCTAAGTCTATCAGTTACAAATACCCGTGATGAGTCGATTAATAATTACATATACTTGGCAATAAATATCATCCCAGCAGTCCAGGCCTGGTAACTTATTCGAAAGTCGATAATAATTGTATTATTTTCATAAGTACTTGATTATAAGTTTCCTTATACCAGGGCGAATTTTCAAAGACTACAAGAAACTTTTGGATTAATCCAGAAAAACGAGGACCCTTATGATTATTTTAGATGTGCCAAAAATTTACCAACACATTTTTCCATTGCGTCAAGACATATTATTTTAAACAAATATTGAAAATATGTCCTCCTGTCAGGCCGCTAATAATATAGTAATATATGGCCTTCACCGAATGAGCAATTTTTGTTAGTTTTTGGGTCTGTAAAGTCGGTTAAATAAGCGCCAAAGAATAAAAGGCGCGTTAGAGTTAAACATTGTGGTATTACATGTCTAAAGTCGATACCTCGTCATGGCGAATTAATTCTAGACCGGTGCACGATGGATATATTAACATGGAAGTAATTTAAGATATTATGTCACTAGTGTGACAACCTAGGTGGGGATGAAGTAAGTCTAGTAGGAAGCAGGATCAATATTCTAACATGGAAGAGGCTCAGAGCCGTTGTGATATTACGTCCCTAGCGTGACAACCTAGGTGGGGATGAAGTAATTCTAGTAGGAAGAAAGATGAAGATTCTAACATGGAAGAGGCTCAGAGCCGTTGTGATATTACGTGCCTAGTGTCAAATCCTGGGTGGGGCAAAGTAATTCCATTGTAGTGCAGGATGGAGATACCAACATGGAAGTAGCTCTGAGCCATCGTCCGGGAGTGAAAGTTTTGTTGTCCCCAAGAGGTTTGAGGTGTAGCACTTTACACTTCCAAGAGACTATGTCGTAAATATTAAGTGAGCCGTCTTCATATTTATGACACTGCATCTCATCCACTCTCCTACCACAAAAGTGAATCGATAGGTATAAAATATAGTACAGGTATGTATGCAAAGTAACCACAACGAACAAAAGATGAAGAAAATGAATTCACCAAACCTGTGCTATAATATTTGCTTCATTGAGTACAGTAATACTATTTTACAATTTTTTGTGTTGCTAAAATATTCATTAGAATCAATTTACTGCAGGGATAACGAATTTAAGTTAAAATTCGTTAGATGTATAAAGGATGAAACTAATGTATGCAAATAAAACAAAATTAAGTACAAATAAAAGATGGAACTTTACGTGCTCATTCATTTATCTTTTATAGCTTAAACAAGTAACGACTTTTACTTATCGTATGAGATATAAATACACCACGCTTTAAATTAATTTAATAATTGACGAAAAGAATAGCTAAAGGATTTATGATCTATTACTCCTATTCCCGTGTTTAAAATTTTAGTAAAATATACAATGTAACGCAATCTGAACCAAATGTAGCTAAAAGGAATATGAATATGAAATATAAGTTCCTAAAAAACATGCGAACTGTAAATAATACACTTTCAAGGCTAATAGAAGTTGCTACATCCAACTACAGACATTTTTAATTTGAATATTTAATTATGTTGACTAATATATTCAGAAAATACCTAATTTTGAGTTTTTCTTTTAAATGTTTTTCTGGCTTCAGCAATAAAATGAAAACTCTTAATATATATACGGACAGTCGGTAACCGAAAAATGACACAGCATGTGTAAAGTTTGTTATTAAAACAATATCCTAAAGTTTTTGTATAGATTATTGTTACACTCTTTATAAACTTAAAATATTTAGGTTACGTGTTGTTACACGAGTCTTTACACGATATTTCCTATGGAATTACAGATATCTCTTATTCATGTTGTTTTAAATGACATGATAAATTTGAAAATATAGCTACAATCATTATTAGAAATTCCAATCTTTAGATATGTTAAAAAATAATTAATATTTTAGTTTACAGAGCAATCTTTGGAGCCCTGAAGTTAAAGGATGAAACGATTTTTATGTTTAGCAGTGAATTTAAACTTATTCCAGAAACATTTCATAACATTTGAATGCATACCTCTATCAATTTCAGTAACACTTGCATTATTTCAGGCAAAAATGCAGGCATACTAAGTGCGTGGTAATCTTTATGTTAGATTTATGATGATATATTATGGAGGCTTATGCTAATTTTTGATTGTAAGAAGACATGTTTAAATTAACTATTATTTCAATATACATCATTCACATTTTAAATGAAATAGTTATTAGCACTTATTTCAGGTTTTGTTACTGGAATATAATTTTGGCTTGGTTCACCTTTTGTGGTGAACCTTAGTTTTGAGTAGTGACAAAATCTGCAATACTTCCGAGGTCCCTGCTGATCTGCATTCACATTGACAGGTTCTTCCACAGCCTCTACCAGCTTCCTGATTGATTTCTTCAAAGATAAATTCATTTTGGGATAATTTTGAAGTCTATTTGTTTGCAATTTTGCTGTCAGCTCACTGTGAAGAGTCAGCATAAAGTTCAGTCTTGACAAAGGTTTCTGGCCACGAGAGTACATGTTATGTGCATATATCACATAACCATTTATTGTGCTTATATTCAACATATTGTAAAAAAAAAAAACACAAAGGCCACCTTTTGGTTTTTCGACTGTGGTTCATGTTTTGGCACATCTGGTCGAAGGAATCCACTCTCCTCCTTTGGTACTATTGTACACGCAAATTATATCGGTCTTTTTGGTTGTCTCATCAATGGTTGCTGCATTATGCATGCTTGAGACCAGAACCACAAGTTTTTTGTTGTTTGGTTTATATGAAACAAGTGTAATATCCTTATGAAATAAAAAGAGAGAAGTAGGAGCTTTACGATCACTATACTTTTTGTCAATTGCCTGCAAAGGTAGCTCGGGTTTATTTTTTCTTGATTGTACCTAGAGTTGTCAACTTGTACTCGTTTAGAAGACGCTGAACTAGTAGAATACTTGTAAACCAATTGTCTATTGTTAGGTTACGATTGGAGCCCTTTACAGTTTGAATAAGTTCCTCCACAAAGAATGTTCCGGCAGCAATGTTTGGAGGATATGTCCCCTTTCCTAAATATGTTTTTGCGTCAACCATATACTTAGTACCACTATCACAACACATGACTATTTTAATTCCATACTTGTTAGGTTTAGAAGGAATATACATTCTAAAGGGACATCTCCCTCTAAACCCAACTAATTGCTCATCAATAGTTAGATAACTTCCTGGCTTGTAGTTCTCCCTGCAGTTTTTTTAAAAGCATATCCCAGATGTTAGAGATAGGAGCCAATTTGTTGTCAGCTTTTTCTGGCATCTCTTTTTCGTCAAATCTAAGACAATTCAGTAAAAACTTGAATCTACGCTCAGTAGTAGTTGCCTTGTATCTTTCACCACAATAAGACGTGTTAAACATCATGTTGTTGTCAAATGATTGTCTTTAAGTGCTGCGGACAAGACTAACAATCCCAAAAATGCTTCAAGTTCTTCCATATCCAAGTTTGAGAGATCCATGTGATTTTTGTTTGTATAACTTTCCCTCTGAAAAGCTATTTCTTTGTTTGTACAAGTTAAAGTTTCCTCCATCATATTTTCTGTCAAAAATAATTTAAAAACAACTGTGTGGAGTAAAAATATTTTTTGCTCTCTGTGTAGGTCCAGGACTAATATGTACAATATCTTTAGCTGGAGTTTTTTCTATGAATTGAGTTAGGTGCATTTGTTTCCCAAACAAATTTATTGTCCTTTCCAACCAAAATTTCTTCACCAACTACAACGATTAGGGGAACTTCAATTTCTTTTGTATTTTTAACTCTGTTTTCTTCAGAATTTGTATTTATTTTAGGTTTCTTTGTAGATTTGTTTCCGATCTTATTTCCTTTGCGTTTTTTCTTGAGTCTGTTTTCTCACTACTAATTTTCTTGTTTTTAGTCTTATCTTCTTCTATTTCCCTAATATCCTCTTCAAGCAATTCATAAATAGCTCCTAACTCTTCAACATCTGGTAAATACTCAGGTTCGGCATCGCTATCATATTCTTCCTCTTCCGCCTCAACTTCATACTCTAGATTAATCTTCTTCTTCTTCTTTATCAGAGGATGAATCGTAGAGTTCTTCAAGAATCTCTTCACTGTTGATATTCTCAACGTCCATAAATGAAAGAAATCTAAAAAAAAAAATTTATCAGATGCGTGTAATTTTATTTCAGTCAGAGATGAACAGAATATTCAAAATAATGCTGAGTAATGTAGTCTAATAAAAACATACAACTCTGTTTATTGATACCTATGCGTAATTTTTACGTCTATTAAATGTCGTGTAAGAGTATTCATGAGTAAAATTTACGTAGGCAAATTAATACAATAAGGGTACCAATGCGTAAAAGTTACGCACATCAAACAGTAAAATCAATATAAGACCGAAACTAACCTGCAAACCGCTCCGCTGTCGACAGTAGCCGATGAGGCACTGAAGAGTGGGGGCACTGCTAAACGGACGGTTGACAGTGTTGACATGGGACATTGCAGTGGAGAAAAATTTCCCGCGTATGCGTAAAAAATACGCACAGTACCTTTCTAGGGTTAAAGTAAAACACTTTACTATGTATTAACAGTTATCTGAATGCTTATCATTATAAGTAAAGGCAAAAGTAATATAATATATTATCTTATATCATGAACTTGTGAAGTAATCTAAAACACTATAAAATTATCCTAAATAATACCAATTTAGTAAATCACAGTGAATATACGATTTTTATGTTTTACTTGGAAAAAACTTCAATGACGATATAGAGATTTATGTTTAAATACTTTATATAATAAACATAGTTATATATTACTGCGCACTAAGAATATCATATTTTACAGACTAACAGACTAAAAATTTCAATTAAAATCCAAATATTTTAAAATTATAATTGTTCGTATGAGTTAGAAGGTGAAATGTTCTATTCGACAACAACCACATGGTTTGTAATGCAGCTATATTATTCAATATATTTAAATTATGTGTATTTGGCGAGAACACAATTAACACCGTTAATAAGTACTACTAAGAAAAGTATTTTTATCTCAAAAAACAAACAATGAACAGTAGCAGTAGCTGAGGAGTTGTATCTCCTGATTGACTTGACAGCACAATTTAGTTCTGCCACTCACTTGTGGTTAATGAGAATTCCACATAGCACCTAATATCAGAGTAAATAAAATATTTCAAAAATATATTTGTATTGGTCTAAGTGCATTAAATTGCTTTTGAATGGTTAATTTAATTTTCCAAACTATATATAAAAATGTTCATTGTATTGTAACTGCCTAAGAAATTTAAAACAACTAAATTTAAAGGCGATCCTAATTATATCATCCATCAAAGTATAATATGTACTGTCAGCCAACGTAATTCGTTAGAATTTGCTAGCTTATGCAACAAACAATGGTAATTCCAAAAATATACAAAAACATGGTTATTTTTACCAAAATAAAGGTATCATACTACTTGGTATTATACCACATAATAATAAGTTAAGCTCTGTGTTAGTCTGGGGACATGTCAATTTGGCAACTCAGCCTCTCTCTGGTTGAATGAGAGTAAGTGGCAGGCTGTTCGGGCCACGCCCTCAACGCCCTTACTTGCTGCACTTTGGTATAGGTCTTGCCAATTGATCTCGATTGAGTTTTTTGTGTTTTACTAATTCTGTACCCAGAACGTTGAAATTGCTTTTACCGCATTTTTACCAGAAAATATTTGTGGCAGCAAATTAAATTTCATGCATAGTTTGTTTATAATCACCAATTTATTTTTTAAATATTACTTTCAAACAATACAGTGCCTGAAGCGTTGAATCATATATTATAAAGTTTTAAATTGGTTTAAATTTATCTTTTAAATAAGTGATGAACATAATTACTTTTGTACTGCAAGTATAATTCTAGACATACTAATTCTATGCCATCGAACTGGAACAACAACAACACAGCAGTGTTTCTTGGTCCTTCCTATTTTTTTTTAAATAAAGGAAGGCACGAAGAGCATAGACTGGGATTTAAAAGTAAATTTTTTAAAGTTACTTTTCTGTGTAATGTGCTAATATATCAATGAATAATATATTATTATGTTACAATGTAATTTGATTTTGAAATTTGATTATAAAATTTAAATAAATAAATAAGTTATTTGACCGCTGTTACCGTTCTAAGAACTGTACCTATTACTTACTAGAAAAAGAATTGACTATAAAATTAAAAAAAAAAAAAATACAAAGCGTTTAAAATATTAACGAGGTGGAAAAAAAAATTTTAGTTGCTACAACTACAAAATATAAATCTGGTTAAAAATCAGTGAATAACCAAACAACTGATTCTGATAAGAGTGAGAGAAACACTGTTTTGTAAGATTTTATGGTTCCAATGGCAGATATTTTCTTCCTATTATTATGCCTTATTTTCGTTCATGTCATAATACCGAGTACTATATGACATAAAAAAAATGTACTCTTTTAATGGTTCATGTATAATTCAAATGTAGCGATAAAAGTTATATATCATGAAGTTTGACCAATCTCCAGTGAATGTGTTGACCGTGGATATTAGACAGAACATGACAACATGAAGGTCTATGTCCTGACGACTGCTAGAGGTCTTGCCCTCTGCCTCACCCAATATTCTTTCATTGACTTGGCGACCGTAGCGCTGCAACACAGAAGTGGGAAAAACATTGTTAGCAATATTTATTCTTATGATATCAACCTATTTTTTTAATGAGAAACTAAATTTTAACGGTCTATGTTATTTGACATTTGTTATTAAACCCAATTCAAAATGGTTTTTTAACTAGTCCGTTCTACAAAGCTGAAATACCACATGGTAAGGCTGAAACAATGGTCAAAAATAACTGTAAATTAAGTTGTAACACCTTGCATAATTTTTGAAAAGAAAATATATTAAGGATCAGTTTACATTTAGGTTGCTGATTTTCTAAATAAACAACTCTGATTTCGGTTTTAGTTGTCCCATATTATATAAAACATGTATGGAGTAGAAAATATGTATTCCTAACAATTCATTTAAACAAGGTGTTTTTGATAGTAGTTAGGGAACAAAACTTGTGTTATTTCGGTCCACAATAGAAATACTGCTAGATTTGTATAGTACAGCAAGTTGTCAAAAATTCTGAAATCAGTTAAGCTATGACCTAAAGCATGTTGCATAAACACAATATAAACCAGTAGTTTATTGTACTTAAAATCAGCTGTTAAGTATCTGAAGTTTTTAACTACACTTGTTTTTTTTTATTTATATTATAGACAGTGTGGAATTTTAAAATTGATTTATATTATTTTTGCTGAACACAACTTGAAAATAACTCTTTAATGATTATACAGTTACTAGAAATCATAAAAAGGTTATCAGTTAAGTCCAGGTGAAATTGATTCTTTTATTCACAACATTCGAATGTATCTGCACGTGGACTACTTACTGGAATATGACGTCTCCTCCGTATCCTGGATCCGCACTCCAGCTCATGGTTACCTCAGTCTTCGGCTGGTGGTTCACGTGTGTAGCGGTGTTCTAGAATTCAGACAGAACTATTGAACTTGTGTTTGTACAATTTATTGAGATAACCCGTTTTAAATGTAGTGATTTACTGTAATCTCAAAACACATTACTATATTGCAGTATCTGTATGTATCTGTAATTTAGTTCGCTGCTCAACAGTTAAACGACCGAGATATTACATATCATAAATGCTTTAACTGGAATGACTGTGTGCATTTTATTTTAGGTAAAGTTCAACATTATCAAAATGAACTATAATAATGGTTTGCTTGTAAAATTTACACGTTTTACTTTACAGGAAATGCTTAGAAACTGTATGTGCTATTTACAAAAATATATTTAATTATGCTTCCAAACTATTTTAGAATCTTTAAAACCAATATATGTAATATATTAAAAATGTATAAAAGTGTGTCAATGTTATGCACTTTTTGATTTAGATTTTCCTCATAAGTATCTATATATGTGAATAGCCTATTATTTAAAAATACTAGGATCATTTACTCTGCTTCACGTAGTAAATAACAAACATTATGTCCATCTACTTACACCGGGAACACCAAAACACTCCGTAGGCTTGACATTCTCGTTCTGAGAGAATACTCCCACCGGCCTACCCTTCTCGTTCCTCGCCTGCACCATGAACCCGGCAAACGTGTTGGGAGGCTGGGCCCTAATGGTGAAGTGAACACTACCTCCACTGTTGATCTTGTAGCTGTCCAGCTGCAGAGTGTAAGGCATGGGACCGGTCTGGGGTGAACCCCCATGGCTGGGGTCCATAGTCTCACAGGCGTCTGAGGGGGCACCATCCGGCCTTCCTTGAACGGTAGTCAGTAGAACCGCCAGGAAACACAGAGCAGCCGGTGGGATCACAACTGGAAAACTCAAATTACAAAATAACTAATACTTTTACGTAGCTACTGGTGGTAAATACAAACATAAGTTTCTTTTAAAAATTATGTTAATAGACAGTCAGAAAGAACCACCAGGAATCACAAAACTTCTGGTGAAATCATATCTGGAAAAACTCAACTTAGAGAATAACTAATACTTGTATGTAGTTACTAGCGGTAATTACAAATATAAGTTTCTTTTAAAAATTATGTTAATAGACAGTCAGAAAGAACCACCAGGAATCACAAAACTTCTGGTGAAATCATATCTGGAAAAACTCAACTTAGAGAATAACTAATACTTGTATGTAGTTACTAGCGGTAATTACAAACATAAGTTTCTTTTAAAAATTATGTTAATAGACAGTCAGAAAGAACCACCAGGAATCACAAAACTTCTAGTGAAATCATATCTGGAAAAACTCAACTTAGAGACTAACTATTACTTGTATGTAGTTACTAGCGGTAATTACAAACATAAGTTTCTTTTAAAAATTATGTTAATAGACAGTCAGAAAGAACCACCAGGAATCACAAAACTTCTGGTGAAATCATATCTGGAAAAACTAAGTCACGCTAGAAAATAGTTACTACTCGTCTATTTTTACCATCGCTAGGAAACACAAAGCCGGTGGAACCAAATCTGGTAAAACATAGTCTCGCTAGAGAAAAAATACTATTCTAATGTTTCTTGTTCATATGCTATTGATCGAAACTCTTCAAAATTACGTCTAATTGTTAATGAACGCCATCGTAACCTTATGTAATTTTAACAGTAAGTCGAACATTTACGACTTATCAAATTGAAATGAAATGCTAAGTCAGAATGATTTATTTTCTACACTTAAATTAAATAACCAACAGAGAATTGTTTTAGAAAAATATTACTGTATTTCAGAAGTAATCAATTTTACATTTACGAAATTATTATTCCATCATGTGATCCATACTATATCTTATTATTTTTGGTATTGAACAGATTATACGTCTGAAGGTACAACCCAGAGATTTACCTATATCTATGTAATATTTACAAAACCGTCACAATTATATTATATTTATAACTCACCTTTAGACGAGATCATGCCTTGTGTATATTTGATGAGAGAATAAAATGACTGCATCAGTGTTATGTGTTTACGTGAGATAACGATCTGATACGGTGATTAATCACCGAACGTTTGAGTGAGTACATCACGTTGGCATTTCACAACGAGTGACTTGATGAGTTTGGACTATTTCTGTCCTTATCTCTAGCTCCATTAGATATGTCTGCCGTCAATATGTAACGAGTTCGAATGTTATATTGTATACCGAAATGTTATTATGTTGTTATATTATTATTTACCAAACTTTGTTATATTTAATTGTTGTATTGTATATATTGTTATATTTGTATCAAACTATCTAACATATTATTTGTTACTCTCCACTGTATTTATTAAAAACTAACAATAATTATATATCATATAAATGTAAATAATGTATAAATTGGCTTTGCTGTTAGCTATAAAGGAATAAAGTTAATAATGTTCTCGACAAGGCATTAATACGTGTCTTTACAAATATTGATAATCTGTATAATTTAGTCAACTACGTAAAAAGATAATTAATAACAAGTTCATCAAAGAAGAAGTTTATAAAAACATTTAATTTGGCACACTACTCTGTTGGGTTTTGTTTCAAATCAATACAATTTAAATTTTGTTTATTTAAGTCATATTGTTTTTGACAATATTATTTAGGGGAATTTTACGTTCCTTTTAACTCCCTAAGGCTTTAGCGTATACTTTATCGTGTGCATACTATACTTCCAGATAATAAGTGTATTTTAAATTTTAAACGGCTTCACCACTATTAGCTGTTGATTTAATGAGTACTGAGGAAAATGTCCTTTCTCCGTTGTCGACACAAGTTATCGTGGTCCTCAACAGCTTGGCGAACCGGCTCGGAATGTTGAAAAGCTCTTATTTAAATAATAAGCCTTGTTTAATTTAAAATTTAGAGATGACACCTTAATGTGTTGTTCATTTACTGCCAGAGTTATAGTAATATTTAGTTTTGAGAGTTAGTGTTAGCTGTGAAGAGTCCAAATTTCAAATATGTTTTAAATATATTTTGCGATAAACTTGGGTAATTTGTTTAATTAATTTTATTTATTATCAACACGAGCAACATTGACATATCATGTTATTAATGTATTTTGTATGAAGTTGTTTCTTTGGTTTTAAATTTAATATTTTCACAAAACATTTATTTTAAATAAATATTTATAAGTTTGGGATTTATGATTGAAAATACGGAACCAATAAATTGACATCAATCAATAACAGGTCCATGTGAAGATTTCAATTGACATTAGATACTTGAAACACAACATTATAGAGTGATATAAACAAAAAGTAAATATTAGTCGTCCAGTAAAATTAAATATACAAAATTCTCTTAACTCAAAGGATTTATTCCAATCACTGCTACAGTGGTGGTTGTCTGTCATTTCTGTGGGGATTCATTTTATTCGTGACCACAAACAATTCGCAGTTTATCTGAGGGATTTATCTAGGTAAAACAACATATTTTTTTAACCTGTGACGCTTTTGATATACTGTGTCAGCCTGAATGTACTTTGTGGGAGAATGATTTGGACATGACTAAAATATCCTACCCTCGTCTGACAGGCAACAACATCTATTTAGGTTTCATGAAATGTTTAACTTTATCACAAAGAACATTTTATAAAAAAGAGCATTTTAATCTCACCCTGCCACCTCCTCACCGCCTACATCACTAGATGAAATAAGAAGTGTCTGTAGAACAATTGAGGTGCATATCGTGTCAATAATGAATGTATAATTCGAAAGACTTGGATAATTTGTTTAATTAATTTTATTTATTATCAATACACGAGCAACATTGGCATAACATGTTATTAATTTATTTTGTAGGAGGATGTTTTATAGATTTTAAAGTTAATATTTTCGCAAAACATTTATTCTAAATATATATTTATAAGTTTGGGATTTGGGATTAAAAATACGCACCAATAAATTTACACTAATCAATAAAAGGTCCATGCAAATATTTCAATTGACTTTAGATAGTTCAAACACAACTTTATAGAGCGATATAAATATAAAGTAAATATTAGTGAATCCAGTAACAATAAATAAAAAAATATCTCTTAACTAAAAGGGTTTAATCCAAGCACTCCAACAGTAGTGGTTGTCTGTCACTTATGTGGACATTCATCGTATTCGTGTCCACAAACAATTCGCAGTTCATGTGAGGGATTTACCTAGTCGAAACAACACAATTGTTTATCCTGTCAAGCTTTTGATTTATTGTGTCAGCCTGAATTTACTTTGTATGAGTGTGGTTTTGACATGGACAAAAAATATCCAACTCTTGTCTGACATGCATCAACATCTATTCACGTTTCATAACATTTGTGCAAAGCAAATTTTTCAAAAAAGAGCATGTTAACCTGATCCTGCGACCTCCTCACCGCCCACATCACTGTATGGAATAAGAAGTGTCTATTGAACAATTTAGGTGCATATTGTGTAAATAATGTTATTTTTTGTTATAACTAAAATAAATAAGTAGTGTAAGGGAAAAAAACTTTATTAGTACGGTATTATTAAAAAATAGCAGTTGCCAGCAACTACACATGCAATTTTAAAAATTAAATTCCACATCTTTTTTGGTGAAAGCATTTACGATGTAACAGGTTGATGTAGCTTTAACAGTTTAAAATTTTTGAGCTGTTTAGTTTTAGGTTTTGTTGTATGAATAAATATATACATTATCAAAATTATAATTTGGTTCAAAATGTCTACTTCCGTCTGTTAGGATTCATTGTATAATTTGTATTTTAAGTGCCATAATTGAGCTGTACTATTTTGGATTACAGGCTAAGCGTCCACTTTTGTTTCTTTTGTTTTAGTTTCTGTTAAGATTTCTGAAGTTCTATAATGATGTTTAGTTTTTTACGCGATAAATAATATATAGCTTAGGTATGACTGGACATTTATTGTGGTCCAAAAAAGTCACTTTCACTCTAAATTATTTACATTTCCACAGATGAGTTCATGTTGTTCCATTTGATAAAACAGAATCGAATATGAGAGTTTGGAATCCTACCTAGGTCTAAAATCATTTGTTTGTTGTCTGATTTGTTTTTGATGCTACAAGTAATATTGGCTTTTCGCTGATCAATAATAATGGATGCACATGCAAGATTCAAAATACTACTTCAGTTAAACGCATTAACATTCCTTGCTTCTATTTTGCTTCTGATATAGGCCATGTTTTTTATTGTCTATTAGTTACGGAACAATTGTCAAGGGAGGAAACCTGTTTTTAGGAAATTATGTACAAAAAATTCACAGCTTTTTTAATCAAGGTGGGTTTATGTACACCGTTATATATTATTTTCAATGCATTAGATCGTTTATTCATCACTGGTGCACTTAAAAATATGAGTTACATAGTAACTTTGTCTTTGCAACCTGGATAGACTGCAACTATTACTAAGTTTCGTAGTCGGAGGATAACATTGTCGAGTATTTTTATCCACTTTCGGTTAAAAAATATATGAGGTGAAGATCGAATTGTGATCGCCTGGAAGTTCGTCGCTAAAGCCGGCTGTTGTACTAGGCTTTTACTGTGCCGTGAAAATTGTTACATGACTGAATTTTTTCAAGAATGTACAACAATATTGAAACACCTGTAAAAATATTGCTTTTATAATTTTATTGTGTCATCAAGAACCTGTTTAATTTCATATCACGGGTAGTTCAAAATAAGAGTTAACCTTACTTTAGAAAGTAATATGACATGCAAACTGTTACGATTATTTCCAAACGTAACAGATCTCTTGAAAAGTGTTATTTAATTATCTTTCGCTATATAGCTAATCTTCATTCAAAATAACAAACATGAATTTTAGGTATATTTATTGAAAAATTACCTGTATTTGACAATCACTCACGTTATGACACCATAAGTTAGATTTTATCGATATAAACAATATCAATATTTCTACGATGTATCTGAAACGATCTCAAATCGCGGTGGAGCAACCGAGTTTCTTACACACAAAGCGAAATATTAGGAGGAGTTGATTCAATAAGAAGTTAAAGATCAGCTCCAGTTCACTTTCTACTTTGAGCAGCATTTGAAGTCTAAAGTTGGGACAGATTTGCACTCAAACATAGTGCACTCAATTGTGTATCTGGCGAGAAAATGTGAACACCACTTCATCTCGATTAAATCTGTTTGTAGTCCACGAGTTTTTGATGTTGAAACAATGTAGATAGTTAATTTACGCTACTTAGTCGCTGACTTTTTTTTATCTCTTGAGATGGTTGTTTATTCCAGATTCCAGGAGTCAAAGCCATCACAGCGTTAGACTTCACTAAGTGGAATGTGAACTCGAGCTGAAATTAACATTCTTATTCTTCTATTACTTTTTTCAATCGAAATAACAATAAACCTGCGTGTTATAGGTAGTTTGAACCTCTAAGACAATACAATCATTAGCTTGTTTTACAGAAACTTTAAGGTAGTTAGGGAGTGTCTGTTTAGTTCATCTTATTTAATATTTCTAAATTTTACTTACATTTAATTTAGGGACAGTGAATAAAACTTCACTATCCATGATTTTGCAGGGTAAAACTGTTTAACAGTAGTCTTTGAAACACCTATATTTTTATTTCTTAAGCGATCATCTACTGAACTTGCCTTATGTGGCGCAAAATATCTTCCCTTTTTAAACCTAGGGCTAACATTCTAAAGTACATTACAAGTTAGTAATATACATTACTCCCATATCTCACTCTTCAGCCAATCTTGAAGAAAAAAATTTATTAAATAATAGAAACCACTCGATAATTCACTGCAATAATTGACAACTATATAATGACATATGTGCTGGCAGTGAACCCCCTATATCGGACACATGTCTTACTATATATTAGGAAAGACAGCCGATAAACGAGCAGCATGTATGTATGCTTTACAGGATGATTACGGAACAGGTACATCCAGAACAAAAAAATGCCTGCTAGGCTACATTTTAGTCAGTGGTGAAACAGACCCTATGTAAAAAAGGTTTTATCCATGTTTTGATTGGTTTTCAGAATGAAATGTGTCACTCGTGGATTACAGTACGTGCAAGAGTTAGTTGTACCTATGTATCACTAGAGGTAAATTTAATCAATCACCTAGGTCTGGATAAACTTGGTTCTATTACTGTTACACGCTATATCCACCCCAGCAGTATCTGGCTTGCATACACAAGCAGCCTAGCAGCCTATTATTCGGTTAAATTGTCAGAGTCACTATGAGATAAGCTACAAAGTTTTAAAATATTTCCATTGTTTTATTTTATTATGTAAATTAATAGTTCTCATCAACTGGTAATGACTTTAATAGTTGTGCCTTTATGTATGTATGTATATATATATATATATATATATATATATATATATATAATTTTTTCAATAAACATTGAATCACAAAAAGTACTTGCTCCGCCGGGACTTGAACCCGGATCTCTCACTTGCCGGGTGAATGTGCTACCATTACACCACAGAGCCCTCACTTTTTACGATTCAATTATTTTGTATTTGGCCTTTTCTTTCACATATGCGTTTAAATAACCAAACTAACATATGATCGGAAGACCAAATACCTGTCAAACGACTTTTTTTTACATTATTCAAATGTGTATAAATGGCAATAGCCTTATTTAATTTTTCAATAAACATTGAATCACAAAAAGTACTTGCTCCGCCGGGACTTGAACCCGGATCTCTCACTTGCCGGGTGAATGTGCTACCATTACACCACAGAGCCCTCACTTTTTACAATTCAATTATTTTTGTATTTGGCCTTTTCTTTCACATATGCGTTTAAATAACCAAACTAACATATGATCGGAAGACCAAATACCTGTCAAACGACTTTTTTTTACATTATTCAAATGTGTATAAATGGCAATAGCCTTATTTAATTTTTCAATAAACATTGAATCACAAAAAGTACTTGCTCCGCCGGGACTTGAACCCGGATCTCTCACTTGCCGGGTGAATGTGCTACCATTACACCACAGAGCCCTCACTTTTTACGATTCAATTATTTTGTATTTGGCCTTTTCTTTCACATATGCGTTTAAATAACCAAACTAACATATGATCGGAAGACCAAATACCTGTCAAACGACTTTTGTTTTACATTATTCAAATGTGTATAAATGGCAATAGCCTTATTTAATTTTTCAATAAACATTGAATCACAAAAAGTACTTGCTCCGCCGGGACTTGAACCCGGATCTCTCACTTGCCGGGTGAATGTGCTACCATTATATATATATATATATATATATATATATATATATATAAATTGCTATTTAATTCCTCCTGTTGCTCCTGGAAAGAAAACAATCGGCAAGTAAATACTACACTAATATTTACAATATCAGTTACATAAATACAACAATTAACAAGTATATTTCTGAAAGAAAATTATTTTCAGTGTAATCACAGATTGCAATAGTTACGGCCGAGAATATGGGCTGTCTCTAATCAGGCACTATAACAGACATATAGTTAAATCACTTGGAAGACTGTTCTTAAATCTTACAAAAACACACTCAAAGAAAATAGTTTATTTCCTCAGGAATGCCAACAATGTAACCGCTCTAATGATCGGTAATACAAGACAAATGCAAATTATCTAAGAACATGTCTATTTCACCCAAAAATACAATTCACGCGAGAAATTGAATTTGACAAAACTGTTGAACAACCTGGAGAAAAATTTTAAATATTACAAGACGTAAATAATATTCTCTAAACGAACTGTAGGATATTGTTCTATGGAACAGGAGGAGTTAAAACCTAAATGCAACTAATAGTGTATGTCTTTTCGTTTACCTCCTGTCTCCATGTATATTTATGTTGTTATTTTTTATTTTAGGAACCAGTGAAGGTATAAAAACACAACGTCTGTAATGTACTGCAAAGTTTTCACGGCAAACTTTTACGGCATAGTTGACCATGCATTGCCATTTTTATAAGCTTATATCTATATTATATACTGAACGATTGTTTATGATCTAAATATGTATAATTAGATTTAGAAAATGTATTCTTCTTAAACATATTTTAACCCTTTATTTGTTATTGTATTAAGCTTCACAACCTTGAACTGTACTGAAACTTAAAATAATGATATGATAATAATCCTTCTCATAATTTTAGACAGAAACCCACTAGTTATACCAAATTTTAATTTGAGATATTTACTGGATTTTGAAATAAATACTAAAACACACAAAGACAGACAAACGAAAAAAATAAAATAGACATATAATTTTTGCATTTAGTTTTAAAGATCACAGTTAGTGTAGAGAGTTTTGCTGCACCCATATGTCATTGGGTTTTGTATGAAGTTAATTTACAAGTAGAAAAACGAGTAGGTGTACAAGTGAAGCCATTGTACAAGCGAGGTGAAATTCATATCGAGGAAGACGCCTTGACCAGGAACAACCCAATCAGTCCGTGCTGGAAGCTCAACTCGGCCGTACTGTGTAGTCTTCCTCCTCATGTGCAACCTATATGACACATCTAGGCAACTTCATTTATTAGTTAAATATATATTTTAATTAAGATATTTTGTGTTATGTTTTATGTATCCAGGCTTATACTGTGTTTTAATTTATGTGAGTACGCCTTTGGCAATGCAGTAATTGTGCAAAACGCGTCACATTTGAAAATGAAGTAGATAGCTTCAAGCTGTAAGTATATAATATAAGCTATATATCAGCAATCTAAATATGATTTAGGAACACGTATCTCCCTTATATTGTAACTGCAGAGTGGATGTTATCCGAAACGGAGGTCATATTTTAACAAATATTAACATATAATTCGCCCGGACATTTATCTGAGCAATTTCCGATTTCACTGCTTTAAGCTGTAAGTACATATATAAAATTTATATCAGTAATCCAAATATAATGTAGGAATGAATATATGCCTAATATTGTAACAGCAGCGCGAATGTTACTTGGAATCCAAACGGACGTCGTCCCGTACCAAATATTAACATTTAATTCCTCTGGACATATTTCCATACCATTTCCGATTTCACTGCTTCGTATTGGGAAACCTCCAATTGGTTCTGTTAACGAAATATTAAAGTAATAAGAATTTTATCCTAAGCAATTATTTAAAAGTATAGAAGAGTTTTAAAAACGAAATTACATTATTCCTAACTTAGCAACAACTAAAGATACCATAGAGTTCTTTTATTTGGTAAGATACTTTCTGAATATCACTTTAAAACAATAAAGTAAGTATATTTACACATTATTAATGGTTGGTTCCATCTTAGGTATTAATGAATACATACGATAACTGAAGAGCAAACAATTCATCAATACAAACCATGTTTTTCAGTACACAGATCTCGTTTTAAGAGGATCTAAGTTAATTGTCCTTATTATTAAATTGCGACCACAGTTACAGTGGTATATGTTTTTCGTCTCCAACAGTAAACAAACACATATCCACAACCTTTTCCTATCTGATAGATATAATTGCCCATAAAATAAATCATAGTTAATTTCAAAATTTGTATCGTTTTCATTGATAAAAATTTAGATTATTCTTTCACAACATAATGATATACTATACAAAGTTTCAGATTGGATTTAATCCCATTAGAAGGCCTGTACCGTTATTATAGCACATATATTTTAAATTTATATGGAGCAAATACTTTATAAATTAAACAACTTTTCGGAAATACTTGCTTTATTCCGAAATTTAAGTTCACCCAAAAGTTTACAAAGTTTACAAACTTTTGATTCAATTTTCTTCAAATGTCACTCAATCGAACAAATCTAATTAAGAGTCTGATTAAAAGGTATTAAAATTAAAATTAAACTAAAAATGTATACTTCTCCAAAAATGGTTTAAATTAACAAAACAAAATAAAAAGTTCTCTTCTCAAAATACTCAAAATTAATATAACACAAAACTTGATATTTACTTTATGACCAAAATTTAATTCACAATACTTCAAAAAATTGAATTAAATTTTCAGACTCTGAAAGATGGGAAACTTTAGAAATTTTAATTACAGTATTATAAAATAAAAGATATTAACTATACGCTGGTACGGGACTTACTACTTTGAAGATTACGGAGGCAGATCGGAAAATAAAACGCACTAAAAATTTAAATACTTGAAATTGAATTTACCCGCGATAAATAATTACTCTAAATCCCAACTATTGGGTTAGAGAAAGAAATTCAGCATCTAACTCGACCGGTACACCTTCTCTTCGAATCGCCAAGACTGGACTGACTGCTTCTCTCTCTCTCTCCAGGCTTGACGGGTCGGAACGTAGACCGATCAGCTGATTACCGGTCCAACTAAACAAACAATGTCCACGCACCGCGTCTAGTTAACAGGAGCCTACTTCCTACCGCGATTCAGCATAAAGAATTAGAACTATGGTACAGGCCCATGAAAGATTTTCCAGTATATACTAGTACAATATGGGTTCTTGCACCAGTTTTAATTTTGAACGTTAAATCGTAGTGTTGTTATGGTTTGAATGCCTCGCTATTACGCTGGCGGTGGGACGCAGACAGTTATAAAATGTGGATATTACCGCCCACAGGGACCACAAATATCACAAGCCATTTCGCTGTGACGGATTTAATGTTTTAGTTTCTGTCTCTCGCGTCACGTTATTTACAAGTCTCCGAGTTTGGTGCAGTTAAACAAATGTCAAAGGACTTGTAATTATATAAATGCTCCCATCGGGGATGCTATATTTCAACTTTTTGTTCCAATAATTTACACAACCACTTGTTACGTTATTTCAATATAAATGAGCCAAATAAATACATATATCACAAATGCTTTTCTAGTTCTGTACAGTAAGTTACTTTCAGAAAAAGATATTCTTTTTAATATTTAATAAAATGAATAGTGTAAAATTATTTAATTTAAATGTGATTTACATTCTTCTTGTTCTTTAGAGCTGCAGATACATCAGGATTGATCATGTACATCGAGAATACCAGATGAGTTAAATAAATAGAATAGCATAAATAAATTCGTGAAAATACATATAGATGTATGTAGATCGATTAAGTTATTAGGTGACCCCAAGTACAAAATATAAAAAGGGCATTACATAATACTAATCAAAATATATTTTTTAGGTATATTAGATCCTATAAGTGTATATTTTATTGGTTGGTGGATTGCGTACGCCTATAAAATATATATGAAATATTGATATAGATTTTATATACAGAGAGAGGTATGGGAGATCGGGATATAGGACTAACAGATACCGTTATCTAGTTATACTTATAAGTATTCTAAATCAAGAATGAACTGAAAGCTGAGAAATATTAGGGACTACAAGAACTATAATATCTTAAGAACTACAATATCTTACCTATAACATATATATATATATATATATATATATATATATATATATATGTATATAATAGATATACATATAAATCAGGCTGATCAACGCACTATAATCCAACTCATGTAGTGTAAGTTAGGCGGTGCACTTAGGCACACATAATATTTAAGTAATATCTGGGTCTGTGTAACTTATTAGGGATATAAAAAACCGTCAGATTTATTTTAAGGTTATAATTTTATAGTATTTTACAATGTCTATACCAGTACATTAAACTGTCCTATTTTTGTAGTTCTCTAATGCGTACAAATCACGAGTCAGTGACATAATACTGTACCAATAAAACCATTGCTATGCTGCTACCACTTACTTCATAGCACATGTTTCAATTTCGGGTAGTTTGTTGTCTTGTGGTTTAACAACACTTTACATAAATTTCTACTGTTGATTATTATGTAATTATGTATTAAATATATGTTACGTGAGCTTAAAAAATGAAAAGGGATATTTACATGACATCACGATTATAATTCAATATAATAATTATTTAACTAAATCATTTACAATATTAGCAAAAGAATTCAAATGAAAGTCAATAATATGCCTAATTCAAGTTTTATTACGTTAATATTATTATTTCATGTCAGAATTTTAAAACACTTAGACTATATGTTTTTAATACATTCTATGTATTTTCGATCGGTTGTAATAAAGAAGAACTAATTTTTTTTTAATTTTACTTCAACCAATTAAGGACACATATTGAGTATGAACGTATCTCATGATTGTGGCAACCAATCAGCGACAGACCAGCGGGATATGACGTCACGTCCCGGTGGATCCATTGTTTAGCTCTGCACGAGTACACAATTTGAATACATAACCTGATTACTATACCAATTTAATCTGCTACACCCAATCGTAGAGATCAGCATTTAAGCGATACAATATAATATAGATACAATATAGAGGAAGTAAGTAAGGTTATATCAAATTAATCTTTTTACACTTTATTAAATTATGAAATAAAATAATCCAATTAGTTGGGGAAAACATAAATTATTTCAACCAATCACTTGCTAATGTTCCAATACATTAATATGAAATTTGTCATTTTCATTCTTAAATTAATTTTTGTATAATCAAGTTGATATTCTTCTTTAATTTTATGTTTTTATTTGCGTGGTATATTACAATAACAAGTTGGCTAATAGTAAAGCTATAAAGCTTGCAGTATAAAATGAACCTAAGAATACTATAATTACAAGGACTGCTAAGGTTCTTAGCTCGCTTGGTTCTTGAGATATCAGGCGGAAAGCAGTTGCAGGAGAAATATTACCAGAACCTTCACTAAGCTAAACAAAAGTCAATTTGTAGATATAACCTTGAGTTTTTGTTAATAATATAATAAAAAATCAACCAATTCTTATGGGTGAACATCTTTATTAAACTCAAATGTTTTAATTAAACAAAACTGATACAACTGAGTATTGAAACAAATGTTTTACGTTATTTTGTTATATTGAAAATAATATTTCAATTAGAGCGTAGGAATATGGGTGGTTGTGTTAAATATCAAATGAAAAGAGTATTCATAAAGACTAAGAGAATGCAGTCCGCATTATACCCCAATTACAATTCAAAGATTGCGCAGGGATTCATTTACGACACTATAACTGTCGTCTGTACCCTGTCTTTAAATAATGGCGGTGTCCTTGTTGCAGAATTTTCGAATCTCCCTTTTAAACGTTTTTTGCCAAACTAATTAGTAGTATTTCTGAATGTATCAAACAAATACAAAATCTTAGCCATCTTCAAGCTTGATTAAGGGGGTTCGGTATGCCCTATCCTTCCCATGTTAATTTTATGTACCCTTTTCTCAGAAACCTTTAAAGCTATCATCATCAAACTTTAGGACACTACTATTTAGGACCTTCGTTAACATTTAGAGTGGAAGACATTATAACAATCTATTTTAAATTTTTATTAAAAAAAATTATAATTATAAATTATTTTACAAAAAATTAATAAATTTTTTATTTACAACAAATTAAATAAAAACTTCTTTTTTTTAACTTCTGTTCCGCTCTAAATGTTAACAAAGGTCTAAATAGTAGTGTCCTAAAGTTTGATGATGATAGCTTTAAAGGTTTCTGAGAAAAAGGTACATACAATTGGCCAAATTAACATGGGAAGGATAGGGCATACCGAACCCCCTTAAATCATCTGTTAGTATCGAATTAGTTTTAGTGGAATAGCGAGTTTATAGAAAGTCGACTCGAAAAATAATTGGTTCAAAAATACAGCTCAATTTACAATCTGAAATCATGAAGAGTAGTTATCTGTAGGTTAGTATCAGTATGAATGGCTATAGTAGGATAAATTAAGATGAAATATGCGACGTTGCAATACAATGCGTGTTGCCATTTTGTAATAAATCATTATTTTAGTATTATTTAGCATGTGTTATATACTAAAAAGCATAATAAAACATAAATTTTAAACATATCCCTTTTGTATTACACTCAGATGAAAGTTAGATTTCACATGTGACTGTCGTTTTTAAATGTCACACTGAAGTCGTATTGTAGTTTCAGATACTTAATATTTCTAGTTATCTCATCAGGGTGGACTTACATTTGACATATAAAGGCTGTAAATGTAAAGCAATTTAAAAATTCTGGTTAAATATATAAAACATGTTATTGCGTTGTCATATTATAGTGTTTAAACAAAACAGTTCCTTAGATTTAACAGTGTCTTTAGGTTACTTAGTACTAAGTATTTACCGCCTTGAATAATAACCTACAATGAGTAACCAAAATAATAATTTTATATTCCTGATTGTCTAATTATATTAAATAAAAATATATTTACAAAATTAAATACATAACAAGGAAGGATGAACTATATTAGGTTTTTCATAGTACTAGTGCCGAAAACACAAGGTCATATAACTACATGGAGCTCATTATCCAGCAACGTACTGAGGATGGAAAATAAGCACCCAGGATTGTAGCCAGTGCACCCATTCCCAATTTGACTGTATGTACCTCTTATACTTAAGGTCATATACCTACATGGAGCTCAGTATCCAGCAACTTACTGAGGATGGAAAATAAGCACCCAGGATTGTGGCCAGTGCACCCATCCCCAGCTTGACTGTATGAATCTCTTATACTCTAGGTCATGTACCTACATGGAGCTCAGTATCCAGCAACTTAATGAGGATGGAAAATAAGCACCCAGGATTGTGGCCAGTGCACCCATCACCAGCTTGACCGTATGTATCTCGTATACTCAAGGTAATTTAACTACAAAGAGCTCAGTATCTAGATACTTACTTAGGATGAAGAGTAGCAGCCAAGGATTGTGGCCAGTGCACCCATCCCCAGCTTTACCGTATGTATCTCTTATACTCAAGGTCATATAACTACATGGTGCTCAGTATCTAGCAACTTACTGAGGATGGAAACTAAGGACCCATGATTTTGGCCAGTGCACCCATCCCCAGCTTGACTGTATGAATCTCTTATACTCTAGGTCATATACCTACATGGAGCTCAGTATCCAGCAACTTAATGAGGATGGAAAATAAGCACCCAGGATTGTAGCCAGTGCACTCATCCCCAGCTTGACTGTATGTATCTCGTATACTTAAGGTAATTTAACTACAAAGAGCTCAGTATCTATCTACGTACTTAGGATGAAGAGTAGCAGCCAAGGATTGTGGCCAGTGCACCCATCCCCAGCTTTACCGTATGTATCTCGTATACTCAAGGTAATTTAACTACAACGAGCTCAGTATCTAGCTACTTACTTAGGATGAAGAGTAGCAGCCAAGGAGTGTGGCCAGTGCACCCATCCCCAGCTTAACCGTATGTATCTGTTATACTCAAGGTCATATAACTGCATGGTGCTCAGTATCTAGCAACTTACTGAGGATGGAAACTAAGGACCCATGATTTTGGCCAGTGCACCCATCCCCATCTTGACTGTATGTATCTCTTATACTCAAGGTCATATACCTACATGGAGCTTAGTATCCAGAAACTTACTGAGAATGGAAAATAAGCACCCAGGATTGTGGCTAGTGCACCCATCTCCAGTTTAACCGTATGTATCACTTATACTCTAGGTCATATACCTACATGGAGCTCAGTATCCAGCAACTTAATGAGGATGGAAAATAAGCACCCAGGATTGTGGCCAGTGCACCCATCACCAGCTTGACTGTATGTATCTCGTATACTCAAGGTAATTTAACTACAAAGAGCTCAGTATCTAGCTACTTACTTAGGATGAAGAGTAGCAGCCAAGGATTGTGGCCAGTGCACCCATCCCCAGCTTTACCGTATGTATCTCTTATACTCAAGGTCATATAACTACATGGTGCTCAGTATCTAGCAACTTACTGAGGATGGAAAACTAAGGACCCATGATTTTGGCCAGTGCACCCATCCCCAGCTTGACTGTATGAATCTCTTATACTCTAGGTCATATACCTACATGGAGCTCAGTATCCAGCAACTTAATGAGGATGGAAAATAAGCACCCAGGATTGTAGCCAGTGCACTCATCCCCAGCTTGACTGTATGTATCTCGTATACTTAAGGTAATTTAACTACAAAGAGCTCAGTATCTATCTACGTACTTAGGATGAAGAGTAGCAGCCAAGGATTGTGGCCAGTGCACCCATCCCCAGCTTTACCGTATGTATCTCGTATACTCAAGGTAATTTAACTACAACGAGCTCAGTATCTAGCTACTTACTTAGGATGAAGAGTAGCAGCCAAGGAGTGTGGCCAGTGCACCCATCCCCAGCTTAACCGTATGTATCTGTTATACTCAAGGTCATATAACTGCATGGTGCTCAGTATCTAGCAACTTACTGAGGATGGAAACTAAGGACCCATGATTTTGGCCAGTGCACCCATCCCCATCTTGACTGTATGTATCTCTTATACTCAAGGTCATATACCTACATGGAGCTTAGTATCCAGCAACTTACTGAGAATGGAAAATAAGCACCCAGGATTGTGGCTAGTGCACCCATCTCCAGTTTAACCGTATGTATCTCTTATACTCTAGGTCATATACCTACATGGAGCTCAGTATCCAGCAACTTACTGAGGATGGAAACTAAGGTCCCAGGATTGTGGCCAGTGCACCCATCCCCAGCTTTACCGTATGTATCTCGTATACTAAAGGTAATTTAACTACAACGAGCTCAGTATCTAGCTACTTACTTAGGATGAAGAGTAGCAGCCAAGGAGTGTGGCCAGTGCACCCATCCCCAGCTTAACCGTATGTATCTCTTATACTCTAGGTCATATACCTACATGGAGCTCAGTATCCAGCAACTTAATGAGGATGGAAAATAAGCACCCAGGATTGTAGCCAGTGCACTCATCCCCAGCTTGACTGTATGTATCTCGTATACTTAAGGTAATTTAACTACAAAGAGCTCAGTATCTATCTACGTACTTAGGATGAAGAGTAGCAGCCAAGGATTGTGGCCAGTGCACCCATTCCCAGCTTAACTGTCTATCTCTCTTGCGCCACGTCAAAATTATTGCCCAGGAAGCCGACAGGACACATGCATTGATTCCGGATCCTGGGCTACTGGTTAATACACACTCCTTTATTCCTACACGGATTGTCCGTGCACTCGTTATCGTCCACACAGTCCTTCCCGTCTGCAGTACGAAGTCTCCCCTCCCCGCATCTGTGTATATTCATTATACAACTTTGGGAATTCGTAATGAGTTAAATACAATAGAGCAATGAAATAGTATAAATTATAATCTACGTATTTCTAGTTGAGAGTCTAAATGCTAAAATAATCACGAGTGATATATGAGAAATACACTAATATTTGTATAAATATCATTGAGACCAACTGTACACCCATTATTTAGTGTCACATTTTTTACACGGAGAGTTTTTACGTTAGCACTCGAAAATGTATTCGTTTAATTATCCTGTTAAGTAATAAATCCAAATATATGCTATGAATAAACCCAGCAAAAATGAACATTAACATTTGATTAAAAAAACACATTCATTACACATAAAGCTAGAGTAAAAAAATTTGCCAAAGCTCTGCAAAATACCGTAGAGTGGCGTGCTTCATATAACTTGGTGTTGTATATTTACAAATGAAACTTTGCAAAAACATTACCAGTCTCTAGACAAGTTCGGTCTCGAGATACCGTTCTGACAGACAGCCAGCCAGACAGCAATTCAATTTTTCGGCCTCGAGTTTTATGTTTCGTTCGTTCTCAGCTAATGAGCTAGCTATTTGCATCGTTATAGCTAAATTTTGAAACGATTAAATAATACGGCGTATAATCAAACTTCATAAATACATTTTATATGCAGGCAATAAATAGTTTAAAAGCACAATGATGCATACATGTTAAGTATTTGATAATTAATAAAAATACAAGAACAACAAAAGGCATATGAAAATAAAGTCTTCCAACGAACAAGGCTTGGACGGAACACTTATGAGCACTTGTACTCGTGCCAGAGGTCGACACTTTGGAAGGGATCGGGGCACACTGTGTTGGTGCAGGAGCTATTGGATGGGCAAAACTTGTCTAGGTTGCGGACCATGGTGGCTTGCCCCCACTGGGTCCCATTCATTGGACGTCGAAAGTCCTGACTCCAGTGTACTCCGCCTTTCCCCCGGCATAAACCCTCTGCTTGTCCACCAGGAGCCAATGGTGAGTGCAGTATGACTACTTATCGTTACAATAACGCCCTTCCCCTCCATCCTCAGCGAGTACAGCTGAGCACCCATGCCTCTATACCTGAGAAGGAAAAGGTACCTGAGACATGCGTTTTCGTCATCTATAATATTGTATCTACATTATACGAGTCATAATATTATGAATTCTATGCGAAGAACAATACTGTGTGACCCTTCCTGCTTCTCCACATGGAGCCTTCATCTCATATAATATCAACATTGTATCAATCATATCATTAGTAGCAACGTAGGAAGAGGCAATAATGTATGACTGACCTTAACAAGACAGTTGCTTTAAGCGTTTGAGCAATGATATAAACAGTAACATGTTAAATCAAGAAGGGTATATAGTCATTGTTGGTTTTACGGCCGATTGTGTTGTATCTGGTGTAAATGTTGCTGGGAAGAGCACAAGTGCACACAGATTGTCAAAACTACTTCTTGCTGCCCATTTTCTTCTACCGGCGAGATAATGTGTTCTGTGATGCTTTTACCTTCCTTCCATTCTTTTTGCTTCTCTCTCACACTCTGCTCTCTCGTCGGGTTGGGGAATATATTACAATTTATTACCTCAGTTGTGCATCATTGGAAAATATTTTCTGGGTACTGATGGGTTTTATTTACATTTTTACGTAAAGTTAATGTAATTTCATACGGGTGCACATGTAATTATTAAAACGTTATATAAGTAGAATGAACAAAAAAATATTAAGTTTCATATGGCTCATTATTTTATACTAAATTAACTATTTAAACATATTTCCTGTATGGGGGCCGTAAAATATTGAATTATTGTCTCATTTCACCACTGACAGTATTGTAATAAATAAAATGTATGGAGTAAGATTTGTGGCATAACGTCCTAATAATAAATAATGACCTAGGTTTACATGTATGATCTCCTTCACATAGTAGTTTAATTTATCTCGTTAATATGTAAAAAACTTTTAAAATTTATCAGATATAATTAAAATACATATTAGTGTTTCCAGATATATTACAACCCCACCCAGTATAAATCAAACCGGGGAGCATGTAGAAGCATGAAAAGTAAGATAAAGAGTGTATTAACATAAATAAATTACGTGTAAAACATTTAAATTTTGATTAGGATTAATACATGTAGAATTAGATCTCAACACGTTTCCAATAGAAGCTTGAGTGATCTAGACGATCCGATCGCTTTAGAGGCGCTGCGGATGCGGTTGCGGTAGGGCTTGGGAATATTATGTTGTCACTTATGATAATATGAAATCGAGTTAGTTGTAGTCAGGAATCAACAACTATATTATTTTGTTACAATCGTTTTTATTTTGAGATTTCCTAGAGTACCACAATAACAAGTAGAAACTAAACTAGAAAATAATTCAATCTGTCGTTATTTATTGTTTGAGTGGTTGTTATACTTTACATATGTTGCAAAAACTTAGAACTTTTCATTTGATCTTGAAAGTGTATTCTTTGTTAAAAAGGCCTAAAAATTAGAAGAGTATAGAAAAAACCAGATTCTCTACGTAATCTGCTGCAACATATAGCTTGATCCAATTTATGTGGTTAATGACAGGATTATACTACGTAATATACTATGAAAATACTTTTTGTCTATAAAGCATTTCACTAGAATTTAAATTTTAGTAGTTGATAAATAATATACAAAAAAGTCAAGTTTAACTTAGTATTCTACCACCACTAAATCCTTGAATATGAAACCATGTATTTTGATACTCCTAGAATTCAACTTCAATACGGTATCACCAGGTATATGAACATTCAAGTTTCTAGTCAACTTACGCCGGTTTATTTGAAAATCATAATAGCTACTGCATACAAATTATTATTAAAAATGTTTATATGTTATCCATTTTTTTTTAAAATCGGATGCATCCATCTCATTGTTATTTACTACACATAACAGGTGCAGTTGGTATATAATCAGATATATGTTCCACCGCTTCAATGTGAAACGTCCTGCTGAGCGAGTGAAACAACGCCAGTTCTAAACGTCGGTTATGTTTACAGCCCATAAATTCCCTTCTACAAGGTCTACCATTCAATGCTATGAAGATAACCCGTAGTTATATAACATGGTGTGTACTTCATCGAAGTATTATTTACGAAACATAAAATTGTTACGAAACAAGTGAAACTAAATCATAGCCACTAAAATTCTTGTGAATTCCTTGATTAATTTTATCACATAGGCAAACATTTAGGACTTTTCTTAATAGTTAAAAACAATAATAATTTATTATAATAACTAAATATTTAACTCTGTACCTTCTGCAAAATATACTCTAAAGATGCAATATAGGATGCAATATAAGTAAAACTTAGACAACAATATAAATTGGTTTTAGCCAAGTTACAAGACTCTGAAAGAGAGTTGAAGTACTGAAAGTTGTTCCTTAAAGTAGGCATTCCTTAAGAAACTGTATCTGAATTTCAAATTCTTTTATTTATTGGTCAGTTTTTTCCATATTCACCAGGATATTCTGAACAGTAATAAATTACTGAAACTCCTGTTATTAAAAAACCTTTTAGTGCGTTTATTGATGTATTATCAAAAGCATTTAGATCGTAATATCGTTACATTTATACTGTTAATTGCTGGTTGACAAATCGGATCCATTAGGTAAAACCTAGTGAAAAAATACTAGTGTTGTGGAATGCTAATAAGATTTAATAAATATTTTTTTATAAACGAATGGTTTTTGTATCATATAAATCGTGTAGGAACTTTTATATCACCGAGAACTGGTGATAGGAACGCTGAACCAAGTTCAAACTTGGTACAGAAATTAACCTTTAAAATATATTAAATACAATAATTGGCTAGCTAGGTGTTACGTTTTGTTTCAATATGTCGTACAATTACATCTCCGTTATTTATAAACCTAGAGAACAAAATACTATCCTGAAATGCTTATAATATTACCTCAAATCATTAACATTGTTATAAAATAATTTTTAAAACAGTTATTAACTTGTTACAAACTGAAATTGAACAACATACATTAGAGCATTCAATTAGCATTTAATTTTCAGGTAATGCAAATTATAATGTTGATGTAATAAATATATTCTAAAGATTAGTTATGTACTACAGTATTTTAAACTATCGGTGAACACGATAGGAAATACTAGTTATGAGTTTTCCAACACGGTGGTAAGGGATATTGTATCTGTAAAGTGTAAAGTGAACTTACCGAGACAGCGTGCCACTGGCCGTCTATCACAGACAAGCTGGAAAGCCAAACTTCCGTTTCCGCAGAGCTCACTCCGTTCAAGTTGAACCGGAAACGGAGTTTGACCCCAACTATCTGCATCGGATGAAAATATTATAGAGCTGTAACTTAATATTTTTTAAAGGATAAAATTTAATATTATTGTTTTGAGTTTTAGTGCACAGTTTTTATAAATAAGTATGGAAATTACGGAAAAAATTTCACAATGAAAAGGATTATGTGTTTTCAATTTATACGATATACCAATATTTACGATTAATTTCAATGGAGGATGTTGTTGTATATAAGAACATAAAATAAGAACACACACATACACTTCGGTAATGACTACAGAATCAGACAGCACTAGTGTCGCTATAACAAATTAAATGCGATATTGCTAGTAATAGCAGACGAGCTGTACGCTGTAGATCCACTGGGTTCTACTCAAACACTTGCTTCAACCCCTGCTCATTGCCTAGTAGTATTGCTGCCTCCTAATTACCTCTGATAGCTTAGTTGGTAGTGCCGTAGACTGTGTTAGTATTGGCACTGTCTCTCAGTCCAGTTTTTCAAATTGGTCGGTTTATATATGTATATGTATGTATATATATATATATATATATATATATATATATATATATATATATATATATATATATATATATATATATATGTACAGTATATATATATATATATAATATATATATACATATATATATATATATATATATATATATAATATATTATAAAGATAAAATATATTTATATATCTCATCTTGTTAAATGCTTGGAAAAATTTATGGTACTCCTGTTTGATCAGCTAATATAGTCAACGTATCAGTCTATAACAAACTCAACTTGTTAACTGAATGTTACTTTCCTGATCCGTAAATTGTTTCTGGTCTCGTGTGTAGTTGACGATGTACAGTTAATAAACGAAATATTCCAATATACGAGTACAGAAAGTGAATAGTTCAATTACACGTCTTCAGAAACGGAGATGAGAAAGCAAGAAAATCCAGTAATACAGCGCCGCAGTTGTTTTTGTTGTCCCGGTCATCAATACTAGTCACGTACATGAGGTGTTCTTGTTTTAGAACAATATGAAATTTTTGTCCTAAGTAACGTTTTATAATAGGGAGCTTGCAGTACTGATTGCCTTAGTTTTTTACACGAGAAGCATATAAAACGTTAAACCAGTACTATTATAAGTGACATTTGGAGTATTTTGAATTATTGAAGTAATGTTATACTTATTACCGTGCATTTATTATTTAAAATAATTAGCCTAATGTTTAAATATCAAACCTTTCAATAACATAAAGTAATTAATATAAACGTATTAATTAATTAGGAATGTACGCATTACATAATGTGGCATTACTTACGTGTTTGACGGTCGTTATTAAGTGTTTCAAGATAAAAAGTACATAAAAATATAGTATCATATTTTAACCCTTTGATAATATTCGATTTCGATATCCACCTACAATATCGTGATTGACAATCCGTTTTATTTCTTACAGGAAATTTCTTTAACGATTTCATAAAACTTCTGGGTTATGAGATGAAAATCAGCTCACAGTTGGACTGTAACTATTTACAGGTTTCTGGCATATAATTTTTTTATAACCATTATAAATAGACAGCACCCTTTACTTCTGTAATATGGTTTCTAGTCACCGCGTTCGCAAATCAGTTATGTTTGCAAAGAAAATTGTTTTTTGTAATTGAATCTTATTTTCGTTTAATTTTTTGGTGAATTAAATTCCAAAAACGATATTTGTCGAATTATAATGTTTATCAAAAAGACTACTCCAAGAGTTACATCCTAAAAAATTGCTACGTCAATCTCTTTACACTGATATCGTCAATTTCTTGATGCTCAATAAAGAATTCCATATCTGAATACAATTAAATTTAAGTTGAATCTATATTTGAAAAATTTGAATATTTAACTGCATGCAGATCATAAATTGATCATTACAGTTTGAAAAGAACACTTACAATTATCACTATCCTGCACACAAAGCTTGTTATTTTTGACCTCATGTTAGCTATAAATTTGTAAAAACGAATATTCATCAACTATAAGCAAGCTCTATTTGGTTTTTTAATTACATTCGATATTTCTGATCTAAGTACTAAATTTAGTTTAATTATATAAATATTGTTGCCATGTAGGTTAATCTCACTTACGTAAAACACCCCAACCCAGTCATTTATCAATCATCATACACAGAAACATTTGATGGTTGTTTAATTTCTAATGGCAATAAATAGTTTATTATTTATTTAATGAATTCATTGTTCGTTTAAATTACGATCTTATAGATTTCAAGTGAATTACTGCAATAAATTTATTTTAGTTTGAAATTTATTGTAAACAACGGTTATAAAAAAAACTATGGATATTACTTGAGGAAATACACATTATTATTGTTATTATATATTATGTTAATAATATTTCGTATTAGTATTTCAACAATAATAATTAATAGTTACAAGTATACCTACCCCTTGTATACATATGCAAGTTCATTGCACATGAAAATATGAACATCGATTATATAGGAATTTATTTTGTTTTTATTTAAGTATAAACGCACTATGTAAAACATAAGATCTTGGTAGTTTATCCTATCTCGACCTTTCTTATCGGTATAATAATAATAACATGCATGCAGCTTTGAAACCTCAATTTAGGTTTTAGTATCTGCTACCGTTTGTAATTATAATGAAAACGTTAACATTGACAGGGAAAAGTGTGAAACAAGTACATTTATTGCTTTAAAGATAACTATGTCTTATTTCAGAAGCAAGAACATTCTCAGACCTTAGCAAACTTGGTAAGCCAGTGTGAGTATATTTGTCGTGTCACTTCAGTGTGACAATGTACGTCGACTCTAATAAGTAATGTCGGAAAAGCTAATTTACCTGCTTATCCCACATGCTTATCCTGTGCCATTCTCCATCAAAGTCCTTTCTTCGTCTTGACATTCAGTTCTAACGTTCCAGAACCGAAGTCTATTAGCAGACGTTGGTTTCCTCGGGTCAGGTCCAAGGAAATATAATCTGAAACAACACTTACTAAGACTACAAGAACAATTTTATCACCTATGCTATTGTGTAAATGAAGAATTGTCATTAAAATATAGACAAGTCAAAATTAAAGATTGAGCCATTTGTAATGAGTGATCGAAGTGAAGCCTCAACTCCAAATAAAAATTTAACGAGTGGACCGTAATAAAAGGATATAAATAGGCACCGAAAAAAGATCCAGGATGCTGAACGGCTGAAAGTTGAATAAACAAGTTTTTATCTGTTTCTATGGGAGGAAATGATTACCTTGGCATGCGCCGAAGATCTGCACGGTGACAGTTCGTTATTGTAACTGACAAGCCTGGCGCCAGTCGCGAATACGATGCTTACAGCGCAAATTGGTTAAGGCACAGTGCGTTTTGTGGTACGCAGAAAGGAAATTGATTGTTAGTGTACAGCGCCGCATTCGATTTACGTTTCTAGGTCAAAATTCGCCAGTTATAAATAAATTCATCTCTAGTCTAACCAGTTTGGTGACACAGGAAGTGTGTTGAAAAAGCATTAAATTGGCCTGCCGAAAACAGTTTACAATAAAATATACATTGAGAACCTCATATCTGACTATTGTGCAAATTAGCATCAACAATTATGTGAAATGCAGATTTTTATATATTTTTCTGCGCACGCCAAACAAAGTCAACGTTTCTTCCAATGCTTTAAAAATGGTTTCTATCATAACCCTCAAACTTATTAACATCGATCAAAAGAATCATCGTACCTAATAATTATTTTCTGTTCACCAGGTTTAGTTGAGGCGACTGGGCCGTTGTAAAGTAGTTCACTTTCGGACTTTCTCATGACGAACCCCCGCCCTGTATCCCTGTATCAGGATAGGAACCAGGAACATCTTATTCTCACCCCAGTCGATTGTCCTTAATGAGAACACAGTTTCTGATGTGTTTCCTTTACCTAAAATTAAAGAATTAAATAGTATAATCTGTTTATATAGACGTTTATTTATTAGTTGTATGAACTTAACTTTACACATTCCTTTTAATGTTAAAAGCCAATAAATAATTATAAAACATTACTTTGACTCACTAAACTGCTGGTAGACCCTGAAGGAAGCCTTGAGCAGATCTGTGCTGTTTGTATCCAGCTGGAAACGGCAAGGTGGACCGTGGCCAGCGGTGTAGTTGTCCGCGTCCACGGCTACCAAGGTCGCTAAAACACTGGCCGGCTCTCCCTTCATCACAGTGGCTTGGTAGTCGCTCGCCAGGACCGGTACATTGTCATTCACATCTAGGACCGTGACTGTCAACGTCGCCATCGACGTCTTGGCCGGTACTCCGTCATCTACTGCCAATATATTTATCTTTCAATTAATACAACTACGTAGATACTCTCAGAATAATTGTAATTCAGATCTAGCACCGTGACAGTTAAATTGGCTGCTAACGTCTTAGCCGTTATTACGCCATACACCGTTAATACCCTTATCTGTCAATCAATACAATTACATAGCTACTTTTAGAATCATTATTACTGAAAACTCAAATCGTGACAGTCAGATTGTAAAATATCGAACGGAGAGAGAACGTAATTTTTTTCTCATTAGGCTACACATATTATTAAAAAACTAAATAACAGGTTTTTTTCGTGTATGTTCAACTTTTTTAAATGTATATTTTTAGAAAAGAATTTGTTATAATACTACTTTCAAAGGTGTTTTCTTAAAGGGGCTTCTAAGCACTATATAGAAAAAGTATTTTAATAATAATGCGCTATTCTCAAATAGTATGATTCGTAATATAGAAAAGCTAATAATATACTACACATATTTAATCAATGAAAGGCATTTCGGTTTTATACGACTTGTGTTGCAGTAGTTGGTAAGTATATAACACTAAATCCATGTTGGTTTACATGACTACCGTTTACGACTACAGAAGAAAAAATAGGATGGCGTAAAGCTGAAGCGCAGTCGGTTTTAGTGGTTGCTTAGCGATGGAACCCTGCCAAAACTGTCCTTATGGAACAATGTACACACTATTGCAAACTACGATACCATCTTACAGCGTATTTTACTACTAAATCTGCTGTTTTATAGTTATGTAAAATGAATATACAATTAAGTATGTTTACTATCCTCACAAAATGTAGATATCTCCATATTCGCTTGTTGCATGAATCCCTTTCATAAATCTTAGGTTTATAAATATGTTACGATTTCCTCATGAAAACATATGCAATAATCCTTGAATGCTAGCAAATATATGTTAACTAACAGAAACTCCACATTATGTTACGCACACTTATAAGGAAGGCATGTATAATTAATTATTAGTGTAATTATGACCAATAAAATTAACCAATACATTATATTTATAATGTACATACAGGGTTTTAATATATTTCTACTATATTTTAAAAGGAGCACTTAGCTGATAAAAATGCAATGTGAACGTTTGTCTCTTTTTCTGAAGAGCTCTAAGATATATTAAAATGATGTTTGCTTACATTGTGCTATTTACTTTTAGATATTAATGGAAATATATTATTTAGTTTCTAGTAATTAAAATTTTTAAAAATATCTATATATGGAATTTAAACAACGAGTATAAAACACAAGAAAATAAATTTTAAATTGAGTATTTTTTATATTTAAGGCCAAGGCCTAGTACATAAACTTTAGTAGTTATTTCTTTCTTTCGTTTAATCGTATCTATCCCTCTTATAATGGTGATTATGTTTATGTTTTTGTCACTTAAAACTGGTACACATTTTGTTAAAGTTTGAAAATCTAATAAATTTTATTGTCATAACACGTTGCTGCTCAGTATAAACTGTGTAATTATGGTTTTTATATTTACACTAGTTAGTGATTACGTTAGGTTAACACACGCAAAATAATGATAAGACTCCCTGTATTTACTGAATAAGATGAAACCACTGATAGTACATTTATAGAACTAAATAACAATTCATTACTAAAAACTGGTAATAATTATTAAAAAATAGGATTTGGAACTTAACAAATAATAAAAAAAAAAAAACAAAAATCACGGATTATAACATATATAGGCCTATGTTATGTTGTAATAAATGTATTTTGAACAATGATTGGTAAGGTTTATAACCGATTAGTTACTCTGAGTTGGCAGTATATAGTAGCATTCGTGTTACGTTTTAATCTTATTCATGCCTTAATGTTTTTTTTAATATAGTTTGACTTTTAATAAACTATGTAACTAACAGAACTATATCGAGTTGCATAAGATATTTAAACAGAAATAAATAAAATTTTAAAAATGCCATAGAATTTTGAAGAGCTAAAGAAATTTCCTATATATTCAAACATTAGAAGTGAATCGTAATATCAAACGGAAAATCTACATTCGTTGTTCATATCAAAAAGTAACTGTAACTGTGTAGTAACTGTTTCAGCATATATCTCTTCTCCGTGCGGATTTTCTCCGAACGTATTCTATCAATAAGGCAACTACAAAGAGAACACCTTTATATAATATTGCAATCTACAATATGATATCCTTCAGGGGAATTCCATTGCATATAAAATATCTGGATTTTAATACTGTCGTTATAATTGCAATTATTGTTATTTTAATTTCATAAAAATGTATAAAACTATCTGTTAAAGTATTGCGGTAATGAAATATTAGTCTACTGATAGTAGATTAGATATAAACATTATATTTGTTTAAACCTATAGACAATAATTTGGTACAGTACGCTCTGAAATTTGGGAAGAGCTTCATATCGAATGTTGTAATGTTTTTCTTCAGAACTATGTGAGATTATTAAAAATAACTTTTATTCAGATAAAATTCATAACTCGCATATTTTATATGTTTTTAAAAATGTATATCAGAAATGCTTGAGTGTGGAAAGGTTTTTAAAGTAATCACCATATAATAATTTATATTTTACATACTCATTGGTGTGTTGCTGTAGCTTTTACCGGCATTATTCTGTTTTCAATCGTTACTGTAATTTGAGTAATCGAAAGGTAGTATCTTTATTCCCTATTCAATAGAATTTTCTATCTGTGTTATATTAAAATCTACTTCCTAATAAACCTCATTATATATCTTTTTAACTCTTCCACGCCACTGCATTAAACATAACACCTACATCTATAACGCAGTCTCACGTATAACAATCCCTATATATGGAAGAATAACGAAGTGTTGCATCTACCACTCTCAGTCACATATTGTACTAATGGTATCATATTATGCGGTATTACATGCGATTCATTCTATACACCAGAATACACATTATTGTAACAATGAATGGAATTAGACATGAGAAAATTGGAGATCATGGTGAAGATTCTCTCTTAACCGAAATATCTTCAACACTTTCCCATGGTAGGCTACAAGTAATTATATACACACTTTTTGAATGAAGAATTTTGCCAAAAGAACTTTCTCCCGCAACGTTACGGTGTTCGTTGGCATCCACGTAAGTATATCATTTTTTTTAATATACGCAATGAATGATCAAATTGTAAAACTGTACCTTGATAAATTTGAGAATACATCTACAAGTTTTAACACAAATTCCTCTGGGATCAGTCCACGGCACAGTTTTATGTTTTATTTATATAAAGGTGAGAAGATATAATCAAAGTGGATGCCTGGTTCATTATCCGAATGACACGACTATCTGAATACAACCGAACCAAAAAATCCATGATCCTTAACTTGGTGAAAATCATCCACAAATCCATATACTCAACCCATATATATATACTGTTTTACTGATGGATACTATAACCAATCAAAATTACTTACTCAACTTTAGTTTCCGGCAGGAAGAAAGTAAAAGAAGAAAGAAGTTTAGGCTTCTAATTCTAGTCAAGGCGGTTAATTCTATCACAGTTCTGCAAATGCATATTGATGAAGGACTAACCTGAGTGGTATAGTTTGTTCTAGGGTCACCAACGTCAACTTTGCTCTGCATATTCTAATAAATGACATAGTTTTGCATATTAATTTCTTGAAAATGGACTACATTATTGGGCTATATTTATATTTTCTTACAGAACTTGCTTTTGGGATTAGAAAAGCAAAATAGAAAAAAATATGTGGAGACTTAGAGCTCTAAAACAGGCAGTCAGAATTATTGCCAAACTAAATTTAAAGAAGGCGTAGGCCTTTAGGAGTTCGGAGTACCTGCATCTACTCGTACTATGTGGAATTAGTCCGTTAATCTCAATACAAATGTGTTATAACTAAGGGAAGTAGCGCACATTGATGCAATACTAAGGAAAGGAACGAAATGGGCACTGAATCTAAGAGAACTGCTATTGAGTAACTATCATATAACTTTAGTGTCAATCTAATCAATACTCAAACCTTCTTGTGAGCGTTTGCTAGTGCAATTGGAAAGTAAACATAATTTTAAGCCTCGATGTGAAACCTTCCATTGTCTTCACCTTTTTATTCTATTAGTTAGTTCGTGGTAAACCGCGGAAGAATAGCAAATTAACTAATTCTAGCAAGATACATAATCTTATGATTGGGTCGAGTCCATGGCAGATGTGTGTATAAACATATGGATAAGTGGGAGAGCGAATGGACAATATTATAATTTAAGTTTTTAGTTATGACTGACTTACTTATCTTTACGCGTTTATTATGAACATTGTCAAATTGCAATAAGTGGCATTTGAATTTTATTCTTTAGCAATACACACAGCAGGTACAGTGTCATATATTGGAGTATATACACTTACACATGATCTCATTTATATCCAAACATTATACAGTGTCACATCTACTGCACCATATCAGCAAATATTGTGGTATTTTAGCTGACAAATGTGTATAATATATTTACAATGGATGGAAAATACAATGGATACATTCTCACCGAATAATTTTTTTGGACTGATCAAACAAACCCTTTTACATTCCTTTATCAACTCTTGAGTGATTAATATTCAGCTTACCGATATTGCAGGATAAGCATTTCCGATATTGAATGCCGACGAAATATGTGAAGAATGAACTCGGAATTGATATGAAATATCACAAGAGTCATCGAAAAAACTTGATGCGAACACATATGTAATGAAATATCAATTAATATTTACAGTGTTTTGTGTTTTTCCGACAGCAAATAAAGAATGCGATACTTTAAAATTTCTTACACTTAAAAATTTATATAGTTATTAACAATATTTTATGTTAGCAAACTTTCAATGATTTTAAATATTGATACAGTCTAAAGATATCAGTTTGGCAACGATATTGGCAAGCGTTTATACCGCAGTATATCGAAAGGCCTGGCCAAGATACTGACTGAGGATTGGCCAAATTTCATAAACATTTTTTCAATATGTATAGTAAATTAATTATTATCCCGCAATTTCATTATCTTGAAGCTTTCCAGTATCCATCCAACTTTATTTCATCTTTATTAATAAAAAATCTAGATTATTATTTAAATTATTAATCTTTTTCCAATATTTTCTACTTCTCCACAGACATTATTTTGTAATTATTAAACCCACAAACGCTCCCAGACACAAGGAGTTTTAGCGTTTTTTTATATTAATGCAAGTAATAACTATTCCGTGGTAGACCCGATCACGGGATAAAGATATATTGTAAAGACATGTAGGTATGGGAGTTGAAATTAACAGTAGGCTACATAATAACAAAGAATCAACTGAACAATAATTATTGCTATCAAAACAAATTGTACAGCAGTAACTATACTTTCAAACTCTTTCAAAGTGAGAGTGGGTGCTCTATGATAGCTTAATTAAAATTATCAATATTACTAATGATATTGCAAACAGAATAATTAACATATTTTATGCTTGCATTGGTTTTGATTGGCCCATAATTTATATCACTTTGCTAAGTAATATACATAGGTACTTACATATAATTAGCATTATGTAAATGCTAAATAATTCATTACAAATGTAGTTAATACTATACCTGTGTTTGGTTTCAGTAACAACCTGATTTCATGTTCTATATAATTCAGTAGTTACTTGGGGCCAAATGTTACTCCTATTAATTAATACCAATTATTGATACTTTTGAATGATTACTGTTTTAGCTTTTTATTTATTAATAATAACATGTTTCTTTAACATTAACAATTATTTATTATTAACTAAAAGCTAAGGAGCTGTGTAAAATAAAATATTGTGTTGTCACTCTGTACTCATTTTGCAGTTAACACTTAATAATCATCGCGAAATTGCTGCACCTCAATTCTGTATGCGGCTAAAACCTTTTCTTCGCTTGGCATTTCTACATATTTAAGTTATATCTCCTGCCCAACCTGTGCTTACAAACTGCTATATCACCTGTTTTGGTGTGGATTTTCCGTACATGAACCCATATTCCTACCACTACAGTTATTTCACTCAACTACCGCCAGCCAGAATAGTAAGCACAAATTTTACTGAATAGCTTGGTTGGGTTTGTTTGTTATATAGGATGGATACTAATAAAAATCTTAAGTTATTTTATATGCTTTTATTTGCGATCATAAACTTTTAATGTATAAGTGACTATTTATCCTAAAATACATGTTTTGTCCTAGTTTTTTTTAAATTCCACTCTTCATGTTATCCCCGTTTTTATGATATTTTGTATAGAATATTTGTACACGAAACTCCAAATACTAGCCTAATATAAACACACATAACATGCGATAAAAATACTCAGTTTTATCATTTCCATGCATATTTTCCATGTCTCTTTCAATCTAGCAGAAGCAGACTTTTTGATTTGTAGAGACGATATTCTTTTCCTTTGCATTGGTATAATCTTTACCTACTAATTTAAATAAGAGTACAAATTGACAAAAATAAAATATTTTACAGGTTTTCTTTCACTAATCACCTGCTAACAAATTTTACAATATTGTATTTCTTAAATATACTAGCAGTTTTTTAACAATGTGTCAAATAAACTAATAGAGTTTTATTGTAATGGAGAATCCAATGAGGCACTTTTAGATAAATAGAGAAAACATTTACATTTTTAGTTTTAATAGACATGTAAATAGAAATTTAGAAGAAAACCCAAACTGTTTTAGTCTTTGTTTAATTTTCATTACAGTCTCACATTGAGCATTTTAGTAAAAAATACACATTGACTTAATTGCAAGTGCCGAAATTATATTTAAAACTGTTACTCTTCACAGCATATTATTTTTGTGTTCTTAATATGCATACGTGTTCTTAATTTATTTATATCGTGTTTATCTCTTTCACGAGAGAGAGAGAGAGAGAGAGAGAGAGAGAGAGAGAGAGAGAGAGAGAGAGGAGAGAGAGAGAGAGAGAGAGAGAGAGAGAGTTGAGAGTGAGTATCTGACCTTTTGTTGCTTGAATCTTATTGGGTTATTCCGAGTCTGTTCCTCGTAGTCTAGAGGTTGGCCGAACCTGAGATCCAGTAACATTGTGGTCCCGAACCATACCGCTTCCTTCAATCATCTGAAACACAAAACACCAAAACTATAACACCTAATATTGTACTATTGGCTGACTGAACTCTGACTATTATATAACATGATTAATGACAACTTTGCACCACGACAATAAGTATACATTAAATTTTGATTAAGGATCTATTGCAAATTCTGCCTACTAACCTTTTTATAAATTCTAAGTTAAAATTGTCTATCTAATTTCACGTACAATTACAAAAAAGCTGAATTCTCTGTTGTAAACTGACCTTGTAGTAGAAGTAGTTGTCCTCGTCTTCATCGTGTTCCTCAGTGACTGTGAGGATGGCGGAGTCCGGCACTTTGTCGCCGTCCCTCTCGTCCACCTCCGTCTGCCACTAGTCCTTCACGAATCGCGGCGACATCTCGCTCACGTACGCCACCTTTATAGACGCAGTCCCCGTCCTTAATCAACATTTGACAGTGCTAATAATTTTAACCAATACCATTTACGTGTTAACTAATATCAGGTACCTAACATTTAAAGCAATCTTGTAAACTTAAAAGTCAAAGTAAAAGAATTTGTTATTTTAGCATGCGAAGTTTGGGCTAAGAAGCCCTTTCTAACATTTAAACTGGGGACCAAGGTTTAAAGGCGACTTCAAAGCACCACCAGGACAGGATCGCTCAGCGGTCACCCATCCAAGCAGCAGCCACGCTCAACGAGGCTTGATTCGGTTATCTTGCGATAACCGCCGTACCCGCTACATTGCGCCATTCGCATTTTAAAAGAGAGTTCCGAAAATAAATACAACAGAGCAAGGAAACCCCCTAGATATTATCTAATACTAAATTAATAAACTCATTGAATCCAATTAATTAAATTCTTTATTTCTTAATAAATTATCATTTCACAATCTCCAAATAGGTACTACTATATTCTTATGTATATTTGTATTCCAAATTTGTCTGTACCAGCAGTAAGTGTAAGAAGGGCAGTTGAAAAGCTTCGAGTATTTAACGTTATAATGCAGAACAATAGTTTATCATATATTTTTTTACTTTATTAAGACGTTTAATAATGTGATAATAAACAACATTAAGTCTCGTAAAAGCGCTTTAAAAGTTAGTAACTGGATGGAGTAAAATTTATATTATATATAATATATAATCTAAATCGCTAAAATTTTAACTTTATTATGAAATTCACAAGATTTGCTGTTACGTAATATTATTGATTTAAAGTTTAATAAATGTATTTAAACATAGGAGTTTACTCATAACATTATTTATACTATTTCGAAAGTGTGATTTAAGATTTTTTTTAAACAAATTAGTGGTTAAAACAACGTCGCATCACTCTATACGTGTTGGTTAACTAGAATATAATTAATGAAGATTTAAGTAAAAAGGATTTTCTTCTCTTTAATTGTAGAGAAACTTTAGTAAACGGGTGACCAAACATCGCAAGATCAGTAGCAGAAGGACTGTGTGCTCTCTGAAAAGAACATTATATAAAAGGATAATTAATCAATTGGTCGTTCGGCTAGAGAAGGGTTCTTTGCCAGATTTCTGCTCAATCAGGCCAGTAAGATCTGAGGATGCTGACCCGTGATTAACTTTTGGTACTTTTCCAACAAATAAGGACATTATCCTTTCGCTCTTTGATTACTGTACCGAGGGAATTACTTGACTTTAAAAGATAACCGGGTAACTCCATTCTTTAAACATGTTTTTATGAAACTATAATATTGCCTCACGCACACATAGAGGCTATACATTTCTTTTTTTTTTAATAAAATATTCATATTCTCTTTTTTCTCTTAACTTGATCCAAAGAGTGATTTCATTGCTCAAAAAATATGTTATATTAATTTTCCGTCACGCCATACAGCTTATCGCTAGTTTATACTTGAATTCACCAAAGTTTTGTGCAATAATATCCTTCTCCATTCGTAGAAATAAGCAACTGTATAAGGTCAGTAGGTGAGGTGATTAAGGAGCTTGAGGCAGTAAAAAAGCCTGTTTGCCAAAATTTGGACTGTCATGAGAAAACTACTGGTTGATAATTTTATAACTTTAAAATAAAGAAATTATGTCACTGTGCAGCTGGTTGGTGCAAACTCCAAATGGGCTCACTTTCACTTCAAAATCAAATAAAAATAATATTCATATTTTATATAACGGAATTGATTTGGATGGCAGTGTGAGATCTTACAATGGCAGTCGTTCTATTCATGTCTAAATCTTCCTTTGAAATTCACTATAGCGAGCTTCCAGATATTTCTAGAATGTGGGATAATTAATTATTAACGGCTTGTATTAACGGCATATAGTGCTGGTCTTTCAACTACTTGTAAAATTAAATTTTTAAAGATTTACGTTTAATATTAAACATTGTCTGAAGGTTAGATTTCATCTTTTATAATCTTTGTTCTACACTTTTGAAATGGAAAATTTCTTGACCTGACATGGACAATACAAATAAGTTCTTCAATATTTTGATGTACCTCCTCTCAGGCATAGGTGAGGCATGGTTAGTGCCATGGAGAGCACTATTAGTTATGTCTCTATATAGTTTTATAGTATTGTACTACTATTGTGTGTTTAGTTTAGTGCTTTCATCTATGCAGTAAGGCACTCCGCCTAATTAGTCCATATTGAATCACAAGAATACAGGTACACAAACCCTATGATCCCTGCTCTTCCCCACTTCCCTACGTGGGTTCAGCTCCGTCTTTCTTACTCACTATAATAACTTTGATTCAATGAGGTACATTGTCTATTAAACTACTCTACCCCTTTAAAATAAATTTGATGACTTATTAGTAAATCAGCAAATGAAAATATTTAGAAAAGGAATAGTAATTCATTACTTTCACTATAGCAAAGTATCATTAATCTACTAACCTAGGTTCAATTTAGAAAGAAACCAAATCTTATTAGTGTTGAAATTAAAGTGGAATAAACCTTTTAGTTCAATACTCTATGTGAGTGTTAGGTAAGAAACCTCTTGTTAAGTTTTATTTCTCATTTTTTTAATTACTTGGTGACAGCAAATACTTGTTTCTTAACCTTTAAAGGCTATGACGATTTGGAAATTAAATACTAATAATCGATTTCGTAATTCGTCTGCACAATTATCATTAATTTTATAACATGAAAAAAATGTTTTGAGGTTCTTGATACAGTGTTTTCATGTTAAAATGTGTTCTTAATAAGAGCATATTATTTTATCAAATATTTTCTCTGCCAGTTTTGTATGACATTTAATAAAATACCGACGCCTGAAGGTACATTAAGGAAATAAAATAAGAATTGTTATTTTACACAGTATAAGAGAACAGTTTGTAATAGAGTCAATTTATTACTCAACAACTACTCATTAAGAATTACAGGTAAGTACACTTAATACCACAAGAATATTACCATTTGTTATCGCTAATATTTTTATTATTACTCTGTTAAATTAAGTGAATTAATCCAACAATTTTACCTACAAAGATGTATTTTAATTTTAAACCAATGCATAAACCAAACATATAACGTTACTGAAAATGTTTAGAAATAAACTAGTATTTGACTAGTACTATTACTACGAGAGTAAGGAGTGCAGTAAATAAGCAAAATACTAATATAAAAAGGAAATTTTATATAAGTTTTTAGTACGTTTTATATATTGTGTAATGTTCGATTTATAATAATAATAATTGTTACAGTCTACTTTGTCAGGAGATTATGTAAGACATCCGTTAATCCTAATTCTGTGTCCACCAGTGACTAATAGCGTATGACGTAAACTATACGCTAATTCTCTTATATACTCGAATAAAGCAGTTCATATCAATATTTTTGCGACTGCTCTGAAAAATTAATCTAGTGAAAAACAAAGAATAGCCTGTAGAGTGTGAAACGATATTTCAGACTTTGTGCTGTCACTTTAAAATGCATTGAGAAAGTAATAAATTATCTTAACGTTTAGTATTGATCACAGAGCCGTCATCGTGACGGAGGATCTTGAACGTTTCTTCATTAAGGTTATTACATACCTGGGGACACTTTAACGTTTTTCATGGGTTTCTTTCATAGATAAGTGTCCTCCTCATGCTAGCCATGGCCGCTTTGATATTTATACAGACTGTAAAAATATTCGTTATATTCCTATAGATATTCTGTTTTATCGTAATAAATTATACTGCCCATCAATCAATTACATCCTTTGAATTTAGTCTGGATTCGGAGAATTTTTTTGGGAAAATCGTGAATATACTGGTATGCTGAATTACCTTCGGAATTCGTAATTAAATTGATGACACCTGATAGCAACATCTAGGAAGTCGCTAAAAATAAACCGTATAGAATCGACAAGATTGCATTGCTTAACTTTTAACCAATCAACTGACATTTTTTTATAAATTTTTAAATTGAAACAAGATTATATCGCATTATATAAGTATATGTTCTTTAAAAATGGGTATTGCAATTAAATCAGCAAAATCATAATAGTTTTTAATCAATTAAATTTTAGTTATTTCCCCAAAAACATTTACACACATTTGTGATAACCAAAATATAAAATCAAACCCTTTTTTAACGTTTTAAAAATGTTAACTAAAAAGGTTACTATATTTTAAACTGAATTAGTCGCAATATTTTCAATTCTTATGTTTGTAACCTATTGTTGAAACCAGTTAATAAACGACTTAAACCAATCTTATATGTTTTGTTTTATAGAATATGTGTCACAACTAGAAGTAGAAGGAAAATAACCTTTACAACGCTATAATTTTAAATAAACTTTAGTATCTGTCAATTAAAAATTTTGTGTTACATCTAATCAATATGGCTTTCAGAACACAATATATTATTCAGTATGCTCTTGTGTTATGGTGTCTTTGTTAGACTAACAAAACCATTCAACTTCTTTGTTAAGGTTAAGTTTGTTTTTTCCCTACACTATCATTGTTTTTACAAATGTTAGTGAATAAATAGATTTTATTTTGATTCTTTTTCTTACAGCTCCTTTCTTCGCTTTTGGTACTCCGCGACAGATACTTTTCAGATATAGATTTTTTATTTTTATTTTATTTTTTAGAGAATATAATTTACAATTGAATATCGTCTGTTAAGAAATAGGACAGTTAAAAGTTATCTTTAAAAGTCGCACTCATTAAACTACCACTTATCGAGTAGACGTATCGAGTAACCAGTGAGTTCTGAGGAGGAACTAAGAAGTGAACAATGAATAGATAGGGTGGCAAAGGGGAGAGAAGTATTCAAGTAACAACATGAAACAAAGCCGCACACACACTGCGGTTTGCGAATACACATGCTTGGCGCCAGCGTGTGGTGCGGCGGTTTTCGTTAGGTAAACAATTTGCGTGTTTTTGTTTTGAAGGCTACCTTGTTGCTGTAAAAAGTAAAGTCTCGGATTTTTTCGTGAGATTAGTTATGTATAACTGTATGTATGTATGTGGGTATGTGTATGTATAACTGTAACAGTTGACTTCCCCCAAATGAACTCATGCTGACTCTCATTGAGGAGTCTGTTTTCCTCAAGGTGGTGAAGTAACCACACGAGGACTGCTTTCTCAAGTAACTTTAAAAAAAAAGACAGGGAGCAAAGATATTGACCTATAGTTTCGCATTTAATCTTTTTTTTCTACGCTTGTGAAGCGGTATTACCTTTGAAATTTTCATTTTCTCAGGAAATATTCCTTGTTGCAGTGAAAGGTTTAAGATATATAGTAAGGGTTTCCTGAGTCCCTCAGAACATAATTTTACAATCTTTTTAGATATCTCGTCGAGACCCGAGTCTTTATTTCAGTTTTTATTTTCAGTGACCCAATAATCTTCTTCAATTCATGGTTGATTACTGACGATAGTTATTTAAGCTCAGGGATCTTTTTAGGTAAAGAAGACCTCGGTGGATTAAGCTTCAGGGTTTCATTAGCAATAGTTGTGAAGTACTCATTAAAATGACAGCTACTTTCATTGGGTCTTCTACCTTTACTCCGTCCACTGATAGGGTAAAACATAACGCATTACTTTATTTCTTCGTTTTACGTTTGCTGTTTATGTCGTCACAACCGGCTTTACTTTTATTATCTGAGGATAATAAATGTTCGGAACTATGATAACGTCGAAGGTCTCTCAGTTTCAGATCATAAATTTTCGAAGTTATTTGCCGACTGCTTGTCTCTCAGATCATTCGTCAACAGGTAGAGATTGTTAGCCCGCAAGTAATCCTCATTCAGCTTTCTGGCCTCTGAGTCATAGATGATCTTTCTTGATTTCATATGTCTTCTCGTCTTCTTCCTTGGACAGTTTGAATCAAGTATCAGATTGACAGAGTATGTAAATAGGTTTTAAACCTCCTTAACATCGTTAATACTCAATACTTTATGCCAGGATTGATCAGAAAACAGTAGTTTTTAATTGGAGGAGATTATTGGCGTTTAAGTGCCGCCTGGTTGAACAAATCGAGTTAGTGCAGGACACTGGCAGTGTCAATATGCACAACTGTGCAGTGTGATCAGAGATCCCAGTGTTGATGATCTGAACGTCCGTTTCGTCAGAGCGGAGGTTTGTGTAGACTGCATCAATTGATGACGCAGTTATTCTTCTCGTTGGAGATGAAGAGCTGGTGGACATTTCTTACGGTGACAGCTATTCTAGTCGCAGGTAGATGTACTCCCTGTATATCAAATGAAGTAAGTAGCTCATCGAACATAATCTTGTTTGTTGATGGTTATAAATCGTTGATGGTAATATCCTCCATTAAAACAATAGATGCTCCACCAGCAGTAACTGTGCCAAGATTCTTCTCAATTACAGAAAGTGCTTGCTTGGTAGCACCCACACATTTTGTAGGTGTACGGTAAACTCCAACTAAGTTTAAACTTCTCTTGTTACTTAAACTTATTTTGACAGCAGGCAGCTATCTCACGGATAAGGGGGAATGCTGGTATTCTATATTTCCAGGTTAGCAGTGTCGTTTTGTAGGCTGTAAATTTTGTAGATTTGCTACTCCACCCTTGATGTTGCATTCTCTTCCATAAGCAGCCATTAGATTGTAATTAACGAGCCTTGTATTTTTATTTCTTCTGGGGATTGTCCGGGCTCTGATATTACAATAAAATCTGGATTGATGGATTTAAGAGTATTGTTGAATCTTTCAATCTTATTCTTGATTCGAACTATGTTTTGATGAAGCACTGTTATTATTCTCGTTTTATCCGTGACCGGTTTACGAATATTCTTCGGTGTTGTGGTTTCTAGTTGTGCTTTTTCATTTGATTAAATACTAAAATAATTATGATTTTTTTGAACATTTAGGATTTCTGGAGGTGAGGTAGATAAATGTCGTGATTCAAGGTCGAGTTTAGCCAAGTTTTCATCACCAGCGCCGTTATTTAAGCTTGTAAGGGGTGCCCTCTCGAATCCGTTATCCGCTCTATTAAAAGGAGTCTGCGGGTCTTCACGGTTGATATAGAACTCTAAGTGGTTGTTGAAGAATTCTTCAATAGTTTCTTTAGGTTTGCGTAGGAAGGCACCAACTGGAAACCCTCCATCTCGTCGACGAGCAGAGATGGAGGTAATATCAGCTGTCAAGGGATAAGATTTTTGTATAAGTTCAATTTAATCTACGTGTTATTCAACCACAAATAAATTCATCAAACGATGCAAACGGTTTGGCAATGCATATAAAACATGTAGTTTAATTTTAATCCGATGTCACGTTATTCGAAAAATTAACGAACTAGATACCCGTCGTGGAAGCAAACAATATAAAAATCCAATATCATTCGATTGACTAATACCATCCAAGAAATCATCTACGTGAATATATAGACTGAAAGTAAGTTCTTAAATAATTTTGCCGAGTTATAACATTATAAAAATTTCAATTTAATTAAAATAAATAAAGTAACTTTGTGATTGTGGCTTACCTCTAATGTGAGAAACGCCAAAACAATCATTAATTTGAAAATTTAAATAATGTCCCTCTTGATAGTAATTCTGTTTTCCAAATTAACTCCTTTTACATTTATGAAAATTATACAAAGTATATCAATGGCATGGTAGGATTATAACAAATCGCATGTTATTCAATATGCTGCGCTGAAGTTTCTTACAAAATTTTAAATGTTCAATGACCCATTTCCCATTTTGAGATGTAGAAATGAAGTTTCTTGCAAACTATGGATTATTACTCGAGATATCTTGCACACAATGCATTCAAATTCTTATTCGTCAAATAAGGTTTCATATCAACCTATAAAATAATAAAAGTTTTTGTGAACTAAAGAGGGTAATATAATACTAAAACCAAAACTTCTCATCGGATTTTAATACTGACCTTCCACTCAATTCGTTTTTCGTTTCCCTCTATAATGAAATAATGTGCACGTTTAAATATCATACAGATGTACTCAATTTTTGTTTCATGTTATATATTCTGCTATTTTTTCTATTTAATTCAACAGCCTATAAAGTAAGAGGCTTCTCTAAACCTTAACCAATAGTAATAGAATCTAGTGCCTACTGATGAGTATTACAGTTTATCCATAGAAATCGCATTAATGATAATACTTATATATATATATATATATATATATATATATATATATATATATACCTGTATATATATATATATATATATATATATATATATAGTCCCCCTTTAGGATTGTGAAAATAATTACCACAGAGAAACTTATTTATCACTGAGTACCTCAATATATCACCCAATCACTACATACATATTGGGGTTATATCGAATGCAAGTTTACAATACAAATGTTAAAAATAAATCTATCTAACATGTCTTCTGTATTTCATATTCTACCTACGTTCCTTTCCGACTGATATACATGTTGATATGGAGAATAGTTTATTATTAAAAATTATATGAAATTATCGGCAGTATCTAGTATAACAATTCGAGGGAAATTCCTACTAAACAAATCAAAACGATAGCTGCAATAAATTATTTAACTTGTTTATTTAAAACAGGATAACGTTGATTTGATTAAATTAGGTGCTGTATATGGAAATAGACATAATGTTATTTTTAAAGGCAGAAAAACCATGTTTCGGATGTTTAACAAGCAGCCACGGGTTTTCTGTATTTGCTGGCACATGCGGGTTCAATATACTGGAATTATATCCTTGTGTGTTATAGATTTAATCCTAAAAATATTGGATGCACTTAAAACCCATGTGAATTTTAGTAAATAATTATGAATAATTATGAATTATGAATTTCAATAAATCAGTTGTAATTTAAAACACGTAAATAACAGAATTTAATTTTACAATATATATTTGATTATAACAAAATAAACTATAGTGAAAACATTAACATAATACAGCTATTCAAAGCAAATGTTAGGTATACGAGTAGATACAGTTAACCTTTCTCTTACGTGCAGCATCTGAAATTGGATTCAGTTGCAGACTTGACTCTTGAAATCTGGAGTCATTATTCTCTGCAGAGAAAAAAAAATAGTCGGAGACGAAGAATGAAGAGACTAAAAACAAACCCCTCGCATCGTTTTGAAATCAGACACAACCAAACTACAAAAAGTACTGCAATTTACGCGAAGAGGTATTCTCATTTCCTCCTCAGATGCAAAATTGAGTGCACTATGATTTTGGCTATTGATCACAAAGGACGGTTGAGCAACCTAGACTTCTACAAATAACTCAGCTATGATAGAAAGAGCTGATTCAATCAAGACTGTAGAGTATTATTCCAGTTCACCTTTCTATTACGTATATACATGTGTGTTTTTATGGCTATTCCTGCAAGAAAACAAATTGTTTTGTTGTATACAATGGATAATAGATTATAAAACTTATGATACAACTTCAATTAGTCTAATTATTGTCTACAGAAAAGCGAGTACTGCACTATATTTATATGGTAGGTTTATTCTTCCTATGGTATATAACTATATTGAGTGTTTTCTATTTTACACTTGCCCAGAAATGTCAATAATTCGATCCACAAGTGCTTCTACAAGCCAAATTCCTGAAAGAAAAGGCAATCATAATTACGCTTAATACCTGTAAACCATAAAACTAAATACCATAAAACCATAACCATAAAAAAATAATATAGTATAATCTCAGTATAATATTTTGCAACTCTTTGTTAATTTATATTGGTAATTTTTAATTAGTAGAAAATTTATTATATTTTGTTACATTATTGAATAGTATTTTGTTATAATATTTGAAATCAGTTCATAAATTTCTCTCCTATAATTTAAAAATGGGTAATTTCAGGATTTAAAACTTCTGTTAATTTGCAATGTACATCGAAAATGTAGAATATTATATTTTTGTTGATCAGCTACACGTATTAAAATTACTGGAAGTGAAAGATTATATTTAGAATTTATACGTATACAAATAAATTATTAATTGAATTGAACTAAGTAGAAATATGTGAACCTATTATACGAATATTCCGTATAAAAAATATCGTAGGACCCTATCGTATATCATCACTAGACCACAATAAACCAGGTTAGGTCAGGTCAGGTTAGGTTAGGTTAGGTTAATATCATCATTTAGATTTTACGACAAATTTAAATTTTGAATATAGGATTCTTCCAAATAGGTATAAAATATATTAAGTTCAACAGAAATAGTTAAGATTTTCAATTAAGTACAGAGAATTCTGAGATACTCGATTTATTATTTAATTTATATTTATAGAATTTTCTCACTTTATAGTTGTAATGTTGAAATATTTTCCAGTAACTAATTGGACGACGACGCGACGTTCCTATTATTCAGCTAAAAATTAGGTTCGAAATAGCAGGCAATTACAGTGTTGGTAAAAGTTTATTTTGGTGAAATATAATGATGAATGAAATTTTTTCATCTGCGAGATCTTATAGTGTTTTAAAACAAACATTTTGTAGTTAAAGGAGATGCTAACATTTGTGGTCATCCACTTCAATACATCTCTTAATACAGTTTAAAAGTGAGTTCTCACACGTTTAGAATGATTTTTCTCTCCAACTAATTTGTTGGACATTATTTACACTAAAATCATTTTGTGGTTGACAGGAGTAGACCATAGTACACAAACTTTCGTCATGTCCTCATAAGAAAAATCTAGTAGCGTGAGGTCAATGAAGCCTGGACCGCTTGCTATACGTCCGATCATTTATGTAAACGTAAGCTTTTTAATGTATAATTTTAAGTTTTATTTGCACTAAACATGTTGGTGTAATCGAAATGTAATTACATTTAAATGTTTATACGGAATGTAACGAAATGTTTTAAGGCAAGTGTTTTTATTATCCTACTTCTTGATCTTTTCTTAAAAAGTTTCCAAGGCTAAATACTAGGGCATTAGTTAATGTGTGATATTGGGGACGTTTGATATAATTTATGTTTTTAAACTTAATAAATATAACCTTGAAAAAATATGTTTGAACAATTAATGAATGGCACAAAACATAGAATAGAGTGAAAAAGTTTGTTTACGTTGTAAGAAGGTTCAATCTACCCTAAATAAAATATTCTTTTTTCAAAATATAATTGAAAAAATTTTACAAATATATAATAATAAAATAATCTGGATATTTCTTAAATAAACGTCCAAACTCAAAGTGAACTAGAATGGTTGTTATACTATGGATATGTATAAATATATGCGTATTCATTATTGTAAAGGAAGCACGTTTAAGCCTGTGGTTTAGGGATGAAACAAAGCATACGCTAAGAAACAATATGTTTCAGCCAGTTTGTCAAAGGTCTTGTTAATTTGTCAGAGTTCAAGCCTTTGTGTATGTGACAAGATTATGTTCTGTAAGATCAAGTGGGAGCAGTCTATGATAAATTACCTCAACTTACAAGTTCTTTGAACACTCTTCCCGAGTTACTTACTTGTTTGTTCTTTGTCTACTTCGTGCTGAAAATTTTTAGGTTAAATTTATTACTAAAATCTGTTTATAACATTTTCTTTTCATAAAAATGTAAATTTAATTTCTTAAATTAAACCATAAAGACTATACCTTCTTCATTAAAAGATATTATAGGATAATTATTATTATTTTGTAACTACACTTCGCTAAGGTATATGTTACCTCCTATTATATATATATATATACTATTACTATTCTAAAGTAAAAATATATAATACATTTATCGCAAAGTATATGAATAACTTTTCTTTAGAAATGGAAGAAATGCAATCATTCACCTGAATAGTAGTTGAATACAACAAACCAAAAGACATGTTAACGAGACGAAGCCAACAAAATTTCTCTTATAATATCTCATTACATTGTGGGCCCAGCAGTAAAATAAATCTTTGGATAAAGTTAAAACAATGTATAGAACTAATAATATTATTATGTTTCCTAAAAATTAAATAAAGTCTTAAATTTCACATCCCCTATTTCGATTATTTAACTATCCAAATATAGCTTACAAATTTCTACCGGAAGAATAAACCTACCATATAAATATAGTGCAGTACTCGCTTTTCTGTAGACAACAAATTTATTTTGTTGTATACAATGGATAATAGAATATAAAACTTATGATACAACTTCAATTAGTCTATTTATTGTTGTCTTTAAATCACTTTTCTTTAAATCCCTAATTTGAAATTGTGACGACGTTTCACGCAAAGTCAATATTTGAAACTTTCAATTAAGTTTTATGTATGTAACATATTATTTATAATGTTACTCTGTCGATAATAATATCGAGTTTTTATGCCAATGGGCCGAACTAGACTGGCTTTATTATTTCTCGTAAATTATCTTCTGGGAAAAAACACATACCAAAGATAATCTAACCTACTTAAAATAACTGTTACAACCTCCAATGATTCATGTCCTGTACTCGTAAGTACGCATTGTCAAGTAGTGGATATCACATCAACATAATCCTAACTCATAGCTGAGACATCAATAATATTACCCACGTCACCGGAATGATTTGACTAAACAATATATGTAAGGACCTCCAGAGATATATGATCTGTACACGTAAGCTAGCATTGTCGGGCCGTAGCTATCACATTAGTAGATTTCCAACTTCCAGCTGTAACGTTTATCAATATTACCTATGTCACCGGAATTATTTGACATACACAATATATGTAAGGACATCCAGAGATACGTTATCTGTACACGTAAGCTAGCATTGTCAGGCCGTAGTTATCACATTAGTAGATTTCCAACTTCCAGCTGTGACGTTATCAATATTACCTATGTCACCGGATTTATTTGACATACACACAATATATGTAAGGACCTCTAGAGATACATGATCTGTACACGTAAGCAAGCATTGTTAGGCCGTAGCTATCACATTAGTAGATTTCAAACTTCCAGCTGTGACGTTATCAATATTACCTTTGTCAACGGAATTATTTGACATACACAATATATGTAAGGACCTCCAGTGATACTTGATTGGCACACGTAAGTAAGGATTTTCAGACCGTGGATGTCACATCAATATATTCCTAAATCCTACCTGAGACTTTATAAATATTATCAATGTATTAGGATTGACGTTTTTTATACAAGAATTTGTATAAATCACCGTTCTGTGAATAGGAAAGAGTAAATTTGTGCTTTCAAAACGAGTGTTTCTTTGATGAACATTATACATACTAACGTAACGCTCAAACAGATAATCTGGTTTTTCATATTTCAATATCTTAAATAACATTGTTAACACAGAATATTCTAATCTTTCTCTAATTTTTAACCATCTTAAATTCCAATAGTAAATAGTTACATGATCATCAAGTTTTAGGTTATAAATATATCTTATACACGCATTCTGTGCTACCTGTAATTTATTCATTAGTGAGTTATTTAAATCACAATATGCTGCTTGAGCGTAATAAAAAAATGGGAACACCAATGTCTGAATCATTAGTTTCTTTACATGTAATGATGGATTAAAACTAAGTCTTTTAAACTGGTATAAACATTGATAAACTTTCTTAACTATACTATCCACCTGCTCGGCCCAAGATAAAGTGTTTGACATATTAAGACCTAAATTTACAAAACTATTTTTACTAAATTTACATATTTCAGTACTGTTCCTTCAATCACGATCGGTAATACATTTTCATAATCTATATTTGCTAAGGTTCGGGAGGTTCCCAATATCATAGACTTACATTTTAAAGCATTCAAATTTAACCCATGACTTTTACACTGCGTTCATTGCATCAACTGCTTCATTTACCTTATTTATATTACAACTTATGTACAGCTGCATATCATCAGCATAACACATAAATTTTCTAAACATAATAATTTCATATATTCTATTTATATAAAGTAAGAAAAAAAGGCAGACAATGTTAATCACTGGGGAACTCCTACAGGATTAATCTTCCAATTGGATAAAATTCCACCACTAGTTTTTACTCGTTGATTTCTATTCAATAGATATGATCTGAACCATTAAACTACATTGTCACTAATATTATAAGACACCAAAACTGCTAATAACAACTCATGATTTACACAGTCGTAAGCACGACTGAAATCTAGAAGTGTTAAGAGTACTATTTCCCTTTTATCGATTGACAACCTTGAGAGAGAGAGAGAGAGAGAGTGAGTGAGTGAGTGAGTGAGTGAGTGAGTGAGTGAGTGAGTGAGTGAGTGAGAGAGAGAGTGAGTGAGTGAGTGAGTGAGAGAGAGAGAGGGAGAGAGAGAGAGAGAGAGAGAGAGAGAGAGAGAGAGAGAGAGAGAGAGAGAGAGAGAGAGAGAGAGAGAGAGAGAAGAGAGAGAGAGGAGAGAGAGAGAGAGAGAGAGAGAGAGAGAGAGAGAGAGAGAGAGAGAGAGAGAGAGAGAGAGTTACTAAGGCATTAGTTTAGGTCATGTGTGATAAAGGGCATCTCTGATATAATTTAAGTTTTTTTAACTTAAACAATATTCCTGAATGCTATAAAACATTGAATACCGTATTAAAAAGGGTTTTAGGGTGTATGAAGGTTTAATCTAACGAAACCAAATATTTTTCTAAATGGATTTGTTAACAATCAAAAACATGTTTTAAATTTATCTGGATATTTCTTTAATTTAGCTACAAACCCAGAGTGAGCAAAGATGGTTGATAGATTATGAATATGTGTAAGTATATGCGTATTTATCATTGAAAATGAAGAACTTGTAAGCCTGTGGTTTACGGATGAAACATTGCACTCGCTATGATATAATGTTTTCAGCCGCCAGTTGCCTTGTGTACGTGACAAGATTCTGTCCTGTTAGATCGAATGGCGTCAGCTTATAATAAATTACCTCAACTTACAAGTTCTCTGAACAATCTTCGCGAGTTAACTACTTGTTTCTTCTTTGCAAACTTCGTGATGAAACATTTTAGGTTACATTTATTATTAATCAATTACTCTTTATCGCGGGATACACAAAATAGTACAAATGTAAAATAGTCACATATACCGTAAAACACAAATTTTTAAATTCATATGTATTTATGATTAATAGGCATGAAACTCTAAACAATTAACTTACACATTCACGTAATAATATTGACGACGGAGATTGTTGTGATGTTTGTCATATCGAGTGAAGACTTGTTATGTTGTTACCTGGTATCAGTAGAGGCACTTCAATCCTGCGGGCCATGTTCATTTTTTGTTTACGTGTTAATATACTCTATTAGAGACCATTAATACAAATACCTTCCCTATTATTGGTCTCTTACTGCATCAATATGTAATAGGAAGAACAGTTTTAATTAAAAACAAAACCAACAGATTTGTACACACAGCAGGTTTTGTATTTTTAAAACATAGACTTTCCTGAAATCACTGGAAGTGGATCGCTACATTAGTAAAAACTGAGTTAGATATATTATTGCCATAATTGTAATAATGATGTATAAATTCGAATTAAAAGTAACTTAACTTTAATCAAACAGTTATGCTTCTATATATAAAAGTACAATTTATGGTCTCGAATATGTGAATTGTATTCTAAATTCATTGAGTTGAATTAAAATCCCTTAAATTCGTCAAAGATTTTCAACTTGTAATGCTTTTATTATGAACATATATTAATAACATAAACATTTATATGTTCAACATTAAGACTATCAACTACATATACAATAATAATACCTTCCTTAGTATCTATTATTTCTGAACGTTGAACTCTGCTTAAATTTATTATCTCAAGCATAATTAAAGTTTAAAAAACTTAAAGGCTATAATATCATCTAATATATTTTACTCAGTTAGTTTCTTTTCATATTTCTTTTCACATTCACTTAGTATTTCTGTATTACTTCAAATACGTATCACATAATTAATCTGGAATTAATAAAAACCTAACCTGAAATTATTTGAATAAGTTTTAATTCCGAAAATATTACAAATAATGAAATACAAATACAACGTCAGAACGATTGGCTTCCAGTATATAATGTACAGTTAAACCTTTTTTTAATTCTCTCTCCACTTTCAGTTCAAAGGGAAACGTAATCGCTCATAAAGACTTTGGAAGCTTTGGTTTTAAGAGATTTTCTGTTGGCATTTCTTTTGAAATCACTAACATTCTATAATACGTTTGTATACCTAAAGAAACTTCATCTGTGCTCTCATATTTAATATATAAGAAATAAACAAATTTTAATAACGATCAACAAGCAATATTAAACACACACACACACACACACACACACACACACACACACACACACACACACACACACACACACACACACACACACATAGATATTGGTCTTCTCTTTGTTATTTCTATCACACTATGATGGCTGGTAATTTTAGATCTAAAAGTACAATATTTTGCACACTGCGTGAAACATCACTTTACTTAGTCGATCAGCTGTCAAATAATTTATCTATTTGTACATTACATAGATGCTCTTTAATTTTATCTTCTGATTATTTAGAATAGACATTTGGAAGAATAAAAAAGAAAAATGGTATATCCAAGTAATGTATTTTTTTTCAAAATAATTTTCGGATAATGAACAATTAAATTGATGAATTAATAACAATATGACACATGTCGTATATTTGGTAGAACCAATACTCTCGATTGAGTGAAGCTGTTGACCAAGGAGGAGATGGAAGTTACAAAGAAGTACCAGAAAGTTTGTTTACTTACGCCAATTCTTAAAGGAATGTTTCGGTGGCGCCTCTAGGTCTATATGGTTATGTAATGTTTTTCAAGCAAGTTGTGGAGGACGCGTGAAAAAACTATTAAATGTGCAAACTGCTTTGTAAGAGTAATGTAAGAGTTAATTTTCCCCGAACTTCTAGTTCTATACAAACTAGTGAACAAGTTTTTATTCACTGTATGCGGTGTAAAAGAAAATCACGTAAAAATATATTTAATGAAAGCCTGTTAGTAGCGTCTGAGGCAGGAGTCATATTAATAAACTCTCAACTGACATATTTTACATGTCAAGTGCCTTAGGTATTGAAGTCCGGCCTGAAACAGTTTTTTGGATTCTCATGCATTTAATTGCGTTGGCAAGTTCTTTGAATTAATTAATTAGCGAGAAACCGCCAATTAGCAAGATGGAGTGGATATTCCAACGTATCAATTAGAATGACAGAAGGTATGAATAAAAAAATGTATATTTGAATGGTAGTTTCCAATTAATTGTCGAATAGAATAAAATAATTATTTACATTATTTTGGTAGAGTAAGATATTTTATGATAAATTATTTAATTACATTAAAATATATAAAACGTTAATATTGTATATTAAAATTTTTGGAAAAGATCGTATTAGGAAAAAGAATTATTTTAAGAAATTTAGGTTTATTGTTCTAAGAAAAGTTACTTTTTTAAACAATCGATAATGTTTAAAAAAGTAACATATAAGTAGTGCCTTTATATTATGTATATTATGACCATGGAAAAATTGGTTTTTACAAAAAAAAAATATGTGTGAGCCAATTTTATAACTATTTTTATTAAACTTTGAGTTTTAAGTATTTCGTAAGGAATATGAATGAAAACTGGACACCTCCCTAATTCCAAACTAAGCCAGATGTAACATTCAGGTTTGATGTTGAGATTATGTATTTCCCCACACTCAAACAGGATATCATTATCACTACAATGATATATCAAACAATAATTTAATACAACAGAAATGACATTATTATAAATGCAGGTTCATTAAGTGATAACACGAAATATTTATCTGTTTGTAACAGATAACGAGCAACTTATAATATAGTTAATCTATTAACCTCGCGGCCAAACTATCAGTATTAAAATGTGAGTATAATAGTTTCAAAATCAAGTTTTTGGCTTAATATTTCATATTATTATTTTTTTATAATTTTGTTAAGATCTTGTAGTGTTGATATTTTCTTCACCGAAAAGACGATATTTTTTTGTGGGTTAAGCTTGTTAGAATGCAACGTGTTAAGTTTTATGTATTTGAATATTTATGGTAAGATTAAATTTCGTCATTTATGTTGTATAATGTTCTACTAAAATCACGGACTATTGCACATAACAATATATATTCGTGATGAAACATTTTAGGTTACATTTATTATTAATCAATTACTCTTTATCGCGGGATACACAAAATAGTACAAATGTAAAATAGTCACATATACCGTAAAACACACAAATTATTTTTTAAATTCATATGTATTTATGATTAATAGGCATGAAACTCTAAACAGATTAACTTACACATTCACGTAATAATATTGACGACAGAGATTGTTGTGATGTTTGTCATATCGAGTGAAGACTTGTATATGTTGTTACCTGGTATCAGTAGAGGCACTTCAATCCTGCGGGCCATGTTCATTTTTTGTTTACGTGTTAATATACTCTATTAGAGACCATTAATACAAATACCTTCCCTATTATTGGTCTCTTACTGCATCAATATGTAATAGGAAGAACAGTTTTAATTAAAACAAAACCAACAGATTTGTACACACAGCAGTTATTTACCGGTTTTTTGTATTTTTAAAACATAGACTTTCCTGAAATCACTGGAAGTGGAACGCTACATTAGTAAAACTGAGTTAGATATATTATTGCCATAATTGTAATAATGATGTATAAATTCGAATTAAAAGTAACTTAACTTTAATCAAACAGTTATGCTTCTATATAATCACTACATATAAAAGTACAATTTATGGTCTCGAATACGTGAATTGTATTCTAAATTCATTGAGTTGAATTAAAATCCCTTAAATTCGTCAAAGATTTTCAACTTGTAATGCTTTTATTATGAACATATATTAATAACATAAACATTTATATGTTCAACATTAAGACTGTCAATTACAGATACAATAATAATACCTTCCTCAGTATCTATTATTTCTGAACGTTGACCTCTGCTCAAATTTATTATCTCAAGCATAATTAAAGTTTAAAAAACTTAAAGGCTATAATATCATATAATATATTTTACTCAGTTAGTTTCTTTTCATATTTGTTTTCACATTAACTTAGTATTTCTGTATTACTTCAAATACGTATCACATAATTAATCTGGAATTAATAAAAACCTAAACCTGAAATAATTTGAATACGTTTTAATTCCGAAAATATTACAAATTATGAAATACAAATACACCGTCAGAACGATTGGCTTCCAGTATAAAATGTACAGTTAAACCCTCTTTTTAATTCTCTCTCCACTTTCAGTTCAAAGGGAAACGTAATCGCTCATAAAGACTTTGGAAGCTTTGGTTTTAAGAGATTTTCTGTTGGCATTTCTTTTGAAATCACGAACATTCTATAATACGTTTGTATACCTAAAGAAACTTCATCTATGCTCTCATATTTAAGATATAAGAAATAAACAAATTTTAATAACGATCAACAAGCAATATTAAACACACACACACACACACACACACACACACACACACACACACACACACACACACACACACACACACACACACACACACACACATGTATATATCATATATATGGTGGTGTTCTCTTTGCTATTTCTAGCACACTACGATGGCTGGTAATTGTAGATCTAAAAGTACAATATTCTGCACACTGCGTGAAACATCACTTTACTTAGTCGATCAGCTGTCAAATATTTTACCTATATGTACATTACATAGATGCTCTTTAATTTTATCTTCTGATTATTTAGAATGGTTGACATTTGGAAGAATAAAAAAGAAAAATGGTATATCCAAGTAATGTATTTTTTTCAAAGTAATTTTCGGATAATGAACAATTAAATTGATGAATTAATAATAATATGACACATGTCGTATATTTGGTAGAACCAATACTCTCGATCGAGTGAAGCTGTTGACCAAGGAGGAGATGGAAGTTACAAAGAAGTACCAGAAAGTTTGTTTACTTTCGCCAATTCTTAAAGGAATGTTTCGGTGGCGCCTCTAGGTCTATATGGTTCAGCCAATCTTTACAACTGTATTTGAAGACACTTTTGAGACTAAATCTATTACAGATTATGACAGATATTTCATTCGTTACATAACTTTCAAGGATTTGAGAGCGAGCTATCGCTCTTATTGTATTTTATGATTTTGTATTGAATAGATGATATAAAGAGTGTTTCACCCTACTCGTGCGTAATGTTTAGGGGAAAAAGGTTAAAACTGAACTCTTTATATTTAAAACATATTCCCACTAAATAGACCATAAACGAATCATTCAAAACATATTTTCATTCTTTTCTTAACAGAACGTTTCAAACACCAAATGTCTTAGTCCTAATTCTCAAGAATGAGGTTTGCATAATATCAAAGATCTTTTTGTATGTAGATTATTAATATAAAATTTTAATTATCTCTTGAATATATTTATTTAAAAATATTGGCTAAAAAGTATAAACTTTTTATTTTACGGTATTTCTGTAACGAGCAAACATATTCTTGTACAAAAAACATTAAATTATTAACTGAAAACCATCTTTTAAACACTACTACATAAAGTAATATTTTTGAAATTATTTTAATAGTGTGCAAAAAAGTAAAATACTAATGTTAATAATTTACCCTTTTAAAATAAAAGGTAATTTTTATTGTTTTCCCATTCCCACAGTGGATTATTTTTTATGTGATGTTTTTCAAGCAAGTTTTGGAGGACGCGTGAAAAAACTATTAAATGTGCAAACTGCTTTGTAAGGGTAATGTAAGAGTTAATTTTCCCCGAACTTCTAGTTCTATATAAACTAGTGAACAAGTTTTTATTCACTGTATGTGGTGTAAAAGAAAAACACGTAAAAATAGATTTAATGAAAGTCTGTTAGTAGCGTCTGAGGCAGGAGTCATATTAATAAACTCTCAACTGACATATTTTACATGTGTCAAGTGCCTTAGGTATTCAAGTCCGGCCTGAAACTGTTTTTTGGCTTCTCATGCATTTAATTGCGTTGGCAAGTTCTTTGAATTAATTAATTAGCGAGAAACCGCCAATTAGCAAGATGGAGTGGATATTCCAACGTATCAATTAGAATGACATAACGTATAAATGATAGTATGATAGTAATGAAGTATATTTGAATGGTAGTATCCAATTAATTGTCGAATAGAATAAAATAATTATTTACTATTATTTTGGTAGAGTAAGATATTTTACAATAAATTATTTAATTACATTAAAATATACAAAACGTTAATATTGTATATTAAAATTTTTGGAAAAGATCCTATTAGGCAAAAGAATTATTTTAAGAAATTTAGGTTTATTGTTCTAAGAAAAGTTACTTTTTTAAACAATCGATAATGTTTAAAAAAGTAACATATAAGTAGTGCCTTTATATTATGTATATTATGACCATGGAAAAATTGGTTTTCGTCGTCCAAAAAAATATGTATGAGCCAATTTTATAACTATTTTTATTAAACTTTGAGTTTTAAGTATTTCGTAAGGAATATGAATGAAAACTGGACACCTCCCTAATTCCAAACTAAGACATATGTAACATTCAGGTTTGATGTTGACATTATGTATTTCCCCACACTCAAACAGGATATCATTATCACTACAATGATATATCAAACAATAATTTAATACAACAGAAGTGACAATACCATAAATGCAGTTTCATTAAGTGATAACACGAAATATTTATCTGTTTGTGACAGATAACGAGCAACTTATAATATAGTTAATCTATTGACCTCGCGGCCAAACTATCAGTATAAAAATCTGAGTATAATAGTTTCAAAATCAAGTTTTTGGCTTAAAATTTCATATTATTATTTTTTTATAATTTTGTTAAGATCTTATAGTGTTTATATTTTCTTCACCGAAAAGACAATATTTTTTTGTGGGTTTAGCTTGTTAGAATGCAACGTGTTAAGTTTTATGTATTTGAATATTTATGGTAAGATTAAATTTCGTCATTTATGTTGTATAATGTTCTACTAAAATCACGGACTATTGCACATAACAATATATATGTACAAGTATATATAACAAACAATAGTAAGAAACCATACGGAATTCAGTATTGTCTTTTATAAAGCTGAATTATTAACATTCTTTTTATTTTAAGAGTTGAAAATAATATGTAACCACTATTTATCTGTGCAGTGCTACGGTTAAGTTACGTGGTCTTGACCTATGTATGTGTACTTTTCAAATAGATTTCCACGCTTAGTATTTAAAAAAGAATGTTTAAATTAAAGCATATAATAAAGTGTTTTACGAACAATTTCATTAAAATTCATGCACAAAGTAGTAGTTAGATATGTAACACCTCAACAGGCGTTAATAAACTATAAATTTGTTAAATATTTGCCTAGCTCAGACTCACAAGCAGGGACAGTTATATACAGTAAAAAGCACCAGAAAGAGACGTTGAGAGAGGAGCCTACTAGGCGCGTGAATTAAACGTATTTCCCAGCCAACGGGCACAGGGCGATATTGCCACACGTCTTCCCTGCTGTAACCGTGGCCTGCCATGCCGGGCGGCAGTTGCCGTGTGTATGGCAACATCGCGCGTGCCTGTTTTCCAATGGTAGCCGTCAACCGCACTCCTTCATGGCGCCTACTGTAGCGGGAGAGACGCAGTGAAGGTTTCAAAGATTTCCTCATGCCTTTACCCGAAGTAGCGCAGGTTGTCAGGAGCTGATATTCGATAGTCGCTGGTACTCCCTGCTAGTTTCACTGCCCTGCATACACAGAGTGTGTGAACGTGATCATGGTACAATGTTGGTTTCGTTAAGGTAGTGAGTATGCTGATTGCTCATTTAAAACAAATTTTGGTTTTCGAGTTGTGTTCAAAAATGGATTTTCTTAAGTTTAATTTCCCAACTTACCTGTACATACCCGTACGCACTTCCCAACATACTGTGAACTTAAAATTATCCTGATAAGATACCATGGGTAGCCTTACTCTTAACACACACATACATACATGCAAATGTGTGTATTTGTGTGTTTTTTACAATGCTTGTTAAAAATTAAGGTTTTCGTAAGTCAAGTATACAAAAGTAATAATAATTTATGTGACAAAATAAATGTCAACATAAAATCTCTTACAAACCAAATCTTCCAAAGTCTGTAAGAGCGATTACGTGTCCCTTTGAAATGAAAGTAGGAGAGACTGAAAAAGAGGATTTAACTGTACTTTTTGTACTGTAAGGCATTCGTTCTGACGGTTTATTTGTGTTCAATAATTCGTGATATTTTCAGAATTAAAATCTTCATTCGAATGACTTCCACTTAAATTTTTGTAAGGTTGGAATTATTATGTTTACGCAATTTAAGTAACATACAAAAATGAAAGTTAATATGAAATTAGTTAAGAAAAGATTACTTTTTAAAATATATTATTTGTTATTATTACCTTAACAATAGATTTTATTTTTAAGAATTAATAAAAACTTCAATGCTGCTTGTGAGAATTTTTTCTCAAAGTCCATCTCTTACATTTAATACGTACATAGGAAGGTAATAGTAAAACATCTGTAATTGACAATCTTAACTTGAACATGAAAATGTTTATGGCATGAACATATCTCCATATTAAAAGTATTACACGTTGAAAATTTCGCAGATATTTTAAGAATTTCAAGTAAATTAGATGATTTTATAATTTAATTAACATATTTGCGAGCATAAGTTGTTTTGTACAGGTAGTGATTATATGGACACTACTTTGAAATTAACAATTATCGTTTACTTTGAACCAAACTAAAAAAAGGTTGTATAAAAATGCAGTTCGTTTTAGACCAAATTTATACATTATTATTCAATTTATGGCAATACATTTTCAAATCCAATTAGTTAGCATTTACATATACAAGTCTTTACTTGGTTGGACCAACATAATAATCTCTGTCGACAATATTACTACGTAAATATTTAAGTAATTTGAATAAAGTTCATGCTCATTCATCGTAAATAAATATGAAGTTAAAAAGTTATTTGTGTTATACTGTACACGTGACTATCCCATTTGTACTATTTGAATATCCCGATAAATTCGTCGATTTGTTTTGATATTTAGTGTTAGAATAACTCATATTTTCTGCTTTATAATGTATTAGAATGTACACTGTTGAAATTAAAACTTTTAGAATAGAAGATAGTTTTATTTTAGCATATTTCATGTTAAAACTTGATTTAACATTTACTGGCAATCTCATTAATTTATGTATAATAATGTATCGTAAGTATGCAGAGTAAGTGGTTGGTACATACATGAATACAATATTATTTTATTATTACCTCATTGATTAAATAATTGCCTTTTTGTCCTAAAATAAATACTTTAACACTGTGAAAATTACATTTTTCGACTGTCACATGGAATGCGCTTGTAATCAACCACTCCTCAATAACAGTCTCTCCTTTCTCAGTCGAGGCGACGACAATGTGCCTTACTTTACTTACATATTCAATTCGCTGAATCATTGCATAGCGGAGATAATGCCACAGGTTGTACTATGTAGCTTATGTAGGAAACTACTTCCATTGAACCCCCTTAAATAAAAAAATAATCGAAAATATTAAACACATAATAAAAACAACTGGTTTTATCTGGTTAATCAGCTGGTATTGTCACTGTTTTAGTTTAATTGAATCCTAATTATCAATTTAATTATTATTATTAATAAATCCCTTACATGATAATAACACAATTTTTATATATGTACACAAATATTGAATACAATATAAATATATACGATATATATATATATATATATATATATATATATATATATATATATATATATATATATATATAGTAGATCAATGTAAGCATAGGGCGTGTGGAAGGAGTTCACTTAAGACTTGTGCATTAAAATACAACAATCTAAATTATCAGTGGTTTTAGTTTTTGGCCTATAAACCACATGAACATGTATTCTTTAATATTTGATCTTATCATGTAATACTATCAGGCCGATAAAATAATCGCTCTTATATTATTTTTTATCATGTAATATATTTATTTCTTTCAATCATTTGTGATAAGACCTTCTAGGGATTTATATTTTCATACTATGTACTATCATGAGATCGTCGTTTACTTCTGTTAGGTCTTCTAAGTACTTGCTCTTATCTTAAGGTTTTAATTTTTAACATAATTTCTTCTCTCAAGTATTCGTGATTATATCTTCTATAGTTTAAAATTTTATTACTCCGTCTTATTTTAGGACGTTGGTGTATTATTTTCATGTAAATGAACTACTTGTCTTTTTTTATAATATCCATTTGTAATTTCTTGAGGGTTTAATCAAGAATGCTTGGGAGAGCGTGCGGGCTAATGGCCTTGAGGTTCGCCGGTTAGATGCGATGTCTGATATTGATAACGTTCTCAAAGGCAAGAACAAACTAATTGTATAATCATTTCTTTGAAAGCCAGTAATTATATCAACTTCAGAGTGCTCTGAATAGGTGGCTCATTTAGATAAGAGAGACTTATGAAGTTTATCCCACATTTGTTATTTTGTCTCACTAAGGTTAAGAAAAGAACATGTTGGAAAACTATGTACATTAAAGAATATAACATACTTTTAGGTGCTGGGATCTTCTGGTATAGGTATAAAGAGCTTTCAGAGACTTGAGATTTAAGTTTGCTACAAGACGAAAGAAGTTACGATGAAACAGAAAACGAAATGGCAAAGTGTTACAGAGGTAATTTTATATCAGAATTAGATATTGTACTCGGTTGTATGTTCAGTAGCACTCAGAGATCTGATAGTTACTTTTAAAGCGGTCCTACGAGTGAAAAGCTTTAAAAACCTATTTGATATGACATCAATTGGTTAGTGGCTAGTTTAGACAGGGCCCTTCTAAAAAATGCATAATTGTGAAGTAGGGGCTCTAAGGACGAATGTCGCTCAATAACCAGGAGATAAAAATTACACAAGATTATGTAAGGAAATACATGCCATATAAAAGCCTGTGAACTTAGGATCTAGCTGGAAACCTTTACGTGCTTACTCGAAAGAAGTTACACAAAGGTAAAAGGGTCTTTATGAGATGTAGTTGCTGCAAGACAAAGACATTAATCAAATTTATTTATGATAATATGGTAACTCATCAACTAATAAAATACATTTGGAAATAACGATCGCATACATTTAATTTAACTATTAAAAATTATGTAATACTTCAATATAAAATCCACACAAAAGTATGGATATCTTCCAACTGTTTACGTACGATTCGATAATACGACTGTGTTATGAACTTTATAATAAGTCTATGTAAAGGACTTGTTTGACTGTTAGAGAACATCAATAAAGGAGAGGTCATAAAATAAACCATGAGTACTTGCGACAGAAGTACTAAACTCAGAAGTTACAACCTTACATTAATGCATTGTATTGATAGATAATAAACACTGTAGTTAACCCTAAGGCTCTTGGGATTGACTTCGGGTTGTGACCCTTGTCTAGTAGTTCGTTTGTAATGTCGTTATTGATTCCAATGACAATAAAAATTAAATTTCCATCTCAAAGACTTTTATTTGTCTTATATAATATGTAAATACGATCTGTAAAAAAATGTATAGCCTAAATTCACTCTAATTCACATGCACATAAAGATCGTGACTGGAAGACTCGTTCTCAATTATCGATCTATCTGCCCAACACGAGTTTTTAGTTACAGACTGCCTTCTCTACAATATGGCTAGGGCTTCAGTGTAGAATTTGTTTTCCATACTTATTTAATATAAGTTTTCTTCTATTATTTAGGGAAAATAGCGCAGAACTGTTCAAAATACGTTCTTTTATGTCATATTCGATAGAATTAGAAGGAATTAGTTTCTCTGTCATAACAATTACTTGTAGCATTGTTCCGTTGGTCTCTTGCCTTTTTACAACAATAGGGTCTTGAGACGGCCTGCCTGATGTTTTATTGGTGATGGGTAGTTTAATCTCTGGATATTTTCCTGTAGCATTTCCTGGGATAGGCACTAATCGATCTGTTTTTGGGTGAAAAGTCGTATAGCTTCATCGATACGTCAAGACACTTATAATTCAAAAGTGAAATCTCTCCATCTATCTTTTTAGAAAAATATTTTGCAGAATTGAAGATGTTTATAAAACAAGTATCTCTGAGTATTCTCTGAGATAAAAGAGATTCCCGGAAAATTTCAATTCCATTCATGGCTTTCAAAACGTCAATACCATCACTCTGAAGTATTTCAATGACTTTGAAACTAGGAAATATACTCGAATGTCTTCACTTCATGCAATCGTCCACGACGTCCAATATTCACTTCTGTGGTGTCTATCTATAATATGATTTCTTGTAGAGTTTCGGCAAGTAGAAAAAAATTCACAGACAACAGCCTTTACTCTACAAGCTCACCTAGTTGTATGAAATTACTTCAGATTTGTTACCTGAGAACAAGGTTTTTTTCATTGTTCTAAACACCTCATGGCATAGTGTACTCCCTACTATAAAGGAATGTAAGGTCTGTAAATTTCCAAAGAAGGTGAAAATTATACGATTATTTTTACTTGAAGTGCACGCATCAATTAATGCTACATTCAAGCGATGGCCATATCAGTGTAAAAACAAATGTATATCCTAAAAATTAGCTAGAACTCCGTTATTGCAACCAGACATTGGTGACGCACTATAAAAACTAAAGAACTACAGAAGATCAACCTGTTTTTAAATCATTTCCAAGATCCTCACCTACTTTTTTTAAAAATATTCTCTGAGGTTTTGTCCTTAATTTATAAAACTAGACAAACCTATCAATAGTCTACATCGGTTTAACTAAATACCTTACAACTACAAAAATTACTTATTGTACTCCAAATATGAGGTTCCATCGGCCATTAAAGATATTATTTTCTCTTGCACAGCTTGTTTGATATTCCTAAAAATAACGTTATGCAATAATTTGATTATTAATATAAGGTGTTTTGGGGTGATTGCAGTTCTCTCATACTCTAAATGCTGCCTTTTTACAGTAGCATACTTCTTCAGAATATTCAATAAAATAAAAACAACGCTTTGTTACAGTTATCCTCAGTTCTTTATGCCCTCTAAAGGAGTTTCTGGACTTAGCTATACAAATCACAATATCGATCAATCTTTCTATTACACTACGGTTATTATTGTTTTAGATAAAAAAATCGTAGCAATCGGTTTTTTACTTTTAATATTGCACGTTCAGATATCATATGCTTTGGAACATTAAATTTCATTGTTTCAATTTTAAATCTCGTCGTGACAAAAGGTTTATCTGTCCCTCTTTTTGCCTGAATTTGATAGAAAACACTTTAATGACAAAAAACTAAGTTTTCCCGGGTGAATATATTCAATCTAATTATTGTAATGTTGCATACCAACTTGGTTAAAAACAATTTTTATCACAATAATTTTCTTAAAATCTTAAACTAGATGGATAGGCTACAAGTTAAGCTTAGGTTGATATTGGCCTCGTGATAGCGTATCACACCTCTCGATCCTATTCGAAGGAATTCTTTGAATAGGATAGTTTGTGTGAAGAGATATTTTTGGTCTAGAGCTTGAGATCTATGATGATGATTGATCGCAACGGTGTTATTATAAACATATAAGCTTTTTACTTCTGAACCGGCAGAACTATTGAAAGAATCTACCATTGAAAGATTTGTCGGTTAGGGGCATTTTTCTTATTAAAAATCTGTCAATAAAACAATTTTTCTTCCTTTTGCATTTTGTAATATGTTTTTTGTAATAATAAATAACATACTGTCACTTGTATTACCATAACAATAATACAACAATCACACCTCGCATAATCAACAAGTACACTCATTGAACAATCGAAAACTTGCAATAATATAAGAACAGCACTCAGCTGTGTCAGATCAGCGATCGGTCGCCCAACTAAGGGGGCAGCACGACGCCGGGGAACTTCTCTAGCTCACGTTAATTTCATCGTAGACGTCATTTAGGACTCCCACCAACTCCAGCAGTCATCCAAAACTTACGAATAGACCTATCGACTGGAACCCTATTATCATGCCTTTAGTGCCACTCCCGAATATCCGTAAGGTTGCCCAGATTTAAGTGACTCATCTATGCCCAGTATAAATCAGCCAGAAGTAAACCATCTTGGTTTAAACAAAAGGTTAAAGATTTTTACTTATCTGACACTCTCTAGATATTATATAATTATGATGCCTCAATTGATTTTGTTTCAAAAAATTTCCTTCATTGTGTATTATGTTTTATCCCACCTCATAAGTTCATATTTAGATCAGCAGTGTTGAGCATTTTTATACTTTTCTACAGCCTTTTCTTATATGAAAAAAAACGATTACATTCATGACATTGGTCGCTTAATCTGATTTAACAGCATTCTGCTAATGAGAAAAACCACACATCTACTTGGGTAATACTACAAGTGGTGGCATGGTAGACGAAATTTAGATACGCTAAAATGATTTTACGGCATTACTTTTAGGAGACTGCATGCTGAAGAAACGCGTTGGTTGCTATACTATAGTGTATCTATTTATTCTGTAAAAATGGATAGGAAAATACCGGCAATCTCTTGCCATTAGTCCTGATTAATGAAATCTGTGTAGGCTATATTTAATATAGAATTCAATCTATTTTAGTTAAACGTTTAAGAGTGTTAAATTTTGTATTTAATATATACCATAAAGGGTTGAGGAATTCAGCTAGTAAAATTTTGTGCCTGAAGTTATGTTTTATGTGAGAGGAGAGAAGTTCAAAGCAGCAACCGACCTTAGCTCTTTACCGAGTGCTTTGAGATGGGCTAACCACTACACCCACACTATGTCAGAGCTTTACATCCGAGCGTTATGCTTTCAAAATTCGTGACTTATTACATATTCTGTTTATTTACTTTTATATAATATGTGGTATTGTTTACAAAATTTATAACTACACTTATATATTTTAAAAGTAAAATAACTAACAAAACATTAGTTCGTTGCGTTTTTCTTTCATCTATATTTAAGATGATCTACATGGATTGAGTGTTTAATATAAATAGTCATTTTAAAGAGATTTTCTGTATAAATATCTTTGTATGGCTGGTGTTAATCATATAAATATAAAAGAAGTATTAAACAAATTCCTTTAAGACTCTTGGAACTAGTGAATATTTGTATTGGAAAAAGAACAATCAACAGCTTTCATACGTCCAACTGGGAAATATGTACAATCATCATACCGATGTTACGTGCCGGGTAAGCGCTCACCACTAAGAATTTTGTTCGCGCGCGATGTGTATTTCTAAATTATACTTTTATTGTGACAATGTACGTTCTCTTCGTATTTGGAAACATACCTTTAAAGTGGGTTTGCTCGGTTATGCGTTTACAAAAATACCGATAGAGTTGCAATAAATATTACAAATTATTTAATATCTTGGAAATTGTTTACATCTATACAGGTTTTTCCACTTTAAAACTTTTCAACGGACGCCATTTCATTAATTTTAAATCAAATTACAAAATAATTTTTTGAGTGTTCCTGTTGTTTTTCATAAGCTATTTGCAAATTTTGATATCTGTAGTTTTACTAGATCTAGAAATAATATTTTTAGTTAAACAAACAAAAACCATTATCGTTTTAAGTTTAAATAAGACATTTTTTATTAATAACGATGAGTACTATTAGCCCTATAAATATGTAACACTATTTTCTAAACACTCTCTTTATTGTTTTTATCGGGATAAAAAGCAAACATATTTGGTCAGAAAAAAAATTCGACCCACAAGTGCTTCTACAAGCCAAACTCCAGAATTGACAGGCACTCCTAACTACGCTTAAGATTTATTTACCACAGAACTGGATAGGACGTGCATATGAATCTGACAATAATTTTTATGTTTTTTTTATATAATTGATCTCTTGATTGTAATTTTTTATCGGCAAAAATGTATTATTTGTTAAATTATTTATAATATTTGAATTCAGTTTATTATATTCTCTCTTGTAGTTTATAAATGGATATTTTCAGGATGTAAAACTTCTTTTACTTTGCTTTGTATAGCTAACGATAATCATTTGTATTGATCAGTTACACGTATTAACAATTGATTGAATGTGAAAGAAAGTAATTAGATTTAGTCTTTTATATATAAAGAAATTATGAATTGAAGTTTCCATTTCAAAAATATCATGATTGGTCGTTTAGATAAGAACACTAGAAATGTTTAATTAAATTCATAAAATGCCAAGAAACTCGAATTGTATTAAACACATTGTTGTAATTGACAGTTAATTAGGTTTATATCCTTATACAGAATGTAACTAAATGTTTAAAACAAGTGTTTTGATTATCATACTTGGTACTTGAAAAGTAATAAATGTGTTTCCAAGGCTAGTGATAAAAGCATTAGTTTAGGTAATGTGTGATAAGGGAGACCTTTGATATAATTTAACTTTTATCAACTTAAGCAATATAAGCTAGAATAAAATATGTTAACAAAAATTAATGAATAGTAAAAAACATTGAAAGCCGCATTTAAAAGTTTTATAGGTTGTAAAAGGTTTTTGTCTAATTAAATAAAATATTTTTTTTAATACAATTATTAAAAAATGTATTTAAATTTATCGGGATAATTTTTTTTTATTAAGGTCAAAACTCAAGAGTGAGCAAAAATGGTTGATAAATTATGAATATGAGTAAATATATGCGTATACGTTATTGAAAAAGAAGCACATGTAAGCCTGTGGTTTACGGATGAAACGAAACACAAGCTATAAAATAATGTGTTCCGCCAGTTTGTCAAAGGTCTTGTTAATTTGCCAGAGTTCAAGCTTTGTGTACGTGACACGATTCTGTTCTGTAAGATAAATTGGCGTCAGTTTATGATGAATTACCTCAACTTACAAGTTCTTTGAACACTCTTCCCGAGTTACTTACTTGTTTGTTCGTTGTCAACTTCGTGCTGAAAATTTTTACCTTAGATTTATTAGTAAACTCTTATTTAACAATTTTCTCTTTATACAAAATATAAAATATATATTTCTTAAAATAAACCATAAAGATTTTAACATCTTCATCAATAGGCATTATAGCATAATTTATTGTAAGCTAACGTTACTTTTCTTAAGAAATTGAAGGCGGAACTTCCATTCCAGTCATTCACTTAGATACGTTGTTGTCCATATACTACAAACCAAATAAATATTTTTAATGCCATGAAGTCAAGAAAAAAACTTATTTTAGAATACCATATTACATTGCACCAGTTAAAATACCCTTGGAGAAGAATAAAACCTTTCATAGGTCTGTTAATTGTATTTTCTTGCTTACTAATTACGTAAAGTCTCTGACTCCATATCCTTAATCACGAATATTCTACTGCCTGAAACAAATTTCTACCGGAAGAACAAATCTATAACATAAATAAAGTGCAATACTCCCTTCATAATTACTTCATGAAATACAAGTGGTAAATTATTCTTACTGTGGAAATAAGTATAAACCTAATTTAAGTTGTATTTAATATACATAGAATGAAAAAAGATTGTAGCTTTAGATTAATTCAAACTTTTGACTAACCCGTCTCTTTTAGAGATATAGATAACGATGTAAGTCCCAACTAATATAATATGTTTAATTGAACCGTGAACATCACAATGTTCCAAATTGTTTTTTTTTAATCCCCCATGAATAAAATTAGTACCTTATGACATTATGTTATTGTAGCCACCATAGTTTATGTTTTCGTGCTCTAATATATGTGATGAAATATAAATTCAGTTAATTACATATTACGTGAGGAAATTGAACTAATTTCATACAATATCAGTTTACTTTGGGTGTAATTATAAGATACTTTAAAATACTATTTTAAATAACTACATTTACTTCAATATCAATAAAACTATTTGTTCTTATGTACAGTAATCAAAACAGGTATATATATAAAATACCATTCAATACTTATTACTTTACCTTAGGACTATAGAAATAACTAATAATTATTTACTGAAATTGAAATGGTTTGTAAGTGAAACCAATATTTTCTCATTTCATCTAACAAATATATAGTTCCACTATATTGAACCCGCATGTGCTAGCAAATACAGAAAACACGTGGCTGCTTGTTAAACATCCGACACAAGCTTACTTTTTCATTAAAAATAGCAATGCATCGATTACACAACGCTTAATTTACTCAAATCTACCTTTTCCTGCTTTTACTTATCTAGGTAATTAATTTATTGCGGCTGGTGTTTATTTAACTGTTTATCCATAGGAAGTCGAATTACCCTTGAACTAATGTACTAAATTCTTCCAATAATTTTAAATAATTTTTAACAATAAACTCTTCTTTATATTAACATGTATATTATTTGGAAAAGAACGTAGATAGAATATAAAAACACAGAAGATGTTTTATTTAGGTTCATTTTTCAACATTTAGATTCTAAATCTGTATTTTAGTTTAATCCTAGTTTGAAGGTGATGTACGGAGTTACTTCAAGATAGGTTACAGAATCTTCTCTTGCAGTAACTTCTTTCACAATCCTAAAGTGGGAGAATAGATTTTAAGTTTTATTACAGTTAAAGTTTTTATGACGGTTTTCTATCAATTTAAGAAGAATTATAATTAATACGATTTATATGGATAAGCTGTTAGTCACATCAGTAGGCACTAAACTTTTTACCATTTACTGTGGTTTAGCAAATACTATTACTGGGGAGGCTGAAAAAAATAATTTCCTTTCTATCTATCTGTATATCTCTCCGTCTGTCTGTACGGTATACTGAACTCGAAATACTCTATGTACTTGAAAGTGTGAATAAAGCTTTGAGTTAGATGATGGTGCATTTCATTCCATGGGACTTGGCTTAGCGTTAGCGAATAATTTTACATGGGTCTTATAGGCATCCAGGATTGAAATGAGAAAAATATCAGATAAATGACATTTAAAACAAATTTATTATAATTGTGTGAGATTTAAATATGCTACTTATTTATTCATAGAAATGAAATGAAATGAAATGAATTGAAAAATGTCTTTATTAGAGGCGAAGTTAGGACTATAAAGTCCTCTCTACCACTTAACCTCGAAAAAAAACACAACCTCTCTATCGTGTATTTTATAGAGAGACACGATAAAATAGTTTAGTTGAGAGTCAATGTTGAACTTCGATGACAAGATTAGATTTTTACATTATAACACCCTCTCTAGCTCACAGAAACTTTTATGATCTTATATATTGCCATTAACCCTTATTTTTTTAAATCATGTTGCCAGATGCCTGGAGTAAGGTTCAATACGAATATTTCTATTTAGAATGAAACTTCGTTTCTACATAGAAAATTATATGTTCTTTGAGGATGGATGCCCCATCATAGAATTTTGTTTAATTTACTTTCTGTGTGATTTTATATCTTTCTATCTGCCCACGTGACCTCTCGACAATGAAATTGGTTAAAAATAAAAAAAATTTAAGCAATTTTAGAGCAGCCTATTGCGTAACATTCATTGTTTTATAATCCCACTGTTTTATTTAAATACTTTGTATAATCTTGATAAATTTAAAAGGAGTGAATTTGGAAAACAAATTTCACTGAAAAGTGGGACATCAGTTAGGTGTAGCATTTTCCAAATAAGAGGCAAGTAGACCACAACTGTGGTTGTTCTCAAATACGCACATTGTAATAAACTTTCAAGCATTATAAAGTATCACTTTCAAAAGCATCAAAGTTACTTGTATATGCTACTTAAATTAACATTGTTATACTTTTAGAACTTGGCAGAAAGATTTAACAATAACAACTTATATTCAGTCAATCAATTCACATAGATGATTTCGTGCAAGGTATGAGTAAATCGAATAATATTGGCTTTGTTTATTGTTTGCTTCCATTACGGGTAACTAGTTCATTATTTATCGAATAGTGTGAAATCGGACTAAAACCTATGTACATAGTTTAGATGCATTTCCAAAGCATTTACATCATTTGATGCGTTTATTTGTGTTTGCATAAAACGCAGATGAAAAGATGAAATCGTACTTATTTATCGCTTTAGATTATAGATCTATTTATTGAGTTAGGTGGTAAGAAGAAAAACATATGGTTATTAGTGCTTATATAAATAATGAATGAAAGCTCAGAAATATAAGAAGAATGTAACTATGCAGTAGTCCCGAGGACGTGTCTGAGCTCAGTTTATTCCAAGAGGTGTTCTTTCTACTGCAAGTGCACTTAAATCTTGCAGCACTTAGCTATGGAAACTTCTTTACTCTCCATTCCAACAACTTTTTACACCGAATATTATAATTTACATTAATTTATAATATATTCATATTACTTTAGTAATACTCTACGTTACGTACTCTATGTTACGTATAGTTAGTTATTATAATCGATAATTATTGGATTTTCAATATTATACTTTCGGCACCTATGTATCTTTTGCATGAACTGTTGAACTAAATTTTAATAATATATCGTCTCTCAAGAGGAATAATCAACTGTGTAAAAGAAGAAATGATAAATTATTAATTCTAAACTGAAATGTAACCAACGGTATTCCAATGAAGAAAATTATTATCGAATTTACAAGCTGTATGCATTTTGACAAGTATACGTTACATTATCAGTATTCAAGCATAAGAAAATTATGGTTCTATTTGTCTTTCCAAAGCAATACTGTTTCTTATTTTGTTTCCTGTACTTCAATTTTGTGAAAATACGGTTCATTAAATATGTTTACCTGATGTCCTTTATATAAATTACAAAACTTAATTCTCTTACAAACTGAGGTTATTGAAATTCCCGTACATCTGTCTTTACTTGTGGATAGTGAGTGGCTATTCTACTATAACAAGACTATAGAGACAAAAGGCACGTTATCGTGTACTTAGTATACAAATTCTAAACCTAATTAGTATATATCTTTTTCACACGTACAAACATAACCCGTCTATAAATCTCTGCGTCTTCTATAGTATTAAAGAACTCGACGTTTAACTCATATTAAGTTTAAAACAACCATTTCATTTGCTGCAAAAAAATTCTATTAATATATCAATGTTACTTAAATATGTTATTTAGTAAGTTGATTATAATGAAGTTAGTAAAACATGAAATATAAAATAATTGAATAAATGTGTAACTTTAGTAGGAAGATATGTATATTAGCAAGACTAAGCCTGCAGTGACGTAAAGTACACCCCTGCATTACGGTGCATGTCAAGGGCCGCGATCCGAAGTGATGAATAATGAGGAAATAATAATAAAATTAGTAAAATTTCAGTCTAATTTCACCATGATATTTTCATTATATTGATATATAAAACTGCTTCGTATAATTAAACTCACGAGAAAATCCGATACCTTATTTGTTACAGCAATAAGGTAACCTTCAAAACTAAAACACACGATTTGTTTACCGAACCACCGCCGCGCCACGCGCCGGCGTCAAGCAAGCGTATTCGCAGACCACAGTGTGTGTGCAGCATTGTTTCATGTTGGTTCTTGAATTCTTCTCTCTCTTCACCGCCCTATCTATTCATTGTTCCCTTCTTAGGTCCTTCTCAGAACTTTTACTGCACTTCTCGAAAGTAGTGATATAATTAGAGCGACTGTGGTGGCTTTTAAAGATAAGTTTTAACTTTGCTACTTCTTAGTAGATGATATACTATTGGTAAATCCAATTTTATAAATATCTGAAAAATACAAAAAAAAACTGTGTCTGAAAAACCTAGTTGTGTGAAGTATGTAAAGCAAAGGAAGGAACAGGAAGAAAAAGAAATAATAAAAATTGGTTTGTTTTAAATTTTTTTGTAACTATTATTAAAAAACAATGAAAGTTTAGAGGAAAAGAAACTTTCTGATTTGTTAGTTGGTGTAATTAAATAGTTCCATCCTATCTACCATCGAGACTGAAAATGAAAAATCCTCACAGACACCACCTTAACTCATATTAACGACCAGACGTGAGTCCAGACATTAAGATAAATGAAAAAGTAGTTGTATTGGTATCGTAGAAGTTTATCAAAGCAATAATTTATATCAAAAGAACAAATCTACGCCAACGAGGAAGTAGGCTATATATAGAAAGATCCTAAATCAAAAGAGAAAGGTACTACAGCAGATAGGAAGAGCGCATTGTAATATCTTGCGGGGGAGGGGGGCATTCTGTAAAGTTACACCACTGCCTGCAAGATAATATATACCCGAATAATCGTAAAAGATTAATTACCCATTCCCGAGACATGTAGATAAGGTGGACTAGTTTTCCTTGTGTCCGTCTTAAGAAATCTAATGTGTAATGAAATGCATTACATGCAAAGCTGATTCCTCCTTTATAGAAACCAACTACAAAAAAGGCCGAGTGTATCTTTACGACGAGATATCTTGACCCTAACTTAGCATAAATATTTTATTCCACAACTCCATTCCGTATTCCTCTGTACTAAATGTTTATAATCCGGAAAAGACTTAAATTTTTCACAAAAAATATAAAAACATGAAATTTCCTTTCGTTGTTTATATTACAAATATTATAACACTGGGACTAAAATGAACACTATAAAATTAATTTTAATAATAATTATTTATAATTTTTTACATTTAAATTTCCTTATTAAAATAAATTGAACGTTTAGACTCATCCAATTATCGTAAAAAAGTTACGCATGGTAGTAACATGTATTTAAATACTTATTAAATTTGTTCCACAAACTGCCCTGCCTGAGTAGCATCTGAGGATGCAGTGGTTGAACATCAATCAGTATCCAAATTTTATAATTTTTAAAATATTAAGGTTACGAAATTTTAAATCCTCATTTTCAAAAATTATGTAATCATCAACATTTAACTACGTTGTTACTTTGTTGAAGTGAATTTTTTGCTTCATTGTAACACTTTTGGTCACGTTATAAAATCCTTACTTAGCAGTTTAAAATTTTAACGTAATAAAACTAATTTTTCTTTGTTTAATACGATGATATTATTTTTGGTTTTTAATTAAATTGTTTTACGCTTGATTTTTCTAAATCTTGATATTTTGCGTAAATTTTATGTATATAGACTAGTGAAGATACTAGGCGCTATGTTTTCCCCATGTACAGTTGGAGGAATTTAGCTGTGCTCGTAGGGCCCAAATACTACCCTTTCAACAAATAAACGCTATCTGTGTGGCGAGTTGCGTTTACTAGCTAGGCGCTGAGGTGAAAGGCGCAACAATCTCCTGACGACTTTAAACTCACGATTTCGATTTGCAGATTAGTATTGATAAATACGTTATTTTCAAAAACATGTTAAACATTACTATAACAACTGAAAAACAAGGATAAGTCCTGTTATTGCTACTATTTGGTATTCTCTTATTATTTAATTCTACCACAATCAGCACTGTCACAAAACAGACTGATTGTAGTGAGTGTGATGAATTATTTGGGCCAATACGATTCCTGGAAGGAGGGTTTGACCCATGAGTCACAGGAAATGTTTTCGGGACGCAGCGCATAATGCTACCCCGCTACCCGTCCCGACTATCACCACACACTCAAGGTCACTCGCGCAGCTAAAGTCTTTCAACTGTACTGAGCAAAACCACATGCAGTTTGGTAGACGCCAGCTCTACTTAGTTGAATCATGTTCTACACTGGTTTGATGGAGCACAACAACAGGCAATTTTGTAGACTCCAGCTGTGCTCTGCGGTATCGTGTCCTTCACTAGTTGGACTGAGCAAACAACTGGCAATTTGTAACCTCCATCTTTGCTAAGTTAAATTAAGTTATAGACTGCTGTGACTGATCACGACATCAAGCTATTTTATAAACGTAAGTACGTGAATCATGTTCTACACTGGTTTGACGGAGTGCAACAACTGGCAATTTCTTATACACCAGCTGTGCTCAGAGGAATCGTGCAATTCTTTTGTCATTAATTTAATTTTAGTGCCGTCCTGATTCATATCCCAGAGCTTTTGGGTACTATTACGATGGTATTGGGCGTTCATATATTAATGATATTTATTGGTTTCACTTTTTAATAATACAAATGTTTTATTGTTTCTCTTTGTCGATACGTCACATAATGTTAAAATACTACCTGTACTTTTTATGTTGCGTCGTATACTTGAGGTTACAATATGTGGTATATAGTTTATCAGTAAATCATCCAAGCAGTCCTCACAGTTTGCATTACATTTTCTTTACAGGAGACATGTTTTGCAGCCATATTCTTTCTGTTGGGATCACTGGAATTTAATATTGGCCTTTGGTCAGTTTTAGGTGTTAGGTCGATTAGTAAGGACCTCTTATGACCTGTATTCTGTAGTTCAGTTTTAATAATTAGTGATGTTTATGATTTTATTAAATACGTGTTTTAGAGTTAGTGCAGTCAACAAACAACATGTTGGTTGTGATTCCTGACTTTTTTGTGTCACAACACACAGCTATGAAGTGTTTTTTCCCTAGATATTTATTTGTTATTAAGTTGTTTACCTAAGGAATTAGTCAGATAATAGTCCTTAAAAAATAGATTTTGAGTATAACATAACAATAGCTTATATACGGAAAAATCCAACTTTAATTTCTGCAGAATAACTTTATTAGTAATTAGTATACTACTTACCGTAACGGTAAACATTATATGACTTAAATTAAAATTCTTGTAATAAACGTTACAACCTTAACTCACGTACTGCATGCTGTATCATGTTTATCTCGTATGAATATAAGGAACACGAGCACGACAGCCTACTGTGGTACTGGAGTAGCCGTGTGTGAGCCTCGGGCTATCTGAACGCGACAGCTTTCTCAGTTCGTTTATGCTTAGGTTTATTTTATAACGACTGTACAAGTACATATGCCTGACAACCCTTTAGTAAATCCTCCAGTATCTCAATAGTTATATAATATACGAATATACACACACACTTTTATATATATATATATATATATATATATATATATATATATATATATATATATATACAGGGTGACAATTAAGTCTGGAACCTCTTTTTTAATTTTTGAACCACAATAGAACAAACATATGCCCAATTACCGACCGTATAATCCCTTTGGGGACGGTCCACAAGGAGTCAGACAAAATTCTTAAATAGCAGCATAGGTCAAAGTTTGGTATCAAATTAAAGGGCTTACTTAGCAGAGTACCGAGTCGTGCTCAAATCTTTTGTCCCTTAACGTAGCATACAGGTAAGGCCGCGGCTCTCTAACCGAGAGGTCATTGGTTCGATCCCGGACAGTTTATTTATTTTTTAGGTAGGTTTGGATCGTTTTCCCATATAATACTATGTTTCCACAATTGTAATTCAGTTAGCATATTAAGAACCCCTTTCCAATAAAAGTCGTTTTAGTGAAAGTTTTGCGCAGACGGATAAATATCCTTTAACAAATGTTTTACATTAGTTAACGACTTTCATGACGTCCAAAAGTTTTAAATAATTATTTGTTGAACAAGCAAGGGGTGTAATTTGTGGTTAATCAGGTAATTTCGTCCTGTTCTTCGAATTGGTGGGGTTAATCACATTGCTATTATTAGTATTATTGTTGGTGTTGTTATTAAAACGGCACATATAGTTTACCATATAGTTACCACCGTAATATACATACACCAAAACTGAAGACTGAACTGTAACCTGATCTATCATATGAGCAAATTATCGCTGCGTCTTCATCTGACTCACTTAAATTGTAGATGTCTAGCCGTCATGGTGGATGGCTTTTTTATAATATTGAGGTTCACAACACAAACAGGTATAAATAAATAAACAAATATCACGCGCACATTGATTGACTCAAAACACGATCTCGCACAAAGTTACATGCAGACGACTGCAGCGTTGTAATGACAGGTGGAATTACATAACTCCTGTTGCTGGTTCTGTCCCGTGTGTACGGGGATCGTTTCGATCAACTGTTCTGCCTGGGGTGCTGTTTCTTCTGCTATTGGTCATGATATTATATTTTTATTGTAACTATTAATTTAACAAGTTAATATGGTCGTAATTCTAAAACACATCATCATACTCTTACAATACTGATAATCAACTGCCCTTACTACAATGATGGATTACTTCCAAGTTATTTTATATCTCATTTATGTTGTGATTTTCATCTAGTAGATGTTAAATTAGATCATTGTTTATTTCATTTTCCGTAAGTACGGGTTCCACGTATCTTTGTGTAAATGAACGACCAGTTGGTCCTATGTAATTATGAGACAGTCATTGTATTATATTCTGACACTTTAGTACGTTTTAAACCAGCGTAATAGCTTTCAATATGTTGATTAAGTTATTAGTGGTTTTAATGAAGATATTTATGTCGTGTTTCTTTCATTCATCAGCTGTAGTAGTTTGTACAGAGTGATTGAATTCAATAGATACGTGTTGTTTTTCATTATAGGAATTCACTAGAATTTAGTTAAATGTGTTGTATTCGTTGACCGATTTGTCGTCCATGTTTTGAGGATAACCGTTGAGGTTTGAGATATACGTTACTGCATTAATTTCCTTGGTATATTTTTCTGGATTTAATGGTACATTTCATAAACTGTGTATCATATAATTAATCGTAGGCACAATATTGTTTGTATATTACATGTGTGATGTTGAATAGATTGTTTAGCTTAATGTTGCTTTCCTATATATGTTGTATTTAAATATGTTATTATTGTTTTCTATAGTAAGATCATAAGACTTCAGTTTCTTGTTTTATTCTGTATTACCGCTGTTTAAATTGTTGTGGTAGTAGATTATAAATCAATTTTATAGAATAATACTACTCATGGGGCAGGGGTTAAAAGACCCACGCTTGTGGATTGATGATCTAAGACTGCGTGAGCGCCCTAAATGATGATATATAAATTATGTAAATTATGTGCTCTTTTATAAACCAAAACATAAACTAACTGGTAGAGAAACTATGTAAACCATTCGTAATTATTTTTTCAATTGATTTTGAACGGATTACTGTTTTCTAAAATTGAACTTACAAATAAAAATTGATAGTATTTTCGAAACACGTAATACACTAAGGAAGTGGAATGATGTCTAATAAAAATACTAAAGAGCAAACTAACGTTGTTGTAGAAACAAGAAGCGTTGAGGAACTCTTGTTTGCAACACAGTTGCATTATGCAGATAAACGGTTCACCTGCAATACAAGAACATTAACATCAAACATTTAGTTTCTTTTGAATAAGAATACTAAAAACTTTTAATACATGTACAAAATATTAAATACTATAAGGTGTTTTCTTGCACCTATACTTAATTGGGTACGTTTGATTCAGCTCACAGCTAAAATCGTTGCTACTATGAAAATACGCAAAATATAGTGGTGGCTCACAATAGTAACCAACTTGTACAGAATATTAAAAAAAAATTAAAACTTAGGATCATTTACATTTTAGGTCTCTATTCAACCGAAGATACCATAACCGAAGATTTGTGAAAAGAAATACTCCACAAGATTTGTTAAGTAAGAAATTCAATCTAACTTTTAGTATAAAGCGTTCATTTTAAGTTCCATTACCCGAGAAACATTGATATAGGATAATTATTACGGACATCTGTCATCGTTACACATTACAAATGTAAAATACTACATTTTTACAATGTAAATCTACACTCAAGTTCAGGTGCACAAAAATCTTTAAATGCTATTTAATCGGTAAATAATTTAGCAATTGACTGTTAATCAATATTTATATAATTATTAAATGATACACAAAGAACTGCACAAAGGCCAGACTGCTGAAAATAAGTCCAAGCTATGTCACTACACCGGAGCCAAGAGTGTAGTGACACACTCAGACTAGCGGACGGGGTTGAAGCGAGGAGGTTGAATGACGAGAAACACAAGCTCGGTATTACCTGTAAAACCGCAACGCGTCATCTGAGACAAAGAGAACAGGAAGGCAATGGTCTGAACGTGGAGGGATAAGGCGCAGTTGCCTGTGGCCTTGCCTTTGATCCCAATGGTGAGTGCAAGAATTTTATTGCCTAAGGGTGGTTTGTGAAATTTTTGTAGGTTTATAGTTAGCTATTTTGTTTTTAATATTGTTAGACAAAATTGCATAACCTCAAACGAAGTTTGACTTAGTGATTGCTTTGCCATTTTATATTTAAAGCCGTATTAACTTTTTAAACATAAAACTACCAAAATAATTCTTCTCGTGTATTACCTTGCCTTCATTCCGTTCAGGTGATGAATTTCAGACCACCAATATTGAGTATAATTTATGTTTTCATTAAGAATTCTTTGAATAGGTTGGGTATAGCACAACGGTTAAGTTAGGTCATTTGTGGAATAAAGTGTTCACAATAAACACTAATAACGGAAAATTAGAAATGTTGTAAAGTGTGAACATAACCATCATGTGTTAATTGGTCCAACTCAATGAGTACGTCTACATACTTTGGGCAATCGCTCTAGCTGTAGACAAAATTACTTTGTACGCACTAAAGAGATCGATCCATAACCGGATCGACTGTAAATAACTGTACTACTAATGAGGAACCGGAAGAACCGCAGACCATATTTGCCACCTCTCAAAGGAAGTGACGTCACATGTCACATTACGAAGTAAACAACCAAACAGGCAACAAGGTAAATGATCCATTCAAAATATTTTGTTCGTATCCTGCATTATATATATATATATATATATATATATATATATATATATATATATATATATATATATATATATAGGACACATAATGTTATAAAATGGATTCCTTTGAATGACCAATAACTCGTAATAAAATAATGTGAGCAATTATCACTTTGATACAATTATATACATTTAAAATAATAAATCGAATAATATTTTAAATGTTTATTAACAATTGGAATTAATACTTATGTTTTCATGACACTATTGACATAATATTTCAATAATCAATTTATAATTTTTCAATCTTGTACAGGCAAATTAATTCGTTCTTCCCAGAAGCATTACCCTTTACTCATACCTGTTGTACGTGAAAATAAAATACAACAGTCTCACATTGTTTCAATGAACTGATATATAAAACACAAATTCAAAATATACAAATTAATAACAAAATTATTAAACAACATATATTATTTATACCTCATTGTATGAATTTTTGATGGTGATTTACATTTATTTTTGAGTGTACAGAAAACAATAGTCAAACACATGATGGGTAACCCAGGGTACAGTAAAATCAAAACGCCAACTAGATATTGCTCGCCGGACTCCAGACAGACCTTCGCTATCCACATTTTATAAGAAATATTGTAAAATATTGAAGAATGCCTCTCGAGGTGAAAAAAAGAAATGACAGGATTATATTGGATCCAGAAAGTAAACCCAGAACAATGTGTAATGTTGTTAAAAGCCGGAGTGGAGTGCTTACATTAAAAGAGAATAAAGAATACCAACTTAAACAAATTGATTTTTATAATTAATTTAAACCATCCCTAAAGAGTTACCTTTCGAGCTGCGCATTTCATTCCGTGGAAGAATTGTTATATAACTAAAGTCTACTTGTAAATATTACTGTTACTCTGTTTTTAAAACAAAATGTATTTTACTAAAGTTTTATATAGTATATAATTTAAAACTATTTTTATTTATTGAACTGTAAAATCATAAGTTCTCTGAGCTGCATTTTAAACCAACTTCACGCATAACATTTCTTCAAATTAAATTTATTCTTAACACTCTTTAATAGTTAAAAATTGCATAAAGTTTACAATGCACTAAACAAATTGACACATTAATTTTGTATATTGGTATTTGAGTAGGCTAATGTTACAATAAAAATTTATCTAAATTCAAGTTATGTTCAGGGGTAATTCTATATATCACAACAATAATAATATATAAATCATCACTAACCCTACGTTAGTATATGATATTTTAAACATTTTGAATATAAACCTATGGTTCACTTTGTAGTTTAACAGACGTGTAACTTTCCTTCGAAGAATTTTCATTGCGCTTCTAAAGTTCGTTTGCTTTAAATTAAATAAAAACAACCCAGATACGACCCTTTGCGACAGATCAAATTACACGTAATGTTTATGTAACTAATGAATCTGTTATTCGTGCCTTGTTGAGCTAATTAGGATGATACTCAGCACATACAACTGTTTTACTTGTACAAAAATCATGAATCGACTTTGTCTATAAAATCATAGAATTGTTTGCACGTGTTACATTTTTATACTGTTCTATAGACAAACTATCACATGTGCCATTTGTTTAACGATATGTGTAAACTATATTATTGTTGTTCTTTATTATTGATACAGTTTTTTATTGATTAGAATTTTAAAATTAATCTTTTGTACATGCAAGAAGATTAATATGTATCTATATTCATACCACTACGGGTTTCCAAAAACAAAGAGAAGTATTGAAATCGACAATAAATCCTTAAAATACTAGATATCAAAATGTTTCTAGCTAATTTATTTTGGAAATGGGTGTGTTCTGAGCCACAGATGGAATAATAATAATAATTTAGAATGTTTAATTATAACTTACAAATACATAATAACCTTAGTTAGTGATAAACAAGTGGAAAAGACATAGAAGCCTTTCCAGCGACTGAACATGTGCATTCCGGTAACTTACTTTTTATGTCAATATATGAGGTACAGGGCTTATTGAAATAAATTAGAATACGTAGAACGTACATTAACATCAATGAATTTTAAGACGTACATCACTCTTGAACCAATAATCGTATAAGCAAATTCTAAACACAAACTAACAATTCCAGCAACGGAGCCACTGCGAAAACATTTTGGATCTGAAACTCCAATGTAAACCACTTCACCTAGATTACACTGGATGGCTTGTGGGCGAATCTCACAGGTCTCTTTTGTACTTTAAGAGGCAATTATCTTGAAACGATGCAACACGAAAATAATTAAGAACTCCTTAGACTACCGACAGTACTTTTCTTCATCAACTGACCATCAGGCACGCCCCCTTATCTCATTACCCTGTTTATGCTGGTGCGTGGATACCAAAATCATGGCGAGTCAGCTACTAAGTAGTATTGCTAAAATACCCTACTGCATCGGTCTTTCTGGATCTCTTCAGTCTGTCATGGACTCCAGATTCCTGGAGTCAAGTCTGTGAATTTGTCAGACTTCAGTACTGCACTAAGATGAGAGGGAAATGGGGTTAAACACAACATTCACAGTATGATTGTCATAATTTATGATTTATTTGAGATACAGGTTTTGGTATGAGTTCACTTTAATCTCATTTGCTGTCACATTTTTTAGGTTAATGTTCCATCTGAGTAAGAGATGGTATCGTAAGAATGTTTATCGTCTGACTTAACGGTGGAATCCTAATAACAACCAACAAGAAATGAAGATTCCTGGAATTATAAGTAGGGCTGGGTTTGAAACAATACTGTTTCGATGTCCCAAAGATTCGTGGTTAATAAATCTCATTATTTCACTTAATGATAAAATCAGTTTATTGCATTGCATTCAACATGATACACTTCATCATAGCTCTTTTTAGCTTTATAAAATTAGATATACAGATGTACATAAACATTTACACACAGTCATAAAATCACACTGATTTCAGATAGAGCACATTCAGATATCCCAGTGGCTCCCAATGAAACCATTACTAAATTACTGACTCCCAAAAGCATTTGTGGGCGGGGGAGGGGAATTGACTTTGGTTGTCGGATATTCAATTCTTTCTGGTAGGTTTCGGACTAGTTTGGTACAAACTTGTGGCCGGGTTTGTTGATATGAAGTTGGTCTTGCTGCTGAGTTCTAATCCTGTCCCTACCTCTTGTTTCATGAGCGATGAAAGTTCCCACTGCTAACCTATCTCTTAGTCTAATAAATTAACTATCAAAATTAAAATATAAAGAACGGGCAAAGTTCACTAATCAAACTATTTGCCAGATTTACAGAACTCTCTGTAAAAACATTTTTGTATTCTAACAACTCGCTCCTCATTTTTTTGGCATAACTCGCTCCTTTTTGTTTTTGGCACAACCTTCCAACTTATATAAATAATATAATCCATATTGAAAATATGAAAGGATTAGTCTAAGTTAGGCCAGTTTCTAATTTTTACTAGAAAACTGTGGTTATTTAGGCAGGTTATAGAGTCCCTCTCAACATGATTGATTTGGGTAAGCCCTCAATTTTAATACATTCTCAGGAACTATGTGAAGTGAGAGTATCCTAAATTGAAATCATCACAAATTTAGACTGCCAAACCACTGTATAATTTTGACAATGATGAAATTGTCTACATTCGTATGAGACTGTATTTCAAAATCTGGTATGAATTAAAGTAAAATACGAGGGTTTTATTTCTTATACGAAGTGGTTTCCAATGCCTGTCTTATTTTGTTAAACAGAGAAACTAAACTCGCATTGTCAGCATATTGAATTATTATTTTATTGTGCATTAATGAATTCAATCTACCGACATTGGAATAGAAGTAATAAGGAATAAAATATGCTCATAAGTAGAGTAAATAAGTTATTTGTCTTAAACAAATCTGTCTTAAATATTCTTTTACAAATCAATTTGCATCTATAAATATACTTACACCAAAATAAATTAACTGTTTGCTCTATTAAATAAAAAGCTTGTACACGAAAACATTATTTTAAACATAAAAGAAATATTGTATAAGTTAATTTCTAAATGGTGGGTGGAAGGGCATTGTACCCTGGGATCCAAAGTACGAGAAAGCTTTCTTTGTTACCTCCAGCCTTTTACGCTGTAGTTGCCGTAGTATGTCATCGTGTCGGGCGTGCCATTTTATAATTCTCTAATGTTAGTAATTTACTCTCCAAAAATATGTAATAACATTAATAACAAAGTTTATGTCCCTAATATTCTTAATATTAAATATAACACTCGATAAAAAAAATAGTTTTAATGAGATTATTATCAGATTCAGTCACAGTGTAGTATAAACTACACGAGATTATTTTCTGTACACTAATTTTAGTTTTGTCGTTGAAAATCTCGATGCAAATATGTCGATCCACAACTTGAGTATTGTGCTATAAATGCAATTAATCCCAAACGCCAAATTTTCATAAATGATGCGAAAATTTATTTTAGTATGCACTGTTAGAAACCTTTTACAGTTATTGCACATTGTCTGTTCGTTCAGTCCACCAACACCGCACTACTATTTCATTCTAGGTCTTTGTTTTTTAATCCAGATTGCTCTGGTTTATGAAATGTATTACAATAAAATGTTTTTGTTACTCTTAAAAAGAACTTTTAGGATACTTGGTTACCACACCTTAAAACACCCCGACACGTAACAGTAACACTTTTTTCGACATTTAGATAAAATTAATTTTTTTAGTACGACTCTAACCTACGCACAGGCTGCTTGCCCAAGTAGGCTAATTTCCATTGTAGACTATACTTTAATATGTAATATATAGTTTAATAACTCAAACTTAAATAATATAAATCATATTTATCCAACTACTGTATTAAAAATTAAACTGTTTTACTTTATCACCGCTTATTAAGTATAGTACAAAAATAATTTACAATTTATCAACTGTAAATAAATCTAATATCTTGGTGTATATGTTTTTGGAATTAAATAAAAAAAAACTATCATTTGAAATTCTGTATTAATTGCAAATGGGACTGGGATTATCCTTTTTGAATATTAGACTAATTTAGATATATTTTCGAAATGACTCTCTCCAGTAGATCCAACTGCATCCAGTAAAGGATTAATGGTTTTTCAGCTCGTTATGTCCAAAAAGAGAAAGATTAAAAAGTTTTCTAGAAAGGCAAATCATTATGAGGATGATATCAATAATGATGATTAAATAATATTTAAATCCCTGAAAATATTTTTTAATAATAGCTTTGGGTATTATAAACATCCAAATCATTTATACGTTTACAGAATCAGGACCAGGTGTGCCTTCGAACCACTAATTTTAGAGGTAAAATGAAATATCGCATTTCAAAAATTAAAAAAACTAAATTCAAGTTTGAAAACCATATCCTTTCATTATTGTCGATTATATGAACTAAATCATTCGATTACCACTAAATTTCCTGTAAAAGCTGTGTAGTAGTAAAACGCGCTACTTGTTGCTTATAAGGGACACATGCTCTTGGTGTTATAAGGGACAAAGTGTAAAAATTAGATCACAACATGCAATCCACTAACATTACACTTCTGGCTAACACCAAAAGCGGCTCTGCCCGAATAAGATCCATCAGTCCTGAACATTTCGCCGAGATAAGGTACTAGTTGGCAAACATTTCCGTATATGGCAAGTCATTTGAACATTAAAAAACAGGTATTTATTGTAAACACAGCCTAAAAAAAATCATCAACAAAGTGTTCCATCAGAAGATTTCGGGCTTCTATAACATGGTAAATACGTACATAAATAACTATAAATATTCATAACTCCTACATTTATTTTATGATGGCCCTAAGTAACCGGAACTCAAACAGGCATTAGGTGAAATTATATAACGTTTTCTACAGTGTTACTCAAACTTAATTATTTGTTCTTACGTCAACAAATAACTACAAAGTTACAAAAAAATATTATTATTTAATATTGAGTTCCGTCCGTAAATAGTGTCTTAATTAAAGTACAGCCATGCTATGTAAGAGAGAAATGCATATCATAATTAATTATTCGATGGATTGTTAAAACATGTTAATATTGGTTATTTTGTGATGCAAAATTCATTTACAATCATTTGTCCTCAATATTGGCCCTCAAACTGTTATGAATAAAACAACATTTTATTTTACTTTCTTTAGTTCCATAAAATTACACCCCCAGTCAACGTGTACCACAAAACATAGTATTTAGAAAGAGATGTCAAGCTGAATTTATTTTTATAGCTAATAGGCTAATATTTTAAATAATTTAAACTGAAAGTAATATAAAATATAATTTAAAAAATTAATCATAGTGTAAGAAAATAACGATGTCTTAAATTTTGCACCTGCAGCTCACGCCTGAACATAATTGAACGGCAGGCGTTAAATCGTATTATGTAATAATTAGTTAAAAATTACAAATCAATGTTAATCCCAGCTACTACAACAAGCTTCACTCGTCAAACGCTAATCATCCACGACAATAAACCCACAGTGGAACTGTAATCAGCCTCAATTAATTCACTTCCGTTTGTTAACGATGAATCCTCATATCCGAAATCAGTTCATTAGCAGAGCTGCTACTCATCTGTATGCCCTGTATGAAATGTTATAGTAAACTGATTTATAATATTATTATGAACGTTATTGTTGGGAAAGTAATTTGAATTTTAATAATTTCTGTAATATTGCATAGTATTAAAAAACAACCTTCCTATATGGAGTTGATCTTGGGGTGACCTTTTATGCTGAATTCTTGCTGATAGCACATGATAAGATTTAAAAGACCAAAATTGTTTTTGTGCTAAAGAGATTTTTACTAAATAAAAAGCAAGACGATTAGTTGGATTTCTAGTTTTCCTTGAACTTCTTTAACTTGAAATGATCCTATCTAATTATAATCAGTTATGCATCTACATTCTTAACTCATAACTTTAATACGGTAAATGTAATACAAATTTATGAAGAACCGTTGTTTGTTTTGTTGTCGTTACATTTATACATGAAAATGCTGTATTAACTTCTGTTTTAGTGCTTCAAAAGCTATGAAATTATCATAAATATACACAATACCAAACTCGATAAACTATTTACAGAAGAAGTTTTCTTTACAATCACTATTGAAAGGTATGCTGAACGAGCACCGAAGCTATCTCGAAGCTGTTGACAGATCAGTAGCCTGTAGGAGGGCGGTGAGGCGTTATGATGATATCAGCTATCAGCTTACCAATCATCAGTTCACTGCCTGTGAATATCACTGCCTTACTTTGAAATTATTGTTAGACGAACGCGTAGTGGCCTAAACTTCCTAAACCCCAAACAATGTTAATCGATCTGTAGCCTGTAAAATAGTAGTAAGTTGTTATTGCGATATCAATTGTCAATAAGCACCAATCATCAATTCACCGCCTTACTTGCAACTTATAGTTAGCTGAACGCACAGTGGTCCAAACTTCCTAAACTCCAAACAATGTTCATGGATCTATCGCCTGTAAAATAGTGGTGAGTTTTTATGGCGATATCAGTTGTCAATAAGTATCAATCATCAGTTCACTGCCTGTGAATATCACTGCCTTACTTTGAACTTATAGTTAGCTGAACGCACAGTGGTCCAAACTTCCTAAACTCCAAACAATGTTCATGGATCTATCGCCTGTAAAATAGTGGTGAGTTTTTATGGCGATATCAGTTGTCAATAAGCATCAATCATCAGTTCACTGCCTGTGAATATCACTGCCTTACTTTGAACTTATTATTACTGAACTCACAGTGGTCCAAACTTCTTAAACTCCAATCAATGTTCATGGATCTATCGCCTGTAAAATAGTGGTGAGTTTTTATTGCGATATCAGTTGTCAATAGGCATCAATCATCAGTTCACTGCCTGTGAATATCACTGCCTTACTTTGAACTTATTATTACTGAACTCACAGTGGTCCAAACTTCCTAAACTCCAAACAATGTTCATGGATCTATCGCCTGTAAAATAGTGGTGAGTTTTTATTGCGATATCAGTTGTCAATAAGCATCAACCATCTGTTCACTGCCTGTGAATACCACTGACTTACTTGGAACTTTTGGTAGAGTATGGTACGGTGGTTTGAACTTCTTGCCCTCTGGTAATTGATAAGAAACTACCTTCGTTAATGTTCATATACTTATTTCAAAGGAAAAATTACTTACCGATCTATTATTCCCTAAGAGTCTATATCCATTGATAGAGTATAGTCCAAATTATATTTTTTATAAATAAGTTTTCATGGTAAGTAAACTTTTAATTCTGATTAGTTTCATTACCACAAAAAACTAACTACAAAACTTTATTTTGCATCGTATTGACATATTTAATAAACTAGTTTACTTAAAATTTTGCACAATACCTACTTATAAGTACCTAACATTTAGAAACATACTTTAATCATTTCTAACTTTCAAAATTTACTGCGTGAGAAATACAGATTAGGATTTATTAACTTCCAGCATTAATTTTATTTTATAAATTTTTTACCTTTCTACGTATAACTTCAGTGAAGACATTGATTGTATTGAAGACATAGGCCTACTATTTTATATTGAGTCAAGTTAACTTTCCATAAAAAATAAATATTATATTTGGTATTTTAAACTTTTGTACACTTTGAACTTCATTAAAAAATATATTACATGTTTTCCCCTATTTGTGTTCTTATAACCACTGTATGAAATTCTGGAACGTAATTTTGTCTTACTTCTATATACTCTTTTGTGAACAAAAGTGTCTGATGATATTTACATAACCATTATTTACTAAGCTTCAAACGTATTTCATTTTATGCTGTTGGAGTAGTACTGTGAGATCAGATATCCATGAAGCGAAACCAAATTTGCCTTAAAAATGAATGATATGTCTTGCTTGGGGACCCATCATGAGAGGATGTTATTCAATTCTAGTATTGAGTTATGCTCCAATACACCTACCGTTTAGTCCATCGTCTAAAATATGTCATAACTACAGATTCACTCTTGGAATCTGGAGTACACATCTGTCTGAAGAGATCCATAACATTATCTGGTGATTGGAGTTATCAACATAAACTCAACGCACTCCTTCGTCATGAGAGATACTTAGTCTATAAAGAATCTCAGTTTGGTAATGTAATATAGATGACGTGTAGATATATTTTTCTTGGATCCCTTCCAGCAACCAAAGATATTATAGATTGCAGTTATTTGCATGATATAGAAAATATCTAATAGTTGTTTTGCTAAGTGAGCTAAATATATTTACCGCTTACTTTTTGACGTGAGTATAGCCATTTACAATATATAGCGCACACCTATTGTGATCGGTATTTTTTAATTAGGTTTTCATAATTTTTCTATTAGTATATTATTTGCAACTTATACACTACATGGTTGTTGCAGTTCCTGATTTAGGGTGTCTACAATACTCTTCTATGATTACTTTATTTTAACCTACACGAAATTTTTCAGTTAGTGTGACCAATACAATGGGTAAGGAGGCCCGCGCGATGTTACAACACACACGACAAGTCCCGCTCTACACCAGATGTGAGGTTTTTAAATCCTTTATAATTACTTAGACTCCCTTTATTATGATATATTTAAAGTCTAATACTGACCCTAAGACAGGGAACTGATTTAATGCAATTATAATCCTTATTTTTAAATCCTAGCTATTTGTATAACTGTTATTACATTTATAAAACGTTTAACGAAGGTTTTAAAAGAAATGTATAGTGCAGATACATTTAAGTGAACTGTACCAATTTTCACAACCGAATATGGAGAAATATTAGTGTAAAGAACCGGATTATCTATTCCAATTAGTGCATTAGATTAGATGAGATTCATACAACAGTGACACACTTTATGAGTCTGCAGGTCGACCAAAACGACAAGCTTCTTTATTGCCACCAATAGAAGTTATTGGTTTTATCAACGCTTCTCATCGACTGATTATGCCGCCTACTTAAATTTTCTCCTTCACATTCAATTCTTATGCCCTAACCGATTCTTGGAATCGACCTGATCTTTCAAATCCTGATGCCATAGTCAACTACCAGACCTATTAAAAATGGCAGTGAAAGGGTGGAGTCTAGACAGAGTCAGTAGTTCCGGATATCCAATAATTATCGTGTAACTGAGGAATGCCTGTTTCAGTAAACTGTATTTCTACTTATTACTTTGGACACTATTACAGATTTTATTTATTGGTACTAGCAGTTATCCATGCCTTCGCCCACAATTTCGTACGCATGCACGTGTACTGGAACTTCTGGTTCGAGTGAGTTATATTTCCGACGCTAATGATGAGTTTGCCTTTTTCCTTAAGTGAAGAAAATCTGATAAAAAGTGTGTATTTATTTTAATTTACTCTATTCATTGCATGTTTACCGTAAGTGATTTTGCTCGGTTCCTGATCAAGAAAATATATATACATGGACAGGACAGGGAAACTTATACTTTTGTCAAAAGACAACTAAGGAGTTGATCTCCTCCGTAGACTAATGGTTATAGTCCTCGGCTCTCTAACGGAGAGATTACGGGTTCAAATCCCGGGGAGGTCCAATCATGAATTAATAATTATAAAAACCACTGCACTTCTAAGTCGGCATAGCTGACGCTGAGGCTTCAATAAGATAAAACAAAAAAGGTTGTTTTTTACTCCTATAGCAGACTTTTAATTAATAGTACACGTTAAATAATAAACTGTATATATATATATATATACAGGGTGATTCATGAAGTTCTCCCCCACTTCTACAGCACATTGTACTAGTAAAAATAATGAAAAAATGTTATATAAACATAGGTCCGAAAACGCTTCGTTAGCGAGTTACAGCTAGCGAAAGATTTCGCCTGAATTCCTGGGTAAAGAGTAAAATAAAGCCATACTGAACTTTTGGAAAGGTTAATTAAGTAAGAAATATCGTGGATTCTTATGTATTTTTACCTGATAAAGCTAATAAAATAGGTTTTTAGAACTGTACCTGTAGTAGTTTTTTGAGGGATTCAGGGTTAAATGCAAAAAATTGGGGCACGAAACAATGTTTTTTTAAGTTTGATGTACAATAACTTTGTTAAATTGGTAATAAATACATAAAATCAACAAACATTAATTGTAGAGAATTTAATTCTGAGAAAATTGATATAATCAAAGTCTAAAATAAAACAGAAATAAGTACAAAAAAATCGATTTTATTCAGTATAATACATTACTAGCTGTAAAGAAATACCGTACGGTATTTTAGTTAAAATAAAACAAAAACAAAATGTTTGTTCCTTAATGATGAGATAAATTGAGAAAACAAGATTAACGGTTAAATAAATTTGTTTGTAAATAAAAATATCATGTTTTATTACGTTGTATTTTTTTTAATAAAAATTTACATAAAATGTTCGAAAATAAATGAAGCAAACATTTTCCCATTATTATTTACTAATCATCGAAATGCAGTTTTTTGTTTTATTAATTTCTAAGTTGGTAACGCACGAATAACAGCTGATCAACAATGGTATTCTGTACTGTTACGTTAGAACTGTGTATTAGTGGTGTTTTGCAAGCTACAGCAGGAGATTGGGTTCTGTGAATCGTGTTATTAAATGCAATTTTTCTGTGAGTTATAATTCGATTGTTTATTCAGCGAAAAAATGCCTTACTTATTTACATCAGAGGAATACGCTGATATGGTTTTTTATTTTGGGTTACTGTAATGGTAATGCTAGAGCTGCTGTAGAAGAATATGAACTACGTTACCCTAATAGGAGGATTCCAGATACCAAAACAATTTCAGGAACTTTTCGTACTCTTCGGGAAAAAGGATCACTACCAAGTACTAGAACCAATTATGAACGAGCTGTCCAACTTGATGATGATATTGTTATTAATGCTGTTCATCGCAGTCCAGGTGTAAGTACACGACGTATTTCTAGGCGGATAGGAGTTTCGCAGCCAACGGTGTGGAGGTCACTTAATCGAAACAAATTTTATCCGTTTCATAAACAAAAGGCTCAAAATCTACAGCTAGGGGGTGGTCCGCTTCGCTTGGAGTTTTGCAACTTTTTGAATATTAATAATCAACTCTACAAGCGTATTTTGTTTACGGATGAGGCACAATTCACTCGGGATGGTGTCAATAACTTGCACAATGAACACTCATGGGCAGAAGAAAATCCACATGAGGTAGTGGAACAGAACTTTCAACACCGATTTAGCGTCAATGTCTGGTGTGGCCTTTTGCACAATCGGCTGATTGGACCTTTCATATTACCTGGACGCCTAAATGCTGAGTTCTATTTGCATTTCCTTCAAGAAGAGTTGCCGCAGCTGTTAGAGAATGTTCCTTTACATCTCAGACAAACTTTTGTACTTCCAGCATGACGGAGCACCTCCCCACTTTTCACGTGCCGTTTCTGCTTACTTAAATCATCAATTTCCTGGACACTGGATTGGTCGTGGAGGGCCTCACCCTTGGCTACCAAGATCACCAGATCTATCTCCATTGGATTATTGCATCTGGGGATGGATGAAAGACATTGTATACAAGACAAAAAAGTGAATTCTCGTGATGAATTAATTGCCAGTATTATGGATTCGGCTGTGCAGATACAGGGAAGTCCTGAAAAATTAAGAAACGCAACAAAAGCAATACACAAACGTGCTGCAAAATGTATTGATAATGATGGCCTCATTTTCGAACATCTATTATAAAAAGGTGCGTACGGTTGGCCCAACCTGATTAATTTTGCTTAAAACTAGTAATGTATCATATTATAATGTATAATATCATCATATGTATCAAAATTTAGCTTGCAATTACAGCGAAGCCTGTTACGTGACACGTGGTATAATGACTCTACGTACACCAACCTTTATATACGTTTAAGCTATATATATACATTCATTAAATTTGTTATAAATGGCAATAGCCGAATTTAATTTATTTCAATAAACATTTAATCACAAAAAGTAATTGCTCCGCCGGGACTCGAAACCGGATCTCTCACTTGCCGGGTGAATGTGCTACCATTACACCACAGAGCCCTCACTTTTTACGATTCAATTATTTAGTATTTGGCCATATACGTATATATTGTAAAGTCAATTTTCGCAAACGTAACGTAACTGTAACTCAGAAAGACTCAGTCGTGAAATGGGGTAAAATATTCCAGGGGTCGGGAGAAGGTAGTTAGAATCGGGAAACCCAAGGCTCAGATTGAGAGCAGAGTCAACCTAAGTGGACTCAACACGGACGCTCGGTATCATCATAGCCCTGGCTCCAAGTAGGGTATGAGGAGGAGTGAGGACAATGTAACTTGGAAATAAAAGCGTAGGGAAAGGGTCTAACAAAGGAACTAGGGTTCCGCTCGGATGTCTCTAGCGGGGACAGAGAAGGAGGCGCTGGGATATCTCTAGCGCAAAGCGAAAGGTTCCGCTTGGATTGCTCTAGCGGGCGAGGGGATAGAGGCGCTCGGATTTCTCTAGCGCAGGACGAAAGGTTTCCGCTTGGATTTCTCTAGCGGGGACAGAGAAGGAGGCGCTGGGATATCTCTAGCGCAAGGCGAAAGGTTCCGCTTGGATTGCTCTAGCGGGCGAGGGGATAGAGGCGCTCGGATTTCTCTAGCGCAGGACGAAAGGTTCCGCTTGGATTTCTCTAGCGGGGAAAGACGAAGAGGCGCTGGGATTTCTCTAGCGCAGGGCGAAAGGTTCCGCTTGGATTGCTCTAGCGAGCGAGGGGATAGAGGCGCTCGGATTTCTCTAGCGCAGGACAAAAGGTTCCGCTTGGATCGATCTAGCGGGGAAAGACGAAGAGGCGCTGGGATTTCTCTAGCGCAAGGCGAAAGGTTCCGCTTGGATTGCTCTAGCGGGGGAGGGGATAGAGGCGCTCGGATTTCTCTAGCGCAGGACGAAAGGTTCCGCTTGGATTTCTCTAGCGGGGAAACACGAAGAGGCGCTGGGATTTCTCTAGCGCAAGGCGAAAGGTTCCGCTTGGATTGCTCTAGCGGGCGAGGGGATAGAGGCGCTCGGATTTCTCTAGCGCAGGACGAAAGGTTCCGCTTGGATCGCTCTAGCCGGGAAAGACGAAGAGGCGCTGGGATTTCTCTAGCGCAAGGCGAAAGGTTCCGCTTGGATTGCTCTAGTGGGCGAGGGGATAGAGGCGCTCGGATTTCTCTAGCGCAGGACGAAAGGTTCCGCTTGGATCGCTCTAGCGGGGAAAGACGAAGAGGCGCTGGGATTACTCTAGCGCAAGGCGAAAGGTTCCGCTTGGATTGCTCTAGTGGGCGAGGGGATAGAGGCGCTGGGATTTCTCTAGCGCAGGGCGAAAGGTTCCGCTTGGATCGCTCTAGCGGGGAAAGACGAAGAGGCGCTGGGATTTCTCTAGCGCAGGGCGAAAGGTTCCGCTTAGATTACTCTAGCGGGCGAGAGGATAGAGGCGCTCGGATTTATCTAGCGCAGGAAGAAAAGTTCCGCTTGGATCGCTCTAGCGGGGAAAGACGAAGAGGCGCTGGGATTTCTCTAGCGCAGGGCGAAAGGTTCCGCTTGGATTGCTCTAGCGGGCGAGAGGATAGAGGCGCTGGGATTTCTCTAGCGCAGGGCGAAAGGTTCCGCTTGGATCGCTCTAGCGGGGAAAGACGAAGAGGCGCTGGGATTTCTCTAGCGCAAGGCGAAAGGTTCCGCTTGGATTGCTCTAGCGGGCGAGGGGATAGAGGCGCTCGGATTTCTCTAGCGCAGGACGAAAGGTTCCGCTTGGATTTCTCTAGCGGGGAAAGACGAAGTGGCGCTGGGATTTCTCTAGCGCAAGGCGAAAGGTTCCGCTTGGATTGCTCTAGCTGGCGAGGGGATAGAGGCGCTGGGATTTCTCTAGCGCAGGGCGAAAGTTTCCGCTTGGATCGCTCTAGCGGGGAAAGACGAAGACGCGCTGGGATTTCTCTAGCGCAGGGCGAAAGGTTCCGCTTGGATTGCTCTAGCGGGCGAGAGGATAGAGGCGCTCGGATTTCTCTAGCGGGGAAAGACGAAGAGGCGATTATCTTACCTAATAGTGGCGAAGCGTGATCGGTCTCGGAGATCTTCCTGCGATGGTCTCCCTGGAACGAATGAGAGCTGTGCTGGTGATCGGCTCCCTTATATAGCAGCCAGGTTGGCGCATGCGCAGAACCCCTAATATTGTCAGTCTGCTGCCAGCAGCGGTGCCGGCAACATCTCTCCGTAGGGTTATATGGTCTGCCTGTTCCAACCTGTTTGAAATGGCGACGCTGCTGTTTCTGAATACTTGACCGTATTCTTTATTGCAGGGATGGAGTCGTTATGGGTGCGTCGGCATAGGGAAAAAAAGTGCCGACTTGTATAAAGCGGCGCTGCAGGACGTATGGGAGGTAGGAATTAGGTGGGCATGTAGGAGTGTTTAGGAGAGGGTCAGGTTTATGGGGAAAGACGCGGAAGGCGATAAGGTAACGGAAAGTTTCATCGGCGGCGCAGGGTAGTGTCAAGTGACGGAGGGGCCGGACTGATCGTGGGAAAATAGGATAGGGCTTATTGTAACGTCGGAAATCGAAGGACACAGGAATTATAAGAGGAAGTATGTATAGGACGACGCCGACTACCTGAAGGCGACGCCCAAAGCGGATTAGCAGGACACGAGGATAGGAAACGTATAATGGTAAGCGGAAACCTGGATAACCGCTAGGGTGCGGGCAAAGGTCAGGGTAAAAGAGGTACGTGGAACTAGGGCACGACGCAGGGGAAATTAGGACGACGCTGGTTGTTTACGGATAGGAGGGGAGTAGAGGAGATGTTTTAGGTGTAGCGAGAATAAGGATTTATTGGCGGAAAGAAAAACGAAGGGTGTAGGGCTAGACGTAGGGCCGTGGCAGGAGACGCTAAGATAAGATAAGTTAGGAACAACAGGACGTCGGTAATAGTGGAAGGCGGAAAATAAAAAGGTCAAGGGCAATAAGGAAAACTGCACTTTGGTAAACAGGGTTTCTATTAGAAAGGGTGAGGATTAAGGACGGGGACAAATAAGGGTCGTTACATCCCCCTCTTTCTTTCGGAGAGAAAAAAGAAAAGCGAAAGAAAAAGAAAGATATCTTTAATACAAAACTAAATCTAAAATATAACTTCTAAAACAAATAATCCAAAGGTAAGTAGAAAAATACTAAAATAACTTAAATTTAATCCTGCTTTGGTAACTAAAAGGAACTTAAAACACCACTTTGGTTAAATATACATAACGAAAAAAAGGGACTTAAAACTATACACTACGAAAAAAGAACTTAAAACTTATACTTTGGTTAGCAAAGGAACTTACGTTTGACACACATTGGTATTAATGGTAATCTTAAATTAAAATTAGTTATACTACAACTTATTTATTTTACGTAAGTCCACTTTTGGATAGTGCTTTGAAATGTTCTGTATCTTCTTCGAGTTCATCCTAATAAACGATCCATCTTCCAAGAAGACTCGCTGTCGTTTTGTTTTCCCTCTCTTTCGTCGAACACTCAAAATAGTCCTGAGAGGGTCTGCTTTTCCGGAGGGCTTGGAAGAGCTTGTGGGGGCGGGTTCCACCTCTTGATGAACGGGATGCTCTGGTGGTGAAGGATCCACATCCATTTTCTTTTTTGTAAGAGGCTCGATTCCACGTACTTCCAAAATTAAATCGTTGTAGGTTACGGGATCCTTATCTCCTGGGGGAGTCTTAATGCCCATCTTGGCTAGGGCTTCTTCGAAGCCGGACGAAGCGTCAGGTGACTCTTTCGGGAATGGGTAGACAAACTCGTCCAGTTCCGTTAGTAGGGGATCCGGTGTTGCAGGAGATCTGTTACTAGAGAGTATGGTTTCCAAATATACCGTAGCTCTGTCGACTTCGTTCGGTGTAAAAATGTTCCCAGCAGAAAGGGTTTCTTCGGTATTCTTGGAAGCTGTGGTGGTGCGAGTAGTGTCCACCTTCCTTAAAATTATTTTGGCTTCCTTCTTCTGTTGCTCTCCGGTTTGGTTTTGGAAACGCCAGTCCACTTAAGTTTCCTTCTGACGGAGTCCCTTAGTTCGGCTGAGGTTAAACCCCTAAGACTACGTATAGGTTTTTCTCTTGCCAATAGGTCTGCGATTAGACAGACGAATATGCCGCAGTCGTTGGAGTCTTTGTTCTGTTGAGGCGTGTTACCCAACATGTTGAGGGTTGACCACTCATCATTGGCAAAGCGGCGTTTGCGGCGAAGGGATTCGTTCTCAAAGAATTCCTTGACTTGTTTCATTTGTCGATTGTGTGCTCCTCCTAAAGAGTCAAAACACACTATGTCTCGCTTTTTAGGCCGGGCGACGATAAGGATCCAGTGCCCGATTTGGCCTGGAATGAAAACAGGGAAGAAAACAATATCCATTATAAATGGATTTTCTTTTATCCAGGATTTTACGCCCTGATAGCCTACATTATTTTGATCCCAACGGGAGAAAAAGTTTTGTATTCATACACAGAACCTTTTCTGCTTTTGTCTCCTGTCTGCTCCGCACTTCTATTAGTCTTAAAAATTCATTAATGATGTTGTCATTAACTGGTTTGGATGGTGCCAGAGTTGCCATGTCGTCCTTGGTAAGTTTAGCCATTTTCATCACCTGTAAGCCAAAACAAGTTTAAGAAAACCTAAGCAACATAAGCATACCAAGCAAGAATTAGTTACGCAATCCAAGCTAAGCAACAAAAGGATAGGAGACTATGAGAGGTAGGGTTTGAGGTCTTTGACATGAGCTCTTACGTGTCGTCCACTATCCGACCTAAGTTGGAATATATTTTCCCCTTCCTTCCCGATGACAGTATAAGGTCCCACAAACCTGGGGGCTAGTTTGGCTGCAAATTCTTTAGATGAATCGGACAGGTCATGTCGTCTGTATAATACCTGTTGTCCTATCTGCACCATGGGATGTCGTCGCCTCAGATTATAATAATAGGCTTGTTTCTTGAAGGCCCTATGTAAGTTCTGGCGTACCATTTCCTGAATTACCTTAAAATGTTCGGATCTTCCTTGAGGGGTATTCTTTTCATTAGGACCCTCTTCTTCCAACGTATCGCGACAGAAGGAAAGGGGTAGTCGTAGTTCCCGTCCAAAATTCAAGAAGGCTGGGCTGAAGCCCGTGGAACTATGGGCTGCCGTATTCATAGCTAGACGAAATTCACTAAGGTATTTATCCCAGTGCTTGTGGTTATCTTTTTACGAATTGGCGAATCATAGTCTTTAGCGTTCGGTTACTTCTTTCAGTCGGATTTGACTGTGGTGAATAGGGGGCTGTAAAAGAATGATAAATATTCCACTCTTGCGAGAGATTCCTGAAGATTTGTGACGTAAATTGTGATCCGTTATCGGTAAGGATGACGTTAGGGGAGCCATATCTCAGTAGTATATTTTCTCGAAATTTTTCTTTGATTTCCCTGGCGGTTGCATTTCTGAGGGAAACAACTTCAACCCACTTTGTGAAAGTGTCTTGAGCGACTAGAACGTACTTCGCACCTTTGGTTGATCTTGGAAATGGGCCCATTATATCTGCTACAACAGTGTGCCATGGCCCCTGTGGTACTCTAAAGTGCATTTTCCCCCGTGGAGGCTTTTGCTCCTCTTTTTGTCGTTGACAGTTCTCACATTTTCTTACGTATTCCCACACTTCCTTTTTCCATCCCGGCCAATAGTAAGTGTGTTGGATGCGTGTTTGAGTTTTACGTACACCTAAATGGCCGGCCGTTGGTGCGTCATGGTTTTCTTCGATGACCTTCTCCCCGGTCCTCTTTCCGCACACACAACGCCCATGGAAGCGTAGAACCTCTTGGAAGTCTTCGTTGAGACACACTTTCCGATATAATAGTCCATTTTGAATGGTAAAGTTTTGATATTTATGTGGCCTAGCTTGTACTTTTCGGTACATGGATTCGTACCATTCGTCGTTGCAATGAGTGCTTTCCGCCCAACTCTTTTCAACCTGTGCCACCTCCATTGTATTTATGTTTTCATGGGGTGCCTGACAGCGGGACAATGCATCTGCAAGTTTATTGTTGATTCCCTTTCTGTAGCATATTTCGAAGTCGTATTGCTGAATTTCGAGAACCCAGCGACCAAGGCGCCCGGATGGTTCTTTTATGGACAGTAACCAGCGTAACGCCTGATGATCCGTGAAGGCTTTAAAATGGTAGCCCTCTAGATACGGACGGAATGTTTTTATTCCCCAGACTAACGCCAGACATTCTTTCTTTCTCTCCGTCGTACTAAACTTTTTTTCTTGATCAGACAAAAGTCGGCTGGCAAATGCTATTGCCGTTTCTCGACCTTCCTGCTTTTGGGTGAGAGCAGCACCCAACCCGAAGTCTGAAGCATCGACTTGTAGACTAAATTCTTGAGTGAAATCAGGGCATGCCAAGATCGGTGCAGACTTTAATTGTTCTTTAAGGGACTCGAAAGCTTCTTGGTGTTTCTCTTTCCATTCCCATCGAGATGATTTTTTTAGTAAAGCTGTCAGAGGAGCACTAAGGCGGGCGAAATTTGGGATGAAGCGTCTGTACCACGACATTAATCCTATAAAACTACGTACGGATCTAGAGTTCGTGGGTACGGGAAACATTAGCATGGCTTGTACTTTTTGTGGATCGGTTTGAATACCGTATCGATTCACGAGATGTCCCAGATAACGTAATTCCGTTTTCCCAAACTGACACTTCTCTGGATTAAGTTTGAGACCAGCATTGCGTAGACGAAGAAATACTTCTCTCAGAATTTCTAAATGTTCATCAAAGGTTTTTCCTGGTACTATTATATCGTCCAAATATGCAAACGCTTTCGGTTCTAGTTCAGGTCCTATGAGAGTATCTAGTAGTCGTTGAAAGGTAGCTGGTGCACTGTGTAAACCATAAGGTAATACCTTAAACTGGAAAAGACCCCCGCCCGGGAACCGTAAAAGCCGTTATGGGACGGCTATCTATGTGTAAAGGTACTTGCCAGTATCCATTCTTTAAGTCCAGAGTTGTGATATAGTTTGCTTCTCGTAACTTATCAAAGACGCCACTGATATATGGCAAAGGGTAAGCATCTTTAGAAGAAACTTCGTTTACACGACGAAAATCAATACAAAATCTATATTTTCCGGACGGTTTCTTGATTAGGACAACCGGTGAAGACCAAGGACTAGAGGAAGTTTCTATGATGTCGTCTTTGAGCATATCGTCTACTTCTTTATCCATAATGTCTTGCATAGCCGGATTTCGTGGATAGTAGCGTTGTTTGATTGGCTGGGACGTTTTCAGACAAATCTGATGTTCAACCAACGTTGTAAGCCCAGATGCTTCAGCCAGTAGTGACAATTCTTCGTCTAAGAACTGTTTTAGTCTGAGTTCTTCATCCGGTGTAAGAGGTTCAATAGCCGAAAGTTGTGGTTTGGTTTCAATAGGTGATTCTATATTTGCATTACTCGCAACGTTCATTGTAATTAATTTCAGCTTGGAAATGTAATCCATTCCTAGGATCACCGGAGTTGATAACTTGGTAACGTGTATCGCTTCTATGACGGTTTCTTTATCATCTAAAGTACAGGGAAATGTATACGTTTTTCTGACCTCAACTTCTCGGTTATCGGCCAAATGGATTTTCAAAGTCGTTTTCCTAGTAGGTATATTTTTCGTATCAAGGTATTTAGCTACCTCGGGTGAAATAAAGGTCAACATAGCCCCCGTGTCTATAAGGGCCTTAAAGTATTTTCCAAATATTAACATATTGACGAAAGGTCTCAGATCCGGAATCATTAAAGACTTCTCCGGATTCGATGGAACATTTGAAACCCTACGAATCCAGTCGTTCCATTCTTGGGAAGTGGTAGGCTTCCTTTTTACCGACTCAAACGGCTTCCCGTCCGTGGAGCCGGTGATTCGTTTCCCGCGCGGCACGAACATGTTGTTGTAAAGCTGCTTTTCCTTCTTACAATAGTAGCAACGTATATATTTAGGTCTTGGACATTCACGAAATACATGCCCTTCTTCTTCACAATTCCAACAAGTCGGCTTCCTTTCATTGGAAAGTGAGAATATAGGATTAGGATTCGTTACCTGGGATGTCAAGTTTTGTCTCCCATCTTGGAGATTATGAGGAGCTCGTTCTCCTAGAGATGATTCTTTTCTATGAAGCCGATCTTGACGTCGAGAGTCTTCTCTTCGTTGATCCGTACACTGTCGAGGTCCCGGATCGGCGAGATGATCAAGGCGCTGTACTTTCGGCAAAGCGTTGTTCCTAGGGTTTCTCTCTGGACCAAGACGTCTTTCTTTAACGTCCCAATTTTGCCTCATTCCATAAGTTTCACGTGATCTTTGTGGATCCTGTATGTCATTCTTCTGAAAAGGATGTAAAGTCTCCAGGTGCACTGGTTCAACAAATTCCAGCCTCCTTTTTCCTTTCACATAGTAAGCGGTTTCAGGCGTAAGCGATTGTGACGGTGGTGGGGGATGGCGGAATGTTGCTCTATCTCTCAGTAAACTTTCGTACACCTCGGCTCGACTAAGTAAGTCTGATAGACTTCGAATGTCTTTTCTTCGTATGTAAAATCGGTAATCAGGTCTCAAATTATTATAAATTCGATCCAAAACGAGTTTGATCCTGATAGCCCCCACGACGTCGCAGAAGAGTCGAAATAGCAACTATAAACTCTCTACAGCTTTCTTTCTCTCCTTGAGTCCTGTCTTGTATTTCTTTGTTCAAGTTCTTATAATACCCTGGAGGTAAGAACTGGAGTTCAAAACTGTGACAAAAGTCATCAAATGTTTGCCATAAATCCCAATTATTCCTCCACCAAAGAAGAGCATACCCTTTAAAAACTTCCGGGAGTGATCTCAAAATTTGGTTTGGAGGAACTTCATATGCCGCAATCAGTTCATGTAACCGTTCCAGGAACGCTATGGGATCACTTCTGCCATCAAAGCGGATATTCCATTTGCGTACCAAATTACACAAATTTGCTGTATCTAATGAATGTCCCCTGGGGTTTGTTAACAAAGCGGCGTCTGTTTGTTGGTTCTGCGTACATCCCTCAAAACTATTCGTGTTCTCGTGACCGATATATACTCGTTGTTGTGCGGGTAGTTCTCTATACACACGTTTTTCTTGCAACGTCAGGTCCGACAGTCTTTGTCTTAAGGAGTTCACGTCAGAATTAGGAGGCAGGCCAATAATCTCCATTACATTCTCGAGTATTTCGTCGGTAGTCGACTGTCGATAAGTTACAGGAATTACATCAGTTTTCCGTGAGCCACTTATATCTAAGTCCAGTGTCATATTAGTCCAGGTTCCCTCTGCTCCTGCAGAAGGTGGTACTGGAGTACGAATATTTTCCACCAATCTAAGTCGAAGTTCACGCACGCCGGCAGAGCTGTCTAGGTTACGACGATCCAGTTTTGCCTGAAGTTCCGATTTAGATAGTTTGTAGACCCAACTTACAGGTGCCTCGGCGGTTCTGGAGGTGAAGGCGGTAGAATACTGAGGAGCTACAGATTCTCGAGTAAACTCTGGTAGTGTGACGTTCAAAGTAGTAGGTAATTCAAAATCCATCACTGATGTCAATGGAGTTGCGATGCTGCTCGTTGTCGTAGTTTTGGCTTCAGCGGAGGCATCTGCAGAGCGAGTCGTTAATGTTGATGTCTCCATCGACGGCGGGGGAGCGGATAATGGGGGTTTCGGTGCTTTTGAAACGGAAGAAGATTTCTCCAACTGATCTTTTCCCATAATTTTATGATAAGTATACACTAAAGTAACAAAGTCCCTGTTCGGGCGCCAAATTGTAACGTCAATTTTCGCAAACGTAACGTAACTGTAACTCAGAAAGACTCAGTCGTGAAATGGGGTAAAATATTCCAGGGGTCGGGAGAAGGTAGTTAGAATCGGGAAACCCAAGGCTCAGATTGAGAGCAGAGTCAACCTAAGTGGACTCAACACGGACGCTCGGTATCATCACAGCCCTGGCTCCAAGTAGGGTATGAGGAGGAGTGAGGACAATGTAACTTGGAAATAAAAGCGTTGGGAAAGGGTCTAACAAAGGAACTAGGGTTCCGCTCGGATGTCTCTAGCGGGGACAGAGAAGGAGGCGCTGGGATATCTCTAGCGCAAGGCGAAAGGTTCCGCTTGGATTGCTCTAGCGGGCGAGGGGATAGAGGCGCTCGGATTTCTCTAGCGCAGGACGAAAGGTTCCGCTTGGATTTCTCTAGCGGGGACAGAGAAGGAGGCGCTGGGATATCTCTAGCGCAAGGCGAAAGGTTCCGCTTAAATTGCTCTAGCGGGCGAGGGGATAGAGGCGCTCGGATTTCTCTAGCGCAGGACGAAAGGTTCCGCTTGGATTTCTCTAGCGGGGAAAGACGAAGAGGCGCTGGGATTTCTCTAGCGCAGGGCGAAAGGTTCCGCTTGGATTGCTCTAGCGAGCGAGGGTATAGAGGCGCTCGGATTTCTCTAGCGCAGGACAAAAGGTTCCGCTTGGATCGCTCTAGCGGGGAAAGACGAAGAGGCGCTGGGATTTCTCTAGCGCAAGGCGAAAGGTTCCGCTTGGATTGCTCTAGCGGGCGAGGGGATAGAGGCGCTCGGATTTCTCTAGCGCAGGACGAAAGGTTCCGCTTGGATTTCTCTAGCGGGGAAAGACGAAGAGGCGCTGAGATATCTCTAGCGCAAGGCGAAAGGTTCCGCTTGGATTGCTCTAGCGGGCGAGGGGATAGAGGCGCTCGGATTTCTCTAGCGCAGGACGAAAGGTTCCGCTTGGATTTCTCTAGCGGGGACAGAGAAGGAGGCGCTGGGATATCTCTAGCGCAAGGCGAAAGGTTCCGCTTAAATTGCTCTAGCGGGCGAGGGGATAGAGGCGCTCGGATTTCTCTAGCGCAGGGCGAAAGGTTCCGCTTGGATTGCTCTTGCGGGGAAAGACGAAGAGGCGCTGGGATTTCTCTAGCGCAAGGCGAAAGGTTCCGCTTGGATTGCTCTAGCGGGCGAGGGGATAGAGGCGCTGGGATTTCTCTAGCGCAGGGCGAATGGTTCCGCTTGGATCGCTCTAGCGGGGAAAGACGAAGAGGCGCTGGGATTTCTCTAGCGCAGGGCGAAAGGTTCCGCTTAGATTACTCTAGCGGGCGAGAGGATAGAGGCGCTGGGATTTCTCTAGCGCAGGGCGAAAGGTTCCGCTTGGATTGCTCTTGCGGGGAAAGACGAAGAGGCGCTGGGATTTCTCTAGCGCAGGGCGAAAGGTTCCGCTTAGATTACTCTAGCGGGCGAGAGGATAGAGGCGCTGGGATTTCTCTAGCGCAGGGCGAAAGGTTCCGCTTGGATTGCTCTTGCGGGGAAAGACGAAGTGGCGCTGGGATTTCTCTAGCGCAAGGCGAAAGGTTCCGCTTGGATTGCTCTAGCGGGCGAGGGGATAGAGGCGCTCGGATTTCTCTAGCGGGGAAAGACGAAGAGGCGATTATCTTACCTAATAGTGGCGAAGCGTGGTCGGTCTCGGAGATCTTCCTGCGGTGGTCTCCCTGGAACGAATGAGAGCTGTGCTGGTGATCGGCTCCCTTATATAGCAGCCAGGTTGGCGCATGCGCTGAACCCCTAATATTGTCAGTCTGCTGCCAGCAGCGGTGCCGGCAACATCTCTCCGTAGGGTTATATGGTCTGCCTGTTCCAACCTGTTTGAAATGGCGACGCTGCTGTTTCTGAATACTTGACCGTATTCTTTATTGCAGGGATGGAGTCGTTATGGGTGCGTCGGCATAGGGAAAAAAGTGCCGACTTGTATAAAGCGGCGCTGCAGGACGTATGGGAGGTAGGAATTAGGTGGGCATGTAGGAGTGTTTAGGAGAGGGTCAGGTTTATGGGGAAAGACGCGGAAGGCGATAAGGTAACGGGAAGTTTCATCGGCGGCGCAGGGTAGGGTCAAGTGACGGAGAGGCCGGACTGATCGTGGGAAAATAGGACAGGGCTTATTGTAACGTCGGAAATCGAAGGACACAGGAATTATAAGAGGAGGTATGTATAGGACGACGCCGACTACCTGAAGGCGACGCCCAAAGCGGATTAGCAGGACACGAGGATAGGATACGTATAATGGTAAGCGGAAACCTGGATAACCGCTAGGGTGCGGGCAAAGGTCAGGGTAAAAGAGGTACGTGGAACTAGGGCACGACGCAGGGGAAATTAGGACGACGCTGGTTGTTTACGGATAGGAGGGGAGTAGAGGAGATGTTTTAGGTGTAGCGAGAATAAGGATTTATTGGCGGAAAGAAAAACGAAGGGTGTAGGGCTAGACGTAGGGCCGTGGCAGGAGACGCTAAGATAAGATAAGTTAGGAACAACAGGACGTCGGTAATAGTGGAAGGCGGAAAATAAAAAGGTCAAGGGCAATAAGGAAAACTGCACTTTGGTTAACAGGGTTTCTATTAGAAAGGGTGAGGATTAAGGACGGGGACAAATAAGGGTCGTTACAATATATATATGTGTGTGTGTGTGTGTGTGTGTGTGTGTGTGTGTGTGTGTGTGTGTGTGTGTGTGTGTGTGTGTGTGTGTGTGTACAGGGTAAGCCTAAAAGGACTTTACAACTTAGAAATTATATAGATATTTATTTATTTATTTTATTTACAGACTTGATATATGTGTCATTTTGTAGCAAATTACTTTCAGTTTATTGTCATAATCTTATTTCGGTTCGATGTGACTTCCATTAGTGATAAGGCAAACATCCCACCGTTAATCAATTTCTCGCCACACCCGTTCAAGCAAATCTGGCGTAACTTCAGCAACCGCAGCTGTGATTCTTCTTCTTAGATCTGCAAGACTGGCTGGTAGAGGTGGAACATACACTTTATCTTTAATGTAACCCCATATAAAAAAATCCATAGGAGTCAAATCGGGGGAACGAGGTGGCCATGCAATTGGTCCTGGACGCCCAATCCAGCGACATGGAAAATGACCGATTAGGAAATCCCTAACATCTGTTAGGTAGTGAGGTGGTGCTCCATCCTGCTGGTAGTAGAAAGGACTATCCTGTTGTTCATCTTCATCAATTTGAGGAATAAAAAAATCTGCAACATATAAAGGTAAATGATACCAGTGACAGGTCTCTCCATGAAGAAACATATCCCGTACACTTTAAATTTACTCATCGCTCAAAACACATTTACTTTTGGACTGTCCCGAACTCGTTCAAGGGATTCTCTTGGGGTTTTGTTCCCCCAGGTTCTGCAGTTATGGGTTATGGGGTTCATTTTACCACTGATATGATAGGTACTATCATCACTGAAGATTATTGAGATCATGAATGTCTCATCTTCCCCCATTCGATCCAACATTACAGCACAGAATTATCCACGAGCAGCTTTATATAAATCAGCGGTATGTTGTACCATCGTAAGTGTGTATGGTTTTAAGTGCAAACGTCTCCGTAGCGCTCGCCAAACTGTCTTTCGTGGAATTCCAGTTTCCACAGCTGCACGCCGCGTTGATATTTTAGGACTACGGGCAAAGGTTTCCCTGTTCGACAGTAGCATTACTAACCTGTGGGCTACCTGGTGATTTCTCATGACGAACACACAACCTGTAAAAAAAAAAAAAAATTCTTGTGCCAACTGTAAATAGAAGGCCTGCTTGGAGAGTCTATTCCGTATTCTGTGCGAAATCTACGCTGAACACTTGCAGCAGAGTCTGTTTCATGAAACAATAACACACAGCGAGCACGCTCCGCACCAGTGAAAGTAGCCATTTTAATACAGGCGAAGCTGGCGCTTGCAGTGGCGGAACTTGGTACTACAGTACTGTGGGAGCCAAACTTGAAGTAATTTGCTACAAAATGACACATATACCAAGTCTGTAAGTAAAGTCAATAAATATCTATATAATTCCAAAATTGTAAAGTCATTTTAGATTCACCCGCTATATATATATATATACTTACTTACTGCCGTGGCTCTTGATACCCAAGGTGATACTTTGACTCGCCAACACACTGCCTCCAGATCTCTCTATCCATTGCCTCTTCTTCCCTTTTTCCCAGTTTTCTTATGTCTCTTCTGATCTGGTCTCGCCATCTCAACTTGGGCCTTCCTGGTGGTCTTCTGCCCTCCGTATTGTTTACAAGGACGTTCTTGACTAAGGAGTTGTCCTCCTTCCTTAGTAAATGGCCAGCCCATCTCATTCTCCTACTTCTCACATTGGCCACTATGTCTGGGTCCAACTCTACATTATGTTTTATCCTCCACTCTCCATCTTCAAGGGTTGGCCCATAGAGTTTTCTCAATAATTTGTTCTCAAATACTATCAAACGTTTTTATGTTTTTTTACTTAACACCCAGTTTGTAACACTGAGCCATATAACATAACTGGTCTTATAATGGTTTTATATATACGGAGTTTGGTTTTGTGTGATAGTAGTCGACAGCTTAATAGCTTGTGGCATGCTGATGAACTTTTGTGTGCTGCATTTATCCTTTGTTGTATTTCCATGTCTTCTTCATTATTATTCGTCAGCATTAATCCCAAATAAGTGAAGTTGTTTACTTTTTAAAATTTTTGCCCTTCTATTTCTATATTATTTTCTTTGTTTATTTGAGTTCTTCTCCCACACTCCATTATTTTGGTTTTCTCTTCATTTATGCTTAAACCAACTTTTTGTGTATGGTTTTAGGAGTTTTGCGACCAGCACTTTCAGCTCTTCTTTACTCTTCGCTATGATTGCAACATCATCCGCAAATGCAAGAACATTTATTTTTGTCCCTATTGTAATTCCAGCTTCTGTTTGTCTTACTTCTTGTAATGCTTCATCTAAAGCTAAATTAAATAGCAATGGGGACAATCCATCCCCCTGTCTTACGCCTGTGCTTACATCAAAATTTTCCGAAATTTCCCCATTTATCTTAACCTTGCATCTAGATCATGATATGCATGATTTTGACAAGTTTATTAATTTGCTGGGTATCACATACTTTTCCATAATCTTCCAGAGTCTTCTTCTACTAATCGAATCATATGCTTTGGAGAAATCAATAAAAAGGCATAGAAAGTATTTATTGAATTCATGGTATTTGGCAATTGCGTCCTTCAGTATGAATATATAATCGGTAGTTGATCTACCTCTAGTAAAGCCTGCTTGGAGGTCACGTATTATATTGGATGTATACTCCTCTAATCTTTTTTTTAAAATCTTTGATAGCACTTTGTAGGTACGGTTTAGGAGAGAACTTCCTCTGTAGTTGGTGCACTCTTTTTTGTCACCTTTCTTATGAACAGGGATGACTATCGCTTCCTTCCATTCATTTGGAATCACTTCTTTAACCCAAATATTCAGAATCAATTTGTGAATCTCCTTCGCTAGTCATGCCCCTCCTGCTTTAATCAATTCTGATGATACCGAATCCTCTCCTGGAGCTTTATTGTTTTTTAATTCCTTGATTGCATTTTCTACTTCTTGTAGTGTTGGATCTGAGACCATTGGTTCCACATTTTTATATACTTCCTCGGTTCCCTCTTCATCTTCCTCCAATGCTTTCACATGCAAGAGATCTTTAAAATACTTTTGCCATACTTGTATCCCTTCTTTGCTCTGTATCACTAGTTCCCCAGATTTGTTTTTGATTCCATATGGCATTGGGCTGTATCCCTTCCTGAAAAATCTCACCGATTGATAAAAGTCTCTGCTATTGTTTGCCGTCCTATCCTGTTCCGCTTTCTCTAGGATTTTGTTCACCCCATTCCCTCTTTTTTCTCCTGAGTGTTTTTACCGTTTCTCTTAAGAGTTTTTTTATATTCTTCCCTATCTATTGCATGTTTTCTGCTGAGCTAAGTCTCTTTCCCTTCCTTTCTTTGCACCACTTTTTCTTTGCATTCTTCTTCAAACCATGGTTTTTTGTTCTTCCTTTCATTCTTTCCACACACATCTTTTGCACAGTTTTTTAGGGTTTCCTTTATGTTTGTCCAGCCCCTTTCAGTTTTATCTTCCTCTGGGTTTCCTTGAGGTAAGTTTATTAGGGCTTGGAAACGGTTTGACAGTTTAAGTTGGAAATCTTTCCTTATTTTTTCATTTCTTAGATGATCCAAATTAACATTTATTGAGGTTTTCTGTTTTGATTGTTTCTCTATCTTAATTCTCTGTAATAGATTGACTAAAACTAGATAGTGGTCTGATCCACATTCCGCTTTCCTTATGCTACGTACATTCGTGATATGACTAGAATGCCTGAGATCTATCAGAACGTGGTCTATTTGATTTTTTTTGTGATGCTATTCGGTGATGTCCATGTGGCTTTGTGTATGTCTTTCCTTGGAAAAATGTGCTAATTATCTTCATGTTTACTGCCCATGTCAGGCTCAACAGTCTCATACCGTTGTCATTGCTGTTTGCATGTAAGCTATTTTATCCTGCAACACTTTTCCATACTTGTTCTTTGCAAATTCTTTCATTGAAGTCCCCCATTATTATCTTTGTGTTATAGCTGGGAATTTTTCTATACTCTTCCTCGATCCTTTCATAAAAAGCATCCTTTATGTCGTCTTCCGCATCTTCTGTGGGCGCATACACACTCATATCAGATATATTCTTAAACCTACCCTTAATCCTAATTATACACAGTTTTTCATCTTTGGCTTCGAAACATATCACAGTACTCTCAATCTTCCTGCTTACAGCAAAACCTACTCCTCTTTGGTAACTTCCTTCCTCATTTCCAGTATACGGAATATATATATATATATATATATATATATATATATATATATATATATATATATATATTAGAGAGAGAAAAAGAGAGAGCCTTAAGTATAGGTTTCTAGTTTTAGGAAAGATCTAAACAAGCAATCTTTAGTTTGGTTTTTATAGTCAAATAAAGTATGTTCAACTGTTCTAAATTTTAAACTATTTTAAATATCTACAGTTAAGTTATTTTTGTATTGAAACATAAAAACAAGCCTATTTAATCCCTTGTCTTTGCTAATAGGTTGCTTATAACCGATTTGACACATTGTTATGAAATTTATTATTTATATTAAACAAATTAAAGGGCGGATGATGTACCAATATTGTAGATTTTCTAAAAAATGAAACATTATATTTGTCTCATAAAATATATTTTATTTTAGTTTCATAAATAAAATATAGAAGTCAGATATATTTCTATCTATCTATACTTATATATATATATATATATATATATATATATATATATATATATATATATATATACAGGGTGTATATTATGTCTGGAAACACCCAAATATATCCTTTAATAATTTTAAATATAAATTTGAAACCTCTTACAATCGTGATAGAGATTGGGCATCTACTTTTTGGAACAATGTTTTGTTATGTCACACCAACGGGGGACGTCCTGCCGAGGGTATCGTGAATATTCTTAATGGAAGCCTATACCTTGTGATACATAATTTTAAAGGTATTAGCTTACTGAATTCAATGCCACAAACCGCATCTCAAGGGAATTATTCTATCAGAAAATAGAGCATTTTTAGTATTGAAAATTTACTGATGTTCAACAATGTAATTTTAATATGGTTTCTTGCCACAAAATGTGTTACACTAAATTTTTAGAATTTTTTTAAATGTTCAATTAAATAAAACAAAAATTTCATTTTAAGCTGGTTCTATTAGCACAAATTTGCCAGTTTTTATTACAGTACAATTATGGAAATACTTATGTTATTGATTTCTTATTACAAATAAAAAATAATGTATGCTGTTAGAAAAGTCTTACAACAAACGTTTTACCTGCATTTGGTGTCAAAGCAATTGTTCGAACTGTGTTCCTTCTACGGTTTGACAATGAGCCAATCTTGTGTAAAATAATTCGACAGAGTTGCCTAACATTTCTTCAGTTATCAAAGCAATCTCCTCTATAATCCTGTTTCTTAGGTCTTCCAAATTATGAGGCTTTCTTCTATAAACATTGGATTTTAAATGACCCCATAGGAAATAATCGATTGGTGACAAATCCGGAGATCTTGGAGGCCATTCGATTTCTCCTCTTCGGCCAATCCATTTATGAGGAAACCTTAAATCCAAATACTCTCTTACCTGTCTCCCATAATGGGGTGGAGCACCATCCTGCTGAAACCATACATTATCAAAGTATTCTCCTGATGCAATTTGAATAGCTGGGATTATTTCATTTTGGAGCATATTGTAGTAAAGTTTCGGCATTTAAATTTCCATTGATGAAAAAGGGTCCAACAATTTTGTTACCTAAAATTCCACACCATACGTTCAGTTTTTGTGGTTGCTGTGAATGGGACTCAGTAATCCAATGTGGGTTTTCACTAGCCCAGTAACGGCAATTGTGCCTGTTAACATTGCCATTTAGGAAAAAAGTTGCCTCATCAGAAAATAGTATGTTGGTCAGAAAATCTCTATTGTCATCACATTTGCGCATCACAAGTTCACAAAACTCAACTCTTCTGTCGTAATCATCCTCACTTAACTGTTGGACTAAATGAACTTTAAATGGTTTGTATTTATTAATTTTCAAAATCTTACTCACAGACATAGGGTGCATATCATGTTGCTGTGCAGCTTTTCTGAGCGATGTATGTGGGTCTTCAATAAATGTTTGCAAAACATCTAGTGCATGTTCTTCATCTGTTGCAGATTGTATCCTACCCGACTTTGGCCGATTACGTACACTCCCTGTCATTTCAAAACGCTCAATAGTTTTTGATATTGTTGAAACACTTATGGGATTCCTTTCTGGGAAAATGTCATTAAACAAATTACAAACTTCCCGATAAGATCTTTGACGAGCGCCATATCCTCGCATCATCAACAGAGTAATTCGTTCTCTTTCAGACAATTCCATTAAAATGCCAAATAAAAACTGAACTACTGTAATTAGATAACTTGTTGACAGCAATGCTTCAGAGACACTGATTAACTCGACAGGAATGATATGACCTTTGTCCATTTGTAATTCCCAAGCTTAGACCTGTCTAGTGAAAGCTCCATGCTCAACAAACTGAAACCTGTAGACCAGATGATTAATAACACAATAATGTTTCTCATAGGCTAGTGACCTTTGTCTCTTTAAACCTTCCTGCTGACTGGAAAACACCAAGTACAGATTCATAAGTAATCAGAGAAAGTGACTCATAAGTTTTATTCATTGTAATAAAAACTGGTAAATTTGTACTAACGAAACCAGCTTAAAAATAAATTGTTCATTTTATTTAAATTGAACATTTAAAAAATGCTAAAAAATTAGTGTAACACATTTTGTGGCAAGAACCATGTTAAAATTACATTGTTGAACATCAGTAAATTTTCAATACTAAAAATGCTCTATTTTCTGATAGAATAATTCCTTTGAGATGCGGTTTGTGGCATTCAATTCAGTAAGCTATTACCTTTAAAATTATGTATCACAAGGTATAGGCTTCCATTAAGAATATTCACGATACCCTCGGCAGGACGTCCCCCGTTGGTGTGACATAACAAAACATTGTTCCAAAAAGTAGATGCCCAATCTCTATCACGATTGTAAGAGGTTTCAAATTTAAATTTAAATTATTAAAGGATATATTTGGGTGTTTCCAGACATAATATACACCCTGTATATATATATATATATATATATAATATATATATATATATAAGTAGATATGAATATGGCGGTTCTAGACCACTTTTGGGACAGTCAGAAAATCAATGGAAAATACTGTTCATTGAACCATAAACGAATCTATAAACCTCGAATAAAAAATAACCGAATCTATAGCTGTTTGCTTCTACTTTCTTAAGGTGTCTATTGGAAACTTCTGCTTCGAATCAATCTATTAGAAATGATCTCATATCTGCTTCAAATCAACGAAAATTCTGTTGTAAATATATTAAAATCTTAATGAAAAATCTTGGAAAAGTTAAAGAAAAAAATATTGAAAAAATAGTATTATAGAATTTAAATTGCCTCCTACAAACCAATATAGTAATAAAAGTACTATTTTGTCCTATAACTATACTATTTTTTCAATAACTTTCAGTCTTAGTTTACAGATTTTTCTATAATAAATAGAAGAATCTATCACTGTTTCACCAGAAATTGTGCTGATTTCTGTCAAATTCAAGTAAAAATCATTACTTTTTCAAATTCATAGTTAAGAAATTTTCCCTATTTAAATGGAGAGGAAAAAGGTACCATGTCCATACTGCAAAAAAGATGTTTTTGAACATCATTACACCAGGCATTATAATTCAAAGAATCATCTGAAAAATAAAGATATTTATGAAAAAGAACTAAATTATTTGAGGAATTGGGCTAAAGAAAATCAAATTGTCGATCATGAAAAGATGTACAATATAGAAAAATTACGTGAATTAAAGAAAAACTTTAAGGAAGATAAAAAAGATCTCAATCTATTTAAAGATGAAAAAATTCAATCAATCGCTGAAAAATTGTCCATAGAAACAAACGATAAAACTAAGTCTGAAATGATCGAAGAAATTGACAAAACTCTTAACGAAAAACATAAAAATATCATTGATGTAGAAGTTTTATCCTCAATTCACGGTCTTTTCAATCAATACATTTTAACAAACTTAAACGATAATTCCATGTCAATTTACAAATATCTATCAATTATGAGGCCAGAAATTAAAAGTTTAATAGAAAAATTTCAAGAGAATGTTAAAAATATGAAGGGTTATCTCTCTTTGGAATGTGAATAGGAAAGAACTTTAGTGAACGGTGAAACACAAACGTGTCCAATGTACTTTACTATAAAATCAGACGAAATATTTGACGTAAACGACTTTATTACTAAGCAATTTAATAAATTAACACATCGAGAACAGACAAATCATCCAAATAGAGGTTCTGGATGGACATTTAAAAGTTGTAAACAATTAGTTTTGAGCCTTAATAAACACGAATTTATGAACGCAGGATCATATATCGATTTACCAAAGAAAATCAAAGATAAAAAAGCTTGTATAAATATCAAAAATAAAGATGATTATTGCTTTATTTATTCTATCCGATGTGCTATTGAAAAACCCGAGACTCATGTCGACAGAGCAAAACAATATGAAAAAATTTGTAAATGACGAGATATTTTCAGGTTTCGAGTATCCAATGTCCTTAAAAGATATACAATCATTTGAAAAACGAAGTTACAATTCCAAGTACAAATATCCAAAAATGTCTATAAATATCTATACTTATGATGAGAAATTTAACATTGTTCCGTTGCAAATTTCTGAAAAATATGATGCCAAGTTTAGAAATCGATGTATTGTATGTTAAACAAGAAGACAAATCTCATTATGTGTTTGATAACAGATTTAAATAGATTAGTGAGTTCTCAGTTATCTAAACACGAACATAAAAAATTGCTATGTAGAAGATGTTTACGCCATTTCTACAAATCTGGAGATTTAGCAGATCATTTGGAAATTTGTAAAAATCACGAAGTATGCAAACCTATTATGCCATTTCCAGGTCAAACAACAACATTTACTAATTATCAAAAGAAATTTTCTCATCCTTACGTTATTTATATGGATTTTGAAAGCATATTAGAGAAGATTCCAACATGCAAAAACAATCCTCAAAAATCGACTACAACCAAGATTCAGAAGCATATTCCTTATGGTTTTACTCTATATTTAGTTTCGAATGTGACAAATCGCATGTACAAACCTATATGTTATAGAGCAAAAAATGAAGACGATTTGCCTAATGTTCCTGCAAAATTGTTTGAAGAGCTCAATAAAATATCAAAATACATAGCTAAAAGGTATAATTCTAAGAACAAAAAAACCTATGAAATTGACCGAAGAAGAAGAATTAGCGTACCAAAATTCTAGTATTTGTCATATTTGTGAGTGTGAGGGTTTTGATAATCAAACAAGAAAAAAAGTACGAGATCATTGTCATTTAACAGGTAAATTTAGAGGTTCAGCTCATTTATCTTGTAACTTGAATCTAAAATTTCCTCAAAATATTCCAGTTTTCTGTCACAATATGAGTAACTACGATACTCATTTGTACATAAAAGAATTGGCTAAACAATATGGAAATGTTGATTTGATCGCAAACACAGATGAAAAATATATAAATTATTCAGTAAATTCAGGATATGGGTATGAGTTTGAAGATGATAAACCAAGAAAGTTCATCAAGTTTTCATTCGTAGATACGTTCAGATTCATGGCCTCGGTCTATAGAAAAGTTAGCTAAAAACCTCAAAAAAGATGATTTCAAGCATACAAATCATTTTATACAAGATGGTCTGAACGCAATTCTAGAAAGACAACCAAATGACGAAGAAGAAATCTTTAAAATTCTATCTGGAAAAGGCATATTTTCCTTACGAATTTATCGATAGTATTGAAAAACTTGATTACACAGAAGACCTGAAAATTCAAGATTTCTATTCACTTTTGACAGACGAGAGCATATCTGAGAAAGATTATCAACACTATTTGAGCGTTTGGAACAAATTAAAAGAAAAAAATCTTGGAAATTACTCTGATTTGTACAATATCCAAGATGTATTATTGCTCGCTGATATATTCGAAAACTTCAGAAACATTTGTCTAAATTGCTATAAACTTGATCCAGCACATTATCTAACAGCTCCAAGCCTCGCATGGGATGCTATGTTAAAATTAACGAAAATAGAATTACAATTGATTAGTGATTATAATATGTATTTGATGATTGAAAAAGGCATTCGTGGAGGTATTTCTCAATGTATTAAGCGATATGTTAAAGCAAATAACAAATATTTGAAAGATTTTGATAAGACAAAACCTGAAAACTATCTGTTGTACGTCGATGCAAACAACCTTTATGGTTACGGGCTTATGCAAAATTTACCATATAACGAAATCAAGTGGATGAACCCGAAAACATATACAAAAGAAGAGTGGCAAGAAACAATTTTGGAACTCACTGGCGACGAAGATTATGGCTATATTCTCGAAGTTGATCTAGGATATCCAACAAATTTACATGAACATCACAAGGATTTACCTCTTGCTCCCGAACATTATAAAAACAAACTTTGCACAACTTTACTGGATAAAACTGAATACGTTGTTCATTCAAGAAATTTGAAATTCTATCTGGAACAAGGTATGATTTTGAAACATGTGAATAGAGTTATTGCATTTGATCAGAAGCCTTTTATGAAAAAGTACATTGATTTTAACACAAACATGAGAACCAAAGCTACAAGTGACTTTGAGAAAGATTTTTACAAGCTGATGAACAACTCTGTTTTTGGAAAAAGTATGGAAAATGTGCGAAATAGATGTGATATCAAACTAGGAAATGAAGAATTTTCAATGAAACAGGCCAAGAAAACGAACTTCAAATGTTTCAATATCTTTGACGATAACTGTTATAGCGAGTCACATGTACAAACAAAAGGTTAAATTTAACAAACCGATCTACATAGGATTTTCAGTTCTTGACCTATCAAAATTGCTTATGTACGAGTTTTATTACGATAAATTAAAGAAGTTTGATCCAGATTTGAATCTGTGTTACATGGATACAGACAGTTATTTCCTAGAATTGAAACGAGATCCTTTTAAATTTATTAAAGAAAATATAGAGGACTTTGATACGAGCGATTATCCAAAAGATCATGACTGTTTCACTACTAAAAATAAGAAGGTAATAGGGAAATTCAAAGATGAGTTAAATAGCGAAGTTTTAGAAGAATTTTGTGGATTGAGATCGAAAATGTACTCGTACAAATATCTAGACAAAAATCCAGTAAGATGCAAAGGGATTAAGAGAAGCGTTGTAAATAAAACAATAAATATCGAAAACTTGAAGAAATGTTTGTTCGAAGATAAAGAAGAATTTAGAGAGATGACAGTAATCAAAAGCTACAAACATGAGTTGTACACCGTCACTATAAACAAGTTAACACTGAACGCTAAAGATGATAAGAGAATTGTCCTAGAAAATAAGATCGATACAGTACCTTATGGCTATAAAAATGAAGCACAATCTGATATATTAGACGAATTAAATAAACTTGGGAACTTTGAAAATTGAGAAATAACCGGAAGTGTTTACGAATATGAATTGAGAAAGTCAAAGCTGTAATTTTTTCTATATAAATATAGGCCCGAAAGAAGTGTACAAAGTGTCAAGAATTTAAAGATTTTGAAGAATTTTATAAGAATAAGCAAAGAAAATATGGATTTGAATATAATTGTAAAGACTGTCATAATAAATATCATAAAGAATTATACGATAAAATGGAAAAATTAACTTTAGAAGAGAAAGAGTGCACACGGTGTAAAAAGGTTAAGAATATTTTAGAATTTTATAATCTCCATTACAGTAAAGACAACAAACAAGCATATTGTAAAGATTGTGCTAAAAAAATCTTTGCTAGACCAGTTCATTGCGTATGCGGAAGGGAAATTCAACAATTCTATAGTCTTAAAAGACATTTACAAACAAAATATCATAATTCGAATGTTTAGTAAAATTTAGAAACATTTTCATCGTGTAATGTAGTTATTCTATAAATCAGTCGAGATTCTGCCATATTTGTAGTAAAATGATTTCCGTTGTATAAAATATTCAAAGATTCTTTCATTTGGTTGTAGAGATTTATACTATTTGGATCTCCATGTCTTAATAAAATTTCCATTTCTGGGTAATCAATTTCAAGTTCTTTCAATCTTTTCGGTATTTCTCTCTTTTGAGCTCTGATAACGTAATAAGGAATATTCCCACATGTGATTCTTCTTAATTAATACAAAAACGTGGTGTTTTTTCTTATCAAAATCTTTACAAACAAGGTCTGGTTTCATTAATTCCATTCGCAATTCTTGATTCTCTATTTTCAAGGATTTCATTTGACCTGAAATTTGTAACTGTTTTATTTAATCTTTTAACTGCTTATTTTCGTTTTTGAGTTTGTACTCACCAAATTTACGAATACTTGGCAAAACTTCTTTTGTAACCCAATTTTTAAACAATTTCGCTTCTGATTTATGCGATCTCAAAAATTAAAGAATAAAGTCCAGATTCATTAACGAAAACAGTGTTGTTTTGAAAGTTTGAAGGTAAGCTATTCAATAGCTCCCCTTGATTCATGTCTTTAAACGTTAATTTATCATCTTCGTCAACGTTTAATCTGATCGTTTGCATAGTATTTTCATATTCTAGAATTTTTGCAACATCTTTAGCCTTAAACCAGATCATATTGTTTTCGTCTACAATCGTTAAGATATTTGTGTTATTGAATTTGAGTTGATTATTGAGTAGGCCTACAAGTGACTCCATTTATATAGAAAAGAAATTTAACTAGTAATTTTTATTTTGAGAATAAAGGCCATATTCATTGATAAAAAACAGGGTCAGGATGAAGATTGTTAAGGGGCCATTCGAATAGCCCCTTGTTTTTTAAGTAAAAATATTGAATTTTGTCATCATCAACTCATTTTTATTCCTTTTTCAATCTTAAATATATTGTTGTTTTACTCTCATTATTTAATAAATTTCCCTCAGAGTCTTGTATAGTTAGAACGATTTTTTGAATTCTTTTAATATTTTTTCTAATTGGAATATAATCAATTTCATTCGGGTTTTCACTGATTTTTGATCCATAAGCAACATTTGGGAAAAAAGTGTACAAAATTTCAGATTCTTTGTGTAAATGTTCGGTATGATTTTCAAAACTAGCTTCAACGAGATTACAATGTACTTCAATTACATCAAACGGTCTAAATTTTGGCGTTTTATTTCCTAAATATACCTGATTTGGCTCAATAGTTTCTTGAACAAACCCTAATAAATCTACAATAATTGCTGAAAACATTATTCTTACTGGTGATTTTATTTGAATTTGATTAGAGAGATAATTTTTTTGCATTTCAAACTTTTTTTCGTCAAAGTTTAAAGATTTATCTGATTGTTTGAATGTTTTCAGATAATTTTTAAGGGAATTTTTTATTTGATCGAAGGTATAATATCCTTTGTTTAAACCATAATATTTTGTTATGTTCTTCTCACTAAATCCTATACAATAAGGAGAACTTTCACTAATATTTATTACAAAATTGTCAGAATAAAAACCGCTTAAACCGATGAAATAATTTGATTCTTCCTCTAAATGAATAGGATGTTCCAAGTTTAAAACTAATTTAGAGCTTTCTGAAGTCAACTTGAACAGCTTCATTTTCGCTATTTAAATGGAGAAATTTTTAAAGCAAAAAGATCAGATAAAACTTCAAACGTTTGAAGAAAATAAGAAAGATCAACCAATCAGATTGTTAATTGTTGGTTCAAGTGGATGTGGAAAAACAACTTTATTATTGAATTTTATCTACAATAGGTTGATTCCTTATTCCAATTTGTATGTTTTTAGTAAATCTTTAGAACAAGACGCCTATAAAAAATTACAAGAAAGATTTGAAAATATTGAGAAGAACTTAAGCAAAGAAATATCACATTTTTATAATGCTTCTGAGGACATAGTTCCGTTAAGCGAATGTAAACCCAATTCGTTAATCGTTTTTGATGATTGTATTTTGGAAAATCAGGACGTTATTAAGGAATATTTCGTAATGTCTCGTCACAAAAACATATCTTGTATCTATCTTTCCCAATGCTTTTCAAAGGTTGATAAACAAGTTATTAGAAATAATCTGAATATGTTGTGTGTTTTTAAGCAAGACGATCACTATTCGAGAAAGATTTACAACAATTATGTGGGATCTGATATGAGTTTTTAACCACTTTAATGAATTGTGTGATAAAATTTGGAAAGAAGACTATGGATTTTTAACTATTAATCTAACTTTGAAGCATAAAAATGGAAAATATTTGAATAAATTTTCTAACATAAATGCTGCTCAGTGGTCTGACAAATCTACTTGATAAAATATTTGTTACAATTATTTTTACATTATCTTTACTTTTTATTTAAATTATAAAAATAACAGAAAAACGGTAAATCTGTTCACGTTCCACGTTCACGTTCATGTTTCACGTTCGTGTTTCACGTTCATGTTTTACGTTTCGTGTTCACGTTTTTTACGTTTCACGTTCATGTTTTTACGTTTCGTGTTCACGTTTTTACGTTCCACGTTCATGTTTTAACGTTTCGTGTTCACGTTTTTACGTTCCACGTTCATGTTTTACGTTTCGTGTTCACGCTTTTACGTTCCACGTTTATGTTTTACGTTCACCATTTAATTAGAAAAATTTTGAAACGTGAACGTGGAACGTAAAACATCTTAACAATCTTCATCCTGACCCTGTTTTTTATCAATGAATCTGGCCTTTATTCTCAAAATAAAAATTACTAGTTAAATTTCTTTTCTATATAAATGGAGTCACTTGTAGGCCTACTCAATAATCAACTCAAATTCAATAACACAAATATCTTAACGATTGTAGACGAAAACAATATGATCTGGTTTAAGGCTAAAGATGTTGCAAAAATTCTAGAATATGAAAATACTATGCAAACGATCAGATTAAACGTTGACGAAGATGATAAATTAACGTTTAAAGACATGAATCAAGGGGAGCTATTGAATAGCTTACCTTCAAACTTTCAAAACAACACTGTTTTCGTTAATGAATCTGGACTTTATTCTTTAATTTTGAGATCGCATAAATCAGAAGCGAAATTGTTTAAAAATTGGGTTACAAAAGAAGTTTTGCCAAGTATTCGTAAATTTGGTGAGTACAAACTCAAAAACGAAAATAAGCAGTTAAAAGATTAAATAAAACAGTTACAAATTTCAGGTCAAATGAAATCCTTGAAAATAGAGAATCAAGAATTGCGAATGGAATTAATGAAACCAGACCTTGTTTGTAAAGATTTTGATAAGAAAAAAACACCACGTTTTTGTATTAATTAAGAAGAATCACATGTGGGAATATCCTTATTACGTTATCAGAGCTCAAAAGAGAGAAATACCGAAAAGATTGAAAGAACTTGAAATTGATTACCCAGAAATGGAAATTTTATTAAGACATGGAGATCCAAATAGTATAAATCTCTACAACCAAATGAAAGAATCTTTGAATATTTTATACAACGGAAATCATTTTACTACAAATATGGCAGAATCTCGACTGATTTATAGAATAACTACATTACACGATGAAAATGTTTCTAAATTTTACTAAACATTCGAATTATGATATTTTGTTTGTAAATGTCTTTTAAGACTATAGAATTGTTGAATTTCCCTTCCGCATACGCAATGAACTGGTCTAGCAAAGATTTTTTTAGCACAATCTTTACAATATGCTTGTTTGTTGTCTTTACTGTAATGGAGATTATAAAATTCTAAAATATTCTTAACCTTTTTACACCGTGTGCACTCTTTCTCTTCTAAAGTTAATTTTTCCATTTTATCGTATAATTCTTTATGATATTTATTATGACAGTCTTTACAATTATATTCAAATCCATATTTTCTTTGCTTATTCTTATAAAATTCTTCAAAATCTTTAAATTCTTGACACTTTGTACACTTCTTTCGGGCCTATATTTATATAGAAAAAATTACAGCTTTGACTTTCTCAATTCATATTCGTAAACACTTCCGGTTATTTCTCAATTTTCAAAGTTCCCAAGTTTATTTAATTCGCCTAATATATCAGATTTTGCTTCATTTTTATAGCCATACGGTACTGTATCGATCTTATTTTCTAGGACAATTCTCTTATCATCTTTAGCGTTCAGTGCCAGCTTGTTTATGGTAACTGTGTACAACTCATGTTTGTAGCTTTTGATTACTGTCATCTCTCTAAATTCTTCTTTATCTTCGAACAAACATTTCTTCAAGTTTTCGATATTTATTGTTTTATTTACAACGCTTCTCTTAATCCCTTTGCATCTTAATGGATTTTTGTCTAGATATTTGTACGAGTACATTTTCGATCTCAATCCACAAAATTCTTCTAAAACTTCGCTATTTAACTCATCTTTGAATTTCCCTATTACCTTCTTATTTTTAGTAGTGAAACATTCGTGATCTTTTGGATAATCGCTCGTATCAAAGTCCTCTATATTTTCTTTAATAATTTTAAAAGGATCTCGTTTCAATTCTAGGAAATAACTGTCTGTATCCATGTAACACAGATTCAAATCTGGATCAAACTTCTTTAATTTATCGTAATAAAACTCGTACATTAGCAATTTTGATAGGTCAAGAACTGAAAATCCTATGTAGATCGGTTTGTTAAATTTAACCTTTTGTTTGAACATGTGATTCGCTATACAGTTGTCGTCAAAGATATTAAAGCATTTGAAATTTGTTTTCTTAGCTTGTTTCATTGAAAATTCTTCATTTCCTAGTTTGATATCACATCTATTTCGCACATTTTCCATAGATTTTCCAAAAACTGAGTTGTTCATCAGCTTGTAAAAATCTTTCTCAAAGTCACTTGTAGCTTTGGTTCTTATGTTTGTGTTAAAATCAATGTACTTTTTCATAAAAGGCTTCTGATCAAATGCAATAACTCTATTCACATGTTTCAAAATCATACCTTGTTCGAGGTAAAATTTCAAATTTCTTGAATGAACAACGTATTCAGTTTTATCCAGTAAAGTTGTGCAAAGTTTGTTTTTATAATGTTCGGGAGCAAGAGGTAAATCCTTGTGATGTTCATGTAAATTTGTTGGATATCCTAGAATCAACTTCGAGAATATAGCCATAATCTTCGTCGCCAGTGAGTTCTAAAATTGTTTCTTGCCACTCTTCTTTTGTATATGTTTTCGGGTGCATCCACTTGATTTCGTTATATGGTAAATTTTGCATAAGCCCGTAACCATAAAGGTTATTGGCATTGACGTACAACAGATAGTTTTTCAGGCTTTGATTCATCAAAATCTTTCAAATATTTGTTATTTGCTTTAACATATCGCTTAATACATTGAGAAATACCTCCACGAATGCCTTTTTCAATCATCAAATACATGTTATAATCGTTAATTAGCTGAAGCTCAATTTTCGTTAATTTTAACATAGCGTCCCATGCGAGACTTGGAGCAGTTAGATAATGAGCTGGATCAAGTTTGTAACAATTTAGACAAATGTTTCTGAAGTTTTCGAATATATCAGCAAGCAATAAAACATCTTGGATATTGTACAAATCAGAGTAATTTCCAAGATTTTTATCCTTTAATTTATTCCAAACAGCTAAATAATGTTGAAAAATCTTTCTCAGATATGCTCTCATCTGTTAAAAGTGAATAGAAATCTTGAATTTTTAGCTCTTCTGTGTAATCAAGTTTTTCAATACTATCGATAAATTCGTAAGGAAATATGCCTTTTCCAGATAGAATTTTAAAGATTTCTTCTTCGTCATTTGGTTGTCTTTCTAGAATTGCGTTCAGACCATCTTGTATAAAATGATTTGTATGTTTGAAGTCTTCTTTCTTTAGATTTTTAGCTAACTTTTCTATAGACGAGGCCATGAATCTGAACGTATCTACGAATGAAAACTTGATGAACTTTCTTGGTTTATCATCTTCAAACTCATACCCATATCCTGAATTTACTGAATAATTTATATATTTTTCATCTGTGTTTGCGATCAAATCAACATTTCCATATTGTTTAGCCAATTCTTTTATGTACAAATGAGTATCGTAGTTACTCATATTGTGACAGAAAACTGGAATATTTTGAGGAAATTCGAGATTCAGATTACAACATAAATGAGCAGCACCTCGAAATTTGCCGGTTAAATGACAATGATCTCTTACTTTATTATAACTCTTATCTTTCCAACTATCAGGAGTAAAAACCATACTGAATTGACTCAACATCATAAGCAGACCATTCGCAAATATGACAAACGTTTGCATTTTGGTATGAAATTTCTTCTTCTTCAGTCAATTTTCATAGGTTTTTTGTTCTTAGAATTATATTTTGTAGCTATGTATTTTGATATTTTATTGAGTTCTTCAAAACAATTTTGCAGGAACATTTGGCAAATCTTCTTCATTTTTGCTCTATAACATATCGGCTTGTACATACGATTGGTCACATTCGACACTAAATATAGAGTAAAACCATAAGGAATGTGCTTCTGAATCTTGGTTGTAGTCGATCTTTGTGGATTGTTCTTGCATGTCGGAATTTTTTCTAATATTCTCTCAAAATCCATATAAATAACGTACGGATGGCTAAACTTCTTTTGATAATTAGTAAATTTAGTTGTTTGACCTGGAAATGGCATAATAGGTTTGCATACTTCGTGATTTTTACAAATTTCCAAATGATCTGCTAAATCTCCAGATTTGTAGAAATGGCTCTCTTAAACATCTTCTACATAGCAATTTTCTTTCCTTATGCTTGGATAACTGAGAACTCACGAGTTTATTTAAATCGGTTATCAAAACAGAATGAGATTTGTCTTCTTGTTTAACATACAATAAATCGATTTCTAACTCGGCATCATATTTTTCAGAAATTTGTAACGGAAACAATATTGAGTTTCTCATCATAACTGTAGATATTTATAGACATTTTTGGATATTTGTACTTGGAATTGTGACTTCGTTTTTCAAATGAGTGTATATCTTTTAAGGACATTGGATACTCGAAACCTGAAAATATCTCTTCATTTACAAATTTTTCATATTGTTTTGATCTTTCGCAGCCTCTTTCGGGTTTTTCAATAGCACATCGGATAGAATAAATAAAGCAATAATCATCTTTTATTTTTGATATTTATACAAGCTTTCTTATCTTTGATTTTCTTTGGCAAATCGATATATGATCCTGCGTTCATAAATTCGTGTTTATTAAGGCTCAAAACTAATTGTTTACAACTTTTAAATGTCCATCCAGAACCTCTATTTGGATGATTTGTCTGTTCTCGATGTGTTAATTTATTAAATTGCTTAGTAATAAAGTCGTTTATGTCAAAGAATTCGTCTGCTTTTATAGTAAAGTACATTGGACACGTTTGTGTTTCACCGTTCACTAAAGTTCTTTCATATTCACATTCCAAAGAGAGATATCCTTTCATATTTTTAACATTCTCTTGAAATTTTTCTATTAAACTTTTAATTTCTGGCCTCATAATTGATAGATATTTGTAAATTGACATGGAATTGTCGTTCAAGTTTGTTAAAATGTATTGCTTGAAAAGACCGTGAATTGAGGATAAAACTTCTACATCAATGATATTTTTATGTTTTTTCGTTAAGAGTTTTGTCAATTTCTTCGATCATTTCAGACTTAGTTTTATCGTTTGTTTCTATGGACAATTTTTCAGCGATTGATTGAATTTTTTCATCTTTAAATAGATTGAGATCTTTTTTATCTTCCTTAAAGTTTTTCTTTAATTCACACAATTTTTCTATATCGTACATCTTTTCATGATCTACAATTTGATTTTCTTTAGCCCAATTCCTCAAATAATTTAGTTCTTTTTCATAAATATCTTTATTTTTCAGATGATTCTTTGAATTATAATGCCTGGTGTAATGATGTTCAAAAACATCTTTTTTGCAGTATGGACATGATACCTTTTTTCCTCTCCATTTAAATAGGGAAAATTTCTTAACTATGAATTTGAAGAAAAAAAGTAATGATTTTTACTTGAATTTGACAGAAATCAGCACAATTTCTGGTGAAACAGTGATAGATTCTTCTATTTATTATAGAAAAATCTGTAAACTAAGACTGAAAGTTATTGAAAAAATAGTATAGTTATAGGACAAAATAGTACTTTTATTACTATATTGGTTTGTAGGAGGCAATTTAAATTTTATAATACTATTTTTTCAATATTATTTTCTTTAACTTTTCCAAGATTTTTCATTAAAATTTTAATATATTTACAACAGAATTTTCGTTGATTTGAAGCAGATATGAGATCATTTCTAATAGATTGATTCGAAGCAGAAGTTTCCAATAGACACCTTAAGAAAGTAGAAGCAAACAGCTATAGATTCGGTTATTTTTTATTCGAGGTTTATAGATTCGTTTATGGTTCAATGATCAGTATTTTCCATTGATTTTTTGACTGTCCCAAAAGTGGTCTAGAACCGCCATATTCATATCTACTTATATATATATATATATATATATATATATATATATATATATATATATATATATATATATATATATATATTTATTTATTTATTTATATATAAATGTAAAGTGAGTAGTTGTCTGTAGAATTTGATAGATTACAATACAAGAAAAGTAATTAATGACACAATCAATCGTAGTCAGTTAAGTTTCTCCGTCTATGATGAACCTGTGTAAGGTGTTGGAATGATATTGTTGGGAGGGGACTAACCGTGTTATCGCGCTTCCGCCGGCGCCCAGTTCCATCTCAGTGGTTCCTCACTCGTCCTTGTCAACATGAATGGCGTCTTTCTCGTGTTAAATTGAGGATACGGAAATAGTCTCTCAATTCAGAAGGAACTTACATTATAGTGCTTTTCTATAGCAGCATAGATTCAATTTGAAAAATCAGTTTTCCTAATCTGAACCAATGATACAAATTTTCTCCTTCATTTAACAGAAAAAAATCTTGTTATATATAAAATATATACATGGAAAATTTATTTTAAGTTTGAAGAAAATTAAAAATTTTACTTGACGGTAATTCAACATAACTACCATTTAGCAGTGATGCCAACAGCAGCAGTTATAAGACTATTTACAACAATAACACTCGGTTGGCACCCCTAAATGTAATTTGGCCATCACCCAAAACAATACGGGAATTCTATGTATTCCTTATGTTTCTAATATTAGAAAATGTGACGGAAAATTTGGTTTTCCTTAACCTAAAATATTTACCTCTCATGTAAATATTTTATATATAGGGATATATATTGTATTATATATAGGGATTTTTATATATTGTAAATATAGGGATAAATATAGTATGATGCGTGGCTTCGTACAATAATACTGGCCATATCTGTTCTATCAGAAATATTATAACATTCCCCTGTGTCGATGCATGTCGCTCACTCTGATACACACAAATAGTTATATTAATATAAAAAGTCATAATTCATACAATTATACAATTATACAATTATCTTAAACATATGTAAACATTTGAAATAAAATAATGCAAATTTGAGTTATTTTGTGAACTATAAAGACCGATAACGAAAATATTACAATAAACCATTAGTGCTAAACATCGTAAAAAACATATAAGATTTTACAATTTTTGGACTACACTTGCACTCTTATACCAATGTTCAAACAAGTAATATATTTTATTTTTATCAATTTCCACAATTTTTTAAGTTCAGTAAAGTTGAGTTTTTTTTTTCCTTGCAATTTCAATTTTCTTTTATATAAATTGTAAATCCTACTGAGTTTATAGACATACAGTAAAAATTCGATAGTACCAAACACTTTAAACTGAAAGTGTTGGATGGAATCGGTCGTTGGAAATTGTCTCCCAGGCTCTTGATAATCTAGTTAAACGAGGAAGGTTAAGCTCATTTCATCTTCAAGATGTTCAACAGACAGACATAAAGAAAAAAATATTTACATCTCCTCCGCAAAAAAATAAACATTGATTCAGCTGACTAATAGTAATAGGCCTCAATGATACTGTCAAATGCCATGGTTGATCATGCAGTGTCATACAACTCGACTATTTAGTAATGGATTTCAATCAAAATTCAAAGTATAAAAAGTATTTTTTCTGGAAAAATATTTGCATTATAGATTAATATATTTGTTTCATTAGGCTGGATTTCATAGCATATTATGATAAATGTCTACATACCAAAGAACCAAAATATGATGTTCTTGTAGTTTAACTGCCAAATTCAGCAATTAAATCACAATGAAATAAGTTTAAAGAGACATTAAATATAAATTCCAAAATGACTTGTCAAGAGAGCTAACTAGATAATTACTCAGCGGTAGCTAATCAAAGCTGTCCAGGAGAAGCTTCAGTTCCTGCTGATTCACTTATAATGCGATGGCCCCTTTGCCAGTATCTCATACTATACAGATGTTGACGATATACACATGGAAGCAAACAGACGTGATAACAATTCCATGACCATATCCACGTACGCTAGTCATATGGTCATATTCAGTGCCTTGTCTTTAAGTTATCTGTGTGTGCTTTTGTAAACGGAACAATTGTTAAAGAATGAAATATAATGTTAGAAGAGAAAATTATACTGTTAGTTGTCAATGGGTTCGCTTATTACTGCCATACTAATACTGTATTCGACATTACACCATTTTATATTATATCGGTACCACAATGAAAGTGTAACCTCTATATACGAAAATGGGAATGATGCAATCAGGATGGCATTCAAGAGCATGTTCGGAACTGGTAGTAAACCACAGCACGCTGCGTTTTATGTCATATTCTGTACCAGTGTACCAGGCTCATACGAAGTGATACCGAGATTAAAACTTTTTATAACAATTTGTTATTTATTACATGTAGTAAATTTTTGAAGTTTTAACGTTTCATCATTTAAAGTCTTCTTCAATATATAGTATTATACATTATTAAATAAACTTTTACGACGGAGTAATATTTACTTACGATTGTATGATATACAATTGAACAAACAATACCAGTTCCCTAATACAAAATATACGTACAACAAATATTTACCAGTTACAGTTTTGGATGCTACTATATTCTTTTTAGTATTACTGCACAATGTTTTATAAGCTCTACTGAAGTTTTATTAAAAATATTCGTTCTCAATGACATTGTTAAATTATTAGTGTATGAATGTATATTTTCTTGATTCTTATAATTCTATTAAATTCAGATAATAAGGAAATAACCCATTTATTAAGTAATTCAAATAAACAGTTTTAAATTACAATAGTGTTTTTCTTATTATATGAGTTATGATTAAAGAATAGAATTTTGTACCTCATATAAGGCGTAACTCCAGAGTTTTAAATATAGATTTTTGACATCATGATGAATTCTGTTGTCCCAGATTCACTGTAACAACAAACAAATCAAGCTCAGTGGCTCGTGACTTTGTACTAATAAAACATTACTATTATGTTATCTCATATATACTGTAAAATAGAAAAACCCAGCTTTTTAGTTTGCGACTTTGTATTAATACATCACAATTCTGTTTGTACCAGATTAACAAAAAAAACACAAATAAACAACTTCGTGGCTCGTAACTTTGTACTACGAAGAAATTACAAAAGTATAACTAATACATATAAATAGTTTATTCCAGAATATCTTAAAATATATTTAAAACTTACCCAAATAAATTTAATTCTTTTGAGTGATCGTATAGATAATAAATTAACTGCAAATATAAACAAACCTGTATCTTTATATGCGCGGCTTATCCTCAAGGATCGAGTTATCCGCGGTAACCTCTCACCATAACACCATTTGTTACTAAAGAGGGGATACGTTTGGATTTTTACATTTTATATTTAAACATAAACTACGAACTATGCTAATACATTTTAGGAAACCCAATTCTGGGCCAATATTTAGGCTTATTGTTTTATAATTAATTCATAAATTATATTCTACAACTAAATGGCTCTAGCATCTTTTATTTTTTAAGTATAAAACAATTCAATCCTAAGACATATTACAACTTAAACTGTATAACTGTTAGAAAATTGTATAACTGTTATGGCTCCAACCGCTCGGGTGAGGAACAACAAGAATTATAAGTTTATAGATTTATAGAAATGATTTCTACCACTATCTGTGAGTGGTATTTTTGTCTAGTTAAATAGTAAGAGGTTTGCTTACCATGCAGAAGTTTTTCTATAAATCTCAAACACAATTTTCACAGCCTTTTACTCGGAGAATACGTCTTGTTTATGTATCACCTAATGTAAAATAATGATATATAAAATAATATATCTATAAATTTTACAAACAATAAATTGTTTAGCCTTTTCATAAAAATGTTGACGCCACCATAACATGCATTATTTTCCCACTATTGTATTAATGCTTAGTTTACGTTTTACAATTATAATATTTATTTAAGTGTGATAATTCAGTTAATATGGTTGGATCGTATTTGTCTTGTGATAAGAAACTATTCGTTTATTGAAAAAAAACCATTCAATTAAATTGTTTATATTGGTACTACATTTATATCGAAATTAATGGTAGAACATTGAATCTAAAAAAGTTTAAAAGATCTGTCGTGCTATGATTCAAAAATTTCTTTTAAATAAAAAAAAATTACAAATCTGATTATACACTAAACTGGTAAACAACATATATTTTAAATAAACACATGTGATTTATTTAAAGACTAAAAGGAACATATTATTTATCTTGTTTCTCTACCGAATATAATCTCGAGTTTTATTTTTCGTAATTTATCTTCTGGGAAAAACACATACACAAAGATTATCTAGCCCACTTTAAATAACCGTTACAACCTCCAATAATACATGTTCTGTACGCGTAAGTACGCATTGTCAGGTAGTTGGTATCACATCAACATAATCCTAACTCATAGATGAGACGTAAAAAATATTTCCCATGTCACCGGAATGACGTTGGCACAAAGACTATATATGTAAGGATCTCCAGAGATACATGTACTGTACGCGTAAGTACGCATTGTCACGTCGTGGCTATCACATCAACATAATCCTAATTTATAGCTGAGACGTCAACGATAATACCTATGTCACCGGAATGTTTTGACATGCACAATATATGTAAGGACCTCCAGAGATACATGATCTGTACACGTAAGCTAGCATTGTCAGGCCGTAGCTATCATATCAGTAATTTCTAACTCCCAGCTGTGACGTCATCAATATTACCTATGTCACTGGAATGATTTGACATAAACAATATATTGTGTAAGGACCTCCAGTTATACTTGATTGGCACACGTAAGTAAGCATTTTCAGACCGTGGATGTTACATCAATATATTCCTAAATCCTACCTGAGACTTTATAAATATTATCAATGTATTAGGATTGACGTTGACAAAAAATGCAATATTTTCTTTATTTAATATGTGTCAAAGGTTTTTAATATATATATATATATATATATATATATATATATATATATATATATATATATAAAATTTGTATAATTGGCAATAGCCTAATTGAATTTCAATAAAATAAACATTGAATCGCAAAAAGTACTTGCTCCGCCGGGACTCGAACACCCGGATCTCTCACTTGCCGGGTGAATGTGCTACCATTACACCACAGAGCCCTTACTTTTTACGACTCAATTATTTTGTATTTGACCGTTTCTTTCCACATATCTGTTTAAATAACCAAAACTAACATATGATCGGAAGACCAAATACCTGTAAAATGACTTCCACATACATTCATTAAATTAGTATAAGTGGCAATAGCCTAATTTTATTTCAATAAACATTGAATGGCAAAAAGTACTTGCTCCGCCGAGACTCGGACCCGGATCTCTCACTGGCCGGGTGAATGTCCTACCTTTAGTTGCATAATATATATATATATATATATATATATATATATATATAATATATATACGCAAAACGACCCAATTCTGAGGATTGTCCTATTCTGATGAGTGGCTCCTCAGAATGGTTAGCGTGAATGTATAATTTGTTCTGAGTCGTCAGAAAGGGATCAAGTATGTACAAAAATTATTTCTCACCTAAATTAATACTGTTATTTAAACTTTAAACTATAAATACCAAAAACGACTCGCTAAACACTTACTTGTCTAACTTTTTTAATAATTGCTAAAATGTCTAGTTATTGAGCCCAGACTATCTTGAGGTGAAAACCCACGAAAACAATTTTCAGAACACTATTACGGGAAATTATATACAGTATACACTCGTGAATTTAACGAAATTTTCGCATTGTGTTTTTTAATGGTTTATTCTAAGATAAAGGTACAATTTTAATTAAATAGAGAAGGCCAAAGCTTTTAGGATGAAATAAATTACCCAAGAACTCGAATTGGGTAGAGACAAAAACCTGTCACCTAGTTACTTTAGCTGACAAGAGTGTTAATATGGATTATACAAAAACCATGTTATAGATACTCTATGACTAATGTCTTAACAACGATGTCTTAATATCTTAATATTAAACATGTTTTGAGAGGTTGACACCTATCTGAATTGGACTGTTATTTGTTATGAAAGTCTTTTTACAAATCTTGATATAATAGTTTTTTTGGATTAAACTCCATGTTATATATGATTATATTACATTTGATATGAACTCAAATATATATGATTGAAACTAGTCATCAGCACTTTTAATAAAACTCGTATACTACGAAGAAGTCAAATCTGTAACATAAATGCAGAAGACCAAGCAAATTCACAGATTTTTAATATTGGGACATGCCTTATATATGATATGGTTTATCTGACAATGAACGCCTTAACGTAGTTATAATTTCATACTGAATGTGTTTGAGGCCGTAGGAGGCAGAACTGCAGGGTGGAAAACTATTTTAACGCCAACCTCAGGGAGCTTCGTTAAATACGGTTATTTTCTTTTGAATTTTATAAAGCAGCGTACGTGAGCATTCTGTTGATCCGACTGAATACTTGGTTTGTGTACGGATCGGTTTGTGTACATAACACCTAATAGTGAGATTTGATGTTAAACAAAAGTGATCCGTCACCAAACATCACGTAGACATTGATTTAGCCTGTTGCGTTATTCACAGAGCGTGTAGTATACATACGCCAATAAATAAATAATGTCATACGACAGGAATGTTAGGTATTCTAGATTTCAAACCTACCTATTGTAGTGTTTATATGTAAAACATTCTCTTACTACGTAGATAGATATTTATCATTAAGAATGCGGCCGCAATTCTTAAACGCATCTTTAAAATTGAACTTGCAACAGTATAGCAGACTCTGACCGCGAGATCGCATGAGCATCATCGTTTTCCTGTTTTCTGCGATAAGCAGCCCGCTGGCCCATTCCACCTCCACTCCAAGTTCCCGGAAGTTATCTGTCCCATCTGTTTATCTCTCTCTCTCTCCTTCGACCTTCCTGAACACTACATCTGGCAGATTCTAAAGTAGCAGTGTACTATTTGATTTAATTGTATTTGTTCTCTTAGAAATTCGTTAAAAATATTTTTATACTCAATTCATCAAGTAATCGGTACTGCTGTCTTCATAAAATTCTGAAGTTTATTTATGTACCACTAAATATAATCTTGTGACTAGGTTATAGTTTGGTCTTCTAAAGACGGAGCCAGGTCCCGGCGATCTCTCTCACACGCTAAAAATGTCACTTCAAACGTCTACCACATTAAAAACATACTCAAAAATCATCTCTGAAACAATTTTTAACTACTTGGGCAATATCATTCATGTATTAGAGTGAAAGACAAATATATTTTATTTTGTGGATTGTGACAATCAAAATTATGGAGAAAACACAGCTTTGTGTTTAAAAATTTAAGTTTTTTTCCATTTTAAACACATCATTAATCAAAAAGTAATAACAGTAAAAAAAAACAGTACTTGTCGCACAGTATTTGTTGTATTTGTCTTGAAGAAAGGTGTACTAAAAATTAATTAAATTTTCCTTAACCCTTTAAAAAAACCGATTATTAGCACCTATTTTTTATGAACTGTATAATAATACTCTACACACCGGGGACTAAATATACTAATTAGATGGCTTTCCTTGTGCGTATTCAATCTATGAAGCCAGATATTTTTTGTCATCTCTCTCCCAAATAAAAAGAACTTATGTATCTTTTATTGTAAGAAGGAATATATTTGATATCTATAAATTATTTTAACTTCTTCACTATTATAAGAATGATTTATTACTGAAGTCATGTAATTAACATTAATGTAGATGTGTTTGTGTAAACAATATGCATGTAAAGTATATTTAATATAGTCAAAAAAAACGTTTTTTTTTATTGTCTCCATCAATTAGCAATGCTACAGGGTTAGATATATTTATATGTATACTACAATGCTTTTCTCAAAAACAAATGAAGGTGCAGATAAAGCGAAGTACATTTTAGACATGTTGCACCCGGCCCGCTCCGCACCGTGCCGCGAGTATCTTACATTGGTATGATAATAAACGTACCTAACTATCATTAACACTACCTGAATCACATTAAAACATTACCTGTAGCCATTTATTACAATATTTCTTTTACTTGATATTAAGTTGTTTATACTGTTATTAATAATTTGTGTTTACATTATTTTATTTACTATGAAAATGGTAGGAGGCAATATACTTATACAAAAGGATGCTAAACGAGAGCTCGTATAACTTGCTTCAGTGAACACGATATTTCGGGACAAATTTTTTGTCGTATACTAAAACAATGTACATAGCAATTTGCGAACTGTTTGTACTATCAAAATGAAACACCTAGATGATTTGTTTTGTAAAAAATACTTATTTGATAAATTTTAAAAATATTGTAAACAAAACATTAATCATTGAGTCTTATCAAACATGTGAATATTTGCAGCCAAATTTGTTAGTTACGAAACTCTATTGTATGACGATCTTTTGGGATCTTTTGTATGTTCGCTTCTCAGGCTAATCTAGCTTTATATGAAACCTGTAGCTCTGGAATTAGCAATACAATTCCTAACATGTGATATTGATCACTTCTGGAACAGAATGGGCATTAGTTTCCCCAGTATCCAATTCACACTACTACTAAAATTGTCACTTATTAGTTATAAATTGATAAATATCCACGTATCATTTAAACTCCATTAAATAACTACACTCTTTTCTGATGTACTTATATTTTAATAGAGTAAAAGAATAGCGTTGATGATTTTTAAAACACTTTACTGCTGTTAAATCATAATAACTTAAAATAAGTTTAAAAATAGTATTTAGTTGTAGGAATATACTTAAACGGTATTTACTTACGGTTAATCAAACAATGTAAGTGGTCTTACTTGCTGCTTGTTAAATTCGAAATACAAATGACACTATTTATTTATATGACAATATTCATGTCACTGACCATTTTCAGAAACGTTTATTGTACGAGTTTAATACACGAAATTTAATGCACAGGCTACATCTTGTAATGTAATAAGCTACGCACATGGTACTGTCTCAAAGGCTTGAATATTAATGTAGGCATTATCCAGACACGAAGGCTTTTATACGGTACTATATAAAGTTCCAATAATTAATTTAGTAAATAATTAATCCTGTACTCCATCACGTGAAGTGATAAATGAGACTATCTGAGAGGGCAGGAACACAACTTTTAAAATGACATTGTCTTTCAGAAACTACTCGTATATTGCTTGCACGGTGTGATATTCTTCTTAAGTGCAGTGGGGACCATTGGTTATTCATTAAAATGAAAACACCAACAATAAAATACTAATTTTTTAAATCTCAAGCACTTTTGTTGGATTTATCCTTGACGCTACTCTACTTCTGAATCACTTTAAGGTGGTAAAAATTTGTAACAGTGTTATTTTTATTAAAACCTAATTTATTTAGTAGTGCCACAATTAATATCTGGTCTAAGTAGTCAAAAATTTTGCTTAGGTCAAGAAAAGCAATTTGATTGTGTTTCCAGCATCAATTTGAAAATGGGAGCGTATATTTACTATTTAAATAATATGTAATGTGCGTAATTTTTTTAATTTAAAACCATTTCATCCATAATAAAAAGGAATTGGCATTTACACCAACATATATTTTTATTAGACTATATATTTACTGCATATACAACTACACATTTAATCATTACACATGAAATAAGCAATCGTGTTTTGTTAACAGTCAAGCGATTGACATCCACTCACAGACGTGTTATACACACGGAGCGCGGGCCGGTATGAACAAACATAGGCAGAAAATATTAAATTTAATTTACTTCAATATTTACAAAGCACGAAATGTTGTTATTTTAGTTATATTAATTACAGGTTTTCATACACAAAGTGCGGCACAAACACATGTTAACGATCTGCAAATAACTTTCATAATAATTAAATAATTATTGTTTCACATATATAAACCAACAAAAATCTATCTATTATATTTGGAGATTTTAATGTTGTTACTCGTCAAGCAAATACTCTAATTCGATATCTTTTTTTGTTACAGTCGACAAACTATTACAGGTATCAACCTGAGATTTAAAAGAGGAGGCACCGTATTTATAACATTTTTCATAATGTCTTTTACGTAAACAAATTTACAAAACTGTCCAATTTAGTTTGCCTGATCACGGTGAATGCTTTTATTTACCAGTTTCTTAGTAGAAAACATGGTTAACAAAAAAAAAGTAAAAGTTTTTTCTAGAGACAACCAAATAAAACTTAAGAAAAATATTGCATCCAAATATTGGAACAGTGTTTTCAATAAAACTGATGTTGAGAAACATTTTAACAGAGCGTTCCCGTTAATCCACAAAAAATATCAGTTTATAAAAGCCAAAAATTGTTACATCATAAAATTATAAAACACAAACAATGAATTCAATTTGATTATGTTTTGCAGACATGAGCGCAACTGAATTGAAGAATAATTATAATTTATAAAAGTTTGAACATAAAACCGCATTTCCAGAGTAAAATCCGACCGTTCCATAAATGATATGGTTATCAGTCGCAACCCTTTGAAGGCAACCTAGAAAAGTATCATCTATTTTAAAACGATATTCTTCGTCATCATTAGATGGGCGAATTGAAACTCAACGGGATATCATGCACGATCTTCAAGAATTTTTTGCAGAATTTCGTTATCGAAAACAACTTTAGTACATCCTAATTAATATTATAAATGCGAAAGTGCTATTGTTTGTTTGTTTAGGTTTCACGCGTAAACTATTCAGCGAAATGTACTGAAATTTTACATGGACATTTTTACGGTCCCTGAGATGAATATAGGCCTTTATTTCGAAATCCATCCGAGCTACTCCTCACTGGTATTTAAAATAGCGAAAAATCCCATCTTGTTCAGTAAAAGTGTGTGAAATATTTAAAGGAGCATGTAATTGTAATTAACTGTTCTGTGGTAAACATTGTTTATTATGTTCAATTTTTTTACACTATATAGTAAGTACATTCTCTAAGGAAAAAACTGATATTTTTTACGGCCGTTTTAGATTTCAGCTATTACGTAAGTATTCATCTACCTTACAAATGCCCTGAAACATAAGATGGCCAGAATTTGACACTGAAACAAAAACCCCCCTTTGAAACAGTCGGCCAGTCGGCAAGAACTATGCAAATGAAATTTTCGCTGGACTGTGCTTCTGAATTAATGTACCAATTCCAACTAGCTCAAAATGTTCTAAAATTTTAACAATATTTTTCTGTTTATAAAGAAAAAAAACGCTTAGCGTCATTGTTTAATGAACTTTTAACTGTATATTCGCGTCAAATATTAAGTATTAGATATAAAACAAAATGTTACAAAGGCCAATATAAAACCCATCTTAGTTCACATCTAACGTGCAGTCTGCCTGACGTACTATCCGGAACGAAAAACCAGAACCCTCTTCAAAAATATAGAAAAATCACAGAAATCCACCCACAGAGCTGAACTCGGTTATCTGTCCTTGAACTCTGCACTCCGCTAAACAGTCCATGATGTCCTATTCTCAACTTTTAATTCGTGACTCATCACTCCCAGCGCTAGGTGGACGAACTTTGAACTTCAGCTGTCGTCATACAGTCGCCTACTTCATTGCAACAGATAACAACTACCACGTTATCTATCTGTTCAAGGTCGGGACGGACACACACTCCGTTACCTTGGTAATTGACGAATTTTGTGTTGGCGCGCCACTAAGCAAATATAACTTTGTTAAGTTGATCAGGCTAAACTTTCGTCCAGTATACCAAGAAACGAGCGTTTGAAGCACCACAAACTGAACTTTTTTAATTCTCTTCTTTATTTATCAAAAGATGTATTTTGAGCTATCTCCTATCTTTACTTTCTTGTTCAACTTATCAGGGTGTCCTCACAACAGATGTGAAGATTATTAACCCTATTCATACAAAAAAATTATAGTTTAATCTTGAAAGCTTCAAACTAATATCAATAACTCAAAATTCTTCAAAATATTTGATAAAATGTTATATTTCTCCATAACGTACAATCTAATCTGCATTGTTCTATTACACCACACTAACTTAGTTAATTACTGTACTGTCCTTCTTTCTTGAAACCAATAACGTAGACTAATATATGCATATAAATTTGGGTTTCATCAATCTCCACCAATCTCCGCTGTTTCTTTATGTCTTCGAAAATGGCTTCCGTTAAGTCAAAATGAGCAGAATTTAATTCTCTTTTTAGGCAATTAAGGCTTTCCACATTGTTCACCACCCGACAGGGTTTTTAAAGTTGGTATATTTGGATGGAATCAAGACTGAGATATTGTAGTTATTTTTCTTCTGAATTTCAATAAAAATTTTCTTCCCCGAGGTCTTCCGGATAGTCTGAGGTATCGGACCGTGAGAGAATTGTATTACAATAGTTTTAGTCTTTAGACATAATGTCTTAACACTCCCCTCTTCATTACTATCACATTGTATTCTTTTTTTTCAATAACGGAAATTGCTTAAAAGTCCAGGTGACAGTGAAAAAATAGAAATTAAAAATCTAAACATTTATAAAAATTAATATAATAACTTTTGTCATCAATAATTTAACTGTTTTTTCCTGAAAAAATTTGTAATACACATCATAAAAACCTCACTTTTAAAATTTTGGTAGAAGCTTACTGAAAAGTGTAACAATAACATCGAATGAAATAAAAGGTTTTAAACTAGTAAAAATCTGCAAACTAAAACGTGTTGTACTTCTCTTAAAAAAATAATAACACTCTTATGAAATAGAGAGATATGAACGTGTTAAAAATATTACATTACATTACAAATCATTACAATTAGCCGTTCAAAGCGATGATGGATACATTAACAACCAGTCTCTGTCGCACACTTCCCCGCTTCGAGCGAGGGAGAGCCGAGAAATGGCACATTGCCATTGTTGGATATAGATATATGCTACCGCAGAATTTTTTGTAGGATTTTTGAAAGGTACAGTTTCTTAGTACATTATTTTGTTACAAGTCGTAAGGTTTAGTCAGTAATAACAATTAAAGAGCTAAAAATATCAATTTTCGCACCATAACAAACTTTTTTTCAACTTTCAATAATTGATGTATCATACCTAAAATCCCCCCTATTTTGTAAAGAAGCGACAGTAAAAAATCATATCAAATCCGTTGAGTAGTTTTAGAAAATACAGATGCACAAACAGACAAACACAAAAAGATACTTTACATTATATTATGTAATGATGATTATACTTAATATTGCTAAGCATATAAAAGACCTCAAAGGGATGTCTTTCATTCTGATAAGTAGTGTGGTCAGCATTACCAATTATTTGGTTCATTTCCTGGAAAGTTTTTTTATTCTTTCGCTTTGTACTAGACATTGCTGGGGATTACATACCTGAATGTCATATACCACTCAGGTTAAAGTGAAAGGAAACGATCCAATTGTCGTTAATTTGCCAGATAAAAAGTATTTATTCACATTGATATTGTTCATACTTACAGCTCCGTCCCATTTTCTATGACGATTTTCAGGTACAAATACAATATGCAATTAATATACAATTATAAAATACATATAGTATACAATTATTACACACTATAATTTTGCTGAAAGCACGCTACTTGGATTCTTTACACTGCTCACTTCAGCAATCCATTTTTTGTGAATGGCTATTTTCAGGTAGTGTATACAAGTAAATATCCGAGTTCGCACCAAAACTTTGAAACATTTAACCATATTAATTAATTGTCTTACTTGTTTAGGTAAAGTACATTTTGTGAAATTATTCGTATTTACAGACCGCTCCGTTATCTTTTTGGCCATTTTCAGGTATATATTATTACAGTTACGCGGTTGAATTCACAACAAGATCATGGGCGAAGAATTTATATACCATTTCAACCAAAATATTCTTACCGATACCCGTGTACTTTTCTTCTAAATTAAATTATCAAAGTAATGATTGCACGCAATATATCGCACGCGTGGCAGCTTGCCACAATTTCAAATATCTGTAGTAATGTTATGATTAAACAATATCAGCAGCTAGGGACAACTCATATGATTTTCTCTCATATACATCTTTAACAAGATATGTTAGGTCCTTAACTCATTTTGTTTTCAAATTAATACAAATTTGTTGTTTACCATTCAGCAATTTTGTCCTGATACAGAAATTTTAACAATCACTCACTTATAATAAATTCAATTTAGGCTACAATTAACAAGTTGTTATTTTATTATACTTTATTTCTTTTTTGAAAGTAGCCTACTAATAGATTTTTTTATTTATACGAAAAAGTATTTGTTCTCGCATTAACCTCTCCCACATAATCTAAAGTATTACAGTAAATTTGTATAGAACTTTTTAATATGTTTTTTATTTGACTAGAGGTATTTATAGATAATTTAAAGTTAGTATATGAATATAATTAATAACGAATAATGAATTTATTCCGACATAAAATGTACATCAATACATAATTATATATAACTCGGAATTGAACTGACCACTTTTGCAAGTAGTGTGAGTCAGTGGATAACAAAATAAAACAGGTTTTTTATCAGAGTCCAGTCTATAGATTCTTTAAAGATATTAGCCGGGCTGCTCCCCGTGGCGCCTGCACTTACAAGATTTAATAATGGACTTGCAATGATATCACCAACAGAACTAAAAAAACTTTCGTTGTTACAATCTTTATCTTACAAACTAAAAAAATATATCTCAAATAAACCCTTCCTTTCTCAACTAGAAACTAGAAAATATGTTAAATATACACAAGTAAAATACATGATTCTTTGCTATTTACATATTTCTTTATGTTAATTAAATACTAATTTATTTGTACACATGATTTATTTAATAACTCAAATTATAACTATAGGTGGAAAATTATTTCTTGTAAAATGAGTCACAGCTTTTCTGTGTAATAACAACAACGTTCTTAATTTTACTACAAAAATTATCTAACATTCACACACATTTTAATGTTATAAGGCAATTTATTAAAAATATTTGGGCCATGTGTACTAAGAAAAGAATGCTTTAGTATTGACTTCTTGGACTTTAGGCGTTCTGAACATTCGCCTGGTCCTGTGCTTCTGGTAGGGGATAATTTAAGCCCGTTGTTCCTAAAATTACCACTTCTAGTGTAAAACAGCATAAGAGTTTTAAAAATAAACAATAATGTTGCAGTGGTAGAATTTTTAAATTGAAATGCGAAATAGGAAAGGAGCTCTCTCGTATTCTTTTGTGCGTTAATTATTTCTCTCATAAAATGATTGTGTATGACTCTTAAAACCTCTCTATTAAATATTTTATACGTCCCTCCGCCAGCAAACAACTCCATAACTGAAGGCTTGACTCTACCGAGCAAAAATACAGAAATTCTGTTAACAATCAGTCATCAACAGAAATTTCGCAAAAAAATAAAATTTTTTCTATAGTGGATTTAATTTATTTGCGTTGCTAGACTGTTATATGATTTTCCCATGTTAATTTTTGAATCAAAAAAGTATTCCAAGAAATTTAAAATTGTCTTCCTTTGTAATATATTTAACAGTTACATAAGTTTCCTATGTTTTTATCCGTAAAAACTTAATTCATGAAATTTTGAAATCAGAATAAAAGTTAAAATCTTTAAAATCGAGTTTTACATACTATTTGTTGTTTCAACGTTTATACTAACATGTTATTTAATTTACACCAATGTTTCAAAATTGAAAGATCTTCATTAATTTGGTTTTCGTTAACAATTGTGTATGCTATTTGTTTGAAAGTATAAAAAAGCTATGTCATCATCGAATGCACTGATCTTCGCATTAAAATTTTTCTCTAATATTCATCGTTAAATAAAAATCAAAGAATAAAGTGGCAGAGAAAAGCCTTGCGGGCACCCCTGTTTTTTGACGGGCAGTGGTGCGCCTGACAGTTTGACCAACACGCACTCGCTGCTCTCGCCCGGTAAGGAAAGCTGCGGAACCAGCTAAAGGCCAAGCCCCTGACTGCAGCCCGCTCCATTTATGATACTATGGTCTACCCAAATCAAATGCCTTCTTAAAATCTACGAAAAGACCGAGTACATTTTTTTACCTTCGTTTAAAACCAGAATATAAATCATTGTCAGTAACAAAACTAACAAGGACATCTTCAGTAGACTTCCCCTTCATGAAACCGTACTGGTTTTTTACTTACTAAAAATGTTGTATTATTTAAATAATTAAGTAAATCTTATTTTCATTAATTTCTCAATAGTTTTAGAAAAATCCGAAAAGTAAACTAAAACTAATTGGACTGAGATTGTCCAATTTAACACAGAAACGGTTTTAATTGTCAATTGGCACAACTATACTGGACTTTTTAGTGAGGTTTTTTGTTCAGAAAATTGACAAGTATAGAAACTGAAATTAATTAGCTGAGCAAGAACATGAGCGATATTATGTTGTGCAATAAGTTACGATTAAATGCTACACTTATTATTATCAAAACCTAAAGATGTTTTGTTTTTCCATAATTACGTGCAAAACACTTCCTTTTCATTTGTAGGAAAAGTAAAACAAAAAAAGGACGTCAGGCCTAGGTGTTACGTTTATTTAGCTCATTGTACACAATTTTCATATTGACTTTTAAACTGTCCTTCGAACAAATAATTGTTAATTGTGTCAGCTACTAAAGACGGGATCAATAAGAAATACTCCGGTTATCTAGTTCCACTCTGTCAATGGAAGTTCTTATAGGTATTTAGAATTCTCCATTGAAGAGATGAGTCTCCCCATTGTTTCATTAATTTTTTTAGTTTAGATAACAAATTATATTTTGTTTCATTAATTTCCATTCTTAAACTACTTACAGAATCTACTGTAAAAAATATAAACATATCTGAGACACAGGTTAAATCAGTTCACATGAAATATTTTTTATAAGGGTTTTCCTAATTGAATTAAAATTTAAAAATAAAAAAAGTGAACAAATGGCCTTCATGTGACCTCTCATGTGTTGATTTCAAACATTTTAACTCATACCTCATAGGAATTTAAACAATTTTAGTTTCAATTTTTATATGGACTAATAAGAAACGGTTAATATGTATCAATATGAATAATAGTAATCTATACTACATGTGACAAAGTACACAGCTCTACATACATTTAAATTGTATTTCATAACCATGGTATGATATAGAACTATACCTTTAATTTAAATATTTTAAAAACTAACTAATCTTTATTTCCTATTTGTGAGTACAATCCAGGACAATAAATTTAAGATTAGTACGGATTGTTTTACTTCCCATGAGAATCTGCTAAGTTTCGCAACTCACCGGAAGTTCTTTATCAAAAGGAACTTCCGATCTGCGACGGGGTTTTGGAAGTGTTACACCTGACGAACGAGCTGTTCTTCAAATAAGATTACGTTTTAGACTGGCTGTCATATATATGATGTGTTTACGTGATGGTTTAATAATTTGGTGAAATATCAGACTTATATTAATGTTGTTATGTACAATAATTTATTTAACGCTTTTCTAGCATTAATCTACATTATTAATTTATTTCTTGTTCACAATATGTTGTTAGTATCCCAAAAACCTATTTCTTAATCCTTCAGGATGATTTATAAAAAAAATACATTACATCTACTAACTAGTTATTATATAAAAAATCTAATAGTAAGGTATATTTTTTGTATTTGTGTTTGCGTTGTTCAATCACGTGAAAGGTACTGGACCAATTGAACTGAAATTTGACATGGATAGTTTATGAGTCTCTGAATAACTCCTAGGTCTATTCCTATTTCGAACATCCCTGCGGCTACGATATTAATTGAAAAATCACTTATAACTCCATTAATAAATATATTTATGGACTTGGCTTAAACTGTAGATAGTTTTTGTATTTTAATCCCCTGTCGAAGGCCAAGAATAATCAGTATAATAATTTATACACATTTATACAGGTGTTTGGACTGCCACTTAAAAATAATGTTTGCTCATTGTGTCCCCTGATTTAAAAAAAATGAAACTGCTTAACTGCAAGTACCAAATAAGGGATTAATTATTTATGAAGCATATTTGATCGTACACTTATTATTGGCATATACAATAGAAATTACTTCTTTTTCGTACCTCAAGAATGGTCACTAATATTGCAGAGTAAATTATATTGTTACAGACTATACACGACATGCTATTTTTATTTGTTTTTTCAAGAAGGGGTGTTATTTGCCTACTTGATTTGTTCTATGTCTGTTAATAAAGACAAATCAATTATTATCTGCAAATAATTTCGCAAAAACCTGACAAAACCTACCGAAAAAACTACAAAGCCTTTGATTGCGTGCGTAAAATACATTTATATCTTTAATATGAAACATATCACCTGAATTATAGGACTAGAAAAATAAAGTCGAAAAAGCGCATTAGATTTAACATTTTCCAAAGGGGCTACAATCATACATAGCGTACCAGTCCTGTAAACTGAATCCCTATTGGGAACTTCCAAAGTAACTTACGCCAGACTTATTGGCTCTCTTCAGAAACATAGGTTTTGTAAACACCTCGTTATATAGAAGTTTTTACATGTTTTTCTACTGACTAAAACAGTAAATTATGTTTATAAAAATCTAAATCTCCTTAAATTTTTTTTTAGGAATGTATTGTTGATACACTTTAAATTCAATTTATTATATCTACCTTTTGATGATTGTAATAACAGCCACAAGGGAGGTTGGTCCAAATGGTAACACATTAGCTATGCAATCGCCCCATAAATGGATTTTGTATTAAAAAACAAATAAAATGAGGATATGCGATATTCACACACCCGCTAGTCCCCCGGAGGAAAGTAATGTTTTATTTCTTTTTGAAATATAAGCAGAAAGAAGTTAGAACTCCCTATCTGCAGTTCAATCTAAGATTCCATCACCTTTGTATTTCCACAATTTTCCTTCCTGCATTTCTTTATTTGTACAAAAAAAATTATTACGTAATTCAAATTATAATATAGGCTAATTTTTAAATTTAATATGTTTTTATAGCAAAACAGTTTTCTTTTTTACTCTCCCCAATATTTAAAAAACAATACTTAACTTTTTATGAAAAACTTAACAGGCCATAATTATTACAGAGATAGAGATATGCTAGCGAGTCTCGGTTGATAATTACAAGACAGTCATACTAATCAACGGTGTCGATCGCCGTGTATTCTTTGGTTACTGATAGTACACGTGGTCACGTCGCGCGATGATGAGGAGAGGGGGGTGGGGGACTGTGATGCAGACACGATTACTAGCCGCTCCAAGGTTCTTCGCGCTAGGTGGCTGCTGTATGCCTGTTCCTTCAGTCAGTGGTATGGTCGTGGTGCAGGTGTCGGTCGTTGGAGGGTCCATCATTACGCGTTATTCGTGTATGGTAATACATTGTGGGGTAGGTAGTGGTTGGATGGAACATCCGACCTATATAGTTAACTTGCAATGTTTTGTTATGAGACAGCATTTAATAACAGTTATTAATAGTGATCCAAGATGTAAATGTGTTTGATCTAAGTTTTAAAATGTTGGGAGAGTCGCGTTACATCTGCTATAAGTGCCTTTTTCTGTCGATTTTTAACGGTTATAACAATTGGTTTAGAATTATCAAAGTAAATGAAGAAAAAGCCATCGAGGGTCTCCCACTGAATGAAGCTATCTGTTCGCCAGCTTCTTGAACAAAAAGAAAGTTGAAGATGAAATGTCATCAGCTATAGACAATACAGACAGCGATCCTGACTACGATCCAAAAGCGGCTTCAGGGATCAGCCTCATACTCCTGAATTGAGTAAGTTTAAAACCATTGATTTTGGAGTACCTTTAAGCAGTTAGTTTAGTTAATCACCCGGAAAAGAATTAAGTCAGCAAAACTTTTTTTACGAAATATATTTAGTTTTAACGTAACAGTTATACAATTTTTAGTCTTAGTAGTTTGTAGGATTATAAATATAAATATATAAATATGCTCCTATATAAAAATAAGGGCCTTAGACAAATATATAATAACTCAAAATATTACAGCCATAAATATTGTTGCTAAAGGCCTATATTACTCTTATTTGCTTAGTAAAAAAAATAAAGCGTATTTTAAATTAAATTTTGTTTGAAAATGCTTAAAAATTTAAAAATATTTATTTTTATTATTACAATGTGAAATTTTATTGAAACTAAACCAGTGTAAAGAATTAATCGCCCCGCCGATTAATATTTTATTAACTATTAAACATTTTTAAACAGAATTATTCATTTCCTATGTTATTACATAATCAATATTTACTAAAAACTAATTTAGTTTTACAAATAATAAGATAGAAAACAAGAAATTTATATAATTTTTAGTTTTAGATTTCCTAGGTATATAACGTATATAAATATTTGAACGCCAGTTAAAACCCTTAGAAAGATAAAGTCATTAAAAAGCTCAAAATATTTCCAGACAAAGATTATTGCTGAACTTAAACGTAAAGATATTAATACAAAACATGGTTTAAGAACTTATCAAGTGTCCATTTATATTTGTTTAATAACTAAATTTGTATGACAGAAATATTCATTTCCTATCTTTACTAAATTCTTATTACAAATTTGCTTTCCCATAGTATATAAATTAAAAAAAAAAAGTAATATATGTTGTTGAGTGTATAGTGATGATTGTTAATACAACAAAAATTAAAACAAACATCTAATTACCATGGATGGTTATAAGTCCAGTTGATTTATAGGCATCCATAAAATTATTTATATCACAATATTATATATAACTTTAATGGTGGCAAGTTTTTGATAACCTTATATATTTATTAACTGTCTATATGTTCATTGCAATCCTCGATAAATACAAATACATCAACGTGCTAATTTAAAAAAATACCGAAATAATTTATGGATGAATTAAATAATGAGCAAATGGGTAATAGTTAGGGCTTTAATATAAAAGTACGAAAAGGGGAAAAGTTTTAAGTAATATGATTTTAAATGTTTTTTTTCTCGTAAAGTGTTTAAAAACTATACTAACAACCAGATGTATGACCATTATAATGACTTTCAAGTTCAAAAAGTCTTTATTTCATAATTTGGTATTTAATGCCATTTAATACATTTAATGTGCTTCACAAAGCACGTGTGTGAAATTAGAAAGAAATTTATCTAATTAGTAACATTTGAGTATGTTTAGTTCTTAATGTAATGAAATATGACATTAGTATGAATTTTAAAAATTTGTACATATTTTATGTTTTTTTTACCCCAAAAAACGTTGTCCATAGTGTTTGAAATACAAAAGATAAATTTAAGTAATTGAATCTATTGAAATATATTAAAACCATAGCTAAATTAACAAACAAACTTATAACCTTACCTCAAAAATGAAAAGAAAAAATCAATATTATATAATAATAAAGGGGCTCTCCTGACATTCTCCTCCATATGTCTCCTGACAGTCTTGTGATTCTGCAATATATGAGAGTAGCAAAATAAGTGTGATTAACAGGGAAATTTTAGGACTTTATACTTACAATAGTGAAGTTGTTAATGAAAACGATTATTTTATTATAGTTATTTAATACAAAGAAGTAGCGGGGTAGGACAATAAAATAAGTAAAATAAGCAAATAGCATTTGCATAGCAAATCACGGTTATTCTGTTTACTATAAAATACTGATGTATGCGCTTATCATGCTAATTTTATCACTGATTTAAACAGCTATGATCATTTTTTTAATATGATGGTTTTTTTACAGAAAAGTATCGAAAGGGGCTCTTTCGTTGAAGATTGTTATAAGGCTCGAAAGTGTATAGAGAAATGTATGTTGCGTCTAAAGATATAACAAGGAAAAAAAGGTTCAGGTAAGTTTGTCATAACATTACGCCTTAAGTTGAAACCTTATTTATATTCTAATAATAACATCTAAAAATATGTATCATATTTATTCCTATTTCAAAAAATATGTATTTATACATATTTATATTTAAACTAGCATTTACTCGTAGCTTTGGCCCGCAATTACCTATTGAATCTAACAATAATGTCATAGCCATATTATTTTCCAATGGATTGGACTTTTAGTTTGAAGAGATAAAATTTTGGGGAGTCCGGAAGTCAGTTGATAAGAGTACCAATAAAATTACATGACTGTATATCTATTTGCAAAATTCCATCTTGAATGTATAGCCACACAACAATGTGACATCTCACTTGTACTTTGTAATAATGGAAAACTTAGTGATAAACGCTTACGATGAAAATATAATTTTTAATTGAAAGTAGACATGTTTAAACTAAATATTATTTTACAATTAATTTGTTAAGAGGTTCAAAAGTTTGAAAAAAAATTGCCACAGGCCTCTTATTTGAAGTGAAATCACGCGAAGAAGCATTTTTATTGTTGCCATTATAGATAAAATAAACAAGGTAATAAATGGCCCAAGCTAGTATACCTGTATATGTAATTGAAACAGACAGAAATGTGACAAAATTTTTCAATTTTCCATAGTAGGGTATTTACTTAAAACTATTTCAATTATTCAGGACTCATTGTAACATATAAAGATCCCGTATCTAAGCTAGCTTTATTTCTTTCCGTTTATTGTTTTTTCGTAATAATTTTATATATCAGTGGCGGTATTTGAGATATTAAACTGAAGCTCTGTTTGTTTAATGGTCTAACTATTCTTGGGAAAAGGTGTTTAAGTAATAAATAGTTGTGGATGGTTTAACAAAATAATAAGGGGCAAATAGTTTACTCTTTACCTATATTATCTCAGCTTCTAAAATTTAAATGAAATCAGCTCATTTATACAAGGACCATGCTAAAAATATGGATGATTTTCATTGATCAGAGCCTTAAAACTTACACCCTGATATGTGAAGAATGTAATTGTATTGTAAAAGGTTACTCACTCACAATTAAACAACTTATGTTTGCTCTTCCTGTTGTTTATTTTCTAAACGGTCTAAATATAATTAATTATGGTGTTTCTCTTTGAAAAGTACAAAAGTATTTTTGTAATTCTTCGTTGAGTAACGACACCCCATTCAATGCAACACCAAAATGCAGTCTAAATAGAACTTGCTTTGAGGCCTTGAAATTGTTAAAATGCCACAGTTTTTTTGTTACGTGGTCAATATTACTAAAATTTAATGTATTACTAAAGAATATTTAACCCTTTGAGTGCCACGGGTGTATTCAGAAGGCATATGCATAAAGTTGCCACACGTTTTTTTCGCATATTTGTTAAAACTTGTTTGGGGGAAAAAGCTGTTGTAAAATTAACTACCAAACAGAATTTCCATAAATTTTGTTGTTGTTTTTTTTATTAAAATGCAGAATATGATACATATCGTTTAGAAATAAAATATGATTTATAAAAATTTTCATTTTTATAAAAAAGTTTTTTACTTTTTTGTATAAAAAGTTTAAGTTTCGACCTAATTTGAGTGGTGTAGTACGGTATTTTTTTTTAAGAGAGTTTTATCTTTTTATAACCATGATAGAGGGCCCATATAATTCAAAATAAAACTCAACGTGTAATATCTTATTCTAGTATTTTTAAAACATGGCATTATATGTATAACAAAAAATGCTGCCCGGTACCTGGACATTTTATAAACTGTACTTCATTTGTCAGAGTTTAGAAAATTACTTAAGTAATTGATGTAGTTTTCCCCAATAAATCTAATAAAACATCAAATACTAACACAAATAAATATGATTGGTAAATTGGGTTGCTAATCAAATACTTGCTAACATATTTACAATAAAAGTTTACGTTTTACTAAATAATTAACTCTAATAAATATTTACAGTGAAAATTCACGTTTTTTCGCTTGGACACAACACTACATTACTTTTTGTAGAGAAATACATTTAAAATACAAGTATAAGTTACTATTTTATTTTGTATTTACTCAAATACTTTGGTTTAACTTATCGGCACATAAACAACAAGAATGGCCTTAAACGCAACACGGTACATCGTCCGCTACGTCGTGTGACGGGGAAGACTGAGTCATCACACAGGAGCACTTTCGGTTATTATCACAGCCCACTATTTTTTGGACGAGTTTTTTCCTTATCAGATATCAAAATAAACTTCATTATACGTAGTTCCTTCTTTTTCCCTTAACGAATCGAATAATACTCGATGAGTTATACTTCCTATCTCCAAAATCGTCTCCAAATAGATACACGAAATGACCTGACATTTTCGAATAATGAAAACGTTGTCAAGTTAAATAAAGTTAGTTGTTTACTGTAATTTAAATTTGTCCCCGGTAAGCGGAAAACTCGGTCCATAAATAAGTGGCTTCTTGTAAGTACCCAAAAACACTAAGTTTTCACAGATAAATAGTAGAGAAACAACATAAAACTCAAATTTTTATGATAGTTTGGAACCTAAATTGAAATACAGCTGTCTGGTTATTTGGGCCAAAATATCTTGTACTATATAAAATAATTGGCGACGCTGTTGGCACTCAAAGTGTTTAAGATGTGACGGCTTATCACACTTAGACCATTAAACGTATATAGTTTCAGTTTGATATCACAAACCACATCCACTGAGATTTAAACTATCTACAGAATAAAAACCCCCAATATGGACAGACAGAAAACTAAGCTAGACAGGGCTATACAATATATGGCAAAACATTTTTTGTTTTAATCTATAACATAATCTGGTAACAAAATTTATGGTAGTCCCATGCAGGATATGTGTCCTATTAAATGCTGAAAGCTTTGACTTTTTGACACATCTTAAATATTGGTGAATTTAACAAATGTTTTGAGCTAAATATTCAATTTTTAAATTTTTTTTCAATATATACACTAAATTCAGAATTTATTTTATTTTAAACCATTATTAAAACCGTTTGTTTTATTTTTTTTTTCCTTGTCAATTGGTAATAGCCCAAAATTTTAATTAATATATTAGATTTATTGTGAATTTAGGTTAGTGAATGGGCAACTTTGTCTATTGTATTTTATATTTATGTATACTATATGTATGTGTGTACTAAATGTGTACTGTATCTCATCAATATGCCTCTGGACGTTTTTAAACAGATGCAGGACGTCATGGAGAGCAGCTTTTTGGCAGGAATATTATATTTTTATTAGGAAAGCGGACGTCACGATTTTTAATTTTATTTTTGTAACATTGTTTTGTTTTTGTTACGCTGGACCAGCTACTTGGTTTATTTTGGTCAGTGTATTTCCAAAGGAATGTGTATTGTTTTGTATTTGTTTGTAAATGGTGGAAAATAAAGTTAGTATTATTATTTATTAAATATATAAATCAATATATTTTTAGCATAATTACTTACACATGAAACTACCCCTTCATCTACATATGTTATAGTTAATTTGTGGAATGAGAAAGATTGTGAACAAGAAGATGCTTAAATTTTACTTACTTTGCAGCAATAGTAAAGAGTTTCAAATCAATCACGTGGACGATTTCTACATTTGTGTTTGTAGTCAACAACTTTATTAAATTTGTTGCTTATTCGTTGGTTTATACCCGGTGATATAATAAGCTTAACTGCTTATCACTCAGCTTAACCAAAAAAATAATCTTCAAGAGTCAAATATTGTTCTTCAGACTGTGTTTACAGTACTTTCTGTAATACCACAATTCTTTTTATACATTGCAATTATGTGATTTATGTAGTATAGCTTAATATAATATACGCATTTCTGATATCTAATTAGCCGTAATTAATATGAGATTGGTTACATGAAAAACTGGTGAATAACTTGCAGTTTGTAAAAACATATTTTGCAAACGATTTCGCCTATTCTTGTAGTAATAAAATAGTCTGTTTTAATTTTTATATGTTTGATGTATGCAAAGTAAGTCCCTTAATTTATGATTATTACAGTAATGTTATTCTTTTGTTGTTTGCTTCCAAAAAATACTATGTTGGAATTTTTTATATTTCGTTAAAAAAGAAATTTAAAATTTTCATTGTATTTTTTATATATATTTGTTGTTGTACAAAATACACAATAGGTATCATACATAACATGTAATAATTTTCTGTTTATGTACCCATGTTTGGTCATATTATTTTTATTTTCACATATGGATTATATATAATTATAAAACAGTTATTATGGAAGTACTCCATCCGAATCACCACACATGTTACTTAAGGTTAACAAGACTTTTTATTTATTATCTTTTTTAATCCTCTTAAACAGATAATAAATAAAAACATTTTAGGCTGCTTTACCCATTATATTTTGTAATCTATCGTTCAATTTAAGTCAAACTTTTATATTTCTAATGACAGGCGTTATTTGGGAGTTGTATACAAGTAATTTCCTTCTATAGTTATGTGATTGTTTGATTCCAAAGTTAATTTATAGATACATATTCATTAGGATTAGTCCATATATATCAATTAACTAAATTTGTTAAGCATATCTAAATGATTTTATGATACAAGAAACAATTAAGTTTTATATTTGTTTTTTTTTAAATGTTAAGAATCAAATATTGTAACTTGTTAGTTGATGAATATCAAATTTCTGTATACAAGATTTAACCTTTATGTAGAAATGAAATAATATTCTGAAATGTCCTAATTTTTTTGAACATGTATGCTGCTACAATGTTGGTTGTTCAAAATGCACAGTATGAGTCTTACTTGTATATATTCTTTTCTATTCATAAACCAAGTTTAATGTAGGTCCAATTGATTTTCATTTAGTATTTAGATTCCATATAAAGTTCATAAAAAATCCTATCCCAAACACTGGGTGCATGGTGATTGTTACGGGTTTTAAAGAGATAATTTCGTTTTAATTTAATCGTTACAAAATTTGGAATAAGACTATGTTTTTTAACACTGATATTTGTGGATTTAACTTTTGAGTTAAAGTACTAATTTTTAGATTTGTAATATGGACAGTCGTGTTTTGGGATTTAATTTTTGGTTAAAAATCTTATATATATTATTTTTAATTATTTGTTTCCAAAGTAGATTTCAGTTTATATAGTAGTTAGGCTTATACTGTATTACTTCTAAAAATGTCGGTTCCAGTTTATTAATATTTTACTAATTTTATATCTAGAAGCGTTTCACTTCAAATAGCATTGAAAATTTAGAAGATTTCAATGAGGTCATTTAACATAAATGTAAAATAAATTAGGTTTCATAGCAAATGTATACGTTTTCCTCCTTTTGGATACATAACCAATGATACTTCAATATGCTATTGGTATCATAAACTTTTTTTTACAATAAACTTATAGTATATGATTAAAAAATGTGTCATATCCTAATGCCAAAACAAGTTTTGTTTAAAATAAATCGATTTATGGATCCAAAAGTCTGGAAAACATATTATTAATCCAGCCAAAATAGACATCCAACTCACGTCCCTGCCCTCTAGTACTAAAATCCAGGTTACAAGTTTTTTAAAAACTGGGTCTGTGTTATTGTTGATTGGTAGGCCACCGGTATGCACTTCCACTAGACCCTACAAGCGAGTCGGTTGAAAATTCCCGCCTATTTGGACACGTAAAACTGACCGCCAGGCGAAGGGACAACACTGGATCTACAAGGTGTACGTAGGTGTAGACCGCAGGGATTGCTGGTCATAATTTACAAGCTGGCGCAGTTTTTTTAAGTTATCTGACCACGAGTGTAGGTACATACCTCAGACTATAGGACTTGTGACTTTTGACTGCCAAAGGTTATCAATCCTCGTTTTTATCATACTGACTAAAATATGTCAGTCTTTGCATAAAGAAACTGTTCAAAAAATTACCCACAGAGTTTGACGTTAAAGGCCAAATAAGGACAAATCCTTCTCCCGTAAAAAAACGCTTTAATATAATTTTGAAACAAGTTTGTTATAATTTTGTTTTTCTAAAATGTTTTTCTACAGTAAAAAAAGATACACCAACATGACTTGGCTGATAATAAGAAAAGTTCTACACATTCAAACGTTTTTCCTTACAATTTTATGTACAACATGTATCTTTTTAGTATTTGAATACATTTACATTTTGAATGGGCATTGGAAGGGATTAGTAAATAAAATTTTACATTTCAGTATGATTACTTCACGTGACTTATTTAAGGTTTAAGACAACAACATTATGAGATGATGAGAAATACTCATTAAAGCTTGTTGGTGGGAAAAAATATATTTTCAAACGTTTTTCGGCTCTTTTATAAGAATATATTAATGTATTTGATTGTTATAATCTCATGTATATACTCTCAGTTCCACTCCTACTAAATATTCAATTGTACAGTAAAATTTAGTTATTCATATAATTTTCATCTTTATATGCAAATATTTGTAACTTTAAGTATATTTTGTATTATTTTCTTAGCTATACCAATATTTAAATAAAATCACAACACACCGATAATACTAGTCTGTGTTTTATTGTTAATTCATATGTTTTAAAGGATAAAATTTTCATATCATACATAAACACCACAACAAAATATCCTCTGTTGAAATAAAGTATTTATAATACTAATTATACAATATATTTAACACCTTCATTGTGCCATGAGACGAGTACCTAATAAATATAAGAAAGCCAGGGTATACAAACAGCTAGAATTGCCCCCGGGGCCAAACATTAAAAACAATAAACCAACGGATTTTGACTGCCAAAACAAGACTTTGTTAACAAGGTTAAGTGCAATGAACTTAAAAATTAAATTATTTATCTTAAGGGATCTAAATAAAACTATGTTTATTTTTTTAGTAAGCACTACACATACTATTGGTTAAAGAAAATCAAAAAATATAATCTGTGAAATTCCCTTTGGATGGTTTAATGTTGAGATGACTTTATACAGCAACGGTGTTGTAATAAATTAGTCTGGATACATTGTATTCAAATATTTTCACTAATCTTATTCTTGTTCACATCTTTTGTGAATAGTTGTGGAAACTATTATTTATTTATAAGAAAATATATATGATTGTTATGTACATTGTTACATTCAGTTTGTGTCTGTAATTTAATTATGTAATTATACACAATGATTTTATATATAGATTTTTGAAAAAAAGTGTCTGTTTTATAACATGATTATTCTTTGTATAATTGTTGTAACCTAACTTAAAATTTAAACTGGAGAGAAAATGTTTAATACATAGTTATTTTTAAAAGTACATTTTGTATTGTATCAATTAAATTAATATATTAAACCAGACTTAAATATTTATTGGAATCCTTACTCCCTGGAGATAATAAATGTCATGGGGATACTTATTACTTGATTAAGATTTCCTGAGTGACTTCCTTTCGACATTCATAGTTTGTATATCTCTACACTGCTATCATTTTGAGCTATAGGTAAGGAATGGTAACTGGGAAACATGTGTTGGAGCCAATGAAGAAGTTCCTGACTTGATGTGGCGAAGATTAATTTCTTTGGACGTTTTGGTAATAGTATATATTTTTTATTACTATGATTTTGCTTTCAATGATATTTTTTATATGAGTGTATTATCTCATTGGCAAGATTTAAAAATATTGTTGAATCCCTTGATGGAAGGGGCAGATTCCTACACGACCGATACAGGTTCGGTGTGATGAAAAGAAGGGTTTTACCTTCCAAAATCATGTCTAAACATGCAGAATGAGGTAACTTTAATGGTTAAAATTATTCAAGAATGTATTAAACCCATGAATAAATAAACACAAATGTTGTTTTAAAAGAACTTGTTAAAAGAATAAGAAATTATATTGTATACATTATATTAATTTTTGATGTGATAGGGGTAGAGGTTGTAATCTAAACATTTTAGGGACTGAATATAACAAGATATTCAATTGATAAAGAAGCATTCTTTAATTTTAGGTAAATTTTTTTCAATTCAATATTAAATTTACATTAATTCAGAAATCTAAAGTCCCAAAAATATTAAAAGAAACCTCAGATGGACCTTGAAAAATCAATATAATATATTTTAAAACTATTTAATAGGCTTATAAAGTTCAAATCATATTTCATCTAAACTTGTAAGGTTCTTGTTTTAAAAACATTTTATTAAGTAAGTAAAACTGGGATAAAATGGATTGTTATCTTAAAAATCTGAAGTCTTTTCATAAAAAATATTATTAGACATTAATACTTGCATAAAGTATTCAAGCAAGACCAGATAATCAATGTGGTCTTCATGTTTTGATTTCAAGAATACATAATGTTTAGAATTGAATATATTGTTAGTTTTTAACAAGAAATTTGCAGGGAAAGAAAGTTGTGCGATTTGCTAAATCATTTGATTGATTAAAAATCTAATTTATAATCTTAATGAGTTGGAGTAGTTTTTCATGGAAAAGTTTAAAGTAGCTTTTGATAAAAAAGAAGGGTAATTTGACTAAATACCTATGTGATAAATGGACAATATTCCTACCAATTTGTTTTGCTTACAGCCGTTATCTTATCATTCTTATAAGTCACATAAAAGATCTTTCTTCAATAAACATCATTTTTTACACACAGAAAATCAGTTTTATAACTTAGTAATAATAAAACTTAATAACACCTCACATAGTTTATAGGAAATGGGGTTGAGGCAATCACCTGATTTAAAGACTTACTAAAAATATATGACTTTACACGGTTACTATTTGATTTAAGTAACTAAATATTTGTATTTAGTTTCCATTGTAGTGACGCTATTCTTTGATACCTGCTGTTCATTATTACAGAATTAAAGTAGTTTAGACTATGACTATGCTGATATTTCTTCTACACGATGATTTTCCAAGGAACTATTAAATGTGTGTATTAGAAAGCGATCATCAGAGCAGAAACCTTACAAATTCCTTTTTAAATTTCTCTGCCATCATTTGACTCATTTGTCTTTCACACTACTTAAAGCTTGCAGGAAATGCAGGGATTAATGTTTAACACCAGTCATTTTTTGAAACATGTTTTTACGATTATTTTTTCTCAATTACTCTAATGTTTTCTGTGTATTCTATATATTTATTTCCTATTACAATTCTTTTCAAACTGAGTTGCTTCTTCAATAATCTATTATTGAAATCAAAATAGATAACTTACATTTGTTGTTTTCCTCTTCTACAGATGTGGGAATCCCCTAGATTCATTATGACGTGGTCGTTGAAAGACACCAAATATTTAAGATTCCAAAAAATATAACGTATGACATTAGTAAAAATGTGGATAAAGATATAGTTTATCTGTTTTGAAGTTAATTGATCCTAGATAATTTTCATTTCTTACTATTAAACAATTATGGATATCAGATATTGCATGAGTGACACAATATTATACTTGTGTGTTGAAGTCCTTTCACCTGATCTTCCAGTCATATTGATCAAACCTTAACAAAATATCATGTATTGTATAGTTCAGTAAATGTTTGCAACCATCACATTGAGCTCTCCAAATACTAGCAATTGATATTATTGAATGTTTATTAATGTATGGATTGGTGCTTTAAAGCACCAATGTCACTGCCTGCAAGCTAGCATCCAGGAGTCCAGTAAACATAAATTTCAAATGTTGAAAAACCATCTTGATAACTTCTCCATTCAAAAAACTTTTGCCCGATATCCATACCCTATGAGTGACCACAGTTAGAGCTTATGTTTACTGTGTGTAATCCCCTGTTTTTCATGTTTTTATAAAAAAATTTTTGTGACAGATATTTTTCTGTTTATTAACCAAAATAACACTTTAGTTGAAGTCATCTATTTGTAGTTGTTTCTATAATACAGATCTTTTTAAATAAAACTTAAAATTCTTTTCTCTAAGGTACTTAATGTTTATTGATTTAGGGACAGATATATGACCCGACCACAGCTTTCATTTTGATAGATTCAATTTTCATCTTACCAATCTTGTTTCCACATTTTTCATTATTAAACATGGTTGTTTGTTAAATTCATTAAGGAGTGTGTAAAGGTTTTACTGTTTGAAATATGCAGTTTTTTATTGATGTTTTAAACTATTATTAACGATGTAGAGACTAAATAGTGAGCGCTTTTTTAAAATTTAAATGTTCCATCCATCCCAAATTTCATGTTTCAACTATATGTTTATTGTCTATATTATATTACCTAGCAGAAATTCTCTTAAAATCTTTGTCGATAGCCACAAGATGACATACAGGCCGCAATTAAAGTTGTTGGATTTGTCTACCCTCCATTTATGTAAGGTAAAACTTAGTTTAAGATTTATAATCTATCCCCCATAGAGTCACAACAATTTATTCATTTACCATATTTTAGATTGAGAGTATATAATCGGTATATTATCTGATGAGTTCATATACGTAAAAAGTAGCACAATTGTGACAGATAAGAAACATACCCCAGAGGTGCACGCTCCAAAACTGTCCATCAAATTCGAACAAAATTAATATGGAAGCAATTAAAATGCCTGTGTTTTGCCATAATCAAAATGTTCTTAAAGAAACTAAGTGTAATCTATCAATGATTTCAACCCACATAACTGATAAATAGTTATTGGAAAAACAAAAAGAATTGTTGATGTTGTCTCTCCAATATACTCATCTAATATTTTATAATATCAAATAAAAAATAAGGTACCAATTGGGGGAATGTATATAGAACATCGTATAATTCCATCTTGGTGCGAGTATATTCTGAGAATGTACCTCCTTTGTCATGTGACATTAGCTATCTTATTGTTTAATCTTGAGTTTCTATTTTAAAATTAATTTAATTTAATAAAGTTATTTGTTAAAAATAAATTTTTTTTTATAGAATAGGTTTTTATTCGAGTTATATTTTCAAAAGTCAAAACAATGGTAATATTTAAAAGTTAAACTGTTTATATTAATCTTCGTTATTAATATTCTATTAAATAAAAATTAATTTTAGTTTTTTAACTGGGAGCAAAATTAAATATTACTACTACTGATATATTTAATCCTGGGCTTTACAGATTGAAGACTAGTGACACTGCCACTGAGCTGCTTAGATATATATTGGTAACACTATCATAATCTGCAGTTACTTCAGTCTTCTCTAAAGATAACAATTTTCATTGGGAAATATTCTGCCTTTTTACCAATGATTAACATAACTAACTATAAAATCAGTTTGTCTTAAACCATTAAATAAAATTCTCTTATACAGTTTTTTTATACAAATTTCATAACCTTTTGACGCTATTATCAATCAATACCGAGGCATTTCTCGCTAAAGACAGTTAGTTTTAAAAGTAAACCTAAGCAATATTGATTGTAGGTTAGCTATAGACTTACTTTTGCAATAGTCCTTTATAATAGTAATTAAGTACAGACATTCGAAAACCCTATATCTGATCTCTTCTACACTAGTCCAAATGATGCCTATAAAAACTATTTTATAATATCAATTTACATAACAATATAAATGAGTACTTTGGGAATTATAATAACGACCATCACCCAGACATGAATCGTTTTATTTGACATTTTGCTTCTACTGATTACTAGATTAGAGTCTAGAACAATATTTCATCCATAGATAAAACAGGAAATTGTCTTATCGCAAAACCCCCTCCTCCTATCCTCAGACAGAGCTCAAAGTCGAGCGGTCTAGTAGATAACGTGATTGCAGAGTCTCACCGCCCGTTCAGCTGGGTGCGTCGGCTTTGTTGTACTTCTGTGTTTTTTACACCTACATTTCTCCAAACACAAAAATTCAACAAAAAAACAAACATTACCAAACAAGAAACTAAACTTGCTTAATTGAAAAAAAACACACAAAAAACTAATTGTTTTTTTATTCTTAATTACCACTCCGCCACCCCACCCAAAATGCGAGTGCCTCAACGAAAGGAAAAACATCCCTCGAGGATAGTACCTATCTGTAAAATATCAAACTCTAGAGGGGTGTATCAGAAAAACATATAAATTGAATTGTAATGGAAAGGGCAATTTATGACCCGTGCAAAAAAAACTGAAATAATCATGGGGATGCCCGCGCGGCCTTGCCGTAATCGGGATTCTCAAGAAAGTTAAGCAGATAAACAGCGAACAACCAAATACCGATCACAATTAACAGGAAATGCTTGTTGATTGATGGAAATGTTAGTTCTGTTACTCAACTACATCGTTTTATGACGTTCTAAGTTCATTGAAAAAAGTGTAAGCGTTGAAGAGTTGTTTTTTCATTCTATCATGTTTGTTTCTATAAATTTTATATTTTTGTGTTCTTCATAACTGGTGTGGTTTGATATAATCCCAAAGTATCCCAATATATTTTAAACACTACAAGGAACCATACTCAAACATCAAATTGCTAATCCACCTTTAAGCATATTAGAATGGTCATTGTAGGGGAAAGTTTTATATAGATGCATCATAGTAGGCCTTCCCTGTAGGCTAGCTACACGTAAACAGAGGCGTTTCAAAAAAATATTTCATTGTCTACTTCGTTTAATAGGGGATTATGGGTGACGGCAACATAATTAGAAAGATCTAGCCAAATTATTTTCATTGAAGGATAGTATTGGACCTAAAAATACCGATAGTAGGATCAACCTTACAATATTTTAAATGTACAATACTGCTTAACTGTGTAACAAAAAATTAAATAAATTTGAAAAGTGGAATAATTTTTCAAAGTGACAGTTTTGAAACCGCACATCGCCGGCTCTCGCACACCCACAGGCAAACCAAAACAGGGAAGCGCGTGCCCCATGGTGGCGAACGGGATGCCGGATCAAAACTAAACTAGGTAAAAAAAAAAGAACACCAGTGCGTCAGTTTAACTCAGGTTCATTTACTAAAGACAATAAACTGGGCCTATCCAGTCAATATAAATATGTATATATATACTCATACAGCAAAAATTAAAAATGTGCCCACAGAGTAGTATACCTCAAACAATTCTTGTCAGGTGCACTGCGGCATACCAAAAAATAGAAACGCCATAATTTGAAACAAGAAATGCCAATTCCACCGCCGGGTATCCTATCGGCTTAAGGGCGGGCTTCCTATATGCAAAATCCCAAGACAATATACTAAATAATATCTAAAACCTAACTGTAACAATTAAAATTAACACACACCAATATAAACAATATAAATGGCACAACATTAACAATGATCACAGCCGGCGCCGGGTCTTTTATAACCATGATGTTGACCAATGGTAGTGTTATGTCCATCATGGTGGCACGTCCTTCAGCAGAGCGCAAAGCGCGGAAGGTTATTTTTACTCGTGCGACCCCAACTGCATAGAATGGGAGCAGATTGACAGGGAGAAAGACCGCTCGAACAATTCATCCCTGCGAGGCCCTCATCCAGTGTAGGGGGCCGTAAACCCTAGGCCGCACCATGTTAGACAGGAGACAACGACAGCTCAGCAAAATTCCAAACTACACTTAATTAAACAAAACCATATTACAACTCTGGAGGCTACTTCTAAGCCTAGTAACAGCCAACGGCTCAGAGTCCTCTACGGCACCACCTCTACACGGAAAAAGGGCCAAACGCTCTTTCAAAAAGGTCAGTACGTCGCCTCTGCAGCCAATAAAACCACAACACCACACACTATAAAAAACATCACCGATGAGCCGGGTAGGAGATAGAAGATAGATAGATAGAGATAGGGAGATAGATGAGATGAGGAGAGAGATATCAGGTTATTGCAACCTGGCCTCAGACTCCCCCCCCCAAAAGGAGGAACTCCCCTCTGTTTAAATTTCTTTATTTAAAAAGTCAAAAAGATAAAATCGAACGAAATGCCCTCTCCCCCCCAATGATTTGAAGAATTATAAAACGGGGGGGGGAAAACCTCTTATATCTGTCTGCAGAAGGGAGAAACCATAAGAAAAAATTCCAGTTGGAGGCGCAATGAAAACCCTCCAAGAGTAGCGTGGAGTTGACAAAGAAGACACACAGGAACCTTGATCAAGGAAGCAGGAGCAGCAGGTGATCAGGCGCCTCTGGAACCTAAAAACCCTCACCGCACCAAGACTAAGAGGGGGGGGGGGGGGGGGGGGGGGGTGGGGGACGGGAAATCCACGGATGACTCCGGCAAGGCTATCAGATGGGACTTATTGTGCCGCCGTTCCTGAAAAATCCTGTCCCGGAACTGAGGATCTCCCAGATCGGGCAGTACACCGTTAAGATCAGGAAACTTCAAAGATGCGGTTGGGGACCACATATCCATCCTGTAGCAAAGATTTCAGCAGCTCTTTTAATCCACAGCCTGATACTGAACTGAGGTGAGCCTTGCAGTAAACTACTAGTTCGCCCCAACCTGGAAGGGATTGGCAAATACGAACGTCGTCGGTTGTACTGTACTCTTCCTCCGTTACTAACATCCCTAGCCCGTAATGAGCAATTCCGGCTGGCTGCCTCCCAATGTGGCCATTTCACATTGGGATTAGTACCAGGATGGTAGGCAGAAAGATCCGCTAATTTTCCCAAAGGTTCGCCAAAGGGTTGGTTTGGACGGAAAGCCAAATTAATAACTCAGAAGAGGACACATACTCCACGCCCTTGTGACTTTCATGCTGGGCCGTATTAAAGGCAAATTGGATCCAAGTAGTTGGTTGTTGATCCTTCCAGGTGGTCTGATTTTTCCCGCATGAAAGGCAATGAGAAGCAGATCGAAGAATTGCGTTTTTAAACCGTCTCGTAACCGTGAGAAGGCTGAGAGGATAGTGAAAGGGGAAGTTACGTCACTTGGCGGAATTCCTGTGAGCCCCAAAGCACATTCTTTGTTTAAAAGAGAATTGGAGACCCAAACTGTGAAACCATTATCGGAAACCCCCCCCCTAAGGTTGCGGGGGATTACAAAGTGTTGAACAGAAATGGTGTACGAAGTGCTTGCACCGCGTGAGCTTGCGCGGTACAGCACTCGAACACCGATATATCCGCAATGGGAGACAACCATAACAAACTTGGAGAAAGAAGGGCATCCACACAAACAACAGTACGAGGAACTTTAATTTCCGGTACTTGCTACGCGGGATGAGCCCAACATCAGTCAATGAAAAAAACTCTTCTCCAAAGGTTTTTTTTCCGCCACCTCCAAGATGACACAAAGACCCATCCGTTGGGTATTTTTGAGCGGGTGTTGATTATGCAGAGCACAGTTCACAAAGAACGGTTACTCGAGGCTGCAAGTATCCCGGTCCGATACCTTTCCCAGATGACACTGATCCCTATATCTTCGCGCTGAGGTCTTATGAATTCCTAGATGTCTCCGCCCCCACGGAGAAGAATGAAAATAACTACCATGGAAAGACCATCGGTACAAGATAGCGCTTTGGCATGCACTTAACTTAGGTTGTCTTTCTCCGCTGCTTGCGTCACCGGCAGCATAGAGCACACCTCGGTACAGAACAATAAGGAGGGTGGGCACCTCCAGTTTTTTAAGCTCATAAGCTGATGATAGCAGTCAAGCTCGGGATCCTTAATTGGTTGTAGGAACAATGTCCGACAACACATGCCAAGAAGGAAAGATCTAGGGAGCAGCGCCACCACCACTATGGCGGCTCTGAGATAAATTCTGGTGGTCGTTGGGTAAGTGATACATCGGCGTGACAGTGTGTCCTCGCTATGATATTTTTGTAGTGCCTCGCACGTTGCTGCACTGATGAACGTTAATGGGCAGAAATTTGGACTCACCGCAGCGACCAAATCTTTCCGCGAGGCTGGACGGGGGTGGGCACAGGAGCCAAGAAAGTGCCTAGTGGTTGTCACGGTTTCCAACAAAAAATTCTTTATGTTTCTAGGTAACCACGCCTGAACTTGGTACATCCCAAAACACGACAGGCCCAAACAATTCCAGCCTCACATAAACAGAACCAAGCTCTTCTTCTCACAAGAGAAGGGTTAACGTGCGTGGATTGAAGCATAACGCTATGTGGCTGCCGGATTACCATTCTACTTCCTTGCGATACTGAAAACAGCAGAGCAGAACGGCTAAGGAGAACAGCATGACAGTTATGCAAGACGGAACTTACGCAGCTGAAAATCAAGGCATAGCCAAGACTGAGGAGGCCTGCATCACTAGCCTATCTTTCAGCTGCTCAAAAGCCAGTCTGTTGCGCTTCACCACCCACTCAAACTTTGGCACCCTTTTTCTTTCCTAAGAGAGCTTCAGACGGGGGCCGCCGACTTCAGCAACAATTTGGGGATAGACAACGACGATAAAAATTCTCATCATCTCACCATACAAAACGGGCAATCCCCTTTTGGCATCCTTAGAGAGGGATGGATGGGGCAAACTCCTCCTGATTGCCTGGGTTCTCTCTGTGATCAATAGCAAACATGCACCTCGCGAGAAGGAGCACATAGATGCACCCCAGAAACGACTAGTTTTCCAGGCTGAGTAGCACAAACTCACCTTTTTCAGGATTGACGGTACAGGCCCACGACCTCTCGCAGCCATAGTTAGAACTTCACACACTCTACGACTGCAGTCAAAGTGGTCCTCATAATCTTCTCACTTGTACGAACAAGCAGGTCATCCAGATAGTTTGAACACGAACTTAAATTCTTCGACATCATGAAAGTGATAGAATCCGAGGGATTATGGTGAGTTGTGAATTGGGCCCCACATCAGCCAAGCCACATTAGGCACTCGGCGTGAACTGGTAGCAAATTCCAAGGCACAACACAAAAAGCGTGACGAGGGTCGAGAGGACTTCTCTGTTGTTTTAGTGGAATCTGATGGTATGCCTGGTTTAAGATCAAAAATGGAGAAAAAATACTTGGCGCTCTACCAAACTCAGTCGAAATGCAGAATGCAATATCGGGGAGAGTGCACGGAGTCAAATTATCTATCTGAGACATTGAGCTTTCTGATAGATCCAGTGGAGACCACAATCATGGACTTCCCATTACGGTTTATCGGCACTAGAAACGGCTGGACTGGAAAAAAATTTGAGCAAGACGGCTCCGATCAACACCCACTCTTAAGTAACATCCTCAAATCAATCATCATCTCAAATCTCCATCTTGGCGGAGCCCAAGATTTATATTACTGGATGGGAACGGTATCCAGTGACGGGGTGTCTGTAAGACCGAATCTCGACTTAGTCTCAAGAGATTGGTCGTACCCAGTTTGTCAGTCAAGGACTTCAGGGAAAACTGGACCAACAAATCTGCCTTATGGTCCTCAGCCTCTTTCGGCTATAAGATGTACCTTGTTGGTTCAGGGAGGAGTCAAGCTCTTATCTTCCCAGTCTCTCAACGGCAGCGAGTCCCCAACGAGACTCGACAATCATCAGACACAAAGGGAACGGAGCACCTCGCCTATGGCGAAAAGCAAACGAAAAACATGACTGTTCAGCGCCAAATCCAAAAATCATGGCCAGTGTTTTTCCGATTAAAATCTGCTCCCCAAGATGAAAGGAAAAGTCAGGTCCTTAGCCACCAACACAAGCTCCACAACTCCCAAGAGAAATAAATTAAAATTGTTGACTTGTGAATCTGGGGCACTATCAGATAAATCAGGTACAAGGTGTGCGTGAAATGAAGCAGTCCAGCAGATAAAGTGAACCTTAGGCTCAACCTGCCGTATTACGCCCAGATGGATTTTAAGATCTTCCAAAAAACGACAAAGACAATCAGGCTGCGTGCTGAGCCCAGAATCAAACCAGGGCTCCTTTCTGCCACCAACAATCCACACAAGCACATCCAGTTGTGGGCAGGTTATTGACGCGGGCAGCCCTTTACTCCCTGCGCAGCACAGCAGATCTCAACCTGCCCTCTCATCGGCCAACGATGATTTAAACTGGTCCCCAAGAGTCTATTTATCTTTTCTGTTTTCTATTCTGTTTCTGTATTAAAACCAGACTACCGCTTTTACCAATCAAAAATTAAGGTACATTATTTGCGCCGCAACCGAATTACCTTTACGGCACGAGTCCGGCTGTGGGCTTACTCGTCCGCGAAGCTATACTAGATTTTTTTATTTATTAACGTATGGACGAAAACACGGTCTAATGATGTTCCCAGCTTGCTTGAAGCCATTAACAGGTTAGGGAGGGCTGCCTACGGGGACAAGGAGCAGCTGCTGGCTCAGAACTGCATACGGAAGCAATGGACCGGCCCCGGAGGAAAAGTGAGGAAGATGCCGTCGACATGGTCCTCCCCTTGTGATCATCCCCGCATCCTAGATCCCCCTCTTCTAGAGATGATGGAGAGGCGGTTCCAAATCCGCAAAAGATGCGGGGAACGGCTTCCAAAAAATCAAAACGGGAAGCGTTCTTCCAGGTTTTACATGCCCTCCTAAAATAAGAGGCTCAACCAACTCCGTTTCGCATCAAGACTCAAGCGCAACAACACCACCCCGGGCCTAACATCGCGTATCTCCCCCCGACAAAATGGCTCGCACACGTCTCGTCTGGTGCCTGAGGACGGTAACGTTAACGCGTTCCAGTACCCCACCTACCCGCAAGCGCTACCCTAAACCCGAGTCAGAGTACAAATGAACTAGCCCAAGACTCTCGGCGTGGAACCTGGTTCAAACAGGTGGCACCCTCTCTTAAGGCAGTCCTAGCAAGGCGATCAAAGCAAGGGGGCCTTAACGGAAACACTTGACCGCCTAAAATCTGCATAATGCCATAGGCATCTGTCAGTACCCAGGAAAATTTCTCCTACCAGCGTTAAAAACTTCCAGCAGGAAAAAATGGATAAGTAAAAATTAGTATGTCACAAGTCCGTCTCAACTCTGGGAGAAGTGGTTGTTAAAAACCCACAAAAAACCCCCCCCTCCCCCCCCCCCCCCCCTCCCCAAAAACAAAAAAAAAAGGATGAGGGCAGTTTGCCCAAAGGCTAAATAGAAAAGGGAAGGTCCAACAACTATAGACTGAAGCCTCACCGCAGCCGCTTTTTCATAGTGAGGGCCACTACCCATAAGCGTACAGACATAGTATACTCCTGGACGAGGCCCCCTACCCGAAAGAATACAGGAGTTGCGATGGTATGGTTAAGCAAAAGTAATGCGGTTAGTGAGGAACCTCCGTTGGAAGTGACAGCGGTTAAATAGTACCAACCCTTCTCCTTCACCGAGCGGCATCCTCACACGTCGAAACCATCTCGTAGGGCTTGTTTAATTTTATTAGCTGGCCGAAAAAAAGCCCAAGACTTTTAATATCATGAGTCTAAACTAGGAGCCGACATAAAGTTAAAAACTATCTCTGATCACCCAAAATGTAAAAGTTCTGAGAATGGACCCAATCTAGCCTTTGATGACGCAAACCGGACATGGATGAAGTGACTCTAAAATTAATATCGTCTTCTACATTTCCCTCCATTCGGGTTTTACAAAAACTCAAATTCTTGTGTTAATTTGGAACTCTGCATTACCAGCTGCGGTCCAACGCTACTGACATACAAGCCCTGTAATTGAGCTCTTTAATGGCCCTCAACCATCTCCCCTCGGGCTTCTCGTCCTCCTCGCCAGGAACCTGCAAAAACCAAAACTCGGGGCTCTGCGTAGATCTATGTTCACAGTTGCATCAGGAAAAAAGCCATCTTTATTTTTTTTTATAAACCAAACAATTAAGGACAAAGTAACACTAAAACATCAAAAAAACAACAACAAGGCGTTACGCAAAAATTACTTAGGTAAACCTCAAGTGGACTCAACTCACAAAACTTGCCTTACACTGGACGAGGTCCCCAGATGAAGCGAACTCTAATACCTCTGCCACCTGAATACGAATGGATACCCTTGCAAATATAACTAATCACCACAAACCCTACAAACACAGGAAGCAATAAAATATAACAAAAGCGAACACATTGATCAGGAAAAGAAGTAGAGTACCAGTTAGATCTAGAGAGAAATTTAGCGGTTAAGCAATTTAGAGTCCCTTTTGCGCTCCCTGCAAAGGGTCTAAGTCCTCTGCACGAAGCGAAGACGACTAAACCAATCTCCACCCCGGTATCCTGTGCTAGGTGCCCCCGACTGCTCCTAATGAAAATAGTTGTGTGTCACTCATAACCTCCCCCAACCTTAACACTAACCTATCAACCAAACAAACAAAACCAGAGAATGAGAGTACAGACTCGAGGAGAGCAGACTAACCACGCTCTGCTTACCGATTAGCAAAGTCCGCACATCGCCGCTCGCAGCACACCCACACGGCAAACCAACAGGGGGAAGCGCCGTGCCCGATGGTGCGCGAACGGGACCAGGATGCCCGGAATCAAAACCTTAAAACTACGGTAAAAAAAAAAGAACATCCCGTGGTCAGTAATACTCAGGTTCATTTACCTAAGACAATAACATGGGTATCCAGTCAATATAAATATGGTCTATATATATACGTATACAAGAAAAAATAAAAAGTGCCACACAGTAGTTATACCTCAAAACAATCTTGTCAGGTGCCACCTGCATACCACAAAATTAGAACACGCCCATAATTTAGGAAACAAGGAAATGCCAATTCCACCCTCGGTACTCCCTTCGGCTAAGGGCGGAGCTCCTAATGAAATCCAAGAAATAACACTAAAAATAATATCTAAAACGTCAATTAAAAAATTAAATAACAATAAAATGCGATAACTTTATCCGAAGAGGCAAACAATAACAATATCACTGGGTACTCACAGATGTTCTGACTGTAGGTTATGTTCCGTCATGGTGGCCGAATCCTTCAGCAGAGTGACGCAAAAAGGCGGAAGGTTTCTCTGCGACCCACGGCAATGATGGAAGACGATGACAGGAGTGAACAACAATTACATCCCTTGGAACCTCATCAGGTGAGGCTGGGCCGTAAAACCTAGGCCGCACAATGGTAGAAGGGGAAGAACAGCTCAGCAAAATTTCGCAAAACACTTAATTAAAACAAAAATATTTAAATATGGAGAATACTTCTACAACCAGTACACCACGAGCTCTAATTCAGAGTCCTCTACCTACGGCCACCACTCCTCCGGAAAGAGGCCAAACGCCATTCAATAAAGGTCCAGTCGCCTCTGCCGGCCAATAAACCACCCCAACACACACTATATAAAACACACATGAGCGGGGAGACTATAGGTATTGAAACCGGCGCAGTTTTATAAATAACATATTTTTTAATCAGGTCTCACTTGGAATTGCAGGTACTGGAAAGCTTCACAAAATGTAAACAAGCAATTCTGTAATGTCCCAGATATAATACCGCTGAACATTAAACATGACACAAAATTGTCATTAGTAAGCCGAACCATCAAATACGCAAAGAATGACACAAGCTTCAGGGACGTGACACCGATGATTAATTTATGACATAAAGGAGATGACGCATTTATTCATACAATGTATAATTTTCTACTATCTAGTTTATTTTTTATTTTATAGCCTTCTGTAAAGGTTCTTATTTTTATTTTCAAGATGAGTTTTTTCTGTGGGCCATAGTTTTAATGTTCCTAAAATTAGGCTTCACATTCACGACCAACTGTTTAGACAAATATACAAATATTTCTGCATTTAGAAAAGTGCATCAGGGGGATATCGATAATACCATACAAACAGCCTTATTGCACCACCTTAATGGGACCTAAGTGATGTATGTCTGCGTAACCAATTTCCCGTATACATGGGTATACTCGCAGTACAAAGATATATACGCTGTAAATATTTTTTTGACCATGTCCTAATGCAGTTGTATTTTCTATTAAGCCTAAAATTTGTATGCTTAAAGTGGTTTTTTATACGGCTATACAGTAATCCAAATTATACAAGAAAAATCGAATATTTAGACTATTTTATATAACACGTCACGACGTGCAAAAAGGACCTGGTAAAAATGCGGCAACACTTATAGGAGTCTAGGTTATCGATGGGGTCTTGATACAAACTACCTCGATTTGGAGTTTATATAAAAAATAAAAAAGTAACAATATGAAAGGTCCCAACATATATTATTTGATTTAATGCAATCAATAGTTTTATCAGATTGCCTCCATCATTTTGTACCCATTAGATGATATAAGAGACTTATTTAAATACTTAAATGTAAAACTATTGAACATAGCTAGGATATTGAAGTCTTAATCGCATTTTTACTGTAAAGATATATTTATATATGTATTGTTTTATTCGGTTCATACAAACTATACTGGTTCCAACAACCGTTCTAAATAATAGTTTGTTTTTATTAAATGTTACACTTTCAGATAATCGGTTTAGTATATCTGAGGTTTGTGTTGACTTAAAGAGAATAGTGGTAATATACATACCTCATATTTTTCAATGGTACAAACGTTATAAGCTAATCTTACACATCCAATCGAATAACTTTCAAAGTGCTTTTAATACTAATCAAACCCTTAACAGTGTCTGAAAAAACCTATTAGACATCGTTAGGTATACATTCAATTTGGAAATTATACAAACACGCGCCTGCAGCCTGAAGGAACGCAACTACCTGCACGCGGCCCTCAATGTCCTAAGTGCTCTGGTTTTTAGACTGTAAGGACACGTGTACTCTAAACACAAGACCCTGGGCTACATTGAGTACTGCTGTCGCTACCGCAGGCCAAATTCCCTGTAAGATTTTCAGAGTGTAAGAGTTAAATCTATGTGATCTCTATATTTAGAAAATAAAGGCTTCATACAACATTTACAACCGTCCTATAAGACTATTTATTTCGTTGTTCAGAAATATCTTTGCCGAACAGAACAAACAGACAGCATAAATAAAAATTTCTGCCAGAAAACAACTGAATGATGGCATAAAAATATTCATTAAAATTCCAAGTTTAGGAGCTCAATCAGCTCTCGCACGAACTCTATAATATGAGTGAACAGTGTAAGCATTACAATGGGCGCTCACGTAATCAACTACCTTGTAGGATGTTATGGCATTTTTATCGACATTCGATATTTCGTGTAACCTTTAAAAGAGGCTTCATTAAAAAATCCCCAAACGTTAATCACGATAGAAGTGTGGGGATGGTCAAGAAGTGACATTTTCCATTCCACCAATTTCGATTGTTTATCAATAATTAAATATTTATCCAAATTAACTTTGAGTTTACCATGTGTGTTTACTATACTTAATGAGCTGTAGGGGAGCGAGGTGTTGTATCTATAAGACAGAATGAAACAGTAGGTCTTTGTAAGCTAAGAAAAACATAGCTTGTCATTTTATTTTGATATCTACTAATTTTTAATGCAAATGCATTGAAGAATTCTGCAACTCAATACAATACGTTTAATTTTCTCTTACTGTGTCCAAGAACTGACAACAACATGACGTACGCGATTATTCAGGGATAATAAAGAAGAGTACTGTATTAACTTTCTTTTGAAGAATAAAGTAAAAAACATAGAAATAGTTCCACAACGGTCATTCACCAACAACATAAACACCATATAAATAAAAATCGTGGATACGTAGTTCCGTTTACTAAATGTAAGTGAACTGCCAATGTCCTCAATTCTGATATGAGCGTCCAGCACATGGGCCAAGGTCGTCAGACAAGCGTCGCGCAATTTCGTATAGAAAAACGTCCAGAAAGCTGGAGCAGTTTATACTTACGTACTATATAATATATAATATTAAGAGATATATAATATATATATAATATTTATATATATATATATGCTCACTACGGAGTTTTACAACCATCAGTGAGGCATTACTTCCTCTCCACATTTATGTTTTACGGTTAAATTTTAATGGTGAGATTACAATTATATTTAACAAAAGTGCACTTTGGGTTTAACGTTTATATTTTATTTAGTTTTGATAAGATCAATTTAACAGCGCGTAGGAATCTCCCAATGAAGCCCGCCCATTTGAGAAAGTAAACCCCTGCCTCCTAATTTCCAGTTTGCGCACACATGGCTCGGGGGAAAATAAATGTAGATATTCTAGGGGTAATATATAATGTTTTTCAATTAGTGTCAATGCAGTTTTAAGTAAGATGTGAAATTTTTCAACCAAAGACAATATGAATTTAAATACAAGGTTTGTTAGCGTTTGTTAGTTTTCTACCTACACCAGGTAGCTAGGAGACAATTGGGATCCTACGTTCAAACTAGTAAAATATAATAACACAAGAGTACCTAATAGTCCGATATTATTGAGACACTACGATCATAATGTCTGTATACTTCTATTACCTTTGATATAGTAAAAAGCCCTCAAATGTATAGGGCGAAAGTATCTATCAGCACGTCAGCCTATAGCAGATGTTAGAAGGCCGTGGGAGACTGGGGGTGGGGGGGGGGGGGGGGGGGCTAATCCAACATCATAATATTTGTTCCATATATTCTTAGCTGCGAGACTCGACAACTCAAATTAATCTTGATGTCACAGAACTGACACGTTAAAACACATGACTCTATATATGTAAGAGAATACTCCAGTTGAGACCACTAGATACGTATGAAACGTCAGCAGGCATTGTTAGGCTCGTGGCTATCACATCTAATGATAATCCTCACAGTAATCATTGTTTTTCATTCACAATCACTCTGAATAATTGAGGACGTTAATCAATATTCCCAATACCAGTAGGCGATTATATAGTAGACAGATTAAATTCAATATTTTTTGCTTTATTTACTACACTCTCGCTTGTTATATAAATGGTTCAAACTATTAGTGATAAAAGTTCAATAGATCTGTAGCATATAACTTCTACGTAGAAATTCCATAGTTTCTTTGTTATAATGCACCTGCGCCCACTAATCCCCGAACTTCAAGTGATACACTTTTGGTCAAAAAGTGTACGAACCCGAATTAACCCTTTATAATACCCTTGATAAAACCTGAACTCCGCCCTCTACAGTTTTCGCTTGTCCGAAAACGGAATGAGATATCTAGGCGGAACATCATATAAATTACTCAATCAGTTCTCATATTTTGTTCTAAGTAAGACTTTGAGAATTTTCTATAAAGAACAACAAGAAATTAAGACAGCATGTTCATCTTGAAGAACCACCAACACTCCGTATTTAAAAGTTTTATATAGTTTTACTATATCAACAAAAGTTACTTTACGATTAGACTACTGTTGTAAAACCTTTGAATTTAAACTCTCAAAATCAAAACGTTCCAAAACTTAGTCAGTTCCATTTTTGTTTCATGCAATACAAACTCCCCCCCCCCCCCCCCATATTTTCAAAAATGTTTAACCTTACCTTCTATGAAGAAGTTTATCTCTGGTTCAAACTTCTGCACATCAGAAGGTGATCCTCGTTTTTCAAAGTCATTGGACACACCAGTGGATAGCATACGTATTTGTAAAACTACCGATTATCAAGTGCATGCCCACAATTGGAAAACAGTCTACCCGAGGTTGTTAAGTTCCATGGAGCACCTGCTTTGTCTGTACCGTTCCAGTTTGCTAGATACGTGTTAATTAAGGGATCCAGGAATAAAACTTATGTACCCAAATACAAAACAATATTATAATCCGACAGTTCCACTTACTGCTGAATAATGGTTACATTGGACATTAACGTATATAACAGTGTCGCGATGATTACACAGGAAATTCTTACGTACTATCCGTGTATTACTGACAACAATAGGTTATCCAGGAGGAGAGGACATAGCAGTAATTTGCGAAAATCCCATCGGACTCTCACCGTTAATTTTATATTTATGAAAGTGTCTTCAACCACTAAGAATTTGTTACTAGATTTATCTATATAATTTTTTGCAAAGGTAAGTTCAGAAAAATTGCCCATGGAGTGCTGACTGTGCTTAATGTATTTAGTTTCAGTAGGAAAAATTTCTGTTAAGGATCGAAAATTTCATTGTGATTTAAAAATAAACAAATAAAATTATAAAAAAGAGATTTACATATTACAATTTTAACAGACATTTTAAGTAAGTTAGTATAATAAATAACGAATACTCTTAAACCCTTATGGATACAAGTGTGGTCCATATAAGCCTCCCGTCGTTCTTTAACAATAATTAAAGACTAGTTGGGCCATATCATTATTATACATTCTATCATTAAATCACACCGTGTCATCGAATATTTCAACATTACACAAATAGTCAACTCTTAAATGGGAATATTAAAACACAACCACCTCGTAGTTTTTTAAATTTTGTGTATTTCACATACATGATTTGTACAAACAGACCAGCAAATAATAAATGCATATTATCACTTGTATATGAGAAATATCATCACTATTAGATTTCCTTTTTATATGTTTTAATTATATTTTTTATTAATACTAACAGATTAAGGAAGAGTTTCTTATTTGATAATATTTTAAATAATTGAAAAAAACTAAGAAACATTTTTTAACCAAATTTTAAATAAAAGCAGTTATTTAAACGTACAGATTTATATATAAGAATAATTCACTATAACGTTTTAGGGGAGAACGCGTAGTCCAACGTTAAAGTACGGTAAAAAACTAAAATACCGCAACAAAATAGATTTTTTACGATTAAAGTAGTGTAGTCAAATGTAGTTGATTTTCCCACGGTTTACTAGAAGGGTCCTTTAACATGACTAACAAAGTTGAATATTTAATTAAATCGGATACTAAAGAAACTATAAGTTGTCAAAAAAAAAATTTTTTAAGCCAAGTCCAAGAATGTGATCGTGCGACGTTGTGGTGCACTCGCGGCAAGCCATTCACGACGCGCTACAAAATAACTCCAGTATGTTAAGGTCACGGTTGCGTAATCACAACCGTAACAATACCACCCCTTAAAGATCTTGGCCACCTCCTTAAGTACCTTTCGTTCATTTCCACTATCATGCAACATCGCTGATAATGTTGAATCCCCCCTTTCCCCACCCCCCCCCCCCCCCACCCCCCCCCCCCCCCACCCCCCCCCCCCCCCACCCCCCCCCCCCCCCACCCCCCCCCCCCCCCACCCCCCCCCCCCCCCAAAAATATAAAATTAAAATAATAAAGAACGGGCAAAGTTCACATAATCAAACTATTTGCCAGATTTACAGAACTCTCTGTAAAAACAGTTTTTGTATTCTAACACAACTTCGCTCTCTCATTTTTTTTTTGGCATAACTCGCTCCTTTTTTGTTTTTGGCACAACCCTTCCAAACTTATAAAATAATATGAATCCATATTGAAAATATGAAAGGATTAGTCTAAAGTTAGGCCAGTTTCTAATTTTTACTAGAAAATCTGTGGTTATCTATAGGCAGGTTATAGAGTCCCTCTCAACATGAATTGATTGGAGGGTAGAGCCCTCAAATTTTTAATACATTCTCAGGAACTGAATGTGAAAGTGAGAGCGTATCCTAAATTGAAATCATCAAAAATTTAGACTGCCAAACCAACTGTATAATTTTCTGTGACCAATGGTGAAAGTTGTCCTACATTCCGTATGAGACTGGTATTTCAAAATCTGGTATGAATTAAAGTAAAATACCGAGGGTTTTTATTGTCTTATACGAAGTGGTTCTTCCAATGCCTGTCTTATTTTTGTTTAAACAGAGAAACTAAACTCGCATTGTCAGCCATATTGAAATTAATTATTTTATGTGCAATTAATGAATTCATCTACCGACATTGGAATAGAAGTAATAAGGAATAAAAATATGCTCATAAGTAATAAATAAGTTATTTGGTCTTAAACAAAATCTGTCTTAAATATCTCTTCTACAAATCAATTTGCATCAATAAATATATACTTAACAAGCCTAAAAATAAATTAACTGTTTGCTCTATTAAAATAAAAAGCTTTGATACACCACGAAAACAATTTATTTTAAACATAAAAGAAATATTGTATAAGTTAATTTTCTAAATGGTGGGTGTGAAGGGGCATTGTACCCTGGGGATCCAAAGTACGAGAAAGCTTTCTTTGTTACCATCCCAGCCTTTTAATCGGCTGTAGTTGCCGTAGTAATTGTCATCGTGTTCGGGCGTGGTCCATTTTAATAGATTCTCTAATGTTAGTAATTTACTCTCCAAAAATATGTAATAACATTAATAACAAAGTTATGTCAACCCTAATAACTTCTTAGATATTGAAATATAATACGTCGATAAAAAAAATATTTTTTAAGTGAGATTATTTATCAGATTCAGTCACAGTTGGTAGTATAACTATATGAGTGTATTCTATTTTAGTTTTTGTCGTTTGAAAATTCGTGCCCCTTTCCAAAAATTTCATTCGCGCTACCCTCGGAGCCACTAAACTCCGATGCAAATATGTCCGTTTTCCACAACATATGAGTATTGTGCTATACAATGCAATTAATCCCAAACGCCAAATTTTCCATAAATTATGTTGAACAATTTATTTTAAGTTATGCACTGTTTAGAAAACCTTTTAACAGTTATTGCACCATATGTCTGTTCCGTTCAGTTCTCACCAACACCCGCACTAACCTATTTTTCCATTTCCTAGTCTTTGTTTTTTTTTTTTTTTTTTTTTTTTATTATCCAGATTGGCTCCTGGTTTATGAAATGTAATCAATTAAAATGTGATGTTTTTGTTACTCTTAATAAGAACTTTTAGGAACTTGGTTACCTACACCTTAAAAACACCCCGACAACGTAACAGTAACACTTTTTTCGACATTTAGATAAAATTAATTTTTTAGTACGACCTCTAACCTACGCACAGGCTTGCTTGCCCCACAAAGGTTATTTTAAAAAAAGGCTAAATTTTTTCGCATTGTAGACTATACTTTTAATATGGTAATATAATAGCTTTTTAATAACTCAAACTTAAATAATTATAAATCATCATTTATCCAACTCACTGTTATTAAAAAAAAAAAAATTAAACTGTTTTTAACTTTATCACCCGCTTTAATTAAGTATAGTAACACAGAAATAATTTTACAGATTTTAATCAACTGTAACAATAAAATTCTACATATCTTGGTGTATATGTTTTTGGAAATGAAATAAAAAAAACAACTATCATTTGCAATTCTGTATTAATAGCAAATGGGACTGGGATTATCCTTTTTGAATATTAGACTAATTTAGATATATTTTTCGAAATGACTCTCTCCAGTAGATACAACTGCATCCAGTAAAGGATTAATGGTTTTTCAGCTCGGTATGTCCAAAAAGAGAAAATAGATTAAAAAAAGGCAATTCATTATGAGGATGATATCAATAATGATGATTAAATAATAGTGAAATCCCTGATTTTTTTTATAATAGCTTTGGGTATTATAAACATCCAAATCGTTTATACGTTTACAGAATCAGGACCAGGTGTGCCTTAGAACCACTAATTTTAGAGGTAAAATGAAATATCGCATTTAAAAATTAAAAAAAAAACTAAATTCAAGTTTGAAAACCATATCCTTTCATTTTTGTTGTTTATATAAACTTAATCATTCGATTACCACTAAATTTCCTGTAAAAGCTGTGTAAGTAGTAAAACGCGCTACTTGTTGCTTATAAGGGACACATGCTCTTGGTGTTTATAAGGGACAAAGTGTAAAAACATGCAATCCACTTACATTACACTTCTGGCTAACACCAAAAGCGGCTCTGCCCGAATAAGATGCATCAGTCCAGAACATTTCGCATATGGCAAGTCATTTAAACATTAAAAAACAGGTATTTATTGTAAACACAGCCTAAAAAAAATCATCAACAAAGTGTTCCATCAGAAGATTTCGGGCTTCTATAATATGGTAAATACGTACTTAAATAACTATAAAATATTCATAACTCCTACATATATTTTATGATGGCCCTAAGTAACCGGAACTCAAACAGGCATTAGGTGAAATTATATAACGTTTATATAGTGTTACTCAAACTTAATTATTTGTTCTTACGTCAACAAATAACTACAAAGTTACAAAAAAATATTATTATTTAATATTGAGTCCCGTAAATAGTGTCTTATTAAAGTACAGCCATGCTATGTAAAGAGAAATGCAAATCATAATTAATTATTCGATGGATTGTTAAAACATGTTAATATTGGTTATTTTGTGATGAAAAATTCATTTACAATCATTTGTCCTCAATATTGGCCCTAAAACTGTTATGAATAAAACAACATTTTATTTTACTTTCTTTAGTTCCATAAAATTACACCCCCAGTCAAACGTGTACCAACAAAACATAGTATTTAGAAAGAGATGTCAAGCTGAATTTATTTTTATAGCTAATAGGCTAATATTTTAAATAATTTAAACTGAAAGTAATATAAAATATAATTTAAAAAAATTTATCATAGTGTAAGAAAATAACGATGTCTTAAATTTTGCACCTGCAGCTCACATATTTTGTGCCTGATACACATAATTGAACGGCAGGCGTTAAATCGTATTATGTAATAATTAGCTAAAAATTACAAATCAATGTTAATCCCCAGCTACTACAACAAGCTTCACTCGTCAAACGCTAATCATCCCACGACGATAAACCCACAGTGGAACTGTAAATCAGCCTCAATTAATTCACTTCCGTTTGTTAACGATGAATCCTCATATCCGAAAATCAGTTCATTAGCAGAGCTGCTACTCATCTGTAATGCCCTGTATGAAATGTTATAGTAAACTGATTTATAATATTATTATGAACGTTATTGTTGGGAAAGTAATTTGAATGTTTAATAATTTCTTAATATTGCATAGTATTAAAAACAACCTTCCTATATGGAGTTGATCTTGGGGTGACCTTTTATGCTGAATTCTTGCTGATAGCACATGATAAGATTTAAAAGACCAAAATTGTTTTTGTGCTAAAGAGATTTTTACTAATAAAAAGCAAGACGATTAGTTGGATTTCTAGTTTTCCTTGAACTTCTTTAACTTGAAATGATCCTATCTAATTATAATCAGTTATGCATCTACATTCTTAACTCATAACTTTAATACGGTAAATGTAATACAAATTTATGAAGAACCGTTTGTTTGTTTTGATACCGTTACATTTATACATGAAAATACTGTATTAACTTCTGTTTTAGTGAATAAAAAGCTATGAAATTATCATAAATATACACAATACCAAACTCGATAAACTATTTTACGGAAGAAGTTTTCTTTACAATCGCTATTGAAAGGTATGCTGAACGAGCACACCGAAGCTATCTCGAAGCTGTTGACAGATCAGTAGCCTGTAGGAGGGCGGTGAGGCGTTATGATGATATCAGCTATCAGCTTACCAATCATCAGTTCACTGCCTGTGAATATATCACTGCCTTACTTTGTAAATTATTGTTAGATGAACGCGTAGTGGCCTAAACTTCCTAAACCCCAAACAATGTTAATCGATCTGTAGCCTGTAAAATAGTAGTAAGTTTGTTATTGCGATATCAATTGTCAAAAAGCATCAATCATCAATTCACCGCCTTACTTGCAACTTATAGTTAGCTGAACGCACAGTGGCTTAAACTTCCTAAACTCCAAACAATGTTCTTGGGATCTATCGCCTGTAAAATAGTGGGCGAGTTTTTATAGCGATATCAGTTGTCAATAAGTATCAATCATCAGTTCACTGCCTGTGAATATCACTGCCTTTACTTTGAACTTATTATTACTGAACTCACAGTGGTCCAAACTTCTTAAACACCAAACAATGTTCATGGATCTATCGCCTGTAAAATAGTGGTGAGTTTTTATGGCGATATCAGTTGTCAATAAGCATCAATCATCAGTTCACTGCCTGTGAATATCACTGCCTTAATTTGAACTTATTATTACTGAACTCACAGCGGTCCAAACTTCTTAAACTCCAATCAATGTTTCATGGATCTATCGCCTGTAAAATAGTGGTGAGTTTTTATTGCGATATCAGTTGTCAATAGGCATCTATCATCAGTTCACTGCCTGTGAATATCACTGCCTTACTTTGAACTTATTATTACTGAACTCACAGTGGTCCAAACTTCCTAAACTCCAAACAATGTTCATGGATCTATCGCCTGTAAAATAGTGGTGAGTTTTTATTGCGATATCAGTTGTCAATAAGCATCAACCATCTGTTCACTGCCTGTGAAATACCACTGACTTACTTGGAACTTTTGGTAGAGTATGGTACGGTGGTTTGAACTTCTTGCCCTCTGGTAATTGATAAGAAACAACCTTCGTTAATGTTCATATACTTATTTCAAAGGAAAAGGTACTTACCGATCTATTATTCCCTAAGAGTCTATATCCATTGATAGAGTATAGTCCAAATTATATTTTTAAGTCAGTTTTCATGGTAAGTAAAACTTTTAATTCTGATTAGTTTCATTACCCACAAAAAACTAACTACATAACTTTATTTTGCATCGTATTGACATATTTAATAAACTAGTTTACTTAACATTTTGCACAATACATACTTATAAGTACCTAACATTTAGAAACATACTTTAATCATTTCTAACTTTCAAAAATTTACTGCGTGAGAAAATACAGATTAGGATTTATTAACTTCCAGCATTAATTTTTATTTTATAAATTTTTTACCTTTCTACGTATAACTTCAGTGAAGACATTGATTGTATTGAAGACATAGGCCTACTATTTTATATTGAGTCAAGTGAACTTTCCATAAAAAATAAATATTATATTTGGTATTTTACTTTTGTACACTTTGAACTTCATTAAAAAATATACTAGACGTTTTCCCCTATTTGTGTTCTTATAACCACTGTATGAAATTCTGGAACGTAATTTTGTCTTACTTCTATATACTCTTTTGTGAACAAAAGTGTCTGATGATATTTACATAACCATTATTTACTAAGCTTTCAAACGTAATTTCATTTTATGCTGTTGGAGTAGTATTGTGAGATCAGACATCCATGAAGCGAAACCAAATTTGCCTTAAAAATGAATGATATGTCTTGCTTGGGGACCCATCATGAGAGGATGTTATTCAATTCTAGTATTGAGTTATGCTCCAATACACCTACCGTTTAGTCCCATCGTCTAAAATACAAATCGTCATAACTACAGATTCACTCTTGGAATCTGGAGTACACATCTGTCTGAAGAGATCCATAACATTATCTGGTGATTGGAGTTATCAACATAAACTCAACGCACTCCTTCGTCATGAGAGATACTTAGTCTATAAAGAATCTCAGTTTGGTAATGTAATATAGATGACGTGTAGATATATTTTTCTTGGATCCCTTCCAGCAACCAAAGATATTATAGATTGCAGTTATTTGCATGATATAGAAAATATCTAATAGTTGTTGTTGCTAAGTGAGCTAAATATATTTACCGCTTACTTTTTGACGTGAGTATAGCCATTTACAATATATAGCGCACACCTTTTGTGATCGGTATTCTTTAATTAGGTTTTCATAATTTTTCTATTAGTATATTATTTGCAACTTATACACTACATGGTTGTTGTCAGTTCCTGATTTAGGGTGTCTACAATACTCTTCTATGATTACTTTATTTTAACCTACAACGAAATTTTCAGTTAGTGTGACCAATACAATGGGTAAGGAGGCCCGCGCGATGTTACAACACACACGACAAGTCCCGCTCTACACCAGATGTGAGGTTTTTAAATCCTTTATAATTACTTAGACTCCCTTTATTATGATATATTTAAAGTCTAATACTGACCCTAAGACAGGGAACTGATTTAATGCAATTATAATCCTTATTTTTAAATCCTAGCTATTTGTATAACTGTTATTACATTTATAAAACGTTTAACGAAGGTTTTTAAAAGAAATGTATAGTGCAGATACATTTAAGTAAACTGTAACCAATTTTCACAACCGAATATGGAGAAATATTGGTGTAAAAGAACCGGATTAATCTATTCCAATTAGTGCATTAGATTAGATGAGATTCATACAACAGTGACACACTTTATGAGTCTGCAGTCGACCGAAACTACAAGCTTCTTTATTGCCACCATTAGTAGTTATAGGTTTTATCAACGCTTCGCATCGACTGATTATGCCGCCTACTTAAATTTTTCTCCTTCACATTCAATTCTTATGCCCTAACCGATTCTTGGAATCGACCTGATCTTTCAAATCCTGATGCCATAGTCAACTACCAGACCTATTAAAAATGGCAGTGAAAGGGTGGAGTCTACACAGAGTCAGTAGTTCCGGATATCCAATAATTATCGTGTTAACTGAGGAATGCCCTGTTTCAGTAAACTGTATTTCTACTTATTACTTTGGACACTAATTATTACAGATTTTATTTATTGGTACTTAGCAGTTATCCATGCCTTCGCCCGACAATTTCGTACGCTATTGCACGTGTACTGGAACTTCTGGTTCGAGTGAGTTATATATTCCGACGCTAAATGATGAGTTTGCCTTTTTCCCTTAAGTGAAGAAAATCCTGACAAAAAGTGTTTATTTATTTTAATTTACTCTATTCATTGCATGTTTACCGTAAGTGATTTTGCTCGGTTCCTGATCAAGAAAATATATATACATGGACAGGACAGGGAAACTTATACTTTTTGTCAAAATACAACTAAGGAGTTGTTCTCCTCCGTAGACTAATGGTTATAGTCTCGGCTCTCTAACGGAGAGATTACGGGTTCAAATCCCGGGGAGGTCCAATCATGTAATAATAATTATAAAAAACCACTGCACTTCTAAGTCGGCATAGCTGACGCTGAGGCTTCAATAAGATGAAAAACAAAAAAAGCTGTTTTTTTACTCCTTTTAATAGCAAGCCAACTTAATAATAATTAATAGTTACAGTTAAAATATTATAAACTTTAATATATATATATATATAAATATATATATATATATATATATATATATATATAAATTACTGATCAAGAACTACATACGTAAAATTTGCCAAAATTTACAGGTAAAGCATATTTTTTATTATTATTTTTAATACTCTTATCTGTATATCTTTTTATCATATCTTAAACAGCGGTTGCAGATAAGGTTGAAATAGGAAATGATGTTACTCTCAAGCTTACTCTATGCTTTCAAGACTACGAATGAAAGAATAGAAAATTTTGCTAAATAACTAAACATATAATTGTATTGCTATATGTAAAACTATGTTTACACACAACAGTTAATTATATTTAAGATGCTTTTTCAGTGAGAAACCAACATATACAAATACACATATATATTTAGTACATAGAGAATTGTACTTTAGTAAAATATCATTTCCTCCCAATATAAGATGGAAATCCTTACTAAGATTATATATAATTAACTATATTAAATATATTTTTGCGTTATATGACTCTTGCTGTTTTCCTGACCTCCAGTTCTAGAAAACAATGGCTCGTTGAGTTGTATTAGTATTCATATCCGCCGTTTGATTATCTCATTCACCAATATTTATAGCTTATTTATTAAGGTGGGTGTTAACATTTTTTTAATAATATAAAAAAAAAACTTTAAAAGCAAAATATTTGCAATGCATTGGATGGTTTTTTATTCTTTATTAGTGCAATCTGGAATAAAAGGTATAGGGTAACTTTGTCTTTGGTATTAGCATTCCACTACTGGTGTGTTTTAAATAAAAGAAAATTAAAACGCTAACAATTCAGCTTCTTTGATCAACAGTCAGATAATTATTAAAGGTGTTAACAGCTGTTTAAGTCAATTTTGACATGTTGTGTGAAAAATAATTTTTCCAAAGTCTACAATGTTCCAATCTTTAATTCACAATTCCAAAATCTAAGGGCGTAGCCTTCTTATTGAAAGCATTTATAACGTGATATGAGGGACGCCTGTGATATTTTTAAACAGGAGTAGACAAACAATGTACGTATTATTTCAGTCTCATAGTTTAAGGGAAACTAAATCTAAATTAAATGCTGATTGGTTATATGTTAAGGTTTTTTATGTAAAAATGTATACGTATAATTATCAAAAACATAATTTGATCAAAACTGTCACTCCGTCTTTTTAAATGCACTTTCTGCCTAAGATAATTTAGGAACTATAATTTAGGAAGATAATTTAGGAACACTAGTTTGCTCTTTTGCCCCATTGAAGAAAATATATACCTTACGTACGACTGAAAAGTATTTGCATTAATCAAGAATATACATATGTTGGTTTTTTATCTTTTTGTGTTAAAGAGCGTCTACTACCAGCACTTTTTATCATCTTCAGTCTAAGGTGTCATAATAAGAGATTGCATTTTAGCCAAAAAAAGAAAATATATCGTACGACAAAAGAATTACTACGCTCAGAATATACAGTCTAGGCTGTTTTAAATTATATTCTGGTCTAATTTATTTACAGATGCATATGTAAAATTTATGTTATCGCACTGACCAAGAACACAGGTAAACACTTCCCGGGTTTAGTGATTAGTAACACATTTTCGAGTAATAATTGTATAGTAAATGTACGGATTCGTTAATTAAAACGGAAATCATATACATGCAATGAGCACAATTTATGAACTTCGTTCAATTAAGTACAAACAAGATAACTTAGTAAATTAGCGAAGCGTCAGCAAATTTCTATTCCTGCAAGGTTTTGATCGGGAGATTAATTTTAGCGTAAAATTTTAATAAAGGTAATATTCACTCTCACTTTACTGTTCAGTAAATAATCAGTTTGTTTGTATTGCAACTGATCGGGTTAAGCAGTGTTTATATCCAATTTAAATAATAAGAGTACGGTACACATATCTGTTTAGGACTTAAAAGTAGGAGAATAATAGCAATTTATTTACTTTGAACCTGTTATTGGTTCATTGCACATTCTCTACGGTTGTTCTTTCATTATTCACGACGAGTTATTCTTTCAAATTTCAGCATTAACGACTAGTTCAGATTTTACGCTTCATTCTGTATGACTTATTTCCATGACCTTGCAGGGAGGGAATGGTAAGCTCCTAGGGCAATCAAGTATATAAAGGAAGTAAATACTTAATTCCCACAATGGTATAGGAACTACTGTTTCATATATGAATGAGGTTTACATGAGTTTGCGTAACTCATAGATTAGGAGAACTAAAATGGCCAGAAACCAATTAACAGTTTTTGTAAACTACGATGGGCTGAGTAGTTATACAGTGCTTTATACTTTGTTATATACATTCATTCACTGTGTTCATATAATATGATTGGATTAAGGAAAATACTAAGTTCTCAATTTAGCTATTTAATGATTTTCTCATTTAAGTACTCTATTGTAACATTTATTGCGACTAGTTTCCAAAAAGCCTGGTAGTAGATTGAGTTTTTGTGATCCCTAACCAACTCGAGGGACAGAAGTGTCTACAATGAACTGAAAAATTGGACTTAAAAATTTTGCATTGAAGTTTCATTTACCATAAAGGCAATTAGCGATGATGTAGTTCACTCCATGAAATTTGTCTGATGGGTTAGGGAACACTTTTACATTGATCTTATGGGTAACCACGATAGTAATGAGAAAACAGCAGATTAAACAATTTCTAATGACACTAAGTAACAGCTCTTACTACTTTGTAACAGTAGGCATATTTATACATACAGTAAAATAACAAAAATATAGTTCAAAGTTAATGTTAAAAGTTAAATTCTCAGTGCACAATTCCATTTTATTACCCTCCTCAAGGTCATTGTATATTTATTACAGAAAACTGGTATGAAAACATACAATATTAAAAAAAAATTAACTAGCACGTAGAAAGATATCCAAATAAAAAATTGCCTACTAACTATAAATTTTCCTTAAAACTTAATTTATATACCTTCCAAGGATACATAGTAATCAAGATGCTTTGCAGCAATGGAATTTGGCTGAGACTCATTGAAGACTATCAATCAGTACGCTGATAAAGTATCCCTTCTCTTTGGAGGGGTATGGACATTTCCTTTCTGTATTATTGGTTTGTTTTATCTAACAAACCGAAGGACATCTAAAAAGCTATATGAGCTACATAATTCAAAATTTTGCTTGCAATTACAGCGAAGCCTGTTACGTTACACGTGGTGTAATGTACTCCAGGAACACTGACCTTTACATAAGGTTAAGGTATAGGACTAGCGTAATCAAAAAGTGGAAATATTAATGACAATACTAACATCTGTCCAACTTTACCTGTTGGATTAAAACATAAATGTCTAAAATGATGTAACATTGGAACACGTTTCTATGTATTTTAATATCTTGATCTGACTATGAAAAATTCTTCATTATACTTAAATCTGGATATTTTACTGTGTATTCGTATGTTAATTATTTATTATAAATTATGACTTTAGGGATATTTTCAAGATTTATAGTATTTAATAATGTACTTGAACCCAAGATTATTGGTTTACAGTTTGCAATAATACGTTTTAAGCCAGGGTTATTGCACCATTGAAAAAGTGTACTTAAATCTGAATTTATGTCATTAACAGCATCAACTATTCTATTTACAGAAGAATGAATGTACAATTGTAAGTCATCTGCATAAAGCATTGTTTTAAGTGAAAACTAAAAAATCACATGTGCTATTTATGTATAAAGAAAACAATAGAGCTGATAGTGTAGACCCTTTCGGAACTCCTACTGCTTTACATTTCCATTCTGACAATAAACAATGACTTGTTCTGATTCTTTGTTTTCTATTATTTAAATATGACCTAAAACCAACTTACAACAGCATCACTAAAACTATAAGATCGCAAAATAGACAATAACACTTCGTGTTGTATACTATCTAAAGCTCTTTAAAAATCTAATAAAATCATAATGGTTAGTTTTCTATTATCTATTGCCCTTCTTACATCATCAGTTATGCAAACCAAATCAGTCTGTGTACTAAAATTAGATCTATAACCAGACTGGTACTTGTATAAAATATTATTATTAATAACGAAATGAACGTAATGTTTAAAAACTAACTTATCAAACATTTTCCCAAAAACACATAGAATATTAATTGCTCGACAATGCTTATAATCAGTAGGATGATTTACTTTAGGAAGATGTAAAATCAAAGAAAATTCCCATTAATCAGGATAAACACAATTAAGCAAAGATAAATTTAAATATGACAAAATTATACACTTAATCCCATCAAATAAAATTTTGATAAACTTAATATGTATACCATCACAACCTATAAAATTCGATGTAAAATCACAAATAGCTATAAAAATATCATCAGGAGTAACTTCCCTTAAAAGAAAAAACTAATCTACTCTTAAGTTAGGCTCTCTATATTAGTTATAATAATGTAATAAAGAATGATCAAAGTCATTGTTAATTCCACAGAATAAACTATTTAAAACATCTAAATGTACAACTGGATCCAACAACTTTTTAACTTCTTTACCACCCTTCCTTGATCCTTAACTACATTCCATAACACTTTTACTAGGTAAATTTGAGTTAAATTTGTTTTCAAAATAATTATTTCTAGCGTCTCTAACTTGTCTTTTAACACTGTTGCGTAAAACCGTATAGTTTTCCTAAACAACAGGGTCTTTAGTCCCTAACATTACGTTTATAATTTTTTTTTTATTTGCCTCATGAGACATCTAAAATTTTTCTGTTATCCACGGACATGGATTTTTATTTGTGTACAGACTTCTTTCAGGAATATGACTATTATACAAAGAAAGCAATTTATCACACCTATAATATATAATATAATATATTTACCTTATCAGTAATGTTATCTGTAGTATAAACAATTTTCCCATTTTATTATACGACACTCTGGTTTAAGTTTATTTATGTCTACATATTTAAAATCTCTAACATTTCTATAATTGTTTTTACTACTTTTTTTACTTAAAATTTACTTCAATAAAAACCAAATCATGAAAAGATAAGCCAGAAACATGTAATTGGTCATATTTCTTAACACTGAGTACATCTTTACAAATTATTAGATCCAACCATGTGTCAGAGATAGGTAAATGATATATTGGTTTTGAAGGAACAATATTTAAGTTTAACAATTAACTAAGCTGAGAAACTGTGTTTTTTCCGGTAATCGTCTATCACCATGAAGATTAATATTAAAATTACTAACTATTAAAACATGATCATATAAAGGAAGCAGGTCACCACATTTTTTCTTAAACTCATTAATATACCCTAATTTAGGTGGGGCGATAAACCACATAAATAGCTTGAGAAGTAGCAATAACTGTGTATGAAAACATTTTTTTTTAATATACTGCCACTCCACCGCCTTCTTAGTTTTTCCCTATCATGTATTATAAGATTATAATTCTATAAAATAAATGGCTCGGATAACAAAGTTGGCTTTAACATGTTTCTGAAACTCCTATAAATATCAGACAGGCTATCATGAAAAATTATTTAGAATTATCTCTATGAACAATAAAACTTTTTACATTGACTTCATTATTTATGAAGAGAGAGTTTTAAAGAGAGAGAGGTGGGAGAGAGAGAGAGAGAGAGAGAGAGAGAGAGAGAGAGAGAGAGAGAGAGAGAGAGAGAGATGTTAAGTGAGTAGTTTGTCTGTAGACACAATGACACATCAATCATCAGTTACGTTTCTCCGTCTATGATTATGTGTGAGGTGTTAGGAATGATATTGTTGGGAGGGGACTAACCGTGTACCGCGTTTCCGCCGGCGCCTTGTTCCAACTCAGTGGAACCTCACTCGTCGTTGTCAACATGAATGGCGTCCTTTCTCGTGTAAAATTGAGGGTGCGGAAATCAATTTAAAAAAAAACTTAAATTATAGTCCTTTTTTTCTATAGCAGCACAAATTCTATTTACAAAATCTGTTTTCCCCAATCTGAACCAATGGTAAAACATTTTCCTCTTAATTTAACGGAACAAGTCCTTGTTATTTAAAAATTTACATATGGAAAATTTCTTTTAAGTTTGAAGAAACATGAAAATTTAACTCTTTATATCGTATATACGATATTTATCTTAAATCACTCTCAAAAAGTAACTAAACAGTACAATTTTATATATCCAGTCAAACTTTATACATTTATACAGTTAAGTTTTCAGGAAATACAAGATTTTAATGTTTAATTTTTTTCTAGGTTGATTAATATATATATATATATCATTTTTTATTTACTCTTTTGCTATATTCCACATAGTTTTGTTACAGTACAACCTTCAATAATATCATACATTAATACCAGATACCTTGCATACTTGGCCGAAAGGTTACACAAAAACCCAAGAATTATATATAAAATAGACACTGTTAGTTTTTTGTAATTATTTTCTGAAGTCTTTGATCTGGAGCTTAATTACGTGTTTCATATTAATTTTTATGACAAGAGTTTATTTTTAATATTAATGGTAATTTTTTAATATAGTGAATTAAATATGTATTAATACATAATTAATATGTAATTAATAGTTGTTGAGATAGTCTGTTTGCCCTTAACAAATAACATATTCGTCTGATTTCGCAATCTCACAAGTATATATTTAAATGTTATCAATCATTTCTTAACGATATATAATACTTATATAAGCGATTCCATCCCCTTACCAGACCATTAAAAACGTAGTGTTAACATAATATATTATGTACTTTCAATATTAAAACTCGCAGTAACATTTATACAACAAATGTCTCTATTAAATTCTCTTCCAGCTACCTGTAACGCGGTACCTGACAATAATTCAACACAACTACTAGTTAGTGCAGTGATGCCAACAGCAACAACAGTTATAAGACCAGTTACAACAATAACACTCGGTTGGCACCCCCTGTAGGTAGTTTTGGCCTTCGTCCAACACAAAAAATATGTCTTTTATGTATTCCCCATGTTTTCTAGTATTAGAAAATGTGACGGCAAATTTGGTTTTCCATGACCTAAAATATTTACGTCTCACGTAGGGATAAATATAGTATGATGCGTGGCTTAGTACTGGCTCTTTTTTACTATCAGAAATATTATATAATTCCCCAGTATCGATTCATGTCGCTCACTCTGACACACACAAATATTTATATTGCTATAAAAAGTCAAAATTCACACACTTATCCAATTAACTTAAGTCATCTGTAAACATTTGAAATCAAATAATGTAATTTTGAGTTATTTTGTGAACTATCAAGACCGATAACGAAAATATTACAATAAAACATTAGTGCTAAACATCGTTAAAGCATATAAGATTTTAAAATTTTTGGACTACACTTGCACTCTTATACCAATGTTCAAACAAGTAATATATTTTATTTTTATCAATTCCCACAATTTTTAAGTTGAGTGAACTTGAGTACTTTTCCTTGCAATTTCAATTTTCTTTTATATAAATTGGAGATCCTACCGAGTTTATAAACATACAGTAAAAATTCTATAATACCAAACACTTTAACTGAAAGTGTTGGATGGAATCGGGCGTTGGAAATTTTACCCCGGGCTCTTAATAATCTAGTTAAACGAGGAAGGTTAAGCTCATTTCATCTTCAAGATGTTCAATAGACAGACATAAAGAAAAAAATATTTACATCTCCTCCGCAAAAAAATAAACATTGATTCAGCTGACTAATAGTAATAGGCCTCAATGATACTGTCAAATGCCATGGTTGATCATGCAGTGTCATACAACTCGACTATTTAGTAACGGATTTCAATCAAAATTCAAAGGATAAAAAGTATTTTATTATAAATACTTTTATTATAGAAAAATATTTGTATTATAGATTAATATATTTGTTTCATTAGGCTGGATTTCATAGAAGATTATGATAAAAAATCTACATACCAAAGAACCAAAATATGATGTTCTTGTAGTTTTAACTGCCAAATTCAGCAATTAAATCACAATGAAATAAGTTTAAAGAGACATTAAACATAAATTCCAAAATGACTTGATAAGAGAGCTAACTAGATAATTACTCAACGGTACGCAATTAAAGCTGTACAGGAGCAGCTTCAGTTCCTGCTGACTCAGCTATCATGCGATGGCTCCTTTGCCACTATGTCATACTATGCAAATGTTGACGATGTACACATGCAAGCAAACAGACTTGATAATATTTCCATGAGCAAATCCACGTACGCTAGTCATATGGTCATATTGAGTGCCTTGTCTTTAAGTTATCTATGTGTGCTTTTGTAAACGGAACAATTGTTAAAGAATGAAAATATAATGTTAGACGAGAAAATTATACTGTTAGTTGTCAATGGGTTCGCTGATTACTGCCATAACCAATACTGTATTCGTCATTACACCATTTTATATTATATCGGTACCACAATGACAGTGTAACCTCTATATACGAAATGGGAATGATGCAATCAGGGTGGCATTCAACAGCATGTTCGGAACTGTTAGTAAACCACAACACACGCCGCGTTTTATGTCACATTCTGTACCAGTGTACCAGGCTCTTAGGAAGTGATACCTAGATTAAAACTTTTTATAACAGTCTGTTATTTATTACATGTAGTTTAATTTTTTGAAGTTTTAACGTTTCATCATTTAAAGTCTTCTTCATTATATAGTATTATACTTTATTAATTAAACTTTTACCATGGAGTAATATTTTACTTACGATTATAGAATATAAAAATTGAACAAACAATACCAGTTCCCTAATACAAATATACGTACAACAAACATTTACCAGTTACAGTTTTCGATGCTACTATATTTCTATTTAGTATTACTGCACAATGTTTTATAAGCTCTGCTGAATGTTTATAAAAAATATGCATTGTCGATGACATAGTTAAATTATTAGTGTATGAATGTGTATTTTCTTGAGAGTCTCATAATTCTATTAAATGCAGGTAATAAGGAATTCAAGATAATATACAGTTTCAAATTACAATAGTGTTTTTCTTATTATATGTGTTACGATAACAGAATAGTATTATGTACATTATATAAGGCATAACCCCAGATTTTAAATATTGATTTTTGACATCATGATGAAATTGTGTTTTACCCAGAATTCCACTGTAACACAAACAAAATCAAGCTCAGTGGCTCGTGAGTTTTGTACTAATAATACATTACAATTCTATTGTACCAGATTAACAAAAAAAAAAAAAAAAAAAAAAAAAAAAAAAAAAAAAAAAAAAACTACTTTGTTGCTTGTAACTTTGTAGTACGAAGAAATTACAAACGTATAACTATTACATATAAATAGTTTATTTCAGAATATCTTAAAAATATATTTAAAACTTATCCCAAATAAATTTACTTCTTTTGAGGGATCGTAAAGATAATAAATTAACTGCAAATATTAACAACCTGTATCTTTATATGCGCGGCTTATCCTCAAGGATCGAGTTATCCGCGGTAACCTCTCACCATAAAAACATTTGCTACTAAAGAGGGGATAATTTTGGATTTTTTACCTTTTATATTTCATAAACTACGAACTTTGCTAATACATTTTAGGAAACCCAATTCTGGGCCAATATTTAAGCTTATTGTTTTACAACTAATTCATAAATTATATTCTACATCTAAATTACTCTAGCATCTTTCATATTTTAAAAGTATAAAACAATTAAATCCTTAAATGTATTATTGTATATCTGTTATGGCTCCAACTGCTCGGGTGAGGAACAACCAGAATTATAAGTTTATAGATTTATAAAAGTGCTTACTATCCCTATCTGTGATTGGTATTGTTGTCTAGTTAAATAGTAAGAGGTTTGCTTACCATGCAGAAGTTTATTTGTTATGGCGCCACGCGCTCAGCCGAGAGACGACCAGAATGATAAGTTTAGAGATTTATAACAGTGTTTTCTATAAATCTAAAACACAATTTTTCACAGCTTTTTACTCGGAGAATACGGCTTGTTTATGTATCACCTAATGTAAAATAATGATGTATAAAATAATATATTTATAAATTTTACAACAATAAATTGTTTAGCCTTTTCATAAAAATTTTGACGCTACCATAACTTATTTTCTCACTACTTTATTAAAGCTTAGTTTACGTTTTACAATTATAATATTTTTTTAAGTGTGATAATTCAGTTAATATGGTTGGATCGTATTTGTCTTGTGAAAGAAACTATTCGCTTATTGAAAAATCCCATTCAATTAAATTGTTTATATTGGTACTACATTTATATCGAAATTAATGGTAGAACATTGAATCGAAAAGGTTTAAAAGATCTGTCGTACTATAATTCAAAGATTTCTTCTAAATAAAAAAATTGCAAATCTGATTATACACTAAACTGGTAAACAAGATATATTTTAAATTAACAATATCTTTACAGTCTAGCAATGGCAATCAACTAAGTTAACGTATTACATCACCAAGACATTGAGTCACAGTTTTATTACAAAATAAGATCCCTCGAGTTTAAACGTACAGCATTTACCTTAAATTAATAAGAAAAAGGGTGAATGGATAAAAAGAGAAAAAAAGAATAAATAATGTGTGTCATTACTTATAAACAATTTTAAGATGATATTTCCTTTTCTTTATGGCTGTTTATTTGATAAATAATCAAATAGTCAATAAATATTTCAATCCAATCAGTTATTATGTAAAAACTGTATCTTTTAGCAATACAGCATGAGTGAAAAATGTTAACGCTTCCTTCTTTGTCTCGTCTCATTATGCTGCTTGAGAGAATTCCTCTATAAATTACAAAGCAACATCGTCTTCTGTCTTACTCTACTGTTTCTTCTCGCTAACTGTAAGGATAAATCCTTCTTCCTTTATTTGTGCCGGTAAAGTTAGCCTATTCTCTAACTACACTGTGCTGTAACTGTGACAAATTAAAAGATTTCTTTCATCGTCTCACCGTATTGTGTCCCATAAGAAGTAGTCTAGAAATTTATAAGGAAACATCATCTTATGACTGTCTACACAGTTTTTTTCACTAACTGTAAGAAAAAACCATCTCTGTATAATTCTGTCGGTAAAGTTATCTTATTCTCCAACTGTATTATGCTGTAAGCGTGGAAATATTTAAAATTTCCTTCATACCGTAACATTAGACTGAGAAGTGCTCTATAAACTACAAAGACACATATTCTGTCTTGCTCTACAGTCTCTTTCCCCGAACCGTAAGGACCTTCTTCCTTTATTTCTGCCGGTAAAGTTTGCGTATCCTCCAACTACATTGTACTGTAAACGTGTCAAATTGAAACTTTTCCTTCCTCGTCTCACATTAGTGTGTGCTGTGAAGTTCTCCATAAATTAACAAAATAACATTTTCACCTGGCTTTTTACTGCCTCTTTCCACATAACTGTAAGAATAAATAATATTTCCTTTAATTTTAGGATTGATTTATAATATTCCCCAACTAAATAGTGCTATAAACTTTGGAAGAGTTAAAATTTCCTTCAATTCTTTATTGATGTTTCTTTAAAGAAATCCTCACATTACGAAGACACATCGTCTTATTTCTTTCTCTCGTCTCTTTTTCTCTACGTGGATGAGTCCTAATTCAACATGAGTCCGAATTTCAAACAAAGTAGTATATAACATAAAATGTGAAAAGCACGTGCGTTAATGAAACAGGCATATACATTCTGACCGCAATAATTATATGTACTTTATTTGATATTGAACAATTGAAAACAGTTAGAAACGCGAAACAACAATGAAACGTACAAATAAATTCTGACCACAATTATTTCTATCTACTTAATATTAAAACCTTGTATAAAAAATATAAGTATGAATAACGTTGTTAAACCTCCTAATGGACATGGGGGAAACTAAACAAAATCATTTTATTGAATTCGCATCAATATATTTTACACAGTTTTACAGCCTATATGTTATTAATATAGATATATTTGAATGTTGTATGTGTTTCCGTCAAACATATTGTAACATTAATATTGTAAATTATTTAAAAAAACTCTAATTTTTTTCTTAGTACTTATGAAATGTTTTATATCGACCTAATTGTAATAGTGACGAACTGTGTTTAATTTTTTTATTCATAGGCATATGTACGAAGATATATTTTATAAAAATTGCTATTGCGCAAGTAAACTATTCTTAGATTTGACCTTAGTTTTACTCAATTAAAACTCAATCCTTTTTAATTCAGCTACTGAATATTAGCTAAGTATAACGCGTTTTGGTAATCCGATTTACTGGATACTAATATCAACCGCTGTGACTGAAAATGTTAAAATGACAAATATTTCTTAAAATTCTACAGCTACTTTTTCTTTGCAGGTGTCCGAACTTATAGAGGTCAACAGTGTTCTTGCAGAGTCAAAGCCACAGTGAACATTCATCTTACATTTAATCGATACCTTTATCACGAAACATGTGGAAAATATTACTCATTATATTATTTTAAAATATAAATTAATCTGCATAGATATTTTAAGTTCTTTTAACACTCAAACAAAATCTTATCATTTACATTTAAATTTTTAAGTTTTATACTACAAAATAATTAATACTAAACCCATTCCAGTTGTAACAGAATGTTCTACAACTCTATATGATCTACTTCGTTATTTTCAGGTGAAATCCTTCTCGAGAAACATTTAAGTTTAAATAAAAATTTCCAGGAAATGTAATGCTCTTCATCCTCTAACACATGTTTTTCATTAATCTTATAATGAATTGAACCTAAAACAGACATTGAAACTAGTCTGATTCAAAGACTTTTAATGTTTTACAGAGAATCTAGAAATTATCATGGTTGTTAAATTGTAAAGAGTATTCTACTGTACTACTGTCAATGCGCATATTTGAGCTATGAAACAAACTTTTTGTCCTACTTTTACTGCAAAGCATAGTAAGTACATTCTCTTTTAAGACTAATTTATAAATGGTAAAAGCTGGGAAAATTAAACTTTGTAATTACAGTCTTCTTTCTGTTCTGCAGGGTGGATGTTCTTCACTCGTAAAATTGTCTTTCACATTTCCACTCCATGAACTCCGGTCGTATCCACTTTTTACCGTATTATAGCAAAGTATGTTACCATCAAGACTCAGTTATCTTAACAGTCCGAGGCCGGTCAGAACAGAAGATTATGTGATATAGTTTTTTGTGAAGCAAACTGTTTGTATGAATGACTTAGTTGAGACTGTAACTAATACATGCCATTTAATTCTGTTTCTGTGTTATAATTATATATATATATATATATATATATATATATATATATATATATATATATACGCTGCTTATGTGTATGGCTGCTGTGTGTTCTACACACTGCAACAGAGATATCAACAGCAGCAGTTATGACTAGTTACTAAAACAATACACGGTGGGCACCCCTGTATGTAGTTTGAACCTTCATCCAACACAAAACTATGTATTCATCTATTCTTTATGTTTCTAGTTTTGGAATATGCAAAGAAAAGTTTAATTTGCCTCAACCTAAAATATTCACTTCTCACGTAGGGGCCGATGATAAGTGGCTAGGTACAATATTTACTCTATTTGTACAATCAGATAATATAGAATTAGGATAAATAAATAGCTTTCGTATAAGGCTAATTCCCACCTTTCTTCTCCGATATTTATCTCGCTTGTAACATTGTCTATTTCTCCTTTTAAATCTTAATTTCTTTATTTGTAATTTTTAACTAACAATGGATGATTTGAAAAGCTAACAGTGATGCCAAATTTTGCCTCGTTATATCTAAAAAAACATAATACGTTGGCGGATTTAAATCTATCCTCTCTTCTTCAGGTATATAAAAAATCAGTTTTTCCTTTAATTATCACAAGATTCTGAGAGGAACCCTCATTGCAGTAAGTCCCTAAAGGTATTTTTGGATTGCTTCCAGAGAGATATGGTTGTCAGGATGTGTAGGGTTGGTGCTAAGGGCCGCCTCCTCTCGAGATCCCATGAGGAAGTATAGCCATAGATCTAAATAGCTCTAAATCTAAGCCATGTTTCTTTCAGGCTAGCTCTTTTTCCAGTATCTCCAGTCAAGATGAGTAGGGGCAGGTCTTTTATCAAAAGCAGGTCTAAGCAAGCAACAGTCATTACACTAAAGGAGCTCAGCATAGTACAAAAGTCTTCCCTAACAGTAGAAAAGAAAAGATTATCCACGCTGCTACAACAATATCTCGAAACTTGTGGTTAATGATGTGTCTAACTTAGGTGTCCAAATATTTGTCCAGGTGTTTACAGTGGGTTTTGCTTCACCTTCTACTGAAAGGTATAAACTAGCCGGAAATGAACTCTCCTGTGTTTGTCAAAAAAACGTAACTAATAAAGATATACAAGCAAAGATTATAATATTTAAAGAAAAAAATAACTATTAAGTCGCCAATTTATAACTAATAATGAAATGTTACCTATAAGCAATTCTTGAAATTAACTGTCGGAAAATAACAATAAATTTGATTAACTATTACTTAATATTACATGATTATTTATGTAACTGTACCATAATACACGTTGTTGCTCCTTTTAAAACAATCCACACAAAGAAATACAGATTTTAAAGTCAATGGTTTTAAATAAATTAAAGTATTAGTATTAAAGTAAAAAGTAGCAGTGCTGAAAAATTTCATTTCACAATTGATATAAATATATATATATGATTAAGGATCTATACAAAATTTATGTTTATTTCTGGAAATTTCAGTTTAATGTATTGCTAATAACCAACACAGAAGCAATTATAAATAAAATAATTTCGTAATTGAGTCAATTAAACATGTTTTATATTTTAGAAAATTTACAAAATCCCTGAGGCCATATTAAGGTTTTTACTGGCAATTTGAGATTAATTTATTTCTGATAACCTGCGCACAAAGACTATCGAACATTTCATTCCATAATTAAACCGAATTAAACATGTTTAATTTTAACAATTAAAACGTAATACTTTGGCGATAGGTCAAGCTTAGTTCCAAGTATTTAATTTTCATTTATTGCTCAAAATCAACGTAGGAAAAGCGCAAAAATTAGTTTTACAATTGTGCCTATTAAACATGTTCAGTTAAGACTCTACACGAAATACCTGACGCCATATAGAGTTTTATTTGGCTAACTCCCCGTGACGCTTGACTTGACAATAATATGCATGAAAACATTTCACCGATCCAATAATTAGTGAATTACGGGCATAACAGCTGCACCTGACCTTTTGTTCTATAAATTTTGTCGAATTCAACTAAAAGTATTTAAGATATTTTTGCCAAGCTTAATAAATACCTGTTAAATCCTAATATCTGACATGTAAGTTGGTGTAAGACATTTTATGATTTTAACAGTTTTTATCTTCTTATTCAATTTATACATCGAATGGACTAATATTAAGGTTAAATGGAGCTAAACTAAACCTTGTATCAAGTCAAATTAGTTTCTACTCTTCATAAAACCTAAAACGTCTAATTATAGGGACGTGGCTTGTAATGTTTTGTAGATGTCAGCCGCAATGTGTTGAGGAAATCTAACAGTTTAACATTATAGCAAAATAATGATATAAAGTTTCAAGAATATAAAATAACTGTTAATGTTGCAGTTTATAACACAATTAATTTTAATGTTTATGAGATTCAGATTGACGCTTTTTTATATTTTTTCTTACATTTTTCAAAGTTACTTCAAAAAAAGGCATATTTAAATATAAAAAGATAATATATAAATATTTTACATAAATAAAATGGCTATGCCTAATTTATCAGCCAATATAGATTAAAAATAATGTTGATAATAACATTGTACATAATATTATTTTTGAACTGTTTTCACGTTAATTTGACTACTTAATTGTCGTTCATCATTTCTTAACAACGCGCCTTTATAATTTCTTATAAGCACCTAAACATGGATTTATATAACAGGAAATTGTGAACGAAGTTCTCTCTGGCCTAGACACGCCTTGCGGTTTCGTAATACTGATAGTCGTATGATACACAGTTAGCTGTACACTTGTTAAAAAGTAGATAGTATCACGATAAGGTGATATGTGATGGAATAGTTTCAAGTTAAAATTAAACAAATAGCTGAGTTCTGAAGTCTCTGAATCCGACTCTTGTAGCTCCGTGAGTTGATGGATGTTCCCGTGCGCAGAATAGCAATAGTAAAGGATGGATAAAACTATCGACTGTATTGGCTAAAATAATATAATTCGCTTTATCGAATTCCGGCAGCCAGACTTTTTTATCTGTAACATTTTTGCAGCCTCGCAGCCTACCGCGATCACGCTGGATAGCTTGAGTGACGTTTTCGGAAAATGTTCACATTGTTTGCTCACCACAAAAAATTCACCGTCAAGAGCGATTCTAACACCTCTATCCGTCAGTGTCTGTACAAGATAGGGCGGAACAACTTACCCACATTGAGCGTTAAACCATTCTTTAAAGACCATTTAACTGATATTTATATGGTCTGATTTATACCAGCAGTAGAGATCAGCAAAAAGATTGAAATACCTCATAAGTTTTTGTATATAGCTATGTTATCCGTTGCGATAGCCATACAATTAAAACTAGTTTTTAACTAGTACAACCTTGTAAAAGCCTTATAGTAAATATTAATTTAAAGAAAATAGGCAATACATTTTTTAAATTATTTGTCCTACACTGTTTTCGGCATTCAGCCTTATTTTGAGAATACAAATTTGAAAAAGGGTTTTGGTGACCGATTTTTGTTACTAATATAAGATAGTTCAGTAATTTCTAGTTCATAACACTTACGAAAAATAAAAAGAACCATAAGAAAATTATAAATCCATTAGCAGGAAATTTTAGAATAAACTCATACTACTCTGGGTTAACTATAATGTGTCACAATGTCCATTAATGTATTGTGTATTGGCACTGCATGTTACGTAATTATAATTAATCTGGGTACTATCTACAAGCGATGATAGTGCTAAAAGTATATGAACTATTCCAATGAACTATTTCAAGTCGTAACTTAGCGTAAGTATGTTAAAAATTCATTTCAAGTAAATATAGCTATTGAAAAATACATATCAACCAGTAGATCTTGTTTTGAAACTTTTGAAAATAAATAAATATTATCACATATACTTGTTAGTATGTCATATAAATAAATAAATGTTTATGTTGCATGCCATGACTAAGCGAATAACAAAAAAAATTATTATTAATAATTATTATTATTATGTGAATCAAGTTCAGTCCTGGTGACGAAATTGTGGTGTTATGTGCATATTACACGGCTAGTATTGACGTTATCACACAGTTGTGTCGCGTACGTGCCATTTTTAATATAGCGATTGTTATTTTGTAACAATATTTCTAACTCTGTGCTATGAAAGATGATATAGAAACTAGCAGTTACTCGCGGTTTCGCAAGCAATTAACTGCTTATTAGCAGAATGCTATAGGAACATCTTATTGAAATGCATAATAGACACTCTGTGATGTACACTTCATATTTATAAACTCATTTTATTTTGAACTATTTGGAAATTCTATTATTCCTCCAATATCGCATTGCATTTAATTATATAGCCCCTATTTTGTAAAAACTTTGATGTGGAATTTTATAGATGGTTTATTGAAAGCACATCTATAGTATAAGTAGGAGCACAATTTGATATTAGTGTACAGCAGTAGGCATATTTCATGTGCATAGTATAAGACACAAATAGTTGCTAAGAGTTTTTCGAGGTTAAGTAAAATTGTGATTGGTTTTAGTATAAGGTTTTGCTCCTGTAGGAGCACTCAGATTTGTTTTCCCTCGATAATTTATCATTACTAAGGAATACTGCACTAAGTTTCTTTACTTTTTGATTCCATTTATAATGGTTACAGACTCACTGTACTCGTTTGTGTTTTTAAACCTTGACGTTAGCGAACAGTTTATTACCTTACATTAATCTCCCGTTCGTTTGTTTTATCCCCTCAGGTAATTTAAAAAGCTCTTCCAGATCTCAAAAGATCTCAATTCAAGTGCATAACGTCAATAAGTACATAATTAATTTTAGTTATACATTTTTAGTTTATTTTGTTTAAAATGTTTAAAATAAAACACCGTTCAGAAAATAAACTATGTTAGAGTCCATTCATATTAATGGAATGTCCATAATATTAATGAATTATAAATTCTTTTACATAGATTTCATTCTCTCAACGAAAGGCGTCCGTAAAGTCTTAATATTAAGAACATTTAGAAAGTAAGTTTAATTCTTTAAACTAATTAATTTGAATTTGTTTCTACCCCTGTCTAAAGTTATATATTATACTTAGATAGTGGTATTGTTGTTATTGCTATTGTTCTCTATCACACTAGGTTGGCTGATAAATGTGTAAGTAAAAATACAAAAGTGTGTGCACCGCATTGCACGTTTTTTCTGCCGTTACTCTATCAGCGGTTAACATTTCTGCTAGTATGTACAATAAGTAAATGGTCACAGTCTTAATCATCTTCCTATTTTGAAAGGGTATTATTTCAGAATAAATATACGTTTCTTCTTATATCCAAGTAATGATATTATTAAAAGTAAAGTCAGTTTTAGAAAAATCGGAAAGATGTAGAAATAAATTAGTATGATACAAGTCGTATATTTACTAGAATCAATACTCGATCGAGTAAAACTGTAGACCGAGGAGGAGATACAAAGAAACGCCAGAAAGTTTGTTTACTTTCGCAAATTGTTAAAGAGAATGTTTCGGTGGCGTCGCTAGGTCTATATGGTTCAGCCAATCTTTACAGCTGTGTTTGAAGACACTTTTGTTACTAACTCTATTACAGATTACTACAGATATTTCATTCATTCCATAACTTACAAGAGTTTTGCTATTGCTTTTATTATGTTTTGTAATCTTGTATTGAATAGGTGATATAAAGAGTGTTTTACCCTACCCATCTTGCGTAATGGTTAGCGACAAACGGTTAAAATAGAGAATTATTTTAAAATATTTTCATGCACTGTTTAACAGTGATTCAAAAACCAAGTCTCGTAGTCTTAATTCTCAAGGATAAGGTTTGCATAATTTAAATAAATGTCTGTATAACCGAGTACTAATATACAATTAAAAAAATATTTCTTAAAATTATCCATCTTGTTTTTCTTTGTTTCTGTTATTTCTTACGCCGGGTGCAAAATTTTACAATGCCTTAACCGCATCCTTGAAGGTCCTTGGAGCTGGAAGTTTTTAGGAAGAAATTAAAATCTTGGCTAGCGGATAGACCCCTTCTACAGTGGCAATGAATTTTTAACTTGGAGAGAGTGACCATGGCAATTGGGCAATCAAATAGACTCTGTTCTATAAATAATGTAGCCTACATGACGCCTGTTTATATCTTCATGATAGGAAATAAAGATTTCTGTATTCTATTCAGTATTTTTTTTATTCATCTAAATATAGTGGCTAAAACGTATAGAAATTTTTTATATCTCGGCATTTCTGTAATAAACGAAGATATTATTGTAGAAAATTACCTAAATTTTTAACCGAAAACTGTCTTTTAAAACAATATCATACAGAGTAATATTTTTAAATAGATCGTTTAATAGATCTAAAAGTAAATACTAATGTTAATATTTTACCATTAAAATAAAAGTAGATTTTTTTAATTTCTCATCATCCCCATGGTAGATAATTTTGTATTATTATTTTTTTCCAAGCAATGATTTAGAGAAATCATAAAAAAAACTATCAAATGTGCAACTTTTTAACATCAATAAAAACGTTAAATCCAGTCTCAAATCTTTAACACAATTACTGAACAAGGTTTTATTTACAGTATGTGATGTTTAAAAAAACAAAAAAAAAATCATGTATAAACAGATTGAATGAAAGTCTGTTGTATTATCAATATATTTTTTATATTTTTGGAATGGAAAAATGAGTTTCAAACTGGGTTATGTTTTTATAAAAAAAATACTCGTCACTTTATCTTTTCAGGCAGACTTTATATTTCTAAAACTCTCTTCGGATATATTTTACATGTGTCAAGTGCCCTCGGTATTCAAGTATGGCCTGAAACTGTTTTTGGGTTCTCATCATGCGTTTTTACTTTTGCTGCGTTGGCAAGTTCTTTGAATTAATTAATTGGTGAGAGACCGCCAATATTAGCAGGATGTAGTGGATATTCCAGCGTATCAATTCAAATGATAGAAGGTATCAATGAAAAAGTATATTTGAATGGTGGGAATCCCAGTAATTCCTCGAATGTAATAAAAGAAATTATCTATTGATATTACTTGACAGAGCACGAAATTTTTATGGTAAAATTTATTTAACTACATTCCAATATAAAACAAGTTTATATTTAGTAAAACAAATTTTAAAAAAGAATCAAATTAGGCGAACAAATCGTTTTTTATAAATTTACGGGCTTATTGTTCAAATTAATTTTTGAACCCTTATCGATCTCTTTACATTATAGCTATAAAGAATTTTTTTTGCTTCTAAAAAGTATGATTAAGACCATTTTTTTTTTTATGTATTTTTATATATATTTTGATTTGGTGGTATATTTAGTAAGGAATATGGATAAAACCTGTTTTAATAAATTCAATACTAAGAGGCAGATATATAATTTATGTATGCTTTTACAATTATAAATTTTTCTGGTTTGATGTTGACATTAGGTAATTCCCTACACTGAACACGGGAGATGATTATCTCTGCAGTTATATACTGAACAATAATGTAATACAACAGAAGTGACAATACCATAAATGTAGATTTAACAGGTGATAACACGAAATTTATATCTGTAATGTGACAGATAGCTACCAAACTTATAATGTTATACAACAATTGACCTCGTGACTAAACGTTTTAATATAAAACCTGAGTATAATAGGTTCAAAATCTATTTTTAGCTTTAAATGTTAATTGTAATATTTTTATAATTTTTTTTAAGATCTCTACGTATAAATTAGGTATATTTATCAACCGATAAACAATCCTTTTCGTTATATAAACTAGATAGAATGTAATGTGTAAAGTTTTAAGTATTTCAATACGTATGGTAAATATAAATTCCATCATGAATATATTGAAAGAAACGGATAATTGTATATAATAATGCCAAACAAGAGTCAAAAGTAATAAGAAATTCTGTATTGTTTTTTGGAAAGTTTAAAGTAGCAAAGTCCCTTTTATTTTAAGAGTTTAAAATTTAATTATTTTTAAACAACATTTATATTTGCAGTATCACCTTTGTTTCAGTTATATCATCTTGATCATTCAGTATCATTCATGGATACATAAGGTTTAATTTATTTAGCCCATTTATTTGTATAAGTGTTATAAGGATGTCAATGTCAAGTGTGATAAGATTTGACCCGAGACCGACTCTACAAGACACAGGTCTCTTCATCAATCTGTATGTTAACTCCTTCTGCATATCCCATTTAATTGCCTATATTTCTTGATTGTTATCTTACCTCTACAACTCGTATACAAAATTTATGGCAAATTCCTTCTTTTACACATTTATTATTGTTACAAATTTTACCCACAGTTTACAAGAGTTAATACATTACTATTGTTATTACCATTGTATATAGTAACGAAATGCGCCCAGTATTAAAACAAATATTAGTTTTAAAACATTTTTGTGGTAAGGAAAACATGTAAGCTAGAACGCTAGCTCATACTTGTTTTGAGATATTTCCAGATGATTTACTGACTTCGAGAATTATAGAACATTTACCAGTGTTTGTGAAGCTATCCTCGACTTTGGGACTTTGGGGCTCTTTGGGTTATAAACTTCTGTATTTTTAAACTAAGATAATTTATGGCACAATTTCCATTAAGCTGGAAGGGTTTTTCAGGCCTTAACCTGTTTGCTTGGATTTTTTGACTAATAATCGGTAATTTTGCAGTAAAATGAAATGGTATAAATTTATTTACTGCTTAGATTTCTGGAGAGTAAATTCATCTAGTATTTTAAATCAGTAAATGTAGGAACTAGCATAGGGAATCTTTACAGCGAAAATTATATTTCCTAATGAAGTATGTAGATTAATCTGAAATAACTATCCACTAGGTAAATATGATTTTTAAACCTGGTAGAGACAAAATATATTGTTGACAAAATCCAATATAAATTTTGTCTATCAAAACAAAACTTTATATTATGCATTTCTGATGGTGTATAATAAATACTAAGGATTTTTTTAGCATCATAAATGATGAAACATACATAAAACACTTACAATTTTTAAATACGTATGTACTTTATAGGTAGTTATCCGCATAACTATAAAAAAGATGAAATGACAAAAAATTAGTAAAAAAAGGGTGCCCGTAAAAATGTCGTCTGAGTTGAGTTTGCCACATTGAACTTTGTTACAATTCGTGTCACGGATAATCACCAAAGTAATTAACTTTTAGCCTTAATATTAAGGATATTATATTGCATTAACATGTATATTTTACAAGTTTAGTAAGCTATTCAATCTTAAGGAGGTATTTTTATGGCTGTTTTTTAATATTATCGTTTCCAAAATTTGTTTTAAGAGATTTCATAACCCTATGATTATTAGTCTAAATAAAACAGCTAAGTAAAATAAGTGAATAAAATACGAGTAATTCTGCAGATAGTACAATTTGGTAATATATTTAGTTCAGGTTTTGTATTGTATTTACATATATAATACAAAATTATCTATATTAAAACGTATATATATTTTTGACAAAATTATGCATCTAAATTTGCAAACAAGTTATTGTGTATGGAAGGGGTCTAACCTTATTATATCATGTATCAATTTTCGTTAACACAATAGGTATAAAACTTTGTATTTTATTTCCCAGCTATAACATATATAATTTTATACCCTTAGAATATAAAGGGCAAGAGTTGATTTTTTAACACATGTCATACAGCTTAAGAGTTTACTATTTCATTTACGCAACCTTATTCGATCATGGTTACACCCTGTAGCTGGATAATCTAGAAAGCATAATAAAGATAGATTATGCTTTATTTTCACTGCGTGTTTAACCCACCCCCTCCCCATCGCTAAAAGTTGAATAATAGTCCTCTTCACCAACAACCCTGCCTTACGAAGACGGCCTGAACACACAATTATACACTGTGAAATGTTTTCTTCCCCACTTTTTTCATAGAAAAAAACAACATTTGGGAAAGAAAAACCATTAGATAGATTTCTTTACATTTGTATTAATCATATATTTGATATTAACTTTGTGATAATGAACCTTATTTGAAAATAAACTACGTGGAAGAAAATAAACGAGCCTCCTTTAAAAGCAATTTGATACAGTAACAAATCTTGACAATCCACATAAAAAGACATACAACTCCTCTACAGCTTTAACGATGTAAGGACGTGAAATGGTAGCGTATCTTCTGAATAATCCTATAACTAACGTTAGGTTTCTTATATACACGGTTTACATCCTCGTATTTAATCAACAGATAGAATTATAGCATACTGATACCGTAATTAAAACTCTTTAGTATATATTATTTTCTTATTTAACAAAAACGTTATTTTTTAAATTCTATAAACTGTATTCAGGCCATTTAAGACGTGCGTAATATTTCGTCACTCAATAAAAATAGTTACAAATACATTTACTAACATCATGTATATTTTGAAAGCAATAAATTATAATGGCACGGGTGTTAGCTAAATATATCTTGTTAAAATAAAATTAAAAATTTTAGTTCAAAATGCGTTTTTATTTGTATCATATACAATATATTGTAAATAAATTAGGAAATTAACGGAAAAAAGAGTTAACATTTCGCTAATACATATAAATGTATATAAAAAATTTCAAATATTTCATAAAAGATCTAGCGTTTCTAGACGTTAAGTTACTTTTTCACCTCAATAGGAACAGATGTATTGTAAAAATTAGACGCAATTAAATTAGTATTCCCTATATAAACAATTAAATTGAAAAGGTTAATCTATAATTTTTCATTTCATCATTAAAATTGAGTTTCGTGTGAACAAAAAGGTAAAGCAAGTAGTTCTCCATATTCAATTATAAAACTGTAAGCTTGTGTTAGAACTTAGTGGTATCAATCTAAACTAAATTAATTTTTTACTAATTGATTTTGCGAATGAATATCCCATAATCCTATTATTACTTTGGATCTCATCAGCAAAATATTAATTCGGTGAGACCACAATTTTTATTTGACGGGCTTTTGGACGGATTATACAATAAGTTAGGCAATTAAATTGTTTTTTAACTGATACATCATTGCCTTTGATATAACTGCTATAGTTTAACTGACTCTCACTATTACTGTCACTGAATGAAAAAATGTAACTTGCAATGATATCTATTGAAGGTTAATATTGTAATTAAATACACGTACACTACAAATCATAAACATAATAAAGATATTATTATCAATATCAGATATAAAGGATTGTCATCGCCCCTGCAAAGTGCCTCACGCTCGGGAGTTTTAACTATCGTATACCAAAATGCGCAATCAGCAACTAATAAACTTCAGGAGCTGGAGTTACTCTGTGACGAGCTCCAACCTGATATTCTTCTTTTGTCCGAACAAAAATGCTTTTGCTTTTGGTTTTAATGATAAAAATATTGATCAGTTTGTTATAGAAAAGTATACACTTGCCAGTAGTCCTTAATAGGATTCACTTTAAAGGAGGCGGCGTTGCTGTTTTTGTCAAATCATGTTTTGATTTTAAAAGGTTCGATGCTACTTAAGTGGAGGAAAAGGTATCTGAGCTCTCGGGTATTTCTGTTAGTCTCAGTAATGGTCACTCAATCTCGGTTTATGTGGTTTATAGATCTCCATAAAGCTCAGAAATTAAATTCTTTAAATAGCTTGATAATATTCTAGTAGAGTTAACGTCACAAAATCAAACATTTCTGATAGCTGGCGATTTCAATATTAAGGTATTGAATCGGGGTTGTAGCCAAACCAGAAAGTTTCAAGATTTACTGCCTAGCTTCAATTTGGGATAGTTGGTGAAATTCACCAACGACAGTGTTTGGTGGTTCTCAGACAGCTATAGATAACGTTTGTGACCAACATACCCGGGACGTTTCGTGTCCGTTATAGCCACTGCAATATCTAACCATGATGCGCAATTAATAAAAATTAGTCAATAGGTTAAAAAAAAACAAAAAAATTCATTGTATATAGAAAAGGATACATGTCCTTATAACGTTAAAACTGTTAAAAAAAACGGTTAAGACGAGAACTTTGGCAAAAAAAAACCCAAAACTCGTCCGAAATGTTCGATTATTTAAATTATTGCTTCAATTACAATCTAAATGTATATTATCCATTAAAAAAAATTGACTTAAAAAAGAAAATAAAAATTTATTGGATTACTCCAGGAATAATTGGTGTTTAGAAAGTAAGTTACGGTTGTATTGGGAACAATCAAAACTATCAACAAGTTTAGAATTCAAAAAATTCTTTAAAAAGTTTAAATTAACATATCGAAAGGTTATTAAAGCAGCCAAAGCCTATGAATATAATAAAGCAATAAAAAGAAACAAAAAACAAAGATGTTCAAAAAACCGCTTGGGCTATAATTAATAAGCACAAAACTAAGCCATCAAATTAAAGCTATAGAAATTGAAATCAATCGGGAAATTATTAAGGATCATTCAGATGTGGCAATCATTTTACTGACTTTTTTCCATATGTTTCAAATCAAAATTTTAGCTGTTTTTTTTTTTTTTTTTTTTATTTAAACGAGTCAAACGCCAAGTCCCGTCCGTGTCAAATGCGATCCTGTAACAGAGGAGGAAGTGGCTTGCGTGATGCCTTCTCTAAGGGTGTTGAAGTTAACTGACGTAAATGGCATACCGTCATGGCTTTTCAAGCAATGTTACAATGCCTCAGCTGAAACCACTGACAATAATAATCAATACACCTTTCCAAGAAGGCATGTTTCCTACGGCAACTGAAAAGAGCTGTAGTAGTATAATTACAATTTTTAAGAAACATAATCTGTTGAAAAGTAAATATATTTATCGCCCAATCTCAATCCTACCAGTGGTAAGTAAAATTTCTTTATACAGTCTTCTTCTAGTAGGATGCTAAATTTCTTTGAGAAAAATAATATATTATCTCAAAATCACTTTGGCTTTTAGACAAGGTAAATCCACATTCGATGCAATCACGCACTTAATTAAGCTGATTGTTAATAGCTTGGACAAGAAAAAAGTAACGCTCCAGCGTTTTCCTTGACTTGACTAAGGCTTTCAATTGTGTGGATAACACCGGTCTCATCCACAATTTGCATAGTAAACGGTATTAGAGGTTTGCCGCTGAAGTGGCTTCAGTTTTACCTCTCTGATAAAAAAACAGCTAGTGTCAGTTCAAAATTCATTTTCACGTACAACCACTCTTAGATATGGTCCCTCAGGGATCCATCCTCGGACCAGTTTTGTTCCTAGTGTACGTATACAATTTGAATTTAAAGATTCATAAAGGACACAAAGTCCAATATGCAGACGACACGACACTCTCTTTCACATGCAAATCAAAATTACAATTTGAAATTTAAGCTTACGAAGAATTAAATTGATGTACCCAATACTTTGAAAACATAAACTTGAAACTTAATTGTTCGAAAACAAATTGCATGTTTTTGGTCGAAGCACTGCACCATTTCAGTACAGACCTGCTGTGATGTTGGATAAGAAGGTACAAGGCAGAAGAGAGCTATCAGATTTTTTTCTAAATTAAAGTTTAGAGAGTCATGTAGGAAATCATTTAGGGACCTCAAAATAGTAACATTGTCATATTTGTATATACTGGAGACTACTGCACATTATCTATTTAAGAGCGAAATGGTTCGAGGTCGTGGACGTTCATAACTACGATAAAAGAAATCGTGAAAATCTCAGACCTGCTCAGCATAGAGCAACTTCCTTCTCAAGCCAGCATAAAGTTTTTAAATGGGCTCCCTAAAGAAATAGAATTAATAAATGATCTAAAATCGGTTCCAAAGTACATTGCGGACACTTTTTAGTGTCTCATTCATGTTATACCGTTGGTGAATTCATGGACCATCTCACTAGCTTCAATGTGCGTTAGTAGAGGGGCGTTGACATCAAAAGTTATTTTTTTATTATTTCTTAATTTTACATCTTGACAACTTTTATTGTTAACTAAAATCGAAATTGTTTACGATATTTTTAAAAATTAAATCGTTAACATAAGAAATTTTAATATTTTTAATAAATATACAATTATTATTATGTGACGCATGCTATGCATTTTAAAATTTTTTCTGGCAAAATAAAAGTATATACTTTTATTGTATTTTACTGTCAGTAAATATGAAAGATAAAACAAAATAACTTACTACTGACCTCAAAAGGGTAAAATAAAAATATGTAACTTTACTGTGGTTATACAAAAAATTGAACTAAAAGATAGTATTAAAAGTAAATAGAAAAGTAAAGATATTTTACTTGGTAACAACGATAAAAATTGTGACTTCCGAATAACCACTCTGCGGTCAACCATCTAAGCAGCAGACGCGCGACGTCAAATAAAAAGACTTAAGTAGTTTTATTTCAAGAGATAGTGTAAAAATTGTTTAACCACTAATATAGGTAAAATGTTAATATCCTATAGTAATAAGCGAAAAACATTAATTTGGTATATCTTTTTCCCAAATATTCTGCTTTAAGTAAAAATATTGAAACAGTGGTTAGATTCCTCAGAATATGCATTTCTACCGGTGATAACCATCTACATTCTCTGTACTCAGGGTGGACAGAAGTAATGGAGAATTTACTGGGTAAATGTCGTCATTCATTGGTCTTTCTTCAATAATTACACAGTTTAATAATTATAATTATAACTCTTCATTGTGGATATTCCATTAACTGACTTTTAATCCTGCCAAAAATTTAATTTAATTTATTTATTGACCATAATTCATTAACTTTAAGAAATAAAAATGCGAAGTATGTTGGTAAAAAGAGAAGGGAAATCATAGGTAAAAATCAAGAGAAAACCTGACAAGGAACTAAAAAAAATTAACAAATATCTGCCATGATTCTCATCTTGTGGTTTAGTTTGTGAATTGTTAAAGACCCATAAAAATGTATGTGCCTGGCCCCACTAGTATTAACTTTAGGGAAGTTACTGATAGGTTTTCCAGTCGACAGGGATATTACCAATACCAAATATGTATATACACAGATCATCACTAGTAAGCCTCTCAGTTGATAGCACAAACTACTGGGGTGGGGTTTCAAAAAACTGAGATGCTGAATGGCTCCTGCACAAAAGTTTCGTGCTAACTTTATCCGCTTCTGGATCCAAATAACTACTTTTAAGGTTATGCGTCAACGTTGCCCCAAGGAAGAAGGGTACCGAGTGGAAATTAACTTTTTCGATATCAATTATAGTACCGAATGGAACGAAAAACCATGGGGTATTGGATACCGCCGACGGTCGTGAGTAATTAACTACTCAATTTTCCAAAGTTTACTTATATGGTTTAACTGTGGCAAAATATACATAAAAGCACCCGGCTTCCAAGACTAAAAAACACATACAGCACACACACACACACGCACAACCACCAACAATCACACACACACACACACACAGCGACACACAAACACACACCACCACATATATACTCAATATATAAATTATATATATATATATATATATATATACTATTAGAAGTATATAGTATATAATATTATATATATATATATATATATAATATATATACAGGGTGAGTGGCTCTTAGGTGAGAACCAAAATGTTTTTGGGTTACTACACGCAATGTAAATGTGAGTACAATGGCGGTTATAAAAAAGATCCTAACCTCCAAAAATTAGGTCTTGTAAATGAATTATTATTCAGTTTTTTCTAAGAAAAACGCGTGTTTTTGAACGTAAATCTGAATATTTCTCCATGCAAATCGTATTAGGAACATTATGTGAGGCAAACTACATTCATTTTTAGATTCTCCTGTTTAAATTTGAAATTTTGAAAAAAAGTTATCGGTGTCAAACAGTAAGAAAAAGAATAATTATGCTTCAGGAGGTCGTATTCAGAATGGCAAAGTTGCTAAGTTTTACAGAAAAAACTGAAAATATCATTTGTAACCTCCCATCGGTTATTTACCCACACACACCCCCTTGTACACAAGAATGTGTCTCAAGTGATATTAAAAACTTTGCCCATTTTAATAGGCTTTAAAAATGGTAATGCCAATATGACCGTTAGTTAAGTATATTCCGGGTTACCTAATTATATTGGTTTTGAATATTAAAAAAACCACGCAAGCTACAAAAAGATTAAAACCAACATTTAATTTAACAAACTGTACTTAATATTGTTATGTTTTATAAAAACTGCCTCATAAAACAAGATATGCCATATCCATATATGTTTAGGTTTTTTGCCCATTAAAAAAATCCAGTATAGGTTTAGAAAGTTAACACTGAGCTAGTCATAGGACGGTAATAATAAACATAATTTTATTGAACGCATGTACTAAAGATATATTAATAATGGAAACTTTAATCAATTATCAGTAAAGGTAAGTTAAAAATTTAGAAATACCTCATTGAACACCAAAATTATTAAAAGGTAATAAATCATTGTAGTTCATTCTCAAAATGGCGACCTTCTTTTCTCACCACATGCTGCTTGCTGCTCGCTTCCTCATTGATCTTTCTACCGGTCATTTTAAAAGACAGTTTCTCCCGAAGCCTCCGTGAGCAGCCGGAACCAATTCTGCCTCGTAAAATGGCGAACAGAGTTCCCCCACCGTCCAATCGCACTCTCGGGATAGTTTTTATCAGTCAGTCCATTGACGTAACTGTTGCATATAAAATGTGGAGTGGGCTACCATCCTGCTGGAAATAATAAGCTTCGTACTCTTTGTTCAAAACCAGTCTAGAAGGAGTATAGGTAGGTCGTATTGCAAAAAATCTAAGTTGTTTGTTTCCATTTTACAAGTTCCATCAAATATGTGAGGGCCAACCAATCGGTCGCCTTGAAGGACTTCGACAGCCAATACCATTAATACTAAAACGCTTTTGAAAGGATTGATCTCCCTTGTCCGGTTGTGGGTTTTGTGGGATCCCAGTGGTGCATATTATGACAAATTGAAAATTCCTGCTCTTTGTAAACAATGACTCATCAGTCCAAAGGATTTTTTTCGAAAAAAATAGATGCTGCTCTCACATGGTCCTCTGTTTAGCAAGCCAACGACAGATTTGTAACTCTAGGAGCATAAGTCAGTTTGCTATTACAGACCTTGATCAGGGTGTAAAGATGGTATGGATGGGAACTTATTCTTATGGCCAAAATGTACCAAAACCTTCCATTGTCGATACGACTCTAACGTCCTCTAGCATAGTTGTCTACGTACTAACTTCTGGGACTCGATTCCAGACACTGAATTTAGAACTAATATCAATCTAATCCTGATGACATCTATGAACAATGTGTCCTTTTTGTCATGAAACTTCGTTTAGGGTCTTTATGTGAACTGTAACACTCCTTTCCACAGAGAACGTTGATGGAGTCCTTGGAGAAAACACAGAATGGACTGGGAAAGTTCGGCGATCAGGGTTAGCGAGCTTAATACTCTCCTTTGGTGGCACAGGCACGTGCCACATTTTCCATCACCAGAAACCCGTTAAATAAAGGTCGCAAATTCAGCGTATTTCTCGAGTAGGTTGAACTCCATGGGGCAGCCTACACATTGGACAAAATTGATCAGAAAAAATAGTTTATTGGAGGTAGAAAGTAATTCATGTGGAACACTGGTCTTATAAAACAAGATAAGGAAATGAACGTACAAATAATACTGGTGAAAGGTAATATGAATATAGAAATTACAAACATTGATAAAGGGATTGTGACCCATTAATTTCCGTAAGTAGCATCCACAAATTATTTTAAACTGCTTTACTTTTTTGTAATCCTTCAATTCCTTGTTTTATGAGGCAGTTTTAAATAAAACACTAACATATTTAAGTACAGTTGTAAATTCAATTTTTTTTTATCTTTTTGTAAGTTTGCATGTTTTTTAAATATTCAAGATTAAATAAAAGTAAATGTAAACCAAAAACGTAAATTACTGGTCAGATTCCATTATTAAATATATCTTATTAGTAATGCTCAAAAAATTATGTTTCTATTAATATCGTCCCTATTGACTATCTACAGTGGTTAAAACTTTTAACCTATACTGATTTTTTTTTAAATGGCAAATAGCACCTTAAACAAATTGGTATGGAATATCCGGTGTTTTATGAGAGGCGAGTTATTATAAAACATAACAATTAAGTACAGTTGTAATTAACAATTGTTTTTAAATCTTTTTGTAGCTTGCCGTGTTTTTTAATATTCAAACCAATATAATTAGGTAATCCGAAATACTTGTAACTACGGTCATATGGCATACCCATTTTAAAGCCTATTTAAATGGCAAAGGTTTATATAATATCACTTGGAACACATTTCTTGTGGTAACAGGTGTGTGGTAAAAATCGATGGGGTTCAATGATATTTCAAGTTTTTATTCCGAAACTTAGCAAACGTTGTGCCATTTGAATCGGGACCTGAAGGCATAATTTTTCTTTTCTTTACTGTTTGAACCGATAACTTTGTTCCAAATTTAAATTTAACGGAAGGAATCTAACCACCCCCCCCCCCCCCCACCCCCCCCCCCCCCCACCCCCCCCCCCCCCCACCCCCCCCCCCCCCCACCCCCCCCCCCCCCCACCCCCCCCCCCCCCCACACTTCAAACGCTCGTTTCTTGGTATACTGGACGAAAGTTTAGCCTAATCAACTTAACAAAGCTATATTTACATAGTGGGCGCGCCAAACGCAAAATTCGTCAATCACCAAGGTAACGGAGTGAGTCCGTCCCGACCTTGAACAGATAGATAACGTAGTAGTTTTTTATGTGATTGCAATGAAGTAGGCGACTGTATGACAACAGCTGAAGTTCAAGGTTCGTCCCCCTAGCGCTCGGAGTGATGAGTCACGAATTAAATGTTGAGATTAGGACTTCCTGGACTGTTTAGCGGAGTTGCAGAGTTCAAGACAGATAACCAAGTTCAGCTCCGTGGGAGGATTTCTGTAATGTTTTTATAGTTTTTGAAGAGGGTTCTGGTTTTTCGTACCGGACTGTACGTCAGGCAGTCTACGTTATAAGTGAACTAAGATGGGTTTTATATTTGTCTTTAAATTTATAGTAAAATTTAAATTGTTACATTGTAATTTAGATCTAATACTTAATATTTGACACGAAATACACAGTTAAAAGTTCATTAACAATGACGCTATGCGTTTTTTTCTTTATAAACAGAAAAATATTGTTAAAATTTTAACATTTTATTGTTAAACATTTTGAGCTAGTTGGAATTGGTACATTAATTCAGAAGCACAGTCATTAGCATACTATTTGCCGACTGTTTCAAAGGGAGTCTTCAGTGTCAAATTCTTGCTATCTTATGTTTCAGGGCATTTTGTAAGGTAGATGAATACTTACGTAATAGCTGAAATCTAAAACGGCGTTCAAAATATCTGTTTTTTCCTTAGAGAATGTGCTTACTTATATAATGTTAAAATATTGAACATAATGAACAATGTTTACACACAGAACAGTTGATTACAATTTACATGCTCTCCTTTAACTAATATTTCACACTTTTACTGAACAAGATTGGGATTTTTCGCTCTTTTAAATACCAGTGAGGCGAAGCTCGGATGGATTTTGAAATAAAGGCCTATATTCATCCTAGGGACCGTAAAAATATCCATGTAAAATTTCAGTACATTTCGCAGAATAGTATTACGAGTAAAACCAAAACAAACAAACAATAGCACTTTCGCATTTATAATATTAATTAGGATGTAGTAGAGTTGTTTGTCGATAACGAAATTCTGCGAAACATTCTTGAAGATCGTGCACGATATCCCGTTGAGTTTCAAATCGCCCATCTGACGATGACGAAGAATATCTTTTAAATTAGATGATACTTTTCTAGGTTGCCTTCAAAGGGTTGCGACTGATAACTATTATCATCTATGGGCACGGTCCGGATTTTTACTCTGGAAATGCCGGTTTTATGTCCAAACTTTTATAAATTATAATTATTCTTCAATTCTATTGTATATCTGTAAAATATAATCACATTGAATTCATCGTTTGTTTTTCATAATTTTATGATGTAAAAATTTTTGGCTTGTTATAAAGTGATATTTTTTGTGGATTATAACAGAAACGCTCTGTTGAAATGTTTTTCTACAACAGTTTTATTGAAAAACACTGTTCCAATGTTTAGATGCAATATTTTTCGTAGTTTTAATATGGTTGTCTCTAGAAAAACTGATACTTTTTTTGGTTCAAACTGTAACCTAGTCACAAGAGTATATTTATTGGTACATAAATAAACTTCAGAATTTCATGAAGACAGCAATACCGATTACTTGATGAATTGAGTGAAAAATATTTATAACGAATTTCTAAGAGAACGAATACTAATATCAAATAGTACACTGCTACTTTTAGAAACTGCCAGATGTAGGGGTTCAGGAAGGTCGAAGGACAGAGAGAGAGAGAGAGAGAGAGAGAGAGAGAGAGAGAGAGGAGAGAGAGAGAGAGAGAGAGAGAGAGAGAGAGAGAGAGAGAGAGAGAGAGAGAGAGAGAGAGAGAGAGAGAGAGAGAGAGAGAGAGAGAGAGAGAGAGAGAGAGAGAGACAAACAGGTGGGACAGATAATTGATTCCGGGTACTTGGAGTGGAGGTGGAATGGGCCAGCGGGCTGCTTATCGCAGAAAACAGGAAACGATGATGCGATCTAGCGGTCAGAGTCTGCTAAATGCTATACTGTTGCAAGGTCAATCTTAAAGATGATTTAAGAATTGCGGCCGTATTCTTAATGATACATATCTATCTACGTGGAGAATGTTTACATGTACACACTTATTTGAGTTTAATCCAAATAAACTCTTATATCAAGATGTGTAAAAAGACTTTCATAACAAATAACAGTCCTATTCAGACAGGTGTCAACCTCTCAAAACATGTTTAATATCGACCGTTGTTAAGACATTAGTCATAGAATATCTATAACATAGTTTTTATATAATCCATATTAACACACTTTTCAGCTAATGTAACTAGGTGACGGTTTTTGTCTCTACTCAAATCTAGTTTTTGAGTAATTTATTTCATCCTAAAAGCTTTGGCCTTTTCTGTTTCATTAAAATTATACCTTTATCTTAGAATAAAACGATAAAAACACAATGCAAAATTTCGTTAAATTCACGAGTGTATACTGTATATAATTTCCCGTAATAGTGTTCTGAAAATTGTTTTTCGTGGGTTTCACCTCAAGATCGTCTGGGCTCAATAACTAGACATTTTAGCAATTATTACAAAAGTTATACAACTCAGTATCCACTTGGTTTATACAGCTTTAAAAACCAGACACACGTGTATTTAAAGGTCTTGCTACAGTTAAGTGTTTAGTGAGTTGTTTTTGGTATTTATGGTATAAAGTTTAAATAACAGTATAAATTTAGGTGACAAATAATTTAGTACATATTTTGATCCCTTTCTGACGACTCAGAACAAATTGTACATTCACGCTACCATTCTGAGGAGCCACTCATCAGAAATAGGACAATCCTCAGAATTGGGTCGTTTGCGTATCCTATATATATATATATATATATTATATCTATGTTATATATATATTATATTATATTACGCCTTAACTGAATATATTACCAAATTGTTATACCTGGAGAATTACTCGTATTTTATTCACTTATACCACTTAGCGGTTTTATTCAGAATAATAACCATACGATTATGAATAACTTGACACGTTTTTTAAGCAATAAGTAAAAAAAACATAAAATACATACTTAGGATTAAATAGCCTACTAAACTTGTAAAATATACATGTCAATGCTATATTATATCCTAATATTAAGGCTGAAAGTTAATTGCCTTGGTGATATCCATAAAACGAATTGTAACAAAGTTCAATGTGGCAAAACTGTGAATTCAGATGACATTATTACGGCACCATTCTCACTAATTTTCGTCACTTCAGTTTTTCTTTATAGTTGTATGGGTAACAACCCGAAACCTTACATAAACTATAAGAAAATATGTTTTAGTTTTTAAATATAAAAGTGTTTTATGTATTTTCATCACTCGTTACGCAACAAATATCCACACTGTATTATTATACACCATCAGAAATACATAAGATTATTTTTGTTTTGCAAGACCACCTTTATATTGTATTTTGTCAATAATATATTTATTGAAATGCATTTATTGTTCCTATAAATATTCTCTACGCTATTTCTTACACTAATTACTGATTTAAAATACTATATGAATTTTCTCCAGAAACTAAAACAGTAAATAAATTTATATTTCATTCTATGACAAAACCAACATATTACAGGAGTTACATATTGATTACGTGTTACATTGATGCCGAGACCAATCTTGTGAAGTCTGCCTCAGTCAATCTTATCACACTTGACATTTATATCCTTATAACTTAATACAAATAAACTGGCTAAATAAATGAAACCTTATTAATAACATTATACAATTCTGAGGTCCCAAAAATATATAATTATTAAAGTTTACGAAAATCGAAATATACTTATATACTGAATTTAAATTACGGATGCTTTGTGTATGGCTGATATGAATGCTTTCATAGGTATTAACAAAACAAAGCTTAATCGACCACTTGTATTATAGGTTAAAGCAGAGCCAAAAGTACGAGAAACTAACCAATTCTGTGGAATTAGTATATATATTGTAAAAGGCTAACTTTATGTTTGACAGATAAATTACTCTAAAAGTTGGAGTAATGGAAATGGTATAAGAACTGAACAACTTACAATGTAAAATAAAACTGAATTCATTTTCAATCGTCTCTCAGTAACATAAAGCTTCACAAACATCTTATTGCAATTAATAGTACAGACATTAACCAAGTAGACCTAAAACATGAATAAGTAATACAACTAAATACAATAAAAAACTGAACAACTCATTAACTCTATATAATATCTGCTTATACCAAAAAATATGTCACTTACCTTACAACTCGTACGTGACTAAGTATGATCCAAATTATTGAATATTCAGAACAATGGAACGCCCCACGAACAGTTGAAGATTGCTTATTGTTTGAAACATAAGCAAGCTTCAAGTGCTATCACTCTGAGTGATTTCTGTTCAACTTATCAAACAAGCCTAACAAAAGTTTCTTTGTAAACACTTAAGATAACGAACTGCTGTTTTAAAAGATGTTGCTGTCATAACATTGGTGTTTTAATCATTATCGCCTGTTTATGTATTACATTTAAAACTACTACTAAGTGCATGAACGTTAATTACATTATAAAACCCTTTATTTTACACATTAATTTATAAATATTATATATTTTTTTTAAATAAAACATGGGAATTGATTTTAAAAGTATTCATACATAAGTCAAGATCATGTAAATGAATCGTAGGTGACAAGTAAATACTGTATAAATAGAATGTTAAAGTTTGAAAATAAAAAGAATTTTGCTAATTTGTCTTTCCAAAAACAATACAGAATTTCTTATTATTTTTTACTGTTACTGGTAATAAAATGTAATATTACCATACATATTTAAATAATTAAAACTTTACACATTATATTCTACATCGTTCGTATCATGAAAAGGATTGTTTGTCGGTTGATAAAATACCTACTTTATACGTAGAGATCTTAAAAAATTATAAAATATTACAAAGAACATTTAAAGCTAAAATATATATTTTGAACCCATTATACTCAGGTTTTTAAACTAATCGTTTGGCCATGAGGTAAATTGTTGTATAACATTATAATTTGGTCGCTATCTCTCATAAACAGATAAATATTTCGTGTTATCTCCTGCTGAAACTGCATGTATGGTATTGTCACTTATGTTGTATTACATTATTATTTGGTTTATAATTGCAGAGATAATCAACTCCCGTGTTGAGTGTGGGGAAATCCGTAATGTCAACATCAAACCTGAAAGTTATAACGTCAAAAGCATACATAAATGATATATCTGCTTTAGATTTAATTTGTGAAATAAGTTTCCAGTTTTCATCCATATCCCTTACTCAATAAAATAGTCAAAATATTATAAAAATACATATAAAAATGGCTTATAAATATCTTTTTAAAATACCAAACACAAATTGCGACATAGCTATAATGTAAAGACATCTATAAGGGTTCTAAAAAGTAATTTGAACAATAAACATTAATTACATCAAATAAATTTTTTCGCCTTAATTTTATCTTTTTAAAATTTGTTTTACAAAAATATAAACTTGTTTTATATTTGAATTCAATTAAATCATTTAGTATAAAATGTATTGTTCTATCCAATTATAATAATTCAAAATTCCCTTAATTTAATTATAAAATGTCTGCGATGCGACCATTAAAATAATATGCTTTTTTAATTCATACCTTCTTATATACCAATTGTTAAGTTGGAATATCCACTCCATGCTGCAAATTGGCGGTCTCTCGATAATTAATTAATTAAAAGAACTTGCCTACGCAGTAAAAACGCATGCGAAGCTAAAACAAGTTTCAGGCCAGACTTGAATAACAAAGGCACTTGTCACATGTAAAATATTTAGAAATGTGAAGCCTGTCTAATAAGATAAATTGACTAATATTCTATATAAAAAATAACCATTTTTTAACTCATATTTCCATCTAAAAAGTTTAAAAAACAATATTGATATTACAAACAGACTCTCATTCAATCTGTTTTTACGTGTTTTTTCTTTTATACATCACATACTGTAAATAAAAACTTGTTCACTAATATTGTATAAAAGGTTTGGGGACGAGATTAAAACTTTCATTAATCTTACAAATTAAGTTGTCCATTTGATATTTTTTCATGACGTCTTTAAAACTTTACTTGAAAAATACAATATAAAATTATTTACCATGGGGATGGGACATTTTTAAAAATTTACTTTTATTAGTATTTACTTTTCGATATATTAAATGATCTATTAAAAATAATATTACCCTGGATGGTATTATTTAAAAGATAGTTGTCGATAAAAAAATAGGTAATTTTGTACAATAATATCTTTGTTTGTTAGAGAAATGCCGAGAAATTAAAAATATATATTCGGTTTAGCCACTATATTTGGATGAATAATTTTAAGAAATAAGTTTTTAATTTTATAATTAAAACTCCGTATACAGAGATACACTTAAAATATTCACACCTTATCCTTGAGAATTAAGACTAATACACTTGGTTTTTGAAACACTGATAAACACTGCTTGAAAATTATTTTAAATGGTTCTCTAATTTAACTATTGGTCGCTAAACATTCCGCATGAGTAGGGTAAAACAACCTTTATGTCATATATTTAATACAAGATTACAAAATATAATATGACCGATAGCTTGCTTTAAAACTCGTGTAAGTTATTGAATGAATGAAATATTTGTAGTAATCTGTAATATAGGTAGTCCCAAATGTGTCCTCAAACACAGTTGTAAAGATTGGCTAAACCATATAGACCTAGCGGCGCCACCAAAACAATCCCTTTAACAATTGGCGAAAATAAACAAACTTTCTGGCGTTTCTTTGTATCTCCTCCTTGGTCTACAGTTTTAATCGATCGAGTATTTATTCTAGTAAATATACGACTTATATGATGCTAATTTATTTTTACATCCAATCAAATTTTGTAAAACTGACTTTACTTTTAATAATCTCGTTGCGTGGATATAAGAAGAAACGTAAACGTATTTTTATTCCAAAACAATACCCTTTGAAATAAGAAGACGATTATGGCTGTGACCATTTACTTACTGTACATGCTAGCAGAAGTGTTAACTGCTGATTGGGTAACGGCAGCAAAACGTGCCACGCAGTGCACACAATTTTGTACGTTTACTTACACAATTATGACTAAGCTAGTGTGATAGAAATAGTAATAACAATACTAATATCTAGATATAATATATAAATTTAATTAGGAGCAGAAAAAATTTCAAACCAATTAGTTCAATTAATTAATAAATTTACTTTCAGACTTTTTTTAATATTGATATGTTACGACGCGTTTCGTCAACACAATGGAATCATCATGTAACCTATGTGGTAAATCTATAACGAATTATTATTATAGACGTTCAAGTAATAATAATAGACTTTCACTTAGTTCAATCTCTAAAAATATTTTATTTTAACATTGAGGGAACATTAAATTTAAAATTTAAAATAATTTCTGAAAGTGTTTACGTTAGGTCATTGAATCGAGATCCTTTGAGATCTGGAGAGCATTTTAAATTACCTGAGGGGATAAAACAAACGAACGGCAGAATAATGTAAGTTAAGAAACTATTCGCTAACGTCAAGGTTTAAGAACACAAACGAGTACAGTGAGTCTGTAACCAGTATAAATGGAATCACAAAGTAAAGAACCAGAAAAAAGTGCAATATTCCTTAGGAGCGATACATTATCGAAGGGATAGCGAATCTGAGTGTTCCTACAGGAGCAAAACCTGATACTAAAATCAATCACAATTTTGCCTAACCTCGAAATCTCTTAGCAACTATTTGTATCTTATACTATGCACATGAAATATTCCTTCGCTGTACACTAATATCAAATTGTGCTCCTACGTATACTATGTTTATGCTTTCACTAAACCATCTATAAAATTCCATATCAACAGTTTTTAAAAAATAGGGGCTATATAAGTAATTGACATGCAAAATTAAAGGGATAATCGAATTATTTCTGAAGTCCAAATATTTCCAAATAAAAATGAGTTAGAAATATGAAGTGTATATCACAAAAGTGTTCATTATGCATTTCAATAAGATGTTCCTATAGTGTTCCTGCTACTAAGTTGTAAATTGCTTGCAAAACCGCGAGTAACTGCTAGTTTCTAAATCATCTTTCATAGCACTAGATAAATAGTTACAAAATAATAATAGCTGGATAAAAATGGCACGTACTCGACACAACTGTGTGATGACGTCAATACTAGCCGTGTAATGCAAGTAATACCACAACTTCGTCACCAGGACTGAACGTAATGTCATTATTAGGCCTGTCTCATTTATTTTCACTAGAGGTCCGAAGCAAAATGGAGTTTTCAGGAATAAGAGTTCCGGTGGCTCCTGGAATAAAGATAATCTTGACTGTACTCTGGAAGAAAGCTCATTACTCTGGAGAGATTTCGGAAAAGTTGCTGCTCATAATAATAGAAAATGTCTCAATCTATTCTTAAGGCATCTAACATTTATTTATTTCAACGGTACAACAAAAATCTTTTAAAATATTACAAGTAAATCCGAATGAAACCAACAATAGATAATAAGTATATAATAAAAAACAAAACAAAACAAAAAAAATACAAAACAATATCAAGGTTTTTTAACAGTTAGGAATTAATTGTAAAACAGAGGTCACGTACCTTATGCACCACACATCACTTCCAGTCTCACAGGAAAACCAATAGCATCCGTCCTGAAAGAAGAATTCCCGAAGAAATTTACGGAGGAAGAAGCCGCTTCGCCAGTCTTTAGGAGTCTGGATATGCCGTGGTTTTGAGTATAATTAGTTGGCTGGAAACGCCTACTGAAAACTGATTTTGAGCGAGTCCCTCTCAGCACAGTGAAAGTCACAGCTCCCAGCAGGTCAGGACAGCCTATATCACCGTAGACCAGCCTTCGCAGAAAGTTGAGGTCTTGATAAGCCCCCCGCAAAAAGATTTGTTGGGGCGAAAAAGTGTATACATTATTGAAATGCATTATAAGTTAGGAGTTGGTACAAAATACTCTCAGTTAAGTAAATAAAAATTAAATAATTATTATTTAAAAAATTTTTGGAATAGATAGAATTTCAAGTAACAAAGAGAATCAATTATATTAAAATTATACTATAGAGATAATCATATAAATCAATATGACATTTGAGAATAATTAAAAAAGGACATTTTCATACGGTAAAAAGACCTGTCGAACTTAAGCATTTGGAAAGCCATGAACACGTCTTCGTACTACCTGGACACTCACAAAAGTGATCACACTAAGATACTACACGCTTTTCCGTTCGAAACACTTGCCAAGGGACAATTGGAGTGTAATGAGATACAATGATGCTTGTAATTCAGAAGGTCACGAGATCTGCAGATAGCTGGAACTATGAAGTTCCACCTTAGCAAGAAGTTCCCAGCACTGTAAGTTGCTATTGACGATCTTCAGGAGCAAAAGAACATGAGTCACGTCACGAAGCAATGCAAGTACAAGAATTAGTATTGCTATATAATATTGAGTGATTAGCTAGTACAGGCTTGATGTTTATCGTTCAGTTGTGTACCTTAGCTAGTTCGGTATTACTATATATTTATTAAGTACTTAGCTAATATAGGATTGATGTTTAACATTTAGATGATCAAATTAGCTAGCCCAGTATTGCTATATAATGTTTAGCTAGTGCAGAATATGGGTGCAGCAATATCAGCTGTGCCACATCTGGACTAACATTTAGACTCCAAAGAGTGTAACATCATTAGTAACAAATGTCAAGATATTGCGTTAATAAGGTGGATCGGCACTTCTATTCTACTGCGAGATAGACTTTTGTAGTGGGTCGAGCTCCTTAAGTGTAAAGGCTGTTGCTTGCTTGGACATGCTGAAAGACCTGCCCCTACTTCTCTTGACTGGAAATGCTGGAGCAAAGCTATCCTTTCCTTCTTCGAAAGAAACATGAGGGCTCTACTTCCACATGGAATCTCGACAGGAGGCGGGCCCCTTACCACCAACCCGGCACTTCCTGAAAATCATATCACTCCGCAAGCAATCGAAAACGCCCATAGGGACAAACCATCATAATCTTGTCCAATTAAAGAAAAAAACTGATTTTGGATACCTGAAGAAGAGAGAGGGTAGATCTCAATCCGCCAACGTATTCTGTTGTTGTAACATTTAACGATAGCAAAATTTGCCATCCCTGTTACCTTTTCAAATCATCCATTGTTAGTTTAAAAACTATAAATAAGGAAATTAAGATTTAGAAAAAAAAGATAATATTACAAGCAAGAAAAATATCAGAAAAGGAAGGAGGGAATTAGCACTATACGAAAGCTAATTATTTATCCTAATTCTATATTATCTGATAGTACAAATAGAGACCATATTGTACCTAGCCATCATACTTCAGTTTTCCCTACGTGAGAAGTGACAATTGTAGGTTGTGGCAAATTGAATTTTACTGTTGCATATTCTTATACGAGAAACATGAAGAGTACATGAAGGGCCGTTGTTTGTATGATGAAGGTACCTACAGGGGTGCCAACCGGGTGTTATTGTGACAACTAGTCATAACTGCTGCTGTTGGTATCACTGTTCCAGTGTGTAAAACGCTCAGTAGCCATACACATAAGCAGCGTGTATATCTAGTTATAACACAAAAACAGAATGAAATGGCATGTATTAGTTACAGTCTGAAATGTGTCATTTATAGATACAGGTTTTTTTCATAAACCAACTAAATCACATAAGCTTTGGTTCTAACCGGCCTCGGACTTTGAAACTAATTGAGTCTTGATGGTAACATACTTTGCTTATAATACAGTAAAAAGCGGATATGACCGGAGTTCATGGAGTGGAAATGTAATAGACAAATTTTATGAGTGAATAACATCCACCCTTGCAGAAAGAAGACTGTAATTACACAATTTAATTTTCCCAGCTGTTAACATTTATAAATTAGTCTTAAAAGAGAATGTACTTTACTATGCTTTGCAGTATGCTTGCAGCAAGTTTGCTTCACAGCTCAAACATGCGTATTGACAGAAGTAAAGTAGAACACCTTTTACAATTTAAAAAAACCATGATAATTTCTAGATTTTCTTTAAAACATTAAAAGTCTTTGAATCCAGCGTCATTCATTGTCTGTTTTGAGGTTCAATTAATTAGAAGATTAATAAAAAACAAGTGTTTGAGGATAAAGATTATTAGAATTTCTGGATATTTTAATTTTAACTTAAATTTTCTCGAGAAGGATTTTCAAATAACGAAGATCATATAGAATTGTACAACATTCTGTTACAACAGGGAGGGGTTTAGTATTAATTCTTTTGCAGTACAAAACTTAAAAATGGAAATGTAAATGATCATGTTTTGGTTGAGTGTTAAAAGGACTTAGAATATCTATGCAGATTAATTTATATTTAAAAAATATAATGAATTATATTTTCCACATATTTCGTGGTAAAGATATTGATTAAATTTAAGATGAATTTTCACTGTGGCTTTAACTCTATAAGAACAATGTCGGCCTCGATCAGTTCTGACGCCTGCAAAGAAAAAGTAGCCGTAGGATTATAAGAAATATTTATCATTTTAACATTTTCAGTCAAAGCAGTTGGTATTAGTATCCAGTAAGTGGGATTATCATGATACGTAATACTTAGATAAATAAAAAAAAGATTTCTAATTTAGTAAAACTAAGGACAAATATAAGAATAATTTACTTGCGTTGTAGCAATTTTTGTATAAAATATATCTTCGTACATATCCATATGAATAACACAATAAAATATAGTTCGTCACTATTATAAATAGGTCGAATATAAAATATTTCATAAGTACTACGAAAAAAGGAGAGAGTTATTTTAAATAATTTACAATATTAATTTTACAAACATTTTGAGAGGAAACATTCAAGTATATCCATATTAATAACATAGAGGCTGTCAAATTGTGTAAAATATATTGATACCAATTCAATGAAATGATTTTGTTTAGTTTCCCCCTTGTACATTCTGAGGTTTAACAACGTTATTAAAATTCATATTTTATATACAAGGTTTCAATATTAAATAGAGTAAGTAGAAATAATTGTGGTCAGAATATAATTGTATGTTTCATTGTTGTGTCGTTTTTCTGATTGTTTTCAAATTAGAAATATCAAATAAAGTCCATATAAATATTGTGCTTTGAATGTATTTGCTTGTTTCATTACCACATTTTATGTTATATACACAACTTTGTTGAAATTCGGACTCATGTTGAATAAGGACTCATCCTCAGTGAAAAAGAGAAGAGAGAAAGAAATAAGAACGATGTGTTTTCGTTATGTGTAGATTTTTTAAGGACACATCAATAAGGATTTGAAGGAAATTTTAACTTTTCCAAAGTTGTTAGCACTATTTAGTTGGGGAATATTATAAATCCATCTGAAAATTAAAGGAAATATGATTTATTCTTAAATATGTGTGGAAAGAGGCAGTAACAAAGCCGGGTGAAAATGTTAGTTTGTAATTTATAGAGGACTTCAAAGCAGCACACTAATGTGAGACGATGAAGGCAACGTTTGGAATTTTCACGTTTACAGCACAATGTAGTTGGAGTGTAAAAGATTACAACACAATGTAGTTGGAGTGTAAAGTTTACAACACAATGTAGTTGTAGTGTAACGTTTTAAAGCATAATATGGTTGGAGTAAACGCAAACATTACCGGCTGAAGTAAAGGAAGATGATCGTTACAGTTAGGTTAAAGAGACTGTAGAGTAAACGGAAGACGATGTGTCTTTGCAATGTATAGTGTACTTCTCATTCTAATGTTAGTGTATGAAGGAAATGTTTTAAATTGTCACGCTTACACCACAATGTATGAATACGGTAAATTCACTGGAAGTATTAAAGGGGAAAGGAATTATCCTTACAATTACCGGAAACTACAGTGGAGAAAGTCATAAAAGGACGTTTCCTGATAATTTCTGAACGATTCCTATTGGGTCAAAATAAGGTAAGACGACGAAGGATGTACTTAAAATTGTCACGCTTACAGAACAATGTAGTTAGAGAATAGGCTAACTGTACCGGCACAAATAAAGGAAAAAGGATTTATCCTTTCAGTTAGCGAGCAGAGACAGTAGAGTAAGATAGAAGACGTTGTAGCTTTGTAATTTATATAGGACTTCTGAAGCAGCATAATGAGACGAGACGAAGATGGCAGCGTTTAACATTTTTCACTCTTGCTGTATTGCTAAAAGATATAGTTTTTACATAATAACTGATTGGCTTGAAATATTTATTGACTATTTGATTATTTATCAAATAACAGCCTTAAAGAAAAGGATATATCATCTTAACATAGTTTATAAGTAATGACACACATTATTTATTCGTTTTTTCTCTATGTATTTATTCACCCTTTTTCTTATTAATTTGAGGTAAATGCTGTACGTTTTAGCCCGAGGAATCATATTTTGTATTAAAACTGTGACTCAATGTCTTGGTGATGTAATTACACGTAAACTTTGTTGATTACCGTGGGTAAACTGTAGAGATATTGTTTAAACTATATCTTGTTTACCAGTTCAATGTATAATCCGATTTATAATTTTTGTATTTAAAAGAAGTGTATGAGTTATAGTACGACGAATCTTTTAAACTTTTCAGTTTGTATTTTTCGATTCAATGTTCTTCCATCAATTTCGATATAAATTTAGTACCAGTATAAACAATTTAATATAAGGAGTTTTTCAATAAACAAATAGTTTCTTATCATAAGACAAATGATAAGGCAAAAACGATCCAACCTAATTAACTGAATTATCACACTTAAATAAATATGATAATTGTAAAACGTAGACTAAATATTAATATAATGGTAAGGAAATAATGCAAGTTATGGTGGCGTCAACATTTTTATGAAAAAGGCTAAACTATTTAAATGTTGTAATATAAATTTTTAAATATATTATTTTATACATTATTATTTCATATTAGGTGATACACAAGCAAGCTGTATTCTCCGAGTAAAAAGCTGTGAAAATTGTGTTTGAGATTTATAGAAAACACTGCTATAAATCTCTAAACTTATCATTCTGGTCGTCTCTCACCTGAGCGCGTGGCGCCATAAACAAATAAACTTCTGCATGGTAAACAAACCTCTTACTATTTAACTAGACAAAAATACCACTCAAAGATAGTGATATAAAACACTTCTATAAATCTACAAACCTACAATTCTGGTTGTATCTCTCACTTGAGTGGTTGGAGCCATAATATGTATACAACCTACTTCAAAGTCAAGTCTTTTATTGCGGTTGATAATAATACAATTATGTGGCAAAAGTCATACCGAATACATCTGTGATTTTTGCATTCGTTCACAATACCACATTCAGACATAAAATCGTTACATTCATCCATACCACTTACTCGCCAATTCTCTCCACCGCCAACTCCAGTGTCAATCTTCTAGATTGGAAGTCTCCCAATTATAATTCAAAAAACTCGTCGACGCTATAGAATGCTTAAGATGCTAAAAAGCGCTTCAGGCGGGTTTGTAACGCCTTGGACGTTTGTACGTTTTTCATGGAATCAGGCGTTTTTCAATGGACTTGAAAGGTGATTTGTAATATGGGACAGTCTGTGTTCTATGGCTTAGAAATTATTTAATCCACAGCAGGGACACACCTCGAATGCCATTAGATTCAAGTTTGTCAAGATATGTATTATATTCAACGCAGTAGAATGCTTTGGATAAGTCGAGAAACACACTTATCGTGGGATTCCGACACTCTAACCCCTCTGCAAAACCATTTCGACCAGACTCACCATTGCGTCTACCGTAAATTTTCCCGTTCTGAAGCCAAATTGGTCTTTAGAGAGCTGGTTGTGTTTGCTAAGAAAACAAAGCAATCTTTTCAAAAATAGTTTTTCGAAAATCTTGCTCACAGTTGGCAAAATAGAGACAGGTCGATAATTTTTAAGGGAGCATGGGTCATCTTTTTTGAAAATGGGGTGTACTTTAGCATTTTTCAGGAGGGGAGGGTTTTAAAAACACTCCTGTTTGAAAAGATAGGTTTACCAATTGAGTCAGAGGGCTCACAATATGCATGGCACATTTTTTCAAAATCCACAGAACAATAAATTTAGATCGGTTGATGTTTTTGCCGGGAGCTGCTGAATAATTTTTTCCAACTCTTCTTCAAGTACAGGTGCCAGTATCATTGATTCTACTGGACTACGTCTTCGCGTGTGTGTAACCTGGGGCTCTGACGGTCGAGGACCTCGCCCACAAGCAACAGACGCTAAAAATCTATTAAACGCATGGGCGATCCCAGCTTCATCCCTCACCCAGGTATCTCCAATTTTAATTTTGATCTGTTTGTGAGCTTAATTTTTATTTTTAATAATATCCCAAACAGTTTAAAAACATTTTAAGAAGAAATATTTTTTTTAAAACATTGTATGATTTCGCGGCTGGGATCAGTTTTCGTAAATTATTTTGTAGTTTCGGTAATTAATTTTCATTCGAATCTGATCTATAAATTTCGGAAAGGAATTTTAGTTTAACTCTTAAAATCAATATTCCTTTCGTGATCCAAGTATTTCTTGTCTTTTTTTTTGGCATATTTTAATTGTTTTTGTAGGACAGCAATGATTTAGATGAAAATGTAGGCAATTATTGAATGCCTGGAATTGCTCTTTTACTGTTTGGCTTGAATTTAGAAAATGACACTGTTCTTTAAAAAGAGAGGCGTTTAGGAGAGCAATGTTGCTAGGCCTTATGTCTCTTATTGTGTTATTAATTTTGGGCTCCCTCTCGATTTTTAGTCCTGTAATTAAAGCCTCTTGGCCATAATAATCCGCGATTGCTGTGTTGATTACAATATTATTTTTTTAGGATTTAATTGTTTAATACTTTTAAAATATGCAAAATGCTAGAGTTATACAGGGTGATTCAAAACTAAACGGCAATCTCTCGGGAGCTTATTCTATAGCTAAAAACAAGTAAAAAGTTCATATAACCATATGCCCGGAAACGCTTCGTTAGCGAGTTACGCCTAGCGAAAGATTTCGCCCGGATTTCAGAAACCCTTGGTGAAGTCAGGCCGTATAAAAATGGTAAAGGTAGTTACAAAGATACAAATACGATTGTTTTTTATGTTTTTTATATCTGATAAATATATTAAAATTCGTCCCAGAGCTGTAAATGCAATATTTTCAGAGATATCTTACGTAAAACACAAGAATTGGTGCAAAGAAATAACACATTTTAGTGTTTAACGTAAGATTACTTCCATAAATGTTTTATAAAGGTCATATTTTTCTTAAACAGATTTGTAGAAAAATTTAATTCTGAAAAGATTCATGTGAATTACTTAGGAAAAAAATTAATAATAGGTATTGAAATTTAGCTTTATTTAAAAATAAAAACAAACTCACAAAAATGCATATTCTTATCTGCATAAAATATTAACTAATGTTTAGGTTTGTGAGTAACAGCTGATCATTTATTCTAGACTGAACATTAACATAAAATGTATTTACCTTTATAAAACTGTAATAATCACCTATAATAGTTGCTCAAAGTGTCCTCCGTTGTTAGCAATGCACGTTTTCGCACGACGAATCCACTCTTTTCTAGCGCGTTTCATAATGTTTGGAGCATTCTTGATAGTTTCTGCCGCCTCGGTAATGCGATTACGTAACTCCTCTATGGTGTTAATCCGTTTTGAATAAACAATTGACTTCATCCAACCCCATAAGAAAAAGTCTGCTGACGTGAGGTCAGGAGAACGTGGTGGCCATTTTACTGGTCCATTTCGACCAATCCATTGTCTACCGTATGTATCATTTAAATAGTTTTTCACATCCTTAGAAAAATGTGGATGTGCTCCGTCGTGCATAAACCATGCATTTATTCTGTTTTGAACAGGAATATCTTCCAAGAGGGTAGGCAGGTTTGTTCTTAAAAAATTTAAGTACGCTACTCCATTAAGTCGATTAGGGAGGAAAAATAGACCAATGAAATTATCACCCAGAACACCAAGCCATACATTATCTGAAAATGTATGTTGAAAATGCCTCGTCGCAGTTTCACGTGGGTTGTCGTACGCCCAAGTATGGGTATTACGAAAATTTACAATTCCATTTCTAGTAAAACAGGATTCATCAATAACGAGAATACGCCGAAGAAAATACTGATGTCGTAAACAATTTCTTCTTAACCAGCGGCAGAACATCTTCCGTTTATTAAGATCTTGCGGTAATAAGTCTTGAACACGTGTTATATGGAATGGGTACAACTGTGCTTCATGAAGTGTCCGCCATACGCTTGACTGGCAAATATTTAACTGACGTGATAATCGTCTGGTGCTTGTGGTTGGTGATAATTCTACAGCATTTATTATTGCTTGTTCATTATTATAGTTCCTTGCGCTACATTGACGACCAGTATCTATTCGCTTCGGTTTTAAAGCTACCAGTTTCTCTAAGTCGTCTCTCCACAGCTTCAAATGTTTTGCGATCAGGTGTTCTTCGATGTGGAAAAGTATCACGATATTCCTGAACTGCAGCTAAACCATTCTTGTTAACTTTGCCGTAAATCAGTATCATGTCCGTATACTCTTCAAAACGAATAAATACCATTTACATTATCTGCCATTATTTACTAAGATAATTACATACACTTTTTAAAAAATATTTAATAAAATATTTTAAAAATAAATATTTAATAAAATATTTTATACACTTGTATAAAATATTTCCAAATAATCACAGGATCTCACAAAATACAATCTTCACACGCCACAATACAAAAACCTCCATAAAGGTTATTCAAATATTACTTCATGAACTTAATTGTTGATCAGCTGATATTGCCAACCTTTGCAAAGAAAATATGACGATAAAAAGTGTTGAATAAATGATCAGCTGTTACTCACAACCTAAACATTAGTTAATATTTTATGCAGATAAGAATATGCATTTTTGTGCGTTTGTTTTATTTTTAAATAAAGCTAAATTTCAATACCTATTATTAATTTTTTTCCTAAGTAATTCACATGAATCTTTTCAGAATTAAATTTTCTACAAATCTGTTTAAGAAAAAAATGACCTTTATTTAACATTTATGGAAGTAATCTTACGATAAACACAAAAATGTGTTATTTTCTTTGCAACCAATTCTGGTGTGTTTTACGTAAGATATCTCTGAAAGTATTGCATTTACAGCTCTGGGACGAATTTTAATAAATTTTTCAGATATAAAAACATAAAAAACAATCGTATTTGTATCTTTGTAACTACCTTTACCATTTTTATACGGCCTGACTTCACCAAGGGTTCTGAAATCCGTGCGAAATCTTTCGCTAGGCGTAACTCCCTAACAAAGCGTTTCCAGGCATATGGTTATATGAACCTTTTTACTTGTTTTTAGCTATAGAATAGGCTCACGAAAGATTGCCGTTTAGTTTTGAATCACCCTGTATAGTTTTAGAATATAGTTTATGAATTGCTTATAAAGCAATAAGCTTACTTATTGGCCCAGAGTTGGGTTTCCTGAAATGTATTAGCTTAGTTCGCAGTTTAACCCAGATATGCCTGAATTATTTTTTTTTAATTTTTTTTAATTCTACAGTTTTTTTATACTATAAATGTATTCTTCAACACACATTTTAACAATAATTGTAAAAAATTTCATCGTCGTTTAGTAAATAATGGGTGGCCTATATATAGGACAGTAGGAAAATATGAGTGAAATGCTAAAATATTCCAAAAATGCTTTTTATTTTTAGAAGGGTTACATTTACATTGGATATATATGTTTTATGTACTTAATTCAACTGTGTTTTTAACAAAGATATATAAAACAAGCTTAAATAAAATTTTTAGTAAGTGCATTTGTAGTTTATGGCTTTGTGTGGTAATCAATAAAACATTTAGTATGAAGACCAACATCACACTTTTGGCATCTGGTAGTGCACTTGGCATGGCAATGCCCACATCTCGTTTGCTTTTCCTGAGGAACAACAAGGTGGTCCAATCTGTCAAACCTGGAGTCCACTTTTGATTGTTTCGATGGCCGTCCAGCCTTTGACGCGCACCCTTTACCAAATGTTTCTATAGCAGGTTACAGGCAAGTCTGCGTCTGAAAGACAAGTGGTCAAGGTTCCCTCCCGCATGGCGGTGAAGTTGCCAGGCATTTTGTTCTGCACTGTCAATGCAGTCACAGATCAGAGGGAAATACCACTTCTTACCTCTGATTTGGATTCGGTACAGGCTCATATTTTTGATCGCACCGGTCCACTCCGCCCATTTTTTTGTTGTACTGGTGTATGAGGTTTGGTTGAGGGATGAAAGCATGTTTCTTGGCTTTAAGTGAAAAGCGTTTTACCTGATGTATGGGTTGTACACCAACAGCATTTGAAACAACAGTGACAATACTGTTGTCATTCCATCTTGCAATAATTAAATTTTCATCACATACTTTTTCGTATTCAAAAGTTCCCCTTTCTTTCTTTTTCAAAATCTTTACTATCAGTCAGTGGGCACTTTGCTATTCTGTTCTCTCTCACCGTACCAATAGCTCTTATATTTTCTTTTGGGACAGTTTCTCAAACAAAGGTAGACCAGAAAAAAAAATTATCAAAATACAAGAAGTACGGAAATCACCATTCTTCTTCAGGAACATCACAGTACTGGCAAAAACAACACTGGCACCAAGGCCCAAGTGTTCATACTGAGGGTCCAAGGTGTGGCTGCTCCCTTGGTAGGGGTCTTTCCAAAACTACATAGCCATTGGGTGTAGCACCAACCCAAATTTTGTAACCATAGCGAATAGGTTTGTTTCTGATGAATTGTTTCAAACCATGCCTCCCAAAATATGGGACCATAGACTCATCAACTGAGTGGTGTTCCTCATGTGGTGCGTAATCAAAAAATGTTTTGTTCAATGCATCAAACCAATGGACGTACTTTTGCATACTTGTCATCAGCATTGAGGTTGTCATTATCACAAACATGCAAATTTGACATAATAAACTCAAATCTGTCTCTAGAAATTGCATTTACAACTAATTCATTGCGAGTGTCCAAAGCTGTTTCCCAAAACATTCGTCTTCGAGGTAATGGAACATAACCACTCAACAACAATACTCCTATGAAACATTTCATTTCATCGACAGTTACATCACCTAAACGGTTATGTAATGCCGCATAAACGATTTGTTTTCTCAACTAATAAATCTACAATATCATCATCGAAAATACAGAAAAAACTGTTCCATTGGTGTTAATTTTTGTTGTACTTCCTGTCTATTACTCCAAATAGTATCATCTAGTTTTAGGTCCTCTTTGACCCATTTGTACTGCTTTTTTAGTGAATGGCTTACTAACCTTTTTGCTGGTTTCTCTTCAGTGAAATTCTGAATTCGTCTTACTTTTTTATTTGGTGGCTGTGCTATGTCCATCTTCGCTGAACTAGAGGGTAAGGTTGGTTGTGATAAAGAAGGATCCTCTTCATCTTTGTTGTCACTCAGTTCAAATTCTTGGGAAAACTTCAGCCGGGGCCAATAGTTGGTTTCCTGGAAAGATGATGGATTGAAGTCATGTCCTCATCCCCAGAATCCTCATCAGTGACATCATCATTTGCATTGATTGGTGGCTGAATATATACGCCAAATTTCTTCATCAGGTGGCACTTGGATCTCTTCATCTTCTAGCATCGTCAAAATTTCATGAAGGTTCAAGTTCCTAAAAAATTCAAAGTACGATAAATAACAAGGTTTTTCAGAATTTTTTATAAAATAACTGTAAAAAATTGTATTGATGCTTAAAACAAAAAAGTTTAACCCCAAATTACTAAGTCACGACTTGAAATACAAGGGTCGAAACTCATTTGAGAGTGGGAAGCATTATTGTTGTACATATGCCTACTGGACTACATGTAGGACGGGCCAATTCCAAACATAACCTATAAACGGTCTGAATTTAGAACGGTCACATTTCAAGATAAATGTAATAACTAGTTAGTCAGTTATTAGGAAATGTACTTAAATAGGTTTTAAAACTACGAAATAATAGTATTGTACTTACTTTTCGCACATGGCGCAGAGCTCATGAAGTTGATTGGAAAATCCTAAATTTGTAAACTAGTCTAAAGAAAACAAACTAGTTGAAGCATTCACTTGATTGTTGCTCAGATGCATTCAGTAGCTCTTACTGAAGACAGCAAACCACCCTGCCACCTGTTGGAAAAAGCTGAAACTACTTCAGAAGTAAGCTTTATGGAGAACACTACAAGTGTCCTAAATATAGGTCACTAGGCATATCTGGGTTAAGTTTAAATATAAACTGTAAAAATCCAAAAGTATCTCCTCTTTAGTAGCGAATGTTTTTATGATGAGCGGTTACTGCGGATAACTTGATCCTCGTGGATAAGCTCGTATGAAGATACATGTTGTTTATATTTGCAGTTAATTTATTATCTTTACAATCACTGAAAAGAAGTAAATTTATTTACATAAATTTTTGATATATTTTATAATGTATAAACGTTAGTATTATACGTTAGTAATTTTTTCGTAGTACAAAGTGACAAGCCACAAAGTTGCATTTTTGTTTGTTTTTTAGTTAATCTGGTACAACAGAATTGTAATTTGTCTTTAATAACAAAGTCACAAACCACAAAGCTGGGTTTTTTTTATTTTAAAGTAGATCTGGGACAACGGGATAGTGATGTATCATTAGTACAAAGTCACGAGGCATTGAGCTTGATTTGTTTGTGTTACAGTGAATCTGGTACAACAGAATTCATTATGATGTCAAAAATCAATATATTTTAAACTCAGGATGTATGCCTTATATAAGGTACATAATTAAATTCTTTAATCATAAACACATATAATAAGAAAATCACTATTGTAATTTGAAACTGTTTGTTTGAATTACTTAATCAATGCGTTATTCCTTATTATCTGAATTTAATGGAATTATGAGACTCTCAAGAAAATACACATTCACACACTAATAATTTTACTATATAATTGACAATGCATATTTTTATACAAATTCAGCAGAGCATATAAAACATTGTGAAGTAATACAAAATTGAATATAGTGGCATCTAAACCTGTAACTGGTAAATGTTTGCTGTACGTATATTTTGTATTAGGGAACTGGTATTGTTTGCTCAATTTTATATTGTACAATTGTAAGTAAATATTACGCCGTAGTAAAAATTTAATTAATGTTGTATAAAGAATATATAAAGATTAAGACTTTAAATAATCAAACTTTAAAACTTCAAAAATTAACTACATGTAATAAATAACAGACTGTAATGAAAACTGTTAAACTAGCTATAACATCGTAAGAGCCTGGTGCACTGGTACAGAATGTGACATCAAACGCGGCTTGTTGTTGTTTACTACCAGTTCCGAACGAGCTGTTGAATACCACCCAGATTGCTTCCTTTTTGTATGTACAGGTTACACTTTCATTCTGGTACCGGCACAATATACAATGGTGTAATGTCGAATACAGTATTAGTATGGCAGTATTCAGCGAACCCATTGACAACTAACTGTATTATTTTTTTCATATAATTTCAGTCTAACATTAAATTCTCATTCTTTAACAATTTTTTCCCTTTACAAAAGCACGCATCGATAACTTAAAGACAAGACACTGAATATGATCATATGACTAGCGTACATGGATTTGGTCATGGAACTTATCACGTGTGTTTACTTCCAAGTGTATATCATCAAAATTTGTATAGTTTGAGATAGTGCAAAGAGGCCATCGCATGACAGCTGTCAGCAGAAACTGAATCTGCTCCTGTTTTGATTAGCTACGGCTGAGTAATTATCTAGTTAGTTCTCTTGTCAATTCATTTTGGATATTATATTTAATGTATCTTTTAACTCGTTCCATTGTGATGTATTAGCTGAATGTGGCAGTTAAACTACCAGAACATCATATTTTCGTACCTTGGAATCTAGAATTTTATTATAATCGGCTATGAATTCTAGCTTAATGAACCAAATATGTTAATCTATAATACAAAGATTTTTCCAGAAAAAATTACTTTTTATACTTTGAATTTTTATTGAAACTTCATTACCTGTAATAAATAGTTACGATTGAGTTTTATTACAGTGCATGATCCACCATGGAATTTGACAATATCATTGAGGCCTATTACTATTAGTCAGCTGAATCAAAGTTTCTTTTTTGCGGAGGAGATGTAAATATTATTTTTCTTTATGTCTGTCTATTGAACATCTTGAGGATGAAATGAGCTTGACCTTCCTCGTTTAACTAGAGTGTCAAGAGACCGGGCTAAAAGTATATTCCATCCAACACTTTCAGTTAAAGTTTTACAGACCCTTATTGGCCCCCGTCCCTAATCCTCGCCCTTTTTTTAGAAACCCTGTTTGCCAGGGTTAGGTTTCCCTTATTGCCCTTGACCTTTTTATTTTCCATCTACCGCCATTAACGACGTCCCGTTGTTCCTAGCCCATCTTATCTTAGCGTCTCCTTCAACGGCCCTACGTCTAGCTCTACACCCTTCGTTTTCTTTCCGCCAATAAATCCTTATATCCGCTACACCCGAAACATCTCCTCCACTCGCCTCCTATCGGTAAAAAACCAGCGTCGTCCTAATTACCCCTGCTTCGTGTCCTAGTTCCACGTACCTCTTTCATCCTGACCTTTGCCTACACCTTAGCGGTTATCCATGTTTCCGCTTACCATTACACATTTCGTCTCCTCGTGTCCTACTAATCCGCTTTGGGCGTCGTCTTCTCGTAGTCGTAGTCGTTCTATATACACTTCCTCTTACAATTCCTTTGTCCTTCGCTTTCCGACATTACAATAAGCCATGTTCTATTTTCCCACGTTCAGTTCGGCCCTCCGTCACTTGACCCTACCCTGCGCCGCCGATTAAACTTGCCGTTACATTATCGCCTTCCGCTTCTTTCCCCATAAACTTTACCCTCTCCTAAACACCTATATGCGCCCACCTAATTCCTACATCCCATATGTCCTAAAGCACCGCTTTACACATGTCGGCACATTTTACCTATACCGGCGGACCTCTAACGACCCCATCCCTGCAGTAAAAAATACCGTCGAGTTTTCAGAAACAGCAGCGTCGCTATTTCAAACGGTTTAGAACAAGCCCTACGGAGAGATGTTGCCGGCACCGCAGCTAGGAGTAGACTGACACTATTAGGGGATCTGCGCATGCGCCAACCTGGCTGCTATATAAGGAAGATTATCACAGATACATCTCTCATTCGTTCCTGGGAGTTCACCACAGGTGCAGCTCATTCGTCCCTGTGAGACCACCACAGGAAGCTCTCCGTTCCTCCGAGACCGACCACGCTTCGCGACTCTCAGGTAAGAAAATCACCCTGCGCTAGAGAAATCCAAGCGCCTCTTCATCCCTCCCCGCTAGAGCAATCTAAGCGGAACCTTTCGCCCTGGGCTAGAGCAATCCGAGCGTCTCTTTCTCTTGTATCCGCTAGGAAAATCCGAGCGGAACTTTCATTCTTTTTCTAGACTTTCCTAACGCTTTTGTTTCTAATTACTATTGTCCATACTTCTCATCATACCCTACTTGGAGCCTGGGCTGTGATGATTACCGAGCGTTCGTATTAGTCTACTTAGGTTGACTCTGCTCTCAATCTGAGCATTTGGTTTTCCCCATTCGAACTACTTTTGGTTTCACGATTCTAACTACTTTGGTTTCACCATTCTACCTACCTACTCCCGAACCCTGGAATACTCTACCCCACTTCACAACTGAGACTTTCTGGGTCAGTCGCGATCCGTTCGTTACAAAGTGCTTGGTACTATCGAATTTTGATTCTATGTCTATAAACTCAATAGAATTTACAATTTATATAAAAGAAAATTAAAACCGCAAGGAAAAGATTTTTTTTTTTTTATATTGCCACTTATATGGGTCAAATTCACAAAAATGGGACAATACATGTTACATCATCTTTACAAATTAAACCCTAGGACTAAAAAAAAAATACTTATGTGCAATAAGTGTGGACAGTATTTAAATTTAAATAAAGAAATATATATTTACTAAAACTTTTCCTTATTTGATTACAGTAACCGTTTTAGTTTGGCATATTCCCGTCCGGTCACGCGTTACCACCAAGTGTACGTAATTTGAGGGTTGAACATTTCATATATTTTTGTGACATAAAAAAAGAATTAAAGGTGGTAAAAGTTAGTTTATACTAAGCGCTTGTGAGAACAAGTATAACACACGCATGACAGTAAAAATAACAAACTGTTTTAATGCATAGAACGTCTGTTCCTTTACTTCCTTCTCAGTCAGCGTCATTTTAAAAAAAATAGCAATATAACCGACACGGGCGGTTCGATCCACGACTTTCATCTGTAGTCAGTAAGAAGTTAAGCGTACATGTTGTTTACGTTGTGATTTGTGTTTAGTTTATTACAATCTTCTTTGGATTTCTACATAATTCCAGGTAAAAAACTTGCCGTATGTTAATTACCTTTCACTTCGGTCACTTATATAAAGCAATAACTTTTAAACATATAATAAAACTAATTCGATTGCTCAATACTAGAGACTGCATTAAAACATAACGTCAAACTCAAAACGGTTTGGTTTTTGCTGTCTGCGCAGTGGCGCTATCTGAACTACAAATATTCACTTCGGTCACGCTCTCTTCTCTCACGTGACCGGGCGCGTGAACGAGAGTGACCGATGTGAACGTGGTTGTGACCGTAAGTGAATGGAGTGACCGAAGTGAACTTATATTAATAGATATATCTATTATTCTATGTATACATTACTAGATACATTACAGGCCTTTTACGTTAAATGAAAATTATTATTTTGGCCTACAATTATGGCGATACAAATATTTAACGTTACAATGACCTACAAAAATAATTACTTCTTGTTAATATGATTTAAATACTAAAACTGCAATAATTAATTACAAGACGCAATTTGTTATTGTTAAAGATATGTAAAATACAAAGTGTTTTATACATTTTTAAATTATAAAATTATCAATTTTAATTTGTTTGTAAAAGTTCTTTCTAACTTCACTTAGGGTTTCAAGGTAAAATCCAAATGAACTGCTATAATCATTGTTAGGCCCTTATTTTTTTAAGATCTTAATAGCTACAAATGATTTATTTAAATAATAGCACTTAATATTTGAACATATTTATCCCACATGCTTTTGTGGCGCCAACTCGAGTAATATGCAATGTTTTCAGGCTGAACTCAATGAAGAAATGGCACGTGCAAAGAAAACATCAGATAGTGAAACGTTGAAGAGACAGAGAGATTTATCAAAAGAAAGACAACGTAAGCATAGGGTGAAAATGACTGAAGAAGAGTTGGAGTTAAAGAGAAGTAAAGATAGAAAACGATATGCTAAACTAAAAAGTGAAAATAAAAAATTATGGTTGCCTGTAAAGTCGGTTTTACGGGCGAAGATTTTACGTGACAACGTCTTTTTCTCGGTAGAATATTTATTGATATGAATATTATTAAATTGCACAATAGGAACAAGGAATTGAATGAAAATAAGAATTGCACAGATTTTAACTATAGAAATATATTTTGTTTACTAAAAAATTGTACATAATTTGAAATTAATTAAAATTTGTTACTGTAAATGGTAAAGTTGAATAAAACATTTACTAAAATTGGAATTTGAAATTCTTGCTAAACACAGTTAAATTCTAACTCCGCGCGTGGGTGATTGGTCGGTTTAGTTCGTTTGTTTGGTCGCACTGTTATGACAGGTTAGAGGTTATAATTTGTTATTTTAAATGTTTGACTAGCAATACGCGCTGTTTCTTCTCAATCGACTGAATTACGATTGATTGCAGAGTGATTTAAACTAATAATTTACTTAACCCTACATGGGGCGCTAAACGGAGTTTTCCTCCGTGTATTTTTTATTATTAAAAATAGTAATACTTTTCTGATGTTGGCAGTCGTTTCCCGCAGTGTACTTCACGAGCATCTTTCGGGGAAGCGAAACAATAGCCTCCCGCTTATCTTTTGTCAAAATCTGCCAGTATGAGGTCTACTTCCGTGCGAGACTGGACGATTCCTCCTTGAGCGCCCGTTGTTGTGTTTGTAGTGCTTGGACGAAATCTCCGTGAGCGCCTTATTGTGTTTAGTTTTTATGGAGTAATAATCCGTGTGCGCCTAAATTTGTGACATGTGATGGTTTTTTTTTTTTAAGTTTTCTATACAATATGTTTTATTTGAATTTTGTGAAATGGAGAATGAAGATGAGAGACTTGTCAGTACAGTACCCGTGTGCTAGGGAACATTTCAGTACTGTTTATGGAGTGAACATTGTCGTTATAAGAACCAGAAGGAAAATGTTTTGAAATTTTTGTGTAGTGTTTTAAAAAAATTTTTAGTACAGAATAAATTTTGATTTTAGAGTAATAATTGACATTACAATTGTATAATATGTCAAGAATTGAAGTAAGTTGTTTTTGTAAGAAGTTAAAACCTAAATTAATTTCTATATATTATTACAGTGGGTTAAACATTTTTACAATTAATTGCATTATTCCTTAAAATAAATCATGTTTTTATTATACAGTAACATTGTTTAAGATTTTGAATTTCTTATTTGGAAAATTCATTACATAAGAGAGTAATTTTTATTTAATTTCTAAAAATGAATATATTATATTGTAATTAAATCAGTATGAATATTTAAACAAATAAAAACAGTTTAAACGACTATGATATCCATTATTCGCTAACCTGGAGGAAACCTCCGTGAGCGCCTGATGGTGTTTCTAATTTTAAGCGCCTGATGGAGGGTTAACACTATCAACATTTGTCAATAGTATGACATAACCTATAAACTCAGTTTCTCAACTTTTGTGTCAATCTAACAATTAATCAATCAATCATAGTTTACGATAATGAAATATCAGTGTACAATTATTTACCTTTATTGTTGTAGTTGTTGTAAATGACGAATCTAAGCACTCCACATTTTTCACGAATAAACATAGTTATCTGCTTTATCCCGTGCGGCGGACCCACAGTTATCTGCTTTATCCCGTGCGGATCCCGTGCGGCGGACCCACTGGACGGGCATCGTAACGTTACCGGGCGTTACACACTTTTTCATGAGTGACTCCGAGCCGCAACCTAATTTAAGACGTTGTCACGTCCAAAATTAAAAAAAGTTAAAGACATGACACCTCGTGAACATCGCCCGAATAAAAAAAACAATGGCGTGATCGGAAAAAAATATCAAATTTAAACAAAAAGAGGAAATTACTAGCAGCAGTAACTGAAATGTCCCCTCCTAACTCGGAACAAAAGAAAAGGGGAGTAAGATAGTAAGAAAAAATAGGAGCAAAGCGCATAGAAAAAATAAAAATACAGGAGGAAGAAATTAAAAAACTAAAAAGCAAACTTCAGAAGTATAAAATGAGACTGAGGAGGGCAAAATCCAAACAGAAAGATATGCCTCAATTAGGTTCCCCCTCGCTAAACAAACAAGTGAACATGTTAAATTGGTAAAGACAGGGTTTTCACGAAAAGTAAAGAAACAGTTGTTTTTAGGATATGCTTTAAGAAAACAATTAAAAAAGTCAGGTATCTAGAGTAAATAACAAATCCAAAGAGCACCAGTTAGTTACTAAGATGATAGGGAGTAAAATTTTAAAAAGGTATAGAGTTCAGAGCCATTTTAAAGATCTAGTATCGTATAAAATGAACAGAAGAATTGGAGGTGAGTTCAAGTACGAACGTAAGCAGAAAAAATGTATTTATGACCAACAAGCAAGAAATGTCATACAATTTTATGAAGACGATACGGTTAGCCGTATTTGTCCTGGCAAACGAGATTTTATTATAAAAAAAAACAAAGAAAAAAAACAACGCAGAGACTTGTTGGATAACAAGAAGAACTTGCATAAAATATGTGTCATTGAAAGCAACATAAATATTTCATTATCAACATTTTCTAGACTATGCCCGTTCTGGATAACTTCCCCAAAAGCAGCCGACAGAGAAACTTGTGCTTTGCATCAAACACCAAAATATAGACCTGAAAATATATAAGAAAATTAAAAGTTATATCCCAAAATAATGCCAATGATGTAATTGACACCATTGCCTGTGATCCAAGAAATGGGTTCTGTATGATGAACCTCTGTGAGAAATGTGAGAATGCGCACATATCTTACCAATATGACAATGACTTTAAAGTGAAGTTTTATCAATGGCAAACTGTTAAAGAAGAGAAAGTCATTAAGGGGAAAAGAAAGAAAATAGTAAAAATTGTAAAGAAGAAAAATATACAGAATGTTTCAGAACTACGTAATGAGCTCAATAATGAACTAATAGCTTTCAAGAAGCATGTGTATTATTACATACAGCAATCTTCAAAATTAAAGCAACTTAAAGCTAATTTGGACAGAAGGAGAACTATTACTGAGGATAGATTTTTCTGAAAATTATATTGCTAAGCACACAGAGGAAATCCAATCGGCTCATTTTGGTGCCTCAAAACGACAGATAACTTTAAATACTTGACTGTATTATGTTAAGAATAATTCTGGGAAAGTTGGTAGCAAAAAGCTTCTGTACAGTATCTGATCATTTAGACCACCAGGCCCATGCTACTTGGGCACACATGGACCCTATCCTAAAACATATCGGAGACAAATACCCAGCCACTAAGGTTAATCATTTTTATTCTGACGGTCCTTCAAGCCAATATAAGAATAGGTACAACATTTTTCTCATGAAAACCAAAGTACCAACATATTTTAAGAATTTAAAATTTATGACTTGGAACTTTACAGAGGCTGGCCATGGCAAAGGCCCAATGGATGGTGTGGGAGGAGTATTGAAACGCATGGCAGACGAAGTTGTTAGACATGGAACCGATATTACCTGTGCTTCAGATTTTGTGAACATTTTAAAGAAGAGGACAAAAATTTACTTGATTGAAATAGACAGTTCAACCGTTGATGAAATGAAAAAAGAAGTAAAAGCAACAGTGATCCCACCCATAAAAATATCACGCTGGCTAGGCAGATAACATGGGGTTCGAATAGCATAATGTATTCAAGAAGTTTATCTTGCTTTTCTTGTAAGCCAGATACATACTGCGACCACTATACTATTGGTAAAGTTTTCGAAAATACAAAAGAAAGAAAGATTCCCTGCAAAGCTCATAGCGGAAACAATTATAGTAAAAAAAACTGTGTACCACAGGATTTATTCGACATCGTCTTCTGAAGGAGATGATGATCCAGCTATTGCAAATGAAGAACAAAAAAATAAAGCCACCAAATTAAGAATAAAATGTGAGGCTGAACCGGATAAAACAAAGAAAGAAATATCCATAGAAAATAACACTTCATTTGTCTCATATTCCAGTCCAAAGAATAAGCTACTTGTGAAAGACAAGGTAACTAATCGTATATTTAGCCTTAGGTATAAATACTAAGTAAGCAATCTCTCTCTTCCTTACATTAAAATATTTGCCTTCATCTTCAGCTTTTTCTACATTAGAAAACAAATGTAATTTTGATCATGATATATTTTGTCAAAACTATAGATATTTTTACAATATTATTGATTAAGACATGTAATGCTGATATTTTAAAAATGTATTTAATAATTCTGAGGCTATTAATTTCATTTTATTATTAGGCTATCCATTAGGCTCACCATTCTTCCAAGGAAAAAATCGGTAAAAATGACCGACTTTCTACAAAGGACTCGATAAAACTGCTAGCTACTGAAGAAAGTCAAGACATGTAATTTTTGTACATTTGTTCTCAAATATTAATTTTAAGATGTTTGATTTGTCTTTATTTCAAAGTAACGTAAACGTAGTTACGAGTTTACGCATACTCATGTAAACCTCATTTATAGGCAACAATAGTTCCAATACCATTGTAGGAATTAAATATTTACTTCCTTTATATACTTTATTGCCCTAGGAGCTTACCATTCCCTCCCTGCAAGGTCATGGAAATAAGTCATAAAGAGTGAAGCGTAAAATCTGAACTAGTCGTGAATGCTGAAAATGTAAAAGATTAACTCGTCGTGAATAATGAAAGAAGAACCGTAGAGAATGTGCAATGAACCAATAACAGGTTAAATGTAACTAAATTGTAAATTATTATTCTACCTTTAAGTCCTAAACAGATACATGTAGCGTACTCGTATTACTTAAATGGATATAAACACTGCTTAACCCGATCAGTAGCAATGTAAGCAAACTGCAATTATTTACTGAACAGTAAAAGTAAGAGTGAATATTACCTTTATTAAAATTTACGCTAAATTAATCTCCCGATCAAAGCTTTCCAGGAATAGAAATTTTCTGACGCTTCACTTAATTTACTAAGTTACTCTTGTTTTGTACTTAATTGATCGCAGTTCATAAATTGTGCTCATTGCACTATATGATTTCCGTGTTAATTAACGAATCCATACATTTTCTATATAATTATTACTCGAGAATGTGTTACTTATCGCTAAACCCGGGAAGTGTTTACCCGCGTTCTTGGTCAGTGCAATAACATAAATTTAACAATGGATCCGTAAATAAATTAGACCAGAATAGAATTTAAACATCCGGTACTGGGAATTTTGAGCGCAGTATTTTTTTTTTTTCTTACGATATATTTTCTTTTTGGGACTAAAAATGCAAACTGTTATTATGGCACTTGAAAAACGTGTCTTAGACTGAAGGTGATAACAAGTGCTGGGTAGTAGACGCTCTTTAACCCAAATAGATAAAAAAAACCAAGATATGCATATTCTTGATCAATGCAATTACTTTTCAGTCTTACGTAAGGTATATATTTTTATGGCACTATAGTTATGGCACTTAAAATATCTTAGACAGAAAGTACATTTAAAAAGACGGAGACAGGTTTTGATTAAATTATGTTTTTGATACTTTATTATAACGTATAAATGTTTAGATGCAAAAACCTTAACATATAACCAATTAGCATTGAATCAAATTTAGATTCCCTTTCACCTAAGAGACGTACGTATGTACGTAGTACGTGCATTGTTTTGTCTACTCCTGTTTAAAAAATATCACACGCCTCCATTATATCACATTATTAATGTTTTCAATAAGAAAGCTACGCCCTTCGATTTTGAGAATGTGTTAATTAAAAGATTGCAACATTTTAGACTGGAAAAATTATGTTTCACAATAAAATGAAACCCCCCCCCACCCCCCCCCCCCCAACCGAACTTGTCTAGAGTCTGGTAATGTTTTGCGAAGTTTCATTTGTAAATATACAACATCAAGTTGTATGAAGCACGCCACTCCACGGTATTTTGCCCAGCTTTAGCAAATTTGTTTACATTGGTTTTATGAGTAACTATAACGGCAACAAAATATCGCATGGTAAGTATATTTGCAGCAAAAAGAAGAGAAATTTCATCCGTAGTTATTAACTATCTATTCTAAATAAAAATATGATCTATTATGGTCCATGTCGATCCGTGGTATTTAGCTGAGCCACCATAAATGATACCACTTAGGAGGGTCACGGAATCTATGTTTTGTCTGATACGATGTTTTAATCTTCTTTTCTGTATAATGTGTCATGCCTGTCTGTGACAGTGACATGATCTAGAGACTCCACATCTTGCATGCATCTTTAGTGAAGACTAAAGGTTCCAACGAACACCAAATCTCGTGATCTCCTTTGTCGTAGATATCAACTCACGAACTTTGACTTCAACAGTACCCTAGCAAGACTTGTCTGCCTGGGGAATCTAGTGGCCGCGGATTGTGATCCCTTTTTCGACGGAATCCCTCAAATCCGAAGTCGGGCCTTCAGAATTCTAAGCATCAGTGCTACTTAATACTTGTCGTTCTTGTGGGTAGTGTCCAGTTCTGCGTATTATTGTTTTTTTTTTAATTTTATATATATGTATATGTATATATATATATTTATCTTGTGTGTTTGATTCTTGTCAATCATTGTTGTTATTATTTTGTTAAAAGTTTGTTATAGTTGTATGTATATATATATATATATCTTTATATATATATATATTTCTTGTGTGCGTGTGTATGGTCCTAAACTACTCCTAAACGGGTGGACCGATTTTAATGAAACTTTTTGTGTGTCTTCAGTTGGATCCGAGAATGGTTTAGATTCATAATTCGGTCAAGTTTTAATATTTTATTTAATTAATTTTTTAATAATAAATTGTTGTTGATGGTGGAGTGTTTGACATTGGATCCGCCAGACTGCGCCACGAACGACACGTAATACAAAGTGAACTGATACTTAACAGCTGTGAATATTTTCAGCTGAAGTTCATCAAAGAGGCAGAAACATTTGTTCACATTTAAAATTTAGAAAGTTAATATTTTAAATTTGTAAAGTGCTTGATCAGTAGTGTAATGCAGATTGCAAAGATGAAGTTTCACCAATTGTTCTACGTAAACATTATAGGCCTAATATTACAACACAGCCATAATGTTTTTCTATTTTAATTCCAGGTTTTCCCGACATTTTGTGCTGCTATCAAATTTGTGTGTTGTTTTGTAACATTCTGTAATTATTGTGTGAGTGCTAATTGTTATAATACATTAATAGAGATTGAAGATGTTTAAAGTGCATAAAAAACTATACTTATTTATTAAAGTTATTGAACTCATTTTGCACATTGAAGTGAGTATATTGGTCGCATACCTCAACTAACCTAAGTAGCCTACAAATCAAAAGGTTGTGTTTCTATGTGTGAATATTGTTAACAGTTTAGATAATCAAGTTTTAAACTAATTGGATTTAAAATAATTTGTTGTAATTTACATTTTTTAATCTGCAGTCAGAATTGGTCACATAAGTTCAAATTAAGTAGCATACAAATCACATGTGTGAATAACTACTTATTGTTAATAGTGTAGGAATTGGTTTTAAATTAAATTCTCGTGGCCCAGTTCCGACAATATACTGTAATTTTAAATTACAAATTTTTTTTAACAAGTATATTTTTTTAATTTTTAACAACTTAATTTATCGTAAATGATATTGAATGTACAAATATTTTTTGTTAATTTCCTTCAGGAGTGTACATAAACAAATAAGGTGGTTTTCCAATAGGGGTATGAAGTATAATAAGTGGCCTCCACTCACAATCGAATTATTGATATTTCTGATATAGCCTATCCAAACTACTATTCAAAATTGGATTATAGTGATTTAAAGGCTGGAAGTATTAAATAAGCAGCCACCATCACAATAAGAATTATTGATATTTCTGAATAGACCTATCCAATACTACTGAATTTTCATTATAGTTTTTTATTCGGTCAATTTTTAATTAAATTTTTAATTATAAATTGTTGAATGTTGGAGTGTTTTATATTGGATCCGGGACAGACTGTGCTACGACACCGTTAATACAAAGTGAAACTGATACTTAACAAGCTGTGAATATTTTCAGCTTGAAGTTCACCAAAGAGGCAGATAACATTTGTTTACATTTAGATTACGTTATTATGAAGTGCTTGATCTGTAGGTCTAATGCAGATTGCAAAGTTAAATTTTCACCAGTTGTTCTATGTAAACATTATAATATTTACAAACACTGCCATTCGTTTATCACAATTATAGTCTTGAAAGCATAGGAGTAAGCATCACATATGTTATATTATTGTCACTGCTTTTTTTTTATTTCATTGAATATTTTGAGATAGCTACTAGCATATTGATTGTTGTTAAGTGTGAATATAACACCACTTCTTATTTCAATATATTCTGTATCCACTTTGGAGGATAGAGGTTATCCAGATATAAAATTGGAAGTTTTAGCTTTTAAGTGAAATTCTTAGTAAATTATTAAGTGTTGATCTTGGAAGAATGCGCTACGATTTCGCAAAGTTTTTATCAATCAGTCCGAAAAAATCCGAAAAAAATTGCAGTCCACGTAGCTCGTCGAACCATTAGAGATATAGAAAAAACTCTTAAATTGACAAAAATGTCTTATTTTGTAGTGTAGAATATAAAAACCAAGCATAAAAAATACCAGGGGTGTTCCAACAAAATATTTATAAGTTGGACCGCCATATTGGCAAAAATTTTGAAACAATTCCAGTTCTACGTAAGCTCCTGAACCATTAGAGATATTGAAAATCTCTCAAAAGCAAAGATGTATTATTTTGTGGAGTAGAATCTAAAAACAACATAAAATATCAGGGCTGGTTCATATTATGAGATTTTAAAGTTGACCGCCTTATTCGGAAACATGGCGGCCATATTCAAAACATTTTGCAAGTGTATCCCTGAGTGAAACTTAAAATTAAAGTGTGGTGCTATAGTCGTGTAATTAAAAAGTTAGCTATTGGAATCACTTTGAAAAAACTCACCCCTGTATATATTATAATATATATATATATATTATATATATATATATACTTCAGCCTTTAACATAAACTATAATCTACATTCGGATCATCAATTTTAGTAGTTTAGATAAGGCTTTTTCCAGTAATATCAATTCGATTAAGATGGTGGTCGCTTATTATTACTTATCCCTTTAAATAACTATAATCTAATTTTGGATCGTCATTTTAGTACTTTTGATAGGCTATTCAGATATTTCAATAATTCGATTGTGTTGGTGGCCACTAATTTTTGTACTTCAGACCTATAGGAATACTTCTTTAGTATTTTTGATTACTGTAGTCTATGTTGTTAATACATTTTTATCTCTAGTAAGTTACTTAATTAAAATTACATTATTGAATATGTTACTCATATTCATTGTGTACTATTATACAGAATTTTATTTTTACAGGAAAATGGCCACGTCTTAATAAGGGAGGACGAATAGTGTATTCAATCATGTGATTTATATGCTACTTTAATTTTAACTTATGTGACCAAACTGTTAACAATAGTTATTCACACCATAGAAAAAACAACCTTTTGATTTGTTATGCTACTTAGGTTATGCGACTAATATACTCACTTTCGTTCAATAAATTTTTCAAAAAAATTAGTTCACTAATATACTTCAGATATCCGAAATGACTATAGTTTTTTATGTACTTCAAACATCTTCCAATCTCTATTAATGTATTATTACAAATTAGCACTCCACACAATAATTACACAATGTTACAAAGCAATCAATAACACATATTTGAATAGCAGCCACAAACTGTCAGAAAACCATGGAATTAAATATAGAAAAACATTTGGAAAACTGTGATCGTAGCGCATTTCTGCTGGATACAATGTAAAAACATTCCAAGATGGTACCACCCATATTAGGAGGAGTTCAGCTCCATACACACGCCACCACAAGAAAATATAAAGATAATAAAATTCGGTGGTGTTAGTTTAGATAGGCTAATTAGAAATATCAATAATTTGATTGCAGATGTTGGCCGCTTATATAATTCAGCCTTTAATTATAATAACTATAATCTAATTCAGTTTGTCATTTTAGTAGTTTAGATAGGCTATTCAGAATATATCTATAATTCGATTGTGAATTGGTGGCCACTTATTATACTTCCAACCTCATATACTGGAATTACTTATTTAGTTATTTTAGATGAAATTAAATTCTGTTGGCCAGTTCCGATACTATATGTAATTTTAAATTTAACTTATAATTATAATTCTCGCTATAACGTGTACAGGACAACGTCTTGTCGGGTCTGCTAGTATATATATCTATATATATATATATAGTAGTATATAGTATATATATATATATATTTAATGTTTTTCTTTATATATAGGTTATTTTATCTCTACTGTTAATTATTATGTTGTTAATGATTTTTGCTTGATTTATTATCTATTATAGCTTTATATAGATTGTTTTGTGGATGTCTATAACTCTTTTAAATTAGGTCTATTTACCAAAAAGCTTATTATTAAAATTTATTAAATTATTGTTAATATCTTTGTTGATAAGGACTAACTGATGCCTCCGGAGTACCAGTTGTATATTATAAAACCCTTAATCATACTTTTGTTTGTGACTCGATTGCAGTATGTGGTTCACAGTGTTATACAAAACCCCACTGTCAATTTTGAATAATATAAAAATTACACCACAAAGTTTCTTTTACATGTTGGGTTCTTGTAAATTTGGTGAACCAGAGACCTGTAAACTAAGAATGTAAACCTACGGAGACTTGTTCCTAATTTGATAATGTGACTAAACTGAGCTACTTGCTGGATTAGTTATTCAGCAGGGGACATATTGTTTATCTATACACCAACTCCTCCACCGCCTGACCAAGCTTTCTTGGAATCTTTTGGGAGAGTGTTCATACCTGAAGGTAATCTTCAAGCAACAGGATTTTTTAAATAAGCGTCATCGGCGATACCACTTGACAAGGCTTCTACAACTGACAGTGTCCCAAAGAAGGTCGTTTATGAAAGGACATTAAAAGAGGTTATGGGCCCAATAATTGGATCACTCTGCTCGTGAAAACTCCCGAGACGGTGAGATAAAGTCCAGGCAATGTAGCACTGCGCCCAAATCCTGGAACAGTGATAGGACCAGATAAGCTGATGTGGTAACTTTGAAAAACCCAACGGACAATAATCGGGGTCCTTTATTCTCCATAAAAACCCCTCCCAGCTTTTTTTTTTTTTTTTTTTTTTTTTGACATTGGAGAACCAGCAATGATCAAGCCTTATCGAAGGCCTTTGCCATATCAAACATAAAATAATATCAAACTATGTTTGGTTGTTACGAAAGAGGCAGTCAAAAACGCGTTCCCTGAAAAAATAAAAATCAAAGAAGGAGGTTCACGAGATCGGATATACTTTACACCCGTTATACACAAAACCATGTTGAGACGGTAAACCGTGGATGGACTTTAGATAAGAATGTTATTTGAAGCATTATCCCACCACTCTCGATGCCTTTCGAAAACACTGACTTTCTCCCGATTGCAGGGATGGTATATAAAGTTATCTGGGAACGATCAGTTCCTTAACTGTTCGACATACGGTCTTCAGTCCTTATGAAGGAGGGATAATCGATATAGCCCTAGCTTTAGTGCACAGGGAAAATTCATTACCTTGTCACACGACGAGATTGACTCATTAAATAGTGACTTCAATTGGATTCCTCCAGCCACCGCGAGGGGGAAAGCGGTCGAGCTCGACGAATGCCACCAGAGGGGGTACTCATTAATCGATATCACTCTGCTCCCTTCTTTGATGTCGTAAGACTATTCAAGTCTTACGAATACATCCTCTCTTGAGTTGTTGTTACACAATGTTGAGACGAATCCATGGAGTCATTAGTTGAAGTAAGGAAGTGAAAAAGGTAACGTAGACGGGAGGAGAAGGTTTAATTATATCATAAGCAATTAAAATAAGTTAGAGCACAAGTTCAGGCATTTACTTGCAGTTGGTCCATTTGCACTTCCTTCCCCAACAGTTCCAAGCCATAGACTTTGAAGGGGAAGGTCAGAAGATTCGTCTCAGCGACTTTTTACTAGGGCCCCAAAAATGGCTCTCACGAGGATTGGATAGATTAAATTTGGACTCCACGTTAGAAAAAGTTAGTTTCTATAATACATTTCATCGACGGACTCAGATTCGATTTACAACGAGCTTCTAATATTTGAGAACTCGTAGTAATCAACAATATTAAGACTACTCTTGAAAACGTTTGTGGGCCAACTTTTTCTGTGTTGCAAAGTCCTCTTCAAGTTACCAGAAAACTACCTGGGGAAGCTAGAAACACCAAATCTTTTTTTAGGACTTGCCTCTATGACAATCTCCCCCAAAACCTCTCTCAGCCGAAGAAACTTTTCATCAATTGAGGAAGGATTGTGCACAAAGCTCATGTCTGTTTGCTGTTACCGCCGAAAATCACAGCTGCTAGGTCACATTTCCATAAGTTGGGACCTTACGTAGCTTTCGGTTACCAATGGAGGGAGATACCCTGATATAGCGTTGATAACGGTGGATGAAGAACATCGGGTGTAATCAGGCAATCAGTCGATTGCAACAACCTGAAGTTCCTCCTCCGAGCATAGTATTAAGTCAAGCGGACACAATCTCTGTGATTACGCACGTGGTTTTATTTGAACGAGGTGAGTGGATAGATAAACAAGTCTTGAAGGTGTTCACCAGCCTGACGATGATAACACCAGATGCTGATACTGTGTCCAGATCGAAAAGAGGTAGGTTAAAGTCGCCAAAGATAAAGACCTTCTTAGGGTAGTTGGTCATAATAATTATCTCGTTAATAGAGTCACAGAAGTCACTATAATAGGTCGAGATCGTACTAGATGGAGGGATTTAGACGCAAACCAACAAGAGGTTGACACCAGACTCCAAGGCTACCAAGGCAAAGACACATTCCATATTAAATCTTGAATAGATTCGCTTAACGTGAGATATTGTTATAATTGCTAAACTTGTTCAATTTTTCTTTTTTTTTTTACTCTATGTTTAATTTAAAATAGTAGATCAAGTAAGCATTGTCTAAGTCTTGAGCCTCTTATGTTATTGGTATATTTATGTATGAATTGGCTGCTTGCTGTTAATAAATAAAATAACGACTGTTACGTGACACCATGGTGTGGGCGTACTCTTACCTTTGCCCCAATTACAAAGAACTACTTGCGTTGCCATTTTAAGTCGTTTGTTTACACAGAAATTTACTATATCAAGAACCCACTACAAATCGTACGTTTAACACCTTTTAAATTTAAGCGATAAACTATGTTTTCTATTATAACGTTTTGTATTTTCAAGTGTTACAATGGCCAACGTACAATGTTAATTACGCAGTAATGAGGTAGTATTAAATACATGAATGTGTTTTTTTTTTAAATCAAATGTTAATGATAATTTTTGCTGGGTTTATTCGTAGCATATATTTGCATTGATTACTAAACAGGATAATTAAACGAATACATTTTCCAGTGGTAACGTAAAAACTCTCCGTGTAAAAAATGTGACACTTAAAATAATGGGTGTACAGTTGGTTCTCAATGACATTTTATACAAATATCAGTGTATTTCTCATATATCACTCGTGATTATTTTAGCATTTAGTCTCTCAACTAGAAATACGTAAATTATAATTTATACTATTTAATTGCTCTATTGTATTTAACTCATTAGCAATTCCCGTAGTTGTATAATGAATGTACACAGATGCGGGGTGGGGAGACTTCCTACTGCAGACGGGAAGGACTGTGTGGACGAGAACGAGTGCACGGACAATCCGTGTAGGAATAAAGGAGTGTGTATTAACCAGGAGCCCGGGATCCAGAATCAATGCGTGTGTCCTGTCGGCTTCCTGGGCAAGAACTGTGACGTGGCGCAGGAGAGAAGGACAGTCAAGCTGGGGATGGGGTGCACAGGCCACAATCCTTGGGTGCTTATTCTTCATCCTCAGTAAGTTGCTGGATACTGAGCTCCATGTAGCTATATGACCTTGAGTATAAGAGATACATACGGTCAAGCTGGGGAATGGGTGCACTGGCCACAATCCTTGGGTGCTTACTCTTCATCATAAGTAAGTAGCTGGATACTGAGCTCTTTGTAGCTATATGACCTTGAGTATAAGAGAGACATACAATCGGGTCAAGCTGGGGATGGGTGCACTGGCCTCAATCCTTGGCTGCTTATTTTTCATCCCAAGTAAGTTGCTGGATACTGAGCCCCTTGTAGTTAAAATACCTCGAGTATAAGATAGACATACAGTCAAAACTGGGGATGGGTGCACTGGCCTCCAATCCTTGGTGCTTATTTTCCCATCATCAGTACGTTGCTGGAATACTAAGCGCTCCATGTAGTTTATGATTGTTATGTTTTTACGTCGTCACTTGAGTACTATGAGTGAGAAACCCAACAAAGGTCTTATCCTCCTTGTTATGTATTTAACATGTAATGTAAATATATTTTTATTTAATATATTTTAGACCCCAAGGGTGGGGGTCAGGAATATAACATTATTTTTTTGGTTACTCATTTTAGGTTATTATTTTTTGGGGTAAATACTTAGTACTAAGTAGCCTAAAGAAACTGTTAAATCTAGTGAACTGTTCAGTTTAAACACTATAATATGACAACACAATCACATGTTTTATATATTTAACAGGAATTTTTAAATTTCTTTACATTTACAGCCTTTATATGTCAAATGTAAGTCCACCCTGATGAGATAACTGGAAATATTGAGTATCTGAAACTACAATACGTCTTCAGTGTGAAATTTAGAGACGACAGTCACTTGTAAAAATCTATAACTTTCTTCTGAGTGATACAAAAGGGATATGTTTAAAAATTTTTGTTTTAGTACATAAAACATGCTAAATAATACTGAAAATAATGATTTATTCCAAAAATGGCAACATTGTATTGTATTGCAACGTCGCATATTTCACCTAAATTATTCGTACTCTAACCATGCATACTGATACAAACCTACAGAGAAGCACTCATTAATGACTTCAGATTGTAAATTGAGCTGTATTTTTGAACCAATTATATTTCGCATCGAATTTCCATAAAACTCGGGCTATTCCAGTAAAATTCATTTGATACTATCAGATGATTTAATCAAGCTCGAAGAAGGCTAAGATTTTGTATTTGTTTGATACATTCAGAAATACTATTAATTAGTTTGGCAAAAACGTTAAAAGGGAAATTCGCAAATTCTACAATAAGGACACCGCCATTACATAAAGACAGGGTAGAGATAACAGATATAGTGTCTTAAGGGGAGATGTACGCCCATAAGCCCGTAATGTTAAACATATGCTAATATATAACCCATTATCTCAGAAACTATCAGAGTTATAAAATTGAAATTTATACCCTACAATAAACATAGTATTCTAAAGACACCCTACTAATTTCATTGAATTCCATTAACTTTTTTGGCATTATTTTTTAAATATTTGTAAATTGTTTTGCTTATAATTATGGATTACTATTTAAAAATAATTTTTTATTGTTGTGCTAGAAGTTTTAAATCTAGTAGAGGTTGTGGTAAACAGACATTTTTAATAACCTGTAAAAATTTGAAATGAATTGGCCTTCTAATTTCTGAGATAATGGGACTTTTTGTGTAAAAAAAAAGATTTTCGGGAAATCGCGAAAACATATATTTACTTTAGATTTCAAAACATTCCCAGCTTCGTAATTTGATCATTTTCCTTCTCAACATCGATGAGTTTCTTCCTGATCATGATGGTCCTTTTTCTGGCTAGCTTTGTCCTTCTCTTCACATGCTATATCTGATTTTATCATCCGACCTCAATTTCAATCAATTTCACTAAGGCACTTTGCAAAATTTTTGCCAATTTTGACCCCAAGCCCTTTTAAGACTGCTAATCTCCCCTGACTGCCCTCACTAAAAGTAATAACTGCGTCATATGTGCCCTAACTTTAGAGTTTGTAGTCCTACAAAGTTATTTTTTGGCACTCTGGACCAGAGAACAGAATTGAAGCTTTCGTTAATATTTTGAGTGCGGCCCGTGCAGACTAACAACTATAACAACTCTTAGTTTTTTTACCAGGTCCCTGAATATAGGTTTTATCAGATCAATTATGGGCTGGTCCAGTGAATTTTTATGTTCATATGTTTTAGCATCCCGAATGGCTTGCTTATACCTACACCATTATATGTCGCAAAGCTGATGCTGTGGGTTGTCGTCCGTGACGCTTTATGCAAGAAAAAAATATTATTTTTATATTATTTAGGATTCCCTATATGCATGTATTATATATCATTTTAATCAGAACAAACTAAACAATACAAAAAAAATATAAACAAAATAAATAAAAATTTTTAATTTTCGGGCGTACATCTCCCTTAACTGACGAAAACCACCCATGAGACAATCCACAAATGCATTCTCTTTGATAAGATCCTCGCCCAGGCTAGTGGCCCCTGAGGAGTGAGGACGGGGATAATAAGGAACACAAGGGGAACGGCCTCTTCTTAAAAACATATTATGAATTTTATCAAACTTTCCGTATCTTCGCTCAATGCAAGATAGTACAATAAACTTTTGAAAAACTGTTTTGTTATATAATTTTTAACAAATGTAACGAATATATGTTGTTATAATGCTAGTCCTGCTGCTGGTGATTTACAAACCAACGGCGGGAGGCTCCAGTGAAGAAGCCACATCCAGAGGATGACATCAGGGAGAACATCATCAGCTACAATGACGAGTGAGGAGGGGAGGATGACATGACGGCATTCTACGTTTCTAAGTTCTACGGTCATCTCTCCAAATACCCATCTCTGCGAGTTCCACCGAAAAGACCGAGATTATTGCTTGTAAGTATAAACTTGTCTTCATAACGCACATCCCGTGGATACATAGCCTACAACTTACGTACACATTGCCCCATGTAGGATGATTATTACATATCCACACGGAACAAGTTTTATTCACTACACATTTTCACATTAGCGTCTCATATAAAAATATATCTTGTTTGCAATTCTCTATCTAGTCAGTCTTTCGTGTACTGTGTGCAGGTACCTGATAGCCTGTAACGTTATTAAGAGACCCTTAATATTTAAAATTGCGCTTGAGGTATCATGGCTAAAATCAAAGTTTCAAAATTTTAAAGCAATTAAAATCTTGAGATATGTCACCTTTGATGTAAAAGGTTTTAACTTAAACTGGCGGGACCATACGCTAAAGCTAACTAGAAGCAAAAGTAAGGTTTCATAGCTGACAAATACCCCTTCTGAATTCACCTGCGCATTTAAAATGCAAGTGACATTCCCTGGCCCTTGCGTTTTTCGTTAAAAGTGATTTCGTAGATTGCGATATTATAAGTGTGGGGTAGATGGCCGCGCGTCAGTGTAGTAGCCTCATATTTGTCGGTGGTGTATGTTGCATTGTCACCTGTGCTAAGCAAGTATCAGAGGAGAAAAGTGTGTGCTGTATTGTTGTTGCTGTTCAATTAATTGTTCGGCCTCGGAAGTTGATATATTTGATATTTAATTTAACTGAAATAAAATAATATTCTATAATTAAAAACACGCACTGTTACCAAAATAAAAAAATAGATACAAACATTTACAGTATTGTAATAAAATGACATAATAAACACCCAACAATGTACATTGCTAGAACTCTCAACAAGGCTTTGTCGCTGCGGGGTGCGGGACTGACTGTTCTCGGAAAAGTCATCTGTCTCTGATAAAAAATTACCCGATGTGAGAACGTGGATAGCAATTAAGGCAAATATATAAGGCAAATTATTTCCCTGATTTCCAACAGGATTATTAATAGATTTTATATGTATTACCTGTTGTCGGGGTAAGGGGGGGGTAGCTAGCTTTAAACTGTTATCCAGTTGACTGACTAAATTGTTTAATGATTCCAAGTACATGTAATTCTGAATGGTGCCGTGTAATAGCTAAACCTATCTTGTATGAACAATTTAGTTAGCTTTTAGTCTCTTGCAAACTGTTACATGGACTTTGATGCGACTGTCTATGTGCTGTGTACACTCACTGAAAAGTTACTGGTTGTTTTGTTCTCAATAAATTAGATTTAGTACTAAAATATCCCTATTTTCCCTAGTTATTACAATATGTAATTTTAAAAATATTAAAAAAATTGTAAACTGCTTTGTTTTTTTTATATAGAATAAAATATGTTTTAAATCAAGTATTCTTATTACCACGAGCCTGGGATTAATGCAGTCTGATTTAAACGTTTTCTCCATTTCATGCTGCCAGGTTTTTGATAATATGATGCTGTATTCTTTGATAACTTTACTAGATGAAGTTTGACAAATAAGATATAACTTTTATATACAGGTTATTTTTGCGCTGCTGAGCCGTAACGTGTTTAGATGTAGATTAAGCAATAAACGGTTAATTTGGTAAATCAATGTTCAAAATGGCTTCTCTAACAAAATCTGACAGTGGTTTAAAATTTAATTATTAAAAATATCTTCCATTTTTGTTTCGGTCTTGATTATTTAATATTTATATATAATTTCTGGAGCAGGAAGAAAATATACGTTTTGAAGTATTTCTACTAAATTTTAAATCCCACTACAGCAGAACATGTTGTAAGTACATTTATTAGTTCCCTCGTTGACGCAAGGCCAAGGTAAATGCCAGTCAAGTAACGCAAATTTAAATTAAAATGTAAATAAACTAATCAGTTTGGTGATTTCAGACATTTGGGTGGTATAACGTTTATTAAGAATATTTCGTTAAAACTTTCTGACAATTTTCAAGTTGTAACAGAATTCATTGTAATACATTTCCGGATGTATAAAACATTGTTTAAGTAATTATCCTTTGTTATTCTGAAATTTTAGTGACTATCAGTTAAGAAAATGCATTATATGAAATATTATTTTTATTCATATAAACTAAATCTTTAAAGTATATATGTATGTATATGTAATCAACATCCATATATTATCCTTCCTCCAGTGAATCTAAACAACAAAAAAAAAAACACTCACGGCTCTGAATGTTTACCTATTCTAGCCAAGTGTCCACAGTGTCCACGATGAGCGAGGAGAGAGACTGGGGCCCATCAATAGCAGCGTGTCGGGCCCGCGCAGACGGTGATATGAGCGCTCCATCCTTCGACGATGTACGAAACTATGCGTACGAAGGCAGTGGCAGCATATCGGTATCACTATCATCTCTGGTGTCAGGTACACAATTTAGTTTTACTGAACATAATAGTGGTTTTGCAGTGTACAGGCAGGAATCGTTATCACTATCATATCTTGGATCAGGTACGTTATTTAGTTATACTGAACATAATAGTGGTTTGCAGTGTACAGGCAGGAATCGTTATCACTATCATATCTTGGATCAGGTACGTTATTTAGTTATACTGAACATAATAGTGGTTTGCAGTGTACAGGCAGGAATCGTTATCACTATCATATCTTGGATCAGGTACGTTATTTAGTTATACTGAACATAATAGTGGTTTGCAGTGTACAGGCAGGAATCGTTATCACTATCATAGCTTGGATCAGGTACGTTAAATTTAGTTTTACTGAACATAATAGTGGTTTGCAGTGTACAGGCAGGAATCGTTATCACCAGCATATCTTGGATCAGGTACGTTATTTAGTTATACTGAACATAATAGTGGTTTGCAGTGTACAGGCAGGAATCGTTATCACTATCATATCTTGGATCAGGTACGTTATTTAGTTTATACTGAACATAATAGTGGTTTGCAGTGTACAGGCAGGAATCGTTATCACTATCATATCTTGGATCAGGTACGTTATTTAGTTATACTGAACATAATAGTGGTTTGCAGTGTACAGGCAGGAATCGTTATCACTATCATAGCTTGGATCAGGTACGTTATTTAGTTTTACTGAACACAATACTGGTTTCAGATTACGAGGCCAGCGGTAGCACATCAATATCATTTTCATGTCTGTTGTCAGGTACGTCTTTTAGTTTTATTAACCATAATTTATGGTGCAGTGCATGATTCTATTAGCTTCATACTGTTTATAATTTCTTGGTTAATTAATTGTGAAATGGTAATATTTTAATGTTCAGATATATTATATATTTTTTACATTTCCGTAAATTTACACGAATAGTTTTAATTTTTTAAGAAAATAACAAGGCTTTTTGTAGAATTAATTAAAACCCTGTAATATATTGTTTAATCACTGAAATAAAATCTTAGTGGAAGGAAACCAAACATTGAAAAAAGACCTTCCGGTAAACAACTTTTAATTAAAAATCTGGCCTCAGGCCCGTGATTGGTAACTGGTGTTCCTAAAAAGGAATATTTGCCATAAAACCTCCTCCGGGTATTCACTTGGATACTCTCAGTTATTCTTTGCGTTAAAACGTTTCCCCATCTTACTCGTTTGCAGTAATTACTCTTTTTTAGGTTGCATACTTTTAATATTTATAACTTTTTTTATGTTGAAATATAGACGCTAGATGACATGGTTCTGAATTTCACGTCTCCTAACTCACTCTCTTCTACAACGTATTATTGAATGGTTACTATCTGTGATTATTACTAGATAACACAGTTTACCAAGCTCTTCCATCTCTAACGGAAGTCGGAGTCCTCAAGCTGTGAAAAGGATGAAGAGAACATCTATCAGTCGCTATCACTGCATTGTCTATACTCTACAAACTGTTTTCCAATCAAATGTGATATTACGTGTACAGCTCGCATCAGATGGACTTCAGTAAAACAATTTTTGTGTTTGCAATACATGCAAATTTTAATGTTTTGTTTATTATTAAAACGGGTTTAAGTATTTGTATTATAAAAATAATATTTGTATGCATATTTAAATTAGCTAATGATGTTAAAATTTTCCTACGAGATAAAGGAATTAAATGTCTTCTATTATAGCTCACCCGATTGTAACAAAATTAGATACAATTTCCTTTAAACGGTAACAATTTAAATTGTATTTTATTGTTATTTTATACTTGAATTGACATAAGTGATTTATAAATGATTTATATGATTAATGAAATGTGCAAACTATTTGTAGATATTAATATTTATAAAAAAATTATAATATGATAATCTCAATGTGCTTATTAATTTGAGAGTATATGTATATACTTTATCGTACTACTATTCAAATTATGGAAATGTTACTGATACTTTAAAAATTTTAGTATTGTTTGTAATAAACTTCTCAGATACTGTTGTCTTTCTCTTTAATATTCTCTTCCATTTTTATTATTTAGAGAAGGTTTGTTATGAAGAAGAAAGAAAAGATGGGACGTAGAAGGAACAGAACCATTAAGAGAGAGTTTGGAGCAACATTTTGAAATAGTTGATTTCATTTCTTTATGCAAGAATTAATTATATATTACTTAACTCATTTAGAAACATTGCGACGTTATTCCACAATAGAGATTCGTTGTCTTTTATGACCATATCTAGTCACCAAAATGATACATATTTTTTATTCATACATATTATGAATCCAAATAAATTTAAAAGATTTATTTACGTGTCGTTGTATGACCGCCCGAGGTCTCATTAATAATACGCATATAAAATAAACATTTATTGCTTCAGAGAAAAATGTTTCCTAATTTTAAAAAATGAGGCAGAATGTTCGGTAAATACTCCCCATAGCGTTCTGTCTGGTCTTTCGATAAAACATTGTATTGGTTTATTGAGTGAGCTATTGAAATTACGATTTTACACTAACATTATCTTGTGGCACTTTTATGAGTTAGGTGTATAAAAGTAAACACTTTGGCATTGGTTTAAATTTCATTGTAGAAATATATATTATAATATTTCTGTATAGTGATTTATTTACTATCACAAATAAAATAATTTAAATAAAGGTCTGAATTACGGAAATCATCATGTTTGCATTATGTCTGTAAAAACAGAACTTATAGTATTTTAAGAAGTGAAATATTCTGATTTTAATAGAAGTCAAGAGTGGCAAAATTTTGGGGAATTGAGATCAATCTTTCCTGATAAAAGTGCTGTGTAGTCAAACGCCATCAGTATACCCTGTAACTGCTGGTGATACGGTCCTTACTCAGTGAACGCTCAGTGTGTTATTCCGATATTGTAAAGAAAAAACTTAATGTTCATTAGTTTGTTTACAACTATTAGCTGGTAAATTAGTATGTAAAGTATAAAAAATTTAATTTTTAAAAACTACAAATTTAAACTGTTATATTGCTTATTTGTATACAGAACATATGCCTCTAGCAACAATAGATAGTATCTAAATATAAATAGTATCTAGCAGAATCCATAAAAAAATATATAAATCTTCATAATTTGAGATGTCCACACTGATCAACAGTGCATCATAATTATGTATCACTAAGAAGAGTTCTCTAACTCTTCTAAACTCTTGACAAGCCCATTTCGCTATTCTGAGTGCGTCATATAAGGCCGTGGAAAACTAATCATAAGTTAGATCTATCATGCCCATATTTTGATCTTTTGCAGACAAAGTAAGTGATTAACTATATTAAAAGCCTTAAAATAAAATGGTACTCTTACATAAAGAAAGCAAGGCTATTTGATTTAAAAAGTAACAGATTTGAATTCAATGTCCTTTTATGCCTCTAGAAACTAAAGGATATATTACAAAATAAAAAAAACATACACCGTTGCTAGAAAGAAACATAGCTTCATCACTAATAACGTTTTCATAAACTTTAATTTAAAATTGAAATAAGAGTATAATTTTGAATGCTGAGCTTTCTTCAGCTCACCTACCCCTAAAGTGCAGCGTCTGAAATTTGACGCTGTCAAAGACTTGACTTCTAGGATATGGAGTCATGTTCGTTTGAAGAATTTCGAAAAAATCAGTATCTATAAAGCTCACTCAAAATAAACTCTGTTTCAGGAAGGCCCGTTACTCTGAACTAGATTCCCTGTATTCGTGTTATTACTGAATTAAATTCATATAGATTTATGGGGAATTTGATCTTATATATATATATATATATATATACGTACTCACGATAAAATAACTGATAGCTACAATATTTAGATTCATTACATGAAATTGGGTGACAATTTTTAACCACGGATAATGCAAAATACAATTGTCCTTCTAAGATTTCAGGTAAGTTTATTTGAAGAAAGCATAAATCAGGTATTACAACAATCAAGTGAAGGCTTCTGTGGGTTTTTCGGGAGCGTTGGAAACAGCTGACGCGTTTCCTGCGCTATCAATCACATTATTGTATCCTCCTCCCCCAGCCTTATCTTCATCATCCGGTGCAGTTTACAATAGAAAATTTACAAGACGTACATTTAAGTAGAAAATGTAGTGCAGATTGAGTCTGTAAAAATAAAAATACCTATGAGTGTATTATACGTTTTATAATATTGTAGAGATTAATATATTTAATTCCGGTTCAATTATATTTTGTACAAAAAAAAGGCTAACAGTATCCTACCACATAGTAAATTTATTAATATAAACAAAAATGACACGGTTCAAATTCCTATTTTCTATTACATGTAAAAATATTCCCATTTGACATGTAGAAATAAATTAAGAATTGCTAATTATACCCATTTATTTATAATTAAGTTAGAAACTTAATGGTATCGTATGGTACCATTAATGGTACCATACGATACCCCAAGGTCAAACCCCTAGAAATTCCAATAACTTTTTCAAACATTAAGTCATCCGCTGTGATTGATACTGGTTCTACCAGGTCTATAGTGGCTAAAAGCGTATTTGATGCTCTCTCTAAACTCAAGGGTGTCGTGAAGAGAGTTGAAGAAACTTCGTTGACGGATACAGCTGCAAATGGTTCAGATGTCTCTTTTCAATTTTTGGCCCATATTCATTTTAAATTAGCTTGTTTCTCTTGGACTTTCCCATTTCTAGTTGCTAACAACTTACCAGTTCCTGTTTTGATTGGACTCGACTTCATTCAGGCCTCTGAAATGAGCATTAATGCGGCTCACTGCCAGGTGTCTTTTCCCTTTGACACTTCACTAGTTATAGCCGAAAATCAAGAGGACGATCAGGCAGAGGAAGATAGTTTAGGCCCAATCTTTGGATAGAGGCTTGATAGTTCCCAAGTTCAGGCATTTATAAATATTCTGCAGTGTTTTTCCCAAAACTGTGACCAAACAGTTGGGTAAAACTAACCTATTGACTTATTCTATCACTGTCAAGTCAAACAAGCCGTTCAGGTGCCGTCCGTATCATTATGCTCCCCGCAAAATGGCTTTTATTCGTGAGCATATCGAAGGCCTTCTGGAGAAAAGCGTTATTAGACCTTCAACTTCCCCTTACTCAAGTCCAGCATTTTTAGTACCAAAAAAGGGAGGTTCTTCACGCCTGGTGGTTGACTTCCGCGCCTTAAACAATGTCTTGGAGCTCGATTCAACCCCGATGCCTACGGTAGAGTCTTCTTTCCAATTTCTAGGCAAGGCTAAGGTCTTTTCTATGTTAGACTTGGTGTCCGCTTACAACCAGATACCACTTGACGAGGCTTCCAAGAAGTACACTTCATTTGTCACAAGCACTGGCCAATGGGAATACAATTACCCCCCTTTTGGTCTAGCTAGTTGTAGCATGATACTGACTCAGTTGATAAATAAAATCTTTGGTGATGTGAAATTTGATTTTTTTTCTGCTATTTCGACGATCTTGTAATTTTTTCTGAAAATCTGGAAGATCACCAAAGACTTCTCAATTTAGTCCTTAACCGACTTAGTAGGGCAGGGTTAACAGTTAACCCAGAAAAGATGGTCATTGCCTCTCATAAGATAGAATTTCTAGGCCATGTCTTCGAAGATGGGAAAAGTGACCATCAACCCAAATAGAACTCGCCCTATCGACAACTACCCTCAACCCAAAAATACTAAGGAGGTTAGCAGGTTTCTCGGAATGTGTGCCTTATATTCTAAATTTATTCCCAAATTTCGCGTCAATCTGTGAGCCGTTGAATAGGTTAAAGAAAAAGGATGTAAATTTCATATGGGGTGAGGAGCAACAGAATGCCTTTCACAAACTTAAACGGTCATTAGTCTCGGCTCCGGTCCTATGCTTACCAAATTTTGATGCCCCGTTTATTCTTTCAACTGATGTTTCAGGTTCTGCTGTAGGTGCAGTGCTGTCCCAGGAAATCCAGGGCCAAATATACCCTATAGCTTTTGCGAGCCGTCTTTTTAAATGTACACGAGAGGAAAACTATTCCACTTTCCATTTAGAAGCTTTGGCAGTAGTCTATGCCTTAACAAAATTTAGACAATATTTGGCGCATCGTTCCTTCACGCTTGAGACTGACAATTCCTCACTCTCGTGGTTACTTAAAAATCCTCGCCAAGTAGGAAAAATAGCAAGGTGGACAACTCTCATCAATGCCTTTCAATTTACTGTCAAGCATGTTAGGGGCAAAGACAATGTTGTGGCTGACTGCCTCTCGCGTTTATTTGAGCCCCAAACCGAATTACCACAGAGTTATACTATTCAAAGTAAAACCGACAACACACAGGCTTTTATTCTTTTTTCTGTACCCGAAGCTTTCAAAGACATCAAAGGCCATCAAGAGCAAGATGCTCAAATTCGCAATATTGTTAAATCTTTGAAAGGTGCTAATCCCAATCGAAATTATTCTGTGATTCAAGGCATTTTAATTCACCAATTTCATAATCAATCCAAACCTAGAGTAGTGGTACCTAGCAAACTCTACGACCTATTGTTTAAAGTTTACCATGAGTCACCTCTCGGAGCTCATCTGGGATTCAAGAAAACTTGGGATCGGATTTGTCAAATTTTCTTTTCTACCGACCTAATGCATTCAAGACCTATTCAAGAGAGGGTAAAGGCTTGTCCTTTCTGTCAGAGATGCAAACAGGCGCAAAATACTAAGATAGGCCCTTTAGCTTCTCAATTAGCGACGAGGCCTTTCCAACGGGTGTTTTTTGATTACGTGGGACAACTTCCTAGAACAAAAAAAGGCCACAAATGGCTTTTAACAATTGTTGACGCCTTTTCAAAATATACAGTGATTTTGCCAGCTCAAAATGCTACCGCTCCTACTACGGTGAATCTTTTGCATAAGGGCTTGTTCGCTTTATTATTAATTAACTTGTCACCGACCGTGGTGGTTGCTTCAAATCCAGACAATTCGACAACATGTGTCTGGAGCTCAAACACGTTATGACCTCACCCTATTATCCTAAGGCATCAATTGCTGAAAGGGTTAATAAAAACATCGGCGTTCCCTTAAGAATTATCCATTCTCAAAATCATACTGACTGGGACACTAATCTCCATTTGTTCCAAGTCGCTTTTAATTCGGCTAAGCATGAGTCAATTGGCACCTCTCCAGCTGAAATTTTCCTTGGCTACAAAATTACTTCTCCCCTGGAAAACAATTAGAATTTGGATGATCTCCTCCAAACACAAGATTCCAGAGACATGCAGAGGAGATGGTCTCAGGCCTTGGATCGGTTGGAGTTAGCACACCGAAAAGTTGCTCGGCAGTACAACCAAGGTCGTTTACCAGTTAATTTTCGTATCGGTGATTTGGCGATGTTTCGACGAGTAAATTTGAGTAATGCGGCTAATCAAATTTCAGCCAAACTGCAACCTCTGTGGTCACGCCCACTGGTTATTCATGATTTTACCTCTCCAGTCACCGTGACATTGAGGTGTCCCAAGTCAGGGAAACTTATTAGGTCGGCCCATGTTTCCCACCTTAAGAAATATGTTGGGCCTATCTAAGACCAAAACGCCGCTGCCGGGACGTTTATAGGGATAGATTAGGGCTTAGTGATGTTAGTTTAGTTTTTCTGTCTTCTTCTTCTTCTTCTTCTTCTTCTTCTCTTCCTTAAACCACATTAACACTCTGATACTTTTACTCCTCTTCTTTTACAGTACATATACACGGGGGGATCGGGGTTAGCATTGGCTGTTTAGAGAATTTTTTTTGCTTTGGCAATTTTTCTAGGCTGTACATTGGGAGTGAACTTTATGTTTATTTATTTTTAACATTCCCTAATGCAGTCGCGCAGCCTGCTATCCTTGGTTCGGGCAACCCATTACATTTTACAACACAAGCTTACATTTTTCTTTCCCTTTTCATTTTTGTTTTTTCTCTGTTTTAGTAGGGTCAGTCCGTTGGCAGTAGGTGGAATTCTTCTTTGTTTTTCAGCTAAGTTAAGCAGCGATTGATAGGTGTAGTTTTTTGTTGTTGAAAATATTGTTGAAGATTGTAGTTTGTCTATATATTTTTGTAGTTAGTTTTTGTTGTTGTCTCTCTGTGTCTTTAAGGCTTTATAATTTTGTCTCTGAAGCTGCTAGATGTTCCAGCGGCTATATTTATTTTTGCTGTTTAGTGTTTATATTGGAAGTGCTTTTTTACTGTTGTTACTTTGATCCTTTAAAAGACTTTGTTATTGTTAAAGTTTTAGAGGTTTATTGTTTGTTTTCCTAGTTTTTTGGTTTTTGGTCCTGGTAGTTTTTTTAATCTCTCTTCCTTAGGTTTTAGGATATTTTTTGCCTTTCCTGGCCAACACTTAAGAAACTAGTTTTTTTTTAAGTTCCTAATTAAACCACTTTACCACGACCAAATGATTTCCTTTAATCCGTTAAGCTCTTGCCGTAGCTCTACAAAGTTTTTCTTTCACGCCTTTTAAGAGCCTGAATTAATTTGCTCCAATTCTCTAAATTTAAAACTAGTATGGAAAAATAAAGTTTATTTTGTCTTTTCCCACTGGCCACCAAATTTTTTTTCTCAGCCGTCCCGTAGGGGGAGGAGAGTACTGGCCCACTTTTACTAAATTTTGCCAGTACCAGGTTATTACCTAATTAGCATTTAGGTCTGTTGATATTATGATGGGTGTAATTTTCTCTTTATTATCCCCCATTATAGTACTCTTTATCTCGTTATTTGTAATTTCGCTTTGAGATGGTCTCTTCATCCTTTCTGATCCCCCCCATATTTGAAAAAAAATACAGACTTTATGTCTGGAGTAATACTCTCCTGGTGGTTCAAGGAGTTCCACCAACCGTTCGGAGTTTCCATTCGGGTGCTTAAGTGGCCCTTGGGTTCCGGGGTGGAGATAACCGGATGGTGGAGACTTAGGGAAGTGCTTTGGCTAATAAGTGTACACTTACTTAATTTCCTTTCCCAACCTTACTAGAACACCCTCTTTGAGCCTTTTGACCACCGAGCGGATTAGTGATTTGGAAAGAAACGAATAAACCCATCCTTGTGTCAACAATTCAGACCTTTATTTATTGGTAGCTACCACAGAAAGTACTTTAAAATTGTTTGAGTTTTTTTACTACTGCAAGGTTTTTCCTCAAGCCTCTTTAAATTAAAAAGATTTATTCTTGAGTAGTGTGGTCAGTCGGAATGGATTCTAGCCGTTACGCTTTTGGAGCGCCTCGCGAGCGTGCAGGATATCCATACTAGAACAATATCTAGCAGATTGCTAACTACAGCGATACCAGTTGTAGTCTCTACTCTTTCCGTCCTTGACTTCCTACCTTATCCTTTTGAGTTTTTTTCTTATCATTCCCGGGGTAGAGGGGGAGGATGTGGCGTTTGCCACTTTATTTTGTTGGCCGTTTGACGGGCCGGGAGCTGTTTCCCTACAGCTGGTCGAGTCGTCTGTTTTTTTCCAGATGGTTTATCTCTATTTCTAGATGTTTCTGTGGAATTCTGCCTGTTTGATTGGTTCTAGTTTTCAGGTTTCTAGATATCTGGAATTAGGTTTCTTGCTCTCTTCTCTTCTGGCTTCCGTAGGGCGAGGACATCTTAGAGTTTCTGTGGTCGGAGTTTTATGATCAAAGCTGGCTGCCCGCTCCCTCGACGAACCGGCACGGTGTTTTGGTGTTAATATCGTGGGCCCTACCTTCCAATCAACGTTTCACGACCTCGTTTAATATTTAGGACCCAGTCGTTCCAAATTCAGTGTACAATTTCGTCGCAAGTCTAGCTCAAACATCTATGATGAAAAAGCACAATTGTTTCAGCAGAAAAAACTACACATATTGTTTATAAATTTTTGCCTTTCTGTATCGCCAATTAATATTAAGTACCTCTTAAGAAACGTCTTAGCAAAATGTATAAACTTTGCTTACAGATCGTTCTGAAGACCTGTGAACCGTCTGTTGTGAATCCGTTAAAATACTCTAAATTACCCACTACACTATATAGAAATATTATTTAAACGAGTATCTATAACAATTACAATTTTACTTAACAGGTATTAGTTATTATACTGTACAAGAAACACATTTTTGTAATTTGAAGCAGAAAAAATCTTTTCTTATTTTAAATCGTTGATTTAAAAACGTCTTATTTTGGTTTATGGCTTTATTCACACACACACTGTATTAGCCTTTATGTTTTCTGTATGTTTAATTATAGACGAATTATTGTTGTGTGCCAAAGATCATATCAAATATATATGTTTAATATTATAATTATACATATTTTTATAACATTCAAGTAATACAAAAATGGACATGAGTACTTCATAAGCTGTTTAACTTGAACCTAAATATATGTGTATTAATATTATACAAAAGATGAAAAAATTTGATTAAAATACAAATCTGTTTTAACAAGTAAATCATTTTATTTTAATATGCATTTTAGAAAAAATTTGTTGAATAAGTGTTGATCATAAAAACACAATACTACATATACATTAATACTTATTACAAATAACCTTAACAAAGTAACTTTCACATTAAACATTATTTAAAATATAAGTAGTATTAGTTAAAGAGTTCTATTTTAGACAAAAATCATATCTATTTATTAAAATAACATATTTGTTAATATTGCGTTATTAACTATTAATTACTGATAATGATGCAACGCGCCCTACACTGCATAATGTTCAGTATTCGTATTTGAACTTCGTATCTGTTGAGATCACATGCTCCAATCTTATTCACAATAGGAACATAATTTACGCCGAACATCTCTCCCTTCCTTGCCACGTTAAGATATGAAAGTATTTTATTTAAATCTGGAAATTCCTTAAAATGATATCTCATAGGCAAATTACCTTAATCGGAATTTCATAGGTACAAAAAAGAACAAAAGAACGCATCAATGATTGTAACTCATCTTCTTTTTCAAACGCTACGTACACCTTAAGGTATATAGTTAATCGGTAATACTAAAACTAAAATGTTAACACAATAAATTCACCCAAGCCATGGTTGACGACAAAATTCCTTTTACATCACGCGTCCTAAATAATAAACTGAAAAAACAAACAAAAGATAATTTAAGTAATAATATTCCAGGTAGTGTAGTATTATATATTTTGTACTCGTATTAATTAACATGACCTGAATATGCTACTAACGTTTGGCAGCACAGACAGTATACAAAGTAACTCATAAATAAACTTTTAGTTTAACACCAAACCCTAGACATAAAAGTGAAGTTTTTTACAAGCACAACACACTTAAAAATTTTTTAAACATATATATTAATGAAGGATACAACTGTAAAAATTAAAATACTAACTTTAGCAGGCCGGTTTCAGTCTCCAAGTTAACTTTATGATTGAATAAAGCCAATAATGAACGACAAAGACTGCCTAGTTTAACCCTACAAACTTAACCAAAGTGCTTCGATAACACAATTTTCTTAATGTGACTGAAGCTTTTAGAATACAAAGGGTTGGATGTTTTGGGAATACTGTTTTCCTTGGATAACTGTTGATGTGATATTTTGATTGAAATTATGTGTGTATAAGTACTTTAATATACCAGATTAAGAGTGTTTACTCGTTATAAGTATGTGGATATTTTTTGTTTAATAATTAATGGATAGTTTGCTACACGTAGCTTTAAACACATCACTTAGATTAGTTGAAAATTTCATTGAAATTGAGTTATTATATACATATATTGAAACTTAATTTACAATATTTTAAAATTGGTGAGAAAACAATGGTGAATATTTAACTTTTATTAAATACCCAGTAATACAGGTCTGCCTTATGCTCGCCAGTGTTATTTTTAATACAGGTCTACATGTTGTTTCAAAACATTGTATGTTGTCTTACAAAATTGTATTTTTAAACACCCTTACCTTCTGTCATTCTGTATAACCAAGCATCCACACGTCATCATACTATTAATAGAATTAAAGATGTTAAGGAATATGTTTTTAAGTAGAATACTTATGGTTATTGAACGTTGTACTTAAAGTAGAGTTGACCTGGACTATCATAGTTTGTATAAAAGTGTGAGGGGAGATGCGTGTATCTGGTAATCTATGGAGTCAGGAAGATAAAAATTGAGCTTATACAAAAGTGAGACGATTTATTACTTCCACTTTATTCTCACAGCACAGCTTTCACCTCCCTTTACTAAGCTAAAGAATGCCGAAAAAATATAAATTGTATATAATTATAAGGTTTACGATATATTTATTTGTAGTATTTAATTATTACGCATTTCTTAATCTTAGCAAGTAATATAGGTTCCTTATGATAGCGCGTTAGTTTTAACGTAGGTTAAATATAACCGAAACACTACTTTTAAACTCGTAAGACCTACTTGGGTATTTATACAGGGTGAATATTCAGTGTTAGGATGACTTAAGAAGTTTTAAACAACAAGAGACATCACAACCAAGTTCTACATACCGTAACTGATAATAGTAACTTACTTTAATGTATACTTTTGTGATCGGATGTCAATTTTGGGGGTCGGCTATTGGGGTAAAAAGGAAATATTTAATGACAACATAAGTAGAATTTTACATCGTTTTAAAAATCCAGGTAAGCTGAAAACAATGCCGCAAATCAGAATTCTAAGGGTTGATCCGACGAAGAAATTACTGTGTAAAGTTTTAAAAAGGTTTAATACATTTTAAATAAGAAATAACTAATACTATAACTGTTGGAAGTTGAAGAAAATACTTATTTAAGTGAAATCATTTCAAAGTACATACTAAAAATGTTCCCTTCAATTAAAGGACCATTTCTCATTAATGGAAAATCAAATACAACAAGTATTAATATATATTTAAAATTGTGATATAGCTTGTTGTATAAATGTATTACGTCTCCTAAAAGTAATTTGTCACCCTTTATATTCTGAATACCAACTCGACGTTAAAACGGTGTGTTTTTGTTTTCGTTTATCTTTTAATTCATTGCTATCAGTTATCTGTGGCTTTACAACGATTTCCAGCTAAATAGTTTTTAGTCATGATGGAATACCGAATACACAAAAATATCTCAATCTCAACACCAATTAATTTTAAATGATTGGATATACATTGAATAGGAAAAAAACTTGTGGCCCAATGTTGAAAATAGAAATGGTAATTGTTAAAAATATAATATTTACCTCTGTAAAACATATTAATTTTATGAATACCTCCAACAATTTCAGTAGTACATTAAGTATATGTATTATATATATGCATTATATTCGTTTGTAAGTATATTATAAATCCACGAAATATTACTCAAATCTGAAATAAGCCTGCTGTCCGTTAATACTGGTTATAAAATTTAATAAATGACTCTTAAATGTATTAAGATAATAATTTATAAGACCATTTATTGTTATAATCTATTATATCAAAATATAATAATAGTAGCTTTAGTTGAATAAAACAATAAAAAATGGGTATACAATTATCCTCACAATATTGTTGACGAATGCTTCAGAAGATACGCTACCATTTCACATCCTTACATCGTTAAAGCTGTAGTGGAGTTGTAAGTCTTGTTATGTGAATTGTCAAGATTTGTTACTGTATCAAATCGCCTCTCAAGTTGTCTCGTTACCGTTTATTTTCTCCCACGTTGTTTATTTTTGCAAATCTTTCATCAAAATGTAAAGAAATTTAGTGTATGGTTTTTTTGACGTGACAACGTCCTTAAATTAGGTTGCGGCTCGGAGTCACTCATGAAAAAGTGTAACGCCCGGTAACGTTACGATGCCCGTCCAGTGGGTCCGCCGCACGGGATCCGCACGGGATAAAGCAGATAACTGTGGGTCTGCCGCACGGGATAAAGCAGATAACTATGTTTATTATTCGTGAAAATGTGGAGTGCTTAGATTCGTCATTTTACAACAACTACAACAATAAAGGTAAATAATTGTACACTGATATTTCATTATCGTAAACTATGATTGATTGATTAATTGTTAGATTGACACAAAAGTTGAGAAACTGAGTTTATAGGTTATGTCATACTATTGACAAATGTTGATAGTGTTAAGTAAATTATTAGTTTAAATCACTCTGCAATCAATCGTAATTCAGTCGATTGAGAAGAAACAGCGCGTATTGCTAGTCAAACATTTAAAATAACAAATTATAACCTCTAACCTGTCATAACAGTGCGACCAAACAAACGAACTAAACCGACCAATCACCACGCGTGGAGTTAGAATTTAACTGTATTTAGCAAGAATTTCAAATTCCAATTTTAGTAAATGTTTTATTCAACTTTACCATTTACAATAAAAAATTTTAATTAATTTCAAATTATGTACAATGTTTTAGTAAACAAAATATATTTCTATAGTTAAAATTTGTGCAATTATTATTTTCATTCAATTCCTTGTTCCTATTGTGCAATTTAATAATATTCATATCAATAAATATTCTACCGAGAAAAAGACGTTGTCACGTAAAATCTTCGCCCGTAAAACTGACTTTACAGGCAACCATAATTTTTTTTCCTTAGTTTTGTTTTTTTTTTATCAGTGCAGTGTAAACAGTTACACATTGTATAACCAATCAAAAGGGGGGTGTTGATTTATTTTATTGTAATATTAAACTCATGGGAGGGGCAATGGTTTATATCCACAGTTAAACCATAATATTGCATCATCTATCCAGCTGGAGGGTGTTCATGATACAAAGTGACCATATTCAAACAAGGTTGCGTACATTAAAACATAAACTTTACGCTATATCACGTACTTTTAAAAATCAACTTCTGCCGTTATATTTTATGGGTAGAGAATTATCCAAGCTAGAGCTAGGGGACAAAATAATCTTACTCGTGGTATTGTAAAAATCTGTAATAAATAGTAAATTAAAGTTAAACCTCTTAAACGAACAAGAACGCGTTTTTAGATAATTTGCTCTATAATGCACATTGAATATATTAATGAACTGTTATAGCTGAATTTTTTATGTATTTACTTATATCACTTAACACTTCTATTACTTTTACGAAATATAGTACAGTTTTCTGTCAATTTACTCATTGTAAGAATACATATCCATGCAATGTTATATCCTAGTAACCCTATGCTGAAAATAGATTGCCCTGGTAATCTACACACACACGATTTAGTAATAATCCGACTTGAGTTAACATTATCACAGAAATTTTTCTGCGCTATTCTCTCCATTGTTTTTCACTCGTCGATTTTCTTTCTATTTATGATGATGACATCTCCAAACTTAATAACGTACCTGGAAGATAGTAGTGTGTTTTATGCCCATCACATAAGATGATATCGGAAATTCTTTATTACATAATTACCTAAAATACATAAAATATACTATTTTTATGCATTGGCCAAATGTTAATCTATCGTTTCTTCAATATATTATTGTTGATAAGATATTTAAAATAGCATTTACCTAATGGACAGTTTCTTAGATTCCTCTACATTCGTTCTTAGGAAATATTAGTGTCACTTTAAGTATCCCTAAGCAGGTTTTAACACTTACTGAATTAAATGAATCGTCTTTAAATATTTGAGGTGAAAATACACGCACATTTCATTCCTCGGCAAACCGACAGAATATTAGTGAAAAATCCGAGCAAACAGGTTAAGGGCTGAAATCCTTCCCAGCTTAATGGAAATGGTGCCATAAATTATCTTAAGTTTACTAATACCGAAGTTTATAACCCACCAGAGCTAAGTCGAGGATAGCTTCACAAATACTGATAAATTTTTCTACACTTGTCGAAGTCAGTAAATCATCTGATATATGTTTAACAACTATCAGCTCATGTATTATGTAAACTCATTTCCTCAACATGTTTCACACTAAGGGTATTATAATACTGGGTGCATTTCGTTACCAAATATATTAGTAATTATTTATGTAACGATAGATAAAAAATTTGTATCTCTGTATCTACCTCAATAAACGTAGGTATAGCTTAAAAATGAGATTTTTATCCCGCACCTACGTAATTTTATAATTTATTACGAAAATTATCTACAAAATATTGTTTCAATAAACTTATTACCCGAATATAGTATGTTAGACGTTATATTTAGTAAATTAGTTTCAGGTTGGTAAAAAATAAAACTTTAAAAAATATTTACTTTCACTGTGTTAAATTGTTCAAAGCACGTTAGGAATATATTTGACTACGCTTCATAACATGTTATTGGTTTTGTGCAACGAAGCACCACTGTACAAACATGGAATATTTGTTTTCTTTTATGTCGTTATTATTGTTATTTATTGTCGTTATTATTGACCTGATCTAACCAAAATTCATAGTGGTTACCCCAGGAACAGTTTTAATGTCTTTAAATATAATAGGGTATATTATACTGGCCATTCAACACAATACCATGTAATTTGCATTAAAATGAAGATAGGATAAAACTTATTATATTATTAGTCATCACTATTGTCTGTTTTTGGTCAAATATATCATATTAAAAAGTAGCAATGCTTAAAAGCTATTTGATTATTAAGTCAAATAGACATAAGTAAACAGTAAATTTTGTTCGGTGACAATACCTAAAATCTTTGTTATTCCACTAGTCGTTGAACGACATTTTTAACTTCTTATTATTAAGTACTACGTGTATTAAATAATATTCGACTTAAAAACAATTATATTTATCTTTTATTTTAAAAATAGTTTAAATTATCTCTTGTAACTATAAGTAAATGATAATGACATAATAAGTAACTTGGATAATAACAAATTCAGGTAATGATACAAGAATTTGTAATAAATTTATTCTACGAGAAGATGTTTTAATTATGAAGTAGTGGTAGGGTAAAAGATCAAGTAATATAGGCAGTTCATGGAATATGCAGAGGGCGTTACAGACAGATTACCTGTCAAACTCATGTCGAGAAAAGTGTCTTGTGGAGTCGGTCTCTGCCAAATCTTATCACACTTGACATTGCCATCCTTATAACATTATGCAAATAAATGGTCTTAATAAATAAAATATTAAAATTACCATTCTAAATTTTTTCTATACTGGATTTAAAAATCAATATATTACTATTTATTCATTGAATATACTTATCATCAGACTTCTGTTTGTATGTCTCTTTCAAAGTTTGTAAGAGCCATTTACAAAACATAACCTAATATACTAACAAAGATAATATCACTGTATAAAGTACGTGAAGAATTCCAAATATGTGGCAGTCGTATATATAAATAGTAGCCTTTAAAGGGTCTAAAATAAGCATAAAATTATGTGATTCAAATGTTTCCGATACGCTGACTTTTGGTTTAACATGGAAATAATTTTAACAGCTGAAATTCAGTACATCACTAAGTTTTAATTATCAAGAGACACATTCAATTTGTTCATAGTGAATACTTGTTAATTTACTTTAATTTAGTGACCAGTGGTTTTATTATGGAAGTGATGGTGTGGCCGCGAATATTAGTTTACTTGAAAGCAGTGTAATACATCGAGTCTGGGTTATGAAGAAGAATACTATGTTACTAGTCGTAATACAGTACTAAGTAAAATTACTATAAATTGTGTTATTAGAATTTTATTTTAAGACTAAATATATATCTTACACGAGTAGGCATGAATAAGCAGGTAGGGAACACCCTGACCATCAAGCATTAAGGACCATAGGTTTGAATACCTTCCTAAACTTAGAATGTGAAGAGTACTGATTACCTTTACGATATTTCCCCAGGAGGGTCAATTCTGGCTGGTTTTAGACCTTCCCGTTGAACCCACAGTGGGTACATCAATAACCGATGTGTCACTTCGGCCGCAGCACAAATTCCTTAAAGGACTAGGTGCAATTTTCTAAACTTCTTGCCCTAAGAGAATAAAAAAACCTCAATATCATCTCAGATCTATAAGTAAGATCGTCTTGGCATACTCTTGCTCTTATATATCGCCTTACTTGTCTCATAGCAAATCGTTGGGTTTAATGACAATTCTTTATGTCTACATTTTTAAATCTTTAGAGCATTGAATATTTCCAACAATGAACGCAGTTTCCACCTGGAGATAACATTTCCTGAATTGCGTGATAAAGTCACTGACTATCTTAGTTACATATTCTTTGCCATCACTACCTCAAAACATATGTGGAGGGTAATTTAATTACAATGAAATCACGACCACACCAGATTCTTCATAGATTCTGACGCATTCTGCCTTCATTCAAAAATGTTATATGAATAAGTTAAATTAAATCACTAAAATAGACTATAAAAAAAACTAAGCTAATACAAAAATACAGCTATGTAACTAAAAAAAATATGTTGGTTTTTGCAACAGCTGTACTCTGTTAGTTACCAAATTTATTGCTTTCAAGAATTGTACTTTTTATACAATACATATTAAATATGATAAAGCCTACACAAGATAAGTTTTAAAATATTATGCTGAACCACTTAAACAGTTAAATAGCATTTATTTGCAAGTGTTTCTTAGTAATAGTAACTTGCCTCACAGAAAAATTGTTATTTGATAATATAACGAAAAGCGAAATATTATATAAATATAACATCCATAAGAATCTATTAAAATCTTAATCGATTAATTCCATATAATAGGATCTTATGACAAACAATATTACACTTCACGCACAACTCATACGTGACTAAGTATGATCCAAGTTATTGAATAGTTAGGGTTTATTGTTTGAAACATAAGCAATCTTCAAGTCCTTTCACTCCTGGTGACTTCCTCTGTTTAACATTTCAAACAAGCCTAACAAAAGTTTCTTTGTAAACACATTAGATAATGAACGTTTGTTCTCAAGGAAATTACTATTATATCATCGGTAACTGAATCATTAAATCTAGTTGAATTTACGACATTTTCAAATACGACTGTGGGTATGAATGTTAATGTTAGTTATATTTTCTTAACTCTTTATTACATGCTTGATCTCTTAAATAGTAATCTTTTCTTTATTAAAAACATAGACATCGATTTGAAAAGTACTCGCACATAGGCCATGATCATGTAAATAAACCGTAGACAAAACTGCACAGATGTGTATTATAATATATGTTCGTTATTCTGTATTCAACTGTAAACTAAACATTATTTGAAGTCTTGTAACATGATTATTATTTTAGTAATTATTGAATGGCTTCACTCATTTACTTCATAGGATCTACCATTTCTGAAATATAATCGAGACAAGAGAAATAAAATTCAAAACAAAATGTATAGTAACAAAAAAATAACACTGCATGATAATGTTTGAAATGATACGTCATAGTATAAGGAAACAATAAGAAATATAACTATTTAAATTCAGATAAATAGCACGAACACAACCGTTAAATTACTCAAACATTTCATGATTACTTGTAACTCATTAATAACATATTATTTATATGGAAATATAAAAGTGCCCTTAAAATATTGAATAAATAATACCATCCATAAATTTTGACATTTGTTTCTAGTATATTAGAAAGATAAAAATATATCACTAACACCAAACGCTTGAAACCCATAGGATGATAGTGTATAGATTGGTGAGATAACAAACTAATTAAGTTACTAATTATAGTAACGTAATTAGTTTTAAACATAGATTTTATATATAGGTAAAAAAAAATTATTTTCAATGTAATTGAAATAACGTAAGACATTTGCTTAGATACTCAGTTGTATCAGTTTTGTTTTAATAAATAATTAGTGTTTAATACAGGTGTTCATCCGTAGGATTTGGCTGATTTTTTAAAAAGCTGAAACTCGCGGTTATATCTACAAATTGACTTTTGTTTAGCCTACCTGCGGTGTCTGGTAAACTTTCTCCTGCGTCTGCTTTCCGCCTAATATCTCAAGAACCAAGCGAGCTAAGGACTATAATATGCAGGTATAGTATTCTTAGGTTTATTATATGCTGTAATCTTTATAGCTTTCATTATTGGCCTACTTATTTTGTAATAAAACACGTAAATAAAAGAAAATAAAATTAAGGCAGGCTATCATATTGCTTATAAAAAAAGTATACACTTCATACTATTGTATCGGAACATTGGCAAGTGAAGGGTTTGAAATCATTTATGTAGCCCCAGCTCATATTCTAATCTAATAAAGTTTGAAAAACTAGATTAGATGTAAGCTAACTCCCTTCCTCTAATGTATCAATAATTTTTAAAAGATCTGGGAGTACCATTTAACTATAAGTTCATAGTAATATATCAGTAAGAATGTTGTATAAGAAGCAAAACGTAAAACATTCAAAAACATATGTTAAAAACTCTCCTCTGTTTAAGTTTCAGTAACTTTTAATAATATATGCATGATGGTATTGTGTTCTCTCACCGAAAATATTAATATTTCATTCAATAAAGGCTATTATTATTATTGAATCCAAAAGCTTTATTTTTGGTTATGACGGATTTCGTTACTTTCTAATTACTTTCATGTTCACTAATAGACATTACTTAGTATTTACAGTATAATTAGCAACGTTTAATATTCACCAATTAATTGTCTGATAAAAACTTTGAATTAAAAATTCCGGTAACTGATTACATGTGTAGAGCATTTGCTTATATGTTTTAAATAAATCTTGCAGTATATCAACGTTTTATAATAGTAATTAAAGGTTATTTTATAGGTACATAATTATATGTACATATCGCCATTCCAGATAAATACAAAATGCGGAATATTACAAGAGACAGTGAAATACAGAGATAAAATGTCTGTAATAAATCAAAAAGACCTGTTATTTTAATGACTAATTAATTAAGAACCATTATATTAATGAATATTAAAATTTTTCGTAGTTCGAGATATATGAGCGGAAACAGAGTAATAAAAAATTACAATAACTGATTAAGATATAAAATATAGGAAGTGGTGGTTTACTTATGGGATAGGAAGCGCACCTGACCGAACGAACGCTGCCTCTCAGCTCTTGTAGTCAGTTATCTTTTATTTTAATACGAGTATTAAAATTATGTTCTAAAAACTAAGAAGTAAAACATTAAATAAATGGAGCCCAATCAAACTCATTCCTGGGCAGACTACCAGATCCGTAACAAGGGATCACACTCGACAAAAATATAATGTCCGTTCGCTAAACAAACTACTTACTCAGGGCTGACGTCAACGATTATTAATCTAAAATCAGCTATAGTTACATCCGAATGAATTTTTTTTGTGGGAAAGGAATTGATAAAATACATAATAAAACGAAGTAAAGTAGGAATATGTAATTTAACTGAAATATTATTAACAAAAAAATACTATATGTATCACTTAATTGCTGATCTCTATGATTGGTATAATAACTTGGTATAATAATCAGTTTATGTTTCCAAATAGTGTACTCTTGCAGAGCTAAACAATGGATCCACTGGGACGTGACGTCATACCCCCTGGCCTGTCTCTGATTGGTTGTCACAATCATAAGATACATTCACATTCAATATGTGTCCTTAATTGGTTAAAGTGCAATGAAACAATATTCGTTCTTAATTATTACAACTGATTGAAAGTACAGATTATGTATTAGGACATATCGGCTAAGTGTTTTTAATATTCTGTCATAAAATAATTATATTGACGTTTTAAAACCCTAAGTTGGCGTATTACTGACTTTTATTAACATTCTTATTCTGAAATTGTAAATGATTATCATGTTTTTATTGATACAGTATTATGTCACTGACTCATGATTAGTACTCATTGGAGAACTACAAAAATAGAATAGTGCAATATACTGGTATAAACATTAGAAAATATTATAAAAGTATAACCTCAAAATAAATCTGACTGTTATTCATATCCCTAATACATAACACAGACCTAGATATTTTATAAATACTATGTATGCCTAGGTGCAATGCCTAACCTACACTACACATTTGGTTGGTTTATAAGTGCGTTGATCAGCCTAATGTATAATGTATATCTAGTAAGTAGATATATATAAGCCGGTTCTGGCTCAATTTTGGAGACGAATGAAATTTCTATGTAAAATCTGGTTCAATATACCATAAATGAAGCTGAGAAATAACACAGCAAATCACAATGAAAAATTAACCGAGTCGACATTCGTTCGTCTCCAAAAGCGACCCAGAACCTCCATATATATATCTACTCTGTCTAATGAACCATAATGAATCTGAAAAATCACGAATGAAAAATAACCGAATCTATAGCTGTTTGCTTCTACTTTATTAAGCAGTTTTAATGCCTATTACTAATGTTGTTAAATCTCCTTAGAATCAATTTCAAATCTTCGAAATCATAAACTTTATCCTACAAAGTTAATTGTAAACACATTCTTTGTCTTTTATTGTCTTTTCCCCAGTAAACAATCAAGTATAATAATTTATTATTTTTATTCAATTCTTTAATCTTTTTTTCATCCAAAACAGTCAAAAATCTATTTTGCAAATGTGCTTTAAAACCTTCCAATTCTGCTATGATTGTAAGCCCGAATTTATCTTTCATTTTCTCCAATGTCACAATTTTGTATTTATTATTTTCTTCTAAATCAATTAATTTCTTATATTCTTTAAATCTTAGTTCGCCAACTTTATTTAATTCCTTCAGTAGCTACATTTATATAGGAAAAATTTTATTTATAGTCTTTTTAAATTTCAATGTTATAGTGGTTTTTCGAGAAATATCGTTCACATTATCAACTTTTTAAGGTACATACAAACTGGTACTAAAGTTTTTTTTTAAATCCTGAAAAATCTACCGAATTATCTTTAATTATTGCGAATTTTTAGCTTAAAATTAAGTAATGTGAACGATATTTCATGAAAATCGCTATAAAATTGAAATCAAGAAAATCTATAAATAAACTTTTTCCTTTATAAATAGAAAAATGGAGCGAAGTAAAATAACATGTCCGTTTTGTAAGAAAGAAATCCTAAAGCATAACTATGATCGCCATTATAATTCTAAAATTCATCTAAAAAAACAAAAGCGTTTACGAGAAAGAATAATTGAACTATTTGAGGAACTGGGCTAAAGACAATCAAATTGTCGATCACGAAATGATGTATAATATAGAAATATTAAGAGAATTAAAGAGAAATTTTAGGAAGGAAAAGATAAATTTTGAGCTATTTAACGATTTAAAAATTAATGCAATCGCTGAAAAATTGTCCTATCGAAACTAACGATAAATCTAAGTCAGAAATGATCGAAGAAATCGATAAATCTCTTAACGAAAAAACTGAAAATCTCATTGATGTCGAAGTTTTTATCCTCTATACATGGTCGTTTCAAGCAATACATTTAAACAAATTTAAACGATGATTCCATGTCAATTTACAAATATCTATCAATTATGAGGCCAGAAATCAAGAGTTTAATCGAAAAATTTCAAGAAACTGTGAAAAATATGAAAGGCTATCTATCCTTAGAATGTGAGTATAAACGAACTTTAGTGAACGGTGAACTACAAACATGTCCAGTGTATATTACTATAAAAGCAGACGAAATCTTCGATTTAAACTATTTTATCACTAAAAAATTTAATAAATTAACACATCGTGAACAAACAAATCATACAAATAAGGGTTCTGGATGGACATTTAAAAGCTGCAATCAATTAGTTTTGAGCCTTAATAAACACGAAGTGATGAACGCAGGATCATATATCGATTTACCAAAGAAAATCAAAGACAAAAAAACCTTGTACAAATATTAAAAAAGAAGATGACTATTGCTTTTTTTGTTCTATCCGATGCGCTATTGAAAAACCCAAAAATAATGCTGAAAGATCAAAACAATATGAAAAATTTGTGAATGATGAAATATTTTCTGGTTTTGAGTATCCAATGTTCTTAGAATATATACAATTATCTGAGAAACGAAGCTACAATTCCAAGTATAAGTATAATAAAATCTCTATCAATGTCTACAGTTTTGATGAAAATATTAAGGTTGTCCCGTTACAAATTTCTAAAAAATATGATGCTGAGTTAAAAATTGACTTATTGTATTTTAAACAAGATGATAAATCCCATTATGTTTTAATAACAGATTTAAGTAGATTAGCGAGTTCTCAATTATCAAAAAATGCTCACAAGACGTTCTTGTGTAGAAGATGTTTGAGCCATTTCTACAAATCTGGAGATTTAACAGATCATTTAGAAATTTGCAAGCAACATGAAGTTTGCAAACCAGTTATGCTGTTTCCTGGTCAAACAACATCACTTACTAACTATCAAAAGAAGTTTAATCATCCGAACGTTATTTATTTGGATTTTGAAAGCGTATTAGAGAACATTTCGACATGTAAGAACAATCCACAAAGATCGACTACAACCAAGATTTAGAAACAATTTCCTTATGGTTTTACTCTATATTTAGTGTCAAATGTTACCAATCGCATGTATAAACCTATATGTTATCGCGCTAAAAATGAGGAAGATTTTCCAAATGTTCCAAAACAGTTTTTTGAAGAGCTCAATAAATTACCGAAGTATATAGCGAAAAAATATAATTCAAAGAACATGAAACCTATGAAATTGACATAAGAAGAAGAAATTTCATATCAAAATTCTAACGTATGTCATATTTGTGAAACAGAAGGTTTTGATGGTGAAAAAGATTAAAAGTAAGAGATCACTGTCATTTAACAGGAAAATTTAGAGGAGCAGCTCATTGAACTAGCAATTTAAATTTGAAATTTCCTCAAAATATTCCAGTTTTCTGTAACAATATGTCAAATTACGATACTCATTTGTACATAAAAGATATGGCTAAGCAATATGGATATGTTGATTTGATAGCAAATACCGATGAACGATGTATAAACTATTCAGTAAATTCAGGATATGGATATGAATTCGAAGGTGATAAACCAAGAAAATTTATAAAATTCTCTTTAGTAGATACATTTAGGTTCGTGGCGTCATCTATTGCAAAATTAGCTAAAAACCTCAAGAAAGAAGACTTCAAACATACAAATCATTTTATACACGATGGAAGAATATTGAATGAAATTTTAAAAAGACAGCCAAATGATGAAGATGAGATTTTTTAAATATTGTCAGGAAAAGGTATATTTCCTTATGAATTTATCAATAGTATTGAAAAACTTGATTACACAGAAGAGCTGAAAATTCCAGATTTCTATTCACTTTTGTCAAATGAGAGTATATCTGAGAAGGAATTTCAACACTACTTAATGGCCTGGAACAAATTAAAGAGAAAAATTTAGGAAATTACTCTGATTTGTATAATATTCAAGACGTTCTATTGCTAGCTGAACAACTTTATTATCTAATTAAAAGAATATTTTTGTAAAATATCGCTACATGTAGATTTTAAATAAACTCTTGTAATAGAAAAAAGTTTTACATAAATTTATAACATTTTAAGTCAGTTAATCTAATGATACAGTCTCGCGCGCATTACAAATTAAAACTAGTGTAGATAGAAGACATTATTTTAAATTATCTTCCCACCTGTATGAATATAACAACGTTATAAAATATTAATTCTTAAGGGAGATAAAACACTAAACTACTCTTATTTATTTGTTAGTTTAAGATGAGTAAATAATTTGATTTAATATATATACGCGAGGTTATATTAGATTAGTTGTTAAAGTTTGACATTTACTTTTTGGGTTTAATACATTTTAGTAATGCAAAAGTTAATAAGATTTTATTTTTTCATTTAAAGATATTGACTAATTAAAATTTGTGAAAAGTTTAAGATACACTGCATTTAGAACGTAATTTATATACAAACTTTAGGAAAGATTTGGTTTTACTTGAACTGTACAAACTATAATACAAGACAAACTGGATTTGTTTCATTAAATGCAGTATTAAATTCAGTATGTTTTATATTTTGCAGAAGACACTTAAAATTAAATAAAGTTGAATATTTATTTAAATCAAAACAAAACAACCAAGAATGTTTCAAGGAACATCGTCGTACAAAATTCCAAACTGGGATCGAGACGGTGAACTCGCGATAAGGCATTCACCCACGTCACAAGTACTCAGTAGGTTAAGGTGGGATGCGTATCGAACCCCACCCTTACAGATACTTGGCAACTTCCTTAAGTACCTTTGTCTTTCCACTTGATGCGCAGCGCTGATGATGTGGTACACACCTTTCCTACCCATAGTATTACGGAGCTGATACAGCGAAGGACGTTAATGATTTTCCCTACAAATAGAACATTTTTGTCTATGGTTCATTAGGAGGAATCATCGAAATGTGATCACATATCCCGCAAGATCTCAGTGTAGAGATCTAATACTGCCGAGCTCAGGAAATGTTACAGGAAAAAATCCAGAGGTTTAACTAACCATCGCAAAGAAAACATCAGGCAGGCCGTCTCAAGACCCTATTCTTGTAGAAAGGCAAGAGACTTACGGAAAAATGCTGCTAGTAATTTTGTTATGACAGAAAAACTAATTCCTTCTAATTCTATAAAATATGACATAAAAGAACGTATTTTTAACAGTTCTGCGCTATATTCTCTAAACAATAGAAGGAAACATATATTAAATAAGTATGGAAAATAAATTCAACAGTGAAGCTCTTGCCATATTGTAGAAAAGGCAGTCTGTAACTAAAAGCTCGTGTTGGGCAGATAGATCGATAATTGATAACGATTCTTCCAGTCACGATCTTTATGTAGATGTGCATTAGATTGGCTTTAGGTTTTAAATTTTTTTTACAGATCGAATGTACATATTATATAAGACAATTATATAAGTTTTTTAGATGGAATTTTAATTTTTATTGTCATTGGAATAAAAACGAACTACTAGACAAGGGTCACAAACCGAAGTCAATCCCAACAGCCTTAGGGTTAACTGCAGTGTTTATTATCCATCAATACAATCCATTAATGTAAGGTTATGACTAGAGGTTAGTACTTCTGTCACAAGTACTCGTATTAAATGGTGTATTTTATGACCTCTCCAACAGTCAAACAAGTCCTTTACATGGACTTATTAAAACGTTTATAACACAGTCGTATTGTTGAATCGTACATTAACATTGGAAGATATCCATACTTTGTTTGTTGATTTCATATTAAAGTATTAGATAATTTGTAATAGTTAAATTAAATGTATGCAATCGTTATTTTACAAATTTATTTTAATATTTAATGAGTTACCATATTATCATAAATAAATTTGATTAATGTCTTTGTCTTGCAGCAACTACATCTAATACAAACACTTTTATCTTTGTGCAACATCTATTGAGTAAGCACGTAAAAGTTTCAAGCTAGACCCTAAGTTCACAGGCTTTTATATGGCATGTATTTCCTTATATAATCTTGTGTGACTTTTATCTCCTGGTTATTGAGCAACATTCATCAACCAGCGCATTTTTTAGAAGGGCGCTGTCTAAACTAGCCACTAACCAGTTGATGTTGTATCAAATAGGCTTTTGAAGCTTCTCGCTCGTAGGAACGCTTAAAAAGTAATTATCAGATCTCTGAGTGCTACTGACATATACATCTGAGAAAACCGACAAACAATATCTAATTCTGATATAAAATTACCTCTTTAACACTTTGCCCTTTCATTTTCTGTTTAATCGTAACATCTTCGTCTTGTGTCAAACTTAAATCTCACGTCTCTTAAAGCTCTTTATACGTATACCAGAAGATCTCAGCACCTAAAAGTATGTTATATTCTTTAATGTACATAGTTTTCCAACATGTTCAGTTCCTAACCTTAGTGAGAAAAATTAACTTCAGAAGTCTCTCTTATCAAAATGAGCCACGTATTTAGAGCACTAAGAAGTAGTAATAATTATTGGAATTAAAAAAAAAATTATACGGTTAGTTTGTTCTTGCCTTTGAGAACGTTATCAATATCAGACATCGCACCCAGTCGGCGAACCTCAAGGCCATTGGTCCGCACGCTCTCCTAAGCATACTTAATTAAACCCTCAATAAATTAAAAAAGGATATTATAAAAAATTACTAGTAGTTTAATTACATGACAATAATACTCAAACATCTCGAAATAACACAGAGTGGTACAATTCTAAACTATAGAAGATTTAATCACGAATATATGAGAGAAGTAATCATATAACAAGTTAAAACGTGAGATAAGAGCGAGTACTTAGACGACCTAACAATAATAAACGATGATCTGATAGTACATTGTAGTAATATATTAATCTCTAGGTCTAATCACAAATGATTGAAAGAGATAAATATATCACGTGATAAATAATAAGAGAAGAGCGAGTACTTAGACGATCTAACAATAATAAACGACGATCTGATAGCACATTGTATTAAATATAAATCTCAAGGTCTAATCACAAATGATTGAAAGAGATAAATATATCACGTGATAAATAATAAGATAAGAGCAAGTACTTAGACGATCTAACAATAATAAACGACGAGCTGATAGTACATTGTAGTAAAATATAAATCTCAAGGTCTAATCACAAATAATTGAAAGAGATAAATATATCACGTGATAAATAATAAGATAAGAGCGAGTACTTAGAAGATCTAACAATAATAAACGACAATCTCGTGATAGTACATTGTAGTAAAATATGAATCTCTAGGTCTAATCACAAATGAACGAAAGAGATAAATATAAACATGATAAATAATAATATAAGGGCAAGTACTTAGAAGACGTTTAGATATCGTTTTATTAATGCACAAGTCTTAAGTGAACCCTGTCCACACGCCCTATGCTTACATTGATCTACGATGTATACTGTATAATAATACAGTATACAGTATACATCGTAGATCAATGTAAGCATAGGGCATATATATATACATATATATAAATAATATTTTATGCAATATTTGTGTACATATGCACAATTTAAGGTATTTATTCTATGATATTTATTTATATATAATTATGATAAAATTGATAATTAGGATTTTATTTAACTAAAACAGTGGCAATACCAGCTGATTAATCAGATAAAACCACTTGTTTTTATTATAATATAGTGTTTTATATTTTCGGTTATTTTTACATTTAAAGGGGTTTAGGGAAGTAGTTTCCCACATAAGCTACGTAGTACAACCTATGGCATTATCTCCGCCATTCAATGATTCAGCGAATTAAATATGTGACGGAAGTAGGGCACATTGTAGTCGGCCCGACTGAGAGAGGAGAGACAGTTATTGAGGAGTGATTGATTACAAGCATATTCCATGTGGCAGTCTAAAAAAAGTAATTTTCACAGTGTTAAAGTATTGATTTTTGGACAAGAAGCAATTCTTTAATCAATGCGGTCATAATTTAATAGAAAATAATATTGTATTTATGTATGTGCTTCTAGCTAACCACTTACTCTGCATACCTACGATACATTCTTATACATAAATGAGATTGTCAGTTAAAGTCAAAACAAGTATTAACATGAAATCAGCAAAGTAAAATTATCTTTTATTCAAAACTGTAAATTTTAATAGTTGAGATTCAGATTTAATACAACATCAAGTAGAAAATATGAATTATCTTTCTACCAAGTAGCAAAACAAATCGATTACATTTATCGGGATATACAAATAGTATAAATGGCATAGTCACATGTACGGTTTAACACTAATTTACTTTTTAATTGCATATTTATTTACGATGAATGATCATGAAATTTAAACAAAATACTTGAATATTTAGGTATTATTATTGTCGACAGAGATTGTTGTGATGTTGGCCTTATCGGGTAAAGACTTGTATAACTAACTACAGTAGGGAAATTTTGTTTAAAATGTTATTGCCATAAATGCTATAATAATGTATAAATTCGAGCTAAAACGAACTGCGTTTTAATAAAATTTTTTTTTCCAGTTTTGTTAAAAGAAAACGATAATTATTAATTTCAAAGTAGTGTCCATATAATCACTACCTGAACTAAACAACTTATGCTCTCAAATATATCAATTAAATTCTATAATCATCTAATAATTCTAAAATTCCTAAAATTAATGCAAAATTTTCAACGTGTAATGCTTTTAATATGGAGATATGTTAATGCCGTAAACATTTACATGTTCAATGTTAAGATTGTCAATTACAGATGTTTTACTATTACCTTCCTCTGCATGTATTATATGTAAATAATGAACTCTGATTAAAAAAAAATTCTCACAAGTTGCATTAAAGTTTTTTTTTAAATTCTTAAAAATAAAATCTATTGTTAGGGTAATAATATCAAATATTATATTTAAAAAAAAAATTTTTTCTTACCTGCTTTCATATTAACATACATAAATGTAATGTTACTTAAAAGGTGTACCACATAGTTAATCCGAACTTAAATTCATCCGAAAAATTAAAATTGAAGTCGTTCAAATGAAAATTTTAATTCTGAAAGTATAACAAATTATTAATCACAAATAAACCGTCAGAACGAATGCCTTTCAGTACAAAATGTACACTTAAACCCTCTGTTTCAGTCTCTCTCTCCCCACTTTCATTTCAACGGGACACGTAATCGCTCTTACAGACTTTGAAAGATTTGGTTTGTAAGAGATTTTATGTTGACATTTCTTTTGAAATCACAAACATTCATTAATACTTTTGTATACTTAAGAAAACATTCATTTTCAACAAGCATTAAAAAACTCACAAATACTCACAAGACAAGTGTTAATAGTAAGACTACTCATAGTATCTTATCAGGATAATTTTAAGTTAACAGGTATGTTGGGAGGTGCGTACGGGTATGTACAGGTAAGTTTGGAAATTAAACCTAAGAAAATCAATTTTTGAGCACAACTCGAAACTCCCCAAATTAGTTTTAAATGAGCAATCAGCATACTCACTAACTTACCGAAACCAACGTTGTACCATGATAACGTTCACACACACTCTGTGTATGCAGGGGCAGTGAAACTAGCAGGGAGTACCAGCGACAATCGAATATCAGTTCCTGACAACCTGCGCTACTTCGGGTAAAGGCACGAGGAAATCTTTAAAACCTTCACTGCGTCTCTCCCGCTACAGTAGGCGCCATGAAGAAGTGCGGTTGACGGCTACCATTGGAAAACAGGCACGCCCAATGTTGCCATACACACGGCAACTGCCGTCCGGCATGGCAGGCCACGGTTACAGCAGGGAAGACGTGTAGCAACCTGTGCCCGTTGGCTGCTCGAAATACGTTTAATTCACGCGCCCAGTAGGTTCCTCCCTCAACGTCTCTTTCTGGTAGTCTCTACTGTAGATAACTGCTTGTGAGTCTGAGCTTGGCAAATATTTAACAAATGTATAGTTTATTAACGCCTGTTGAGGTGTCACATATCTAACTACTACTTTGTGCATGAATTTTAATGAAACTGTTCGTAAGACACTTTATTATATACTTTAATTTAAAAACTTTATTTTTTTAATACGAAGCGTGGAAATCTATTTGAAAAGTACACATACATAGGTCAAGACCACGTAACTTAACCGTAGCACTGCACAAATAAATAGTGGTTTCATATTATTTTCAACGCTTAAAATAAAAATAATTTTGCTAATTCAGCTTTCTAAAAGACAACACTGAATTCCGTATGGTTTCATACTGTTGTTTGGAATTGTTATATGCAATAGTCCGTGTCTTTAGTAGTACATTAAACAACATTAATGACGAAATTTAATCTTACCAAAAATATTCAAATACATAAAACTTAACACGTTGCATTCTAACAAGCTTAACCCACAAAAAAAATATCGTCTTTTCGGTGAAGAAAATATCAACACTATAAGATCTTAACAAAATTATAAAAAAATAATAATATGAAATATTAAGCCAAAAACTTGATTTTGAAACTATTATACTCACATTGTTATACTGATAGTTTGGACGCGAGGTTAATAGATTACCTATGTTATAAGTTATCTGTTACAAACAGATAAATATTTCGTGTTATCACTTAATGAAACTGCATTTATGGTAATTTCATTTTTGTTGTATTAAATTATTGTTTGATATATCATTGTAGTGATAATGACATCCTGTTTGAGTGTGGGGAAATATGTAATGTCAACATCAAACCTGAATGTTACATCTGTCTTAGTTTGGAATTAGGGAGTTCTCCAGTTTTCATTCATATTCCTTACGAAATACTTAAAACTCAAAGTTTAATAAAAATAGTTATAAAATTGGCCACACATATTTTTTTTGGGTAAAAACCAATTTTCCATGGTCATAATATACATAATATAAAGACATTAGCGATTGTTTAAAAAAGTAACTTTTCTTAGAACAATAAACCTAAATTTCTTCAAATAATTCTTTTGCCTAATAGGATCTTTTCCCAAATTTTTAATATACAATATTAACGTTTTGTATATTTTAATGTAATTAAATAATTTATCATAAAATATCTTACTCTACCAAAATAATATAAATAATTTATTTTATTCTATTCGACAATTATTGGAAACTAACCATTTAAATATACATTTTTTTATTCATACCTTCTGTCATTCTAATTGACACGTTGGAATATCCACTCCATCTTGCTAATTGGCGGTTTCTGGCTAATTAATTAATTCAATAAACTTGCCAACGCAATTAAATGCATGAGAATCCAAAAAACTGTTTCAGGCCGGACTTGAATACCTAAGGCACTTGACACATGTAAAATATGTCAGTAGAGAGTTTATTAATATGACTCCTGCCTCAGGAGCTACTAACAGCCTATCATCTGTTTTTACGGTGTTTTTTCTTTTACTTCACATACAGTGATAGAAACTTGTTCACTAGTTTATATAGAACTAGAAGTTCGGGAAAAATTTACTCTTACATTACCCTTACAAAGCAGTTTGCACATTTAATAGTTTTTTTCACGCGTCCCTCCAAAACTTGCTTGAAAAACATTACATAAAAAATTATCCACTGTGGGGATGGGAAACAATAAAAATTAACTTTTATTTTAAAAGGATAAAATATTAACATTAGTATTTTATTTTTTACACTATTAACAATAATTATTTACAAATATTACTGTATGTAGTAGTGGTTTAAAATATGGTTTTCAATTAAGAATTTAATGATATTGTACAAGAATATGTTTGCTCTTTACAGAAATACCGTAAAATAAAAAATTATAATTTTTAGCCAATATTTTAAATAAATATATTCAAGAGATAATTAAGATTTTAGAATAATACTCCATATAAAAAGATTCTTTGATATTTTGCAAACCTTATTCTTGAGAAATATTCTGTGAAGAAAAGAATGAATATGTTTTTAAATGATTCTTTATGGTCTATTTAGTGGAAATATTTTAAATATAAAGAGTTCATTTTAAACTGTTTCCGCTAAACATTACGCATGAATAGGGTGAAATACTCTTTATATAATCTATTCAATACACAATCATAAAATATAATAAGAGCGATAGCTCATTCTCAATTTCATGAAAGTTATGGAACGAATGAAATATCCGTAGTAATCTGGAATAGAGTTTAGTCCCAAAAGTGTCTTCAAACACAGTTGTAAAGATTGGCTGAGCCATATAGACCTTGAGGCGCCACCGAAACAATCCTTTAAGAATTGGCGAAAGTAAACAAACTTTCTGGTACTTCTTTGTAACTCTATCTCCTCCTTGGTCAACAACCACAATCGATCGAGTATAGGTTCTTCTTAATATACGACATGTGTCATATTATTATTTAATCATCAATTTAATTCTTTGTAATCTGAACATTACTTTGAAAAGATGAATTACTTGGCTATACCATTTTTTCTTTTTTTTTCTTCCAAATGTCAGCAATTCTAAATAAGCAGAAGATAACATTAAAGAACAACTATGTAATGGTAATGTATATGTAAAATATTTGACAGCTGATCGACTAAAAGTAAAGTGATGTTTCACGCAGTGTGCAGAATATTGTACTTTTAGATCTACAATTACCAGCCATCGTAGTGCGATAGAAATAGAAAAGAGAACACCGCACCAACATCTATGTGTGTGTGTGTGTGTGTGTGTGTGTGTGTGTGTGTGTGTGTGTGTGTGTGTGTGTGTGTGTGTGTGGTGTGTGTGTGTGTGTGTGTGTGTGTGGTTTGTGTGTGTGTGTGTGTGTGTTTAATATTGCTTGTTGATCGTTATAAAAATTTGTTTATTTCTTATATCTTAAATATGAGAGCATAGATGAGGTTTTCGTAGGTACACAAAAGCATTAGAGAATGTTCGTGATTTCAAAAGAAACGTCAAGAGAAAAGCTCTTCAAACCAAAGCTTCCAAAGTTTAAGAGAGCGATTACGTTTCCCTTTGAACTGAAAGTTGAGACAGAATTAAAAAGAAGGTTTAACTGTACATTTTAGACTGGAAGCCAATCGTTCTGACGGTGTATTTTCTATTTCATAATTTGTAATACTTTCGGAACTAAAACGTATTCGAAATTATTTCAGGTTTAGTTTTTATTAGTTCCAGATTAATAATGTGATACGTATTTGAAGTAATACAGAAATACTAAGTTAATGTGAAAACAAATGTGAAAAGAAACTAACTTAGTAAAATATATTATATGATATTGCCTTTAATTTTTTTAAAACTTTAATTATGCTTGAGATAATAAGTTTGAGCAGAGGTCGACATTCAGAAATAATAGATACTGAGGAATGTTTTATTAATGTATCTGTAATTGACAGTCTTAGCGTTGAACATATAAATGTTTAAGTTACTAAACTATGTCCATAATAAAAGAATTACAAGTTGAAAATCTTTGATAAATTTAAAGGGATTTTAATTAAATTCAATGATTCCAGAATACAATTCACATAATTGAAAGCATAAATATTCTTTTATATGTAGTGATTATATAGAACCTTAGTTTTTTTATTAAAATTCAGTTACATTTAATTCAAATTTATTCATCATTATTAAATTTATGGCAATAATATATCTAACTCAGTTTTACTAATATAGCATTCCAGTTCCAGTGATTTCAGGAAAGTCGATAACTTAAAAATAAAATCCGGTAAATAACTGCTGTGTGTACAAACTTGTTGGTTTTGTTTTAATTGCAACTGTTCTTTCTATTACATATTGGTGCAGTAAGAGACCAATAATAGGGAAGGTATTTGTATTAATGGTCTCAGATACAGTATATTAACAAATAAACTAAACATGAACATGGCCCGCAGGATTGAAGTGCCTCTACTGATACCAGGTAACAACATAACAAGCCTTCACTCGATATGACAAACATCACAACAATCTCCGTCGTCAATATTATTACGTGAATGTGTAAGTTAATTACTTAAATTTTCATGCAAATTAATCATAAATACATATGAATTTTTAAATTTGTGTTTTACGGTATATGTGAGTATTACATTTGTACTATTTTGTGTATCCCGCGATAAAGAGTAATTGATTAATAATAAATGTAACCTAAAATTTTTTCGAAGTTGCAAAGAAGAAACAAGTACTTAACTCGGGAAGATTGTTCAGAGAACTTGTATGTTGAGGTAATTTATTATAAGATGACGCCATTCGATCTAACAGGACAGAATCCTTGTCACGTACACAAGGCAACTGGCAAATTAACAAAACCTTTGACAAACTGGCTGAAAACATTATTTCATAGCGAGTGCAATATTTAATCCGTAAACCACCGGCTTACACACGATCTTCACTGTCAATGATAAATACGCATATACTTACACATATTCATAATCTATCAACCATCGTTGCTCACTCTGAGTTTGTAGCAAAATTAAAGAAATATCCAGATGAATTGAAAACATATTTTTCATTGTTAACAAATCCATTTAGAAAAATATTTTCTTTCGTTAGATTAAATCTTCATACATCCTTTTTAATACGGTATTCAATGTTTTTCAGGGATATATTGTTAAAGGTAAAAAAAAAACTTAAATTATATATCAGAGGATTAATCACACATTACCTAAAGTAATGCCTCTCTCTCTCTCTCTCTCTCTCCTCCACCTCGTCTCTCTCTCTCCTCGTCTCTCTCTCATCCTCTCTCTCTCAATCTCTCCTCTCTTCCTCTCTCCTCCTCTCTCTCTCTCATCTCTCCTCCTCCTCTCTCTCTCCCTCATCTCTCTCTCATTCTCTCTCCTCTTCTCTCTCTCTCTCTCTCTCTCTCTCTCTCTCACTCTCTCATCTCTCTCTCTCTCTCTCTCTCCTCTCTCTCTCTCTCATCCTCTCTCTCTCTCTCCTCTCTCTCTCTCTCTCTCTCTCTCCTCTCTCTCTCTCTCTCTCTCTCTCTCTCTCTCTCTCTCTCTCTCTCTCACTCTCTCTCTCTCTCTCTCTCTCTCTCCCTCTCCCTCTCTCTCTCTCCTCAGTTGAGGTTTGGGCCGCCGTCGAGTCAACACGCACTGTGAAGAGCTCTTGTTATTCAGCCGCCGTGTTTTACCTTTCATGTTTTGGTTTTTTGACTAGTTTCTTTCTTTTTTTTTTTTTGCTTTTGTTTTGAAACTGTATACAATGAATTGTAAGAAGTGTTCTTTAGTTTATTGCAAGTGATGTAAAAAAAACTTTTTTGTATTGAGTGCAGTGAATATTTACATTTAACCTGTATTGAGGGAGTTTAAGGAATCTGATTATGAATATATAGTTTCTTCCCAGGCTAACTGGAAGTGTTTCATATGTAGTAAGAAGAAGTTTAAAGGTGATGATACTCCTGTTTACACCACGAGGTGTGAAGGACGTAAGTTCGCAGAAAAAGAAGTGGATCAGAAGGAGATTCGGATTCGAGTACGTTATCATCAGGTGTTACAAAAAAGACAGTAATGTTTTTCGTGCAAGAAGGGTTATTCTTATAATGCACACAGAGCTATTTGTGTGAAGTGTCAGAATAGTTTTTCATTTTAAATGCATTGGACTTAATAAAGATGATTACAATAAATCAGGTTCATGGCTGTGTGATGTTTGTCTACCGGTAGGACCAGGAGTCTTATCAGGTACGTCACAGATAAGCTCAGTAAAACGTAGTAGAATAAGATAACGACTGATACGGCTAATGCTGTTGTCTTGGACATTCTTAAGGAAATGCGAGAGTTCCGGCTTGAGATAAAGAAAACAAACCAAGAATTTTCTAATCAGTTAGAAAAGTAATTCAGAATGGATAATGGAAACTGGAACAAAGATTGACGAGGTTGGTAAGAAAGGTCGAAAAAGCCATGACCGATATGACTTTTCTTTTTCAAGAAAATGTTAACTTAAAGAAAAATGTTCAGGAGCTTAATAATAAGGTTAACATGTTGGATCAGGCGGTTAAGGACAAAGATCTTGAAAATCAGTGGCGTTCCATTTTAAAAGAAAATGAAAACTTACTTCAGGTACTAGATAAAATATCGGAAGTAAATTGGATTTGATTTTAAATCAAACTATGGTGGATAATGTCTTTAGATATAAGACAACTAGTAACAATAGGTTGGGAAACATAGTTGTTCGTTTTTTGTACGAAAGCTCGATAAAGAAGCTATAGTGGAGAGAAAAGACGCCAAAAAAGAAATTTGAATTCCCGTGACCTTGGCTTTATGGAGGGAGATGCAAACGTTATATATTTCAAACGACAGTCTCACGCAGGAAAGAAGAAAGTTGGTCAATGCAGCTCGTATTGTGAAAAACGAAAAGCAGTATTCTTTTCTGTGGGTTAGAAATGGGAGAATCCACATGAGGAAAAACCAAGGGGATCGTTTTGTGATCATCAACAGCTTGGAGGACCTGGAAAAGCTGTCATGATGTTTACATTGTGTACGGGCATTGATGTTGTTGTACTTTGATTTCATCGGTTTAACTGATTTGTGTTTTGTAACAGTATTTGTTTTCATTGTTTCAAAGGGTTTTGAGAGTTTTAGTTATATGTGTTTTTCTGTGCTATACAAGGTGCTAATATGCATTTCTGAAGGAAAAATTTCCTTGGTTTCTAGGAATGAGAGTTTCTGTTTCAACTGTGGAACATAAGGGAACAGTTGGCTATGTTTAACCAGTTGTATATGGGTAAGCTGATAAATAGTTTAGTAGATGTTAATATTGAATTTTGATAATTATTTGAGATGTAAGGCAAACATTGGTAGTTCTTCATCAATAATTGTATTTAAATGATGAATCAAAATGATAATGAAAAAAGTTTTTTTGATTTAAGAGAAACTTTTAAAGAGAATAAAAATTATTTGAAGATATGTCATGTGAACGTAGAGAACTTACATACATGCTCATAGGGATAATTTTATTGCTAAAGTTTGGTGATTCTTTATTTGATATTATTGCCATCACGGAGACATTTTTAAAACCTGTTCTGCCATCAGCCTCCTTATGTTATTGATGATTATAATATTTTAAGACACGATAGAGAAGGGAAGGAAGGGGGTGGGATAGCTTTGTACATTAAAAAATGTTTTTACTTATAAAAAAGATTGCTTTTTCAGAAGCAGTATATTGTAGAAAAGCCGGAATATATTGTAGTTGAGATATCGTTAGCATTAAATTGGACGTTTACTGTTGTGTGTTGTATATCGTCCACCCAAAGTCGGGTATATATCAGAAATGTTTTTGAAATTATTGGAAATTTGTTGCCTATTTATAGCAACGTAGTCATGATTAGGTAGATTTGTGTACTGATAGGTATTTTAATGATAAAAATCAACTACTGGCTATAGTTCGTAACTTGAATCTTAATGTATTACCATTGAAACCGACTTATCATAGGCCTGATACCGAGTCTTGGTTATATTTAATGATTGTTAGTGATGAAAATAGAGTTAAACAATTTGGACAAATATCAGTATCTGGTTTTATCATATCATGATTTGATATATTTAGAATTCAATGTTAAAAATAAAATAAATACTGATAAGGGTAAAATTAAGATAAGAGATTTTAGAAATATAAACCTAGATGCTTTGAAGAATGAGTGTTTGAGTTTAAAGTGGAATGAGCTATATAATAGTGATTCAATTGATAATAAGGTAGCTATTTTAGAAAGTTTATTTATCTATGTTGTTCAATAAATATGTAATAGAGCGTAATGTTTCAAAAAGAGAGAACCCGTGTCCTTGGATTACGGGAGAAATTAGAAATATGATGAAAGAAAGAGACGTTATTTATAGGCGTTATGTTAAGACTAAAGACCTAGGTGTATGGGAAAGTTATAAAACTCTTAGAAATAGAGTAAAGACAGTGTTAAGAGATGTAAGAAATAGGCATTTTGAATTGTTCTTTCAAAAAAGATAACTCCAGTAAAGATGTATGGAAGGTGCTTAGGAAACAGGGAGCTGGAAAGGAGAAAAAAGGATTAACGGAACCAATTGTACCTTTTGAATAATTTTGAATGATTTTTTTTTGTGGTATAAAATAATGAAATCAGTAATGATTTGGTTCAACAATATAAGAACATGTATAATGAGCCATCTGGGATATTTAGCTTTAAGGATGTTAATTGTGATTTAATGTTTAAAATGTTAAATAGTATATCTTCAAATGCTGTAGGAAACGATGAAATTGAAATAAAGTTTATCCAA